>NC_071392.1:155140343-156340343 GCF_022682495.2 Desmodus rotundus | reverse complement strand
CTTTGGAAGATGCTGTCTCAGCAGCCTCTGCTGCTCTGAGATAGGGCGGCCAGCTGCCTGCCTTGACGTGATCATTGCTGTCCGCCCGGACTTGACCACTGCTGCCCACTCTGTGCCCACCACATACTATCCCAGACAGACCAGGCCTGGACAGCTACTTTGCCCAGTGGATGAGCTTGCTTCTAGGTCCAGCCATCTCAGGGAGTTATAATGCAGAGAAGGATGCAAGAACTAACCTGTTTGAGCCCTTCCTAAGTGACAGGTGCTGTGATAGGATTTTACATAGACTATCTCACCCCCCCTCAGTCAAGCATGTGCCGCATTCCTGATTCCCGCCACATCAGTACTATCCGTTTACTCAGCAGTTTTACTGAGATTGGGTTGCCTTTTTAAAAGCACATCATTTTATTTTAAAAGAAAATGCTATATTATTTCCATAAATCACAGTTTGGTGTGCTGCTTATATTTTTCTAACGTGCATCAATTGTGCTCTAGTAAAATAATAACTGTTCATCCACACACCACCTAAAACCATTGGGCACACCATCAATCACATGCCAGCTTTTGGCAAACACTATAGCATCTTAGTTAATTTTTACACACCCCTGGAAAAATGGCTTACAGACGAGAATAGGGAGGCTCAGAGGGTTCCCTGCCCTGAGTCCCACCAGTTGAAAGGCTCGGGGCTGAGATTTGAATCCAGATAGTCCTACTCCTGGTGTCTGGGCTCTTTCACTGCGAGTGCTTTCCAAGTGTATTTTTTTTAAATCCAAAGAACCCTTTAAAAATGAAAATGTGTGTGGAAATTCAATATATAGAACAGGCCAAATTGGAGCTTTTTAAATTTAAGTGGGTTTGTTTGGTCCAGAGCTGCTTTTTTGGGAACTTCCCTTGTCTAAATCTATAATGGCCCTGGAGAACCCATCTCAGAAGCCTGGGACTCTGAGGAACGTCCCTGTCAACCCACGGTGTGCCACCCTGTCTCTTGACTTTATTTAGTCTGATTTTCCCTGTGAGCCAGACTCCCGAGGGGCAACTTCTAGATCTATGTTACCTTTTCTATCTGGACATCTCTACTTTGGACCTTTGCCATGTTGAAATCTTCCGCTGGCCTTCCTCTGACCTAATTATTTCTTCATTGAACACTGGTGTCTAACCTGTACCCAGGTTTTCAGAGGACACAAGAAGGATGGATGGATGCCTCTGATGGGTTCTCGGTCCAGCACGTGAGACACACACAGACATCACCAAACACAATGAGGGTCTGAGCAGCTGCTGCTCACTGATTCTCACTGTTTCCTCCATCCCTGCCTCTCTCAGGGGCCCAGTTGCATCCTGTGGTGGGCAGTGCCTGAGATGGGACCAGCCAGGGAGCCCCATGGTGCTGGCTGCCTTCCACATTGAGATGACGGAGGGCTTGTCTAATTCCCCACTATGGTCCTTGGGTCAGTGTTCATTTCAGCAACTAATGCCTGATGTAAGTTTGGAGTTAGAATCATGCCTTACTCAGAGACCCTCCCCAAACTCTCACTCTGACAGTAGGACCAACTTATAACTGTGCCAGCATCTGTAATATGAAATCCTGCCTGGCTCTTGGCCTCAGTCTGCTTCTCCCCTCATGGTGGAGTCTGTGGTCCCCCAAACTAGAGACCATGTCCCACTGAAATGGGTACTCTTAAAGGGCCCTTCTCTCCAAGAAGAGATGAATCTCTCACTCTGAAACTATGGAAAGAGCTGGCAGAGTTTCAATAAGTTTTAAAGATTCTTAAAGGGCATTCAGTCTTGTGGTGACCCCTGTCTAGGCCAAGATGGCTGTTTTCCTCAGTCTGCTCTGAGATGCCTACATCTTTGGAAGACCCCAAAGGGCCCCAGAACATCACCCTTTGGGATTCCCATGTGCTGTGGCACCAGGTTTAAGCTAAGCTTGAGCTCCAGGAAGCTTCTTCTTGGTAGGCCCTATAGCTGAGTCCATTAGCAAACTCAAAAGATCTTAAGTCAGTTCAAGCCAAGTCAAGTCAACTCAACTCAACTTAATACTTACTTACTGTGTATCTCTTTGCTTAATCCATACTACCCCGAGCCAGGCTCTGTTTTGGGAAAGGTAGAATCTTACAGTTAACAAGACACAACCTTTACTCTCAAGAACTTGTCTGTTTTGAACATGGATTCCAGACTCAAACTTTTCCTTGAGCTGAGGAACCCCTTGTACAAGGGGCTGGAGGAAGAACTACCTTTTCTGGCCTGGAGACAGCCCAACCAGGAGCCTAATTCCTGGGGTCCACTCCCCAAGACTTCTCAAACTACCCTCCTGGGGTTGTCTGACTTCAAGGCTTCAGACTGCAGAGTCAGCTGGTCCCTCACCCATATGGGTCCTGAGTCATTCATTCACTCACTCACTCACTCACTCACTCACTCATTCATTCATTCATTCACAAACCTGCATTGAGCACTTACTGTGTTGCCAGATACCTTACAGGCAGTATCTCATTTAATTCTCAGCAATCAATGTGGATACAGAACCAGTACGTGGCCAGCTAGAATTTAACCCAGCCCTAGTTCCAAAGTCTGCGCTCTTTCTGCCTCATCCCACTGTCTCTTATTACAAGTCAATAGATTTTATAATAAAGGGTGGAGATCATGGGATGCTTAAACAAACACATTCTATATAGAGGAAAGAGTGCATTATTGAGTATTTTATATACGGTGATATCCCACCTGACCAGTTTATTAGAATTCTTTGAGAAGTGAACTATATAGGGAGATAAAGGGTGACTTTTATAAAAGCCTTTGTCAAGTTTCTATCCCAAAGCCTATTAATAAAATCGATTCCTTGTGGAATTGGACAGAGGTGGGTGGTGAGTGGGAGGGAGTCTATTTTTGCATGGATAGAGAACTGGCTTAGAGACAAGAAAGAGAGGGTGGAGATAAATGGGTACTTGTTCGGATGGAGAACTAGTGTTCCCCAGGAACCGGTACTCTTTGGTCTTCTGTTTAAAACCCAGTGTGCACACACTGAACAGGTCCTGCATTAAGCACGGGGGTACCCCAAGCAAGCCAGCCTCATCTCCCCTCTTGGAGGAGCCCAAGGAAGGAAATGCTCAGTGACACCTCCAAGTTTTCAGAGCACGGGAAGCGCCTCACTGGGCTGAAATGGCAGGACGTTGGAGATAAAACTGGAGAAGGTGACTGGGGGAAGGGAAAGAGCCCCAGGCAGCAATCAGAAGATCTGAGCTCTAGGACCAGCAATGGCACTGGCTTGCTGTGTGACACTGGGCAAGTCCTTCCCCTCTCTGGGCCTTCATTTCCTCTCCTGTACAAAGAAGGGATTTGCCTGGATGATCTGAAAGGATGTGATGCTTTGGATGGAGAACACTGACTTGAAGTAGGACCTGGTGATGAGAAAGTCTCCATTGCCTGTGGCCCAAATGTTTCTTTCTGTCCCTGCACCGTGATGGGGGTTCACTGTCTCCATCTGTAGCAGTGAGGATGAGACAGAGAGCCGTGAGGTCTGTGAGGCTGGGGCTCGGAGCCCAGCCTGGAATCCCTCAGTGGCATTAGCTACGATGACTCAGCGTCATAAATAGCTCCCATCTGGGTGAGCAACGATAGCTACAGTGATCGAGCGATCTCTGTATCCACACACACTCTCTCTGTGCAAATATGTGGCTCACTGTATGCTAAATATGAGGTGGCCTGGAGACGTTCCTCCTCTTAAAAGACTATCTGGTACGAAACTCAAGACTGTTTATTTAAAGAAACAAGTTTACAACTCTGCACGTTGGATTACTGGTAGTGGGTGGCAGAGAAGAGGCAATGTGGATGAAGGGACGCTGTGTGTGATCTGAGCTTGGGGGCCCCCTAGAGGAGGGGCTGAGCCTGCCTGCTCCACCTTCATCCTCCGTCTGCTGGTGGAGGGGGTGAGGAAGCCACACACGTGATGCTTGAGATCCTGGAGTTGGGGTGTGGGGAATGGGATTGTTGAGCCACAGTTCAGCAGAAGGAGCACAGGAACTGGGAGTGACAGGAGAGCTAGGTTCCCGCACTGCTGTGCCCTGCCCTTGATCTGGGGTGGTTCATTAATTCACTCTTTCCTTCAGCAAACATGTACCAAGCACCTACAGGGTGCAGAGGCCACTTGGCTCCACAGACAAGAAAAAGTAGGTCTGAATTCAGGCATAGCCACTTACCGGCTCTGTATCTTTGAGCAAGTGCTTTCCCCTCTCTGAGCTTCAGTTTTTCCCTCTGTGAATTGGGAATACTAAAGGCACCAAAGGTTTTTTGGGGAGCATCACTGAATAAGGTAACACACAAAGACGTGCTTCTCTGTTGTAAACGGCTCTGAAAATGCACACCAACGCCATTCCACCACACTGATCTGTCCACTTGATCTGTCTCATTCCCCCTTAGGGGTGTTCTTGGTGACTGCGGAGGGGAAATGTCATCCTGACCCTTCCCCCAGGAGTGGGGGGCCCTGGGCACCACCCCGAGGTGACTCCTAAGCTCCCTTACCTTTGCTTTTTGACCGAGTTGGGATGCAGGGCACTTCAGTCAGTGAGCAGAACAGACAGCATGCTGGACACGCACAGCTTCCTGGGGGAGGGAGACAGGGTGTTGGAGGGACGGGGAGAGAGCTTCTGGGGGGGCTGGCTTCCTGAGTGGGCACCGAACCCCAGACCCTGCCTAGGTATGCCCTTGCCCTTCTGAGGCCACCACTAATGCTGGGAGTTCCAGCAAGGGGCTGGGCAGGATGGGGACCTGCCGGGCATCAGGCCCCACCCCTGACCCCACCTAAGCCGCTCTCCTGACAGCAGCTGGTCACTGGTTCAGGCAACGTTATACCACTGACCACACTGATTTCTGGCTTAAGTGTGATTTCTGACTGGTGACAATGGCCGGAATTTACTGTCAGTCATGTCTGGGTTGGATGATATCCTTTACATCTCTGTGAGCCTCAGCTTCCTCGTGCGTAAAGTGGGGGTCCTGGTGGCACTGATCTCGTACCTTAGGTGCCATCTAAGTGCTCGTTACTACTGTTGGTGGTGTCGCACAGATAGTGCCCGTGAAGGTGTCTGCTATGTTGTAGCCCCTCCCACCGTGGTTACCTGCCCCTGCTTTCTTCTAGGAGGCGCCCAGCACTCCCCAAAAGGCAAGGATTGGGTCTTACATGGCTGTGTGCACCACCTCGCGCAGGTCCGGCACAACGTGGGCGCCCAGGTTATTTGCTGACTGAGCAGTGCCCAGAGAGTGTGCTTTCACACCGTGGTTAGGGTCAGTGAGGTCCCTGCTCCAGTCCTGTCTTATAGATGGGGACACAGGTGTGGTGAGTGGGGAGCCGGAACAGAACCCACCATCCTCGATCTTCCTGCCCTGCTGCAGTCAGTGTTTCACGGGTGGACGGCAAGGCCTCGGCCTCTGCAGGGGCCTGAGATGTGTGCTTGGGGGCCCGAGTACAGCCTGTCGCCTCCTCCTCAACTTCTCCCTCTTCCTTCCATACTGCAGTCCTGCTCACTGTGACTCAGGAAGTGGGGGTTCTTGGCTGGTTTACAGAGGTGGGGACAGAGGGTTTGGCCCAGATCACAGAGGTAGCCCAGTGATGCGGCGGTTCCAGCCAACCCAAGGCCATTTACTATCCTGCGGGCAGCCCTCCTTGAACACACTGGGTAATCCCGCACCTCACCCCGGGTCCTAGCCGCTCTGGTACTATTACTTCCTAACACAATCTCCTGGAGCCCCATCCCACTGAGAGAATAGGAGTGTGGTGAGGCAGGACCCCGCAGTTCCCCAGAGCCTGGCACTTAGCAGGACCTGATAATTATCCATAGAATGCGTGACTGAATAAGTGATGAGTGGCTGAACGGCTGGGCCAGGCCGTGTTCTAAATGCTGGTGACTCCACAGTGAAAAGGGCAGGCATGCTCCCTGCTGTCAGGGAGCTGACAGCATTTGAATTTAAAACTAGCACCTGGATTGGAAACAGGGCAGATATTACTGGGTTTTTTTGTTTTGTTTTGTTTGTCTGGCTAGGTGGGGAAGTGGGGAGAGTGTATGTGGGCGGAGCCGGCTGGCTGCCCAGGGAGCGGGCATGGGAGAGCCTCGGGCAGGTCTACCTGTGCACTGGGTCCTGCGGCTGACCTTTAAGGAGGCAAGGGAAGAAAGGTGGGTGGTGCCATTAAGTGTTTAATGTCTACCTCCTGCTAAGTCCCAAATAGCTAGCGTATTGTCTGGCACAGAGTTGGTATTAAATACGTTTTGTCCAATGAATGAAGGGTGGGCAGAAAGCATATCAGGATGACTCAGGTCTAGAGGCTTGTGGGAATCAAAAGTGTTAATGATCAGAATTATAATGACTTACACTTGACTGGGACTTTCCTGTTTACAGACCCCTCTCAGACAACAGCTGTTATTCTCACTCATGAGGGATACAGTCAGTGACAATCCCCTTGCAGCCACAGTGTCTAATACTCCCATTAGCCTGGCAAGGCCAAGGTCATCATCCCCGTCTCACAGAGGAGGGCATGGAAGCTCAGAGCAGTCTTGATCTTGCACAGTTGGAACCTGCACTTACTCTAGCAGTGCGATGTGGAGAGCTCACAGCCTAATGGGGACGCAAACAGGAAAGCGGATAGTTAAGACACAGGGTGGCCTCCAGCGAAAGCAGGTTTGTCTGAGGTGGCACTGCCGGGAAGCAGCAGGGAGGGCTTTCCTGGGAAGGTGTCTCAGGTGAGGCTCAGGGGACAGTGGAGCAGGACGGGCTTTCTAGATTGAAGGAACATCATCATCTACAGAGACATGGGGGAAGCCCAGCCTTCTCAGGCTCTTGGAGGTATTTGATTTGGCCTTGGGGAGAAAGATGAGGCTGGGAGGTTGTTAGGGTCAGTGACCAGGGGCTTTCACAGGGCATAGGCTTTTAACAGGACTCTTGCTTTGAGCTCTGGAGAGCTCCTTCTGGGGGTGGGGGTAGAGGGGATGGAGGAGCAGGTGGCAGAGGGGGCAGAGGGGGAAATCAGCTTCCAGGCTCAGATGGTGTGTGGAGCGTGGAGAGGCCGGCTCTGCAAGCACCAGCCCTGTGGAGTTGGAGGTCTCCCCCAGCTCCAAGATCACAAGCCTGGTCTCTGCCCCAGTCCCAGCTCTAGCCAAGGCCTCTTCTGCCACCTGACTGCTCCCCAGCTGTGTCCTAGGAACCTCGCAGCCCTCACCTTGGCAACGCCAGCTTCTGCACACTCATGTTCTGATTGGTCTGCAATGGAAGGTGGAGCTGGATGCCTTCTGTCCACCAGACCTGCCCAGGGAACCAGCCCTGGCAGCCTGTGCCCCTGGGTTCATCAGGGGAAAGCTGGCCAATCAGATTAGGGAGGTGGGTCTGGACACTGGACAGGACTCTGGACTGGGAGCCTTGCAAGCTAGATTCTGACCCCAGGGTGATAATCTGAGTGACCTTGGACAAGTCTCTTCCCCTCCCTGGGCATCAGTTTTCCCTTCCGTAAAATAAGGGTGCTGGATAACACCATCTCTAGAGTCAAATACTGTCTTTTCCCTTTTTTGATCTTTCCCATGGTTATTGGTTGAGTGCTCTGTTGCTGGCACAAATTTCAGTGTCAGACTTCAGGGATTTAAATCCTGGCTTATTCGGACAAGTCACTTCACCTCTCTGAGCCTAGAATTTTTCCTCTGGAAAATGAATATATCTCGTGCTATCTCACCCAAAGAATTATGGAAGTCAATCGAAATAGTATAAATGAAAGTGCTTTATAAGTGACAAAGAGCTGTACAAATGTTACCTATTTCATCACATGGGCTGGACTCAGGAATGATTTATTGAACCTGCCCTTCCACCCTCACCCCCACCAGCAACGACAGCATGTATTTATTGAATGCTCTCTATGTGCCAAGCATTGCGCTGTGGGTTTTACTCATGTTGCCTCATTTTATCTTCACAACAACCATATAAGGTACTTGTTTTTATTATCCCTGTCTTCCAGATGAACAAGTAGAGGACCTATGTGGTTATGTATTGAAAGAGCTCAGCCAGGCTCCCTAGCTTCAGAACTTGACCTTTTAAATTCAGTGAGGTGGCCACCTCAGGCTCTCTTTCCATCTTGGGTTTTTCCTCTTGCCTAAACTCAGGTTCTAATCAGAGTTGGGTAGGCAGAGGCAAAATCATTTATTGAGCATTCTCTATGTGCCAAGAGTTGGTCCGCTTCTCAGACTTGCACGCATGCTAGTCTCTGGGGGTCTTGTTACAATGCGGATTCTGATTCAAGGGCCTGGGGTGCAGCTGAGGCTCTGCATTTCTAATAAGCTCCCAGGAGATGATGATGTTGCTGTTCCATGGACCACACTTTGAGTAGCTAGGTGCTAGAGGACTTCAAATAGCATCTTATTGAATCCTGGAGACTTTGTCTTATTAGCCCCAGGGTCATAATTGGGGAAACTGAGGCTGGAGAGGCAATGCACCTTACTTAGGGACCACAGCATACAAGGGATGGGCTGGAACCTAGGCCGCTTGTCATCAACAGTGCCTGGGGCTGCAGGCCAAGCATTGTCCTGGCTGCATGGTCCCTGCTCAGGTTTCACCTCTGCCTCCATGGCAGAGGCAGGCAGTGGTCTCTGAGGTCCCAACTAGAAACCCTCTCCTACTTTCAGTTTGTCTGAGCAGACCAGCTTCAATGCTGGCCCTCAGGAAGTGCCGTCTCAGGGTCAGAATTAGATCCTGTGCCTCTGTGACTTGTCCCATTTCCCTCACCCTCAACCTGGCTCTTTTGGAATCCTGGCTTTATTTGAAAAATTTGATATTTTATTCGTCATGAAATTTTTGCATTAATTTTGTTTTAATTGCCTTGATGAATTTTTAGCACCCCTTACGTTTTGCACCTGAGGCAGGTGCCTCTCTTCCCTACTTTACCCCAGCTGCAGCCGGCCCTATGTCTGCTCCTTCCCCTCCTGCCTCATGGCACCAGGATGCTGCCTGCACTGCGGTGCCCACCTGGCATCCAGCCAGCCAACGGCTTTACTCCCCAGCAGGGGAGCCCACCACTTTGTTTGCCCTTTGGCTGACCTGCTCTAGAGATGGCAGCAGGACCTGTGGGCCTGAATGGGGGGGGGGGGTCCAGGGAATCACGTTGAGCTGGGCTTTGCCCCTCGGGCCCCTTACCAGTGGCGTTACCAGGGGAATGACTCAGTCACAAGTTACATTATGCTAGCCTCTGCTTCACCCAGTCTTCAAGGCCCTTCCTGTTCTGGCCCCATCAACCTCTCTGCCCTCGTCTCTACCACCCTCTTCTTTACTCGCTTAGTTTCTGCCCTGCAATCTGTTAGGCTTCCTCCTACCCCAGGACCTTTGTGCTTTTTTCTTGGACACTTGTCCCATTTAGCTCCTTCTTCCCATCCGGATGTGAGCTTCAATGCCTCTTTCTTCAGGTCTCCCCTTCCTGCCTTATGCCAACAGCTGCCAATCTCTGTGGCACACCCCCTCCTTTATTTTTCCCCTAGCACTTACATAACTCAGTGAAATTATTTGTTTACTCATTGTTTTCTGCCTCCCCACTAGAACATGAGTTCGGTGAGAGCACAGACTGCATCTTATTCTTCATTTCTCTCCAGCTCCTAAAATAGTCACTGTCCCATCAGAGGTGCTCCGTGAGTGTTAAGGAGTTAATGAGCCAAACCTGGGGCTTCAGTTTCCACATTTGTGAAATGGGATGACAACCCTAACCCCCCACTGTCAGAATCAAAAGCAAATGACCCAGTGGGGCCGGCAGTATTACCCCCAGCATATAGATGATGAACTTGAATTTCAGAGAAATGGTGGGACTTGCCCCAGGTCACCCAGCCAGGAAGCGCCGGGGCTGGTGTTTGCTCCAGTGTGGAGGAGCTCCTGGCCCCATGCCCTGCTCTGAGTAGGCATTCAGCAACCTAAAAGCTGGATCTGACTTCCTCTGAGTCTCTTGCCATCTGCTAGTTGAACTGCGAGACCCTACTTGCCCGCTTAGCTGTCACAGCTTCCTGAGGAGTCAAAGACAGGAATTCTAATGGCTGGTTTTTGTGCAACACAAAGGCCTGCCTCTTGCAAATGTGGAGATAGATTTTCTCCACGTCGGCCATCACCACACTGAGTGTCTGGGGCGCATTTTTCATCTTCCAGGCACTTTACCGAGATTACCTTCTGAACCCCATGCTGCAATGTTTTTGCCACTTGTGGGAGTATTGGAGAGTGTGGGTGGCAGGGTCATTTATCACAGAAGCTGGGGTTCATAAGGGCTTGAGCCCCCCAAGGCAACATCTCTAGGAGTTTGGTTTGTTTTCCTGAGAGAGGTTTCACCACTGTCCAAAATGCACTGACTTTCTTGAGGATTCAAGGTTTCTCACCTTTCCTGCCCTCTTTGGCCATCGATTTGGCAACACATTTCACAAATATTTGATGAGAATATCCTAGGTGTTCTTCTAACCCTGAGGATGCAGTGGGTAACAGAATACATACTGCTCTTGCTCCCTGCAATATTGGATCAGTGAGGGGGACAGATGACACTGCCTTGACCGTAACTGCCCATGTGACTGTGGGTAGGTCCCTTTCCCTTTCTGGGCCTTCAGGTTTTAGCTTCCTCTCTACCCAAGTCCCCCTGCTGGAAAGCCTTGGATGACCTCTTGTTGCTTGTGGAGCAAGATGGGCATCGTCGGCCTGGTTTGCAAGGCCCCTCAGAGCCCAGCTCTAGTCGACCTTTTACAGCACATGCTCCCTGCCCCCTGACCCCCATTTTGCTCCATTTTTGTTTAACTACTATGTCACTTTATAAATGCTAGGCACTAAGTGCTCTCCAAATTTTAATTTGTTTATTTTTTTTTACATGCAACATTATTTTGTATTAGTTTCAGGTGTATAACATAGTGGTTAGACAATCACATACTTTGCAAAGTGGTACCCCCAATATGTCAAGTACCCACCTGGTACCATACATAGAACTTAAACTTGTTTCATTGTCATAGGAACCCCTTGGAATAAGTGTTGTGATTCTCATAGGCTCCATTTTGACACAGCTGTGAGACCCAGAGAGGCGAAGAACTCGCCTGCGTCCCCACAGCTGCTCAGTGGCATGGCTGGGGTTTGAACGCAGGCAGCCTGGCTCCTGGTCCATGCACTCCACTGCTGCTGTGTTGCCTCTCTGTCTGTTCTGGGCATGGGCCTGCTCCTCCTTTTTGTAGGTACAATTCGACAGCCATGCCCAATTCCATGAAGGCTTCCATGATGCCTCCCAGGTTGAAGGAATTCCTCTTGTCTGTGTTCCCACAATGCTGTACACACCCCTCCCCCTGGCATAATGCTGTCCTGTTTGTGTACTGACTCCTCTACTGGTTGCTCAGCATCCGGGGTGGAAGGGGCAGGCTAGGTCTCCCCCTCTGTGCCACTCTGTGCCCAGCCCAGCGTCCTATGTCGTCCATTCTTCACGAAGCAACCAAAGGCATCTTTTAAAGCCAAAACCAGTTTTTGTCACTCCCTGGCTTAAAACTATCCAGTGGCAATCTATTGAACTCAGAATAAAATCCTGGCCATGGCCTGGAAGGCGCTGCAGGGTCTGGTCCCTGCCTCCTCTCCACCCTCATCTGTGCCACTCTCCCTCTTGTTCACTCTGCTCCAGCCACATTGGCCTCATGCCTGTCCCCAAACAGTCCAGGCTCACCTGGGGCCTCTGCCAGCGCTATTTCCTCTGCCTGGAATGTTCTGCCCCACCTCCCCACATGACCGACTTTTTGTCATTCAAGCCTCCATTTCAGACAGACCTTCCTTATCTGCCTGGATGCCTAAATGTTTTCATGTTTACTTTTAAAATGGTTATTAATGTCTTGTGTCTACTGCAAGTCTGTCAGCCCCACAGGAGCTGGGATCTGGGGTATCTTGTTCAGCACCTGGAACAGCGCCTGACCCCCAGTAGCCGCTCAGTAAGTTAGTGCTGGGGGAAGACATGTTCACCAAGGTCCCTTTGGGAGCGGACCTATTACTATGCTGCTTGGTGCAGATTATAATATAATATAATTAATATGATATAATATATAATATAAATATAGATATAAATTGGTCTCATCTTCTGCTAAAAGCTGAGATAATTTCACAAGCTGAAATCCACTGTCTTTATCACCTTCTTATTTCTTGCCTACAATCATATTCTCAGAAGTAAGTCAATTTTATTGACCATTCTCTGCTGACTTCCCTTCACCAGGGATGCTTAGAACTCTTTACATGTGTTTGAATTTGTCCACCTTAAGGAAACTCGTGAGCTCCTGCCTTCCCATTTTGCAAGCAGAACCATCCTGGAAAAGTGAAAATGCTGACTTGCGAAGTGTCTACAGCCCAGTGGGAGCACGCACACCCATCACGGCCATCACGTTTCATCGGCAACAGGAGATACTTCGTGCTCCAGAAAGGTACAAGAGCTCTGAGTCCTGCCAGGGCATAGGCCACGTCAAAGAACATGTACGAATGACTCACAGACATAGACAATGGAGTGTGGGCAAGAGGCATGGGCTGGGTAGAGGGGGACAAAAGGGAAAAAAGAAATTGGGACAACTGTAATAGAATAAACAATAAAAACAAAACAAAACAAAACACCTCCAAGGAGGGGTCTGTAGCTGAGAGACACATGCAGCCAAATTCAGGGCACATGGGAAAAGGCAGGCTTCACATGCATCTGGTGAAGGCAAGCAGCCTTTCTGTGGGCAAAAACCCACAGAAATGAGGCCTGGGCGTGTGGCTGCAGAGCCTTTGCTCCCGAGAACCAACGGGCCAGCCAGATTTGTTCAGTGGCCAGAATACAGGTACCGCCACCATTGGCCTCTTCAAAAGGACATGGAAGGAAAGTGTGTTAAGGTGTCTCCAAGTCCAGCTGCCATACGTGTTGTCCTCTGGAGAACCAGGAAGGACATTTCTTGCCCTCCTTCCTCCTCTTCCTTCCAGGGAAGGCTATATGGCATCCCAAGTTTATGGGCTGAGAAACTCTAAGGTCTAATCTTCCAGGGAAAGTGGCAAACTGAAAAGAACTCTAGATTATGAGTTCAACGGTCTGGGCTCTGGTCTTAGCACTGTGGGACTCCAGGTAAATCTCTTGTCATTTCTGACCCTTATCTCCTCATCTGTACAATGTGGCTATTGGGTTTGGTGATTTCCAAATCAATGATTTCCATGACTTTAGGCCTTCTGTTTTTATGAGCTTATCGCTCAGCTTACTGTGAAGGGAAAGCTCTCACTTTTTCTTTATGGGGCTTGATTTGTTTTTTTATCAGCCTGGTAAATAGTCATTGGTCTCTGGCCACAGTGTAGGTAGGAGAGAGAAACAATTCAGGTTTGGTCAAACCTGTTGAGGGTTGATGTACCCTTGTTTTTTTCTGAAATAGTTTCTCTAGTGAACATGGTTCATCACCATAGTGTGGCCTATCTCAAAACTTCCTGTCAAGAATAGGAATGCTCAGAACAGATCAAGGAGGGAAAGTCGTGATTTGAGTTAGTGGGGCAGCATTTGAATGGCAGACATTGTTACTGATGTTAAAAATCCTTCTGCACTGAATGAGATGATGTCTTGAGTTTGCTTCAAAATAAGCCTATGTGTGTTTGTAGATGAGAATGGATGTGGGTAGAGATGAAATAAAATTAGCCAATTGTTGAAGCTGGGTGATGGATATGTGGGGTTTTTTTGTACTATTCTTTCTATTTTAAACATATGTTTGAGATATTTCATCACAAAAGGCCCTTTGGAGACCGGCCCCAGCCTGTCTCTCCACTCTCATTTCATAGTCCCCATCCCAAGGCCCCTCTGGCACAGTGACATCACCTCAGCGGCTGTGATTTCACACCTTTCGGCCTTTCCACACAGTTCCATCTGTCCGAGGTGCTCTTCCTCCTCGCTCCTCACAGCTCACCTCTCCTGCGTGGGAGAGCCCAGGCCTGGTGGACCGGATGGAAGCACTTCCTGCACGATAGCGCGCCTGTTTTCTTTTCCGCTTCCTCCGCCGCTCCGTGTCCTCCTCGGGACACTTCTCTGTCTCCCTAGTGCACTGCCAGTGCCAGACATACAACAGGTCCTCAGCGCACGTTTACAAAGGGGGTCACAGCAGGAATGGTAGCTACCAATTTTTGAACACTCACTATGTGCCAGGCACCACCCTAATCTCATTATACAGGTTTTTAAATTAAGTCCTTACAAAATGGATACCATTACCCTGTCTTCTCAGAAGGTCACTTGCCCAAGGTCATGTGCCAGTGACAGCTGAGATTTGGACTCAGAATGGAAACCACTTCGCTCTTTTCCGTGCATCTGGGATTTTAAAAGGTGTCTCTGTGAATGTTACATACAGGCTCAAGATTTTGGGAGCCTGGGCTTTAGGCCCAGTTCTGCTACTAAATTGCTGCATGACCTTGGGCAAATCACTTCTACCCCATAGGCTGGGTCTCCCAGTGAGACCAGCAGTAAGGGATTAATTATCACGTGATCCGAGGGTCCCCCAGCTTTGGCTCCCAGGGAAAAGGTCTCCACTCCCACATTTGCTTTTCTGCGGCTGAACTGGCTTTTCCTTTTGGGAACCTCTCAGCTTCTCATACTTCTTCCACCTCTTTTCTTGCTAATTGCAATCTCCCAGAACCAACCCTATTCACAGCCTGCTGCCCGCTCCCCACACCCCCTTCCTTCCTTGTGGCTTCACTCCCGGAGGTAGGGGAGGAACCCTGGGCAGGAGGGAGGGGGAGCCTGTAGCTGCCCCGCTTGTGCGGCTTCCCCGTGGTTTCTCAGCACCCTCCCCCACGGAAACTCAGCCTCACACTTTCTAGGGATGTTCTGAGGACAGCCAGAGTCCGCGATTGCAGCTGCCAGCCCGGGGCACCTGTGTTAGGCTCTCGGAAGGTCCTGAGCTAGAGTGGAGGTGGAGGGTCTGGAGGGAAGACGGCCGTGCACCCCTTTCTTTTAGCTTAGGTCCGGCTCGCCCAGCTGGAGCTCCGGACCCTGGGTGCTTCCCAACCTCTCCGACTTCCCGCTGGGACCCGCCTTTGCATGGCCAGGCCTCGGCGAACTGCAGACCAAAGCGGCGGTTGCGACAGGCCCCCTCCCCAGCTCGCCCCGACACCGCTCTTGGGGAAGCCGAAATCCCCAAGCAATGCAAACACCCACCCCCAAGGAACGCGGGAGGCCCCAGCCCCTCGGCTTTGTTTGTGGCTGGGCAGGAAGCGGGCGGCTGGCCAGGGCTGTCCGCAGCTGACGCTCAGCGCGGAGCCCGCGGGGGCGAGGGACTGTCCTCGGCAGCCGTGGTGCTGAGCCCGGACTGAATGAGGAGCGGAGCCGCAGGGCAGCCGCTGTCCACCGTGCAGGGCTGACCCTGCGGGGCCCAGGAGCTGCCTCCGAGGTGGTGCTGAAGCGAGAAGGAGCCCGGGGCGCCCTCTGCGCCTCGCCCCGGAAGAGCCCCGGTGAGAGCTACCGGGAGAAGGAAGGAGGGCCCGAGGAAGCCGCCCTCGGGGAGCTCGGTAACACGGGCCGTGGCCAGGGCCTCTCTGGCGAGCCTGCCCCAGTGACGGAGGTGGCGGCTCAGCAGCAGAGAGCGAGCGCGCGGTGTACGAACCTGTTGGAGGCTGCAGCTCCTCCGAGGCCGACCTGGGTGCCTGGGACCGACCGAGATTCTGGCGCGCTTCTCCCTCCCTCTTTCTGGACTCCTCCGCGGAGGCGCTCCCTCCTGCCTGGGCTAGCACATGTGCATGCGGGGGGCACCGTACCCCTCTTCCTTCCGCCGGAATGTCAGCCAAGCTGCAGGGCACAGAGCCGAGAGGCTTCCCCCAAGGGCAGACCCGCTCTGGGGAGACCCAGGCTTCCTGAGAAAGGAGGCGGGGGCTGGCGACAGGGAGGAGAGAGGGCGCCAAGCAGAGGTGTCTGTGAAACCAGGAGGGAGACATGGGGGACTTCCTCATAGTGACAGTTGTGCCCTGAGGTTTGGGGACTTAGGGTCCTGTTACCTAGGGGACAAAGCACATCTTGCCTTGGAAATATCTCCCTCCCTCTCCATTTCTGTGGCCAATAACCAAATGCAGGTCTTGTACCTGCTCTGTTGCAAACTTGACTCACTTGTCTGACTGCTTCGCATGTACCTTAGTGCTGTCCCTCATCTACCATGCCCTAGAGAGAGCTTTCTAACTCACTGTATATATGGTGCCTCCATAGTGAGACGCAGTCCTTGGTCCTTCACCAGGAGACCCAGGACCTCCTCTCCAACTGTGTTCTTACCAGGACAGATGACCTGACCGCTCATTCTGAAGAGGTTCACCCCAGTGCCTTAGCACCTGCTGCTCCTTCTGGCTGGAATGGGCTTCCAACCTTACTGCCTACTCTTTGTCTTTAAGTTAAAGTGTCCTCTTTTGAATGGAAATTTCCCTGATGCCTAAGGCACAGCCATCCCTTCCTCCAAGCTTCCTCTACTTTGCGTTCCTCTACTGGACTTCTAATCACACTGTATTATAATTTGCTGTGCCTAGATACCCTCTGTTACCAGCCTCACAAAAGCTGTTCCGTGTTTACTCTTCTCTGTGTCTCCACCCCCTAGCGTGGTGACTGACAGACAGTAGATGTTGAATTACATCTGCTGAGTGAATGCACTTGTGAGAAGCAGGAGTCAGAGTAACCTCTTCTCTTTCATGCGATTGTTCATTTTATTTCTGTAAGTATTTTAATCACAGCCTGCAAAACCTCGCACAACGGCATGCTTGCCTAACCCCTCTGCCTCGTCTCCACCAGCCCTCTCCTGACGCAGTAATTTTACCTACAGTGACTCCATTTTGTACCAAACTGCTTTTTAAAAATTAAAAAATTTTTTTTTGCTGTTTTCTTAATTTGGGACCCTTATAACCTTGATCTTTACTGGCTGAATCCTTCTTGTCCTTTGAATTTCAGCTCAAATGTCACTTCCTAAAGAGGCCTTCTCTGGCCACTCTCATATTTGCTCCCCCAATGAGCCCATAACATCACCTATGTCATTTTTCTTCATTATTCTTCTTCTTTGAAATTGTTTTATTTACACGTTTAGTTGTGCACCAGTGGGTTTCCCTCAGCTAGGCTGGAACTCCCAGGGCGAGGACCGTGCCTGTCTTGCTCACCGCAGCGTCCTCCGTGGTTAGCGTTCTGAGATAGACTTACCTCACACCAGCGCACCCATAACCCTTTCTCTCTGGAATGCTTGAGTCCCTGTGCCGGTCACTGCAGAATCTTCTGTCAGGTATAAGTCAACCAAGAGTGTTCAGAGAAAGGCTCAGTCACACTGGTATTCCTTGGGATAGGGAAGAACAAGTGCAGGGCCACAGACCCGAGGCTGTGCGACGCCAGGCCTGACTCACAGCCCCTTCCCACCCCGGATGGCAGAGCCCTGGCAACAGTGGACTTCACACCCTACAAAGCACCTTCTCATTTGATAGCACGGCAGCCTTGTCTGGTAGGTCTTATTCTCTCCGACACTGAAAGCGGCTGAGGCGAAGAGAGGCCAACTGACCTGACCAAGACCACGCAGCTTGGAGAGATGACGCCCTTCCTGGTGCTGTGCTATCGACTGGGGGATCTAGAATGAAGACCTGGCTCCTGCCTGCCAGGATTTCACCTTAGTGAGATATGCAGGCACAGAAACAATGGATCATAATACAATTTGAGGAATTCTCAGCAGGGATTCTCAACCTGGAGGTGGGTGGGGTGAGCAAGAAATGAATAGGCTGCCAAGGTCAGACTAAACCAAAATCATTTCAATAATAATTATAATTTGTTCATTGTTTCCCAGATGTCAGATACTGTACTAAGTTTTTACACATTGTGTCTCCGCTAATCATTCCTGCCTATCTCCATCCTCATTTTACAGAGTTAACAGAACCTTAGGGATCTTAAGTAACTTGGTCAAGGTTGTGAGGCTGGTAAATAGCTGAGCTGGGACGTCACCTGACTTTGTTTGACTCAAAGCCTGAGATCTTAACCATTATGCACCCAGAACCACTGAATCTGAGGATCTGGTAAGCAGGGAGGGGACTAGGATTTGAAGATGACTCTTAGATTATTCTACTGTATTTTAACCTCTGTTGAGAAACACTCCTGTTGAGAGAGCTGTGAATGGAGAGGAAGGAGGGATGAATGCTACAGGAGGTTGAAATTAGATCTTGAAGGATGAAGTGGGAGTTCCCAGGCAGACAGTTGGAGAGTATTTCAGACAGAGGAAACAAAATAGAATATTCAAGCACTGTGGGGTCTGGAAAAGAAGGGGCTGTTAGTGGTTTGGTGTGGAGGGAGTGTAAGGCTGAGGTAAGGGACAGGGGGTGGGGAATGAGGCTGGAATTCAGTTTAGGCCTGGCTGTACGCCTTTATCCTGCAGGCGGTGGAAAGCCGCTGAAAGGCAACGACAGCTGTGCATTAAAAACTTGGTCAGCCCACAGTTACAACATGGGGTCAGTCCTTTACAATTTGCAAAGCACTTACCACTAGCAGAAATATCACTCTGGAGTGATGTAGACCTGAAGCTCCATGAGGTCACCACGCCTGTGGGCTGGTTCCAGCCGAGAACCCGGCACGCAGGATTTGTTGAAGAGGAAGGAATTGGAGAAGTGTGGTTTAGAGGCTGCTGCAATAACTCAAGAAAGAGAGAAGTGATGAGAAGCATCATTTAATCAGAGTTCTTTGAACCACTGACTCCAGAAAGTAAAAACCTGTGGTCTCCTACCTCGGAGCCCTCTGCGGGGGAGACTGGAATTTAGCTGTCCAAAATGGTTGCTGAATAATTACCACAATTTACCTTTCCAGCATACAGAAAAGCAACACCTCACCAAACCGGCATTTCTTCTGTTGTGTGCACTTTATGTCTTTTGGCTCCTGGATTTTGGTCCTGATGGTCTCTATCATGTGGCAGCAGCATATGCCATGGTTGGTTTCAGTGTTTGAAAGGGCAATCACTATGCTAATGAAGCTCAGTCTTGGCTCAAGAACTAAAATCTACCTTCTGTTTCTCCGCCCCTGTGGGAAAGTCCTCATGGACCCTAGTAATGGCTAACTTACAGACGGCCGACTGGTACCAAGTATCGGGCCCCTTTAAACCCTGTGACATCCATTAACTCTGTGGCGGTGGGGATGGCTCTTATCCCCGCTTTACAGATGAAGAAAAAAGAAGTTGAGAGACTTGCCCAAGGTTGTTCTTTATGGAGGCAGGCTTCAAACCCGGGCTGTTGGATTCAGTCTGCGGGCTCCAACACTGCCTGACTGCCTCTCAGGGAAACCCTTTCCACTCTTCTCCCTCCCAGACCCAGGAAAGCCTGGGCAAACAGTTTCACCGCTGAGAGTCTGAGCTCCCTCTCTGAAAAGTGGGGATAGAACAAGAGTGAACAAGGAAGGTTGTTGGGGGAAATAAATGAGGTAACATGTGAAGGCATCTGAGTAGTGCAGGTTCCTTTTTTGGTCTTCCTCATCTGGACCAGTGGTTCCACATCTGCCCAGATGCTTGGCTCACAAACCCACGGGCCACGGTTGAATCCTTCTTTCCCTCACCTCAGCATCCAGTCCATCAGCAAGTCAACTAAGGTCTTGCACCAAAATACACCTGAGATTAGTCTACTTCTGCCTCTCTTCGCCACATCTCCTCTCGTCCACACCATCACAGCCTCCTGCCGCGCTACGCCAGTAGCATCTTGGCTGATCTCTCTGGTTCTCTTGCTCCCCGAAGTGATTTTTAAAATGTATATCCCATACAGAAAAGAGCACAAATTACGTGAACAGTTTAATTGTCACAAAGTGAGCACAGCTGTGCAGCCAGCACCCGGAGAGTGAAAAGGAAGATGCTGAGTGTCCATCATGGCACCCCAGTTATTATTACCCCTCGCTCGTCAGAGGCATCCACAAATCTCTGGTGGCTTCTGACACCGTGGAACACGGTTGCCTGTCTGTGAAACCACACACTGTGTGTTCTTTTGTGTTTCGCTTCTTTCGCTCAGTGTCATTTCTGTGAGGTTCATTCATGTTGTTGCCTGAGTTGGCAATGTTTTACTTTCCATTGCTGTAGTATTACAGTATGACTATTTCTCAATTTGAGGATGGATTCTTGGGTTGTTTCCAAGTTTTGTGTAGATCTTTTGATACATATATGTAAGGGATATGGTTGGTTATGTTTCTAGGAGTGAAATAAATGGGTAAGATGTGCATATATTCAGCTTTAGTAGATACTTCTAAAAAGTATGGGTACCAATTTACACTTCTGTAAGCTGTGTATGGAGTTCTCATTGCTCCGCATCCTCACCAACACCTGGTATTGTCACTATTTTTTACTTTCAGCCATTCTATGTATGTAGGGAGTATGTAGTGGTTTTAATTTGAATTTACCTGATGAATAATGAAGTACTTTTCCATGTGTTTAATGAGCATTGGGAAAGCTTCTTTTGTGAATTGCTTGTTCATGTTTATGTCAGTTTTTCTTTTGTGACATCTGTCATTTTCTTAATGATTTGTAGGAATTATTTATGTATTCTGGATAAGAATCTTTTGAGGCTGTAGGCATAGACATAAGTATGTATATATAGAATGAATACATATATAAAATATTCTCTTAGTTTGTGGCTTGTTTCTTTACTCGGTTGATGGTATCTTTTGATAAACAAAAGTTGCTATTTTATAGTAGTTCAATTTATCAATTTTTCTTTATAGTTTTCTTTGCTTTTTGTGTTTTGTTTAAGAAATTTTTTCTACCCAATGTCATGAATACATTTTCCTTGTTATCTTTTAGAATTTGTATTGTTTTACCTTTTATATTTGTATTTATAACCCGCATAGAATTGATTTTTGTATATAGTAGGAAACAGGGATTGAGAATTCTGTATTTGACCGTGTGGCTACTCTGTCGACACAGCAGCACCACTTACTGAGAGGAAGACCATTTTCCCTGCACTGTTGTGCATGTTATTTTTGTCATGAATCAAGTGTCCCTATTTATTTGGGCCCAGTGTGGCTTCTAAGAGTATGAAAGTTATTAGCCTCCTAAAATTCTGATGGCATCTTTTCTGTTGAACTCAGAATAAAACCCAAACTTCCTCTCATGGCCTCGAAGGTTTCACATGGTCTGGCCTCCCGTCCTTCCAATGTTATTACTTCACCGCCTACCCTGTGACTCTCTCCATACCAGCCACAGCGTTCCTTTCCCTCTTTGAGTGTGCGCCTCTCATTCCATGCTCGGGCCTCAGATCTTCCCACGGCCGACTGTTCCGCCACGGTCAGGACTTTGCACAAGCGTCTTCTCCGGGAATGCCTACCTGCTCACCTTCTCTAAGATAGCCCCTTCTCGTCCCCAGTTCCCTTTCTATGTCACTTTGCTTCATTTTTGACAACACTCCCGCTCCTCAAAATGTCTATGTTTGCTCCTTTCCGTTTCTCTCTCCGGAATGTAATCTCCACGAGAGCAAGGACATTGTCAGCTGTGTTCGTCTCTGAACCCACAGTGCTGGGGAAAGTGGCTCAGTGGGCATTTGCGGGATCAGTGAGAGTGACACCTTCTCTGCTGTCCTCTGTGTCGTCTAGCTCTAGTGGCAGTGCAGTGTGCAGCATCGCAAAAGCTGTAGCGTCGTGTGACACATTCAGTAGGTGGCTAGACAATTGCCAACATTATCAATTTCACACTTGCTTTCCTATTTTTTATTGGTGTTCCTAAACCCCAGATGTCATTATTTCAGCAAACCAATTTATATTAGTTTTTGAGTGAAAAGAAGGAAAAGCGATATTTCTGAAACATTTATTATGTCTCATTTGGTCCTCAAAACAACCATGTGCAGGGCCAAGGTCACCCCCAGTTTACAGGCAAAGAAACAGGACTCTGAGAAGCAGGTCTCGGGAGTGTTCGCAGAAGTTCCATCAGACCGCCTAAAGGCTACTCTGATGAAGCCAGTTCACGCTCGCGTCAGAACATTTCACAGAAATCACGGCACGTACAATGGAGGCATTTAGCAGAGGGTTCGGGTGTTGGCTTTGGAGGATGGGACTTAGGTTCTAGGCCTGTCCTTACCCTTCACTGACTTTGTGACATTGGATAAACCACATGAAACCAGATATTCTCATATGCAAAATGAGAATAAAACAGAATCTGTTTTGGGGGGACTGTTGAGAGGAGTAAATGTTAGTATGCCTGTGAAATGCTTGCGTATAAAGAGAGCTCAGTAAATGCTGGCTGCTATGATTCCTGTTGTGGTTTTACATACTAGTTCAGTTTACTCCTCCAAGGTGTTGCCAGGAGTTGCAGTAGGAGGGAAGATGCTTAGAGGCAGTTGACGTAGCGCTTTACGATTGTATGCAAAATCCTTCAAACCAGAATTCTGGAGAGTGCTCCTCTTCTGACGATGAAGAATGTGTTTTAGCATGTCTCCACTTCCTTAATACAGAGAAAGGTAACAGGCTCAGAGAGGTCAAGTGACTTGTACAAAGTCACAGAGCTTGGATCCAAACCCAAATGCATTTGACTTTCAAGCTTTGGTATAGTTTAAGCCACGAAGATCCCCTCTCCTGGGATCTAAAATCATAGCCACAGCCCCTCCATTGTGTCTGCCACAAGAATAGAGAAAATCCACAGATAATCCTTAAACCTCATTTGAGGCTAATCATTGCATCCATTTATCTCCCCAACAAGCTGCTTATCACAGTGATAGACAAGAGGCCCAGCTGAGCAGGGCCAGCAGCTCCCCCAGAAACTGCCTGGCTGTGGGTTGAGGATGTTCTCATGGGTGGGTGGGGGCCACAGACTTACACAGAAAATAGCAGATACCCAGACCCCAACTCACAGTCTAGGGGAGGCATCCAGAAACTGAGGACAGCAATACCCACAGCCCTCTGGGGCCACTGAGAGACAAGTAGTTTGTCAGCGTTTATCCATTCTCAGGGACTAGCAAGCCAGGAAGGACTTCCTGAGCCTCAGTTTCCCTATCTGCAAAATTAGGCACAGTCATCTGTGTTGCAGGGTCCTTGTGAACATTCAGTGATATGATAGATGTGTAACAGGCTGTTACAATGGAGTCTTTCTATCTCAGGGTCAGCGAGGCTTCAGAGGCGGGAAATAAAATGTAGGTGCCAAGAATCCTCAGGCAAAGTGGGGTGCCAGTCCACTCAGGAAGGATACCCTCATTGACTCTCAAGCAAGTTTGGCCAGCCTTGAGGACAGAAAAGGTTGAAGTTAAAGAGAGAAGAGGGTTTCTTTGGAGTCAGTGGCATTCTGGGTACCACCTGACCCCACTCCTGTCATGAGGGAGGGGGTGGAGCACCCCAAGAGAGAAAGGGGCTCTGAGAAGGGTCTCATTTGGGTCTTCTGACATGGGGGACACTTAGGCTGCTGTCATCCAAGTGTAGAAAACTCTAGAAGCCAGAGACTATGGCAGGTTGGTGTATTGATAGCATTCATTAATTCAACAAATATTCATTGAACACCTACTATGTGCCAAGAACTGTTTAGGTACTTAGAATTCATCACCTTCTCATGGGCAGAGAGACACACAGTAAACATGCAAAGGTGTACAGACACTTTTTGTGATAATTGTCATGGAAAAAATTACACCAGAGATGAGGCTGGGAAGTTCTGGGGATGTGGATATTTGTCCTGAGGGGTCAAGAAGACCTCACTGATGAGGAGAAGTTTAAGAAGAAACTTGAAGAAAGCCAGGGAGTGAGCCATGAGGGTAGAGAACAGGAGCTTCAAAGGTCCTTAGATGGGATGGTGCCCAGAATACCTCAGGAGAGGCCTGCTGGCTGGTGTGGCATGAGCGAGGAGAAGTGGTTGTGGGAGGAGGGTCAGAAAAATAGAGGTGGGGGGCTTAATTGCTCTGGTGAGGACACTGGGTTTCAGTAAATATTTGATAAACAATAGAGGAAGAGAGACAGGAATAGAGTCCAATGGAGCTGGTTTGGAGACAACCAGGTATCTGCCCAATGGGAAATGCCAAGAATAACATGGCAGGGGCCGAGGGGGATGGGCATGTCACTCCCCAAGACTCACAGATGGCGGGATTCAGAGTGTCCGGAAGCAGGGATGCCATAAAACAGGCTGTCAGGCGTATTTGTGTGCAAAGCGGGGGCACCAAGACCTTATGCTCAGACCGTGTTTGCCATTTGGGGCAGCTTTGAATTCGGGTTTCTAGCAGCTCATCTCAGAAGTCAGGGGTGTTGTGATAAAAAATGTGGGCTTCAGGAGGTGAAGTCCCATCTCTGCCACTGACCAGTTACGTGCTCTTGGCTTGAGTCTCGGTTTGCTCACCTGGACGTCGGGGTTACCAGTATTTTTCTTCTAGAGAAAATGTGAGGCCCCCAGAAAGTAATGGGTGGAAGAGAACCTGCTAAAAGCAAAAAGACGTGCAGTTTAGTTTAAACCTGCCAGTGTCTCTCATCTCCCTGGTTACAGAGATTTCTGAGGATCAGCCAATGACATAATCCAGCTTGATAGACTTGATTTGATTTTTGTCAAGAGTTAAAAGATGAAATAAAATTAATGCTATCTTAAGTTTAACAACACATCAGTCATAATTGAAAGCATGTGCTGATTTTAAGGACAAAAAGAATCGATTTAAGTATTGGATTTTTAGAAGGTATATATTTTTTTCAGTAAAGTTTGACAGCTCATTACAGAATTCTTTATTTTTTCATTTGGCTTTTGCAATGCACTTATCAAGAGGCCTATTTCTGTACAAATATCATGGATCAAAAACATTTTCCCAAGGGTGTCTCTTAATACTTTTATATCAAAGGTATTCTCTTTGGAAGTGCCCTTGCCTCTATTTGCATGGTTCCAGTTATTTTGCTGTATAATAAACCACTCCAAAACTTAGTGGACTGGAGAAACCATAATCGTCTACATAGGTCACAAAAGCCAATTAGGACTAGTCTCAAGACTATTGTGATAAAAGTGCTCTCTCTCTCCATTGGTGGAATATAAGTCTAGGGCTTCTTCAAGGGGAGATGTATCTAAAATAAAGCAATTCTGGAGGACGCAGGAAGAGAGAGGGGGGCTTCTGATGATTGTATTTGAGCATCTACTTTCTGAAGTTGGGTCTCCACTCTTACACTTTTCAGTTACACTCTGAACCAATGATTTTTTTTGCTTAAGTTGGCATTTGATGAATATCTGGCATTTCCAATCAAAAGAGTCGTAGCAGAGCATCTCCTGCACAATCCTTACAACAACACCGTGAGGTGGGCTCACTGTCCCTTTTTAGTGGGTAAGGACACCGAAGCCTGGGGTGGAAAGGGACTGCCGCAGCCCTCAGAGCTGGGAGACAGCCAAAGCTCGATAAAAATCAAGCCTTTCTCTGGCTCCAGGTTTGGCGAGTTGCACAGTCCTCACCCTGGATAAGTTCCATGTTCCTTCGCAGCTATTGGGTTCTATCTCTCTGTGCTCACTGCCTCAGAGTTGGACAGGTGCCAGGTTGGGGGCAGCAGGTAGTGGACCAGCTGCTGCCTGGGTCAGGAGCCCAGCGTGTTCTCAAGGACACAGATGGGCTGGCAGCCTCGTGCATGGGCAGGGAGCCCGAGGCGGGGGTGGACACTGGTTCCCTGGGGAAAAAGCTCATTCAAGGCTCAATGAGGCTCAGCACTGGGCTCTAAGACCCCAGGGCGCAGGTTTGGCACAAGTCTTCTCCATGTGCCCGGAACCCAGCACGGAATGTCTGTTTAGCTCAGCGCTGAGAGCTCCTATGCAGTTGGGGGGGACCCCCCTTGGTGATTGTGACTGCTGGGATGTGTGTGTGTGGTGCAGTGAGAAGCATGGCAAACTCTGGAAGGTTCTCCTAAATTCCTAGCACCTGTCACAGACCTGGGCACCCAGGGGAGCCAGGAAAGTCTCGTCAAACCTAGATGAATAAATATCTGTTTCTTAAATCCCTTGGAGTCACTAGACCATCCCCTCCAGAATTGCAACTTTTTGATTGCTGTGGGTTTAATAAAATAATAGATGGCATTTTATAGATTACAAATAAAGTCCCATTGCTGATTACTAGTTAGCACTATTTATTGAGCACCTACTATGTTCCAGGCGTAAACTTGGTGCTTTGTATCCATCATCTCATTTGATTCTCAATACAGTCCATGAAGAATGTATTTTTACTTATTTCCACATCATAGGTGAAGAAACAGAGGCTCAGAGGCATGAAATCACATATCCAGAGCCGCATCAGCAGAGCCAGGACCTCTGCGCAGATCCGGGGGATCTCAAGGCCATGGCTCTTCCCACTCTCGCTCCTGCTGCGCCGTGTTGAATGGAGCAGGGCAGTCAGATACTGTTAAGGCTGGGGGTGCTTTTCCCCTGACTCAAGCAGCTAGAACAGCTCCATTTCACTGACGCCACCTCCTCAGTTAAGTCTGAATGTCTCTGGAGTTCTCCTTCTGTCTGCCTCTTACACTTATTAAACGGCCAACAGAGAAGCCTTTATCTTCCTGAACCCAAAGCTGGGTTTGCTCCTGTCTTCATCATCTCCCTGGGTGGGTGGGGCCAGCTGGTCAAGATAGAAATGTGGGCATCGTCAGAGACTTTCTTTTTCATTCCTTGTGCCTAATCCAGTGTTGGGCCTGGGATTATCTCCCCATCTCCACCTTACTCCTCATCTTATTTGAAGCTGCATCCTCTCTTGCCCAGGTGGCTGCAGCAGCCTCCTCAGTGCCTCTCTAGGGTATTCTCTGCCAACTCATGCTCCATGTCAACTATCGGAGTGACCTTTCTTCAGCACGGGTTCTACTCAGTCACTCCTCGCTGCCTGTGGATAAAGTTTAAATGCCTCCACCCAGTGTCCGAGATCTTTGCAAAATAATGCCTGCCCACCTCGCAGCCTCATCTTCTACCAGGTCCTCCTCTCTTGCCATCCCCTCGCAGCATGTGCTCTTACAGCTTCCTGTCACCAGTATGAGACAGGAGATGAGAGCCGAGAGCCATGACAATGAGGGAAGAGAGACACAGCTGTGACAGTGAGCTGCCCCTTCCTGGCACAGCAACCCTGACCACTAGTGAAGACAGTCCGTTCAGTGTTGGAGGATCTTGCTCGTGCCTTCATCTTGGGAGAACAAGAAGGGAGATGAGGAGCAGGCCAGGGCACGGGCAGGTCCCTACCCACGTGGATGCTGTGGGGGCTCAGAAATAAAAAGTAGTCTCTCTCTGGCCTCCACCACTTAATTGTCTGTTTTGATAAATGAGTCTTTTCCCTGTTCCCTGATGCTGGTGGCAGGCTGAAACCAAGGCCAGTAGGTTACTCTCCAGTCGAATTGACACAAGTCTTTTTTGCCCTGCCAGGCAAGTCACAGTTTAGGAATGAGTTCTACTGGTTACCTTACAATACCTCATTTTTATGCAGTGTTTCCAAAGCATTCAACTTAGCTTTCATTGGGCAATCACCTTCTCTTTTTTGTGCTCACATTTCATCAATTCACATCACATTTAGGGAAACAAGCATAAAAACCTGGAAGGATTCTGCACTCATTCCACATGGAGGACACCTGGAGTATGAATGTTAGACATGCTATAGCTGTGCTTTCTAGAAGGAGGTGATTGAGGAATCCCATCAGCAGACCTCAGAGGCCTCCATCTAAATGCTGTTTGGCTACACGTGCATGTATGCACTTTACGTTAGAATGAGATGTTTAGGTAGTGCTGTGGTCTGAATATTTGTGTGTCCTTAAATCTGTATGCTGAAATCCCTGATGCCTAATGTGATGGTGGCAGAGTGTGGGCCTTTGGTAGGTGGTTAGGCCATGAGGCTGGAGCCCCCAGGAATGGGATTAGTACCCTTATCAAAGGTACCCCATAGAGTTCCCATACCCCTTCCACCACGTGAGGATATAGCAAGAAGGTGCCAGCTATGACCCAGGAAGAAAGCTCTCACCAGAATATGTCTATGCCGGCTTTCTGACCTTGGACTTCCCAGCCTCCAGAACTGGGAGAAATAAATTTCTGTATTTTGTAAGTCACACAGTCTGTGGTATTTTGTATAGCAGCCAGAAGAGAATAAGGCAGGCAACATATGTTTTATTATTCAAATTATCTCCTACTTTAATTGACTTTTTTGATTAACTAGTAAACTCCCAGCCCCAAGTGTGTACATCCAACTGTAACTACCACATGCAGTGCAGAGCAGAGTGAGTTTTGCTCAGGGGGCTGGTTGGTAGGAAACTGTGTTGTAGGGATAGAGAGGGAGAAGTAAGCACAGCTATAGGTGTACACACACGCAGTCACCACCCTGCCATACCCAACTCATGGAGATTGTCCGTGAAGTTTTTCTTGCCCCTTCCCCGGTCAAGTCGTTCACTCCGTCATCTGTGCCCTTTTATGTCACTTTTCACATTGCCTGGTGACTATTCCTTTTACATTGGGGACATTCCCCATAGGGATAAATTTCGTGGAGTGAAAGGAGCCCAGGTTTTGAGATCAGACAGACGTGGGTTTGAATCTAGTTCTGTTCCTACTGGCTGTGTGAGCTTGGGCGAGACTCATGACCTTTCTGAACATGAGCGGCGACCTTCAACAGGCGCACATGTGAGGCTCCAAATAAAGAAATGGCAGCTATTAGGATTTTTATTTATTACCAGGCATCCTATCGTTCTGTACGTTTCTGTTGCTGTGTCATTTTTCTCTGGCCATCTCTGAGGGCAGGGCCACCCTGTATTCAACTTTGTATTGGCAGGGCCCCTAGATCTGGGTGAGAATGCACTGCGGGTTTGTAGAATTAACTCATCTCATACTTTGGTGTCAATAATTTTTGGCTCATCATCAGCAGTCTCAGCACTGCTTCCTTGAAAGTGTCAGGGTGGAGGACGGGAAGGCAGAAGGAGTCAGAGTTGGGTAAGGGTGGGGCGGGCAGAGAGAGGCAGGCAGGGCTTGGAGGATCGGGGCTGGACCTGTCCCAGCCCCTTGTGGCCTCATTACTTCTCGGTGTCCAGGTGGAAGGAAGTCGCTGTGGCCAGGGCCTGGGAGGCTGGGGCAGGCTGATGGAGACGAAGCTTCTCTGTCAGCTAGCATGTCAAGTCCTGTCAGTCACTCGGGTCCCTCTGGCTGGGAATGAAGCTGGTGCCAGGAGCCCCAAGGGGAGGTAATGACAGATGCACTGAGAGGGCAGGGGAGGGAACGATGGCATTTTCCGAGCACTCTCTGTGTTTTTGGCACAGTGCTGGGAACTTTTACACCCATTCTCATTTCCTGCTCACTCTGACCCCGAGCCCTGGGGACAGAGGCAGTAGTTATACTGCCAAGTTATAGGTGACAAACTGAGGCTCAGAGAGGTTCAGTGCCCCAACCAAGACCACACAGCTAGGAAGATGGTTTGAAACCAGATCAGCCTGAAGCTGGGGACTGGGCTTTTTCACAAGGTGCCTTCCAGCTCATTCTATTCAGGCAGAGCTGACCGAGACCTCAGGGTCCTGTTGAAGGGACGTCCTCAGCATGCTTGTAATGGAAAGGGTGCTGACCTAGAATGAGGAGCCCCACACAGAGGTCCCAGCCCTGCCTTTTCTCAGCTCTGTGGCCTTGGTCAAGCCACTTCACCACCCTTAGCCTTACTTCCCTGACCACTGAGTAGGCGTTAGGGAAGATGGCAAATGTTAACAACAGTCAGGGAGCACTTGCCCCGTGTCTACTACTGTAATAAGCCCTGCACGTGTTAACCTATTTAAACTCCACAGGCCTAGGG
This sequence comes from Desmodus rotundus, assembly GCF_022682495.2. Taxonomy (NCBI): domain Eukaryota; kingdom Metazoa; phylum Chordata; class Mammalia; order Chiroptera; family Phyllostomidae; genus Desmodus; species Desmodus rotundus. The sequence continues at coordinate 156,310,685 of NC_071392.1, read as the reverse complement.
GTAGAGATTGCTGTTAGCCCATCTAAAAGCCATGGAAACAAGGCTTAAAATGTTACATAATTTTCTTCCCTGTCGGTCATGTTTGGAGTGGAGATGCATCTCAGATAGCCTGCTCCAGAGCCTGAATGCTCACCCTGCTCTCAAATGTACACAAAGGGACATTTTAGACGTAAAGGAAGAATAGACCCTATTGCTTATTAGGGCTATATAGTGCCAGCTGTGCCTGACCCCATTGGTGGCTTCATCATCATTCCACGTGCTCTCCAACCACCCTGGGAACCAGGTACGAGCACGCTGCACTGTGGCTCAGAGAGGTTAGTTCAGCTGTCCAAGGTCATACAGCCAGAACTGGCAGAGCTGGGGTGTAAACCTGGTGTGCCTGGCTCCAAAACACAAGGGATGCTGCTGCTACAGTTGATAATGATGATGACTGTTGGCCTGGTCCTGGGGCAACTGAAATCCAGAAGGTCGGCTCAAGGTCACCTCCTGAGTGCCTGGGATGAGGTCATGTCCTCAGCGGCACTCCTGCGCTTCCGCCTGGGGATGTCCCTGTCGATGCTGTTGTTTTGTTTTCCTTTTTGCATTTTCACGAACGTTTCAGCTGGGTTTTTCTGTCCCGAGGCGCTTTAATCACCAAGGGCCCTGTTCCAAACGTGCAGAGCATAAACGACGAGGGAAATAAATAATGCCTGCTGCTTTCACAACAAAGCTGAGCGGGGCTGTGCGGTGGGGGAGGCCGGGTGCTGGGGGCTTGCCGAGACTTCCCGGGGTTTGGGCACAGCTCTGCCTCTGTCCTGCTGCATGACCCCTGACAGGCCTCGTAAGCTTTCTGTACTTCAATTTCCTAATTGGCCAAATGGGAAGAAAAGCTTTCTGGCAGTCCTCCCAGAGTCAGCCAAATCAAAGAGTTCTGCAGAAATGTTTGGGTAAACGTGAGATGTTGAACGAGGCCATGCCGGGGTGATGACTGCCCACCACCCTGTGCCTTGGCTACTTGCCATTCCCTCTGCTTCTTGCCATTGTCCAGCAAAGAAGTGCCAGGAGTCCTGGTATCAGACAGAGGCTCTGCGGGGGAGTGTCCAGTGCAACCTCTTGGAGCTGGGGTTGTGGGCCACACCTGGTGTCCCCAGAGCTGTGCTCCTTACCACCTGGTGAAAACCTATGGAGAGTGGGTGCCTGAGGCTGTTCTTCACAAGCCCAACAATTCCCCTGGGAAAGCGGTTTTTCCTTTGAGCAGAAACCTGCAGACCTCTGAGGCTCCTGCCAAGAGATAAACAGGGTTTGTTGATTTGGACTGGGAGGGGCCTGGTGGCTCCCTGGGCCCCATACATGCAGATCAGACATTCTCAGAGTTGCTTGGGTGGATAGGGGTGAGGGATGGCCTTGGAGGGAAGTGTGCTGGAGCTGGGCCCACTGTGAAAAGAGCAAGGGCCACCCAGGGTCTAGGAGTGAGGGATGGCTGTGGGATGGGAGAGCATCCCCACTGGCAGTGTCAGACCTTGGGGTCCTGGGCTCATCCAGCCACACCCTCATGTCATCGTGACCACAGGCTCTGGAGGCCCTGGGATTGAGTGCTGGCCTTGTCACTTCCTAACTGTGACCTTAAGCAAGTGACCTAACCCTTCCAAGCTTCTCTTTCTTCATGGTGACACCCCTGCCTCAGACTGTTCATGGAGTTTGGGCGAGTACAGCTAAAGGGCTCAGCGCCATGCCTTTAAAGGTGTGGGCACTCGGGCAATTTCACCTGTTATTAATGTTTGCAGAAGCAGCATCTCTATGTCCGCTCAGCCATCAACCCATCCACACATTTGTCTGTCTGTCCATCTGCCCATCCGTTCATCTATTCTTCATTCATTCATCCCTTCATCAGTGAGCTTTTGCTGACCCCTGCCCATGTTCTAGGGTTCTTCCCAGTACCAACCACTGCGGTTCTGAGATTAAAAACAAAGCCAAACAAAATCAAAACATACTGCTCTTGTACTCAAGGAGCCCATACGTGAGTTGTGGGGACTGACATTGTGTCAGATCAGGGCCGCTCCAGGGACTATTTGAGAAGGGCCACTGGGGGGCTCAGTGAAGGGGCATTTACAAGGTGGGGACCAGGTAAAGGCATTAACAGGAGATGGTGCAGCACCAGGGAAGCTGTTACCAGTCAGGGGACAAAGGACAAGAAGAGGAGCTCTTAGAGAGCCTTGCCAGAGCTGTGGTTGTGGAAAGAGGCCACCCACACACAGAAGCTGTGGCCTTAGGAAGAAGTCAGGTACTGCCAAAGGGGCCCGCCCGACGGGGAGGAAGCCAGCAGGGGACTTAACCCTGACCTTGTTCTCCTCCCCACTCCATCCTTTGCTGGTGCCTGACATTGGCTGAGCCAACCAGATTCAGAGGGCCAAGGGGCCCAGCTGAGAGCTAGCTGGAGAGGGGTGAATGGGGAGGGGCCCTATGTGGAGCACCCACCATGCTCTGTAAATAGCCAGGTGTGTGGCATGTACTGTTGTGTGGAGGGACCTCCCAGCTTCTGTGGGATCACAGCAGAGGGTCCTTTAAATGCTGCTGGGAGGTGAGGAGGGCTTCCTGGAGGACAGGACATAGGGCCCAGAGATGAGTAAGAGTTATCCTGGCAGAGGAGAGGCAGGTAGCATGTGTGGCCGAGAGCTGCATGAGCATGGAGGTGTGGGGTGAAGCATGGAGCATGGAGGGATGGTGGAGAATGTCAGCACGAGTGTGAGTGTGTGAGTGTGCAAGATGGGGAAAATGGAGGTCACTGAGTGTGTGTGGGGGTGCTGGCTGTTGGTCCTAGAGCAAGCAGGGGAAGGGCTGGGATTAGACCCAAGTCTCAGGGGCCCACCAGGTCTCTCACCACCTCCAGGACTACATTTCCCAGCTAGAGCAATTTTTGAAAAGTTAATTTTTAATGACACCAGTAAGCCCTGAATATATCCTTCTTGTCAAAAATGAAGGCACTCTGGATCCATCATTCCTGCTGCACAGCCTGCTCCACGCCTGGGGTTTGGTGTGTGACTTCCAATCCTTTGTCTAGTGAGTCTCAACTGAGGTGATTGTGCCTTCCAGGGACATTTGGCAACGTCTGGTGACATTTTTGATTGTCACAACTGGGCAATCGATCGGTGCTACTGGCTTCTAGTGGGTAACGGCCGGGAACGCCACTAAACATCCTACAAGACACAGGACAGCCCTCCACAGTGAAGCGTTATCTAGTACAAAGGGTCAGAAGTGCCAAGGTTGAGAAATTCCGGTCTAGGCTAGGAGTTCTTTTATTTATTTATTTTATCCTCACCCGAGGACATTTTTTTTCATTGCTTATCGAGAGAGAGGAAGGGAGAGAGAGAACCATTGATGCAAGAGAGAACCATCAATTGGGTGCCTCCCGTATACCCTCAGACACGAGATCAGACCTGCCACCTTTCAGTTACCAGATGACGCTCCAACCAACTGAGCCACACTGGCCAGGGCTAGGCTAGGAGTTCTTAACAGCTTTTTTTCACTATCATTCTCCTAGAGAGTCCTGTTAGACATTTTCCCCCTAAACAACCCCCTCCCAAATGAAGTACTTTAATACTGTAGATGTGTTGTCTGTCCGCTGACGTGCTCTGTGTGTATCTGTGCTTCATGTAGTGCAAAAAGAGTAAGACTTCTTTGGCCCCCAAGAACCTATTGTTGACTGTTTGTGGCAACATCACCACCATCGAGAGGCACGGGTGGGCATTTACACAGGGACCACACTGTGTATGCGTGTTTTAATAAACATGGCACCATGCTGTACAAAGGGTTCTGCAATGCAGCTTTTCAAGTCAGAGATACTGCTTTCCTTTGATTCTGCATGATATTCTATTTTATGGAGCTGACATTATAATAAACAATTTCCCTACTTAACATCTAGGCTGTTACAATTCCCGCACCGCCCCTCCCCCCCAACCCTAATACAAGCAATGCTGCAAAAAAATTATATTATTTTTTAATTAAACTATTTTTACACAATCATAGATTCACATACACTTGTAAGAAACAATACAGAGAGATCCCATGTACCCTTTATTTGGTTTCCCTAATGATAACACTTTACAAAATTATAGTACAATATCAAAACCAGGATGTTGACCTTGATACAGTGGAGATACAGAACATTCTATCTATCACCATAGTCTCTCATGTTGAACTTACTTATTAGGTCTAGTTTTGTTTGTATTTCTTTGTAGTAGATTCCTTGGAATTTTCTACATACAGAATCATGTCATATGTAAATATGGTCAGTTTTATTTATTTATTTCTGATCTATGTGCTGTTATTTCTTTTTCTTGCCTTATTGCACTGGCTAGAACTTCCAGCATTATGTCGAATAAGAGAGTGATGGGGGTAGACATCCTTGTCCTGATCCTGATCTTGAGGAGGAAATATGCAATAGTCTTGCACCATGAAGGATATCGCTAGCTGTAGATTTTGTGTCGATGCTTTTATGAGGTCAAAGAAGTTCCCATTCTTATTTTTCTGGCAGTTCTGATCATGAATAGGTATTGAGTTTTGTCAAATACCTTTTTGTATCAATTGATATATCATGTGATTTTTCTTCTTTAGTTGTTAGTATGGTGGGTTATATTGATTGGCTTTTCATATACTGATCCAATATTTGGTCACAGTGAACAGTATAATAATAACTTTCATGTATTGCAGATTCTACTTGCTAATATTTTGTTAATGATTTTTGTGTCTATTGTGTACAAGTATTTGTGAAGTTTGTTGGTCTGTAGGGTTTTGTTTTGCTTTGCTTTTTTTTTTTTTGGTGTTGCCTGTATCTGATTTTGGTATCAGGGTAACACTAGCTTCATAAAATGAATTGAGAAGTCTTGTTTTCTGGAAGAGATTGTGTAGAGTTGAGGTTAATTCTCTAAACTTTTGGTAGAATTCTCTGGGGAAGCCATCTGGGCCTGGAGATTTCTTCTTTGGAAGTTTCAAAGTTAAGAGCTAAATGTCCTTAATAGTTTTAGGGCTATTCAAACGATCTACTTCACATAATTTAGTGAGTTGAGGGTAGTTTGTGTTTTTCAAGGGCTTGATTCATTTCATCTAAGTTGTCGAATTTATGTGTGCAGAGTTTTTGCAGTATTTTCTTATTATCCTCTCGATGTCTGCAGGATCTGTAGCGGTGTCTACTTTCACTCTGGATGTTAGTTATTCGTGTCTTCTCTCATTTTCCCTTTATTAGTTTTAAAGAGGTTTATCATTTTTATCATTTTATCATTTTATCATTTTATTATTTTTACTGATCTTTCCGGTCTGTTTTGTTTCATTAGTTTTTATCTGTGTTACTGTTTTCAGTTTCATTAATTTCTGCCTTATGTTTATCATTTTCTTGTCTTGCTTTGGGTTTATTTTGCTCTCCACTTTCCAAGTTCCGGAGATGGGAGCTTCGATTATTAATCTGAGACTCTTCTCCTAATGTATGCACTTACTGCTCTAAATTTCTCTCTCAGCACCGCATTCGTTGTGGCCCAAATTTTGACATATTGTATTTTCATTTTCACTTGCCTCAGTGTATTTTTGGGTATCCCCTGAGACTGCGTCTTTGACCCAGGGATTATATGAAAGCATGCTGCTTAGTTTCCACGTGTTTGGAGATTTTTCTGTTATTTCTTAATTATTGATATCTAGTTTTACCCCACTGTGTTTAGAGAGCACACTCCGTGTGCTTTCAATTGTTTAAAATCTACTGACTCTTTTTAACGGCCTGCAGTGTGGTCTGCCTTAGTGTACACTCTGTGGGCACTTGAGTGTGCATTCTGCTGGACACACTGAGTGGAGTGTCCTATAAATGTCGATTAGATCTTGTTTGTTGGTGGTGGTGCACTTTAATATCCTTGCGGGTTTTCCATCCAGTGGTTTATCAGTTACTGAGAAGGTGTGTTAAGGTCTCCTAATGTAATTGTGGATTTGCCCTTTTCTCCCTTCACTTCTATCAGGTTTTGCCTCATGTCTTTTGCAGTTGTGTGGGGTTTTTTTGTTTTGTTTTGTTTTGTTTTTTGGTGTGTGCGTACACACTTAGAATTGCTGTCTTCTTGGTGGACTCTGTTATCATGACATAATGTTTTCTCTGTCTCTGGTAATTTTCATTGTTTGAAGTCACTTTATCTGATATTACTCTCACCACTTCTGCTTGATTTAGAAAACTTGCGAGGAGAAGAAAACTATGTCGTATGTATATTTTTGTTTACCTTGTTCTTTTCTGACGTTGCAAGATTTCTTTTACCACTTCCTATCTGTTTAGAGAATCATCTTTAGCCATTCTTTCAGGGTACTTTTGCTGGTGGCAATTTCTCTTAGTTTTCCTTTCTCTGAGAATGTTGATTTCCCTTTCATTCAGAAGAACATTTTTCAATGGCATCTGTTGATGCTTTTTCTTATGAGATTTTTGTGGTTCTTGGTTTGACAAATAATTTTATTGAAACCTGGACACTTTGGATATTATGTCATGAGACTTCATCTAATTTCAACCTTCTATTTTAACTGGCTTCTTCTGAAGCTTCTCTGGCAAGGGAAGTGTGTGCTGTTTTGTTGTTGTCGGATGGGGGTGAAGTCCAGACTTTCCATCCAGCCTCCTTTGATGCCGAGGTGGGGGGACTCCTCATTACTGCTGGGTGGGTGTGGGAGTTCCAACTCCCTCCCACTGATGCCTCTGCAGAGGTGGGGTTCATTTCTGCTCCCTGCTTGGTCTTCTTTAACATCCACTGTGGGGTGGGATGGAGGCGCTTGGGTGCCTTCTTGTAGTCTGGTGAGGATGGAGTTCTAGGCTCTCCGCTTGGCCTTGGATAGTGTGGGTAGTTATTGTCTGAACGGTTTCTGTCTTTCTGGGTTACCCATTGCCTGGTCCTTCGGCTAGAGAAAACAGGCTTTTGCTGAGGTGCTTTTTGTTTTTTTTTGTTTTTTTTGTTTTTTTTTTTAAATATATTTATTGATTATGCTATTACAGTTGTCCCATTTCCCCCCCCACTCCACTCCATCCTGCCCACCCCCCTCCCTCCCACATTCCCCCCCCCATAGTTCATGTCCATGGGTCATACTTATAAGTTCTTTGGCTTCTACATTTCCTACACTATTTTTACCCTCCCCCTGTCTATTTTCCACCTATCATCTATGCTACTTATTCTCTGTACCTTTACCCCCCTCTCCCCCTCCCACTCCCTTATTGACAACCCTCATGTTCTAGTTGTTTGCCTAGTTTGCTCTCGTTTTTGTTTTATGTGTGGTCGTTAATAACTGTGAGTTTGCTGTCATTTTTACTGTTCCTATTTTTGATCTTTTTCTTAGGTAACTCCCTTTAACCTTTCATATAATAAGGGCTTGGTGATGATGAGCCTCTTCAACTTGACCGTATCTGAGAAGCGCTTTATCCTCCCTTCCATTCTAAATGATAGCTTTGCTGGATACAGTAATCTTGGACGTAGGTCCTTGCGTTTAATCTTGGGTAACGTAATTATGATGTGTCTTGTTGTGTTCCTCCTTGGGTCCAGCTTCTTTGGGACTCTCTGAGCTTCCTGGACTTCCCGGAAGTCTATTTCCTTTGCCAGATCGGGGAAGTTCTCCATTATTTGTTCAAATAAGTTTTCAATTTTTTGTTCTTCCTCTTCTCCTTCTGGCACCCCTATAATTCAGATGTTGGAACGTTTCAAGGTGTCCTGGAGGTTCCTAAGCCTCTCCTCATTTTTCCGAGTTCTTGTTTCTTCATTCTTTTCTGGTTGAATGTTTGTTTCTTCCTTCTGGTCCATACCATTGATTTGAGTCCCAGTTTCCTTCTCATCACTATTGGTTCCCTGTACATTTTCCTTTGTTTCTCTTAGCATAGGCTTCATTTTTTCATCTGTTTTTCGAATAGATTCAACCAAGTCTGTGAGCATATTGATAACCAGTGCTTTGAACTGTGCATCCGATAGGTTGGCTATCTCTTCGTCGCTTAGTTGTATTTTTTCTGGAGCTTTGAAGTGTTCTGTCATTTGGGCCATTTTTTTTGTTTGTTTGTCTTGGCGCGTCTGTTACTTTAAGGGGCGGAGCCTTAGGTGTTCACCGGGGCGGGGTAATGCTGGTCGCTGCTGCGCTGTGATGCTGTACGTGGGGGCGAGGCGGAGAGGGAGCAATGGCACCCGCTTCACTCTCCTCTGGATTTCAGTCTTTCACTCCGCTACCCACAATCAAACTGGGCCCCTCTGGTGCTGGTTCCCGAGTAAGTGGGCCCGTGCGCACTCTAGGCCCCTGTGGGTCTCTCCAATGACCTCTCCTGTGAGGCTGGGAGTCTCTCCTGCCGCCCCAACCCCCAGGGGCGTTTTCAATCAGAGGTTTGAGGCTTTATTTCCCCGAGCTGGAGCCCTGGGTTGCGCAGCGGTCTGCTTCTCTGCCCGCTGTTCTCCCGGTTTATCAGTCTGGATGAATGATTATTTTCTGTTTCCTTGGTGTTGGTCCCCCTTGCTGTTCGATTCTCTGTCAGTTCTGGTTGTGCGAGGAGGCGCAGTGTGTCTACCTACGCCGCCATCTTGGTTCTCGCTTTTTGTTTTTTGTTTTTCTTTTTCTGTGTTTGTTGGCTTTGGTTACTGGCTTCTTCAGCTCCAAGTCTAGGATGAATGAGGCAAAAAGAAAACCCAGGAACTCACCACTGTTATTTCTTGGGTCCTGAGTTCCCTCTCCAGTCTGCCTTCTTTTTTTTACCTTTCAGAGTCTTTTAATGTTTGTTTTATATATAATGTCTAGAGGTTTTAGTTGCACTTAGCAGGAGGAATAGGAAAAAGTACATCGACTCCATCCTCCTGGAAGTTCAAGTCCTCTTTGAATGATTTATTTCTTAACATTCCTCCTTGAACAGACATGAGGATGTTTTTTAGGGTAGATCCTGAGAAGTAGAATTGATTGGTCACAGACTACTTGTGTTTTATGTTTTGACTTGCTCTCCAAGATGCTGTGACAGTTGACAATCTTACTAGCAGGACATGAGTGCACCCCCTTCCCCCTAAACTCTTGCAATATATACCTTTGTTAATTAAAAAAATTTTACTAACTTGTGTGAAAAAAATCACACCCATTGTTTTACTCTGCAATTTCTTTAATTACTAGTGATGGCAAACATTCTTTTCATGGGGCTATTGACCGATTTCATGGATTTTACAGTCTAATGACAGAGAGAGGCAAAGAGCAAGCAGACAGAGTAGCAGGCAATTTCAGAGAGCGGTAAATACTATGAAGAAAATAAAACAGGGTGTGGATAAGAGGGTCGGGGTCCGCCAAGGGAAGAGAAATGTCCGCAAGCATTCATACCTCGCAGCGAGTTTTGTTGGGTGGTGCTGGGACAGGGCTGTGTGAGAGACATCCCTCAGAGCAGGAGTCCTTCCTGAGGCTTATGGTGAGGTGGCCACAGGCAGTGGGAGACTTCTGGGGGGCAGCGGGGCCAGAGATGACGCTTAGACGTCCAGCAGCACAGCCAGGAACCTCTGGGTTCCTTAGGGACCGCTGAAGAGCGGCAGAAGCCTGGGTTCAGAGTTTGGGTGGGGTTTTGTGGAGTATGCAAAGCAGCAGGCCCTAAGCAACGAGACGTCTGCTTGCTCAGGCTATTTTTAAAGTAAGTGGATGTGTAAAATTTGAGTTTGGCACCCGGCGGGCTTTGTGCTAACAGGTCTCAGCTTCTGTGATGAAACAACCTGGGGCCAGAATGCAGGGGAGCCTTCTTTGGTTCACTCACCTAAGGTGGCCGGCATGGTCATGGGGGTGGGGTGGGGACTGTGGGTGAGGTGGTCTGGGAGGGGCTGTCTGAAGCGGGGACTTCTGAGCTGACACACAAGGAATGAGAAGGGGGCAGCTGTGGGAGGAAAGAAAGGCCTTGGAAGGGGAAAACAGTGTAGCACGTGTGTTCCAGAGCCTGGAAGAGGCCAGAGGGGCTGCAGCTGAGTGAGGAAAGGTGGGACAGATCCTCCAGGTGAGGTGGGAGGGGCTGGGTGAGGCTGGGGTGCCAGGAAGAGGAGTGGCTTTCTATTCTAAGCTCAGCACAAAGCCAGTGGAGGCTTTTGATTAATATTTTAAACACTCTGGTTTATATTTAGAAAAACTCAGGCTTTCACGTGGAGGGAGGAAGAGGGGGCAAAGGGAAGCAGTCAACCACAGAGGAAGCTCTAGTTAACAGAGGATGGCCATGTGAGTTGGGAGGTGTCGTGGGCAGCAGGGGAGAGCAGTGGGCAGATGGTGGGGGCAGGATGGAGCCAGCCCTGGGGATGGATGGGATGGAGAGACGTGAGGAGTGGAAGCAATCAAGGATGAATCGGGAGGCGGGTGGAGGATGGGCTCTGCTTCCTTAGATGGAGCAGACCAAGAGAGGAGCTGGAAGGAAAAGGAGAGTTGTCAGTGTGAGTCTCACCTTTCCTGCGGGGCAGGGGCCTGAGGGCCAGGAGATCCTGAATGGGGCTGTCAGCTCTAGAGATGACCTAGTCTTGTTCGTGGAATGTAGATTTAGCAGGGCCTCCTCACCGTGTGCAAGACTCCTGGGGACAATGTGTAGCCAACCAAGAAAATGAGAAACCAAACTTTAAACTGCCATTTAATCAAGGAGCAAAAATAAATTCTTAATTAGGCTCTGCTGACTGCATATCAATTGCAGTTCCATTTAGCCAGCTTCTTCCCAAATGGAGATAGGGTGGGGGCTGGGGGAGAGAGAGGAATTTGGAAGCCTGCAGGGTGCAGGGTGTGCCCGTCTTCTCCCTCCTCCCAGCAAGCCCCTCACTGTGGGTTCTGTCACCTTCATCTTGCACTGGGAGAAGGACCTCGCAGCTGAAATGACTTGTCCAGAGTCCCACAGCTTGGCAGCAGCAGAACCAGGATCAGAATCCTGCTATTTGGACTCCAGAGCCTCCTGCTTTATTTTGCCTTCCCTATCATGTGCCCACCACAATATATTTCTTCATTTTCTTTAAATAGGCTAAAATCCAAACCCTGTCCCACCCAACAGACCAGCAGTCAGTGTCAGCCATTAGGGGAGCAGTCTCCCCCTGATTTAAGGCAAAGGCCACACCAAAGCCTCTAAGAGGTCCCCTCCGTCACTGGGCCTCGGCCGTGCATGTTGGCCACCACGGAGACGCTCCCAGGTTTTACCCCAGCAGAGCTGGTGGTTCTGTGGTTTCCATACAGCTGTTGGGACTCAAGGAGCTTTGCTAAGATGGGGCCCTGCCCAGGCATGGGGAAACCTCTCTGACTTTCATCTCACCAACAGCAATGAAGGTCTTCCTGCTCCTCACTGAAGGCACTAGCATTTTTGCTGTCCTGCCCTGCCTCAGCCTCCCTGCACATCAGGGAGCACGAAGTCCACCAACTTGTTTGAGATGCAGGAAGAGAAAAACACAGCAAGTGTGCAGCTCCAATGATCACCTCCCTTTCACCTCCCTCCGCTGGGCCTGTGCTGGAGGGAGGTGCGACATGTTGCGACATGTCAGAGAAGCTCACACTGGTTGCAGGCCAGGATGCTTATTTTTCTTAATGTTGTATTACGGACGTCTCAAACCTATACAGAAGTAGAGAAATAGTACAATAAACCCTCATGTGTCTATCAGCCCAGTTTTAAAAGCTCCTGGCCAATGTTGTTTAACCTATACCTCTACCTGCTGTCTCTTCCATGTGGTCTGCAGCAAACCCAGACATTGTGTCATTTCATCCATAGTAATTGTTTCCATTTGTGTCTTTAAGAAGCAAGGACAGATATATTTTTAAAGGAAGAAAAATTCCTCAGCTGAAAACCTTTGCTTGCTTGAGAATGGAAGACTATGACTCCCAGTGAGGGCCGAGAGGGTCCCAGCTCTCCCCCAGGGCAGGTCAGGCAAGTCTGTGCCTGCACTGCTTCCCTTTCCTCATCAGCACAAGGCAAAAGGGTCCCCACTTCACGGAGGAGAAAACCAAGGCCCAGAGAGGGAACGGGATTTGTCCCTGGTTACGAGTTGTTGGGCTAGCTAGAGACGAGGGGGCTCTGGGGGCAGCTTGTCCTCTTCTTGTTGGATTTCATCGGGAGGGGGTCAGCCCCTCCCAAACCCCAGTGGAATGAGACGAGAGGAGTCTGGGCCCGGAGGAGAATGGGCAGGCTGTCACTGAAGAAAAGGGAATGGATGCTGAGCAGGCAACTACCAGATTTCCACTCTTCCATTATATTTCCAGGGATATTTCAGTGTCTCTTAGTTGTGCCCTGGCAGCCACCAGCTGCTCTGGCCCCTTCTGCAGCATTGCATGAGACACAGACATCATTCCAACCCGGGACTCCTGGCTCTCAGCCCAGTGCCCTTCAGGTCCCTTTCCTCCCGCTCTCCGCAGCTGTGGGTGGCTGGCAGAGTGCTCTGGGCATCCCTGCACGGGGCCACCTGGGCCTCTCTTCTTGGCTTGAGCCTCTCCCAGTCTCTTAGTCTGAGGATCAGGGAGCTATTTCCTGTTGGATCTACCACCCAGTTTGCCTGTGACCCTGAGCAGGCTCTTTACATTTCCGAGCCTCAGTTTTATATTTTGGAACATCTGTAAAATGGAGCTAATGGTGCTGCTCACCTCCCAGCGTTGTGAGAGGCTGGAATGAGCTCGTGACCTGTAAACGATGGTAGAAATGGAAAGAATGATACTAACTCTTACTATGGCTACCTGCACCTTCCTCTCAGGAAGTGTTTTTCCTCAGCTTCCCCTCTTTCCTGTCCTCCCCTTGAAGGGCAGCCACTGGCTGAGGGCTTTGATCGAGATGAGTTTTGATGGCTTGGAAGCTTTCAGGGCCGCCCACTCTTCCTCCTCCCATCCCGCTGAGCTAACAGTTTTGCATGACATCAATTCCTCTGACAGCCGTGTAAACAGATGGTGGTCCCCGCTGCCTGGGGTGCTGGGGAGCGATACCATGGTAACCTGCTAAACTATGACAGGTGCCAGGATGGTGGGAAATCCAGGATCTTCAGACACGTACGTATATGGCTCAGGCAGCAGGCCCTGGGTGGTGGGTTTATCTCAGACACTGGCTTGAGAACAGACCCTGCCCCTTCTTAGCCATGTGGCCTTGGCTTTGGTGCTTCCTCTCTCCTGGTCCATGGTGGAGGGTGGGTTGTTATGATTAGCCCCACCCCAAAGTAGCAAGGGTATGGGCCTGTAAGTGCATTGCTGAAGCCCAGTAAGCATATGTTGAGTGAATAAACAAGTGGCTGAAAGGAACCCAGAGTGTCATCTCCCTGGACACTGCTTAGAAACTGGGCTCCTTGCAGATCCTGGTTGGGAGATGGCCTGAGAGTGCAGGAGGCTGAGACCACAGCTTCCAAGGGCCACCCTACTCCTTCTCTGAAAGTTGGGACCTGGTGCTTTGCACCTGGTGGGATCTGCATTCCCAAGTGTCCTCCATCCTTGGACCCTGCAGTGGAGAGGGCAATTAGAACTCTCAGCTGGGAAACTGGTGAGTGGGCCTGGGAACATCTGGACTTACGGAGTTGCAGCTTTTCCTAATGCTGCCTGCTTGCCTCAGTTTCCCCAGTTGTCCTCTCATCCTGGCTGGGCTTGGAGCTCTGCTTTAAACTGTGGCTTATCTCGAACTCAACGAGGGGCAGTGACTTGACTAAGGCTACCCAGCCAGCCATACGAACCATCTGAGCAGGGGGCAACCAGACACTTGTGCTACCAGGGTCCCCCTCAGCTTCCCATCAGCTCTTTGAGGTCTGCTCTTTCACACGGCTGCCCCAGACCCTCCCCACGCCCTCCTCTTTCTCTTTGTCCTCCTCTTTTTCCACATGCCTGCTGGCTGGCTTTGTCCCCTGCCTGAACAATAAGTATCGCAGTCAGGCTGCTCTGCCACGGACTAGCTGTGACCTTGGCTAAGCGACTTTACCTTTGGAGGCCAGTTCCTTCATACATCAAGGGGGAAGATGTTTGGGTGCGTTAAGTTAGGTCATGTATGCAAAGTGCACGGAGGGGTGCCTGGCACGTGGCAGCTTTCAACAGTGATTTTTGATCCTATGAAGATGAGACACCCCCCTTCATTACGCAAAGATTGCGTTCCACTAATGGGATTGACTGCAAGCAGGATGCAGTGTGGCAAAAACACAGGTGTGGGAGGTAAATGGATGTGGGTCTAGCTGTGTGACCTCGGACAAGCCACTTACCTTCACGGCACATCTGGAAAATGGCCAATGATCCCCTCTTCAGAGCTGTTGGGACAAGATGGGCACCAGGAGCAGGCCTGGAGAGGCAGGTACTCATACGTGCTGATATGCTGCTGGTTGTGAGCAGTTCTCCTGGAACGAGGGTGGCTTCGGTGCCGTTGAGTTCCAAGATCGCCCAAGACTGGAATGATGCCTCGTGCTGCATTCCTGGAAGGTGGCATTTGGCCTCTGCTTGCATTCCTCTAGTGACAGGAAACTTGTTCCTGCCTAGTGGGGCAGCTCTGCTAGAAGCCGATCTTCTGTGGGGTCCAAACTTGCCTCTGTGTGGTTTTCCTCCGTGAGGTCTCTAGTTCTGCCTCGAGGGCCATCAGGACATGTCCCTTCTGCTCTCTGGGGCACGGCAACCTGCTCCTCCAAGTCAATGAAAACCAGAATGGAGGAGGTAGCCCAAGCAGCTGCCCCATGGCATCCCCTCCCCTGCCCCCTGAAGAGCTCTTCTGACCTTGTTGGCCAGGCTGGAAGGTTTGAGGGCTGGCAGGTGAGCATGAGAGATTATCCTGGGGCAGGCTAAGCGGGCCATCTGTCCTGGCTGAGTCGCAGGGCAGACCCGCGGTGGAGGACCAGAACGCGGCTGGGCCTTTTGTGGAGACCAGCGTGTGGGCTGCACAGTGTCACAGGCCCAGGTGTGGACCCAGCTCCCTGACTTACAGCCGGGTTGGGGGCATGTTTGCACCCCAGGGTTCTTCCAAGAACTAAATGTCAGATATTTTAATGTCTAACATCGCTTTTTGAATCTGCTAATAATCATTCTTTAGAACCTGTAATCAGCGAATGGGTTAATTTGCTTCAGAGAGAAGCTTCAAATGAGCCAAGCTTTTAAACATTCATTGCTCAGCTTCCAGGATTTTTAAAAAATTATTTTATGCTTCTTTTAAAATTTATCAGCTTAGGGCAAGCTGGCTTCCTTAATAACAGCACTAAGAAAATGTTGATAAGGTTCTGCTAATAACAGATACATCTCTGGCAGGCAGGCAGCATCCAAACAGTTTCTGGAGACTTCCAGTCTTCCCTTGTTGTCTTTGAGCAAGACCAGACCCCTCTAGACCCTCTCACATGGCTGTATTAGCCGCCCGATGTCATGTGGCTCCCATGTTCCCCAGGGGGTGGGGCAGTTGGAGGGAGGGCAGCAGAGACCCTGAGGAAAGGAGGAGGCAGGCTGTAAGCCCACCTTACTTGTTTGGATAAAATTTGGGGGCGTAGACTATAGTTCCTTTTCCCACTTTTGTCCTCATTTACATCACACATTATTATACTCATGGGAATCCCAGACATAGAAACGGGGGGACACACAGGTGCATGAACACAGGTCTCCCAGTCCCTCCCTTCCAGGAACAAGTTATGGAGTCCTGAACTCGGAAGGGAACCGAGAGATTGTTCAGCTGAGCTGGCTGCCAAGGAGAGGGCTGCTGTGGTCTGAGTGTTCGTGCCCCCCACCCCCAAGTGCATATGTTGAGATCCTAATCCCCAAGGTGATAGTTTCAGGAGGTGGGGCCTTTGGGAGGTGGCACCCTCATAATTGGGATTAAGGCCCTAATGAAAGAGACCCCGGAAGACCTGTCCTTCTCTTCTGCCCTGCGAGGACACAGCAAGAACTCTGCGACCTGGAAGCAAGCCCAGCTGTGTGGGCACTGTGATCTCAGACTCCCGGTCTCCAGAATGGCGAGAAATCAGTTTCTGTTGCTTGTGAGCCCCCACAGCAACTAGAATGGACCGACGAGGCACCACTGTCAGAGGGTCCCTGCGGGGGATGTGACCATCCAGGGTCCCTGGAACACTTCCTCCACAGTGGAGCTTTTTACCTCACAGAAGGGCTCAGGAGAGGGGCAAGGCCTCTGAAGCAAGAAGAAATGTGAGTTCTAGTCCTGCCTGCACTGCCCAGTGGCTATGTGACTGTAGACAAGGGGCTTCCCCTCTCTGGACCTCTGTTTCTTCACACATCAGATAAAAGGGTTGGACTAGCTGATGGGAGCTTTGTATACACTAGATTCTGAGTTAAGCGTATCACATAAATGACCCGTTTCCACTCCATGTGCAACTCTGTTTCTTTGGAGAATCCAAGTGTCAATAAAGATAATATTAAATCTTAGGTCCTCTGTGTATCTGAAAGTTATTGTGGACACGCATATTTGCAGACCTAACACTCTCGATAAATAACAGGAATTTCCAATTATATAAAGTACCCATTAGGATTAGGTGTTGCTGTGTTGCAGAAGAGTCGCCAGGAAGTTGGCAGTGCAGGGCTGGTACGGAAGCTCTAGGAATTGCTCAGAGACCCAGGCTCCTTCCATCTCTATTCTCTGCTGCCCAAAGCTTCCATCCTCAGGGTCACCATGTGGTCCAAGAAGACCCCTTGGACCTCCAACCATCATAGCCCCACTGGAGGCAGAAGGAAGAGGAAGAGAGGAAGGGCTGGCAGGAGTGAGTGGATCCCCTTAGGCAATCTTCCTGGAATGCCTACAATTCACTTCCACTTGCACACCATTGGCCACAACTCAGTCACGTGCTCATACCTAGCTGCAAGGGGACAATGGGAAATGCAGTTGTTTTTTTTAACTGGGCATGTTGCTACCTGAATAAAAGCTGGGTTTTGTTTATAAAGAAGCAGAGGGGAAGGAACACTGGCTGGCAAATGGGAGTCTCTGTTATAGTTGTTTATGCGCAAAGGACTATCTGTATAGTCACAGACCAGGTAGACCATTTTTCAGACATGTGGATGTAGCTATGTTAGCCTGGAACATAAAATACCAATATCTGTAGCACTGGGAAATTTATAAGCCCACATATTTCATGTCCAGAGGTGGGGTTAGCTTCAGGGTTGGTTGATTCAGCAGCTTAACATCATCATCAAGTCCGGGGTCTGTTCACTTCTCTGTCCTCTCGTATTGATGTTGGCTTCGTCCGAGACAATTGGCTATGCCAGTTCCAGATCCAGTAATATGCAGGCAAAGACAGGAGAACATTATTTCTGAGACTCTCTTAGGAGCTACAAAATGTTCTCAGAAGTCTCATGCCTCAGTGGCCAGCACTGGATCATAATGCACTCCTGGACAGGACATTGGCAAAGGGCAAGGGCAATTAGGCCACCTCTGGTGCTGAGATCAGCTTCCCTGAAGCTCGTGGCTACATGATACCTGAACAAAATCAGGGGCCAAAAGAGGAAGCCTGTTGGTGGGCAGCCGAGAGTGTTTACAACAGTCTGGAGGCAAGTGCTGGATCCCATTTTGCAGCAAGGGGATCAAGGCTCAGAGAGGTGAAGTAACTTGTTCAAGGTCACCCAGCCAGTAAGTGACAAAGATAGAGCCTGAAGAAGGGAGGGGCATCCCAGGCTTAACATACATCCCACTCTGTGGCCAGACAAAGAGGGGTGGGCTCCCAAGTTGTCTCATCAATGCTGGCAAACATCAGCCCTTTGTCCACTTTTTCTTGCATTACTGTATTTTGCTGTGTGTAACGGGTACTTTTTTGCCCAAATTTGTGAGGGAAAAGTAAGGATGTGTACTGTACAGGGGTATAATGATAGCATACCACAGGTATAATCACGTTATAATCCCTTGCCTAATGTGCACGAAAACGTGGGTGTGCATTATACATGGCAAAATACGGTACTTAGATCTGCATGATGATTTACTCAGTATTTTTATTTACATAGTATTACCTTTGTAATTTTTGTTGAAATAAACTCACAGTTTTTACACAAACAATTGTATTTAAAAAGGAAACAAAAACACTGACATAAGTGGAAAAATAGTTTTGCTTGCCAGAAAGAGAAGGTAAATAAAAGGGAACACAATGAAAACAAGCGCTCTCACCGTTCTAGGGAGGGCCTGTTCCCTGACGGAGGGCCTGAGCACAAGGGCGGCTCTCTCTTTGTTACGAAGAGTGGCCAGGAGTGAAGAAAGCATCAGAGACTTACCGGCACCCGGTTGAGGCTTCCTCAGTGAGGAATCAAGGGCTTAAGAGAATGGAAAACAGCAGGGCTTTCTTCTGGTGCAATTCAACACCACATGAGGCTCCCCCACATCCATCCGAAGCCACCCCACCTATGGTTCTTTGAGAAACCTTAACCTAGGTTGAAACTTGATCAGTTAGAGACCCTGCGTTTTCATTGTGCGGGGGGATCTGCAGATCACATAGCCAGTCCTGGCCTCTGCCTACAAGACACGTAGGGACATGGAGAATTATCGCCCAGCAGCAGCCGTCTTGCTGGTGCAGGCCCTGCCATGGGGACGCTATGGCAGAAGTACAAGAAGTTACACAGAAACACCTCGGTCTCACCTGGACTGGGCTCCGTGTCACTTCTCCTCCTCCTCTGTTGCCCAAAGCAGGTCATATGGCCAGGCCCAAAGTTAAGGAAAAGGGAAATATACCTAACCTTTTTTTAATGAGAGGGACTCTGATATCACCTAACAAAGGGATTGGATACAAGGAGAGGTGAGGAATTAGGGCCAACAATGCCACCAACTCTATGACTGGGTTAATTATTCTGGCTGTTTGCACATCTCCAGTATCAGAACTCATTGCCTGTCCTCTTGTCTGTAAGCCTTGTTAGTTCCATCACTGAGATGGAGGCAAGGACAGAGGACTTGTGTGTGTCCTGAGGTTGATTTCAGGGGGCAGCGTTACACAAATAGTCCTTTCCCCCCTCAATAGGAGCAGAGAGACAGCACTGATTCCATTTGTGCAAAAGCAAGGGACTAGAGCTAGCTGGCATTTCTAGTGCATGAGCCAGCATGCCAGTCTCCTCCCACAAGATCCAGGCAGCTCCCTTTCCTCAAGAGTTCCCTGGGGGATCTCAGTACCTTGGATAGCACCTTTGTGCTGCAAAACTGGAGAAGAAAAATGTCTGACTCATGTTCTACTTGGGGAATTCTTTCTAGGTTTTAAAAACATTCGAATAAATAGAGGGAGTCCTCAAACATGTATCTGATGAGACCATTCCCCTGCTTAAAATCCTCTCCTGGTTCCTACAGCCCACGCTTGGCTTCACATCGTGCCTCTCTGTGAGTCGGCCACCGCCTGCCTCCACACCCACATCTGCTCCTGGGAGCCTGCTCCCCGTGAGCGTCCCAACCCTCTTGGACACACCAGCCATCTTTCATCCACACTGTCACAGCACTGGAGACCCCCAATGTGATGACCCGTCCCCAATACTTTTAAGCAGAAAAGAACCATCATTGGCTCATGTAACTGAATATCCAGTGGTGTTGGAGGCTCAGCCATGCGGAGGTGCTTAGATCATGCCTTTAAGACTGTGCTGCCAGGTGTCTTTGTGGGCCTCCTGCTCCTGGGAGATGTTGGTGAACTTGGCCAAACTCCCCCGTGAGAGAGAGCCTCTGCTAGTTCTCTCCTTCCCTGACTTGCGTACGCCCAGCCTTCCCTCTCATGTGATCCTCAGCTCTGCATCTGTGTGCCACCTCAGGCTGGCTGCTGGTGTGCACCCCTTGGTATGCTTTCCATCACCATGAAGGAAAACTCCGTTACACTTGGGATGTTATGAGTTTGACTGCTTGTCTGAGGACCTGAGGGTGACAGAGGAATGGCATGGCTCGTAGCAGAATCTGTTAGTCTGGCTCCCCACCTACCCCTGCCCCCTTCCAAGAACACTCTTCTCCCCAGGGTGCCCCCCCATGGGCCTTGACTCCTGCCCCCTGCCAGGTGAAGGCCTGCCAGTCCAGTCTGCAAGTACCTACTGCCATTCCCCCCTTCCCTGCTCCCCCCCCCAATTCTGTGAATAATTTACACGGCGGCAGTTCTAATGGTCTGTCGGTCTCTCCTCCAACCAGTATCGGAGCTCCTTGGGGGCAGGGCCATCTCCAGTGCTTAACATGGCACAGCACTGAGTAGGTGCTCAGTGGAAGCCGATTCAAAAAACTAGTTCCAACTAAAGGCTGCATTTGAAAAAAATCCTCAAGAATTTCTCTGGCTCTGCAAGAAGCACAGAGAGTGCGAGTGAGTGATGATTTCAGCAGAAATGCCACAGGACGCACGGGTTCTCCATTATTTATGGGGCTCAGGAGATGAGCTCCCAGAGCGCTGAGATACATTCTAAGGATGTCAGCGCAGAATGCGAGAGACTTTATTCCTTTGAGGCCCTGCAGCCCTGCTCTGCAGCTACCTTGGAGGGGGCCTTCAGCTTCTTTGTGCAGCCATAAAGAACTGACTGTTTGGGTGCTGTGTTCTGCTTCTGACTGGTTACAGTTTCTCAACACACTGGGAAGAAGGATGGCAAGGCCAGAGTGGGACAACCTCCGGAAGCAGAGTGTCTGATCTAGTCCTGCTCTGCCCTGGGCCGCTCCAGCTTCCTCCTCTCTGGGCTGCCGTTTTCTCCTCTGTGCCAGGGAACTGGGGCAGGGGTGGGGATCAGGGAAGCAGTAACCTATGGGGCTCCCAACCCGACACTGGGTGCACCCAGTAAGTGCTCACTTGATGGTAGGTCCCTGCTCTGTCCTGACTAAGCTGGGTCCAGTGGGACCCTATGTGGTTCTGAGTTCTTTGAGTTTCCCATCAGGTACAGAGTTTCTGGGTGGAATTTTAGAAAAGATTTATAAAGGCTTTGTGTTTCATTTGAACCAGTAGAGGTCGTATAATTATCTGCAAAGGATTTCCTCTTGTTTACGCAAGGAAGAGTCATGGAGTTTCCAGACAAGACTGTTAGAGCTTTTCTCAAGAGCAGAGGGCGTGTCACGGCCAAGGACAGTAGCTGTGCTGATCCCAGGGACAAGGAGGGTGCAGGTCCTGTAGGGCAGGCACCGGCTCTGCAGCCAGACAGTCCTGAGCTTGCGCCTTGTGCTGGAGACCCAGAAGCAGTTAGGGATGGAGGCAGACTCTGCAGCCCTGTCCCGTTGGTGCTGGCCCTGATTTTCCCTGTGGATTTCTGCTTGTTTCCACAGACAAGGAATGTTCTGGTCTGTCCACTTCTATAATGGTCATACGATGACCAACAGACTTGATCACAAAGCCGTCCTAGGGTCTGGTATTCCATAGGTGCTTAATATATGACTGTTGAATGAATTATTCTGTGAGGATCTGGTCTGGGACTTGGAATGAAGTGGAGCTCAATGCACATTTTGAGTGTGCTTCGCTAAGGGCCTCTTTCCTCTGAGCACCGGTTTCTCCATTTGTGAGAGTGGGCGCAGAACCGCGGCTGTGCTGGATTCTGAGAGGGACACCACCCCGGACAGAGAAGTGCCAGGTGTGTATAGTCAGCACCCAGTCCATGGTGGCCTCTCCCGCTGAGTGCCCGCTGCCCTCTTCAGAACTGCAGAAGTCTCCATAAAGCCTCGCTTATTCTTCCCTACATAAATAATTTTCTCCCTAAGTACTGCCTTCTAGATAAATAAAACTCTCTTAATTTGATTGTTTTCCTGTTTGTTTAATTACTACCATTAAAACGACAATGCTTTCTCTCTCTCTCTCTCTCTCTCTCTCTCTCTCTTTTCACGACAAATGTGATATCTTAGCTCCAGTTTGGGTTACTGAATTTGTCAAGTTCCTGCTGTCACAAGTATCAGACACCTGATTCAAAGTGGCTTAAGGAAAAGGGACATGTACTGGTGTTTATAATTAAATATTCTAGGGGGCCGAGTCAGCCAGGACAAAGCTGCGTGCAGACAGTCAGGTGACGGCCAGGTGCAGCGCTGTTTCTTGGCTCTGCTCCCGTGTTGCCTCCACTCTTGGGCAGGCAGCCTTCTGCTTCCCTCCTTTCTTCTCAACAGCTCCATCCAAAGAGCTCTCTCTTCACCTAGGGACACCACAAGAGTTGGGACTTGGGCCCAAACCCTGCAGCTGGGACACAGTGACATGCTGGCTAAACCTCACAGACTGTAAGAGGTGCGGGTGTGTCCTGGAGGGAAACCAGGCTGGGCTCTGCTGTCCGAGGCAGGGGAGCCTGCAGTGAGGATTTGTGTTTTCTAGTTTACAGGTGAAGAGGCAACCTCTGTCCATGACTGTTGTGTTCACAGCTAAGGCAACCCCCTCTGATAAACTTCTTTCCTTCAAAAAAATCGGACCCGTGTGTCACATAGTCAACGTATAAAGCCCTTTGGGAACCCTGTGGCTTGTGTCAGTTTTTGCCCAGGACCATATATGGGACCTGGTGGTGGAGGTGCTGGGCTGGAGACAGCAGGGAGTCCCAAAGAAGTGTGAGATGGGCCCTTGTCACGGCCTCATCAAGGAGGACCCTTGAACTCATGCAGGTCTCTGTCCTGGGTCTTTGTTCCCTCATCTATGAAATGGAAGCAAGTAACTTCATCTTCGAGATATTTGGAGGGTTCACTGAGGTGAGGAGCACTTAGTAAGCACTCGGTGATTGCAGAGTTGGCTCTGAGTCTTTGTGACTTTAGGCAAGTCCCGTCAGCAACCTGAGTCCGAGCACCTTCGTCTGCATGAGATGAAGATGGTCCTGCATGCGGGTCAGCCGTGCAGGAGAAACGCGGGGTGAGTGCTTGCAGACGGAGAGGAGAGAGGCCTTCGTAAGCTACAGTTCCCTACCAGGAGCCAGGTGTTCTCCCTGACCTGATCTCACTGTTACCAAGTCCCCACTATTTAGGTGAGGAAACTGGGGCTCAGAGATGTAGCTGGTCATGCAGCTGGGGGGCAGAGCCAGGCTTCAAGCCCCTGTCCTTCCCCCTGTTCTGTTTGCTTCCCTGAGAAATTTGGAGGCCGATCCCCTCATCCCTCAGGGCTGCCTAAGAGGTCACCTCCCCTGAGGTCTCCCCAGGACTCCCAGGCTGTGTTGGGACCCTCCTCGGTTTCTCCCCAGTGCCCTAGGCCCTCCATCGCAGCACCTGCTCCTGGAATTGTAACTGTCTGTGTGTCTGTCTTCCTCCACTGGACTGCAGGTCAAGCCTGGTGTGCCTTTGAGCCCATGGCCCCCAGTGGGCTGCTGGGAGTGAAGCTGGAGCTCGAGGAGCACAGACCTGCTAATGGTAGAGAGAGCTCCGGTGTCACCCCCAGCTCTCCCTGTTGGACCTTGAATACGGTCCTGCACCTCCCTGAGGCTCAGTTTGCTTGTCTGTGAAATGGCAATAACAGTACCTTCTGGCTGTGCTGTTGTCCAGGCAGAACTAGTGTGACAGCAGTGGCTAACATTACTGCAGGGCTTGGTCATTCCCTTTACTTCTTCCAACCCCCTTTTAAGGCAGGCACTAGAATCGTGTGCATTTTCCAGATAAGAAACAGACCGAGAACTGATTGGCACCACTTAAACCTACCATGTGCCTGGTGGGAGCTTGATAAGTGGTGTGTGTAATAATAATAAATATTCATAAAATAACTGGGCTGCTCCTGCCCAAATGGGCTCCCTGCCGTCGTGGGCTTCTTGGCCCTGGTTAATACCAAGCCTGGCTAGGCTGTGCACCAGGCAGGTTACCAGGCTGTGACTGGCTGAGGAGGAGGGCTGGGGTGGTTTCTGGAAGGAGGGTATTTGGGTCAGAATAGAGGCCTTGCCCAGCCAGTTTTGAGAAGCGACTGGGCTCGAAAATTCTGATGTGATCTGGAGAGATCGCTGTGCGCACTCCACCACCCCCAAATTTTCATTGCAGCTTCCTCTTAGTGGTAACCTCTTCCTTCTGCAGGAAGAGCTGGAGCAGCTTCCGATATTGCTGGAACATTTATCATGTGTACCCCTGGCGAGATAGGGAGGGCTGAGAGAGGTGCAATGTGGGGTGGCTCGGGGTTGAACAGTCTGTGACCTTGGCCATGTCATGTTCCCTCTGTGAGGATGGGAGCAATCACCCACCTTTTACTGTCAATGAAGTGTCAGTAAAAGGCCCTGGCACCCAGTAGGTGCCAAATGCTTTCTCCCTCTTCCTCCCACTCCCCCTCCTTCCTGAGACATTTCCTGAGAACCTGTCAGGGGCCCGATATAGCATAGGGATCAGACTTTCCTTGGAAGCCTGGAAAAGCTGTGGTATTTGGAGGTGGATACTTGGGTCAATGCCAATTCCAATATGAGGTCACCTCTCCCAGGCTCAGTGTCGTTGTCTGGGCTTACTATATGTCTCTCACCAGGGAGTGCACTGACCTGGCACCTGGAGGTCCTAGGTGAGAGGGGTGGGTGCCGGGCCTGACCCCATGTCCCACGTGTACCCTCCGCTGCCTCCTTGATCCCTGGATGAGGATCTCTCAGGACTCAAGGGAAGGAGGGGGTCTACGGCTGGGAACTCCTCGCCAGTCTTCCTCCCAGGCTTGGCGGAGGTCATGCATTTAGCCAGGGGGGTGTTGGGAACTCTGGGGGTTCTGGAACCTCGCTATCTAGCAAGAGTATGATTTGCCAGAGAAGTGGTCAGCTTCCCGTCACTGGAGGCGGTTAAGTAGGTACTCATGACCATCAGGCAGAGACATGCTAGGGCACCAGGAGTCTCTAGGACCCTTCCTGATTCTCTATGTCTAGGGGATATGACAGGCACCTTGGCTGCTCCTCTGTTGGGAGTGACCTTGACCTTGCAGAAAAGACACCAGGGTGAGAAGCCCTGAGTTGACTTTTGGGGCCCTGTAGAGCATGGGACATAGCAACCCTTGGCAAGGGGCCAGTCAAGCTTCTCTTTCCCTGCTCTCAAGGATGGCAGCTGTTAACTCCCCTGCAGCTTAGCATCTGGTTCTGATGGATTCATGGAGGGTCATGTGCTCGCAACTGCAGGTGGCCAGGGGGCAGATGGGTGGCTCATTACCTAAGGGTGAAAGGACGAGGAAGGTCAAGGGGTAAATGGGAAGGTACCTGGGTGAGACAGCCACCTGGAGATGTTGGGATCCTATGGGAAGCATTCCAGGCAGGACCAGGTGAGCTGGGAGTTTGGAGAATCAGGGTTGATTACTCAGAAAGGTGGATGGGTAAGATTGGGGAGAGGGGAGACATTGTAGGCAGCCCCTCAACCTGAGACCACCAAAAGCTGGTTTGTCCACCTGCATTTGGTTGCAATTGCTAGAAATGGAATTAAAGCCAAATGGGATTTTTGCTGTTGTTCACGTAACTGGGAAGTCCATGTTGGGTTCAGGGATAGCTGGATGAAGACACCCAAGCACAGTCAGCCTCTCTTTCCCTTATTTAAGTCTGCTTTCCTCGTGTATTGTCTCCCCCACAGCACTTCTTTCCCAGGAGCTCCTGGATCAGTGCCAAGTAAGCAGTCACTGCCCCGGCTCAGGCCATGCCCATCCTGAACAGCCTGGAAGGTTCTGGTTGATCTCAGCTGGGCCATGGCTCCAGCCCTGGGTTAAGAATGTGCAGAACTATTTCCATAAGGAAAATTGAGCTGCAGGTACCAGAGGAGGGAGAGTGGATGTAGGCAAGGTGAGAACAGATGTCTGTGGCTGGGGCCCGATCCTGCTGCCAGGCTTCCTGCTGCCGCCACCTCTCCTTCTGACTCCTGAGTCCTCCTGGCTTCATGGCCGTGTGCTCCGGCTGTCTGCGCAGATACTGCTTTTCTTGTCTGAGCACCCGCTTGGTGACGGCCAGCATGAATGACCGCCTGTGGTAGGCCATCTAATGCCCACCTCCCCCATAAGATGTCCACATCCTAACCCCCAGAACCTGTGAATATGTGACCTTACACAGCAAAAACGACTGTGCACATGTGATTACCTTACGGACCTCGAGATGAAGAGACGATCCTGGATTCCCTGGGCGGGCTCCATGCCGTCACATGATTGTTTGTAGATGAAAACGCAGGAGAGGCAGGAATTAGAGGGATGCGGTTGCAGGCTGGGGTCCCGAGCCGAGGCACGTGGGTGGCCTCCAGGAGCTGGCAAGGCAGAGAAGCGGATTCTCTCTGGCAGCTTCCCTGAGGCCTGTTTCAGACTTCTGACCTCCAGAAGGTCAGATGATAACTCTGGGCTGTTTTAAGTCATGAAGTGTGTGGTCATGTATTACAGCAACCGTGAGAGATGAATTCACCCCAATTACTCCACCTCCCAAGGGCCCCCAACTGAAGTAAGGTTAGAGTTCAGGTCTGTTTCTCTCAACCTGCCCCATCCCAGCTGGTAGGCTGGGCCGTGCTCAGGGACCTGCCACTGCCTGGGACTTACTCTGAAACTGTCCCCCTCCATTGGGATAACTGCCACACATCTTACAGGTCTCAGCTTAAGTGGCATCTCCCCTGAGAAGTCTTCCAGGTGCTCCCTCAGCACTTCATCATTTCCTTTCCTCGCACACTCCCATCAGCTCGAATCACATTGGTGTGTAACTGCACGTGTCATTGGTCTCTCCATTGGATGGTGAGATCACTGAGGGTGCAAATGGCTTTGGATTCACTGGTGCTGGTTCCCCTCATGGGGCCTGTACATGGCAGATGCCAGGCAAGTAGCTGTTGAATGAATGAATGACAATATACACACCACTAGGCAGGTGGGGTGGGTCAGAGGGGACCACACCCCCTAAAGATGGGTTTGAGCCTGACTGCTGGCCGTTCACCCCCGAATCCATTTCCTTTCTCCCTGGTTCTTGCCTCCCACATAGTTAGATGTGGCCACAGGCTGTGTTCTGAGCTCCGGCCCATGAAATGCAGGCCTTCTCTCTGCATGGAGGTACTCTGTCACTCACGTTGTCCTGCCCTACATGGGGCTGAAGTGCACACCCTGAAGGGGCAATCTGGCTTGCTACCTCCACTTCTCCACCTCCTCTGTTCCATGCTGCAGGGCTGGGCCCAGGGACCCAATGGGGAGTTAGGGGGCTGGAGTCCCAGCCCAGACTTGCTACATTGGATTGTGTCGTGGACCTTTGCTCACTTAGCCCCCCTGCCCCCTTCACTGGGGGACTTGTGCTGTGGGCGTGTTGTCCTGGAGCTGTCCATCAAGGTGTCGTGTGTTCTCCAGGCCAAGCCAGGCCAGTGAAGTAGCCTTACTCCAGAGGTTTTACATCACGGGCAGAGACCAGACCAGTGGAGGTCGCTCCTCACCTCTTGCTGTTTGTTCTTCACGGTGGCAACGTGGCAGAGAGTAGAAGGGTACTCTCCCTCTGGGTCCCAGAGCTGCTCCTGCTTTCGCTTCATTTTTGTGAGCTGCCTGACAACTTTCCAGTAGATCCACCTTCCGCAAGCCAGGGTCAGGGCTTGCAGCCGCAGACGCCTGATGCCGCGGACAGCACCCCTAGTGGATGGGGGCAAAGAAAGCATTTCCCAAAGCACTCAATCAGGCAGTGCCCTGCACATTTATGGAGCACTGACTGTGTGCTGACCCCGGTGCTGGGCACTGGGGTCCAGACAGGCATCAGTCTCCTCGCAGCCTGGAGGGGCTCGCAGCCTGTGGTCAGAGAAGGAGACAGAACAGGGACAAAGACCGGGGTCAGCACTCTGCTGTGCCTGCGGTCTCCCACAGAACAAACTCCAACTGCTAATTCAGTTGGCGCCCAGAACAGTTTGCTCCTGTTTCCTCTCATTTCCATTAAAAAAAAAAATCAATAAACTGCTCATGATGTCTTTAGTAGAGACCAAATCAGAGCTTTTTATACCCTCGTTATAGGGTTGGCATTTTCATCATTTTCCCCCAAAGCTGAAGTCGGGCTAATGTGCCTTCTTGTGGGAATCAGACAGTGGACAAAGACAATTGGTTAATGAGGAATTAACCAATAATCACCCTACGCTTGGCAGTTTCCCATCTCCAGAGACTCCTGCGGGCATCCCAGCAGCCCTGTGGGTTAGAAGACTGGCTCAGAGACAGGGAGGAACTTGCCTAAATTCACAGAGCCAGGATGGAAATGGTAGAGCGGGGGCTTGATCCTGCACCTGCCTGACTGCAACACCCTGGTTTCTTCTGTGACACAGTGCAGACAAGTAGCTGGAAGTCTGGGAGCTGCATGGTGGGGCTGGGAGGGGATGCCTTCTGCAGGGAGAGGCTTAGGGCTGGGCAGTCCCTAGCGGTGGAGGAGGAGCGACCACGTTCCCGCACTGCCCCCTGGTGGTCGCCCTGGGCCTGGTTTGGGGTGTGCGAGTGTGGAGCTGGGAACTGCAGGCTGGCCTCTGTGAGTGGGCTGGGGGAGACTGTCGGGGTGGGGAGCAGACCCTGCTTTTGTTTTTTTTCCTTTTATTTCTTAGCCCCTGCTTTTGTACAGCTGAATGGTTAAGCCTTCTATAATAGATGTTCGCGTATTTGCTTTCTTGTGGGAAAAATGTTCATTCGTTAATTTACTCAGCATGCCTCCAGAGACCCTTGTGCACCCCAGGCCAGAATGATGATGATACTTGGGCCCAGTGCCTGCCCTCAGGGAGCCCCCAGCCCCACAGGGAGATGTCCACGATGCAGGAGGATGTGGGCACTGTGAGGCCACACCGGGGCATCCTGGGACCCCTGAACTGGACGGGGAAGGGAGTGGTGGGAGGGTCCAGGGAAGGGCTGGCCCAGGAGGATAACAGGTGAGGTGGGGGTGGGAGGGCAGCTGGCACCAGTTGGGTACAGAGGGAGAGGCGAGTCTGCTGTGAAGCAAATGGCTCAAAGCTCAGGGCTCTCGTTTCTCAGGGCTCTGGGCTTCCTGTTGCATCATCATTGTAGTCTTTCCTTCAGGGGACCGCCCCCAAATTGTGTAAGCTTCAGGGGGGTCTGCCAAACCTGGCTCTGCCCTGACAAAGGAGGAGCCATGGTGGCGGGGAGGATAAAATGACAGAGGCAGAGTGGCGGGTTGGCCCAGCTAAGAAATGTGGACTCTGGGCAGTGAGGTTCCATGAACCGTTTTGAGCAGGAGAGTGGCCAGGCCACTCCTGAATTGTCTGCAGAACAAGGAGCTGTCCTAGGGCCACTCCCAGGTCCAGGCAGGGGGCCCCTGCCATGGCCCCCCAGCCACGTTGCTCCAAACGCGCGAGGAACCCATAGGCCCAGGACGGTGTGCCCACCTGGAGCCACCCTAATGCCCTCTCAGATCACACCCTGGGGAATTGGGGCCTGATTCCAGGGTCTTTGCAAGTCTTGCCCCTGCTCCAACCTCCAGAAGGTGCCCGTGCTGAGTGTGTGCATGGCCTGGCCCAAGGAAAGCTATTTTGGGGTATGGGGGGGAGTTGGAAGATGCCTAATGGCAGGCAGCAGGGCAGCTGGGGCTGCTGACAGGTAGGGGAGGGCAGCTGCCTCTGTGGTCTCTCCTCAACTTTCATCCTCTCCACAATGATTTCTGAGCACCTGTATTGTGCTGTGTGCTGGGCTCACCCAGGGCTGGGCTGGGCTGGGCTTTCTGGGCCAGATGTGCCCTGCAGGCCCAGGTGCTGCTGCCAGGAGGTGCCAGGAACGGTTCCTGCGGGCTGGTCGTGACATCCAGTGGCCAGGGCTGCACACAGGCAGGAGGGGTGTTCTGACCTGCCTGGTAGAGAGACACATGGGGGAGGGCAGGGGAAGGGAGGGACCAAGGCCCAGATGCAAGCTTGAGGAGCCCACTGCTTGTATTTTTTGGCATTTGGTGTATAGCGCAGGAGTGGGTCAAGGGTCTGGGTTTGGGACAGAAGTGCAAGGGGAGAGGCCAATTTCAGGGCTGGGAGCATTATCTGGCTGGGGAGGTGGGGGCCTGTCTTTGGCAATCCAGTCTCTGGGACACAGGCCAGAGCTGTTCCCCAAAGAATGGGATTCCCACCATGTCTATAGCCCTAGGAGGGAGCAGGAGGCTCCCCAAAGGCGGGAAGGCGCTTCTCTGGCCCAGCCTGGTAATTAGACCCTTCAATTGCAATTACTTTTGCAATTAGCTCAGCTGGTAATTGGAACTGGAGGTGGTAATTTCTGTCCTTCACGGGAGTTCCCTCTGAATTGGGCTTCGCTCATCTGTCCAGGGTGCAGGGTAGTACCCTGGGGAGGCTGAGCTCTTGGGTTGAGAGATGCATGCACAGTTCTGGGCTTGGCTCAAAGTGAAGCTTTTGGTTTCTGCTGGACCCCCAGAGTGGGACATTTGGGGAACGGCAAGGGGGTGCTTTTGCGCTGTCCCCTTGAGTATGGCCTGGCCTAGTGACTTGCTTCTAACCAATAGAATATGACAAAGGTGAAGGTTGTCACTTCCACAATTGGTTATAAAGGATGGTGACTTCTGGTTTGCCAGTGGACTCTCTCTGTTGCCTCTGGCTTGCAAACTTTGATGGAGTCAGCTGCTTGGCAGGGGAGGCCCACGTGCCAAGGAACAGCCTACGAGGAACAGAAGGCTGCCTGTGACGACTGTGGGCCTGGCAGCCAGCCCTTCCCCAGCCAAGCCTTCAGATGAGACCACCAACCCTGGGTGGGCACCTAGCCTCCTGAGACTGTGCAGCAGAAAACTTGGCCGAGCAGGTCCGGGCTTCCTGCCCCCAGACAGTCAGATAGTCAATGTGCAGTTCTTAAACGGCTACATGTGGGGTAATTCCTTATATACCAATAGGCAGCCAGTACACAGACACACTATTAAGTTACATATGTTCTACTTCTGACCGTGACAAAGTATATTTTAAAAACTACCTGGAACATCAGGTTCAAATCTAGAATCTTTGCACTCTGGAGTTCTGTGCCAGAGTGTAGTGGGAGGGGGGGAGAGCGGGAACTTGCATGAGGCCACCCCCCTGCACCATTCTCTTCTTACTCAGGCTCCATCCCCTACGCCTCAGGTCTTGTACATGCTCCAGGGTTGAACCTCCATACATATCCCCCACCGCCCTGTGCAAATAGCTGCCCCTGGGCTCAGCCATGCACATGCCATCAATACCGTCTGCCCTTGAGGGGTTGTATCTGGGGGAAAGGTCCACATAGGCCTGGGAATTGGGCTTTAACACCATTTGGCCAAGGAAATCCAGGGTTCCAAGTGGGGTCTAGGAGGGAGAGGTGGGCACATCCTCTTGGTCCTATGGATGGCTGACACTGTGAGGTGCAGCTGTGGGGCCAGGGCAAGACTTTCCAAGGCATGGGACCCACATCAGGAGCCCCTTGCCTGGGTGGTCCTGGGAAAGCCCCTTGTTCCAGCCTTCTCAGGTGGTCCAGCCCCTGCCCTCTAGGGACATGCCTGAAGAAAAGCAACCTTGAGAGACAAGAAGGCTTACAGGGGATTAAATATTACCATTTCAGGGTTCAGTGGGGCCCATGCTGGGCCAAGTGCTTGCCAGGCCCTGGCAACCAAGGATTTGGAGGACACAGCCCCTGCCTTCCCAGTCAGTAGGGAAAGACATACCTCCAATAGGCCCAGTCCTTCTCTCCAAGAAGATGGGTTCCCGAAACCCTGTACCCAGCAGAATTTTTGTTTCAAGGGGCCCTCAATTCAATTAGAATTAGCTGAGTACGTATTACATGCCAGGAGCTGGGTATTAAGCAGGAAGGTGTTAGCTCAGGGGTTATTAGAGAGCTTACAGATTTGCGGCTGCACCGTGTGGCCAGGATCTGTGGCTGCATCACCCCCAGGCTGATGCACAGCTGCCTGGACAGCCCAGTGCTTTCTGCCCAGAGCTCATTTTAAAATCAAAGGTGCTTGCTGCCTTTGACAGGGCAATTAAGTCACATGTCTGCACCTGAGGGGCAAGGAGGCCAGGAACTCAGATGTTTGCATTTCATGTGGGGCCGGGAATCCGCAAGAAAGGAAGCCGTAAAAAAGAGAGAGCGTGCTCCCAAATTTGGGCAGCCATGATTGATAGCTGCCCACCATGGCGAAAAACACAGGGGACAACAAGGTTAGCGGACTAAAGCCAGCAGTCCACTCAGCAGTGTGCAAAAGTCAAGTACATCTTCTAATGACATGTCACTTGTGTTTTCAGAGACCACTGGTTTGAGGAAGAAGGATGGGTCTGATCTTGCCAAAGAAAGGATTTTCAGTCCCTTCCAATTTTTTGCAAGTCACATTCTGTTTACATTTGGGGTAAATATTTAAACAACCCCAGAATGCTCCTGCTACAGAAGTTGTTGCAATTTATAACTTCCAGCTCAGGGCTTCCTCCGCTTCCTACTGCTTTGTCACCCTTCCCTTGTCTGGGCTTTGCCTGTATTTTTTTTTTTTTAAGTTGATTCCAGAATATAAAAATAAGACTTCAAAATCAAAACCAATCACTGTTTATATTTAAACATATCCTGCAAGCAGTAATATTATGCCAGCTGGGGAGCTGCAATTGAGTTCAACACTTAAGGCAGAGCCTGAAACATTTTAATGTGCTGATACTATGTGGAGTGAGTCCTCCCAGACTAGCATATCTGTACAGAAAGGACCTCATCAAACATCAAGTCCCAGTTGTTTTATGAGCCTGGAAACCTTTCCTATCATTTTTTTTGATAACATGTAAGATAGTTATTGACTTAAAATTGTGGGACTTGCCCTGACTGGTGTGGTTTGGTTGGGCATCATCCCACAAAGCAAAAGGTCGCAGGTTTGATTCCCGGTCAGGACGCATGCCTGGGTTGCAAGCAAGGTTCCTGGTAGGAGTGTGTTTGAGAAGCAACAGATCGATGTTTTTCTCCCTCTCTTTCTCCCTCCCTTCTCCTCTCATTAAAGTAAACAAATAAAGTCTTTTAAAAATAAAAAATAGATAAAATTGTGGGACTTTCAGAGCAAATATTTACCAGGTACTGAATAGGTGCTGGGCACTTGGTGTATATTATCTCATTCCATCCTGACTTGATTTTTACACTAATGGCCTGGCCCATTTTACAGATGGGGAAACCGAGGTACAAATGAGTAAGTAACGGGTCCCAAGGTGCCCTTAGAACTTGAACTAGAGCCAGAATTTCAATCTCAGGATTTTGAGGCCGAGAGAGGAATGAGGGTCCTGTTAGTAAAAACCTTTGAGACCCGTAGCTCGTGTGTCTGCTTTCTTCTGTTACCCAGGGTCAGACTAGAACCCGGCTTTGTACAGTGGTGTGGTGGGTCCAGGCGGAGTCTCAGAGGAGTGAGGGCAGGAGCCTTCATCCCCACCCCACGGCTGGAAGAGAGATTGTGGGCTGGCTCAGAGTTTCTTGTGCGTGAAATAGGTAGTGCTTTTATACTTGCTGTCTATGGCAGACCACCTTTGATGCTTCTGGATTATTCAGATCTTTTAGAAAATAATTTATGACCTTGTTAACATGGCGATGTGAAATTCCCCCGTGAGGGCTTTCTTTGCCCTGAGGGGTTACCATGGATACCAACCAGTGAATGATTACCTGGAAGATGACCCCAAACCAAGACATTCTTAGTGCCGGGTCTTCATAGCCTGCAGTCAGGACCTGAGGAGGCCAAGCCGATTGGGTGATGGTTGTCATCAGGTAGTAAGGAGACTCGGGTTGGTACATTTCCCATGAGTCTCCTGGGTTGGCCAAAAGGGCAGGTGGTCTCTTGTTGCTCAGAAGGGCAGCTAACTTGCATCAAGATGCCGGCCCACCCCAGTGGCCCTGAAGCATGGCGAGGGACCACTGGGAGATGGAAGAGTGTCTTGGTGACGTGGGAAGTCACAGGAGGGCATGAATTGTGTCCATCGTCTCTCACCAGACCCTGGGGAGCCCAGGGGGCTTGGCAGGTGGACCTGGGTTTCTGTAACCCACAATTGATCTCCCCTCAGAAATGGGGCAGGGAGGCCCAGTGCCCCTCCAAGAGAATGTCCCCAGTAAGCATTTCAATTTCCATCTTACATTCAGTGAAACTGACACACAGAATATTTCTTCTCCTTTCGTCTTGAGGGATTCCCAGTATCAGTTGTGACTACTGAGACTATCCTGTATTAAAAATAATTTTTAAATAATCACGAGCCTGAGCTATGGTCGACAAGTTATACTTCATAGACGTTTAAAATATTGTGTTTTGTAGGCATTTAACTATGCATTTATTCACTTTTTAAAATTTCCATTTTCTTTTTATATTTTGGAGGCTCTGAATATTTTTTCAGGTCTCAAATATCTTTGTAGGCCTTGGAAACCTTGTGCTTATGGTGTCAGCGAATAGAATGACCCTCCCAGCAGGGGGTATCCTCTCTCACTGGCTGTGGTGAAACTCAAGATTTAGTCAAAACGTAATTTTCAAAAGATTAAAAACACGAGTCATACACATGTATGGCCAGAACGTGATAGAGACTAAGTTAACCCACTCATGAGGGGAAAAGCAGGGTGGTAGAGTGTCTGAGAGTCAGTTATATGTCTAGAGAGGAGGAATCTTGAAATAAAATCGCTAAGTCAGGACAGACTGGCCAGTGTCCTACAGGCCAGTAAACTGTAACCTTTGGTGTTGCCTTTCCTACTGAATAGAAATCATTTGCATTGCTACTGTGCCACAAGAAAATCATTCGCAGCTGATCCATCTTCTACAACTTACTACGGAAGTCTGCAGAGTCTTATCCCTAATAGTAAATAGTAAATCGGAGAAGGGAATGTTCCCCTAGAGAATCAGACAGCACTGGCTGGGCCACACCCCCATACGATGCGCGATGATGTGCTGTCACTCTTTAGCCTTATTCCAAAGTTTCGGATTATTTTCTTAACAAAAGGAAAGGGATTTTCTGAGCAAGGCCTTGCTGGGGTCAGGGCCGGACCTAGGTGCATGGGTGCCCAGGCAGATAAACAGTTTGGCATCCCTTCAGATCTATGCCTTTCAATCTCTGTCCAACAGACTCAGCCGAACATTTCCCATTTTACGGTGGTTATTGTTCCTTCCCGAGGTTGCCTTCGGGGCATCTCCAAATCAAATGGCTCAGTGGGAGGCATAGTCAAAAGCTTTAATTTTAGGTAATTCATATTTTATGGGTGAGCAGCAGGAAGGACTAGGTTTCTGAATTTCAGCAACTGTCACCGTGGCCTCCGAGCTTCCGTGTGCGGCAGAATGTCTGCATTAGGCGAACCAGTGGAGGCAGAAAGGAGCGAGTGGCTTTTGGGGCAGGGGGAGTGCCGGCCCACGGGCGTGGGGGTTCTCTGTGGCTCGATGGAAGTGTTCTGTAATTAGACAGCGGTGATGCTTGCAGAGCTTTGTCAATACTCAAAAAAATATTGAACTGTATACTTCAAAGGGGTAGATTTTAAGGTATATGAATTATGTATCAATTTAAAAAACAGAGAAGGTCAGCACAGCAAGAGATTTAAAAAAATTTTGTTGTAGTGGTCAGGGTGCATTTTGCCAGCAGAATGGTCCTGGAAAACTGCGTTGACATATTTGTGGTTTATCTCTCTAATGTTTCAGGGCTCAGCCCCTGGCTGGTTGGCTCAAATCATAATTCAGCCTCGGCGGGGCCTACGTTAGGGACGTGTTGCGGTGGAAACTTTTCTTGAGGAGGCAACCATGAAGAAAATCCACCTCCAGTAATTGTGTCCTTATGTATCTATCGGATGCTTTCACTCATCATTTCTTTTCATTCTCACTGCAACCTACCAGGTAGCTGTTATTAACCCTGTGTAACCAAAAGAACATCTGAGGCCTCCCACTCCCTGGAGAACTGGACAAATCTGGCTGACCCTGCCGATTCCCCACCCTCGGGGGCCAGCCCCAAGACACTGGTGACTTTCCAAAGGGCCCAGATTCTCTGGCTCCCATGGTCTCCTTTGCCTCTGAGCACCTGCCTCCTCTAGGGCCCCTTCCATTGTGTTCCATGTGTGTGGATCCAGACGTGACGCTCCACCACCTCCCCAGACTCCCCCAAAAGCCACTTGTACAAAATATTCACGAGTGCAGTGGACTCCCCTGGAGCTCCTTCTGTAGGAGGAGAGGGATTACATCACACCAGTGCCCCCAGTTATCCAATGAACACCAAACATGCCCTTTTCCTCAGGGTACCATTTTGGGAGTGTGCATGGTCCCCATCTCAGTGGCTCTCGTCTTTTTCCTCTTTTCCCATCCCTCCTCCTCACCATCTGCCACCCCACTGAGCCTCTGGAGCTCCAAACTGTCCTCCTGCCAGTACTTGGACGAGCGAATCTTCACATACCTCCAGGCGTGCCGCAGAACAAAGGGGCCTGTTAACAATAAAGGGTCCTCTTCTGGGAAAGGCCATTTGGGTTATAAATAGCATGGAGACAAACGTGCGCAGCACCACTGGCTCATGGATGAGCAGAAGAGGGTTGGAGAGGACTGCATCTGTCCCTCGTGTTGTCCTGTGTGGCTCTGCCCCTGAGAGCAGGTGCACGCTGAGCGAAGTCAGAATGAGCTCCGTCCCTACAGCGATATGGGACACTGGGTGTCCAGAGCAGCCCTGAGTTGGTCTCACATCCTGGACTGAGCTCAGGATGCGAGAGATTTCCCCGGCCTTGGGGAGGGTGTAGCCTGCCAGGGCTTGGCATTCGGGAGGCTCAGAACTGACTGAACAGGAATGCATGGCCATTTGGAGCAGGGTGTGTGCCTCTCATGGCTGGAACCGGCGTCCACCTGGGAGCATGGAGGGATAGCATGGCTTAGATTGGGTGGGGCTGGGAATGTCAAGCCAAGGAGCCTGGCCTGTGTCCACAGGTGATGGGAGCCACACAGGTGGTGAAGCCGCGGAGTGCTGAGACTTGCATGTTAGTGGAAACTGGTTGATGTTCACCGAGTGTGGCTGGTGCCCCAACTCTTTCAGAACATTGCTCTCAGCACTTCGCAGGTGCGAACTCACGGCAGCCTCCGACAACCTGGTGAGGCACTGCGATCATCCCATTTTATGGAGGAGGAGACCTGGTGCAAGGAGGGGAAGTAACTTGAGGAGTCTGCTCCGGGTGGGAGGCCACATACCACATCCCCACTCTCTCCTCCAAGGGCTCTCCCAGGTAACGGGGCACTCCTGTACCTGAGGCCAGGGATTGGTAGCCTTCTGGTCAGATGTGGCCTGTGAAAAGGCTTGGTTTTGTCTGTATAGCAGTTTAAAAGTTTTTTGCCAAGTTTTCAAAGGTTGATCTATCTATCCATTTATTTATCCACCTACCTATCTACCTACTGACCTACCTATCTAACTGTCCATCTGTCCATCCAGATATTTTAACACTTCTACAGCATCGGCTATGTGCCTGGCACCCTTCCGAGAGCTTCACAAATATCAGTTCATCCAATAGAAATCTACGTTTATGGCTTCTCCTAAAGGGGGGGGATTGGGCCCCACGCCACCATGAAGCAGCACCCTAGTGCCGTGGACTTGCTGCAGACCCTCCTGGTGGGGTGACACCAGGGGCAGAGGCCAGCAGCAGGGACAAACTGCCATGGGCCTGGTTCTGTGGTCTCATGCCAGTGAGCCTTCCGTGGCCGCTGAAGGTGCCTGAGCCTGGGGTGTGCGAGATGTGTCCTGTGATAAAGGACGCGCCAGGGAGGAAGTGATAGCTATTCTAGGGAGCAGAGCAGGGACAGATTCGTGGGCTAAATAAAGGTTTGCTGTCATATGCTGAGAGTTTGTGGATGTTTGTTAGGCAGCACTGTGGTAGCCATTGTTAGTTGATACAGCCTGTCCCCAGCTGTGTGACTCGGGCAGGGCTGGCTTCCTGCACAGAGACCCCCAGGGGGAGGGCAGGACTTGATGCAGCTCCTGGAAGGCCTGGGGTGAGCCCAAGGAAGGTTCTGAGAATTCCTTCCGCCTCAGCCTCCTGTCCTGCACTCACTGGTGGTGGGACAGCTCTCGGAGGAATATTCTAACCTCAAGGGCAGAGGCGTCCAACCCGCAGCCCATGGGCTGCATGCAGCCCAGGAGGGTTATGAATGCGGCCCAACACAAAATCGTTCATTTACTTAAAATATGACGAGATTTTTTTGTGATTATATGCCACAATGTATTTAATGTGTGGCCCAACACAACTCTTCTTCTGGTGTGGCCCAGAGACACTAAGAGGCTGGACACCCTTGCTCTAAGGGATGAACTAAGCCACAGGCATGGTAGAAGAGGCACAAGTGGGGTGGTGGGGCTGTGGGGAGCCAGCCCCCAACCCCCAGTGCTGTGGGTGGGAGAGTGAACCAGCCATGCCTCTCAGGAGGGCCCATCAGCAGCACACCCCACAGCCAGAATACACGTGTTGGTATGCTGAGCAGACATGTGCATGTGTGCCCCCCCCCCCAAAACCCACTCACACATGCTTACAAGGATCATTGTCATATGATCAGCATATTCACGCTTAAACAGCTGAAAATTAGAAATGACTCAAACGCCCACAGCCGGGGGGACAGCTAAGTGGACGGTGGGGTGCCGAGGGCCTGGAGCAGCCTCTGGCTGCCACCACTGCTGCGGGAGGCCTCTCTGCACCAGTGTGCGTGACCCTGAAGAGGGGTGACTTAGGTCAGTTCCTTAGATGCAGGGTCACTTTTATGATGACAACCAAAGATAAAGGAACCGAGGCCCATTCAGCAAACTGGGGAGTGTGGTTGCCTCTGGGGAAACTGCTAGGGGAGGAGGAGAGGTCATGTGGCCAAGGAACTCGGGCTTTCTCTGTCAGGCCGCAATTTCGAAGAGAGGCTGCTGTATCTCTATGTTGCCTAACCCTTAAAAATTAATTTCAGAATCTGAACGGTAAAGACAAGACAGGACTTTGGAGACAAGAGGTTCTGGGTGGGAACCCTGGCTATGTCACTTGGGTGTTTAACTTTGGGCACTTTGTGTTCAGGTTGCTGGGGCTGCAGACCTCTACCTGGCAGGAGGTAGAGGCTGCATTCACTCCTCCCCCAGCCCCCCTGCCCTCGTGGAGGGGCAGACATAATGTGCAGGGGGGGGCTCCTAAATGTAAATGTCACTTGAAAGTGAGGGACAGGTTTATCTGGGAGTCACACAACGGAGACTGCACGTCATTCTGGGGCCCTGTTTCCTTGGGACTCCTGCCAGGCCCACGGGGCACATGAAAGCCTTGGCACAGCTCCAGGGAGTGAGGGACATGGTCCAGCCCGGCCAGTGCTCTGCGCAGTGGCATCTCAGGGCGTGAGAAGTATGCTGTGCTGTGTGACCCTGAGTGAGGAGGTCGAAGACTTGGCACTGACATCTGCAGTGACCTCCAAAATAGTGAATTAAGAGCCCCTTAGGGCTGATGGCGGGGGGGGGGGTACAGCAGGGGGGACAGGGGGCCTCCTCCCAGTCACCCTGCAGCTGTTAGTGACTGCTGAAGGTTCCTGAGTCACCACTGAAATGACTGGGATTCTGGTGGGAGATGTGCATCCTCACTATCATTTCCTGCTTGAACGACCTGGAAAGAGCTCCCGCAAAAGGACAATGAAGGTGACAAACCTTCCTCCAAAGCTAGTAGTCCCCAGGACCAGATGGCACTGGCTAAGAAAATGTGAGCTGCCAGCCACTTAGCTGAGATGGGATTCCACACGGATCCCCTCAGTCTGGGCTGCTGAGCACCCCTGCCACCCACCGTGCTTCTACCCTGAGTTTAAACACAGCTGGCCCCGTGTACACCAGGAATGGCCCCCTTTGGGAGCTCATGGCTGCTGTGGCCCACGTCCTCCCACACTCCACACACTGCGCCTTGGTCCTGCCCTTGGCGACTGCAACACTGGCCCTGTGTCCCAGTCCTTCCCTGATTCCTGGCTGATGTTCAGGTACAAGCCTGGCTCTCTGGAGGGCCGGGAGAGTCTGGTTCCTGTGGGTCCCCAGCACAGAGGTCGAGGTCTGCTGTGGAGTTTGGAGTAGGTCTTCATCAGATGCGACCATGGACCCTCCCCCTCAGTGGGGCTGCTCACACTCTGCCTCTGCCCCCAGCTCCCCCCTTCATTTTTCCAAACTGGGGACTCTTCATAGCACAGACCGCATCTTTTCAGCCCCCCTTGATGGAGACCTTTCAAAGTTCTCCCACTCATGACTCATGGGGTGAGCCAACTTTCCTAATGTGGCTCCTTGTGGTGGCCCCTCTGCTGCCCTGTACCCATCCCCTCCTCCCACCGTCCCCTTTGCTCCTTACAGTAATGGTTTTCTTCTCTTCCATTTCCCTCTGGTGCAATCTAAATTTGTTGGAACGGGATTCTGGAAATTGGACTTCCCAGGCTTCCAGTCCTGGCTGGTTGCCTTTGAAGTGCTCCACATTCGTTGCACCCTGGATTATACTTCAGGGGCACCTAGATCTGCTCAGTGCCATCTATGGGCTCAACACGCTGCCTCCCTCTTTCCCAGGACACCCTGCCCACGGCTTTGTCCTCCCTCTGCTGAGTGGTGATGAAACTCGGGCCGATCAGCTCCTGTAGGCTTGCACGGTGGTGGTTCACAGCCTGTCCTCTGCCTCCCATGCACATTCATCACTGCGTGTCTTTATGTGTCTTCCGCAAGGACTCCCTCCCATCGCAGGGGACCCTGCGATTATCCAGCCATGAGCTTGGCTCTGGTCAGCTCTCTCCCTGCATTTTCCAGACCCTTTCACTGCTGCCTTTGGGATTCAGTCCTTGCACAGAATCCACGAATTTTCCT
Organism: Desmodus rotundus; assembly: GCF_022682495.2. Lineage (NCBI taxonomy): Eukaryota > Metazoa > Chordata > Mammalia > Chiroptera > Phyllostomidae > Desmodus > Desmodus rotundus. Next base: position 156,270,292 of record NC_071392.1, on the reverse strand, counting down.
TGACCTGATTTCTTCCTTGCACCTCACCCACCTACTCTCAACTGCAGACTTCCTCGATTGACAGGGTTCCGTTCTAAAGGTGTCTTTTTTCTCCCCCTTGACAGAGGCGTCTCTAAAGCCGACCACTTTGGAGACGTTCCCGTCCACAAACACTGCAGGCCTGCCCCGCACTGGGCTCACCAGGTGAGCCACTGAAGGCCTGATCCTTCCGACCAGCTCGTCCCCCATTTTTGATGTGGCGTTTTCAGATGAAACGTAGTTTCCTGAGAATGTCTTTACTTTTTAGGGCAATTTCTAAGTTGGCCTTTACCCCAGAATTTTATCATATTTCTTTTTCTAAATCAAGACACATTATCTGATGACCTTTGGGGAGTAGTTCCTCACCAGGAAGTTAAAGAATAAAACTGCATGGCAACATCGGTTTTGCATCTTTATTGGAATATCATGGCAACACTGATCCATGGAGCCGTGGATTTGGGGGGCCACCACAGATGGTCCTCCTCCAGGCAGCCTGCACCCCACTTCTGCAGGTAGCACAGGTACCAAGGGGTCTCCAGAGAGGCAGGGGCAGCACAGAGACAGGCCTGAGGGAGGGCCCTGGAGTGACAAGTGGTACGCGGGCCCCTTGACCTCAGCGCTGACCAGCTGAGTCTCTGATCAGCCAGACTAGTCTTATGCCTCTGACTACTTGGCCATGACTTACAGACCCACCTGCTTTAGACTCTTGGCAAAACTTCCAAGGAGGAGATTCAGGGGCTTCCAGGGGGAATCCAGCCAAGAGACTGAATAACTGCTGCCACCAGGGAAAGTCATGACTTTGGGTGTGTTGGCAGACAAGCTGTATAAAACTCTTACGATGTGCCAAATGGTCTTCTAGGGGCTGGACATAAAGTGGTCAGCAGCCCCAGGCAGGGCCCATGACCTCCTGAGCGGACGGGCCAGGAAGTCACAGGCACTATGCATTACGACCATGCTAACAGCTCCCGAGGACAGTTCGGGGCTGTGTGCCAGGCGTGGCCTCGCAGGGAGGGCCGGGGAAGACTTCCTCAAAAGTGCTTTTTTGGCTGAGATATTGCGGCTGAAAGGGCAGGAAGAGTGTTTCGAGTTGTGCAAACAGCTCCTGGCCTGGCAGGTGAACCAAACGGTAGCCACGTGAGAGACGGTTTCCTTCGTGTGTGACCCAGCCACGTTTGCATTTGCGCTGGCTGTGGGTGGAGCGTGGATGGGAAGAAGGAGAGTGAGGAATGCCCAGGGCTATCAGGAAGCTGTTCCAATGGTCCTGAGAGAGGAGACAGCAGTGGGATGGGGCGATGACAGGCCAGGTGGAGAGAATGCCAGGACTGACCTGCAGTCTTAGAAGTCTGAGATGGGGAACCCTGGGAGAGGAACAGGTGCAAGGAGAAGGTGAAGGGTAGTCAAGACACCCAGGTGAAGGCGTTATGTAGGCAACAGTGGGGGCAGCCCCCAGAGGGGTCTGGGCTCCTGGTACAGATCTGTGAATGATCTGCACAGAAGTAAGTGTCTGGGTAACTTCAGTTTCGAGGGTATAAATGAGGCCACAGAGGGAGAGCAATTGCTGTGAGGAGGCTCGGGGAGCAGCCACATTGATGTCCAGGAGAGGACAAGTGGGCAGGGAGGGGACACTGGGGAGAGTTCTTGGGATGAGGGGAAGAGTGGCTCAGGGAGGGGCAGTGGTCAGTGAGGAGAGTCCAGGGACACCCTTACCTCTCTGGGGCTGTCACCACCCACCTCCTTGGGTGTCTTCAACTCCCTGTAAATAGGACAGGGGAGCTCACCCCCTAGGATAGAGGAGTAGAGATGCTGAGAGGGGCCCCTGACTCTCTCAAGGTCATGCATCCCAGCAGAGGGTGCTGCAGGGTCAACTCCCCTGCTCAGGTCTATTGCATCCCCTCACCTCCACCCCTCACTCTCTGACACCCGGCACGCCTTCGCCAGCAAGTCCACTCATGCTACAGTGCGAGAGCCCCTGGCTCTGCTCTGAGCCCTGCTGGGTGGCCTCAGTCAAGGAAACTTTTCGACCCCTGTCCTGAGAGGCGGTGTAGTGTTGTGTCAAGGACATGGGCTTGAGGCCTGGCTTTTCACCCATCGTCCTGTTGTTCGTTCCTTCACTCATTCCTTTGACAGCCATTTCTCCAGAGCCTCCTGTAAGCCAGGCACATGTTCCATCTGAGCGGCCTTGGGCAGGCCCCTGCTTCTCTGAGCCTCAGTTTCCACCTCTGTAAAGTGGGGGCGGTGACCCTTGTTGCAGGTGATGAGGGTTATGGGGACCCATGCAGGTGAGGTATGTCACTCACAGCAGGAGCCGTGAAGACTGATATCCGCCTTTCTTTTCCTTTCCCTCTTCTTTCCTTTCCTCCATCCTGCAGAACCCACAGGGAGCGAGAGGCCAACACCCTCTGCTGTGCTCAGAGGTCACGGGCTCACCCACACACACATGTGCACACACCCTGAATGTCCCCCGTCTCTGCTCAGAACTCAGGGCCAGCACCAACGTGAGCTCGGGGCCCAGAAGAGCCCTGAGCACCACTCTGGGAATGCTGAGTGCAGACACGCCGCTCCGCCCAGGCCCAAGGAGCCTAGCAGCCCCCACGGTGTGCTCTGGGAGTCCCCAGACGCAGGCTGGGGTGCATCCTAGGTTGCTTTGGGGGCTACTGGCCCCTTCGTGGCTCCAGGAGTTACATCTTGGTGACCAGGAGCAGTATCATCAGTGTCCCGGGGCCAGGTCTAGACAGGCTGGGAGGGCAGTGTCCTCACAGCTTCTTCGGGTAGTGTCCACAGTGGCTGCTCCTCCAAGGGGCCTCCCTCGTGCCTGGAGGAGCCGAAGGCCCCACAGACTCTTGCAGCAGCTCAGAAGGTTGCTGGAGCACACAGTGCAGGGCAGCTTGGGCTTCCTGAGGAGACACAAGTCCAGGTCAGGGTTGAGGTGACCACTGAGTGAGGCCAGTGAGGCCAGTGGGGCCAGGGCCCAGCCACTGGCCTCTGCTTTTTCTAAGCCAGGCCCCAGGAAGGGCGGCCAACCTCCCGTGTTCCCACCATGGGAACTTCTTCCCTCAGTCCACAAGGGGGAGCGTTCTGGAGACCTGGGGACCTGCTTTCAAATCGCAAGTCTGCTTCTAACATGCTGTGTGGCCTTGGTCCAGTGACTTAACCCCTCTGAGCCTCATATGAGGTTAACTATCTTTAAGAGATAATCTGTTGTATATATCTTTATATATATTCTTTATCTAACTGCTTTTGCAATTCTTGAAAAGATTAAGTATTCTAAAGTCTGGCTCATAGTAGGAGCCCAATTAGTGCTTGCTATTTTTGAATCTTAATGAAATGATTCCTGAGCACCTACAGCACACCTGGCATGAACCGGAGGGAGGTTGGGAGGAGTCGACGCAAACATTTATTCAGCCCTTGCATCAAAATCCATTATGAACGACTCTGTCTCTCCATTAGAATGTGTGCTCCCCAAAGGCAAGGCATGTGTTTTCCAACCCCCTGCGGTGTGGCTGGCACTTAGTAGGTCCTCAGTTAAGGTCAATCTGATTGAAAGAGAAGGTACTGAAGGTACGCAAGCCAAATGCTTGGTAGGACAGTTTTTTCACAAAGTATTTGACATCCATTTTCAGGAAGCAGAGGATTCCCCTCACTTCTGGGCATACAAAGCTCCTTTGCCCTGTTGCCTGCTAAGTTGTGGGTGGCAGACCTGCTTTCCCTCCAGCTACTTTCACTGAGATTCCTTTCTGGTTTGTACTTCGAGCCTCACGATGTCGGGGGGGTGGTGGGGAAAGGCTCAGCAAAAGCTCCTGTGTTTCGGGGCCTAACATCTGCCTCTCCCTTTACAGCCAAGAGCAGGGCGCAAGCTGAGAGCTCTATTCTGGCAATTGGATCCGGGCGAACTGATGGCATTGTTTTGTGTAATTGTAGCTCATGTTCACCAGTACTTCTGTTTTCCACAAGAGGTACTGCGTTTCCATTTATGGCGACAATATAAAGATTTCTCATAAATGTCTTTCAGTGAAAGCAGAGTTGGTGCAGACATTTAAGTGCATATATAGTGCAGGTCAGGGAGGACGATGAGCTGGACCAGAGAGGATTTACAAGCGGCTCTGGTTTGGGGAGTGCTGCCACAAGTCCCTGGCCCATCCCACTTGCCCTGGGCCCAAACACGGAGACGCTGAGCACGACATGGTGTCCCTAGAAAGTCTGTTGGGCAGACCTGCAGCTCCAGGGCAAGACAAGATCCAGCCTCAGCTCTAAGCCGCCTGCCTCATTTCTTACTTCCCTGCCTCAGCCAGAGGGGTAGCTTTCCTGGTCCACTTTCAACCTGGGAGCCATCTGTCACTGGTGCTGAGGCCCGTCCTGCTTCCTTTGGCTGTCCCGTGAGGCTCCTTCTGGCCTCAGCTCCAGCCACTGTCTCTTAAGCCACCAGGGGAGTCAAACTCCCTATTCCTTCTCCCTTCCAGGTGGAGAGGGGGAGAACTTCCCCTCAGATGGGAGCTGCCTATTTGGGCGCCTGGCTTTGCACGGCTTTGCAAACAAGGACACAGCCAGGGCCCACGCCTCCTGTAACGCTGGAGGCCGCAGCTCTCCCTGGGGGGTTGGCTGGGCCCTCCTTCCCCAGAACACCCAGCCTCACCTGGATTTCAAGGTCATACCTCTGGGGCTCCAAAGCTGGTGTCGTTCTCTGTGCTAGCAGTGTACATATTTGACCAGGCAGGCGGGAATCTGCCCTTGCATTAACATTCCAGACGGAGCCTGGGGCTCTGATAAAGTGACTTTCACTGAATGAGTGAAATTATCAAAGGTAGTTTACAGTGTCTGCATTTTCCCTTGCATGGGGCATAAAACTGATCAGTGTTCTTACCATTCTTAATCTCTGCGACATCTTTAACACTATTACCCTTTCATTCTTAATATTATTTATGATGTTAATGATTAATTTAGTGCTGTCAATTTTTCACATTTTTGAAGCCAGTTTACTTAGTACATACAAGTTTAGAATTATCTTCTTTCTGGTGAACCTTTAAAAATATGACCATCTTTATCTTGAGTTATACTTTTTTGCTTATGATTCACTTTGTTTGATATGAATTTAGCTACCCATGCTTCCTTTGGTTATTATTTGCCTAGTTTATCTTATTTTTCCTTCCTTACACTTTCAACATTTTTTGTTTCCTATGTCTATCTCTTGTAAAAAAAATTGTTTGGATATATAATATCAAACCCGACAATCTTCATTTTTTCCACTGGCCAGTCTGTTCCTTGTACGTGTACTGTGATTATTGATCTAGTCTGATGAATTTCTTCAGTGTGATTTGTGTTTTATATTTGCCCCTCCTTTTCTCCGATTTCTTCTGTCTTTTCTTGTTTTGTCTTCAGTTGCCTTTTCTCCCCTCACTCTCTTTCTTCCTTACTGTATGGATCTTACCCTGTTACAAAAGTTTTGGAACATGCGTATCGAACATTATTTACCCTAAGTGCAGTGGCATGGGACCCCTCCTCCTTTACCTAGCTCGCCCTCCGTGCCATGTGTGAGTTGGGGCGAGCCCCGAGCTGGCTTCCCATACTGTGTAGACTCCGTTACCTTGTGCACTTCTAGACGCACTAGTAGGTTTGATAGCGCTTGACCCCCTTCACGGCCCGTGGCTGACCTGAGCCCTGGGCACTGACGCTTACACAAAGGGATTTTAACGGGCTTCTCAGAGAGCAGAGAATACAGCGTCTGCCACTCTGTGCACCTGGGAAAGCACCTGTTACTTTCACCTCCCATCACCCATCCCTTTCCTCTTGGGAACAGCATGTCGATTTTGCTTTGGGACCCAAACTACCCCACTCTTGGCCCATGGGGATGTGGTGGGGTTGTCCTTTTCTTCTTTGCCCTGGCCCCAGGTGTGGATTCAAAGGTACACACATGACCCAACCCAGCCCATGAAACCGAAGCCTGAAACTTGTTGTTGAGGCAGTAGGAAAGGGACGTATTTTCCATGGGGCCACTAAGGTGGTAAGATGTAAGATGCTGGTGGCACCCTGGGGAGACTCTGACTGAGAATGAAGTCAACGCAGTGTGAAATTGAGTTGAAAGCTGGAGAAAGACACATTTCTAATGACATTGAAGCATTTGGATCCAGTCATGCTTGCAGCTGCTCTTGGTCTCTTCTGTTCTATGAGCCAATTCCTTCCTCCCACCAGTCCCGCTTCTTTTAACTGGCTTTCTGCAAGGGGCGGTGAACACTGTCCTGACTCATCGCATTCCTGACTGTTCTTTGGTGCTGAATCTCATGTTTTCACGTTGAGGGTACTGTAATACGCCTCACCAGCAGGGGTCAGGACCAGTCTCAGTGCTACTCTGTATGGGAGGACTCCCTGAGCCTTGGCTTTCTCGTGGGGGAATGTTAGTAATAGCAACCGCACAAGACTGTGGGTAGTAAGGACTTCAGACAGTGAATGTTAGGCCCTTTTCCATTACTCTGCAGTGTTGACAGTGCAAACGGTCGTACACGCAGAAGCACATGCTCTCTCTTGTGTTTGTGCCACGGCACATGCTCTTCCCATTGCTTGAAAGTCCTTCTCTCTCTCTCTCTCTCTCTCTCTCTCTCTCTCAGCTGTTGAACCTTTACTTGGGTTTCAAGATTCTATTCAGGCATCACCTCCTCTGGGAAGCTGTCTCTGAGGTCTCCCAGGGTTACTGATTCTCTCCCAGCCCCTCTGCTGAGGTGCTTACCTCCTTGCGTTAACCATCAGTTTAGTTGCCTGTGTCCCAGATGAAAGGCAGGCCTTGGGTCTTTCATCTTCTACCCACTATCCAGGTTTATAATTGGTGTTCAATCATGTGTGTGACTAGGGAATGAAAAGCCTGATAAACCTCCATTCACACAGGGATGGTTCTGCCTTCTGACTTCCCAGACTCACAGATCACCAGAAGCAGAAGTGCTTCCCCTGGCTGTCTCGGGCAGCCCTCACCCCTATGCGTTGTGTCTCTTGTTGGCTTTGTTTCTACAGCCGCTTTCCCACAGCTGCTAGCCAGCCTGGACAGCCTCGTGGGCAGGAACCCCAGGACGGCATCGTTTCGGCCAACACCTTCCGAGCACCAGCCATGTCCTGGGATAATTGGGAGGAAGTGTGAAATGTCCAGACTGTGGGTCTTAGATAACTCTGTCTCCCTTCCCAAGACCCTCCCCTCACTGGAAGACGGGGATCATTCCAGTGAAAGACCTGTTGAATCCATGAGATGAGATGGGAGGGGGACATGTTTCGGAATTCGAAGAGAGCCTCTTCTGCTGCCCCCTCCCTTGTTTCCGCAGTGGGCACAGCCATTAGCTGCTTTGCCCCCGAGAATCCCCAAGAACTGGTGGTAGAGGGACTGTGTCAAGGGTCTGAGTGATCCCTGAATGCTTGCTTGCCCCATCCCCAACAACACGGGAGAACCGCCATGGCCTCAGGGTCAGCTTCACCAGTGCCTGGAAGCTAGGTTACTGGAAAGCTCCCATCCTTTATGAGGAAGTGGGAGAGGAAGACATTAGAAGGGGAAGTGGCTGTCTCCTATCCCAGAGCCAGCCATGACCCACTAGGGGTCTTTCCTCCTCTCTTAAGCTTTTGCCAAAATCTGGGGTGGCCCACTTCTCCAGCTAGACCTAATTTCTGGTTGGTTTAAAATAAGCTACTGGGTAAAACTTTCAGGGCACCAACTTACCCAGAGCCCAATTAGAGTGTTACCTTCACAAACCAGTATTGCCCAATGTGCAGAGTGACCACACTTCTGCCCTCTGCTCATGGAAGGGATTATTTTTTCATGGCTTTCTCATAATTTTCTGGAAGTAAACATGGGGTTTGCCTGTGCCAGCATCTGCTTTGAAGGAGGAGCCATGGGCAGGTCTGATGGGCAGGGACATCAGCCAATCGTATGTCCATAAGGTAGAACTGTCTTTCTGTCCTTCAGTAGCAAGGGTCAGAGCAAGTTGGGGCACTTCCTATAGGGGCTTTGCAAACATTGTTTATATTCATGACAAATAAGGCAACACTTTCTAGAAAGGGTACCCTAGAACTCCCTTCTTATTTTTTCCCTATGACAAGGGAAATCAAAGGGTTGTGGTGCTGTGGGCTCCTGGAAGGAATCTTGACTGGGGACCTCCCAGGGCACACATCCCTGAACATTGGTGGGTCACTGCCTGGGACCATCCTGGGAGCTCATGGAGGGAGGGATTGGCTGTGAGTCTACCAGTCCTCAAGGGCCCTTCCCATAGTCGGCGTCTGTGAATTGTGCTGCTGAATGAATGAACAAACAATCGGCAAGAACTAGCATTTACTCTGTGCTCTCGGGCTAGGTCCTGAGTGGGGTGTTTTGCATCCTTTTTCCAGTTAACCCTCTTGATGGCGCTCTAAGGCAATCCTAGGTGTCCCATTGCACGGCCAGGAAACTGAGGCTCTGGCACAAGAGCGATGCCCCCAAGTCACGTGGTAGCAGAGCTCAAATTTCAGCCCTCAGCTGTTGACTCCCAAGTGCACTCCCTTTCCCGGGCTAAGTAATGAATCTGGCAGAATGGGACAACTGGCCAAGCTGAGAGCTGTGGAGATGGTGGTCAGGGCAGGGTCACCAGTCTCAAGGAACTCATGGGTGTGAATAGGTGCACGAGTGAGTGTGTGAGTGTGTGAGCATGTGCACATACAGGAGTGAGTGTGCGTGGGTGTGCATGGGCAGGGCTGTGTGGCACAGAGCCCTTCTTCCCCTGGGCATCAGGGGAGGCTCCGTGGAGCAGGTGGCATTTGAGTTGGGTCTGGGATGATGGGTGGACATTGAACAGGGGTGTTGGGGGCAGTTTCTGCTCACTGACGAGGGGGCAGCATGGCTGTGGGTTGTGGTCTGGGAATAGGAGAAGCCACCGAGGAAGCAGAGGGAGAGGGGAGCAGGCAGGGAGTCAGTAGCCAGAAGAGGGTGGCCCCATGGAGGAGCTGGGGAAGGCTCTGGAACAGGGGAAGGTCAGGAATGTCTCAACTTGTGGCCTGGACGGGCCCTTCTCCAAAGTTTCACAACTGCATGGGTCAGTGAGATTGTATCTGACTATGGCAGTGAGTGACTGGCCCAGATGGGTGGGGTGGGGGTGCGCTCCTCTGGTGAGGAGTGTGCGCTCACCACTGAGAGAACTGGGGCTGCAGGGCACAGGCCGGCGTTGGCATGGATGTCCTCTCTGAGGCCCTCGGGGGGCCTTCAGGTCGAGTACTTGCTGTGTGCTTGCCCCTTGAGGTGGGCACTGCCACCCATGTCTTCACAGGCGAGGGGACCGGCCCTTCATGAGATTAAGCAACCTGACCAAGGACACACAGCCGGGCATTAGAGGAACGCAGCTCTGTGCCATACCTGCCGGTTCCAAAGCCTGTGCTCTGAGCCCCACGGAGGTCCTCCTGCATGCCCGGCCTGGTTCTAAGCATTTTGTAAGTATTAGCTCAGTTACTGCACACCTATTATTCTCCTTATTCGATGGAGAAGGAAACAGAGGCACAGAGAGGGTAGGAGACTTGCCTGAGTCCACACAGCCTGTGTTACACGTTACAGCATGTTGAGCTTGTTGCTTGAAGACATAAAGGCTTGGGGAGCCCTATTTCCTCTCAACCCCTCCACTGCCTCCCTGTCACCCACTTCCTGCTGTTGAACTCTGTCTGCTGCGTAATGAAATGACAATGAAATGACTAACGCGCTTGTGAGCTGGGCACTCAGCACGGAACTTTGACAACACCTGTGTGATACGTGTCACACAGTTATCACAGTCTTATCTCTAAGAGATGAGGGAGGCTGAGCCCAAAGAACTGCAGTCACCTACCCAGGCACTCATGGCAACTAAGTGTGGGATCTTGAGAGAGCCCAGCTTGGCTGGACCGCAGAGCCAGAGACGCCCTGCCCGACCCCACCCCCTCCCCGCTTTCACAGGGAATTGGGGTCACACTCAGATCTACCCAGCCCTGGTGTGAACCCTCCAGCAACCTCCATTCGAGACTGGCTGGCTCGTCCACCCTGCCTGGCAGGCTCTGCTTGGCCAGGCCCATCTAATTTGACTTGGGACTTAGTTGCTCTCTTATCTCTGAGTGGACGTGAGTCTCACCTGTCTGATGGTTTCTCCTCAACCCCTTCAGAGACTCTCTCCTGTGGCCTGTCCCCTGTACCCATCCTTAAATGTTGGTGGCCCCTTCTCTTCTCTGTCTACACCCTCTGCCCCATCAGCACCCACAGTACTCCCAGGACCCAGCCCTTCATGGCTTAGAGCAAGTGATGCTTCCCACGTGGCTGGAGGCTGGAAGCCAGTAGCCTGTCTAGAAAACAATTAAGCAAAGTGTAACAAAAGGCCTAACATATCCCTCCCCTTTGACCAGTAATTTGGTTTCTAGGAACGTCCTTTCTAGGGAAATAATCTGAAAGAAACAAAATGTTCTCTGCATGCAGATGTTCATCACAGGGTTGCTTCCAATAGCAAAAAATGTGGAGATGGCGGTAAAGCACAAAAATAATTCATTTCAGACAATTCCGAGGCTCCTCACATACCCCCTTCCCCACCAGCGGCCTGTCACCGGCTGGTGTCAGAGACTCTTCTCGGGCCCGTGTCTGTGTCTTTATTCTCCCTTTTAATCCCTACAGCCACCTTTGAAGCAGGTACTAGTAACACCCCATTTTACAGACAAAGAAACTGAGGCATGGAGAGGTTAAGTAATGTGCCCGAATTCAGTCCGCTCCCAGGCAGCCTGACCTGCAGGCACAAGCGCTCCCAGAGCAGCGGCCATTACTCGTTACCATACCATCACCGGGGAGTTAGTCATCGAATGGGGGCCAGTGTGCCAAGTGTGTGGGGTGTCTCGGGTGGGTGGGGGGTGGGGGAAGAAACTCTTTTGAGATATGGAGGGGTTGCTGTGGTTTCTCACCCATGCTTGCTCCATTGCCAGGACCGCCCCCGTCCTCAGGCAGCCACTGCAGGTGATGGCCCAGGCGATATCTTAAGCCTCAAGCAGAAACCCTGGTGAGACAGCCCAAGGGCATTTGGTTTTCTAGAGCCTGGGAGAGCAGCTCCCCACCACCCAGAGGGTCAGCAGAACCTCTGGGGGCTGCCTGGGGCAGGAGGCTGAGAGTTAGGTGCTAGAGCGGGCTCTGCCCCTGCCCCTGCCCCTCTCTTCTGGGGTGAAAACACTGACTGGGGGTGGGGTCAGGGCCACTGGAGGGTGTGGGGGGCCTGAAAACACAGAAGGCTGTGCCCTCCTTACCAGCTGGAATCCAGATCAAGGGAGGGGCCCCTGCAGATGTGGCAGTGTGGAGGCTTCGTGTAGCCTCTGTGCCCTAATCCTTCTCCCACAGGGGTGTAGGAGGCCCCTAAAATCCCCCAGACTGACAGTGAGCCCCAGGGTGTGTCTGGGCCTTGGGGCCTGCCTGCTAGGGGAGTCCTGGGGGCTGGAGGGCTGCAGCAGAGGCTGGAACCCCTGGGAGGATATGGTCGGTCCTCCACAGTGCCAGGGAGAGCCCAGAAGCAGGCCACTAATGTCCCCTGGGCCCAGGCGTGGCATGGGCGCTGTGGATGGAGAAGCTGGAAGGGCAGGTCTAGACAGTGGCCCAGAGGATGCCACAGGGGCCAGACAGCCCTGGGAACTTAGCTGGTCCTGGGGAGATGGAGGCGGCGGGGGTGGAGAGAATCTTGTACTGACTGGCTTTACAACTGAAGTAGACTGAGCTCCCCTGACCTGGAAAACGTGTTTTTTGGTCTGTGGGTGCGGGAGCAGAATGAAACAAAGAATCTCACATCTGTGCGGACTCAGGAATGTGCTGTGAGCTTGTGTCCAGGCGCAGGCATTATTGTCCTCAGTCCTTTCCCCAGCCCTGGGAGGGAGGTGCCGTAACCATCGGCCTGACTTTCCCCCATTTGCTCCGGGAAGTCAGAAAGGCAGTACAGATGGGGACAAAGTTTTAGAGAAGGAAGCACTTGTCCATGGTCACCCAGCCAGCAGCACCTTCAGAGCTCTCCCAGCAGACCAGGCACTGAATGGCTCCCCATTGCCTGTGGCTCCCCTGCCCCTCTCCCCAGCCTTCACACGCTGCTCCTTTGCCTGAGTGGCACCTCCAGCAAGGGCCCACAGCTGCCAGAACCGAGCTCATGGCACATGCCTGTACCTGTCCCTGCTCGCCTGGCGCCTCCATTAGCGTCCCTCTCCCCACGCACACCCTGTGGGAGCGGGCACAAAGCACGAGGGAATATGAATCAGTAAGATTCAGCAGCCCCCACACAAGAGACATGCGGCCCGCTTAGGAATTCAATGTGTGGCTCTTCTCATTGCCTGGCTAAGGCCCCATCTGCTCCGGGAAGTCAGGAAGGCAGTACAGAGCTGTGACTTCAGGGGCTGTGGGCGTTGGCAGTGGGACTGGGGTCTCTCTTTGACTTTCCACTCCTATACTGCATTTCAGCAATAATTCAGTGTCTGTAAGTATTCTGTGTCTCCCTAGTCGGTGTGGAGAGGGCAGGTTCCCTTAGTCCTTGGGCACGGGGGACTGCCTGGCCACCTACCCTGGGCGTCTGGGCACAGGTTACAATGGCAGGTGACCTGCCCCGGGGTGAGGAGGGCCCGAGTCTCTTCCACGGCCTGTGATGCCCAGAGCCTGCATCCTTCCCTGTGCACTGTGGCCTTCTGCATGGTCAGAGCTGGCCAAATAGACCCACTGATGCTGTGTAGGGCCATCTGCCCCTTTTTGACAATTGGGACAACTGCCTTGCCCCCCCCCCCCCCCCCCCCCCCGCCAACTTTCTATCTCTGGGCAAGGAGGAAGTGGTCCTCATACCCCAGGAGAGCCTCTGGGGCTGTGGACAACTTGCAATGCCCAGTGGATCTCAGGCACACACCGTCCCTGTCCCCCCACATTGCCACAAACAGCCCTTGTGGGTTTCATGAACACCAGCCTCACCACAAAGCAGGGAGCCTGTGTGACTCATTGCTGTTTCTCCAGAAGCAGTGACTACCACCCGAAGTCTTAGCTCTTTGATAGGCGAGGAAACTGGGCTCAGAGAAGGGTGTGATCTTCTCAAGGCCACACGGACAGTTAGCCGCGGGGGCAGTGAGAGGCCCAGGTGCTGTTGGCCAGGCCAGGGCTCTTGGCAGCCCTGTCCTGCGTCCAGTCTCCACCTCACCTGCCGCTGGTCCCTGCGCTCTCAGCTCAGGTTGTGACAAGGACACATTTTACCGAATATGCCTCTGCACTCAGAATGGATCATTAGTATGAGAAACATGTTCTTCACTGCTCTTGCCAGAAGATTCTTGACACAAACACAGTTGGGGGTTTGCATAATTTCTCTCGCTTGTTCAGCATTTATATGTAATTAGTGTTGGAATGGTCTCTGGAGACTGATCCAGGCCCCCCATTTTCAGATGAAGGAGACCAGGCTCAGGATCAGGGCCTCGCACTTTGCTTAAATTGGTGCTAAGCCACATTGCAGTCCTCACAGAGGCATTTTTATTCCTATTTTGCCGACGAGCAAGCTGAGGCTCAGAGAAGGCAAGCCACCTGCCTGAAGTCACAGAGCCAGCAAGTGCTGGGGCTGGAATTGGCACCCATTTCTTTCCTTTACACTGGGGGTTGGCAGTGTATAGGGCCTGTGGGCCAAATGCAGCCTACCACCTATTTTTTTTTGTTTTTGAAATGGTGGGGAGAAAAAGGAATAGAAGAATAACATTTCATGACTGATGAAAATGATATGGAATTCAATTTTCAGTGCCCATGAATCAGGATTTAATGGAACACAGCTGCCCCCCTTTGTGTATTGCTGTCTGTGGCGGCTTTAGCAGTGTAAGGGCGGGGATGAGTAGTTGCTACAGAGAGCATATGAGCTGCAAGCCGGCCCTTTGCAGAGAAGGTTTGCTGACCCCTGCCCTACACCAGGCCATCTCCCCTGGGGCCAGGAGGGTCTGCAGCCCCTTCGCTGCACAAGGGTGTCAGGACTGAAATCTAAGAGCTCCTGCTGCTGGCCAAACCGTGTGCCCTGGGGCCAGGTTCCCTGGACAGAGGGCCTTCTCCTAATTTGTTCCCCGGGAGTGCACCTTGTTCTTATGGGCGCATAGCTACTAGCATGACCTCAAAGCACAGGTCCCCTTCCCTCCCCATCACAGCCCCTGGGAAGGCAGCCACACAGCAGGTCCCATCAGGTCCCATCAGAGTCAGAAGGAGCCAGAAGTATAGGTGGGAAAGGGCAGGGCCAAGGGAGAGGGAGAGGGGGGCTGGCTTCAAAGGCACAATCATGGGGGAAGGGGGTGGGTGGGTAAATGCGGAGTTCTCTACCTTTCAAGTGACTCCTGGGGGGGTCATGATTTATTCTCCTTGACTTTTGAGGCTGTAAAAGGCTTTCCGCCTCCTGTCCCTTTGCTCTCCTTCCCTTGACTTCCTCTCCCAGGCGGAGTTGGGGGGGGGTAGTCTCACTCCCCAAACTCTCTGAAGAGACAGAAGATGAAAAGGATTAGCTCCTTGTTGTAGCTGCTGCCCTGCCCAGGAGCTGTGCAGATGTGTGGGCCCTATGGGCCACCGGAGCAGGAGGTAGGGACTAGGGGTGTGGGCACCTGGTGGACCAGGACACAGCCTCAGACTGGAGCGGCCTCATGGACTTGCCAGGGCTGGGGGCTGCCATAAAGCCCAAGCACTTGGTGAAGGAGAAATGGGACTATGGAAGGAAGAAGGGAGGTGTGAAACAGAGGAAAAGAAAACACAAAACAGAATAGAGAAAATACAGGAAGGAGGGGGAGGTAGAGAAGAAAGAACCTCAAAAACAGCTTGGCACAAAGGAGCCAAGTGCAAAAGACCAGGCATTACAGGAAATAGCCAGTGTAGGCAAATCTATAGAGATGGAAAGCAGGTTAGTGGCTGCTGGGGAAGGCAGGTTAAAGGCTCCCGAGTTTCTCTGGGGGTGGTGAAAATGTTCTCAAATGGATGGTGGCGATGGCTGCACAGCTCTGAATGCACTAAAAGCCAGTGAATTGTACGCTCGAAATAGCTGAATTGTGCTGAATGTGGAGTGCATCTCAATGAAACTATTTATATAGAAGATAGGAAATGAACAAAAAGAGGCAAAATGAGAGAAAAGAGGGGAAGATGGATGGTGAAGAACAAAATACATGTCTGTTCAAGTCCCCGTCATTGTGCCAGGAACTGCGCCCCATGCCTGTGTACCCAGCTCCCTCTTATTCTTACGGCCCTGCAGAGTAGATTCCCACCGCTGTACAGGTAAGGAGCCCGCCCAGGGCCTTGCCCAGCACCACCTGGCCACTGCATGGTGGGGCCAGGACTCACACCACGCTCCCTAATTTCCACGCTGAGGCAGGAGAGCACCCTGTTAGCCTTGTGGTCTGATCGTCAGGCAAGGCACCGAGGGCACAGGTGATGAGCAGCCAAGCCCCTTAGTTTCGGGGTGGGGAGCAAACTGTTCTGGGTGCCTCTGCAAAGAGCACCCCCAAAGGCCATAGGGAATGCTGGAGTCAGTGTGCCAGGCAGCTAGACTGTATGCGAACTCAAACGACACCAGTAAACCAACCTGAGCTCTTGCAGGGGTGGTTACGGGAAACTTCCTTTCTGAGCAACAGCTGTGGCTTTCCCTCCTATGGTGTTGTGGCCTCATCCGCCTGCCTGGACTGGACTTCTAGCAGAAGAGAAGTCAGCTCCAAAGTCCCCTGGGCCCTCAGCCTCTGGCCCAACTAGGCAGTGTCTGGCGACCCCACCCCAACTTGCAGCACTTCCTGTGCTTTTGGCACACGTCTCTTCACCTTCCTGGGCTCATCTGTGACAGAGCGAGGGGAGGGGCCTCTCTCTCCTCTGACACTCGGAGTCACAGCAAGTCACAGCAGCAGTGGATCCTGCTGCGAGGCCTGCCCCCGATGCCAGTAATTTGGAGGGAGGACCATTGTGACATCCAGTTTAGAAAAGGGGAACCAGGAACTTCTGAGCTCCCATTAGGTTCCTGGAACTCCCCTCTTTGAGACTTGGTTTCCTGATCTCTGAAGTAGGTGCAGCATTAGTTACTTCTCAGGGCTCTTGAGGACCTAGAATGAAGTACTATAGTCATTCATTCATTCACTCATTGAACAAATATTGCCAGGCTTGTCTCATGCCAGGCACAGTGCTCGGTGTTGTGGACACAGCGGTGAACTTTAGAGACACAGGCCTGCCCTCAGGGAGCTCACTGTCTGGGGGAGCGGACATTGAACATGTAGGATGCACCAAGGGGGTCAGAAGGTCCAGGGCATGTGGGGTGCAGGGCCTTGGTGGTCAGGATAAGAACTCGGTGTTTTATTCCACGTGCATGGGGTTGGGGGCAGTGCATACTCCCCTTTATGTTGGGAACTGTTCTCTCTGGCTGCAGAGGCAAGGAAAGCGGACAGGGCAGACTGGAAGAGGGGTGGGGGCACCTTTCCTCCTTGTCTTACTTGAGCCCTGACTCCTGACACCAGGCATATCATAGCTGCAGGCATGGAGGGGGGGGTTCTGAGGGAATGAGGAAGTGTCACCCCCCAGGAAGACTGCTGATATGCCCGAGATTTGTGAATAGTATCTCCCTGCCTTGGGAAATTATCCAGAGCCAGTGAGTACTGGGAGAAGAACTCAAGAGCCCTGGGCAGGGGTCCAGAGATAAGGGTCTACTCTTGGCCCCTCCTAAGCTCACTGTGGGCCTTAGATAGGTCGCTGGCCTCCCCACGCTTTTGTTTCCCCATCTGGTGGCTATGAGTCTGGGCTGAATTCAAGTCTAGGCAGCATTTCATAATGGAAGGAGCCCAGGCTTCGGGGTGAGGCAACTTGGGCTCGAATCCTAGCTCTGTCACAGGCGAGGCTGTGTGGCCCGATGCTGGCTGCTTTGCCTCTGGAAGCCTGCGGCTGACTGCGGGCTGCAGTTTGAGAAACACTGTTCTCGAATAACACCCTTCAGAGATGAGGCCCTCTGCTTTGCTCACTGCTGTGCCCCAAACAGTGCAGGCATGTAGCCGATCCTTGGCGAGTGCTTGTGAATCAATGGACTCTTGAATGGTTCATTTTGGCAGGAGCAGAAGAGGTGGAGGGCTCCTGGGGGTCTGGGGGTGGTGGCAGTGCTTACTAAAGTGGTCAGGGCCTCTAATGACAGGCTAAGGAGCTGGGACTTGTGGTAGCTGAGCATGCCCCCAGAGAGGCCCACATCCTCATGGCTGAAATCTGAGAACGTTACCCTAATACAGCAAAAAGAACTTGGCAGATATGATTAAATTAAGGACTTTAGGATGGGGAGGTTATTCTGGGTTCTCCCAGGGGCCCTAAATGTAATCCCAGGTGCCCTATTGTAAGAGGGGGGCAGAGGGAGACTTGGCTGTGGAGGAGAAGGAGATGTGAGGATGGAGGCAAGAGGCTGGGGGAATGTGAGGAAGGGGCCATGAGCCAAGAAGTACAAGTAGCCCATAGAAGCTGGAAAAGGCAAGGAAACGGATTCTGCTCTGGAGCCTCCAGAGGGAGCCAGCCCTACCAACACCTTGATCTCAGACTCACGCCTCCTGAACTGTAGGAGAATGAATTTGCGTGTTTTCAGCCACCAGGTTCATGGCCATTAGTTACAGCAGCCCCAGGAAACTAACATAGCCTCTGTCCAGTAGACGCTTAGGCTACTGAGCAGGGAGAGAGGCTAGGGGCTGGGGATCAGAGAGGAGGCAGGGAAGGCTGTCCAGGGCAGAGGTGATGAAGAGTGGGGTGAAGGAGGCCAGCTGGGGTCAGGAAGGGGCAGACAGAACATCCTGCTGGGGAGGTGGCTGCTGGTTGGCCACAGGTCAGCTGGGCCTCCCTCTCTCCGGAGTCTCTTCTTGGCTGACCATGCTACCCTCCACCCCACCCCAAAGGCAGGCCTGGCTCAGTCCCTTGGAATTCTCAGCTCAAGCAGACACCCCAACCCCCTCAGAAGTGACAAGGTTCTTAGTCAGGCCACACTCGTTTTCATCCCCAGAAGGAGAGCAGGAAGGACATGCTATGGGCATCAGGGAAGCTGAGAGCCCCCCTAATGGAGGGCCATTCAGGGTCGCAATTGCCCTGGAACTGAGGTGGGAAAACCCACTCTCTCTGTCCTTGGCTTGCTGCATCGCCACCCCCATGCTCCTCTCTTCGTGTGAGGCCCTCCAGCTGGTTCCCTGTGCCCCTCTGCTAAACCCCTCTGTCCACTGCTTCCCTGGGGTACTCCACAGCTGCTGGGTAGGGCGCAGGCAGGCTCTGCCGCTTGGCTGGCCTCCGTGGGGGGGCGTCTTCTTAGGCCCCCACCCATAGTGGCCATGAGGATCAGAGGACCAGGTGGATGCTCACACCCTGCAGCGTGCCAGGCACCCACAGGGCAGTCAGGAGTGGGGGCTACTACTTCTGTTGATGCTCAGGCCTTGGCACTGGCTGACTCACTAGCTTATGTCACTTGGGCAATTTAATGGACTTCTCTGTGCCTCAGTTTCCCATCTGTAAAGTGAAGACTAAACAAACACCTGCTTCACGGAGTCGTGCAGAGAATGAAATGAGGCTGCGAGTCTGAAGGGTCCGCCACCACCCTGGATGAACGGGTCTTCCTTGACTTCGCTCAAGGCTCAGCTCAGAGGTCTGCTACCTGGGACGGGCTGCCCGGGTCATGTGCCACCTCACCTGGTGCTCAGAGTTTCAACCCTTGGCACGTGCTACGCTGAACCATGGCCAGTCTGCTCCTCAGCTACCCCCAAGCAGTTACAGGTGGCGTGGGGTGGGGGTCTTGCTTTATCTCCCTTTGCACTCTTAGCCTCCAGCACAGGGGTGGGGTTAGGATGCCCTCACAGAATGATCAATACATAGAAACAATGGCACAATTGTAAACCTGGCAGCTAGTGGTGCCCAGTGAGTGATAGCTCTTGTTATGTGCTTACTGAATGTTCCCCTAAGGATTAGGGTGAAGCGGCCTATTCACTGGGAGGTCACATAGGTAAGAGCAGGAGGAAGTGGTGTATATGATGAGACTGAATCATGTTGGCACCTTCTGGAGAGTCCACACCGCCCAATTCGCTCTTTGTTTGCTTCAGGAGCTATGTTAGCTTTGCACCTGAGGCTGCTTCCTGAATGAGGGACTGAGGCAGGACGTGGATGGGCATCACACCCACCAGGGCTGGGCATTATGGAGAGACACCTTCAGGCGGCTTGGAGGGTGGATTTGAAAGGGACAGTCTAGAGGCTGGGAGGAGGCTGGATGCAGGTTAGCAGTGGGGTGGTGGGAGGGCCCCAGACTCAAGTCTTTGGGGGGTGGGACACTCCACACCTGGCTGCTGCAATGACCAGAGAGGACATGAGGCCCAGGAGTCTAGTTGGGCAGTTTTCCCCCGCAATGATCCACAGAGACCAGAACCCGAGGGTGTGGGTCTGTGGTGTCCAGTGAAGCCTTTCTTGAGACCGAACATGTGTCCATGGGGATCACAGAGCCTCCTGGCATCTCTTAACTCACATCCACTCAGGCGACTCTGGGAGGTGAGCAGGGCAGGCTGCGTGAGGACAGACCTCATGCTCTATGAGTCGAGGAAACTGATGCCTGAGAGAGGCAGGGACTTGCTCAAGCCAGAGGGAGTGAGGGCAGAGCTGAGAAATGCTCAGAATGTCATTTCTACATCCCTGGGGCCCAGCCCAGTTCTCAGCCTATTGTAGGAAGATGATAAATGTTTGTGAGTGAGTGAGTGAATGAATGAATGAATGGCTCAGTCACACAGACCAGCGTCCTGGGGCACAAAGGCATGGTCTGCGGAAGAGAAGGAAAGGGACACTTATCGAGCACATCTGTGGGCCAGGTGTCCTACCAGCACACTGTCATTCACTCTCTCCCAGCTCATCCAGACCTTCCTCCCCACACGGAGAGTGGGCATCTCTGTGCCCTCGAGTCCGTGGTGTAGTTCCCACTGAACATCCTGCATTGGCTGTGTTACCGGTGGACCTAAGTCTCCTTCCGATCCTGTTTACTTTTCAGCTGGGATACCCCTTGGGGGTGAGTCCTGGGGCATCCTTTCTCTTCTGCTCCTGCACCCTAAACATCCAGTGATCCCAAGCCCATTTTTTCATAGCTGAGATTCTGCTCTGTTCTCTCTCACGGACCAGCACCCCAGGCCCCTTCACTGATGTCCTGTCTCCTTCTCATCCACATCTTAGGGGGCAATCAGAGCTCTCTTTCCAAAGCACAGAGCTGCCTAAGTCACCCCACCTTGCTTCTAACCCTTCCGTCTTCCCCTAAGGCCCATGGTACACTATCCAAGGCCCTGCCTTCCCGACTTGGTCAGTCCTCTTTCCCCTCTGATTTGCGCGCCCCCAGTGTAAGCGCTGGTGCATAATAGGTGTTCAGCAGACTGGCTGGATTTCTCATTCCACCCCCAGGAATCGGCACTCATGCACGGCCACCTGCGGGCTGTCCTGCAGGTTTAAGTAAGCGCTTACGACTGCTAGCTAAGTGGTAGAGATGGGCCTTACACTTAGGGCTTCTGATTGTCAGGACAATGCAGCTAGGTAAAAGGGCCCACAAGTTCTGGATCTGGGGACCTCTGCCCTGGTCCCAGCTTTGGGGTTCTGGGCAAGTTGTGGTCCTTTTAAAATAGAGGTAAAACGTTTCACCTTGAGGGGGCTATGGGTACTATGGCACAACACGAGGTTCGCAAAGTGCTCACGAAGAGTGCCAGCACCTTGTGAGCAGCGACTGCCTTAATGGTCACCATTAGTGGGGCCTCTCCCCGTGCCCCTGCCTGGGCACAAATAGCCAGGGAAGTTACCTGTCTGTGGTTCCACGAGGTGCTGTGGCTTCTCTCCCATGCCACACCTGGAGCTTCAGGGGCTTCTCTTCCTGCTGCCTGGGTTCTTGGCTTTGAGTCCTGGAGAACCGAGAGTTGTCAGACCTCGGAGAAGGGTCATAGACGTTGCGGCTGGCAGACCTGCAACGCAAGAGCTGCTGGTACGCCATGCGGAAGTCTCTATTCAGAGCGGCATACAGGATGGGGTTCAGGGCTGAGTTGGCATAGCCCAGCCACAGAACGACGGCTTCGAAGACCTTGTTGATGGCGTCATCCCCTCTCAGCCCACGGTAGACAAACACGGTGAAGTAGGGGAACCAGCAGACAATGAAGGCCCCCATCACAGCAGCCAGTGTCACTGTGGCTTTGTGCTCTCTGATGGTGGCTGCCTTCCAGGAGCTGATGTGATGGATCCTCTTGGCCTGATCCCGGGCGATCTTGAAGATGCGGCAGTAGGTGATGCACATGACCACTAGAGGCACGTAGAAGGTGACCAGCCCGTCCACCAAGCCATACACCAAGTTGACCTGAACTTTGCAGGACAGAATGGTGGAATTGAAACCGCTGGTCTTGTTCCTGCTGTTCCACTCCAGGTGGATAGGCAGGAAGGACAAGGTGATGGAGACGGCCCAGATTAACACCAGGGAGAAGCCGACCCGGGTTGGGGTCACCAGCACGGGGTAGCGCAAGGGGTCTGTGATGGCATAGTACCGGTCAAGGCTAATCATGAAGAGGTTGAGGATGGAGGCTGTGCAGAGCATCACGTCCAGGCTGGTATAGATATTGCAGAAGACCTTGCCAAAGTTCCACCTGCAGGACAGCTGGTAAATGGCTGAGAAGGGCAGCACCAGGAGGCCAAGGAGCAGGTCGGTGATGGCCAAGGACACGATGAAGCAGTTGGTCAGAGTGCGGAGCCGGCGGTTCAGGCCCACGGCCAGGCAGACCACCACGTTGCCAGCAATAGTGATGAGAATGAGGACAGTGAGGGCCACGCTAACAGTGATCTTGAATGCAACAGAATCCAGACAAGAGGAAGAGGTCGTGTTGTTGGGCTCCATCCTGGGGCCCCAAGGTTCCTTCCTCTGCCCACAGCCCCTGGCTGCTTCTCTCCCCACGACCCAGTGTGTCAGTTATGTTGACCACAGGGCTCCAGGCTGCCCAGCGGAGCCGAAAGGAAGTGTCCAACTGTGGGGAGGCTACAATGAACAACTCAGTGCTGTCTTTCTACAAATAAATAAAGCAGTCTCCTAGGAGGTGCTGGGCATGAGCATGACTGGAGAAGAGGCAAAGTTGGTGGTTGAAACTCCAGTCCCCAGATCGCCCCCTGCAGAGCTGGCTTCCTCCTCTCTCCAGGTCTTGCATAGAGACTGAGGCACTGGAGCATTTGTCTGGTCATGGCTTTGGTTTTATGCGGGAGGGATCATGTGGAGATGTGGCTGCCTCCTTCTCCATCGCTGATAGCTGCTCCCATCCATGTGACAGGGGTCAAGGTCTGCCGCACCTGCCTCTTGGGAACATTGGGGAGCAGGAGCTGAAAATGCAAAGGTTGAGTGTTGAGCACCTTGAAACAGACCAAGAGAGTGACCTGATTCATGATGATTCGCTCTAGACCTTGACCTCCCTGCAAGATACCAGGAGGCCAGTGTAAGTGCCTTTTCTTGGGAGGCACTGTGGCAATCAGTATATACAGTAGAGGAGGAAGGGAGCAGATGCAAGGGGCTGGACCACAGGTCACTGTGCGAGGTATGGTTGGAGTAACTGTTTCTACTGGAGAAAGAAAGATCTAGACACAGGCTCCAGGCTCCACAAGGCAGGCTGCATCTGACTGTTTAGTGCTGGTTCCCCATGGGTAGGCATTAACACTCTGATGGATAAATCATAAAGTGAATGAATAAGTACACAAATGTAATGAACTTACTCTGAGACAGTGCCGAGAACAGTTGTTGTACAAAATGCCATCATACCCTAGATCAAGGGCCGACGCACTGTTTTCAGGAAAATATTTTCTGCTCTGTGTCCCACATGGTCTCTGCTGCAGGGACTCAGCTCTGGCACCCTGGAGGGGACGTCACCTCCACAGCCGAGCACATGAGCAAGCAGACCTGTGCTCTAAGGAGACTTTACTATGAGCAGTGACCTTTGAATTTCATGTGATTTTCATGTGTCACAAAATATTTTTCTTTGTATTTTCTCTAACTCTATACAACTATTTCCAAACTATTGAAAAATGTAAAAGCCATTCTTAGTTCACAGGCAGCACAGAACCAGGCAGAGGGCTGGGTTTACTGCGGTTGAAGTTGGCTAACCACACCCAAACCGGCCCCTGCTCTACCCACCTCTCTAAACCTTTTCTTATTTGGCAACACATGTGGTCCCACTTCCAGGTCAGCTGTTACAGAACTCACGAAATCTTTTGAATGGCTGCATAACTGGGGCTTGCCACAGTTTATCATCCTCCTATCAGGAGTATTTGGGTGGTTTCCAATCCCTTCCTCCCTGTCTTCCTTCCTCTGGTCCTACTGCAAAAATCACTTCCATATAGTTGCCGCACCCACAATGCTTCTTGGCTAAATCTCAGAGACTACCTCCTAGTGGTGATATTCTATGATTCCAATGGGTGCAAAACACGCTTAAGGCCCTGCTTGATTGCTGGACCCTTTCATGGGAGCTCTTCCTGATTTTCCCCAGCACCGACAGTCTTCTGGGATCTGGGAGTGTGCAGAAATCCAGTCGACAGCAGAGCCTCTCGGAAGCAATCTAATCTCCAAGTGACATGATTTAAGCCTCTCCCACACTCTTGCTTGCAGTGGTTCTGCACCCTGAATGTGAGAAGCATCATTTAATCGTAACCACTGTGTTGGTGTAGAGATCACGGCTCCTGGTCACCTTCTGCTGCTCCAGCCGGCTCAGCCACTCAGCCTCACGAACTGCGCCTCTGGGAGTTATTTTTAGAAGATCTTTTCATTACATAAAAGCCCAGACAGCATGGCTCTCAACCACCACACTCAACTCTGGGGACGTAGCAGCAGGGGTATTTTTTTTTTTTTTGAGGATCCTTATTTCTCATCAAAATATTCTCTGAGTTTCCTTAACAGTGCAATATAGGTATTTTGGCATTGGCCCGGCATTTTAGTTAATGTTTGGGGGTTTTCCAAACAGAATGAACTGGTGTCATATATAATCAGAAATTCATCCTTCCCTCTCCCTTCCCTCCCTTCCTTCCTCCCTCCCTCCCTTCCTTCCTTCCTTCCTTCTTTCCTTCCTTCCTTCCTTCCTCCCTCCCTCCCTCCCTCCCTTCCTTCCTTCCTTCTTTCCTTCCTCCCTCCCTCCCTCCCTCCCTTCCTTCCTTCCTTTCTCTCCCCTCCCTCTGTTCTAGCAAATACTTTTCAGAACCTCCAATGTGCCAAATGCTGGTTGCAGGTGCTGGGGGCACAGCAATGACCAAAATAGCAGTGGTTCCATTTCCCAATGAGAACCACATCTGCTGTGTTTCCATTCTGCAGCTCAGGTACCAGCAGTTTCTGGTGATTGTTTGCATGGAGCGCAGTCCATCCCAAACCCTGTAGATAGAACGACTGCCGTAGAGGGCCGTGGAACCCCCATGATCATTGTCATCATTGTCAACATCACAGCCAACATAAAAAACACTTCCTTGACTTTCCTTTCAAACTTGCAAAGCAATGACTTGCTTATTGCAGTAAACCAAGTGTCCTGAGGTATACAGAAAGGGCCAACTATTTGGGTGTCACACACCCAAGCCCTCACACCTGGGAGGTGTCTGTTGCCAACTGTTGGGTGTGCTGGGTCCCTTCTCTCTCTGTGCCTCTGCATGGACACAGGCACACACAGGACACTGTTTCTTAGTGTCACTGTTCACAGGACACTAAGTGCACAGTACTTAGCGACTTTCCTTAACCTCTTTAAAAATTCCTATCATACAATGGATGACCTTCCAGGTTGCTCAGATCCCACCGGTCCTCCTGGGAAATTAGGCTGTGGCAATCTGACCACTGTTGGGTGAAGATGGAAAAAGGAGGACATGTGACAGACACTTGGGTGTCCGTCAGCAGGAGGATGGTTCAGCAAATCATGGCACCACTGTCCGGGAGGACAGTCTTGGGCAAGGCGATATCACGCACGTTAGGTGAAATGTCATTTCACCCTCACAACAGGGAAATCGCTGCTCTGGGTAACAGCTGAGAAGACGGAGGCTCAGAGAGGCCAAGGAGGCGCGCCCTTGTAAGTGGCCGGAGAGCTTGCATTCAGACCCAGCTCGCACTGCCACAGGGCCTGTGCTTGGGTCGGACTTCAGTACGTCCTCCCAGCTGGATTTGTCTCTTAACTTTCCCATTGTGCAGCTGGGCCTGGCCCCAAATGCAACACTTCTCATTCCTGCCCTCACCGTCTCCTTCACCTGCAAGTCCCTGTTCATGTCACCTCCTCTCCTTTCAAGGCCCAGCTCAGATGCTTCCGCCTTCCTGAATGCTTGGAGGCAGGAGCACCATCCCCTGCTGCATTTGTACCAAGTTATCCCATCGGCACCTGCTGCCTTGTGTTATTAACATGGCTCTGTGTCGGCCCTCGGGCAGGGCCTGCAACTTGGCCGTCTCTCTCCATGCCCCGTTCACCCGTCCATCCATCCATCCATCTACCCGATCATCCACCCACGCAGTATTTCCTGTTGGCTCTGTAACAGGAGTGTGCCTGTGTATGGGTGCATGGGTGTGTGGGTGTGGTCCCCTTGGAAGCTGGAGGATGCTCACCTTGGGGACGCAGTGGGTCTGGTTAGTATGTCTACCTGGGTATGAGAAAATGGGCCTATCTTTCCCAACATTTTATAGTGAAAATTTTCAAACACACACACAAAAAGTTGAAAAAAACTGATACAATGTATGTTAGATCTTGTCTAATGTCCATGCAGATTCAGTCATTATCTGTTCTGTGTGTGTGGTGGGGGCAGGGCGGGGGGGGGGCGGCGGGGGGGGGGGGACGGGGGAGAGAGAGAGAGAGAGAGAGAGAGAGAGAGAGAGAGAAATGTATGAAATTCAGCACCGCAGCCTTCAGCGCCTTCCTCTCCCCACTGCAAAGGCTGACCACAGGGGCTGCAGGCTCACATGCCACACTGCTTCCTCCTACACCTTCTTATCTTTGCCTGAACAGCCTTTGAAAAGACATTTTCTGGAGAATTTTCTGCCCCCCTGGGGAGGCTTCTGACATTTACCAAGTCATCACCTAGCAAATGCAGCCATAACACAGGGCCTTGGCCGGCTCAGCGTCTACTTTGTTCTGTGTCTCCCAGAGGCTGCGCTGGCCAATTAGCCCTCAAGGGCCACCACAGCTGAGTGTGTTAAATGTGCTGGATGCACACGTGGGTGTGTGCGAACCCCCCTGTGCTGGGCTCTGTGTGGGGAGTCTGCTCCAACCACTGTGCCTTGGGTGTCTCTATGTATAGATCTTGGCGTGGCATTCGAGGTTCTCCATGACCTGGTTCTGTCTCAGTCTTTAGCCTCAGCTCCTGCCTGCTGCGTGCCCTTTAGTGTCCTAGAACACTTGGAGAAACACAGATCTGGTGGCTTTTAATTCCTCCTGGTGTGGAAAGGACCAGGCCCATTCTGATTCTGTGCCTTTGCACATGCTATTCCCACTGCCTAGAATGCTCTTCCTCCCTTCCAAGCCTGGTGAGCCCTCACTCTTCCTTAAAGACCTGGCCTCTTCTGTCACCTCCTCCAGGAAGTCTTCCAGAGGTTCTTGCTCCATCCTCTCTCACTTCCACCTTCTACTAGCCCCTCTGACAGAGGCTTGTGCTTTCTGGGGTGCACAGGAAGGAGGGATTCCTTAACCCCATTGGATAGAATTCTGAGTTTTCAGGTCCCCAGGAAAACTCTCCTCCTAGTGGAGTACTTGGTAATTCACCATCAGAATGTGTCTCCCCAGGAATTGAGTTGCAGTGTGTGGTATCTGGGATACTATTTCCCTCCTGGATCCTGCCACCCAGCAGCAACAAAAGTGGGGTCTTGTAGGGTCAAGGGTCACCCACTATCAGAGGTGTCACTCGGAGGCAAACCCAGGTCTTCCCAATGCCCCAACTCCCTCCCTTCTCACTGCTTCTCATGAAATCCCAGACGTAATGCCACTGATGGGACGTTCTGATTGCCAGCTACAGAGGTGAGACCATCTAGAAAAGAAGCAGTCTGGTGGCTGGGGTCTCCTCCCCAGCAAATTCAGTGAACACTGAGTTCAGCACTCTCTTTTCCTTTCTCAATGTAGTTCCCTTTCTGGTTTAAGTACCTGAGCTCGGACATAGTCCTCAGGGAGCTGGCAACTGTGCAAGCAGCCAGCATTCGGGGGAATCAGTTAAGTCTCTTTTGATTGGGTTTCTCACTCGGCCTGAAAGATGAATCTGATTTTTCTAGGCAATAACTCACAGTAGGAAAAGAAAATGGTATTCATCAGGCAACACTATGCACGAGGCAACTCTGGGCGGTTCTGAGAAGTAGGGGTTTGGACCCATATTCTGCAAAAATTGACAATCAGAGAATTGTATGAGGGGAGCCCCAGGGGCTGAAAGCAAGGACTTTGGCATTGACCAGATCTGGGTTCTAATTCCGCGGCTGCCATTCAATAGCAGGTGACCTTGGGCACATTACCGCATGCTCTTCAAGCTTCAGTTTCCCCATTTGTAAAATGGGAGTAATAATATGTCCTCCTCCACTTGGTGGATGTGGAAATACCGAGGGTGAAGGTATGAAAAACAGCGCCTGGAACGTGGTCAATCATATTAAGATGGTTGGAAAGCAACACACATTCAGTAGAAATCATTCTTCCAGTGTTGGATTTTGATCTGTTCCTGGGTTAGCGATACGCGGTTGACACTCTCCTGGTGCTGGACAGCAGCCACCAGCGCAGCCCAGGGTCAGCCCCGCGTAAAGATGTTATTTTCATTATCGTCTAAAGCCACCCTCCCGTCGTTGTTGAATGCCTTGCACTCGCAGACACTGTGCTGGCTTCTGGGGCCCAGGGGTGAGCATGGCAGACACTCCCTGGAGCTTCTCTTGTGGTGACGGAGACAGGCAGTTGCACAGCAAAATGTAATGGGGACCAGAGCTGGTCTGGGAGATGCTGAGGCTTCCTGTGGTAGAGATATTTGAGGGGCAGGGGGTAACTCAGTGAAGATGGGGACATTCAGGTTCCAAACAGGGAGAATGGCCCCTGTGAAAGCTTGGAGGTGGAGATGGTGGGTTTTAACACTGGGGAGGGGAGTGGAGATGGGGGTGCGTGTGGATGGAGGTGATGTGACTGGAAGGCAGAGAGGGCTCTGGGTCCTGCTTATCTGCTGTACACCAGGGGTTGGGTGTGGCAGCTCAGGGGAGGCCTGAGCCAGCCCTGCCAGCCACCCCAGTTATCCCCATGCTCTGGGTCCCGGGGAGGCAGTTTCTCATCTTCATGAGCCATGACTTCTCAGCACTTTCCACCTAGAATCAGCCGTGTCACATGTTCTGAGTACCTGGGGCTGAGGGCATCAGAGGGGCCCCAAGCAGCAGCCCCTGAGGAGCTCTGCCCCTGTCAGGAATCCCACATGGGTCCCAGAAGCGGGGACACTTGTGCCTTTAGCTTGTCCTGCAGAGAAGGAAACCATCCTTCGGGCTTCTCAAGGAAATGGCAGGATTCTCTGAACTCACAGCACAAAACACTTCCTTCCCCCTTCGCCATGTCAGGGCTTCCTTCATCCTTCTAGTTGTGGATCTGTGACTCCCTCCCCGCAATGCACTGGGTGTTGGGTAAAAGCCTTGCAAGACCGTAAAGGACTTCGGGTTGAGGCTGCTCATGAGAGAGAGAGAGACAGAGAGAGAGAGAGAGAGAGAGAGAGATGCCAGCCTCCCAGTGGTCTGAGCTTTGGACCCACCCTTCCATTTCTTCTGAGCCATCTGGGGCCCAAGGCCAGGGGCTGTCCTCAACGGCGACTCATTCGGTGCATTGCGGCCCCTCGGGGAGTCCCTCTGCACAGCTCAGGGGTGAACGTTGTCTGGAATTTGGGGCAGGTTCTA
The DNA here is from genome assembly GCF_022682495.2 of Desmodus rotundus. Lineage (NCBI taxonomy): Eukaryota > Metazoa > Chordata > Mammalia > Chiroptera > Phyllostomidae > Desmodus > Desmodus rotundus. Next base: position 156,241,463 of record NC_071392.1, on the reverse strand, counting down.
TAACAGCCACTCTGGGCCTAGGTTGGGAAGAGCTCCACCCACCCCTGCGATGTGTACCCTTGAGCCCTGAGCAGGACATTTTTTGATGAGGAATGTCATTGCCACAGCATCAGGGAGGCCTGGGCCAGAAGCCAGGACACTGCTGTGCACATACGGATAATTTCGTATCTCTGTGTGGCAGAGGTTATTATTATTCCCACTTGACAGATGGTGAAACTTGGGTTCAGAGAGGTTAAGTCACTTGTCCAAGGCCACACAGCTGGTAAAGAGGCAGGCAGGGCTTTGAAACCAGGCCTGGTTCCCCCAGGCTCTCAGCGTCTAGAGCCACCCCCGCATCCCCACCCCACCCTCCCTCCCCTGAATACATGCACCTGGTCTAGTTCATTCCCTGGTGGCGGTGATGACATCTGGTGATGCCAAATTCCCCGAGTTATTGTTTGCCTGAGAAAGTCTCTATCTCTCCTTCATTTTCTAAAATCGAGGTAAAAGTCATATAGCCATTTTAAAGCGCACAATTCAGCAGCATTCAGTACCTTTACCATGCTGCGCGACCACCATCTCTGGTTCCAGAACGTTTTCACCCCCTGAAAAGGAAGCTCCATTCCTGTGGAACTGTCACGCCCAACCCCCCTTTCCGTGCTCCCTGGCCACCACCAGCCTGCTTTATGGCTCCATGCACATGCCTATTCCAGATACAGGGGGCACAGAGTGTGTAAGTTGGGAAGTGTGGGTGGAGGGAGGTCCCCTCTCTTTCCTACCCTCTGCCTCCCCTTCATCCGCCTGGGTGCTCAGGCTAGTATTGTCCTTAGGCGTCACCACTGTCCTGTCCTCATCCCCACATCCAGTCCAGCAGCAAGGCCGGTGGCCTCTGCCTCTGAAATACACCGCTCTTGGATGTGGCCACTCTCTGGCTGCTGCCACCATCCTGGTCCTGCTCCGAGCCAGCACCACCTCCTGCCTGGACTTCTGTGACTGCTCTCGATTGGCCTCCCCGAACTCCCTCTAATCACTCACCCCCACCCTGCTTCTCTCTGGCCAACGCTGTCCTGTTCCACCTTCCCCGGGGCTCACAAGCCCATTGGGATCTGCGCTTCACCTTTCTGACCTCCAGCTTCACCCCAGGCCTCAGCAGGTACCTGGCCACACAGACCTTGCTCCTGTGCCCCAGACATGTCAGCACCCCGCCTCGGGGCTCTGCCGGAGGACTGTTGCTGCCCTGGATGTCCGTGTCCGAGTGGCAGAGCAAACGTCAGCTCCGCAGAGGGGCCTCCTCAGCCCCCAAGGCCGACCACCTCGGCCCCGTCCCCCCACTGGGCCTTCTGCGTCCACTATTGCCCTCTGCCCACTGGAATGTGGGCACGAGGGGCCAGGCTCCACCCTGCAGGCGCTGCCTGGGGCGCGGTTAATATTCATACTTACGGGGTTGACTAAATGCACATCGGAAACAAACATCAGAACAATGTAATGTTCCATTTGCCAGGCACTCTGAAAGTGCCAGGCAATATTCTCAGTGCTTTACATGCCAGTACTTTATGCCACTTAACCTCTGCAACAGCCCTGTTACGTGGACACCATTAGTCATTTCCATTTTGTAGGTGAGGAAGTTGAGGGTTATGGTATTTTGTGACTTGGCCAACGTCCAATGACAGCAGTGGGTTGTTGGCACCTGTGGGAAAGGGCCGGGGAGGGAGTTTTCAGGGCAGGGGTTGGACTGGGCCACACAAAAATCCTGCCTTTGTTCTTCTGGGAAAGGTGAGGCCCCAGTTGCCGATGTTTGCTGCGAAGCCCAAATCTCTGCTGCCAGGGGGCAAACCACCCAGAGGGTAGGGACCCAGGGGGAAAGGGCCCTGGGCTGGCAATCGGGACTAGAGTTTGAGTCCCTAGTGTGACTCTGAGTTGCTGTATTACCTCTAATAAGTTCTATAGCCCCAATTTCCTTAGCAGGAAGGTCAGGAGACGGGCTTAGAATCTCAAAGGTTTCTGCCAGAAACTCTGTGTGTGTGTGTGTGTGTGTGTGTGTGTGGAGGGGGGTAGGAGGGAAGGGGTCATGAGCTCCCAAAATAATAAAATGGGAGAGATCTGGGTAGAAACAAAACTCGGCAGCCACCTGGTGTTCAGGAGCCCCTATTTAGCATCCCAGAGAGGCAACCCCACTCTCCTTGCACCCCTCCAGTGATTGGCGGTAGGGGAGCTTTCTGTCCTACAAAGTAATTGCCAGTCAGCCATGGCCATTTCAAGACAGTGTAGAGCCATACACACTCTTTCTCTTGGAGTCCTTACCCTGCTGCAGAACGAGCACATTGGAATATAGGTGCATTCCACAGAAAATGCGATTTGTATATAGCTATTTAGTATAATGAACTACTGCTGTCAACTATCTGTCATAGTGCTACATGTAGATACCCAGTTAAACATGTATTGCACTTTTATGGTTTTCTTTTAGATCTGATACATGTAAGCGTAGGTCTGTGAGTTTGCAGAGATTTTTGTAGGTTCCTAAAGAGCCCTGGGGTCCACGAACAAGCCCCTTTTCTGGGCAGCCCTGCAGAGCGTCCTGTTCGCCAGGTGTCAGGCGCTCCACTGAACCCTTTCCCACCCCTGTGCCCATCACCACGGCCACGCCCGCTGCTCCTGTTGTGCTCACCGTGATTACTGCCTCACCACGATTACTGATTACTGCCGTAACCACCGGCAGCCCCACCTCCGTCTGCACCACCACTTCCAGCAGCAGCAGCCACAGGAGCTGCTGCGCCACCCTGCACTTCCCTTCCTCTGTTCTTTTTCCTCCCAGCCTCCCCTTGGGAAGGTTATGCCCTTCCAGCAATGCACAGCTCGCCCTTCCAGGCAAAACGTCCTGCAGCCACTGGGTCACCTTGCCACCTTCACACTATCCGCAGCGAACAGCTAACACTTGCCAGGAACATGTCTACAAGCTGGTTACCCAGTCTTCCCTGCCCTCCCCACATCCATGGCCCCCCCCCCGCATGCTCATTTCAAGTCTGTAGGAGGGCTCTGTGGAGCAGTCAGAATGTAACCCAGGTAGCTGGTTGTAGAAGCTTCTTGCACTTAGGGGAAATTGGGCTCAAAGCAAGTGTGGCACAGAGAGGTTGAGTGCCTAGGCTGAGACTGCACAGCCGGAGTACAACTTGCCTGTCCCATCCTGTTTCCCAAGCCTCACCCCATCCAGCCCCACCTCCATGATTTTTGCCAAGCCCACTATTTTTTTACTTTACATTTTTTAAAGTGATTGAATTTATTGCAAAAGGAGTTGTTTTATTGTTACAGTAACTACCGGGATTGCTTTCCCTCAGACGGGTCACCCTGAAAATAGGTGCCATGGAAACACAACCATTGTCGTTGAATCCTTATAGCTACAGCTGCCCAGAGAGCCCGGCCTCTCCCTCTCCTTGTCAGGAAGACAGGCCAGCCTGTGCTCGAGGGGGTGTTCAGGACCACCCCAGCCCACCTCAGGACCCCAGGGCTGCCTGCCCCACACTCTCGCCAGGGAGCCAACTCTGTGCAGTGCAAAGGAGCCAAGAAGCTCTCTGAGGCTCAGTTTTCCTCCCTGTAAAATGGGAAGATGACATGTGACGGTAAAGCGATGGTGCTGAGCGTAGTGGCTCCTCAAAGTGTCACCATCCTCCCCACGGCCATTTGCTGGTCTGCCCTTCAGTGAGAGAAGGCGCCCGAGGCTGCCAGAAGGGGGGCAGACATGAGCGCTGAAACTGAGCACGGGTCTGCATCGGGAAAAGTGTGTGCAGGGCCGGCCTGTGGACCGCCCTGACGGTCTGCAAAGCCAGGTGGGGCTGTGCTCTGTTAGAAAGCCAGTCCTCCCAGCCTGCCCCTCACCCCACCCACATCTCAGCCTCTGGCCCCCTGAGGAGAAGGACTGGAACAGCAGCTGGGGGTCCTGCTCCCAGCTCTGCTCTCACCGTGAGGCCATGCTAGCCAGGAGACTTTGCTTTCAGCCCAGCTTCTCTTCCTGTGAAATGGGGGTGATAATCCCAACCACACAGGGCCAGGTGGGGGTGGGGGCGGGTCAAGAGGCTTGTGGGGCTGAAGAGCAAGAAGCTTCTAGAACTGGCCACCTGGGTTACATTCTGGCCCCTCTGCTTCTCTCTGCATGGCTATAGGGAGCAGCAGCTGGGTATCTCTGCCTCAGATGCCTCAGCTGGTGGAAGGAAGTAGCTAGAGCCCCTGTTATCTGGCTGTTGGGAGCAATAAATGGCCCAGCACTCACAGAGCTCAGTGAGTCTGAACTCACGTGATACACAAGCAGTTGGCACAGCGCTTGGCCCGGACTTGGCCCAGCCTTCCTCCAGCTCCCCACTCAGCTTCCTCCCCTCCACCCATCGTGCTTTCTGTGCCCCAGGCACCCAAAGAGCCTCACGCATGCTCAGAGGAGGTTTGGAGGTGAGAAGATTATTCTCCCAGGAGAACCAGGCCATTCCAGAGCTGAAAGTGGCCAAGGTGTCCAGTCCTTCCTAGAGCTGTTGACAATTCTTTCTGCTGTTCCTGGAGGCTGGGCACCACGTCAAAGCAGCCGTGTGCACCTGGAGACCGTCCCCACAGGGCTGGCAGTCATCAGCCATTCCGCCAGCTCTGATCCGTGACCAACTTGGCTCCAGCCACCTTTCTCTCACAGCCACGGTGCCAGGCCTGCGTCCTCCTGGCAGCGCTGTCGCACAGAAGCCAGGATCAAAGAAGGGCGGAGTCAGCAAAGCCCTGGGACATCAGCCAGTGTGCCCCTGTCTAGTCTCAGGTGGGGCGGTAGCTTGCCCAGGTTCACACAGTGACGGTGATGAGAGGTATTGTCACGTCTGTAGCCCAGTTCTTCCAGCTCTTATCAGATAGTAAAATATATATATATATCTCAAACAAGAAGTTTGACATCTTCTATACAAGAAGTTTTGAGATGTGCTAGAAAGGTCCTGGGAGGTGCTAGCCCTCGAGACAGACAGGACAGGGACGGCCTCGCTGTGGCTGACCTAAGAAAGACTTTGCAAATGGTGATTTGGCAGAGGAGACAGCCCATGTAAAGGCCTTGGGGTGGGGGGGGCCCTGGGGGGCAACCAGCTTGCCACCTTGAGGCCCGAGTGGCCACAGCAGGGTGAGTGGGGAGCGATGCAGCCCACACGGGCAGCGCCCGATCATGTACAGCCTGGTGGACAGACCTCTGTCGGGTTTGCATTTCAGTCTAAGTAAGGGAATGACACAACGAAGTTTTAAAAGATGACTCTGATCTGAATAGACAGTTCTGCTGACAAGATACACAAATGACCAATGAGCGCCAGAAAAGATGTTCAGATTCATTAGCCATCAGGAGAATGCAGATCAACCCCACGATGCAATGAAGCCACTTCACACCCACGACGACGACCAGAATCCGAAAGCCAGGTAACGGACACGCTGGAACCCTCACACGCTGCTGGTGGGAATGCGAGATGGGGCAGCTGCTGCGGAGAACAGCCTGGCAGTTCCTCAAATGGTTAAACAGAGTCGCCATATGACCTAGTAATCCCGCTCGTAGGTACGTTCCCCAAAGAAATGAAAATGCATGTCCTTGCAAAAACCTGTACAACAATGTTCATGGCAGCATTTCTCAGAGTAGCCAAGAGAGTAGGAACACCCACGTGCCCATGGACCGGTGAAGGAATGCGCTCTTGGCCACAAGAAGGAATGAAGTGCTGACACATGGTACAACTTGGACGGACCTTGAAAATATTATGCTGAGGTCCCTGCTGAGCCACCCCTGCACCTGCAGAGATGCACTGCTCCCCCCAGGGTGTCTGCGACAGGTGCTCCAGTGTCAGCGGATTGAATCTGTTGGCCCTCCTGACTCTGGTTAGGGAAGTGCAGGCTCTGGATTTCGATGGCCTGGGACTGAATCGTGTGTGACAGACACTGGGCTGCCAAGTGGCTGAATGTATCTGACTCTTGGTTTCTTCTCTATAAAATGGGGTATTGATAGTACCTACCTCATAGGCTTATCGAGAGCACATAGTAAGAACACAGTGGATGTCAGACATTAATAATTTAGTATTTCAGTCCTGGCTGGTGTGGTTCAGTGGATTGAGTGCCAGCCTGCAAACCAAAGGGTCGCTGGTTCGACTCCCAGTCAGTGCACATACCTGGGTTGTGGGCCAGGTCCCCACTGCGGGGTGTGCAAGAGGCAACCACTCATTGATGTTTCTCTCCCTTTCCCCTTCCCTTCCCCTCTCTAAAAATAAATAAATAAAATCTTAAAAAAATAATTTAGTATTTCTTTCCCTTCTAAAGGGCCAGCCAGGCCTCAACACAGAGGTGGCCCTATCATTGACAAGTGTCCATGTGCCAGCCCTGTCTCGGGTGCTGACAAGGAGGAGGTGGGAGTGGTTATCTTGTCACCAGAAGCCAGAAAGTGTGTGCTCACTGCATAAAATCTGGAAAGTTCGGAAATGACGGAGTCCAGGCACAAATATCCCATAATGCTGCCACCTACTGGCAAACATTGTTCACGCTCTTTGGCTCATTTCCTTCCAGTCTTTTTTTCAAAAGTGCCTGCCCCAGATTTGTGACCATGCCATATATATGCATATGCATAAACATGTCTCCATTCATTAAAAACTCTCCATTTTTAGCAGCGACATGGTATCTCATAACTTCATTGATCCCTCTTGGACATTTAGGCACTCTCTGATTGTCGATGAATATGTTTGCATTTGAAAGAGCCTCTGTTCATTTCCCATCATTTGGTTTGGATGTCCACATCTTCTTTTAAAACACTTTTTGGCAAAGAAACCTCTCTAGCCTGTCTGAAGGCCATTTTCCCACCAGCAGGGACTTCCTTCCAGGGGCTGAGCTAAATCCTCGGGATTGGGGCTTAATCCCATTTCCCCTTCTCTTGGGCACTGGTGCAGATGGGCCACAGCTGGCCTCATTTTCCCCTCAGACATCTCATCTGGGAGAGTCGACTGAGTTAGTCATCAGTGGAGGATGGAGAACAGAAAGTGCCCGTGAAACCAGGAAACGCAGTCCAGGCTCAGGTTAATGGAGATGAGGTTACTGCGGATGAAGGGGTTGAGGAAGGAGGAGGAGCAGGTGGGATGGGTGTCAGCCTGATCTCTGCCTCCCATGTGGTGCTGACAGTGAACTTCCTTCCTTCTGGGGCCCTTGAGAAATCACTTGGCAAAGGCACCCTAGCCCCACTGCCAGCTTCCAGACTCACTTTCCCAGTGATTATGTAGCAGCTCTTCCTATTACATGTGGGACAAGAGAAAATCCATGCAGATCGGGTTGGCACCTGCCAGGTGCCTGGCCTGGTGCCAGACACCTTCACAGCCCACCTTGGGGCTGGCCTGGTGCTGTTGGAAGTAGTCTGGAGCCAGGCAGGCCTGGGGCCAATGCCAGCACGGGCATCTCCTGCCAGGGTGCCCTGTGGACATCATGGACCACCCCCCCAGCCTTGTTTTCCTCATCTGTAGAGTGGGGCCCACTGGCCCTGCCTCCCAGGATTGTTGAGGTGACTGTAGCCACTACTGTACATGCAACACAGCAGGCCACATAGCAGGCCGCACAGGCAGCTGTCAGAGAAGTGTTATTTTCTCGTTCTATTCAGTTCTCGTCCTACCTCAGGGTTAGAGGGGACAATAAATGTATCTAATTGCCTTTTGGAACCTATAGGGAACTGATGTGTAGGTAAGAGTTTCTAACTTCCTATTGCAAATAGGAGATGGAGGTTCTGAGATAAAACCAGGAATCTCTACAGGACATGAAGTGTCATCTCATGTTATCTCACAGATTTCATGTCCTAGAGAACCATCAGGACATGTGTCTGGGCTGGCGGGGTGTTGGGGCGGTGGCTCCTGCCCTGCCCACATTCCCTGGGCCCTGCTTCATGCCCAGTTGGGACTAACCATCTCTAGTAAAGGAGACCAGGGAGGACCTGGTGATGACAGATGAGTCCCAGGGAGGCAAAGGTGTGGGTCCCCTGGACTCTGGTCTCCCAAGTTAGGGTAGGACAGCTGCCTTGGGGAGGACACCACAACATGCAGGTGCGTCCCTGCCCCCTCCCTGTCCTCACTCCATCTCAAAGTGGGCCTTAGCATAACTCCTCGTGGGGGAGGAAACCGAGGCTCTCTTGCTGAAGGCCAGCTGCATTGTCTGAGCAAGAGAACTGGGATTCTGGCGAGGCCACTTGCCTGGCTCATCCCAGCGGTGAATCTCTCTCCAGATGCCCCTGGAGGACAACTCCCGCTGGGCTGAGTGCTGTGCATCCTAGCTCCCAGCATGGGGCAACAGCCCTGGAGGACAAAGTCCCCCTCCTCACTGCCCCAGCCCTCTGCTGGCCTTCCTTAGGCAGAAAGTTGCTTTATGCTCTGGTGCTTCCACCCAGACCCAGGGTCAAACCAGAAACTCCTTCTACACAAGCAGAGTTTGCAAATCCAACCCCACGTGGGCAGAGGGGACACACACCCGACCCTGGACAGACCGGGACTGTGTCCGGTGCTCGCAGCATCCCCTTGGGAAGGAGTACAACCCCGAGGGTCACAGAGAAGAAACTGAGGCTGTTGGGCTGAGGGACTAGTCCAAGGTCACACATAGCCAGGGAGCAGCAGAGCTGCTTGAACCTGGGGCTAGGGACAGGACAGCCACGGGGAAACCCCAAGCAGGCACAGCCGGGGACCCCACCCAAGCCCAGGTCCCTCGGGGAGGCGGCGGCTGAGTTACCTGGGGCTGCTGCCGCTGAGCGTGGTGCCGGTTCTCCTTGGTCCTGTGCCTGCGCCAGCTCAGCCAGCCGGCTCCCAGCAGGGATGGAGAGGACAGCCCATGCCCCAAGCCTCAGCCTCGTACTCACTTCCTGGTCTCCGCCTCCAACTTGCTCCTCCTCACTCTCCACCGCCTTCCTTTCCTTTCTCTCCAAGTCTCTCTCTCTCCCTCCCTGTCCCCTTCCCCCAACCACCACATGCACAGTGCTCACGCACCCTTTGCTCTTCTCTCTGTCCACACTCAGTGTCCCCGTCCTACACTCTCACCCGCTGTCTCTTTTCCTTTTTCCTGGACCTTCTTTCCTTCCCTCTCTGGCTCCAACACTTCCCTCTCCCTCTTCATTTCTGTCATACTGCCTGCTTTTTCTCTCACTTCTTTCCTTAGCTGGTGCCCACTCCCCCCACAGCCAGGCCAGGAACCCAGCGTCCAGCTGTGCGGTAATTGGCTGAATGGAAGGGAACTCCCAGCTGTGGCCCAGCACCAGCCTCCACCCACAGCTGGAGGGTCTGACCTGGGAGGGCTAGATTGCTGGATCAGGTGGCACTCTCACCTTTGGTGCCCAGCCCCCAGCGACCCTGAATCAGGCTAGAAGAGAAAGAAAGAACTAGTTTCCAGGGAAAAGCTTTGATCGTTCTGGGGTCAGTGGAAGTTCAGAAAATAGAGCAGATTTGTCCTAGTTGAAGGAAGGGATGGAGAGAGGGAAGAGGCAGGGAAAAGGGTCTTGGGAAGGGGCTTTTTGGGTAGGGGAAATAACCCTCACTACCAGGTGAGAAAATGGAGGCTCAGGTGGGAAAACCCAGCTCTCAAGTACCAAGCTGTCTTGGCTGCTGTGTGAACCGCACAGACCTCAGTGGCGGGAGCCTAGTGGGCAGGATGGCCACGAGGGTCGTGTGCAGCCTGGGGTTGCTCACCTAGTGGAGGGGCCCATGGGTCACCCCCTAGTTGCTTGGGGAATGTGATCCATGTAGGGGGGTTTCTGGAGAAGCTTAGCAAAGGTGAGTGAAAGGGGGCTATTTCAGGTGACTGTGAATTTCAGACACGTACTCATAGTGATTGACATACCCACCTAAGCCCTTCTGTCACCATGGACCCAGTCCTGTGCTGTGTACTAAGGCACGGAGACTAAGGTCACAGTTCCCTAGAGCTGAGAGGTCACAGCTTGTAGGTGAGGCCATTGTAGTTTGTGTACCCAAGTCACCAGCATCTTGGAATGACATCCAGAGCCTCCAAGCTGGTCCCCCAGATTCCACTCTTGCTCACCTGAAAAATTCACAAAGCAATTTCCACTGCTGAAAACCGTCCCTTGACTTCCCGTTGTAGTTAGAAAAAATCAGGGCACTCTGCATCACCATCGACACGATCCGGCCCCAGCCCACCTCTCTGATCTCCCATCTCACCATTCCCTGCCTCCCTCCGTGTGCCTCTGCTGGGGTGACTTCCGCCCTGTGCCCCGAACAGGCCAGGCAGGACCACAGCTCAGGCAGATGGCCCTCCCCGCATCTTCCCACAGCTGCTCCACAGTCGGAGAGGCCCCATCCTCTTACCAAAGGCCTCCTTTGCCACAGTGTTTTCATATCATCCCTTTTTATTGTAATGAAAACACTTATCACTATCTAAAATTATCTTGTTTGTACGCTTATTGTCTGCCACACTGCACCGGAATGTAACTACAGAAGGAGAAGGAGTCTTGCTTGTACGATCTCCCTGTGTCTCCCTAGAGCCTGGCACAGAACCCGGCACATAGTAATAAGTGCCTGACGCGTGTGCGTGACGAGTGAATGTGTGGTGCTGTAATGAAGAGGGCTTCGTTACAGAAGAGAAGAGGAGAAAAAGAAGTTGATTGACCTGCCGGCGTCGGGGGGGGGGGGGGGGCAGAACTTCCTCAGAGAGGAGTGGTTTCAGAGCCAGACCTTAAGGAGAGAGCCACATTTCACAGGTGGGGAAGAAGGGAAGGGCCTGGAGGCAGAGAAGCAGCACAGAGCCGGGCACAGCGCCTGAAACAGCCTGGGCAGAGCGGGGACGCAGGCTAGCAGCCCGGTGGGACTCTGCCGGTGGGGGGTGGGCGCTCTAAGGACCTGACAGGGATGGGAGTTTGGGCCTGATTCTATGAGAAATGCGGTCTCTGGCAGGTTTTCAGGCTGGGTTTCTGGAAAGGCTGGGAGGCGTACCCTGGAAGGGAGAAGCCCGCGCGACCTTTATCTCTATGAAGGGCATTCTGGGCCGAGGGGGCAGGTGAGACAGCAGCACTTGGAACAATGGTAGGAATAGAATGGGTCATTTTGGCTCTGTAAAGAATGTTTTTGGTTTTGTTTTTTAAGGACCGAAGAGGGAAATGGACTCCATGTGTGGGGGGTCACTGTTCACTTCTCTTCAGTGCCCCTCCCAGAGAGAGGGCAATGTGTCAGTGACCTGTGGGGCACTGACATGTGGGTGGAGGTGATCGGTGTCCCTTCCATGAAGAGGCTCTGGGCCAGTCAGTGCTTGCCATGTCCCTTTCCTTTCCGTCACGAGCCTGGCTCTGTTCAGGCAACATCCCCGGAGGGCTGCTCTGTTGCCTTGGGCCCCAGAGAAAAGTCCTCTCAGAGCCCCTGGCAGCCCCCGGTGGACACGGAATATGAGTGAAAGATAAATTGGTCTCGAGCCATTTGGATTCCTGGAGTCATTTGGTGTTGGATGGTCAGGATCCCTCGCTTTTCTTTACTGAGTCAGGGGCACGGTCTGACTGGTTTCAACACTTACTAGCTGTGATAGGTTCTCAACGGTGGCCACACAGTCTGGCTGCAGCTCTTTTGCGATGTGACAGCACCTGCCAGCAGGAGTGGAGTCTATCGCCCTTTTGCTGGTCTGGGCTGGCCTGGTAGCTTCTTTGACTGACAGAACCTGGTGGAAGGGATGCTGTGCCACTTCCGAGGTTAGGCCTTACAGGACTGTGGTGCTTCAGCTTCCACTCCCTGGGAATATGCTCTGAGACCAGCAGGCTGTGAATATGGCTGGAATGAGGGGCTACGTGGAGAAAGATGGCTCGTGTCCCACCTGTTCCAGCCACGTGAGTGAGTGCAAGCAAAACCGGCAGAAGAAATACCCAGGCAACCGACAGAACTGAGAGAAGTGATGTGTCCTTGCTTTTCCAAGGCAGTCACTTTGGGGGGTGGCTTGCTACAAAGCAACGAATAGCCAGATAAGGGGCCTTAGGCAGAATCGGTTCACATCTCTGAGTCCATCTTCTTGCCCAAGAAACGGGCATCACAGTGATGTCCGCCCCAGACAGTTTGAATGGGACTCAGGTGAATAAAAAAGGGATATTACATTCATTTTCTCCTCGACGGTGTCTACTGGACCTGCTATATGTTAGAGAGGGGGTTTCCTCTAGGGCACAGTGATGCACGAGACAGGGTCTGATGTGCTGGAGGGGTGAGGAAGAGGGCACCCCGGAGACTTCCAGCCCAAGAGGACTGCTGAGAGAACCCCAGCAGGGCCATGCAGCCGGGAGGGATCAGGGGCCGGGCGTCCAGACAGTTGGAGAAGGTTTTCCTGGGCAGGCGGCGCTGAGCTGAGTGAGGCAGTTGAAAAGAACGGGGAGCAGCAACTCATGTAGAAGGAGCAGTGAGTGCAGATGCCCCAAGATAGGCACAAGCGTGGGCCTGGCAAGGACCAGGAGCAGGTCGCTGTGGCTGAGTGTGTGAGGGGGACGGGCGATGGTTGGTGTTGGTGCCAGGCCATGGGTGAGGCAGGTGGATTTCATCCAGAATGAAATGGAGCCACGGGGAGTTTTAGTAGGGACGTGAACACTGTAGGGGGAGTTACTGCTGGAGGCAGTTCGTGGTGGGCTACCCGACAGATTGTGATGACATTGGTGACCCATTGCCAGCTCTGAACAATTCCAGTTCTGAGCTACATTTGAAAACTACTAAGCACTTTGATGGTATAAGAAGCCTTCATTACTAATAGGCCCCCCACCTGGCAGAGGGCTTTGGGGTCTGATGGCCACAGATTCCTCCTTGCTCTTAATGTGTGTTAAGAACTATTTGAAAGGAAGCCAGAAGCAGCTTTTCATTCTAAGGAAACCCAAACCACTCTTTGATCAAAATAGAAGAAAAAAGTGCTTTCTTTGGATGAGTAATCTTGGCCAAGTATGACAGTTTAAGATTGAAAAAAACCCAACAATATTGCAACAATTAAGATAAATGGTATGGGTTAGTGATAGCATTTACTGAAGAGGTGTGTGGAAAATTCCAAGGAAACCCACAGTTTTTTATTAATCACCGGTCATTTCTCATCGATGCCCTGGGTTCTGGGGTGGCTCTGGGTTTGTGGTGGGGCACACAAGATGTGGCTGGGGTGTGTAGGGTGCAGAATTTCCTGGCTATCACGGGCTCTGAGTCTTCAGAGAGACATTGGAAAGGCCTCGGGTATGGGCCTCCCCAGCTTGTTGCAGCAGGTTCGTGCTCCCCCCGGGGCTGCTCCACAAAGCTCGGACTTGGCTGTTTCCCCCTGGTCTGCAAGGTGACATGGTACCCAGTTCCAGCTCACAGGATAGGAAGGAACACAATTTATTGAATGCTTACCATCTTCTGTGTGCTGTACTGGGTTCCATGTGGACATCATCTCAAATCATCCTCACCCAGCCCTGTGAGGTGAATACCATTGCTTCCCCCCAGGTTATAGATGAGGAAACTGAGGCCCAGAGAGTCAGAATTTCCTCCAAGTGCCCACAGCTCCCTGGGGGACTCACTCGACCAGCTCCAGAACCCTTTCTTTTGAGCGCCGTGCTCTCCTGGCCCCTCCGGTGGTGAAACAGATGGTTCTGTTGGAACCCAGGTTCAGAAAAGATGCATTCAGCCTGGGCCTGCGGCCAGGCTGCAGATTTTGGACTTGTCAGCCTACTTAAGGGCATGAGCCAGTTCCTTAAAAGAAATCGCTTCCCCTCTATGCACACTCCCAGTTGGTTCTGTTTCTCTGGCGAAGGCCAGAACGCAGAACAGGAACTAAGAGCATCTCCTGAAGCAAGGACAGGAGAGATGATTTAGAGCAGCTGGAGGACGCATTGACTGACACGCAGCCCAGACTGGGACTCAATACGACACCAAAAGCCCAGAATAAAGGAAAAGTCAGGTCCAGGAATCATGCTGGGCTGGCCCTCTGGGAGCCTGGCTGGGGGTCATTAATTGGAGTTTCTAGGAGGCAGGGAGTTTGGACAAGTCAGGAGGTGAGCCCGGAACCCAGAAAGAGACTCAGACAGCTTGGTGGGGGCAGAGGACTGCTGCTGTCTGCCACCGTGATTTTGACCCCCTTTCTGCCTGCCTTTTACCCACTGTAAAGGCTGGGAAGTCAGATACTTGCTTTCCTAACCTCCATGACAGATGGAATTGTCATGCGACCCAGTTTGGCCAATGAGATGTTGGGGAAGTCTTTAGGGTGTGTGGGAAATTTCCCTAAAAAAATAGGTGGAAGAACATGGCAAGGTGCTCCCTGCTGCCCTGCTTGCTCATTCTACTACTTCCTTCTTGTGATCCTGCAGCTGAGGCAGCCATGTTGTGCCCATGAGGGAAAAGCATGGGAACTGCAGAGAAACTCGGCTTCCAAACGTTGTAGGGCTGCTGGACAAACCCTGGGAATGCCTGCTTCCCAACCTTGCCACTTGTGGGATAACGAGACGCCCACTGCGAGTCAGGGCTTCTATGGCTTCCAGCCGAACACGGCCTGCTTCCAAAAGGAAATATGTGAGTGTGCAGAAAATGTGACCCCGTCCCCAGTTTGCTGCCTGATGAGAGTCTGGTGACCTAATCTTCCTCTGTTGGGACATTCTTCCTTCGTAGTGTCCACCTGCTCTCCTGCCAAGCTTAGGTAGCACTTTCTCTGGAAGCTCAACTTTACGTTCCCTGACTGGCCACACATCCCTCTTTAGAGCCTCCTTGGACTAGCGCATCTTCACTTGTAGGCACAGTGCCGCCCAGTCTAGTGACGACCTCTTCCCACATGGTGGGTGCCCTGTGGGCCGATGGCAAGGGAGAAGAAAGGAAACCCTCCGCAGGTTTCCGCTTGTGTCTCAGTTGTGCAGACCTACCACGTGGCCACCTCTAGCTACAAAGGAGGCTTGCAAAGTGACAACGTCGCCCTGCCAGCCTCCACAGTGGAAGGCAGGCAAAGGAGAAGAGGTCTGGGAATGGAAGTATTGGGCTGGCCAATAAGTGGCATCTGCCACAAATGACAAGATATTCTGTTAGGCTCTTAAATTTTTTAAGTGTATTATTTTAATTTTTTTCTAAATAAAATATTTTTTTTACTGATTCTGAAAATAATAAAACTCAGCCTGCCTGGTGTGGTTCAGTGGCTTGGGCATCATCCTGCAAAGTGTAATGTCACCAGTTTGCTTCCTGGTCAGGGCTCATGCCTGGGTTGTGGGCCCGGTCCCCGGTTGAGGTGTGTGCGAGAGGCGACCAATCCATGTTTCTCCTGCATATTGATGTTTCTCTCCCTCTTTTTCTCCCTCCCCTTCCCCTCTCTCTGAAAATAAATAAAGTCTTTAAAAAAATAAATAAAAGTAATAAAGCTTCTTGTAAAAATTCATACCCTATGGGGTAAGTTTCCTGAAATCTTATTTATCCAGAGATAAGCTTATGAATAATTTGATCTGTATTTCATTCAATGCATAAAAATATTTTAGGCATTTATTTGTAAAAATAGGATTATATCATACATACTATTCTGCTGACTACCTTTTTTTTTTTTTTCTTTTAAAGAAAGAAGTGTAAGAGTAGCAGGGACATTTCCCTGTGTCTGTACAGATAGAGGTCTCACTTAACCCTCGGAACAGTGGCATTGTTTCCATATTCGTTATCACCAGCTTAGTGGCTGAAATCAACGCACATTTATTATCTCAACGTTTCCGTGAGTCAGGAGTCCGGGCGGAGCTTAGCTGGATCCTCTGCCCAAGGTCTCCCACTAGACCGCAGTCCAGAGGTGAGCAGGGTCGGTTTCTCTTCTGAAGGCTCAACAAGGAAGGACCACTTCCAAGTTCACTCAGTCCTTGAGAGGGTTCAGTTCCTTTTGGTTTGAGAGTTCCTCAGTGACTGTTGGCTAGAAGTCACCCCCACATCTGTCCATGGCAATCCTGCCCAACATGGCAACTTGCTTCATCTAAGCCAGCAAGGCAGAAGTCAGGAACTTCTGTAATCTAATCACAAACCGATAGCCACTCAACGTTGAGGCATTCCATTGGTTAGAAGCAAGTTATAGGTCCCGCCCACACTCAAGGGGAGGGCCTGACACCATGGGGTGAGCACCAGGAGCCAGGGATCACGGGGCTGCTGCCCGACATGGTGTCCCACTTACCAACTGTTCTTCTGCTGATGAATACTTAGGTTATTTCTAGTTTCTCACCAATATAAGCAGTGTCATCCTCCTTGGACTTGTTTCTTCATGCACTGGTCCAAGGGCAAGCAGATTCATGGATAAGCGCTCTCCCAAAGTGTGGCCCAGTGTGTTCGTGCAGCGACTGTGCACATGTTTGCTCTCCCCACCCCTTCCCAACACTGAGCATCTAACAGTCTGTTAAGTGCTGTCCAATATGGTAGGTGAAAACAGAGACCTCTGCCTTCCAGTTTGTAATTCTTTGTTTCTCAGTAGAGTTGAGTATTTTGTCTTACGTTATCAGCTACTTGTTTTGGTCAGGATTATTTTGGTTGCCAGGAACACGAACCCATTTGAACTAGCTTAATTTTTTTTTTTAATGGAAAAGAGTGTTTTTTAATCTTTTTTTTTTTTTGTAAGAACATAGAGCAACTCTTTTTGCCTTATTCCATTTCCTAAACATTTTCTTGGCTGCCCTTGAACATTTTTTTTCTAACTAATTTTAATTAATTTGTTCATATTTTCTTCCAAGCACTAATGGGATTTTTATTGGCATTACAACAAATTAATGGGATAATTTGAGCAGTATCACCTTACAACCCCAGGAACATTATCTGTGCCCCCTTTACCAAACCCTCCTTCTTTGCTGCGCTTTACAAAGCTGAACCCTTTCCTTGCTCTTGGCCTTCCCTACTTGCCGGCAGGTTTATTCTGGGTACCCTGCCGTTGCGCTCACTCTTTTCCCATTACAGTGACTGAGCAGCACTCAGGGTCTCGGGTTGGGCTCCCTCTTGCTGGCATCTGGGGCAGAGAGCACTGGCTTTGGAGCCCTGAGGTCTGGGTATGACTCCACTTAGGCATGTGACCTTGAGAAAACTCCCTCCCCACCGCCCCGAGTCTCAGCGTCCTGGACTGAGGCAGAGAAGAAGTGGCATCTGCCCCCGGGGCTTACTGTGAACGTTAAGCAGGACATTGTAGTTACAGCCCTTCAGGTGTTGTCTGTACTGTGCAAATATGCAAAAATGTCCACTGTTGTGACAACTTAGAGATATTACTGGCACAAATATTTTATAACTCTAAGCAATGTTCTCTCGTGGTAGACATTTTATTATTCCTCTACGCAAAACATATTTCTAACCCCCTTCCCTGTGCCCCATCTCTTCGGTAGCTGGGGGCTTTCTGCTCACTAAACACATGTGCTGAGTATTCAGCATCTAAAGACCTTTCAAGTTCTTGAAAGCTCTGCCTGAGACCAGGTGGAGACTGGAGCTGGGGTGGGGTGCAGGGAATCTTGGGAGAGATTGGAGGGGTACTGGGGAGTGTTCTGGGAGAGAGAGAGAGACCAGGTGAACGGAGAGGAGGGGAGAGTAGAAGCGTCGAATGTCATGGGGATGTGGGGCGAAGTCCCACGCCTTCCTAGCTCCCCCACTGTTGCTTTCATGGCTACCATGTATTTTTGCCTACATCACCAAGCAGTTCTTTGACACCAGCTGGGTGTCATATAATTCAACTCAATTCCTATACTATAGCTGCTTGGAGACAGCGTCAGATCCCACAGGGTACTCAGTCCTACGAGACTGCCCTCCACCCGCTTTGGATGTCAATGGTAAGTTCAGATTGTCACCCCTGCCTCTGACTGACCAGGCTTTGGATCTGAGGTTCCCATGACCCCCTCGTTTGGTTCAATTAATTTGCTAGAGCACCTCACAGAACTCAGAGAAACATTTTCCTTCCTGGGTCACTGGTTTATTAGAAAGGAGCAGCCAGATGGAAAAGGTGCATCGGGCAAGGTATGGGGAAAGGGTCTGGAGCGTCCATGCCCTCTCCTCAAATCTCCACATGTTCCCAACCCAGAGCTCTCCAAACCCTGTCCTTTTGGGGTTTTATGCAGTCACAATCGATTAAGTCATTGGCCATTGACAGCTGATTCAGCCTCCAGCCCCTCTCCCCTACCCGGAGGTCAGGGGGTAGGGCTGAAAGTTCCAACCCTCTAAATCATATGGTTGGCTCTCCTAGTGAGCAGCCCCCATCCTTAGGGGCTCTGCAAAAGTCACTTTATCAACATGAATTCTTTGTGGTTGAAAAGGATTTGTTATGACACCTCTCTGCTCTTAACATTTACATCCAAGGGCTTTAGATGCTGAGTCAGAAACAGGGATGAAGACCAAATGTATATTTCTGTTACAAATCACAATATCACAATGGCCAGGCAAGGAAGTTCTGAGCCTCCCCCTCTCTGGCCAGACCCCCTGCCTGAGTGTTTCCATGGGTACCTTGACCTCCCTCTGAGCCACATCTGCCTGCTTTCTGCCCAGGTCTTTGAGACTTGAGCCCACCAGAAAGCCTGGCAGCTCCCTCCCATTCCCAAGGGCACTGGCGGGGGTGGGGAGGTGGGGTTGGGGGGTAGAGGGAGGAGCTGGTCTGGTGGCAGAGTCCCTGGGCACTTAGAGCCCTGTAGGCCTGAGCCTGGGGAGGGAGGCCAGCACCCCAGCTGGCTGCTCCTGCAGGATCAGCACCCCATCACCAGTTCTGGTGAGCTTACATAGGGCTGGGGGAATTTAAACCCCTCTCTCCGCCATTTGGCCCCCAGTCCCTCTGGTGGCCCAGTTAAGTACCTACTGCCCCAGGCATTAATAAGCATATTCTCTCACTGTTGGCCCCCGAGTGAGTTTCCTGATAGCCCCTGCGGGGCACACCCGTTAGAAAGTGCCCCGGAAGGAAGCAGATGCCATCCTCCAGCTGGGCCATTAGAGGAGTGTGGCAGGGGACTTTTTACAGAGGAGCAGGCCAGGCAAGGGGAGCAACAGAAGATGGCGTGGTGCCCTCCGCTGGCCCCAGCTGGGCACCTGTGCCACTGGGGCTGGGGGGACAAGACAGCCAGCAGCTTCCAAGACCTGCACATAGAGGGCTGGGTGGAAAGAGCTGCCTGGAAGGAGCTGCGACCTTCCGGGGGAGGGGGCAGCCACTCCCCCGAGAAGTGGGGGACACAGACCCAAGCCCACTGTCCCCTGCCTTTCTGGCAGCACTGCCCACTGACTGAGCATGACAGGAAGCCAGAAGGCAAGGCAGCTCTTTGATATAGTGGGCCTTTGGGTGGAGTCAAGGTCCGGAGGGACAGGGAGAGGTCTCCACCACAGTGGGGGCCTGCAGAACGGTCTATGGGAGAGTAATGGCTGACACACAC
Organism: Desmodus rotundus; assembly: GCF_022682495.2. Classification (NCBI taxonomy): domain Eukaryota; kingdom Metazoa; phylum Chordata; class Mammalia; order Chiroptera; family Phyllostomidae; genus Desmodus; species Desmodus rotundus. The sequence continues at coordinate 156,222,181 of NC_071392.1, read as the reverse complement.
ACAGACTCACCACGTGCCAGGCTCTGTAGGCCCTTCGCTTATATTCACTTATTTGGCCCCCACCATGACTCTCTGAGGTAGGTGCTTCTGATGTCGGCATTCTTACTTTCCTCGTAGGGAAACTGAGGCCCAGAGAGGTTAGGCCCTTGCTCCAGGTCACCCAGCTAGGACCTGGATCATTGGGCAGCCCATCCTGGAGGCTAAGGTCTGGTACACTCCCTGCTCTGTCCCCCACCACCATCAGGGCCCCCAGGGGAGCGGCCTGGCTTCCGAAATGGCTCTTCACTGAAACGCACTGGGAGGGCACCTGGGAGGGACCCAAACACCACACAAGACTCCTAGTGGGATAGGGTGCACTCACTGACTTTACTCAGGGGCCAGCCAGGGACAATTGTCCGGCCAGTATAAATGAAAAGGGCAGTCAGGTTGCCTGCATTGGCTGACGGCCGAGGTCCCTTGAGTGTGTTCCAGTCAGCATTTCGGCTCCCCAGAGTCCCAGCGAGAGTCCTGGACCCCCAGGTGTGGGGCCGTCCTATGTCCCTACAGGGCCAGACAGGTGGCTGCTCTTCCGGATGTGAGTCTCAGCCCCATCACTGACCAGCAGGCCCGGCCGCTGTAGCAAAATGCCACAGACGGGGGGCTTCCGTGCCGGACCTTGCTTCTCACGGCTTGGAGGCTGGTGCCAGCATGGTCAGGTTCTCTCTTCCTGGCTTAAACAGGAAGCTTAAAAAAAAACAAAACAGACTTTCAAATGCGTTCCAAATTGATTCTCCTAATAAATTCTTTAAAGAGTTCTCTCAAAACCTGAACCTGCTGCCCAGGTTTTATCAAACCTCTTCTCCCACATTTTAATCCTGGCTCACGTCTTGCCAGGGCAAAGCATGAGCTCCCCTGTCTGATTCTACTCCAGCCCAGCTCCAGAGAATGGGATCTTCCCTTCCAAACTCAGCACAGAGGACACCTGTCCCCAGGGAGTCCCCAGATCCAACTCCACACGAGCTGCTGCAGCTGCTAAGCCATCGGCCACTTTCCTTTTGGATTCTGTTTCCGAGCAGAGTCAGGGTCTCTGGGCTTCCAGAGCTGCATTTGACAAGCACGGAAGGTGGGGCACCCTGGCATTTCTCATTTCTCTTCCCTCCCTGAGCTCTAAGACGGGATGCCGGCTCAGCCTCTTTCAGGACTGCGGCCAGGGCTACGGAGGAAAAGCTCAGTCCCTGGGCTGGGTGTCGCCCCTGGCCCAACCACATACTACTGTCCTTATTAGCAGATTGTGGCTTTTGGTCCCAAGACCTCAAGCGCTGCTGGGCTGCCCTATGTGAAGCCTACTCATAGCCTTAGAGGTCCCTGCTTGCAGGCAGGCAGTCAGGGCCCCCAGTGCCCTCCCTCCTTGCATGGGCCGCAGCTTCCTCCCAGAGGTGGCCTCTCTGACTTTGCCGTGACCCAGGAGAGCTCCAGATCGCAACGTGTGCTGTTCTCATTTTCCTTCCTTTGCTGGTGGAGGGTCTTCGAGTCTGCATTTGATCTGTGCACTGATCTCTGAGCTTTGTCTGATTTGGGCTGTGGGGGTGGGGTCCCTCACAGAGCTTTTGGTCCTGTGGGGAAGACAGAAAACAAGCAAAGAGTTACAATATAGCGAACAGATAAGGAAAATAGATACAATGAAGCAAACTAGTTACAGAGTGTGATGCGATACTGTGACAAGGCAATGTGTGATGTGGACGTTGAAAAAGTAACACAGATGTTGCCGTCCAGACATTGCACTCCTAGGCAGCCGCTCAGACGTGTCCATGTCTGTGCTGGCTCCCTCTCTCACCTGTGTAGCGGGGATGTTGACACCTGCCCCACAGGATCACTGTGAGGGTGACATACATGCAAGGAGGTTTTGCTGTCCCTAGCACAGTCCTCCGGGCACGCACCTGGCAGTTGATGCTAGAGCTGCTGCCTTGTGCTGGGGCCCTGGCCCAGACTGGGACACTTGAGCATGGGCAGGAAGTCCATCGCCCATTGCAAGGGCCCAGTCCCTCCTCCCCCTTATTTCTGTATTCCTTAGGTGTGGATTTGTGGTTCCCCAAATATTTCCTGCCTCTTAGTCTTTGCTTACACTGTTCCTTCCCCCAGCATAGCCTTCCCTCCATATTTATTCACATACCCATTTGGCAATCATGTATTGGTTTTCTGCCCCTGATTTTGTGTCAGGCGCTGGTCAAGGCCCTGAGGATACAGCTATGACCAACAAATCAGGCCTTTGCCTGCATTTGAGTTGGGAGGGAAGTAAAGATATCTTTAACAAGATAACTTAAATGATGGGACAGGCTCTAAAGGATGAGCCCCATGGCAATTGGACAGTGTGACTGGCAGAGCTGGGCAGGGACTGGCTGCTTGGGGAAGGGAGGTGAGGGATGGTCGCACAGTGCAGGAAACAGCCTGGCTAGTGAATGCTGAGCAGGAGCTGAGTGTGGGCCTCTGAGGAGCTGGTTTCCTGGAAGAGAGAAGCAGCTAGTCCACAGGAACAGAGAAAGGGACTGGGGAAGGAGGCAGGACCCAAGTGAGACCTCAGCTGAACCAGCCATGCGACAGTCAGCCTAGGAAGCGGCCGCCCCGGCTGGCATGCTCTCTGCTGCCCTGCTGGACCTCGGACACAAATATTCTCGCCACTGGGAGTAATTTCTGATCATCCCATCAGAGTGGCTAAGGCTAAGTGACATGTTTGCCTCATAATTTCCAGGGGACAAGAGAGAGAGAAATCGGATAGCTAACCCTTCTTTGACCTCCTTGGTTTGAAGGCTGGTCTGAGGCTGAGCAGCCAAGAAATGATACCTGGGGAGGCGACATCTGACAGGAGGTCTAGATGATAAGAGGCCAGTGGTGGAGAAATGGAGGGAGAGCAGGGAACAGTCCAACAAAAGGAACAGTCAGTGCAAAGGCCCTGGGGCAGGAGTGAGCTTGAGGAGTTCCAGAAACAGAAAGAAGGCCATGTGGTGGGGGCGAGGGAGGGAGAGCCCAGGAGGAGAGGTGGGCTGAGAAGCTGCCATGCTTTGAAATGCAGCTGCTGCAGAAAGCCCCCCACCCCCAATCTCCCACCGCCTCAAATTCAGAAGACTTCTTGGCCCTAAGTCCCTCCCCGTCTGAGCTGCACTCTCTCACGAACACTGCACACCCTCTCTCTGGCCTGGCGGTTACTAATGGGCACTCCGAGAGCCCCGGGAGGGCGTTGTTTTTTCATCTGTGTCTCAGGGCCCGCAGCAGTGTGGCACAGGAAAGGTCTCAGGACGGACTGACTGACTTAATGAGCCGCCACAGCAGCGGCAGAGCCGGGGAGTGAAGCAGGGCCTGTGTCGAGAGGCACCAACATCTCCAGCGCTTCTGTGAATCTCACACCCACCCAACGATCACTTGTTGACTCTGCCTTTGTTGGTTTGTTGGTTCAGGCTGTGTCCTTCTCACCTAGGCTGTGAGCCCCGAGCAGGCAGCGAGGCAGTGTGGACAAGTGGTCAGAGGGACTCCGACCAAGGTCCCATCCCCATTTGCTGCTCACTGTGGGCCCATCACATGGGCAAGTGTCGTGGTTTCCTCCTGGCTTCCTGTTGTTGCCCTACTCCACAAATGGGGGTGGGGGGTGATGAGAGAGCACACCTCAAGGGTTGCTATGAAAACTGAATGACAAAAATCCATGTGATGTTATTAGGGCTGAGTCTGGGTGATAGTCAGTGCTCAGTGGACACGAGTGACTTATTTCTCCTGTTCTGAGACCACACCATCCCACTTGCCTGGCGTGGTTGCCCCCAGCCAGTGCTCAGGAAGAACCTGTGGGGTGAGGAGAGAATGGGTAATCCCCCTGCTCCCTGTCATATTGTATGTAGCTCTGTGAGCTGGGAAAGCTGGATTCTTGTCCCTGTTTTGCCAAGAAGGAGACAGAGGCCCAGAGTGGGAGAGTAGCCCCCCTGGGGCACACAGCAAGTGGGGACAGAAGCAGGAGTCACGCTCCGGGCTCTGGACTCCCAGTCAGATCTCTGTACTCATCCGTTCAGGGGACAGGTGTGGCCCTGGGGAAACCCGGCTGAGGGGAGTCCTCAGCCAGTCAGCAGCGAGGGACTCTGGGTGTCTCCTCCTCCCAGGTCAATGCAATTTTAATGCTTATCAAGATGTCCCTTCCCTACAGCCCTTGCTGGGCATGGAGCCAGCTGAGCGATCAGGTGTCTAGCCCTGTTACAGATGTCCTTGGGGACAGCGAGACTGGGAGGGGTACAGGCCCCAGGTCAGGAAGAACACCACACAGAGACCCAGGTCTCTGAGCGCCCACTTTGTGCCCGGTCCAGGCTGTGGCACCAGCCTCCCCTGCATGGGTGGGTTTCTGCAACACAGATCTAACCACATCTCTCCTCTGCCCACAGCGCTTCTGGGCTCCCTACCACCCTAGGCCCCTGGGCCTGGCATTCAAGGCTCCTCTCCTTACTCCCATCTCTCTGAAGCTCTCTTTACTAGTCTGCTTGTTTCTTGTCTGTCTCCCTTCTGCACACTTTGAGCACCAAGTCTCGCCCACTTCTGCATCTGCAGGGCCTTGTGTAGCACTTGCACTCTTTGGTGCTCGATGCACGTTCCTTGAATGAGTGAATAACGGGATGAGCTGACCCTGGTTACCTCTGCAGGCACATCTCCTGGCAGTGCCTCTACTCTGCCCCCATCCCAGACTTTATGTTCCAACAATCCCAAGCCTCTTGCAGCTCCCATAACATCCTTGTGTGCCTCTGTGCCTTTGCGTATGCCGCCCTCTGCCAGGAATGCCCTTTCTTGGCTTCCTGACTCTCTCCTGTTCATCCATCAGGCCTCAGCTCTCTCCTGACCTCTCCTCGCCCTGTCTCCACCTTCAGGTTCCTCCCTCCATGGTCACCCAGCCTCTTCCTTACTGCTTTGGGCATTAATGATACCCTGGACCATGAGCTCCTTCAGGGCACCCCGTCTTGTGTATCTTCTGAGCCCCAGAACCTCGTCAGGTCCTCGGACACAGCAGACACTTAGAAAGCACTTTCTGAAGGGTGAATTAATTTAATCCTCACACACCCTAAGGGCTGGGGACCCTTTGTGTTTGGGAAATGTGCTCACTGAGAAGCAAAGGTGATGAGTGACCCCAGGTATGGGGTCAGGTGGTCCAGAACGTAGGCCGTGAAGCCCAGCAGACCTGGTGTGAATGTCAGCCCTGACACCTGCCAACCATGACACAGGGTCAGGTCTCCTTTTTCCCACTTGTAAAATGGGGTAATAATCAGATCTCCTTCCCAGGGGTGCTGAAGTATTTCAACCAGAGAATTATAGAACACCTGAAAAACAGCCTGGCATGCAGTAGGTGCTCAATAAATGTCTGCTGCTATTGTTGTTGTATTCTTGCCTCTGCATCTTGTGCTACCTGGAGTAAGCTTTGCCACGGAATAGAAAGCGGTGGCCCAAAGTCATATCGTTTTTGACCTGTGGCTGCAAACATAAAGGTCAGTGACATTTGCGATAAGCTCTGCCTATGGCTTTGACTTAAGGGCTGGCAAGTTAGGCGCTCTGACCCTGGAAGGAGGTTGGGAGAAATAAAGCATCGCTGCAGGGCCTTCCTCTGCCTGGTCTGAGCACCCCGGCCCCAGCGGCCAGACCTCAGCAAGGAGGCCCCCTGTGCAGCTGGACACTCGGACCCACCTCTCTTACCAAGTCCAGCGGGCTCACTGAGCCAAACAAACAGAGGCCGTCTGTGGAGTCCGGAAAATCTGCTTGGTGATCATTGCTCTGCGGCTGGAGTTTTCACATACAGGAGCTTTCGTGACTTGCCCAGGCTCTCAGTGGCGAAGACTGCCAGCTCTTGCCACACAGCTCGTGAGACAGACTCCCCAGCAATCCTGCCAGGTGCGTGGCAGCCTTCTGTCAACTGGGGGTCAAGAGCTTGTGAGTGGAAGTGCTGCGGGTCGCTTCTGGGCCAAGGCAATTGAGAGCCAGGGTGCCTCCTGCATTCCTCTCGTTCCCCTGCCCTGGTGACCTGGGGCACGGGCATAGGTGACGTAGTTACAGGACGCAGCAGCAGTGCTGTGAGTGAGCGTGTGAGCCAGAATCACTCTCTGTTTTGCTGGGGTGGACTGTCACTGCGGCCCGGTCTTGCCGACTCCTGGCGAGCGGAGGGTTTTCTCTTCTCCAGATGAGGAAATAAACACGTCTGGACTTGAAGTGACCTGCTCAAGGACATCCAGCTAGGACGTGGCACAGCGTGGAATGTGCTGATGGCAGTTAGACTTGTGTTTTTCATGACTCATGTCAGGCCAGAGTTCTGGGCTTCTCTGGAAGGCTAGGCAAGCTCCGGATCTGAAGTTGGGAGGGGCTAAGAAAGCACCTCCAGAGGCCTTGGGCAGTGGCCAGGTGACGCGAGGGGTCTGGGCAGGCCCGTGGGATCATTTACACAAGCGAGAGGTCCCAGCCTTAGCCTAGAAAGCGGGGCTTAGGCCGGAAGCTCAGGATCCAGGTAAGAGGAGGTTTAGGGGTAATTCGTGGCACCTAGAGGTGAACAGAATGGGTTCACATGTGGCTGAATGATGAGCGCAGCCCCTCCGTCCCGAACAAAAAAGAGGTCACGTGCACACATAGTAAGAAGGCGGCCAACGCAAGCCAGGGACAGAGGCCTCGCCGGAAGCTGACCATATTGGGCCCTTGATCTTGGGCTTCCAGCCTCCAGAACTGCAAGAAACTAAATTTCTGTGGTTGAAGTCACCTAGTCTCAGACATTTTGTTATAGCAGCCTGAGCTGACTGAGACAACAGCACCCCCACCCCGCCCCCAGCAGAGGGAAGGGAATGGAGCGGGAAGTCCCGGTTACTGAGCTCCTGCTGTTCTCTGCATGCAACCCACCCGTCAGGCACATGGGCTCAGCACCTAGGGCCCACTGTACTTTTAGGGACCCAGAAAAATATTTTAGTGTCTTTTGAAATCATAAGATAAAAAAATGAAAAAATGAATTTCACATAAACAAAGGAAATTTCTAGGGCCCACACAATTCTATTACGGCGGGAGGGACCCACAAAAGCAAAAGTTCCCATGGTCCACGGAAGGCTCACTCAGTGCTGTGTGTGCCTGGCCCTGGCTAGGCGCTCCTATCGGGGTCAGCAGGCCAGGGCACGTGGGTCAAACTGGTGTGCTGCCTGTTTTTATAAGCCCATATTGTCTCCACCCCTTGTGCACTCCGAAGGCAATCGAGAAGATGTAGCAGATACCTCATGGACCACAAAGCAAAAACATTCATTATCTGGCCCCGTGCTGAAAAAAATTGCTAACTCCAGCTATATGGCCATCCGCTGAGTTAATCCATGCTCTGTGAGACAGGATTTTATCCTCTGAGTGTGGCCAAGTGACTTGCTCAAGATCCCATAGGTTTCCAATGAGTACCCTGTGTCACTACCGCTGCCAGCCAGCGGGGGTGTTGGATCTGCATCCTTTCCTCTGCTCCCCCTACATGTACATGAAGTGAATTGGCAACATTTAAGCAAAACTTGTTACCATGCTTAGTTCAATTCAACTAGTGTTTTCTGCGCCAAGCCTTCCCTGGGCTCCATGGCATTGGTATAAAATGAACACAGCATGGTCTGTGGGGGTAGCTGGGCAGGGTCGTGAGTGAGCTGGAGTGACCCCGGGCACCCGAGGTCCACTCTCCGAGCCTCGGTTTGGTTGGCCGTCGTTAAGAGTGGGGCCCTGGAGGCAGCAGATCTGACTGAATCCTGTCCAGCAGTGAAATCTCTTTGCCTAGGTCGTTGTCTACTTACTTGGGAATCTAACAGTTCCTCCCTCATAGGGTTGTTGTGAGAAGCCGGAAAGTTAAAGGCCACAGAACAGTGCCTGGCGCAGAGTGAAAGCTTAGTGGTTGTGGGCTGTCGTTGCTGCTATTATCATTACACGCCAGGACCACTCCATTGCTGGGTTTGGTGAGACAGCCTCACACCAGGGCTGTGGGAGACTTGGGATTCGTCCCAGCGGTTTCTGACTTGCCACATGACCTCAGACAAGTCGCTTTCTCATTCCAGCCCCAGTGTAGCCAGCATTAAGTTTCCCTTTTTCTGGAGCGTTCTTACCGCTTTTTCCTTTCTAGGCATTGTTTCCTTTCAAGGCCTGCCCAGGGAGGAGCCTGCCCTGGCTTCGCTGCCCCAGTGGCAAATACCACCCTTGTCTGCCCGCCAGTGGCGCAGATAGTGAGGTCCTGGGAAAGGTCGGAATCCAGGCGCAGAGCCTACTGGCCTGGAAAGGTAAGAAAGGAAATGAGAAAAACCTATGGTTGCCCAAGGTGTGTTCGTTGAGAGTATCGAGACAGGCCCGGGAGGAGAAAACAGAGCCCTGGGGATGAACTCTTTACCTGATGCAGACGGGGGCCCAGAAGGACAAGCGCGTCCTGTCTCACAGGTGCACCTCACTCCAGAGCGTACAGAGCACATCAGAGGTCCGTGTGACAGTGTGAAAAGGCCCCTTCGCCTGCACGCATCCAAGTCCCATCAAACGGGAACAGGAGTTTGCAGGCCAGAAAGTTAGGGATTTATTAGCTGGGGAAATGGCACCAAGCCTAGAGTCACAGGTAAGCTGGTGCTCAAAGACCCGGCTCCCTGGTGGCCCCCAGGGACAAGTTTTCTGCACAGGAAGAATGATCAGTCATGGTGGCTAAGGGAGCTGGGGCCGTGGGCTACACAGACTGGGTGGGGCCAGGGTAGCTGATCGTTGTACCAGATCCTGACATCAGATGTGGCCTGTTCTGTCTGCGTGGTGAGGGTGTGGTCTAGTGGCGGAGTCTTTGGCTTTCGTGGGCCGGGGTCTGAAACACGCCTGAACTCAAGATGTTATTTGTAGCTGGATGGACACTCTGTCTCTGTGGTTGACAGACCTGCGACTTTTCTCCTGTTTGATGCTGACCAGGACCTGATGTCCTGAGGACTTAGTGAATAAGGAAGTGGAGTGCAAGGCAGAAGGAGGCAGGGGAGTCAGGGTGCTGGGTGAGGCCATTTTGAACCAAAAGGAAAGAAAGGAGGAAAGGTCATATTAAAGAAGTGCCGTCTCTGCATGATAACATCAGGGTACTTCCTTCTCACAACCCTCCAAGGACCCTCCTCCTCAGTTGGAACAAAATCCCAACCCTGCTCCCTGGCTTCCATCCCGGCGCCAGCTCTAGCCCGCCTCCCCCACCCATGTCCTTCCGGCCCAGGCCTCACTCACCACCCTCCTGCCCCTCTGGCCTCCTGTCTGTTTTCCTCAAAAGTCAAGTTTATTCCCACCACCTTTGCTGTTACTTCTGCCTGGAATGTTCTCCACTGTTCTTATAGTGCTGGCTCGTGGTCATCCTCTAGATTCTCATCTGGAAAGTCACCTTTTGGGGGAAGCTGCCCTTTTGGGTAGCTTCCCCAGATACCCCTGACCTTGTCCTTTGGGGCATTTTTATTCTGCGGGTCTCCTCTGTGTCTCCGTGTTTATTGTCTGTGAGATCCGCAAGGCCAGGGACCTGTCTGTCTGGTCACGGCTGCGCCCGCAGGGCCAGGGCAGTGCCTGGAGTGCAGGGGTCTCTCAGCGATACGGGCCGAAGGACTGAGCGGGTGACACTCACAGACATTGAGGCCCGGACCTTCCATTACTCATGAAGAGAGGCCGAAGGCCTGGGAGGAAACAGTGCGGAGAACTTTCCGTGTGTTCGTGTGTGTGCCCAGAGCTTCCAGCGGAGTAGAGACCAGAGACCTGCAGGCTCCTAACTCACAGGAGATTCCGGGTGGGAAGACAGGGAGTTTACGGGGCCGCGCAGACTGTTGCTGAAGGAAAGAGGCAGGAAAAGGAGTCGGTCATCTAGCATCTAAGGGTCCGTGTGGCCAGTGAGAGGTTCCTCGTGGTGGGATTTTAGGGTAAGTTTCAAGTGGAAGCTGCTGCCAGGGCTGTTCGTGGGCAGGACCCGCCCTCCATTGCCCAGAGCCGTCAGCAACAGTGTGCTACACACAGAGCCCAGGGTGCGCGGTAATCTGGGGGAGAGAGGTTGCCCGGCGGGTGCACCGGGGAGGCCTGGGCAGCCAAGATAACCGAGAGGGTAAGAACTCAGAGGAAGTGAGTGATAAGAACAAAGGCTGGCTAGGAGAACTGTGGATATCCAGAATGGAATGTGAGCTGTTTTTATCTAAATATCCAAGAATAGGCCTATGCCCACAGGATGGAGGCCTGAGAGTCTCCAGAGGCTGCCATCCGACTTTATTTGGGGATTTATTGGGGATAATTTCAGACTCCGTGGAGGACCCTTTATAGCTTGGGCTAACCACGACCTGCCAGGAGACAGAATGGCATCCTTGCTGCGTTGGGAGGGACAGTGTCGGGCTGGGCAGACTCTCAGAACACTCCCAAAACCAAAGATAGTCGTACAAAAAGGTCTGAAGTTAGCCCGCCAACTTCTGGGGTGTGAGGTCTCTCACTTTGAGGCTGGGTGTTGCAGAGGGCAGTCCCTTGCCACACGGAGAGGTCTTTTTAGAGCCTTCCAGCCGAGCAAATCCCCCAAGCCAGGGCAGACCCAGGGCCACACCTCCACGCGGTTAGAATGCAGTGTGCTGGGCTGTGAAGGCGGCACACCTGTCTGAGGCCGAGGAAGGGCCAAAGCCATCAACTCTGCCTTGAGGCCTCCAGAAAAGCTCTGCAGAAGACACAACCTTTTAGCTGGGCCTCGAAGGAGGAAGAGGAGTTCTTCAGGTGGCAAAGGTGAGGATGGGATTCTTAGGCAGAAGGAAGTATGTGAGGTGGAATTTAGAGAAGGATGACACAGAATTTTACTGGTTACATGAAGTTTTTCATCTCTTTTCTCCTGTGTTTCTATTTCCTCTTAAAAATGAGAAATGTATTCAAATATATGCTAATTACATACCCTGCACTCAGAATAGAAAAAGTCGTAGGCAGAATCTGCAGAATTGTCACTCCAGTAGGAGCTTCTCGCTGTGAGAGCTTCTTGCTGCCTGGCTTCCTCGCAGGGTGTCCAGACCCTAGTCCCTTATGCCACTCCTGGAATGGCCACACACTCTGAACGCGTCACAGACGGTGCCGTCTCACAGGCCGCGGTTCAGGGCCTGACTCCAGCACTTGGGGGTTGTATGGCCTTAGGCAAGTCATTTTCCGTCTCTCAGCTTTAGTTTCCAAAATCTGAAACAGGATTACAGATTTGTCTTCTGGGGCTGAGCAGTGGAACTATGTCCCTGGTTGTTTGCCACCTGGCCCCCCCAAAGCATCATCCTACTTGTTCTAGAAGCTGCCTGGCCAGCTGGCCCCAAGCACAAGATCACTGATCCCTCTTTCACTCAGTTGCTAAAAAGTCCTTCAAAGAAGGAAGAGCAAGCCAGCACACCCATCTTCCCCCTCCGTGCCTAAATTAGCTTCCTCATGACTCCTCGCCCGGAGTCAACAGCCCGTGCTTTGCCAGCCAGGGGTTCCCATGACCCCTGGCCTCAGAGTGATGCCGGGAAAGGAGCTGCCCCCCTCTCACCCATGCCAAGCAGGCTGAGCCACCTCTTCTTTGGATCTGGCAAGCTCTGAATTGTTCAGATCTGGTGTGGAAATCCTGGCTTGCCGGTGACACCTCAGGCAAGGCCACTAACCTCTCTGAGCCTCAGTTCCAAATCATTTGAACGGGGTTGACAGCATCGACCTCATAGACTCATGATGAGAAAGACATTAAATAAGATAGTAAACACAAAGGGGCAGGTTGTGACAGCTCTGTACTTGGTCCTTGTCCCTGGTCTTTCCTGGCACAGCGCACCTAAAACCCTTGGAATCTCTGGGAGTGATAAGAGTGTCTTTTGTTTGCTAATAAGATAATTGGTAGCTGGGGGTCCCTAACTAGCTTCAGGATGGGGGCTGGTTGCTAGAAAGACCAAGCCATCTCTAGAGAGCTGGAACTTTTGGCCACACTCCCATCCTCTGGTAGAGGTGAGGGCTGGAGATTGGGTTAATCACTAATGGCCAATGGTTCTGTGCCTAAGGAACAGAATCTCCCTGGGAGCTCCCAGACAGGGGGGTTCAGAGAACTTCTGGGTTGGTGAATATGGGGAGGTGCTGGGAGGCTGGTGCATCCAGAGGGGGCATGGACGCTCTCTGCCCTCCATACACTTTGCCCCGTACTTCTACCATCTGGCTGTTTGTGAGGTGTGGCCTTTATCATAAACGTGGAGTATTAATAGTAAGTAAAACACTTCCCTGAATTCTGTGAGTCATTCTGGCAAATTATCGAACCTGAGGAGGAGGTTGTGGGCAACCCTGAATTTATAGCTGGTCAGTTGGTCAGTGCTATAGGGGGCAACCTGGGACTTGCAGTTGGTGTTTAAAGTGGGGATGGTCTTTGGAACAGCCTTTGACCCTGAGGGGTCTGTGCTAACTGCAAGCAGTCGCCGTCAGCATGTAACTGAATCGTAGGACCCCCAGTTGGTGCCCAGAGAGCTGGCATTGGAACTGTTATTGGTGTTGGTAAAATAAGTTCACAGATACGGAGTGAGCACTCAGCGCACTGTGCACTTTCAAACTGTGTTTCCTTCTGAGATGCTTGTCGATCAAGAATACTGACCGGGTTTTATGCATGCCTCAGGCCTAGAAAGAACTTCCACCTACGGTATAACCTCATTTCCTTCTCCCAACATCCCTGTTTGCTTCGCCTGAGGCTTCAAGAGGAGTGGCAGAGCTGGGGCTTCAGCACACTCTTCTGATACCAAATCTGAGGCTTTCCCCCACCGTCGCTCCAGACGGCAGCCAACGTGGGCGCCAGGACCCTGGGCCCCTTCTGGGCTCTAGGAACGATGACCTGGCCAGGCAGGGCAGGCAGAGAGGCAATAAGTACATTTGCTGATAAGTTAACAACAATAATGAAATGAACTGAAACTCAGTTGTTTTTTTTTATTATCACCATGTGCCCGGAATTCTAAACAATCTTAGTAATAAAATATTCCTCCCAGAAAAAATCTTTTGTTGATGTAAGTTCTGAACAATTTACTGTGGTTATTGCAGAGAGTTTTAATAACATATGTCAGCTTCCAGTCAGCACATTTTTATTGCTTATTCTTTAAAAAATATTATTCTACATGAAATGAATTCTGAGAACTCTCTGTTATACTTTTAACTCAGCTATAAGCTCTTGTTTGCGAGTAAGTTCACTGGAATCATTCAAGTTCACTTTGGAGAAGGTCCGTGATGCTGTGCACACTGGTGTTTGAGCAGTAGGTTTGAATTAAGTGAACGCACAGTAACTGCGAAGGCGAAGAAACTGCACTCGAATTTCCTCACTGTCACTCTATGTGACTACTTGGACTTTCTTTCTGTGTTTGAAGTTTAAAACAGTGAAACAAAGTACAAACTGTGAGGTGTAATATTTTTGTGACAGTGAAAATTCTTGTTTATCCATGAAAAATAACAATTTCACTTTAGATCACTATTTTAGATTATTATAATTTAATACCTACATCGTATAGCAGAGAGGATGCTAGAAAAACGATCCCCTCTGGGTATCAAATATGGGTAGGTGCGCCCCTGCCAGGGACCCTGCCAGAATGAGCCAGGTCCCCGGGGAGCTGGAGTGGCTTCTGCCCCCCACTCCACACAGATCAGGGCTGTCCAAGGCTCTTGGGGACGGAACCTGTGTAGTGTGGTCACGCGAAGGGGACAGCAGCTAGGATGGCAGATGAAACACTGGTTTGGGAGCAGAAAGAGCAGGTTCAAATTCCCAGGAGCTGTATGGCCTCGAATAGGTCACTGCACCTGTCTGAGCCTCAGTGCTGCCGTCTGTAAAACAGATGATCGCAGTACCCACCTGCTGGTTTGCCGGGGGTCTCAATGGGGCAAAGCGGCCAGACTCTGCCTGGCTCATCGTTGGCATGCAAGGACTGGCGGCCGTGGTTAAGGATGTGATTTCTGGATGCTGAGCTGAGGGCTGGCAGGGAAGGAAAGGGCAGAAAGCAGAAAGTCTCCTCACTGTTCCGTCTGCCCTGGTCTCACCTGCTCCACTGCATCCACCCTTGGAGTGACGGGCTCCCCGTGTCTAACAGGCCAGGGGGGGAGCTCGAGATGGATCACACAGACCCTTCACGTCCAGAGAAGACAGACCCATACACCAGTTCCCCTCATTGTCCCCTGGGGAGGCTCAGTGGCTGGAAGGACCCAGATAGTTCTTACAACGTGTTTCCTGCCTTATGACTTTGGTGCATTCTGGGGTCTCACAATGACTGAGGCAGGAAGGGTGGTTTGCTTGGTACTTGCCAAACATCAGTTTTTGGAGCACCATTGTGTGATATTTGCCATGTCCTGCCAATGTGATGAAGCACAGAATCTAAACCTAGGCTGCCAAGGTTAGAACCCTCCCTCTGCCTCCTACCGTGCGACCATAGGCCCATTACTCGGCCACTCTGTACCTCTCTGTCTCCATCTGTAAAATGGGTATAATGGTGGCACATAGCTTATAGGATTGTAATGAGACTTTAATAAGTTGATCCTCAAACAGGGACTAAGAATGATACAAGTGCTGGATAAATATTGTTTAATTAATATTTTCTTGAGATTGACTCACTTTAAATAAAGTTTTAAAAAATAATTCTTCATAACAGCACAGATTGGATGTGCTAGTTATACATTTTGCAAATTCAGTTTTGAATAAATGCATGAATATTAAAATGAAAACCTCTTGGGAGGGTGGATAAATCCAGTCCCTTCCAGGCCTGGGGCAGAGCAGGCCCTGCTGGGTAGTTCTTGGGTAACCGGTTTGACAGTTCAGGGAACCAGGCGTATCCAAGGCCCCGCTGGAATCCCCCTCCAGGGCACCTGTGGGCAGGGAAACCTCTGGATTCATCACCATGGCTTCCAGGCACTGCAGCAGCAAAACTGATTTCTTTTTGTGGTAATCACAAATTTCGGAGCTGTCTTGTCTCACAACCGCCCCTAGTGGGGGAGGCTGTGTAAACCACGCTCCTCGAGCAGATAATTGAAATTTAAAGTGAGGGAGGAGGACCCAGGAGGCCTGCTTGCATCTGCTGAGATGTTCCGGAAGAGAGGGCCCATTGGGGTGGCTGGGGACGAGGCCTGAGGCCGAGGGGGCACACAGCTGCCCCTGACCTGCTCTTCAACCCTCCGTCCTCTGCTCTGTTCCTCAGGCTGCAGCCTGGTCTCACCCCCTTTTCAAAGACAGTAAGACTCTGCCTGTCCTGTAAAAGCCCCTCAGTGGCTCCCACTGCCCACTCCAGTCGTTCTGAAAGTGAGGTTTCCAGACCAGCCGCAGCAGCTGCACGGGAACTTCTTAGAAAAGCAGATTCCTGGCCCCACCCTGGACCTGCTGACTCAAAGACTGGGAGGTGGGACTGTGGGAGACAAAGAAACCTCTATTTAATGTAGAGGACTACAGCCGTCTAATAGTGAGATCTACACGAGACAGATGAGATGAACAAGAGAAAATGACCAGATTTAGTGACCTCTGCACGTATGGGAGCCCCACGCACATGAGAGGTTCAGAGACCGAAAGGGAAAATGGGGTGCGTGTGGCGCTGTGAGCTAAGGATGAGGTCAGGCACCTTGGGGACCCAGAGGGGATGAGTCACGGCAGGCGACGAGCAGAGCAGAGGTTCTGCGAGGAGAAGTTTGCCCTGCCCTGCAGACAGGTCATAGAAAGTTATCCCTGGCGATAACTCTTAGTGTGGGCGAGGCCTCCAATGTGAGTCCTCTCAGGGAGCGGTGAAAATCTCTCGTGAGCCCTTAGGGTCTCGATGGCCTTCAGCTCCAAATAACTCCCACGCCTAAGTGGCCCCTGCTGGGGAGGCCTGACCTGAACCCCGGTAGTGCCCACAACTCTGTACTGAACAAGCCCCCCAGGGATCCTGATGCTCACTCTATGTGAGAACCGCCAGCCTGGGTGAGGTCCAGCCTCACTGTGGGGCCTCCAGGGCCCTCAGGGGCCCCAGCGGGGGGGTCGGGGGCGGTGGTCGGCACGGGGCCCTGCCTGCACAGTGGTGGTGCCTGTGTACTGGACCTTACCCAGCCTCAGAGGCAGCTGCTGCCCTGGTGCTGACACTGTGTCCTTGGACACATCCCTCTTCCTCACGGCCTTGCCTCTCCGCCTTTGCAGTTATGCACAGGATTCTTGAGACTCGAAATGGGACAGCCACGTGAGATGGCCAGCTCAGCACCTGACATAGAACAATTTAATGACGACTGTTTTTTGAGCAACTACTCTAGGCCAGGCATTGTTTTATGTATTGGGGTAACTCGATGAACAAAACAGACGCAGATCCCCACCTGGGGAACGCAGAGCACAAGCAACAGGACACAGTAAGTCAGCACACTACACAGGACTTCAGACGGGGGTGAGTGGGGGACACAGCCGCACTGATACAGCTGTGGTAGCCACGGAGCCATCTGGTGGAGGACTTGAAGGAGGGGAGGCATTAGCCAGCAGATACTGGGAAGGGTGTCCCTGACAGGCAGACCAGGTCCTGAAAGAAGCCCTTGGATGGGGCGTGCCTGACTTGCAGGGGCAATGCCAGGCAGCTGGGGACTGGAGTGGAGTCCGAGGGACGCATGGCAGAGAGGTCAGGAGGGGCACTGGGCTGGACCTCGTAGGCCTGATAAACCCAGACTTAGAATGAAGGCTCTCCTCTGAGTGCCATGGGAGCCACTGGGAGTTTTTAAGCAGAAGAATGATGTAGATTAGACTCAAATTGGAGTGGTCTGCCTAGGGGTGCTGCGTTGGAAGGGCTGTGTAGGGGCCAGGGCCTGGGTGGCCGGGTAGCCTTGCTATACCTCCAAGTCAGAGAAGATGGCAGCTTGAACCAGGGGCCAGAAGTCCTGGGATCCTTGAGAGATTTTGGGAGAAGCCATAGGATTTTCAGACAGATGGGAAGTGGGGTGTGAAAGGCAGTGGGAAGCCAGGGATGGCTCCAAGGTTCCAGCGGGGCTTGGTGGGAGGAGGGAGTGGCCACACCAGGGACAGGGAAGGTCAGGATGGGACAGTGTTTGGAGGGAGTCTGTTAGGTTGAGACAGACTGAGTTTGTCTGTTGTGTGATCAAGTGGAGGTGCTGAGTAGGGCTTAGAAACATGAGGCTGGAGGTCGGCAAAATGCTCTGAATGTGAACTTGGGAGTTGAAAGACTCAGGTGACATTTGAAGCCCTGAGTTAGACTGAGAGCTCACAGGAGGGAGTACTGAGTGAGCAGAAGCTGACCCAGGACTTAGGGGGAGGAAAGAGATCTTCAGAGCAAAAGAGGCTGAGAGGAGGGCAGGGGTGGGAGGACCAGGAGAGTGCGGTGTGAAGCCAGTTTCCAGGAGCCAGGCTCACACACCAAGCGCAACAGGCCAAGGGTCCTGCCAGAGAAGCACAGGCCACTGGCCTGGGACCTGGAGTGTGGAGTCGTCGTGACTTTGGCAGCCCAGTTTTGGTGCAGGGCCGGGCGAGCAAAAGCCTGCCAAAGTGGGTGTGTGGTGAGCAGAATCAGAAACCACAGCATAGGCAGCAGAAGCTCCCCTGCAAAGGGGAACAGAGACACCGAGAGGAGCCTGGAGGAGGGGTGGGGTGGAGTGGGGTGGGGTGGGGTGGGGTGGGGGAGTGAGGCCCAAGAGCAGAACCACCAGCAACGTACTTGCACAGCAAACATACCAGGACTTAGCAGGGAAGGAGGTGGGGAGGGGCCTGGTCAGCCGGAGTGTGTGTGAGGGCTGGCGGGGTTTCTCAGTCTCCACTCCCACATCAGCCACCTATGTAAGGTCTCTGCAAACACAGCAAGGTCAGGAAGGTACCACCACTAGTCTGGAACCTTCTCTGCCTGGCAAACTCCTGCTTCTCCTTCAGAACCCGGATCAGTTGGGAAAGCTCCTCTGGGTATTCTTTTTTTTTTCTTAAGGTTTTATTTATTTATTTTTAGAGAGAGGGGAAGGGAGTGAGAAAGAGAAGAGAGGGAGAGAAACATCAACGTGTGGTTGCCTCTCACTTGGCCCCGACTGGGGACCTGGCCCGCAAACCGGCAACCCCTTGGTTTGCAGCCCACGCTCAGTCCGCTGAGCTCCACCAGCCAGAGCCCCTCTGGGTATTTTTGATGCAGGAAAGCCAAAGGCAATTGTGTGGATGTCGGGGCCGGTGTGGTGGGAAGACATGAGACACTTCCTCCTTCAGTAACCAGGGGTGCTCAGAGCGGGACGAAGAATTGTTGGGTTGAAACACAATGTCTGGCAGACCCTTTGGGGTTGTCTGCTTCTTAGGGGTCTGTGCCCTTCGAAGCCTTCCCTGAGCTATTTTACAGTCTGTGCCTTATAGAAAACTGACTTGACAATAAAGCAAAGCGTTCTTGTCCACAGAGATGCAAATGAGTTTTGCGTTGGAGATGGAATTGATTTCTGGGGCGGGAAGGCCAGCTTTGCATCTACTAACAGATCCACTGCAGCATTCCTGATTCCCTGCCTATTCAAGAGTCTCCTTGGATTCTCCTTGAACCTGTTTTGTTATCTTCCTCATTCCCTCATCATTAATGAGCTAAATCTTATCTTTGACATGAGTGCAATTCATATTTGTATGCCAGTCATGATTTTACCTGTTTTTTTAAACAAGGACCCTTTAACAATTGAGAATGATGGCTAGTGTAGTCTGTGATGAATAAGGAACAGGAATGGATAGAGAGGAAACAGAATATTTGCAAGGGATAAAATCCTGTCCAAATCAGTCCAGCTAAAGGGAGTATTTCCAGAAAGCTGCAGGGTCCCCTGCAGAAAGCTGCAGGAACCCAAGGGTAGGCAGAATGCCAGTCCTCAGTGGGAAGGGGTCGGGGATTACACAGACATTTCTTTCTCTCATATAAAAGAAGCGCAGATGTCGGAAGCTCAGGGCTAGAGTGACAGCTTCTCAGTGTGACGAAGGACTCAGACTCCTACTTTTCTGCTCTAACTTCCTCAGCATACGTACATCCTCAACATCACCTCAGTGTCTAATATGATTGCTGAAGCTCCAGCCATCACTTCTGTATTCTAAGCATGAGGAAGGAGAAAGGGAAGACGAACTCCTTCCTTTTAAGAAAACTTCCAGGGAGTCCCACACTGCATTTCTGTTGCCCCCACAATACTTGACTTGGCCAGAACCTAGTCACGTGGCCACACCTAAATGCAGAGGACGCTGGGAAATAAGGCAGGTGGCAGCAAAATTTGAAGCTCAGACTGTGGTTAGAATCCAGCCTGCAGATATATTTTGATTGGCCTTGACAATTTTGATTTTTTTAAAAACATGATCATGTAAGAGTTGACATTTAAAAAAAAATACAGACTTCTTCTTTTAAAAACTCAGAAGGTCTGACAACCCTCACATTCCACTTGTGAGACCCTGGGACCCTACAGCTAGAGCAGAAGTGTTGCCCCTTTGCCCCACCCCCTCAGGCTGTTTACAGGGCCTGTGCCTCGAACTCCTTTTAAAGGGAGGCTCTGATGGGCCCAGATCATTTGTCCACAGAAGAACCGTCCTGAGAACAGGCCCTCCAGGCCCTCCAGGCCCTTCAGGGCTGGTCACTGGCGGAGGGGGCAGGGGCCCCTGGGGCAGCCTCCAGATCAGGCTGTGGCACAGGCATGCACCCCTATCCTGTTACAGACGACAGTTCATCTGCCCTGGCACCTTGGGGACTCTCGCAAGATTGGGCTCCTGCCAGAGCCTTGAGCTGCCCCTTACTGAGCACCAACTGAATGCTGTATCTGTCGGACTCCAAACCCACGTCACCGGAGTTTCTCGGTGTAGCTCAGAGGCCTCCTGCATCAGCTCACCTGGGGAAACCTGTGTAAAATGTCAGCTCCTCGGCTGTGCTCCAGAGCTGTGAATCAAACTCTCTAGGCATGGGGCCAAGGACTGTGCAGCAGACTTCCCAGGGTTTTGACATTGCACTTTGGGAGTGACTGCCTTTGGTTGGGCCTGCAGTCAGAAGCATGGTCCAGGGATCTGGTCCCCCTGGCTGTGCAGGGGAGGCAGGCAGGGCTCTGTAGAAGTAGAAGCTCTTCATTCAGGGACAGCAATGGGTACTTCCTGCCCACAGGGCTAACCCTGGGCTGCGGGGAGGGTTCCTCCTTTCCTTTAGGTGGGAGAGGCAGGCAGGGAGAAGAGAAGGTGCCACACCAGCTGCTACCGCTCACTCCAGCTGGGCCCTGCTGCTTGGGTCCTTGAGGCTCCACTTCCTCCCCTGTGCAGTGATGGACGTAGCTGTTTTCAGGTTATCTAAATGCTATTGGTTTCTTTTCCCCACTTTGCTATCATCACTTCCCCTTTCTGGGGGCGGGGAGGCAGCGGGGGCTTCCCCAGTGCAGCACATGTGGCTCCCCACCCCCAGCACCAGCACGGGCCAGTGAGAACCAGAACCAGGACCTCAGCTGAACCACTGGGAAGAAACACATACTCCTTCTTGCCTGGGAGCTATGGGCATGGAGGCTGGTGGCCAGCTCGTCCCCATCAAGGGCAGTTCTGCTTGGAAAGAAGGCCAGTGTGGGGGGAAGTAGGGTTGACTGAAGGGAGACCAAGAAAATGTCAGATGACATCCTGGAAGTCCCTGGATCCAGTCAGGCCTCAAAGCCACACCCATTCCCACGGTCACTGCCAGTGGGTTCCCTTTCTCTGCTAAGTTAACCAGTGCTGGTTTCTTGTCATGGAGCAGGGGCAGAGGCCTGATGCAATGGGCAGCTACCACCTCTGCAGCCTGGGTCCGCGGCTGAGCCCTGTGCCCGCTGCTCCCCAATCAATGCTTGGTCACTGCTGTGGCTCTTCTTCGGCTTCTTGTGGTCTGTGCCAGGGAGCTGCTCTTTTCCCTTCTCTATTTCACTCCTCGCCACTCGGCCCATGGCGGCAGCAGGCAGCGAACACGTGCTCTAGCCAACCCAGGACTCTTCTCTGATCGGCTGCCTGGACTGCGGGGGAGACAATGCGGGGCTTGATTGGCAACGTCCGCCGTGTGAGCCAGATTTGGGGCCAGAGGTGACTGAGGCACCTGTGCTGGAAGGGACTTCACAAAGGACAAGGGGTATGTGGCCAGAGGACACATTCAGCCTCTGCCACTTGCAGGGTGATTCTGAGAAAATCACTTCCGCTTCCTGGGCAGCAGTGACTGAATCTGAAATGAGAGGGAGTTGAACTTGGAGGACACTAGAACCACAGCCTGTGCCATCCTCTCCTGCACTTAAGGCTCTGGTGACAGCAACCTGCTTGTCATTCCTGAAAAACGTTGTTTTGCCTCTGTGCCTTTGAGGATGTTTGTCCCCCTGTGAGACCCCTCCCTGATGCATGCCTCATCATTCCTCAGTGGCCTGCTCAGATGTCCCCTCCTCCTCCTCAGACAGAGGGCTCAGAGGCCCTACGTGGGTTGTTGTGCAGAGAGCTCAGCCTGTGACCTGCTATAGAGCACGTGTTCGGTCATTTACTAATTCATTCAACAAACCTATTGAACAAGGCTCGTTGAATGAATTAGTAAATGACCCCTTTTCAGAGGCATGAGGCTGCTGAAAAATTGAGGGAAAGAGCAAAATCCTAAGCAGTGTCTTCTATTACTCCTCACTCTTTACCCTCCTCCCTCCCCTCCCTTCTCTCTTAGGCACTGCCGTAGGAGGTAAATCCTGGGCTGGCTGGGTGAGTGTTGGGGTGGGGGGTGGGCACTGGGGGCTCCTGATCTGCCCTCCCCTCCCAGGGCTGTGCAGCCGACTCTCCAGAGGCAATCAGAGGCACCGTTTGCATGCTAAAGCCTGTTTTCCTCTGAACTTCCTGCAAATTGGACTGAATGTGCTAAATGCATAATGAATCTGCTACTTGCAGTACTTATTGATTTCCTCTTTGATTACATGTAATTTGCTGAACTGATTGGGCTCTGTGAGTTGGAAGGCATTGGGGAGAGATCTCTAATTTGTCACTCAAGTCACCCTAGACTTTAAGTGAATGCAGAATGATGCATTAAAAAAAGTTCCAGGGTCATGATCCAGATTATCTTTGGCTGATGGATCCACGTGTGATGCAGCCAATTTTTTACTGCCTTCCAATCAACATGCCAGGCCCTGTGTGAGCCACTGGGGTTTCACTGATGAATAGGAGTGCATTTCTGACCTTGCTGTGCTCAGTGTAACGGGGGGGAGGCAGACAGACAGGCCCACAGTGCTTACAATTCAGGGAGTGGGAGCATGGAGGAGGAGCGTGTAATTCATTTTGAAGGTCAAAGAAATCTTCAGAGAGAATTTGGCCTTTGAGCTGGGCCATGAAAGATGAGTAGGAGCGGCCAGGCTGGCTGGGTCTGTGATGTCTGCTGCGCTTCTCTGCCCAGCGCTCTGCTCCCTTCTTTGATAGCGGTACCCAGGTTTTTTTTGAGAACACCCCTCCCCCACCCCTCATCTCACAAGAAAGTCCTGGTGGAACCAGGTGTGCCCCCACCCCCACCCCATAGCCAAGATGTGGGTCCTCCCGATGGTCCTTGAATTTCATCTGTTGAGAGCCAAGCCCTACCTGGGTTCTCTCTTTCTCAAATCTCCATCTCTGAGCTGCTCTGGTTTCTGTTGCCCAGAATCAAAAGTCCCTAAGTGACACATTAGGTGTGAATGGCCTTTCTCTCTCGTGCACCTGCGAACGATTGCTCCGTCCTCCCTGGTAAGACTGTAATCCCATGACCAGTCCTCTGTCGGGGCTGTGTGCCCATGACCCCACATGTATCTCTCCATTCCTGAGTTCTCCACTCAGCTCGGAACTTGCAATCCAGCTGCCTCACTGACACGGCCACTCAAGATGCTCAGCATACATCCAAAACATGTACCTCGAGTCCCACACCCCTGCCCCCAACAGCAACCACTTCCTCCCCATCCCAGTCAATGGCATCACCAGGCACCCCTGAGCTCAAGCATTTTGTCACCTGTCTACTTAGGCCTCTCTCTGTCCATCCAGCCCCATCCACCTGCCAGTCCTCTTGATCCTCCTCCTCTGGCCCCAGTTCCATTTTGAACCCACCCTTTCCACATTGACTTCATCAGCTTAGGTCAAGGCATCTCTCACCGGGATCCCATAATGGCTTCTTAAATCTAGCCTTAGACCCCACAACCTGACATGCCCACCTGCTTGAAACCCTTCCAAGGCCCCTACTGCACTGAGATACAATTCAAAGTTCCCACTGTGGTCTGCTCCATTAGGCCCCGCCCCACCTCCCTGGCCTTACCTCCTGCTCTTCTTCCCTATGGTCCAACCCTCAGCTGGACTGGCCTTCCTGGTTTTGGAACCCACGGAGTCCCTCAGGGCCTTTGCATGGGCCTTCTGCCTGAGGAGTGCTCCTCCCCCACCTTCACCTGGCTGCTCCTTCTCAGCATTCTGGATCAGGGTGTCAGTGCAAAGGTCATCTCCAGGTGAAGCCCACCTGGATCACGCCAGGTACCTCTCTCCTCCCCATCCAGGCAACTCTCGTACATAATCTAGGTTTTTTTCTCATGACATGTATTACTGCAGAAATCATCAGGTTTGTTTCTTCACTTGCTTGGTGTCTGAATTCCCCAGGAGAATGGGGGCAACAGCAGAACAAGCCCTTGTCTGTTTCTCCAACGCCGTATCGCTGCCACCGGCACATGGCGTGCGCTCGAATGTTTCTGTCATGCAGACGAGTGAGGGCGTGAACAGACGAATCAGCAGCGTGTACCTAGGTGTTTTGCATTCGCCAGATTGTGTTATGCGACCACCTGTCCTATAGACTGAGCTCCTGCAGGACATGCGCCGGGTCCATCTTCAGCCTCAGAGTCCCCAGCACCCAGCCGATAGCTGGCGCACAGCAGGTGTTCAATGGGTACGTGTTAAGAAGAATGCAGAAGTAAATGGCATTCGTGGCAGGGGGAACAAAGCAGTAGGGAAAAGCGTGGAGACTCAGTTTGTGTTAAGCAGAGTCACACGCCCCTTAACTGCACACGCACACAGTCTTTCTGGAATGGGCGAGGCAACAGAGTTCCACCTGATGAAACCTTTGCGCGAATTCTCCCTTCTCGCCCAAAGCAGCACAATAGCAATGATTCCCAAGGATCAGGCCATTGGAGAAAAGGACAGAAGTCAGGAATGTCCACTCAGGGAGAAGTGGTGGGAGGGGAAGCAGAGACTTTAATACGTGTCCAGGCCTCGTCAGATTGCAGGGCTAAAGGGACCTGGCCTTCTTCCTGGCCAGAGGTCCTCAAACAGCAACGAGGCTGAGTATCACCCGGAGACCGTGATAAAGGGGAGGGTCCAGGGGCCCATCCCTGGGGATTCTGATTCTGTAAGTCTGGGCTGAAGTTTAGATCTGTGAATCTGTGTTTTGAAAATGAGCCCCTGGTGACTGTGACACAGGTGGCCATTCACCACCAGGTCAGAGAGATCCTGAGCTGAACCAAAGCCTGTTTGACGCCTTGAGTTCTCTCTGTCACATCCCCTCTGAAGGCCTGTTATCCTGCCCCTGAGATCTCTAGTGATGGGAACTCACTTTGGACATCTAACACTGTGAGAAAGTTTTATTACTGTTGTGTGGGGGAGAGAATGCCTTTTGAAGCAGAAAGGACACATACATATTCTGAGGGGAATATTGCTGGTTTGCTGCTGAAGGGAGAGTGATGCCAAGCAGATGGAACAGTGAATTACAGGAGGGTGTGCAGTCTGGAGGCTAAATTGCAGGTTGAAGCCAGATCAGGGAGGCCTTCGATGCCAAATGGTAAAGTCTGTACATTATTACCAGACACTGGGGTCTTGCTGAAGATTTTCCAGTGGAGAACATCTTACCTGCACCAGCATTGGTGTGGTATGATTACCATTTGGCCCGGCTTCATCTGGGACCCAGGTTCTTCCTCTCCCCTTCTCTTGGCTCTGCTTCTTCAGTGTTGACTCCATTATCAGGCCTCATGTTACAATATGGCTGCAGCAGCGCCAGTTCTTCCACCTTCTCTCTTATTTTTCTCTAGGTGCAAAGAGCCATAGTATATTTCTTAAAGTTACAGAAAAGGGTATAAAGGCATCTCATTGGCTCTAATTGGATCAGGTGCCCATCTCTGACTCAATCACCCTGACCAAGGGAATATGACATTTTGATTGGCCAGGCCGAAGTCACATATCTGTGGAAAGGGTAGTCAACTCTACTAGAAACGAAGGGACTGCTGTGGGGGAAGGAGGTTTAATGAGTCAGGTTAGAATGACTTATTCATATGTACAGAGAACTGCTCTGCTCTTGCTCTGTGTACTGGGAAGAGGCGGAAGCCCCCTCTGTGGCAGGGGAACCAGGTGCTGACAGGGTGAGCGTGCGGATTTAGACAGTGGAGTGGCAGAGGAGGACTGTGTCGGAGGAGACAGATGCTTGGAGGGCCAAGTCCTGGTTCCTCCATTCTCTTCCCGAGTGGCTTTGGGCAGGTCACTCACCTCTCTGAGCCTCATGCTTCATCTCAGAAGTAGTACATGACAATTCTCCTTTAGCGAGCTGCACAGGAAGTTAATGACCTTAGGTACAGCCCCTGGCACACAATAACTGCTTAATAAAAAGCAGCAATTGCAACATTTCCTTGATTCTGTGGCAGCATTGATTGTAGATGAATCACTGATTTAATTAGCTTCTGGGAAGGAAAAATATGACTGTATCAATTGTACCTTGATTTCAGAAATGGTAGAACCTGGGAGAAAAAGGTGTCTTTGAATTGAGCAAACGGACATTGATAATGATGATGATGGTGGCGCTTTGATGTGCTGATGACTGGGGGCTGAGAGCACAGACTTGGAGCCGAGAGACCTGCATGTAAGCCCTGGAGGTGGCCCCCACCAGACGAGTGAGCCGTGTAGGGACCCAACACGTCGTTGCTTCCTCTTCTTGCCCTCTCTGTACCTCAGTTTCCCTTCCGACTCTTCTGCCCGATGAAGCCAAGTTCGTGATTTTTGCTTTCCTTACGTGTATTTATATTCACCCACTTTTCTACATTAAAAAAATAATCAAATTGTTCTGATAATCTGGGAAAATTCCTTCTTGAAAATTCTGAGAAAAACATCATCCATACCCCACCCCCATCCTCGGATTCCCTCCCATGGCAGTTTCCGGCGTGTGAGGTTGCGGCTGGGATCGTCCTGTAATTTCACTTCCGTGCCCTGTTTTCCTCCTGATTATTGCCAGCTCTCCCTAAATAGAATTCTAATGACTGTAATGTATTTCATCATGTGTCTGGAATTGGCCTCCTTATTAATTTTCTATTTCTGAACACTAAGTAGTTTCCCACTTTCACTGGTGTGGAGCACACCAAGGGGAAACATTTTCTGCATGCATTTTTTTCATATTTCTGATAACATCATAAGGAAGCAATCCTGAACGTAGAAATATTGGGATAAGAGTTGGGGCATGTTTTTAGTTCTCGGTTGCCAATTTGTTGTTTAAAATAATTTAAACACTGCGATCTTGTAGCTATCTGACAGGCCTCGTTGAGATGCTTGTGCACAAAGGCATGTGTGCAAACACACGCGTGCATGCCTTTGGCATCGGCCACGAGTCTCCCCCAGGACTAGGAAGACTGGGTCTGTGTAACCAGGGACATGGATCTTCAAAACCCTGTCGCCCCCAGCTGATGGCTAGAAGAACCCAAAGAGGCTGACACAGGAGCGTGCTGACAATCGAGGTGCCGCTTCTCTTTCCGATGCCGGCCCAGACACTAAATTTTGGCTTTAACTTTTAGGACTTCCCCCTTAAATAAGATGTGGCCCCCAGGCCTCAAGCCTTCTGTCCCCCCCCCCCCCGCCCCCCCAATAGTACAAAGTCCCCTGAGCAGTTTCCGGAGGCCTTACGTGACTGTGTCCTTCCAGGGCTTCTCGTCTAGCAGACTCTCCACGGGGTCCTTGCCAGGTCCTCCTACCAGGGAAATTTGCTCCTGAAATACCTCTTGCAGTCTGCAGGAAAACCCACTGGGATGTGAGAATAAACATTAGAAGTTCTCATATTTAAAAAAACTCCTCTTGGTAAAAAAATATACATCGAGAAAAATATATGCAATACAAATGTACAGCCATATAACATCTCACCAAGTTCCCACACCTGGTCCGAGAGGTCTCATTCAACAGACTAGGAAACAGAGGCCCAGGACAGGGAGGCTGCTTTTCCACAAGGGCACCCCCGTAAGTGGCAGATGCCCGATGACACATTTATCGCACATACTATTGAGACCCCGCTCCAGGCTGAGCTCCATGCTGGATTCCCCAGGAGCTTAGAATCTAGAGGTGGAGACAGGTACGCAGCCAGCACCCAAGCAGTGAGCAGGTGAGTGCAGGCTGTGGAAGTGCATGAAGGAGGTGGACAGGGCCAGGAAGTCCACTCCAGACAGGCTGGGCGGGGCGGGGCAGAGGTCTCTGAGGAGGTGACTGGGAGCTGAGGCTTGAGTGAGGAGGGGTCGGCCACACGGAGCTCCAGAGCTCCATGGGACAAGTAATCCTGGCAGCAAAAGGCCCCGAAGGCCAGTATGGCTGGACCACAGTAAGGATGGGAAGTGGAGTGCAGGTGAGGTCAAGGCAGGCAGGCATAAATCACACATGTAATGGGAAGCCCCTGGAGTGAGTGCTTTATCTAGGGGACGGACACGAGGTGAGGGGATTTGCATTTTTTAAAGTTATTTATTTATTTTTAGAGACAGAGGAAGGAAGGGAGAGAAGAAGAGAAACATCAATGTGTGGTCGCCTCTCAAGCACCCCCTATAGGGGACCTGGCCCACAACCCAGTATGTGCCCTCACTGGGAATTGAACCAGCGACCCTTTGGTTCGCAGGCTTGTGCTCAGTCCACAGAACCACACCAGCCAGGACTGATTTATGTTTTAAAAAGAGCACTCTTAGTGCTCTGTGGGGCCCAGAGAGTAGCCAGGCTGCCCATGGCTGTGGCTTCAGTTGGACTGCAGGGGGGGCAGTGGAAGTGGAGGCAGGCTAGGCAGAGAGCACCAGGGTTCTCTTCTCCCTCACTGGTTTTTAGTATAGTCACAAAGTTGATTTTTAGTATAGTCATAGGACTGTGCAACCATCATCACAAATTTCAGAAAGTTTCCCTCCTTCCTAAAAGAGACATCATACCCATTGGCAGTCACTTCCCATTTCCTCCTTCCCCTCCGCCTGGTGATCAGTGATCTCTAGGGATCCATCTGTTCTGGGCATTTCATACAAACGGAGTCAGACAATTCGTGGCCTTCTGTGCCTGGCTCCTTCCACCGAGCATGCTTTCAGTTCACCCATGCTGCAGCACCAATGGGAGCTTCATCTCTTCCAACTGCCCAGTGATACTCCAGCGGGTGGGTAGAACACGCTGTGCTGATCTCCTCGCCGGCCGACGGACATTTGGGTTGCTTCCACTTCTTGACAATTACGAATAACATCCCTGTGGACGATCGAGTTCACATTGTTTGTGGTGGACATGTGTTTTCAGTCCTCCCGAGGGTATTCATAGGAGTGGGGCTGCTGCTTCATGTGGGGACTATATTTAACTTTTGGGGAAATGGCCAGCCTGTTTTCCGCGGCAGCTGTACCGTTTTACATTCCCGCCAGCACCGTGTGAGGATGCCAAGTTCCCACGCCCTCACAGCCAACACTCACTGTTCATCTTCTTCACTCAGGTCACCCTGGTGGGCAGAACGTGGCATCTCACCGGGGTGTGGGTTTGGGTTTCTCTGAGGACTAACAGTGTAACGCCCTTTCCTGTGTCTCTGGGCCACACATGTGCCTTCTCTGCAGAAATGTCTATTTGAGTTCTTTGCCCATTTTTAAAATAGGGTTATTTGTGTTTTTATTATTGAGTTGTAAGAATTCTTTATCTATTCTAGATACAAGTCCCTTATTATCTGAAAGGACTAGCAAGTATTTTTCTCCCAGTCTGTGCTTTGTCTCTCTACTTTCGTGGTAGTATCCTCTGAAGGACAAAAGTTTATAATTTTGGTGCAATCCAGTTTACCTATTTTTGTTGTTGTTGCCTGTGGCTTTGGTGTCATATCTAAGAAATCATTGCCTAATCTAAGATCACCAAGATTTACCCCTATGTTCTCTCCTAAGAGTTTTATTGTTTTAGCACTGTTATATTTAGGTCTTCGGTACATTTTGAGTTAAGGTTCATATATGGTGTGAGGTAGGGGTCCAACTGTATTCCTTTCCGTATGGATATCTACTTGTCCCAGCCCGATTTGTTGAAAGGACAGTTTTTTCCCTGTATCTCCAGGTCCTTGAGGGAACCTCATGAAAAAATAAGAGGTGCACAGAGGGAGATTTCTCCAGGACAGTCCATCTCACAAAGCTCCCCCTCCTCCTGGGTCCTCCACGGCTCTCTCCATATCTGGTGAAAGCACAGGTGGGTGAAGAAATGGACTCAGAATTCCATGCAAAGTTCTGTGATAGCC
The DNA here is from genome assembly GCF_022682495.2 of Desmodus rotundus. Taxonomy (NCBI): domain Eukaryota; kingdom Metazoa; phylum Chordata; class Mammalia; order Chiroptera; family Phyllostomidae; genus Desmodus; species Desmodus rotundus. The sequence continues at coordinate 156,192,830 of NC_071392.1, read as the reverse complement.
TCAGGATCGCAGAATGATGTCCCCAAAGATGGGGACAGGAAGATTTGCTGAGTCAGCCTTGCTTTACTGGGGAACCACACAGGCTCAGAGAGATGTGAGTTGACCACGGTCACAGCCATTTAGCTGTGCAGCTGGGCCCAGAGCAACCTAAGCAAGGAGCCACCCACCTTCCCTGCAGACCCAGAGTGTCCCCAGGACGTGGGCTGCCTCTGAGGATGCTGCAAGGGTGAGCTGCCTCTTTGGTGTACGCTCAGTGGAAAGTAGAATGATTAAAACTAATTGCAACATGAAAAATAATAGTTTTACAATTTGTTTTGTTTTTAAAAACAGATGTGTATTCAGAATGTTTTTAAATTCCTCTTTGAAGCAATACTGCCTGTTGGGGGTGGGGGGCGGAGGGGAGGAAGAAAAAGAAAAAGGAAACCAGGAACTCAGTTGCTCCTCCTTCTGCCCCTGTCAGTCAGGGCTCTCCCTCTGGGTCAGGTCCCCTCACAGGAAAAGAAAAAGAAAAAGAAAAAAAAAGCTTTCAGCCCACAATTCAAATTAACCCCTTTTAGCACCGTTTTTTCCCTTCTGCACTGATATCTCCCTGTGCCAGGTTTTTAAGCCTTTTTAAAAACTGCCAGAAATGATTAGAAAGGAGAACAAAAGGATTGGAGCCTCTGAAAGGTACAATCACCCCTTTTATTATGTAAATGCGCCCCTTTGATTCTGCCTTCCTTGTGTGATTAAAGGGAGCCTCTCCCTGAGCAGCGGGCACAGGGGCAGAAGGGAAGGTCCCACAGTTCTCAAGGCCCCTTTCCTCTGAAGCCAAATAACTCTCCTCTCCGAAGCCCCAATTCTTGCCTTTAGAGCGTGGCCCATGTTCCCCGGGGGAAAATAAATCTTGAATTATTGCTCCAAGCTAAGAGCTAAAAACACAAACCAAACCCCAGTCCTCTGGTTTCCTAGAGGGGCCTCTGTCAGCCAGGCTCAGACCTGGGAGGTGTTTCCTGCCTGCCTGAGGAAATAGTGGCACCCATTTCTCCCTGAGCTCTTCCCGCGTGCCAGGCATGGTGCCTGCACTCTCTCCTCCTGTCTCCTTTCATCCTCCCAGCAGCTGCATCCTGTGGGCACTTGCTCTGACCATCTCATTTTGCACACAAAGAGGCCAAGACTTACCCAGGTGGAGTCACTCAGCTAGAGATGCTCAAACTACCCAAACCTGGACTGAAAGCAGGAGGTAGGGAGGGTCAGAGCAAGGTGTGCCACCACCCAATGTGCACACCTTGGGCTTTGGGGCGAGGGCCAGCGCCTGGGACTTGTCTCATTCCGGACCCTGAGCTGAGCTTCCGGAGGCAGAGCCAAACAGGACTGGCATCCTGCACACAGAAGAAAGAAAGAATAAGTAAATGAATGAATGAGTGAATGAATAAGTACCAAGCCGGGAAGAACGCAGGATGGGAGAGGAGAAAGAACAGGGCTTTGGACTCAGGCTTCTGGGTCCCAGTGTCAGCCATACCAGCGTCTCACTGTGTGGCCGGTGCAAATTGTCTCGCTTCCCCGGATCTCTCCTTGCTGCTCCTCCCTCAAAGGGTGCCGGAAACAGCCCCCTCTCAAGGTTGTGGGAAGGATAAAACAAGATAATCCACATGGAAGTGCTTTGCTCACTGAAAGCGTTTTTGTAGAGAGAAACGCAATTGTTCAAACAGGGGCGAATGAGAACAGAAGGGGGCGTTATTAACAGTGACAACCCAGCCAACCCATTCTCCTAAGTGTGAATTGTGACCTGGGCTTCCTGAAGCGCAGAAGAGAAGCCCTTCATAGGGAGGGCGGCTGGGAAGTTAGTCAGGACATTAACTCAGCCTTCCAGGAGCCTGACTTGAGTACTTGGCTCTGTCCTACCCCCTCACGTGTCTCTGGGACGTGTCATGGAGTTGTCCAGTTTTCAGTGTCATTCAGCAGAGGTTGAGATTGTTGCTGAAGTCTTACTGTGTGCCTTTGTATTTGTGCCTCTCATAGGATGTCTGATCTTAGGCAAGACACAACCTCTCTATGCCTTAGTTGTGTTCCCTGCAAAGTGGGGCTGATTATCCCCAAGTTCACGAGTTGTGCGCGGACTGGGTGCTGAGCTCAGCCCCCGGCATGTGGAAACCCTCAATCACTGGTACTTCCCCTTGTTTCTGTTGCATGAACCATTCAGCCTGTTCAAGTATTTATTGAAATTCGAGCATCACAGGGGACAATGAAAGATAGAGTTGGTGCTGTGGTCTGTAATATTTCAGTGGGGAGTGCAAGAAAAAATACCGTTATGTGTACTTGTTATTACTAGAAATAATAATAATGGTCATTGGGGCGGAAGCGATGGATGCCCCACTGCACATCCCCTGGGCCTCTGGAGGCGGCCTGTTAACTGGCCACTTTCCTCTTCAAGCGCTGGCACCTCTCCTCTCTGCTGTGGGCTACGCTCCTGGTGCCCATGTGCCCAGGTGTGTGGCGGGCTTGTCCTCGACTCCCAGGGCAACCCTTACACAATGGGGTGAGAGTCCAGATTCAAGCCCCAGCCTTCCGCCCTTTGTGGGGGGCTCTGGTCACGAAGCCACGTGGTCTCTCAGAGGGCCCCACGAGGGGCTCACAGCCGGAACACTCTCAAAACCACACCCTGAACTGGCTTTTCTCGTTTCACCCTCCCCAGTTCCCCACTGTGCTTCCTGGGGTTGCCTCATAACCAAACCATAAATTCAAGTCCTACTCTCTGAGGAACCCAAAGTGAGGTGGGAACTGCTATGGCCCAGATGTTTGTATGTATCCCCCTAAATTCACATGTTAACCCCCCTCAATTTGATGGTATTAGGAGGCAGGGTCTGTGGGGATGATTAGGTCACTCTTCTTTTGGAAAACACTGTCCCATCCACGGGGACTGACTCTCCCGGGACCTACCTCCCTTCCCCCAGTACTGCATTTCCTGGAGTCCTGTGCTGTCTAAAGAGGAATCTCTGTGAGCCAGGGGGCTGGTGGGACAGCCAGGGGCGACCTTGGGGCTCCAGCCCCCTCAGCACAGACCCAGGTGAGAGGCAAACCAAGCAAGAGTTAGCTTAATTGTACCCACCACCATCATCATCATCATCCTCATCCTCATCAAAATTGTAGATGTTCACACCCTAAGGCCTACCTAATCTCGCTTCTAGAAACCTCTCTCAAAAACCAGCGGCATAAGAACGTAAGGCTGCACACAAGGATATTCGCGACAGCACTGTTCTTGTAACAGCAAAAATGTGTTCATAAATGAAATGTCCATCCATAGAGGAATGATAAATAAATTATGGGAATTAATATTTCAGAGTTCAGTGAAGCTCTTAACAAGAATGAGGAAGATGTACGTATTGCCTTGAAAAAGATCTCAGATTTATTTCTCAAGGGGAAAATGAGATTGTAGTATAATATGTGTAGTAGGGTTTCATTTTTAATAGAGCCAGGTGGGTTTACCGGTGAGCACACGTGTGCGCACAAATACGCGTACACGAGGTCTGGGTGAACGGCTACCCCCAGGATGTGGTGGGGGGCGTGGGGGTTGAGGTCAGGAAAGGGGGAGGGAGGAGCGACCACGTTTTCTGTTGTTGTGCTGTCGTGGTTTGTTCTTATGAGCAGGCATTATGTTTGGAGTCAAAATGAAGAGAGGGGGAGGCAGGAGAGCAGGCGGAGTGAGGAGGGGGTGCACAGCTGAGCCAGGAATGAATGGAAGAGGCAGCTTTGGGCCCAGAACACCGTGATCTGCAGGGCTCTGGAGGCGACCTTTTTCACGTCGCAGACTCCGCTCACACCGGAACTGCCTCGGTCATGTTCTCCAGAACCAACGAGTCTGCTGTTGGGGGCGTCTGTGGTTTGCCTCTGGTGTCAGTCCAGGTCCTTCTCCCAGGATCCTCCCAACGGAGCCGGGGCGTGGCTCCCTTGGGGTGGTGGCTGCTGGGGGGGAAAAGGCTCTGCTCCCTTCTTGCGCTCCCTGCCCGGTCAGCACCTGCACTGTGACCCAGCGGGACTGCCGCCCATGCTGGGTCCCTGTGCCCTGCATCACGGCACCCCCGCCCCTACATTCTGCATGGAAATTATTATTCAGAGTTTGTATCACAAGGTTGCATCCTTTCCTAGTTCAACGGAGTTGACATTTTTGTCTCTATTTTTAGCTTTGTTAAAAAACTGTTCTCTCATGCTACCATCTTTCCTGGAGATCGCACATGATTAAAATACATTTCCGTTCTCAGTGGCCATTAGAGGGCTGACCCTGGTCTTGATGTCAATTACACAGGATGGGCCAACGCCTGTGCCCTGGGAACTAGCGGGGGCGAACTGATGGGTGCCCAGCCCAGGCTGTGGCCACACTGGACGTGGCCTTCTTGTCTGCTTTCCCTCCGCATGTCCTTGCGGACAAATGAAAGGACAAGGGAAGGCAAGTCCACGACCCAGGGTGCACAGCTCATCCTTCTGAATCTTCACAACAAGACCGTAAGCTGGGTTTCACTGTCTCCATTTTACAGATGAGAAAACTGAGGCTCAGAGAAGGCAACCAGCTGGCCCCATGTCCTGAAAATAGTGAGTAGCAGAGCTGGCCCGGCCTGCTGCTTCTCCCCACACAAAGCCCTTCGAATGAGCCGCGCTTCCAGGTGCAGACGATGCTCCTTTTGGGGGCCCTGATGGGCCCTCATCACTTGGCCGAGGACCTGGTGGCATCTTTTTGCTGCAGCCCCGTCCCTTGCACACAGCGTTCAGCCACACTTTCTCGGGTCTCCAGGTCTCTGAAGGGACTGTGCCCTCCACCCAGGAGCCCTAGCTTCCTTCCTGCCCCTTTCCTCAGGCAGTGAGTAACGCCTACTCATCTTCCAGGCGACGGCCCAGGTGCCACTCCCGAAAGCCCTCCCCTGGGCGGGGCGCTGGGCTTGCTGCTCTGACGGTGCTGAGGTAGGGCCGGGTCTGGTCTCCCACGGTTCTGAGTTCCAACCCCGCCCCCTCCCACTGGACGCAGTGGCCTGGTACAATGAGCCCCAGTGGATGAATCCATATCTGCCCGTCAGACACCAAACCAGGACATCTTTCCAGTTTGCCGCAGCTGAAGAGATCATGACTCTTTCATAGCTCCCTCTACCCTCTTCCTGACTTGGCCTCTAAAATCTAAAGATCACGTTGGCCTTGAGCCACCCGCGGTCAGCTCCCAGAAGCGTCACGTTCAGCAGCACAATCTTGCAGGCAATGCTGCCCTCTGGTGGCGCCTCTCTGCACTGTGGCTCTCTCCCTGCCTTGTGGCTCCCAAACCAGAGCAAGGTGCAGGCCTGCAGCGACCCTGTGAGGCCCCCAAAGCTGTGACTTTCCTGAATGGCCTGAATTTAAACGTTTTTCTAATTATAAAATGAATACCAGCATTCCAGAAAACCCAAGACCCAGAACACTGAAAAGAAAATAAACTTTACTTGTAAATTCAGAGATACCAACTGTTTGGGATCAACCATTTGGTATATATCCTGCTAATATAACTTATATATGTATGTATGTGTGTATATATGTGTGTGTATATGTATATATATGTGTATATATGTACATACATGTATATATGTATATCAATGCATCTATTATTGGAAAAATGAGATTATCATCTGCAGAGGTTTTAAAAAATAGCATTTATTGTCATATGTCCTGAGTTCAGAAGCAGAGGGAAACCTGGAAAATCAGAAAAGCACTATGGAGAAAATTTAAAAATTACTTATAAACCATCCAGAGATAGTCTTTTTTTTCTCGATGGAGTTTCTATTTGTGAAAAATCAACTGTAATTTGTCCATCTACTTGTCCATCTGTCCTGTGAAAGAAGGACCTCCCAGTTAGGTGCACTTGTACTGTTTTCCTGCCTCGCGGTTTCTCTGGACACATCCTCCAACTTCCCCTTCGTCTGCCTGACCCAGGCGGCTCCTTGGGAGCAGCCGGGCCTTCCGTGAACCTGGGTGCGTTCGTCTGTGGGACTGACTCTTAGAAATGGAAATGCTGAATGGAAGGCATGTGCTTTTGTAAGTTTTGAGAGATGCTGCCAAACTGTCTTGTTGAGGAGTTGTAGTGATTTGCACACCCACCCACCCGTGGTCCCCAGAGGGCCTGTTCCTGGGGGGATCACCCACTGCGTAACCGCGTCGTCAAACTCCTAGCCCCGGGACCACACGTGGGCTGAGTGCACTGTGCTAAGCACCAGTCTCTTTCTTCATGTGCACCAGACTCTCACAATTACTCAGAAGGAAGTAGTATTTTCTTCATTTTATAGTCGAAGCAGCTGAGGTTCAGAGAGCTTGGCCTGACTCAGTTCATCCTAACACCCACCCCTGGTTCTCCATCCTGAGTGTTTCAGAACCACTCAGAGGGTTGGAGAGGTTGGCTGGGCCCCCTTCAGAGTTTCCGATCAGTAGGTGTGGAAAGGGCCTCAGAACCTCCTTTTCCACTTCCCCGTGGTACTGTAGCTGCTGGTCTGGGGACCACTCTTTGAAAACCAGTGCTCCTGTCGCTTTCTCCACCAGGGACCCTATCTGGGCATGGCCTCCCGGACCTAACTTTAACCTTGGCTGGGGGCTCATTTGAACTCTGTGTGGCGTAGAAACCTTTCCGCTGTATGTGTTGGTGGGGGGCACGTGACTCGATCTCTCACAGCCCTTTGATGGCCCCCAGGTTAGGTTTGTGGCAAGTGATTTTATTTCTTCATGACTTTTTCCTGCCTTTTAAGTGGAGATGATGCACAGAGGAACCCTTGGGGAATTACAGAATAATGTATGCAAAAAACCACTTTGAAGACCCAAGCTGGCTGCAGTTATTCCTGTAGATGGAGACACTGGGCTGGGCAGGCTTGGGCCCAGGTGGTGGTCGGGCCCCCGCACGACACGAGTCAGTCCACTTCTCTGAGCCTCAAGTCCCTTCTCTTTAAAAATGGGGCTACTATGGACTCCTCGGGGATTAAACAAGCCCTGGTGTGTATCATGCCGCTGCCCTTTCTGCTCCAGAGGCTCCATGGGCAGTGGCGTTGCGTCCTCAATGACAAAAGGGCTGGCTCTGGAGCCATGGTCAGGGCCTGGCTGCTTACAGCCCTTTCCCCTGGGATTCCCAGGAATGTGTTCATTTCCAGCTCTGTTTCCAGAAAAAAAAATCTCATATCCCATGTTCCCTCCACATCCTGGCGGTGACCTTTCCACAACACAGAATGGATTGTTTTCCCCAGCTGGAAATTGGGAATGTGAGAACACTTTTTCAGGTTTCTGGGAAGAGCCCAGGTTGGACCCGATGACCACGGGGCCCCTTGGCTGGTGGTGCCAGTTGATCAAGGTGCTGGAGATGTGCCCGTGGGCGAAAGGAAGTCCCTGCCTTCGTAAGCTTATTGGTACTGTGTCCCTAAGTGTGTCAGTGCGGAACCTGGGTGTTCCTGGAATCTGGTGAGGGGTAAACGTATAATAAACTCGTAGAAAATGACAAGGTGATCTGCAGTTGGCCCAGCGAAGTCCGATCTCTGGGAAGCCCAGAGTGGTAGCTCTGTGGCCCTCGCTTCTCAAGCTGTGATGTGTTCAGGGCTCCTGTAATCCCGCAGCCTCTGGCTCAGCGCTGGGGGCGGGGCCCACGGACGTGCGTTCCTCACAAGCATGGATGAGGCTGGTCTGGGACCACACTTTGAATAACGGGCGTTTAAGTGATGCCTTAGATCAGGGATGTCAAACTCATGTTCACCGGGGGCCACATCAGCCTTCAAAGGGCCGAATGTAATTTTAGGGCTGTATAAATGTAACTATTCCTAACAGTCAAGCGAGAGCTCAGTGCTGCCTCTGGGTAGGAACAAGGTGCCGGGCAGGATTTGGCCTGCGGCCCGGTGTTTGCCACGTGGGCCTTAGGTCAGTCAGTACCACCAGATGTAACTTTGTTGTTCTTCAGTTTTCAGTGACATTCTGAACACACCAGGAAAGACTACTTTCATGAGTGTGCCCTGGTGGCTGACATTTTGGGACGGGGCTGTGCACACTTCTGGTTTGCGTGTCGGATCTTGGCTCCCGCTCTGGTTTCCCAGGCACCCGGAGCAGGTGCGGGCAGCCCCAGCTTTCTCGTCGTGAGCAAGCTGTCCCATCCTCTGTCTCGTTTAGGTAAAACCTTGTTAGGAAATTTAAAAAGGTGGATTCAGGCATCTTTGTTTAACCATTTTCATCTGATATTTTTAGTTGGGTTGGGTTTTTAGTTGGGGAAGTTGCCTGGGTTCTGAAATCTTACCACTGACCCTGATGGAGCAGCATTCTGAGTCACGCCCAGGGTCTCTGGGACAAACAAATATTTGATGGGCAGCCATTTATTAGATGTTTGCTATATGCTGGGTAATATGCAAACAGCTGTTCAGGGATTGTCTTGTCTTGTCTTTACAACAGCTCTATGAAGACGATGCCATGATTTTCTCCAAAAACCAAAAGGAACAAAACTAAAGGTCACAAAGAAAGGTCAGCAGCCCAAGTGCATATAACAAGTGACTGAAACCAAGATTACACCGGCTCTGACCCCTAGACCCAAGCTCTTGGGTGTTTTAAGTAACTAAAGTGATGAACAGTGATGGTAGCAAAATATGCGGAGACGTGACCAAGAAGGTCGAAATGCTTCATCACCATTTCTTTATTAAGTCTGCTAACGAGGCACTGCCCGGTCTTGGGGCGTTTGGATTCTCTCTGTGACCATGGCAAGTGCTAGTTCCACGTCCGCATCTGACAACAGCACAGAAGCAAAGCATCCTGTCTGCCGTGTGTGGTGTTAGTCACCAGGGCGCAGAGCAGGACCACAGCCCCATGCTCCGAATTCACGTTCTGGGTGGGGGGCTGTGCACACGGTGCCGAAGGAGGGGAAGACCGGCAGCCACAACGAGACGTGTGTTCCCTGCTAAAGGTCTGACACAGAAATCTCTCCAGCACAAGATGTGGATGGCACCCCGACAGTACATTTCAACGGAAGGCACCACCACAGTAACAGCAAAACTGCGTTACCCTTTCTGAACAAACACAAGAGAGAGTTTATTTTCATTCTGAGTTTATTGAGCACTCATCCAGTGGCACTGAAACGATACATGGGTTCCAACCCTGGCAAGACACCGCACTGGCTCTGCAGTAACGCCTGCCGTCCGTAGGCATGACAGCCACGCCTCCCGGCCCCCTTGCGGTGTGGGAGGGACTGTGGGCCCTTCAAGCTCACTGCACTTCACGTGAACTTTCCTCCAGAACAGGCGTTTCTGAGAGCTTAGCACAGCTCCCCGTCCCGGTTCATTTGTTCCTTTTTATAAAACCATGATTAAACGAGACAGTAAACGTCTCTACGTAAAAGCATCAAGAGCCGGAAACTTCCATAAGTAATGTTTAAAAAGACCCAGCTCCGTGTTTGTTACCCCTCTGATAACAATGCTCTGGCCGCACCTTCTCTGGGGTGTCAGCCTTTCAGTTCGTCACCCTCTGCCCAGCCATGCATTTGTCAGCCAAGGCAAAGACCCTGCAACGGAGCTAGCTACCAGTGACCCTGGGGCGAGATTCCTCAGCTGGCGTCGGGGAAGGGGATGGGCCTCTTGTGCTCTGGTTTCTTGGGACAAGCACCCTTGAAGCACCTCATGGAGACCTGCCTGGAGTTTGAGGCTTTTACCCCTTTTTAAAGAGAAGCATCCAAGGCCAGGGTGCGCCACGGGAACTACTCCTGCTTCGAAAGGGAGCATTCTGGGGGCACAGAGGAAGGCTTGGAGCAGCCCCAGGCTGCAGCACCCCCACCCATCCTTTTAGAGAAGAAACACAGACACGAGGCACACCGTTTTCTCTCTATGGGGAAATTCAGCGTGGTCACGTCGTCGGGGAAAGCCTGCCGAGACGAGTGCCCACGCTGTTTTTCACTCTCACACCCCTGCACCACGGCGGAACTGGATAGCAGTCTAGGCGTAGCGCGCACCTGGCCTGCGCCTCGGAACACCAGCGAGCCTGGAACGCCACCTCTGTCCCGTGAAGTACACTAAGCATGAAACTACTCCGGGTGACGCGAACAGCGGCCCACGGACTCCCAGCTTTCAAAGAGGGTGGAATGCAAGACACGACCTTCGAGTAGAATTCACTTAGTCACTGATTTATGGACATATTATTTCCGTATCTTTCCAAAAGCCAACGAGATCCAGAGGGATGGCAAAAAAAAAAAAAAGACACGGAGGGGCTGGAACTGTGCTGTCACTTCTAAAAACCATCAGACGGACGAGCATCAACCAGTCACACGGCGCCGGTACCGAGCATACTTCCTAAACTGGACATTTGTACATTTGACTATTTGTTGTAATTGAATATCAAGTCAACAAGTATAACATTTTCACAAGAATGTAAAACAGGATAAGCTTAAAACCAAAGCAATCCGCCGGCAATGACCACACACAGCGTTGACCGCGGCGACGGCTCATCACGCTCGTCCGTTCGCAGGACTTTCAGGAGGGACGTGAAGGGGTCTTTACCCTTCAGATCCCCAAAACTTATCATGTGCTTTGGGCTGCCCACTGCCCAGCCTGGAGGAAAACTGCCCTTAATTTTTATGAGTCGTTTTTTATTGTTTAGCATCAGAGCTTTTGTATTTTCCAAAATCACTACCTAGATGGCCTTGATTTGAAACAGAAGGACGGTAAAAATTCAATATATCACCTGAACTTCCTTTTCATTGACTAATAATTAATTTCTTGAGCATATTCTGGACATCTACTCTATGCATAGCAGTACTTTTTAAAACTCTAGGTGAGGGCCGGGATATTGTCTTTGAGGAAACAATGACCATAGAAGCCCCAGGAAGGCCCTTTCCGTCAATTATCCCATGATTCAGCGGGCCAGCAGGTGTGGGGCACCTGGCCACCCCAGGTGCTGTGCTGTCTGTACCAGCCTGACTCTGGAGGCTGACGTGGGTCTTCAGGAGGTTTGTGTGACTGGGAGGACTGAGGTGGAGCAAGACTTCCTCACCAAGGCCGCACAAGGCCCGAGGTCGACAGGGTTGTGGTGACGGCATAGCTCCCTATTTCACAGTCCCTTGTTGAAGTACACACGTTGCAACTCGGGGTGCGTCTCTCGGATCTTGGCCTGCAGCTCAGCCTCCAAGCTTGTCACAGACATGGAACTGGGGTAAGGGAGGAAGGACAGTCGTTACCTGGGCAGAGGTGGGGGCGGAAAGGTCCTGCTGTCTCTAAAGGGGTCTTGGCCAGCCACACAAAGGCAGTAAATAGGTTTAATTCCTCACTTAAGAATGGCGGGATCACAGACAGAGGAGGACGCGCAGGTGAAAGGTGGAGTTCTCTGTCAGGCGGAGGGACCTGATCAAGTTTGTTCTAGAACAGGGTGCCTCGTCCGCAGCCCACTCTGAAAGCCCGGGGCATTACGGACCCTGTGCTTGGAGCCTGTTGGCCCGGGAGGGACATCACAAGGGCAGCGGCCTGGCAACACTTACTCAAAACCAGAACAGCAAAGTGCCGCTGCTCTGTGCCTGGAAGTGAGATCAGGAGGCGGCTGAAGACCTACATTTAAACGAAGCTGACTTAATGCCCACCAACCCAGTTGTCACATCAAAACGATGCCAGGGCAGCTTGGGATGAGAGTAGGCAGTAAGGCTTTTAAGGGAAAAAACAAGTATGAAGAAGGGAAGCAAATACACCAACCACCGGAGGCAGGTGTGTGTGATTGCCGGCCCCGGGGGGTGGAAAGCACGTTCCAGTAGAGCTGTATCACAGACGCAGGTGCCGACGGGCTGGAGGACGGTGGGCCCCATGTTTAAAGGGTTATAAAAGCAAAGCTGCCCCAGAGTTAACCTGAGTCTGACAAAGTAAAAAGCGTTCTCAAATGGAGTGGGAGCAGGTAGACAGAGCTGGGTACAGAGAGGTTCGAAATTAAACAGATGTGCGTTTGATCTTTGCCTCCAGCTGTTCCTGTTAAGAGACCTCGGCTTCCCTCATCTGCTTGGACCTTGACTTTGCCACCAATGAAATGCAATAACAGCTCCTGTGTCTTCAACTGGTTTTTCGGATTAAAACTTGTGATGGTTCCGAAGAATAAGAATACATACCTTTTCTGAGGAAAGAGAGCACAGCACAGAGGCGTAGCAAATACCAAACTTAAACAAAAACAAAAACAAATCAGAACACTTAGTTTCCAGTTTACTTTTCCAACAATCCCCTTTCTCTCTTTCGAGCCCTATATCACCTCACAAAAATATGTTTGGTTTGTATCATTTTATTATACCAAAAACTGCCAAAATGATTTTTAAAAAAACCCAAAGAGATAACTGGAGTTTAAAAAAGAATCATGCAAATAGCCCAAACGTTGTTGGTTTCCCTAAAGACAATTTACGTCTTTAGCTAATTATCGGGACCGTAAGCCCAGGTGTTCTGGGGTGGTCCCATTTTCAAAACCAGGTCCCGTATTACCTCCCCACCCCCTCCCCTTTCATATGCTGCACATTTATCTTTAAAAACAAAATTAATGATATCCAAGGAATTCTACTCACCAGAAGCCAACCAGTCCAACTTGAATGGGCGCACTCATCCATGGGAACCTCTGTGTTGAGAAATAAATTGTTTTGAATGTTTTTTGTACAGGCTCTTAGAGACCGTTTCTTCTGCCGATTAACTGGAAGGAACCTCTCCACATTACAAGATCTGGGTGGGATGTGATTAGTGGAATCAGGGGAGACACTGCAACATGCGTGCTAGTCCTGACTTCCTGTGCTCCCCCTGCCCTGATCTGTCAGCAAACGCACGTAAAACACCGGGGGGCTTCTCATTTGTTTCCCTTGCACATATAATCCGAATGATGCTTGGCTTCATACCGGAGGTGGAGAAATTGCTATTGTTTAGTTATAATTTAGCTTCCGGCTGGGAGGCAGTACAGCCTGGTCCCAAATGTCCACCCTAACAGTTTGTTCCTATCTGTGGGGAGGGAGCAGGCAGAGCCCAACCCTCCAAGCTCTGGTGTCCTGTCTGCAAAACAAGGGTCACAACAGCTTCCTAAAAGCCTGCGGGTGCAGATGCGTCAGGGCACGTTCAGGAAGCACCCAGGACAATGCCTGGGGTGGAGCAGAAGCCCCACAAACGTCCCTCCCCATCTCCCACATCTTTCCTTTCTTGGTGTTAGCTGCTATCAATATGGTTAAAGGTTCGGCTGGCACACACCATTTCTGCCTGCCACTTTTTAAAAATGGAAGTGAACGAGTTGATTGGTCTTTTGGAGACCAAAAGGACTGTTAGATTTTTAGTTGTCAAAAGGAGTGGTACCAAAACACACAACATAAAGAGCGATGAGGCATATGGTCCCATAACTAAGGCCACGGGAATAGCTGCAAGCACGTTGTGAAATGGTTGTCAGGACGTCAGCCAACTTAGTTAAGAGTCAACACAGGCTGTTAGAAGATCACGATCCCAGAATGCTCATGTACGAGGCGTACCCTGGTCCCTGAAGACGACTCCGGTGACAGAGGACATCACACAGGTTAACATTAGGGGAGAGAGGCGTGGACTAGAGGAAGGGAGAAATGTCATCAAGAGGAGACTGATCCACAGAGCCCCACCCCGCAAATGACAGCAAGAAAAGGAAATGCTGGACCTCAGGCAGCCGGCACCGTCCGATGAAGGATTTTCATAAGGAGATGCTAAATCCTCGTCCCCACACTTCCCAGACGTGTGACATCTATGCCGGTCACAGACTCGGTGACGGGAAGGCAGGCTAAGTACAGAAGGAGATGTCACGGAAGGATGAACCTGGGCCCACACGAGCCCGGGAGAGCAGCCTGCTCCTTTCCAGGGGACTCCTGTCTGCAGCACCCCGGGCTGACCCGGTGGCTCAGGGAGCAGGGGCCTGCGACCTCACAGGATGCGCACAAATGAAAGGCGGTGGTTTGGATGCAAAGGCTCTCGGTCCTGACAAGGGTCCCGGAAGATTCTGACTGAGCCCATGAAACTCAAGCTGGATGTCACCCCTGCTCCGACGCCTTCTGCAGCACCCCATTCTGCACACCCACCCCTACTTCTAACACAGGAAGTCAGAGGGCTCTAGAGGGTGCAGCGTCTTGCAGCTGTGACCAGGGGTCTGTGGACTTCTCCCAGGGACGCTCCACAGAGCAAAGGGGCGCTGGAGAGCCGCTTGGACTCTGCGCACGTCTCACATCAACACGTAAGACTGGATACAGGTCAGAGGAGGCGCTCACCAGCACTGTTTCTTCCTTGCATAACTTCTCCGCGCATTTTCCTAAGAATGTACTTGTGTCGAAAGTGTGAACGGAGTGTTCCAAAGTGTCTGCCTTCATTTCCATCTGGGGCCCGTCGGGAGTACACAGGCCAATAGACATGCCTGGTGGGCATTGAGAATTCTCCCAGTCACTGACCTCATTCAGGAGGTGTTTGGTCAGTGAACTATGTCCTTGTCTCAGAGCTATGCAGTGTCCCTGTGATGTCGTAATCCCAATTCTGTTTCCAGGACCCAAAACAATTCACCCCGGCACTCCTGCTCCTCCCGTGAGGGGCCTGACCCACTCCTCCCGGCAGGCCTGACGGCACGAGCCAAAAGAGTCACCCTGTCCCCTAGTCTCCCACTTGTTGTAGGAACTGGGGAGCAAAGGTCAAGCCTAAACCACTGCGTTGAATCATGGAGGCTACAAAAAGAAGAATGCGTTGAGATTCCTCGCTTACAGTTTCATCCCGTAATGTTTTCAGACCTTGAGGGGAGGCACTTGGTAGACGAACACAAGACTGGATATGGCCTCCCAAGAAAAATGAACCGGGGCCCTAACTTCACTGCCCCACGGGGCCACCCCCAAATCATTTCTTTCATTTCCCAGAGTATGGACAGCGGCTCGTGAGCACCAAACTCACACCCTCTCGCCATTATTACCTAGCTAAGGTGAAGCGCGTGACCGTGTTATAAACTCTCGAGAGGTGGGCAGCGGTTCTCATGTATGAGAGCTTTCTCCAGTACCCGAGAGTAGAAATAAAATGTTCCTGGAAACATCTTTTCATGTATGGAAGTGCCCAAGTGCCACCGGCCTTCAGGTTCTTTCCCCGTGATTCATGTGGGGAATATTCTGTGGGCGTGGAGTCTGGAAAGGAGTTGAAAAGGCCGAGGCAGTGGCAAGGGAGCCCGGGCTTACCTTCAGGAAGGCTTTCTTCTCCAAGGTGTTCATGATGAACGGGGGGGTGGCTGCAAGTAAAGACAGGCCTGCTGAGACCTTTATTTCAGTCCGGTGTCAGCTTGCATTTTTTCCCACGATTTGACAAATACTTGTATGGCCGTTAGGCTATTTTCACACTGGCCGAGCAATTATTTAAAATACTTTAGGATTGGGGGGAAAAATCTACTGTTCTCATTCTCCAGGTTTTTTAAAAAGAATGTAATGCTCTCTTCCAGCCAGAAAGTTCTACAATCTAAAGTTAAATTTTGCATTTAGCTTGAATCCTGAGCAGCACCAGCATCAGGAACACTTGCCCCCTGCACTAATAAAACAAACGCCGTCCCTGGCAGGCGGCGGGCAGGGCCGGCCAACCGTGCAGCGTAGAGAATAAGGACCCGTGCCTGCAGTCCCGCAGGCCACTTGCTAGCTGGGCAATCCTGGAAAAGTTACCTCACCTCTCTGAGCCTTGGTTTCTGTTGGTTTTGCGTTTTAGTTTTAAATTGGCAAAGGAGCCCATCCACCAAGGGGGGGGTGATTTCTTTGGTGCAGCGATGCATACACGCTTGCTCAGCCTGTCTTTTTGGGTGAGTGAGGGGACGGCAGCTGTACTAACCCATGCCGGGGGCCGCCATGAGGATCCTGGAGATGACCACCTGTGTGATGGCTTGTTTCGCTGCGTGTGCCGACTCACCCAGGCGGGCCCCCTGTTCATCCGTGATGGGAATGCCAACCTTGAGTTCCCTAGAGAGCAAAGCACATGCCAACATGTCCACACATGCCTTCCTGGAACGGCCGGAAAGGTCAGGTCCCCACGTAACCCGATCGCCCACTCCAGTGTCACTTTGGGCACGAACGGGTCTGTTTTCACATCCCATGAACAGGTTTAATCCTCACGGGACAGGCACAGAGGTAAAATAACACAGCAACTTTGTTAAAAAAAAAAGGGGGGGATAGCAATTTTAATAAAAATATGACTCAAAGGGTGACTGTGAAAACTTAAGAGTAAGGGTGATTTTTATGCTCGTGTCCAAATTCGAGCAAGTTTCCAAAAGAGAGGAAGACTAAGTGAACTGACGGTGACCCAGGAGCAGTCCCAGCGGATGGCACCATGGGGTACTTGTGACAAATCAGTAAGTGGCAACAGTCACATAGGCTGTCACGGCAGCTCCTAGCGTTACCCTGTGTTTTGTTATCCGTTCCAAAATGCTTTTTCTCGTTCTCCTCTAATTTTTGCCAGTTCTAAAAATATACTTCCAAAGGTGTCGATTAACATTACTTTAAACTCCCGATGAAAATTCCAGGGATGGTGGGGAGAAGGACCTGTTTTAGAGAAAAAACTTTCTGTGTCTAAATCTTTCCCTAGACCCGACACAACTAAATTTAAGTGTGAGATACATCCTTTGAAACTTGTTACTGCACAGAGCTGGAAAGAGTATTCCAGCCTCTTCCGCGCGGCCTGCTCCAGGCATTTAGCAACTCAGTGGCTGAGCTTGTTTCATCAGTGGGCCCATCCTCACCCCCAATTCCTGCTGATTTTGACGCAAATCTCCAATCCCATAGTTTTTTATCTGTACTGTTAAAATAATTTTTGAAACCTTCAGCGAAGCTAACCCTTACAAAGATCCCATTGCCGCTGTCAGGCACAGCCCTTGCGGAGGTGCGGGTGACCCACCTTTGCCTCATGAGCGGGATGTTGATGCAGTTGGCGGCGGCTACCGCGGCGAAGGGCACGAAACGTCCTATGAGCGGCGACACGTGCTGCGGAAGAGAGCGTCCCAACGCATTACCCGGCTGTCCCTGCACTCCCGAATGGCCGCACTGGTTGCTGCTTGAAAGCTGTGGGAAGTGCAGGCCCTACTTGTGTAGAAACTCGGGGGGCCCTCACGGCCGGTTTCCTAGCGGCAGTTCTATACTTCCAGCTGGGCCGCCTAAGGCATTGTGGCAGCTTAGTGTGGCTGCTGGAGAAGGGCTCTGAGCCCCAAAGTCCTGAGGTCAGGTGCGGGCTTGTCCCTGTCCTCCAAGGTGTGGCCGGAGGCCCGCTGCCTGCAGCCTCTGGTGGGCTGTTGGGGTGGGGGAGCATTTAGCGCTTGACTTGGGACTGAACACAGTGTCACGCGCAGAGCAGGGTCTTGCCTAGAGTGACACCCCTCCCCAGGCTTATTGGAAGCTATAACTAAAGCATGCCATTGAAGAGAACGACAATGGGAGAGTCCTAGGACTTGCACTATTTTGAGGAATAACAGAGTGACTCGGAGCGAGGCAGGGAGAACCAACTAGGAAGCTTTCCCGTGGGGAGGAGACCCCCGGCACCTTGGTCAGCGCGTTGAGTCCTAGAGCGGTCACCACAGCGCCGGTCGTCGCAGACACGTAGGCCGTGCCCAGTTCACTGAAAAGAAGGATGGCACACAAGTAAACAAATAACGGGTATGTGGCAGGAGACTTTTTTTTAAACTGAGGGGAAAATGTGAAAGGGCATGATTAAGAACAGATAGTCTGCAAGACAACGTCCCCATCGCTCTGCAAGTGGCGGAGCCCAGAGAAAGGCAAGCAGACCCACATAAACAGTGGGGCCCTTCACACAGCACAGAACGCAAGAAAAGGAAAACACGGGCACGCACGGAACGGGCCATGTCGGCGGGGACGGGCGGGGGCTGTGTGTGCGGGAGGCAGCGCATGTGGGAAGGTGCATCTGGCCTGTGTGTTTGTGGCACATTCATTTAAATTAAAAACAAACTCTTCAAAATACTCCTATCATACTGAAAGTAAAAATGCCATGCTGTTCTCCTTAAAACGATAACTTAGTGCATAAAAGTGCAAAACGTCTCATCCTCAAAATACAACGAAGCCCAAGCAATTCTCTCCTGTTTAGAAATGCATTTCACTTAAAGCACTGGGTGCAAGTCAGGAGCGACAAACCCTGCTGGCTGCAGAGCCCGCGTCCTTTGTTACAACGATCACAGCACAAGAGTGCAGACCGCGAAAAGCCACTTAAAGTGATAGAACGGATGCGTTAGACAAGCTACGCTGAAAGTTTTGGTTAACGGATCACTTCCACCCGTCTGCAGTTTTTTTCAGGGAGGCAAAAGTTTAAACTCATTCACTTTGGCTCCCTCAGTGACCACGTTTAAGACAAATCAGGTATAAAGGCCCCTTGACCTCTGCAAAGAGCACACTGTGGACGAGGCTACTTCTGCTGCTGGCGTCTGTCCACACGCACAGGGCGGATGGGGGTGCAACGTGTCGTTCGCGACAGCCCCTCCCCCCTGAGCTGCTGCTGTGTGTTCTGTGGGGAGAAGAGCCCGAGCGGGTGGAAGACCCATCCTCCTACCCCTCCTACCAGCGCCACTAACAGCACGAGTGACATCCGAGAAGTCAGTCTGGACAAAAGTCACATTGGCGGAAAGGGAGAGAAAGGACCACTGCTGAGAAGTATGCTCCATAATCTACTTGTTTAAACAGTAGCGCGACACCACCCCGTCAGACGAGCAGTGGAGAGGGGCGGTGGGCGGGTAAATCGTGGCCTTACTTCACAGTGAGGGGCGCGTCTCCACTCCTGTTGGTGTAATTGACCACGGCGTTGAAGGACTGGTTGACCCACTGCCAGAACAGCACCGCCGGCGTGGTCCTGAAACAGAGAGAGCCATCACACTGCTGCCCTCGCCTGCGGGCCTAGCTGCTGTGCAGGGCGGGAAACTCGAGCCCCGGTGACCAGAGAGGAGGGGACCAGAGGTGGGAGAACGCTGGGTCAGAGGCTTAGGACCTGGCGGCTGGGCAGATTTTCATCATCCCGGATTCCTCACTCGTTAGATGCGGGCGACACCGAGCTCAGAAGATTATGGTGAGGATGGAGTACCTCCCTTATGCTTTACCTTACATTTGTAGAGAGCCTGGCACAGAGCAGGTACTCAGTAAATGTCAGGTGCTTGTTATGGGGAGGAAAGGAAGCCATGGGTAGGCGAAGCCATCCTGATCCCTCCCACCTGCATGTGCAACCTACACGTCTCCGTCTGCACCGCCACCCACACCTGCACCTGTGTCGCAGGAATGGGCGAAGGCGGGAATTTTATTCCCTTTGTCCATCTCATTTCCTTTGGGTCTAAGCTTTAGGGAAAAAAGTTCAAGCTCCTCTTGAACAACAGAGAGAAAACTTCGGTGGAAGGAAAAGGTACAACAGACCCCTAGAGTTGCATCTATGCAGATTGGCACTCAACATGAAATCTTACTTACTTCAAGGACATTATTTACATGCAAAAATCTACTCGAAGCTCCTGTGATACAGAATGAGCTGTTGTCACCTTTCTGTAACTTACCTATAAAACGTCATCATACAGCCTGTGATGGTCATGTTCATGGGAACCTGAGCCGACATTCGTCCTATCAAAACCATCTTTTCGCCGGTGTCGGGATGAAAAGCTGAGTCATAGATGTACTTTGCTCTCCACAGTTCATTTTCTGTGAGACCCGGCGGAATAACTCCTTGTCTAGGGAGACAACAACAAATAGTCACTCGTCTCTCGTACCCCGCCAGCGGGGACAGACAGGCAGCTAGACGGCCTTCACGTCTCCGCTGACTTAAAGCAGCAGCTGTGCCTGAAGGAGCGACCAGCACATTGCATGGACTCAGTGAGGTGTTAGTGACACAAAGGATAATAAACACGTAAAATGAACATTTCAAGCCCACATATCTCAAATTATCTATAACTTGGAAGAACTAAAACATACCTTGTATAATAGGGAAGTAGTAAACTTAGACATATTCGTTGTTTTAAATGACATATTTAAAAATATAGTTTGAACTTTGCAAACTCTAAAATGTTTCTAACCAATTTGACAAAAGCCGTGGCGATCAAGAATATGAATTCGTATTTGTATCAATAGTTTGAAAACCTAGGCTAGAAAGGCTCATTATTTATCTCCGAAGCAGCCAGCCCACCCTAATTCTCGCCAGTTTGCCTTTTGTGTGGGGTCTTCTCCATCAGGACATAGAAAGGTGCAAGGGGTGGCTGTAGATGCAGGAGGCGGATGAGAAGGGGCAGGGTGCTGTGACAAGGGGGCCTCACAGACAGGTACCGATGAGTTGGAGGGAGGGCTGTCTTATTTTCAAGGTACTGTGACTCCTGGACATCTGTGTTAAGGGCCAGCGATGGGGGATAAAACACACCTTCCTTTTTTTTTTTTTTTTTTTTTTTTTTGTGAAAAGGATTCCATTGGGAAAACCAAAATTGTGAGCTTGCTAAGTGAAGGTTTAAAGACAATAGGCTGACATGATGCTCTGCTAATACATTCAGCCGAAAGCACGACCCTGACCTTACCCGTAATCGTGCACGACTTTTCGGGCGTTCTCTAGTTGTTCGTCGGTGAGCAGGATATTCCTGGGGTCCGTTACAGTGAAGAAGTGGCTGGCTCGTCCCAAAAAAGTGCTTTGATCCCATCGAGGCTCTTTGATGTTAATGTTCGGTGGGAGTTCCCCAGACATGGTCCTGGACGAGGGGGGGTCAGAGAGACAAGTCCAGTTAAGACTGACAGTGTCGGGGTACAGTTAGGGCCTTCTGCGTCTCCCTGATCTTCAAGTAAAGACGCATGTATATTCCTACTTCCAAAAATAATTTTACTGTTAATGGCAGAAAGACGATCTAAACCCACTTTGTCCATAAATCTCAACCAAATTTCAATGATTTCCCACATATGTCTTTTTATAAGTCCGTGGTATTATATCCTTCCTTACATTTGGAAACCGAAAACTACTCTAGAGAAACTAGAAATAGAAAAAGTTAAAGAAAAATAATATCAACAGTGACATGGTCTCATGTTCGAAGCCCTTTTTCTGGGGGAAATATTCAGCATCAAACCGCTACTGCATTCTGGTCTGTCTCCGCTGTTTCTACCAGTAGGCGGGGCTGTCCCTGTCCTGGGAGGGAGTGAAGTCCCTGGTGCGGTGGGAGGGGGAGCAGTGGGTATGGCTTCCCTGAAGGCGGGGCTGTTTAATGAGAAGCAGCCAGCCCAGGCCTAGGGTCCCGGACTTGCCCCTGACCTGCCGCCTCCCCTCCCCCAACAAAGGTGGAAATTGGTCGAAGATCGCACCTCTGTTTAGAGAACGGTGCCACACCTCCCAGGGCCAGGCCGCACAGGACACCAGAGTACATGTTCAAGAATATGCACATGAGTTCACTAGCTTTATAACACCTAACGCAAGGGAAGGGACCACTGAGCAAACCAGGAGACACCAGTGGGGAGCGCATCCTCCGCACCGTGTTCACCTGAGGCCCTGATGAGATGCGGAACCACTGAGAGAGCGTCAGGCAGTCAGAGAGGCCGGGAAAGAGAAAGGGAAGGTGGACCACACAGCCTCGGGGGACTAAGCGGCGAGCCTCCGCAGGGGGCATTTACTGAGCAGTCGGTCACCAGCTGGTTTAGTAACTGCAGGGGGTCAACAGCAAAATGTTCTGCTTTCCGCATTGTCCAGGCAGATTTCCGATTTTGGACAGGTTCAGTTTTCATGATCTGAAGAAACGATGGAATGGGGGTGTAGAGGAGCAAAAGAGGCTGTAAGAGTCCAGAACAGAGACGGAGGGAAGTGCCTGCTGCAAGGAGGTCTCTTGGGTGTTGAAATACTGGCACACCTCGTTTTATTGTGCCTTGAAGACAGTTTTTACAAAGTGAATGCCAGTGGCAACCCTGCCTGGAGCAAGTCGATGGGCCCCATTTTTCCGATGGCATTTGCTCAGTCTGTGTCACAGTTCAGTAATTCTCAAGAGAGTTCCGACTTTCTCATCATTATTATATTTGTCATGGTGCTCTGTGATCAGTGATTTGGGTGTTGTTATTGTAACCGTTTTGGGGCAGCACGGACCCCAAGGACGGCAAACTTAACGGACAAATGCTGTGTGCTCCATTCCCACTTCTCTCTCCTCCTCAGGCCTCCCTGTCCCTGCAGACACTACGGTAGTGGGATTGGGTGACTGATAGCCTGTAATGGCCTCTATGTGTCCAAGTGACAGGGGTAGTAAAAGGTTTCTCCCTCTAAGTTGGAAGCGTCATTGAACAGTTGAGTTGTCCATGGAGCCGGGACTTTTCCCAAGGAACTTTTAAGCTTGTGTCCCAGTCTTCAGGAGCCATTCTGGGAGGCCTGCCTGCCTTCCTCCCAGGTTAGAGACCACACAGGCATCGCACAGCCATGCAAGGGCATGCCCCCCGGCTCCTCGGCCCGGACCGGTCCCCCCACACCCCAGCCTTCACGGCTGGTGAGCAGGCAGCTCCAATGAGTCGGTGGTGATCTGTTTAGTTTCTAAATGAGTCTACCGAGCCAGTCAGTTAGCTGAACTGGGGTTCCTGGCTGCAAGCAGCACCTCCCTCACCGTCCTCTAGCCTGGAATCCTTGGGCGGAGGTGACGAGGGAAGGAAGGGTTATAGAGTGTGGAGGCGGTATATCTGAGTTCAAATCCCAGCTCCACCGCGACTGTCACCCTGGAGACATTATCCCAGGGTCCAGGTCTGTGTATCTTCGTCAGCAGGGGTAGCGTATCACCTAATAATATCCACTGGCATCAAATAACCGCCTAGTCTAAGAGCTTGTCTTACATTTTCTCCCCTAACCCTCCTAACAGCGCGGGCACCAGGGCGGTCAGCTAAGGTGCTCCAGTAAGTGTCCGTGCCAAAGCGTTGCCTCAGCTGTCCGGCTCCAGAATCCCTGCTTCCTGGGTGGCGGCTGTGACAGACAAGCATCTCCCTGGAAACCCTGATTCAAGAGCGTGGTGGGGTCTAGGAACCTGAATTTTAAGAAGTAAACCATTGGTATCCTACGATTAGTTAAGTTTGGAAAACACTATGTTTGAAAGAGTATAAAAGCTATAAATAAATAATAACCAGAAGCCCTACCAGTGAAGGGAAGATTCTTACCCTCTGGTGGGGGCAACATACTTATTTAGGTGACTCCAGGGCCACTCATGCCAGCTGCTGGGCCTGTCCTTCTGAGCTGGTTCCTGCTGAGGAGGGCCCCTGCCCTGTGGCCCGGTCCCCAAGGGCCCACCCTGACGACCCGCGGGATCACAGCTGGACTTTAGCCACAGCATTCCAGTCCTGGTTCTGTCCCTTCCTTTCTAGGCATGTCACTTCCCACCTCTGAGTCTCAGTTTTCTCATCTGTGGGGCAGAGGTCAGTGCTGGCTCCCAGAGTTGGTGGGATCGGCAAGCGGACATGGGCTGCAGGGCTCGATGGGCCCTGACTGTACCTGGCGGGCAAAGGTGAGGTCGTCACTAACAGGCCAGGCCTCCAGGAGTGAAGCTGCTGTCCGCGGCGGCTGGAGTCCAGCCCAGACGTGCAGTGGCTGGGGGTTGGGTGGGGGCGGTGGGGGCAGGAATGGAATGGAGCTTTGCTGCCCGAGCACATCGAAGAGATAACCAGAAACATGTAAGCAGAACTTTTCCCCAAGATAAACTTCACTTCAGACATTTGGCCACATGCCAGGAAACCGCTTCACTGTCGGAAAAGACTTTTCCAAAATTTCACAGAAAATAAGCAGAGAATGTGCCGCATCAGGGACTTAGTGACAAAGCCCTTTAACTCTCGCTAAAGATTAACAACGACAGTGAAGGCATTAAATTGGAAACTTGGCTAAAACAAGTGCTGTCTGAAAGAGACAAGGAGGTCTGGCTGCCCTGGTCTGTCCAGTCAGGGCCAGGCAGGAGTGGGGCCCCGGCTCAGTCGCTGTGGGGGGACGGGACGGAGCGCCCCTTATGTGCCGGGCCCTGGGCTTGCCCTGCGCTATCAGACCACTCACTCCTTGCTTCAGCCCTTTCAGGTAATTCCCCATCTGTAGTTCCTCGGAGACACCAAGTTCCAAGCCCCAGGTGACAAGCCTGGGAGTGGCTGCTCTGTCTGACCTTGTGCCGCACTCCGGCCCCTCGGAGGGCCGGGGGCCGTGTGTCTGCCAGGACGGCCAGGCCCACGCAAGGAGTAGCAAATGTCCTTCGTTGTCTGGCTTTCAGCTGGTCACCCACACACAGCGCTCCTTTCTCTTGGGCACGGCCACACAGGAGATCAGACCAGAGACCAGAAAGTGGGCCCTAGGCAGAAACTGTCCTTTCAAAGGGCATTTCCACTCAGCAGTGGCTTTCTGCGGCACGCACTCCTCTACTCCGGGGACGGGCCTGTCAGGAGAGGTGGGCGCAGCCTTGAATTGGGAAGATGTGCGCAATTACTGCCTTCTGCCTGTCTCCCCCCACCATCTTCCCGCCCCTACTCCCACCCCGCCATGCAGAGACCTTGCTTTTATTAACTGTAAAACGCCCAGCTAACAACACGATCCCTGTGCGTATTCCAGTCCTCAAGATCAATTTTGGGGTTGGGTTTCTTCATCTATATCTTAGGGTGGGTGAAATTCCTCTTCATTAAAAAAAAATTCTACTGCCCTGGTTGGTGTGGTTCAGTGGATTGAGCACAAGCCTGCAAAACAAAGGGTCGCCTGTTCGATTCCCATTCAGGGCACATGCCTGGTTTGTGGGCCAGGTCCCCAGTAGGGGGCGCGTGAGAGGCAACCACACATTGATCTTTCCCTCTCTTTCCCTTCCCTTCCCTTCCCTTCCCTTCTCTCTAAAAATAAACAAACAAATAAAAATTCTATTGGTTTCTGCCTGAGGTGGTGGCATGAGGCTGAAACAACGATGAAATACTGCCGATCTGTAACATCTGGACAGGTGTGGTTGAGTGTTGCACTCCCATCAAAGAGTCAACTCAGATTATTTGCTGTCTATGAAAATATTTTACGATAGTAGTTAACTAAAAATTGAATAGCTTTGAACTTCTGATAATTCAGTGTGGATTTGTCATGCATTCTAACTTCATTTTTCTCTTTCCAGGCTAACTTGCAATGTCAGTATTTTTTTTTTTTTTGAACGACTCACTGCTAATGATTTTTTTCCCTTTAACCTCAATTGAAAGGCTGCACCCCGATTGGGCACGTGTAAGCACTGCCCGCTTGGTAGGGTGTAGGGCCACTGTCCATCCGTTCTAAGGCCGCCAGAGAGCAGAGGAGGTGGACCTGCCCTAAGGCCGCTGCTGCCCTGGTTGTCCTCCCAGCCTTCTCCGCAGGAAGTGCGGTCAGTGCGGTCGCAGAAGGGATGTTCCCTCCCTGTTGGCACCTTTCCATGCCCAACCACATGGGGTGTCAGAGAACTCGAACAGAGTGTTGAGGGCATTTGAAACAGTTCGCTGCAGGCAAATTATAGCTGGCCCTGCTAGGACGGTCCCTGTCCTGAAGGCCAGGGGGCCTGAGGGCCTGCACGCTCCATCTGATCCTTGACAGCGAGCTTAGAGCAATGACACATGGGAGCTGACGGGGCCTCCTCTCCACACGCTGTCAGCCTGGCCAGCTGGACCCCTGCCGCCCTGGGGGGAGGAAGGGCCTGCTTGAGGCCCCAGCACTTCTTGGTGGAGCCTCTGATCATCCTCCCACAGAGCCCCCTCTCGCTGTGCACACCTTCTGTGTCAGGTCTGAGCCCAGCTCTGTAGCAGCTGCACAGCTCCCTTATTTACCTGCGTGCCCCCTTCCACCTACGACGATGCCTGGGACCCGGAAGAAGCTCAGCAAACTGGGAGTGGACAAAGGAAGAGAAACGCTAGGGACCCATCTCAAAAATCTAGAAGGTGAGGCAGAAGAGAGATTAGGACTTCTGAGGAAATAACCAACCACATGTCCTGCGGGCCCAGAGGTGCTGTCACTCAGCACGGCAGACGGTGGCTTTTGCATTCCCAGGCGCTCACCGCCCACTTGCCCCGAGTGTCCGAGGCGCAGGCCACTGCCGGGTGCGGAGGGCAGGGAGGGGAGCAAAGGCAAACACGCCCCGATCACAACGAGAGAATACAGCCAGCCAGGAAACAGTTCGTTTCAACTGCGGACAAACGAGTTAAAGGAAGAGCACGGGCACATCGTGCCCGAGGGGGCAATTTTAGACAGTTCAGCAGGGGGGAGCCTCTGACACTCCGGTGGCCAGCTGTGTGACCTTGGGCAGATGACTCAACCTCTCTGGGCCAGTTTTCTCATCGGGCTGAGTATCTCACAGGGGTGGAAGAATGTCAAACTAAAGGGACCTGAATGACCTGCTCACATGTAGTAGCTAATGCGGCTATTGTCACTCCGATAAGGTTACAGACCTGCGACAGGGGGAAGATCAAGAAGGGCAGAGAAATGCAAGGTCTGCCCAGGACCGGACTCTTGCCCATCTCTTCCCTCCTGGAGTGCGAGTTCTAGGGCCGGGCCAGCGGTCCCCTCCGGCCCCAGAGCCCCGCTCCAAGCCAGGAGAGCCAAGGACGAGGAGCAAGAGGGGCGTGGGGGTCGGGGCCACCCGGTCGCCTAGCAGTCGCGCGCGGTGCCCGTCCTCTCGGCAGCCATCTTGGGTGTCCTCCCCGCAGGGAGTTTCGTCGCGCTCGCTGTGGCCAGAGACAGCGCGCGGCAGGGGGCGTGCGGGCGGGCGTGGGTGAGCCCCCTCCCATCGGGGGAGCGCGGGGGAGCTCCGGCCGCCGGAGTGGGGAGCTGTCAGGCAGCTGATGGCTGAGGTCCCCAAGATGCAGGGACCTCTGGCCCGGGCGGTCCCCGGCACGGCGAGGGGACTTGTAATCGCTCAGCCGGGGGTGTCCCTGCAGCCGGCACGCGGCGCACGCCCCCGCCGGAGCCCGCGCCTCCCCACCAGACTCCCTGGGCTTTTCCCACCCATGCTGGCCACGCCGCCACCCGCGACTCACCGCTCCCCTCGGGCCGCTGCCGGCTCCACTCGCAGGACCCGGCTGGCGCAGCCTCACTCACCACCGGAAGCGCTTCTCCCGCCACCGAGGCAGAGCGCGCCGCTGCCGCCCAGAGCGCGCCCCGAGCGCGTCCCAGTCCCCGCCCAGAGCCCGGAGGTCGTGCCGGGCACCGCGCGCCCGCACAGCAGAAACCCCAGACCCGCCTCCTGAGTCTCACTAAGCTGTCACCAGGCCTACTACGCTCCTGCCACGCCAGATCCCGGTGCCAGCGCCTCGGTTTTGGCTCCTTGCCGGCCCCCCGTCTCCATCATGGTCCCCCAAGTTCATCCTCACGATGGTGTGAGGCTCTGCTCCAGCTAAAGCCGTGTTTTCCATTTTAGTTTTCCGAGGGACTACCCCTTCCTTAAATTTCTTTATTCCCAGGGTCTTGCATAGAGTCAAAATCCATTCAGTCCCTCGCCCACCCATTTATTTATTCAAACCAGTCTGTAGAAGTGAAACTAAGCTGAAAAATGCAAGTGACATAGAATTCAGCTGCCTGTAATTTCAGGCCCTGGGCTCAGCCAGTCCTGAAGCCAGATTTGCTTCCTGGGCTGCCAGTTATGGGAGTCAATAAACCTACCCACATACACTTAAAAAAAATCATAAGCCCTTGGGAGTTGGATGCATGTCCCTGACAGGGGGTGGGGGATGGGGGGAGTGACAGAGGTGGTGACATTTGTGCTGAATGCTACTACATTTGAAAAAGTAGGAAAAAGAGGCAGACAAAGGCAGAAGAAATGAGCTGAGGTTTTTGGAAGAAAAAACAAGTGTTTGCCTGTGTTTCTACCATTGTTTTAAATAAACAACCTTCAGAAACAGCTTCTGTGGAAGCTGAAATAGTATTTTTCAGCTTTATTAATAAGGAAGCTGAGTGCTGGGGAATTCTTGCTAGGCTTGCATGGACAAAGGTTGAAAAACCCTTGTATTTTAATGCGGACTTTGAACTGTTCAGGGCATGGCAAAAATAAAACACAGCACACGTCAGCAAAGGTGGGGGCATTTCTGAGCATCGTAAAAGTCAGTGAGGTGAGGAAAGAGCTTGCTGACCGTATCCCAAGGTGAAGGTTTCCTCTGGGTAGGACAGGGAATTCAGTGATCGTCAGTGTTTTTCTTTAAAATGAACATTGAAATGAAAACTTGCAACTCCAGATTATATTAGCAAAGTTGTGTATGATGGTAAAAGAAACACATAATCACACAAATTTGAAAAGTACAGAAAAGTTCAGGTACACACTCCATGTTTTCCCTGGCTCTCTCCCTCCTAGATTTTTAATATATTTTCTTCCAGTAATTTCTTTTCTTTTCTGTCCCATCAAACTTCCGTTCATCTGATGCTTGAGTTTCAGCCCTCTGTGTGTAAGACCCAGAAGCATGAGGCCCAGGGGTTAGGGACACGGGCTGTGGAGGCAGACCCACCTGGCTTCTGATTCCACCCCTGCTCCGAATGGCTACGAGACCCTAAAGAAGAGAGTTCCTTTGCCCTTCTGGGCCTTGGCTTCTCCGTCTCTAACATAGGCACAAGGCTAACACCTGCCCCATGGGACTGTTGGGACGATGACCCGAAGTAACGCCAGTGCTGAGAGGCACGGGGCTCCTGGCCCTCAGTGAGCCTCCATCGTTGAGTGCAGCTGTTACCAGGGTTCCGGCCTCTTGGCTCCCACAGCACCTCACACAGCTCTCGGTGGGCGCTCCCCTCGTGGCATCGAAGCACACTTCTACAGTCCTGTCTTCTCTCTCTAGACCGTGGATCCTTTAAAATAAAAATCTCAGTCTTATTCAACTTCCCACCCCCACTGTCTAGCACAATGTGCGATGTGGTGGACACAGCACGTTTTCGCTAAAATGTGATTAGCATCACGATGTTCCTATTTTATGATTTGCTTTCTTCGCTGAAAGTTACATTTCATAAACGTTTCCTCAGGTTGCACTGTCTTCATTCATTCATGCTTTTATTTGAGAAATGCTTATTGCACCCCAGTTACACATCAGCAACCGTTCCAGGTGTGGGGGCGTCTACAGTGAAAGGTGCACATGTAACCCCGTGCCCTCATGTCACGGCCATTCAAGGGGGGGAGGCAGACAATGGACACAGCCTGTGAGCACAGCACACAATGGCGGGGAGTGTGCCCCACAGACAGAGGGGCGAGGAGGGAGCATGGTCCGGGCAGACCTCTGGGAAAGCGTCCTTCCTTGTCCGAACGACTGTACAGAACCCCACAGGGTGCCATGTCCTCCTCCGTTCAACCTGCCGAGGGGCCTCCATCCACTCAGGCACATTTGCTTCTGTGTGTGTTTTCTCAGCAACTCCACAGGCCTTGCAGAAGAAGGGAGGTACGGCCGTAGCTGTCATGGAGGGCCCACTGCGAGCTGGGCACAATGTCACCTCTACAGACACCTTCTCTAGGCCTCGCAGAAACACTGAGGGGTTAATGACTTGTATTAGGGTTTGATAGGAAAACAGAACCAATAGGATCTGTCTGTCTATCTATCTGTGTACTTACCTACCTACCTACCTACCTACCTTCCTAGGGACTTCTGGTAAGGAGTTGAGAGGGAAAGGAGATTATTTATCAGGCCAGCCCAACAAAGAGACCAGAGACAAATTAGTCTCCCCAAACAAAGGCTTGGGGTCAGTTTTAAGAGGTGAGAGTAAGCAGAGGTTATACACAGTTCTTCATTCTACTGCTGGGGGTCTGATTGAGTCGTCTTGGAACTAAGCCAGCTCAGGTTTGGAATGTGGTAGGGTCGACAGAGAACAAAGAAAGAATTTGGCAGTTTGACTCATCAGTGAATCCACATTAAGTCCCTGTTCTGGATCATGCTAACACCAAGCTGCTTCGTGGGCTCTGGGCTCTGGCTGGTAAAAATAGCATCTCTGCTACCGGAGTTCCCTAAATCTTTGTTCCGCTGTGTTTTGGAGGTCAACTTAGGGTTATTTAAGTTGATTGGTGTGCCTGCTCAAGCCTCTGGGACCAGGCTGATCCGGCTTGGTCTGGTGGCCTCTGGTGCACTGTGAGGAGGGCTGCTGTTACGTCCCGAAAGACACTTAAAGCTAGAAAAACAATTAGGGTCTGGTTGCAGTGTTAGGGCCTGGTCTCAACGGCAGGGTTGACCTGCCATCTGCCCTTTAGTGGGGCTGGACAATGGTCAGCAGGTAGACAGGCCTTAGACATCGTTCCTCAGGTATGCAGCCCGTGATCCTGGAAGCATTCTCGTTTGGGAGTGAAAACACCCTGTGTCTCCATTACAGAGCATGTGTAAACCACATGAATCGGCTCTTTGTTTAAAAATAAAGCGACACTCAGTGTCACGTGGGAGCCAATTCTGGCTTCACTAGGTCCTGGAGGCTAAATACCACCCCGGTTCTCCTGAGAAAGCCGAGTCACAACATCGCGGGTTTAGGGAACTGGTTCATTAGTCCAATTAATCTTAACATAAGAGGGCAGAAATGAGGGAGAAATAATACTTCACATTTCTATTTGCTCTGGTTTCTTTAATTCTTCTGAGAAGAACGCGATACCTGCGTCCTCTTTGGGTCTCATCCTTTCCTTCCATTCCAACATCCATTTACTGAGCATCTGCCTGGGCAGCGCCCACCGGCTTGGTAAGAGGCACTGAGTCCCTCTCTCCCACGGGGGAGATGGCCATAAACCAATAAATATGGGAATGTAGGGAATGAAAAGTGGAGTGAAGGGAGCTTGGTAAGAGCAAGGCAGGCATGGGGCGCTGGGCGGTAGTTTAGAAGGGGTGCTCAAGGAAGGCTTTCCTGGGGAGGTGGCACTGGAGCAGAGACCTCAACAAAGGTAGGGAAGGAGCTTTGTTCTAACACTGTTTTACAATCCCTTAGATCCCATCCTCCCTGTTCAACTAATTTCTGTTTTTCTGATTGAGACCCTGACTGATGGAATGTGGACATTTCTTCATGGCCTTTCAGGACCCATCATCCTGTTCTGCTGAGAATACCCTGACTTGGACTGGCCACCTTCACCCCGTTTGGTAGCACCCATGTGGTTTAGGTGGGGTTGAACCAGATTTCAGCTCCAAGGTGGTTGGCTTAATCCTATCTGCCCCTTATTAGCGTGTGAGCTTGGACAAATCACAGGTGGCGCTGGGCTTCCGTTTCTTCAGAGTTAACATAAGGCTCCTGATGTTCTTCCCAGAGTCGGCCCATAGAGGGCGCTAAAAACATCAGTTTCGTTCCCCCTTTTTGCTTTAGTAACTATGATTCTTTTAGTGTGTTTCATTTTAGCCATAGGAGTGTGACCACGACCGTTACTGTGTTGCAGCAAATACAAACCACCATTTTTGTACTGGCTTTGACTCAGAAACCCCAGCTCATCGGCGTGGGCTGTGTTTTACGATGATTTAACTCAAGTGGGCTTCAGCGATCTCTGGCTCTGCCACTGTGTTGCATGTTCTCTAATTAACCTGCTAAATCTGGCTTTTAAAAGATGACATCTGTTGGTATACAGACTGCTTTGTTTCAATTTATGAATTTGTTTTTCATGCCTTTAAGTCATTAAAGAAATCTGTAATGACAGAGTCCTACCCACGTCAGTGAATGCGATGGGAACAGCTACCCTGGACTCTTTGTGCTTGAGGTAATAATCATTTCCAATACATAGAACATCAGCTGTCCTCTACCCCACGTAGGAGATGCGGCTTTGGAGTCAGGCCTTGCAAGACTCCCGTTCTACCGTCTCATTCATCATGTGGCTTGGGACAGACCACTTCCCCTCTCTGAGCCTCCGTGTGTTAAGTGAGCCTCCATTTATCTGCTTCTTATCTTGTTGCCTGGGCTTTTGGTGTCGTACCCGAGAAATATTGCTGCTTGCCCCCTATGATTTCTTCTAAGGGTTTTATCGTTTTAGGTCTTGATCCATTTTGAATTAATTTTTTAAAATATACTTTATTGATTCTGCTCTTACAATTGTCCCAATTTCTCCCTCCTCCCCCCCTCCACCTGGCACCCCCATTCCCTCCAGCAATTTCCCCCCTTAGTTCATGTCCATGGATCATGCATATAAGTTCTTTGGCTTCACATTTCCTATACTACTTTTAGCCCCCCCTGTCTATTCTGTACCTACCAATTTGCCCTTCTTAATCCCTGCACCTTTCCCCCCCATTCTCCCTCCTCCCCCTCCCAGCCGATAACCCTCTGGGTGATCTCCCTACCTATGATTCTGTTCCTGTTCTGGTTGTTTGCTTGGTTTGTGTTTTTAGATTCAGTTGTTGATAGATGTGAATTTGTTGCCATTTTAATGTTCATAATATTGTTCTTTTTTTTCATAAGTAACTCCCTTTAACATTTCATATAATAATGGCTTGGTGATGATGAACTCCTTTACCTTGTCTGGGAAGCACTTTATCTGCCCTTTGATTCTAGATGATAGCTTTGCTGGATAGAGTAATCTAGGTTGTAGGTCCTTGCTTTTCATCACTTGAATACTTCTTGCCAGTCCCTTGTTGCCTGCAAAGTTTCTTTTGAGGAATCAGCTGACAGTCTATGGGAACTCCTTTGTAGGTAACTCTCTGCTTTTCTCTTGCTGCTTTTAAGATACTTTCTTTATCTTTAACCTTTAGCATTTTAATTATGATGTGTCTTAGTGTGGTCCTCTTGGGTGCCAACTTGTTTGGGACTCTCTGTTCTTCCTGGACTTGTATGTCTATTTCCATCATCAAATTAAGGAAGTTTTCTTCCATTATTTTTTCAAATACATTTTCAATTTCTTGCTCTTCCTCTTCTCCTTCTGGCATCCCTATGATTAGGATATTGGTACATTTGGAGATGTCCCAGAGGCACCCTATACTGTCCTCATTTTTTAAATTCTTTTTTCTTCTTGCTGTTCTAATTGAATGCTTTCCTCTTCCTTATGTTCCAAATCATTGATTTGATACTCAGTTTCATCCCTTCCACTGTTGGTTCCCTGTAGATTTTTCTTTATTTCACTTCATGTAATCTTTATTTCTGCCTGGGTCTTTTTTATGCTGTTGCTATATTCAGTGAGTTCTATGAGCATCCTGACAACCAGTGTTTTGAACTCTGCATCTGACAGGCTAGTTATTTCCGTTTTGTTTAATTCTTTTTCTGGAGTTCTGTTCTATCCTTTCATTCGGGCCATATTTCTTTGTCTCCTCAATCTGGCAGCCTCCCTGTGTTTGTTTCTGTGTACTAGGTAGAGCTGCTTTGGCTCCCCGTTTTAGTAGCATGGCCTTTTGTAGAAGAGCTGACCTATAAATTGTGTGGGGCTTGGCCTCAGGTGATCTCTAGGGTGGGGCAACCCGTTTCACTGCTCTGTGGATCTGTGTGGGGGGAGGGCTCAGAGAGAGGACAGTGCTGCTGCCTGGCTTCTGGAGGTTTTCCCGGGAGGAAGCTGTCTCCCAGCACTTGCCCCTTTTCCAGCCCATATGCCACTTGTGCCCTTCCAGCGGTTGCCCTGGTGCTGAAACCCAGAGGGGGTGGGTCTGCATGAGTGCCAAGTCTATGTGGTCCCTTTAAAAGGAGTCTCCTGATAATCTGGCAATTTCTTCCACTGCCCCAACCCCACTGGTTTTTACAGCCAGAAGCTATAGGGATTTATCTTTCTGGCACTGGAAGCCTGGTTGTCTGGGTGGTCTGGTTTGTGGCTGGGATCCCTCCTGAGGTATCCCTCCCAACTTTTATCCACCCCACGTGAATGTGGGACTGCCTGCTCTGCTGCCTCGTTCTGCCGCCTCTCTGCACCATTCCTGCAGCTGCCCGCCTCTCCATGCCTTTCCACCTCTCACCGTGTCTCTGCCCCTCCTTCCCATCTGTATGAATGTGGTTTCTTTAAATCCTTGGTTGTTGGACTTCCATAAGGCTCAGTTTCCTGACAGTTCTAGGTGATATTTGTTTTGTAGTTTAGATGTAATTTTTTCTGTAGTTGTGCAAGCAGGTGAAGTGTGTTCACTTACGCCTCCATCTTGAATGGAAGTCTGAATTAATTTTTATATATGTTATTAGGTAAGAGTCCAGCTTTATTCTTTTGCATGTGAATATCCAGATGCCCCAAAAACATTTATTGCAGAGAAATTCCAGTCTCCTATTTGTCCCTCTGTGTGTCACTCAAACTTCAGATGCCTGAGAGGCAGTCTGAGCAGGGGCCAGGGTGGCCTTGTGTCCATGCCGTGTGGTCAGGCACGTCGAGTGCCGTGACAGGCAGTGAACGGAGTAGAAGCAGCCACTACAGCCAGGGACAGACCACAAGAAGGAGCCATCATTGTTTGGAGATGAGAAGTCTACCAGATTTACTCACGGATTTACCTGTGTAACAGAGAGGGAAGAGACAAAGTGAGCATTCTGAGTCTCCTCTTTCAGAGACGCAGCGAAAAACGGCAGCTTTAGAAATCTTCCGGGAATGATAGATGTCAATAGGAACAGCATTCCCTGTGAGGGCCAATCACTCTGAAAGGTTTTCAGGGGTTAGAAGTACCTTCCCCTGGGAAGACCCGGAGCCCAGGCATCTTTAAAGAGACTTATATAGACGCTGAGGTCCCTTACATGGTTTCTAAACAGAGAACTGAGTTTATTTTTGTGCATGTTTCCTGCCTCCTACTTCATCTAAACTTTTTCCCCCCAAAGGCTGTACTGTTTGGATTTCATTTTCAATTACAGCTGTACCAGCTTCTTCTTTTGTTTCTTTGCCTGTAATTAGGAGGGGTTCCTTTGCCAGGATGCAGTTAGAACTCCTTTTGCTAGAACTGAATTCAATAGAGTGATGTCTAAAGAAATCTAAGACCTAATAAACTATTTATATATGTACACACACACACACACATATGTAATCGATTTAAAGAAAGGGACAAGTGGCGTATAGTATTTGCTACAATTCCTAGTAGCCTCAGGTAGGGACACAGAGGGAGTAATTAAAAGTGCTGCTTGTCCCTACTAATCCCCCTTTACAAGGTGTTTCTGAAGATTAGGGACACATAACCGTGACTGAATTCGTATCCCCAGCGTGTGCTGGGATGATGATTGGGAGGCTGGTAGCATGAACTGAATGAGAGATGTTGAAGCCTGGATTAGAACAGTAGTTTGTGAGACTAAAGAAAAAGGGACAGATGTCTCCAAGAATCTCAGAAGAACAGGCAGGAGTGTATGACTTTGGATGCGGAGGGGGAGGGACCAAAGGAAGAAAAAGGCAAACCGCTCCAGATCGGTAGGTGACAGTTTTAAAAAAGAAGGGAACTCTGGCTGGTGTGGCTCAGTGGATTGAGTGTTGGCCTGCAAACCAAAGGGTTGCTGGTTCGATTTCCAGTCTAGGGCACATGCCTGGGTTATGGGCCAGGTCTCCAGTGTTGGGGGTGTGTGTGACAGAGACAACCACACATTGCTGTTTCTCTCCCTCTCTATCTCCCTCCCTTCCCCTCTGTCTAAAATAAATAAAATCTTAAAAAAAAAAAAAGGAAAGGAACTTACATATAAGGCTTATCTTGGAAGTTGAATAGGTCTTCACCCCCTCCCACCAGAATCTTCAAAGTTTGTATAGAGGCGCTGGCCAGGTTCAGTCCAGATGGTGTCAATGGCACAGTGCTGTCAAGGCTGTGTCCTTGAAACCAGCTCCTGTTGTAGGAGAGGGGGAGGGCAGAACATACATTCCAAGGCTGGGGGGTTGGGGTAGCAAGGAGCTGCAGATTGCCCAGAGCCATCTCATGGGTCAACCAGTGGTCACTTCTTCTCAACGACCCTCTCCAACAGGGGCTAGATTGGCCGGCGATTGTGTCATGAGGAAGGAATTAACTTGACCAATGGCAGAGGGAGACTGGGGACTAGGCCTTGGCTCATTAATCTTTCTGTGAATTGAAGGAAACTCTCAGGGGTCCTCCAATCATATATTGTCTCCTGCGCCCAACAGACAAACAAGCAGTTTTGTTTCTCTACAGAACATTGATTTACAGCCTCAAGACCCGCTTTAGCATTTCTCTGCAAAGCCTCTCCCCTGGGCTTCATGGTTTCTGCAAAAGGCCCAGGGAAGGCTCTCCAAGGTGACTTAAGTAGATTCTGTGGCTGCACGGCATAAAAACTTTTTGTGAATTAGCCCATCTTTCACGTTAGCTTGGGTGATGATTTTGCTAGTAGAGCATCCTTTCTCTCCCCCAACAACACTGAATGAAACTCGTGGCAATTCTGCGTTGTGTCGTGTGAAAGCTGTTTGTCATTTGGCGCTGGGACATAGACTCGGTGAGGCTGGGTGTTTTTTTGTGCAGTGACATAGTCCCAACACCTAGAAAAGCACCTGACTAGTAATAGGCACTCAATGAATAGTTACAAAACTCGTAACTTGTCTCCATCCCGTCTCTTCTGAACGAGCGGACTCCGCCCACACACTGGTTCCATGTGTCTCCAAAGACGGAGAGATTCGGATGGGGGCACTGGACACGTGTCCACTCATGGTAAACATTAACCATTTCTTCGGATTGTTTAAATCTCTCTGCAGGATAGTTGACGGTGTAAAGAGACATTGTGACGATGTTTTATGGGGTTTTTGTCATGTGTAGGAGTAGAAATAAAGATGCAGAGGACAGACACAGAAGGGTACTGTTATTGGGTTTCTAACCGGCCGTGACGTGGTATCCCGCAGCCGAGGGGCTGTGGAAAAGGAGTGTGAGATGAGGATGTGAGACTTTCTGGTGTTGTATATTGGTATATACTATATCATATATCTGTGGTATAAGATATTAATATATGTATCTATACTATAATTCTTACCAAATACATGTTGTAAACCTCGAAGCAACCATGAAAACAACAAAACACAAAATGGCAGAAAGTAAGGCTTTACAGTGGAGACAAAATGGAATCTTGAAAATGACTCAGCTAAGCCTGTAGAAGGCAGAAAGAGAGGACAAGGGAAAAGGGAACCACGAACAGACGCAACAACAGAAAACACGTCATGTGCACCACCGTCCTCTGATCCGCCACCCAAAGTGACATTCGCTGACTGTTGCGTTTTTCATAGTGTCGACTTTTGAATTGCACGGTGACTGTTGGAGGAGAAAAGACAGCGTGGGATTAGGTGTTTCAGAGAAGCTGAATTTATGGCCTAAAGCAAGCAGCCTAGTTACTCAGTCAAGGTTAACCAAGCTTTACCTCTTTTCATGGATGCTTTAAGCAGCTGTTTTTGGTGTAAAATCGTCAGTGTTGATAATGTTAAGGTCTCCCAAATATAGATCATTGTTATACTTGGCAGTTCAGTTGTTTTTATTTATTGTGAGATTCAGCTCCTCCACCACCGCCCATCCCCGTGGCTGCGTGCCTTCTGTATTCATTTACTTCTGCAAGCTGCAAGTAAAAATTTGTTGAAAAGCATCCTTTTAACTTCCCTCTCCCTGCGGTGCATAAATCACCGCAGAGCTTAAAAGACATGCTAATTTGGGAAACAAAGGTGCTTTTGTGTTTGGATTTCCATTCCCAGCAATATCTCATTCTAATACCTGCTTGCATTTATATTCACATTCTTTATGGTTGGGGGACGTTTTTATAGAACAAAACCGAAGCCTTCGTTTCACCTTGGCTTCAAGAGAGAAAAAAAAAACCCAGGAAAAATACCCAAACCTGTAGCCAAACTGTAAGTTCCTCTGAAACTCATTCTGTGCCACGTGGAAAAGGCCCTGAGATTTAAGTGGCATTTTTACTCTTCCCGGTTCCCTCAGCAGCGATGTTCAAAAATCAGTGACCAGAGTCGGCTAGAAATGGATCTCGGGTGTCTGTCTTAGAATCACGAGAAATTGTTCAAATTCCTTGTCTTCCTGGTGACAGGAAGCAAAACTCTCCTTTTAGGGGTCTGCAGGCTCTTCCCTCCTGGGCTCCTGAGCCTTTCCGAGTTATGAGTAAAGACGAGATTGGATGTTCTGCCAGTGCGAATGGCAGAAATTTGCCTCTGAGCAAGAACTACCTCTCAAGCACTGCAAAAGTGGCATGCGTTGACTTGGTCACCTCGACCTGTCAGGTGGGTGAGTTTCGAGAAAAAGACGCAGGTCAGTGAGGGTTAGTGTGGAAAGAATTTAGGAGAATTTCCAAGCAAAGGAAAAGAGGTTCCTTTGGAGCAGCTGCTGAGCTTGAGAAAAACAGAGATGGAAAAGTATGCTATGAATGTCCTTTGTTTCCAACAGGGTTTTGGTTAATATTGAAATTTCACATCAAAGATTTTTTTTTGGCTGTTGAACTGCTGTTTCATTGAATGTGATGGCACCCGAGACCTGACCAGTTGCTGCTGGGCTTTATATAGAGGGGCCGCCTGCGGCTGGCATTCTGGCTGTGGCCAGGGTCCTCTTTTAATTGAAAGAGCAGTGGGCATTGCCAAGGTTACGGGCCCTGGGGCGCTTGTCATTGCAGTCACTAGACAGGCATTTTACCCCTCAGCCTGGCCTCATCCTGGGCTCCAGCCCCTGTTCCCTCCATCTGGACAGTGTGTCTTCCGGGGTTTCTTCCCAGCGGAAAACCCCAGGGGCGTCCTCTCACCTCCAGGCCAATGCCATCTACCGTTTCTGGTGGAGGAGAGGACTCGCCCCGTCCTGCCTTCCTTCCCTGTGAGTCCGCAGGCGATGGCAGTGGGCAGAATGTGGGGAGTGAAATCTCAGGCTCACAGGACCATCTTCGACCACAGGACACCTTTCGTTTGTGTCGTTAGTAAACGTGAAAGGAAGAGAAAGTAAAGGCAAGAAGCCCAGGGCGTGGCTGCCTGCAGGAGAAAGGTCTGGGAGTGTCACGTTAAGCATGGCTTAAGGCTCTACAAGAATGTGGATCTTTGGGGATGTGCGTGGCAAAAATCTTGTCTGTGACCACAGCTCCTGACTTGCAGTGTCACTGTGGGTGACGGTGAGGCTGAGGGTGGGAGGTCAGGGCTGGGGACAGGGGCACAGGAGGGTCTGCATCAGTTGTGCAGCCCTCTCATTCCACACCAAGGTGCCATTCCTAGTGGGTAATCCACTAGAATTATTATTAGGCTCAGGGTTTTTATGGAGAAAACTGGAGCTTCCAATGTGGTGCAGAGTTCTCATGGAGATAAAGCTCCTGGGCTTTTAATGAGCCCTCTGGTCCACGCCCATGCAGGGCTGACTGGGCCCTTCTCTGTGCCAAGCCCCCTGCAAACGCGGTCTCATTTAGTGCCCACAGCAGTCCTGTGATGCTGTCCCCCTTTTACAGAGGAGGACACCCAGCTCGGAGAGCAGAGAGGGCAGGAGCAGCGTAGGGTGGGGACGAGAGCCAGGCAGTTTGATGTGGAAAAACTCCTTGCTTCTCTGCCCCACCCCAGGAAGGCAAGGCGACCTGTGAGTCATTGCTCAGGGCAGCTGGGGTGGGGCTGAGGGGCCACCTCATCCGTCCCCCACCTGCCTCCCTCTTGCTCCTCCCTGTGTTTCAGCCCTGTGGGCAGTTACTTAGTTCGCTGGTTCCGGGCTAGACCTGGCGCTCTGGGTAAGCAGTCACGTGGAAGTGAAAAGAACACGCAGGAGGGGGTCGGCGGGAGCCCCTCATCAGCCCTGTTGCTTTGAGCCCGCATTCCGAACCTGGTTTTCTGCTAGGGCCAGGTGGAGATGAGCCAGGTGGGGATGAGCCGGCCTATGGCAAGGGGGTGTTTGAGGGGTAAATGACAGAAGGCGTGTGCTGGGACACAGAGGCTGCTCAGTAACTGCCACTGCTCTCTGCGCTTTGAGAGGAAAGCATGCTTCTTGCTCACCCTGCTGCCTCTGCTCTTGGAACATCCTGAGCGTTTAGGAAAGTATATTAGGTTGATGAATTCAATGCCAGCGAAAGGATTTTCTCATCCTTGTCAATATTTAAGGGTATTTCAGGCGGAAGAGTCCCCTTTCCCAGGTTCTGGCAGGCGTGGACCTGGGAGAGCGGGTCCAAGCGCGGGTCCAAGCGCAGGTCCGGTGTGGATGCCGGAGCCAAAGCCAGTGAGGTCCGTATCTGCCGGGGAAAGTGGGGGTTCGGGAAGCCGCAGCCACCAGCAGAGGGCGCGCCGGGCCCGCTGAGCGAGTGGCGCTGGGGTTGGGGCGCTCCGGCTTCGGGGGGTGGGGGAGTGGGGGAGTGGGGGGGGCGCGGCACTGGGCGCAGGCTGCAGTCCGGCATTGACCGCAACCAAGGACGCGCCAGGGACCCGGCCGAGAGCGAAGTGAGCACTCTCGGGCGCCACAGAGCGCACGGGCCAGGCGCGTCGCTGCGCTAAATCCTGACATTGTGCGGTGAGTACAAGAGCCGAAGGGGACTTCTTACCCTAGTTGGGGGCACCCGGAGGCAACGCAGGTCTGACGCGTGGGGGTGGTCTTGTGGTTGGTGTAACTGGGAAAGTGAGCGGGGTCCCTGTTCGCATTGGTCTTTGCGAAGGGCTCGGGGTCAACCCCAGGAGGTGCTGGTTGTCGGCTGAGCTTCGGTTTC
The DNA here is from genome assembly GCF_022682495.2 of Desmodus rotundus. Lineage (NCBI taxonomy): Eukaryota > Metazoa > Chordata > Mammalia > Chiroptera > Phyllostomidae > Desmodus > Desmodus rotundus. The sequence goes on along the minus strand of NC_071392.1, from coordinate 156,152,484 downwards.
AGGCCACTCGGACTTACTTGCGTTTCTAACATTGGGATTTGTCTCGCGGGCCCTGCTGCGTGCTGTCGGAGGGTCTGGGGTCCCTGGGCTTGGGGGAGGGGTGACCTAGGGCGGGGAGTGCTCACCTGAGTACCCCTCACGTCTTTCACCCGCAGCACCAGCCATCCAGGCAAACCAGGTGCGGCTGTTGCCCGGAACTCTGCCTGTCAAATGGAGCCCGCCCCCAGGGCAGGGGAGGGGGCGCGGGGGCGGGGTGGGCTGTGCCCCGCGGGAACCAGCCGGCCCAAGCTCCCTCGGTGCCAGCTCGGCTCTGTCTGTTTCGAGTTCCCACAGGCTCCTGAGAGGTGGTGGGCAGTGCGGCTGGAGGTGCAGGTCCCTGCCCATGGGGCCAGAAGCCGCCCCAAGGGCACAGGGTGTTCGGCTCACTGGGATGGGAAGCGAAGGAAAGAGGCAGCCCAGGTGGCTAATCCTGCAGATGCCCTTTCCCAAGGCGCTGCGGAGCTACGGGGAGCCTTCTCAGGTCCCCTCCGCCTTGAATCATCCCTAGCCATTAGAGGCGGTGGGGCAGGCCGGCTCTCTGGGGCCTGGCCCGGGATCCTTTTTCTAAACCCTCTGGAAGATTTTTGCGTGTTGGGAGCCGAACCCAGGGTGTGCAAGCTGGGCGTGACTCGGGCACGTCTCCTGGGCATTGTGGAGCTCCGGGGGCTTTGAGAGAGACCACCCCAAGGCAAGGTAGGTGGCTTGGACGCAGCTGGATGGGGCTTGACAGGAGTAAGAGGAGATCTGCTCAAGTCTTGGCGATCTTTACTTTTTAGGGCGTTTGGGAAGCTGCTGCGGAGCCAGGGGTTTGGAGGAGCCAGGCGTGTATTCTCAGCTGCGCCTCAGCCCTGAAATGTGACAACTGACTAGCTTGGCAGAGGCCTCCAGTCTCTGGATTGATAGCTTAGAATATGCTAAAAAGCCAATGCTTTCCACGGGAATTGAAGGGCCAGCTGGTCTCAGTGACAGTGACCTGGAGCAAGGGAGTCGGAAGACAGATGTAGAGAGCAAGAGGGACTTTCCCCGGGGATGACCTGGATTGCCGAGGGCAGGCTCCTGCCACGCCATGGTTGCAGCCCTCTGATGGAATTCCGGTGAGGTCCTCCCCCCAGGGGAGCAAGCGGGACTGTGCAAGGGGCTGCTGGGTGACTGAGGACTCCCAGGGGTCTGGCTGCCCCCCCGGCCTCTGCTAGGGAACTTGAGGCACGTCACAGCCCCCAGGCACGCTCCCTCAGGAACATGAGGACTCTGAACACTTCCACCATGGACGGGGCCGGGCTGGTGGTGAAGAGGGACTTCTCCTTCCGCATCCTCACGGCCTGCTTCCTGTCGCTGCTCATCCTGTCCACGCTCCTGGGGAACACGCTGGTCTGTGCGGCTGTCATCAGGTTCCGACACCTGCGGTCCAAGGTGACCAACTTCTTTGTCATCTCCTTGGCCGTGTCGGATCTCTTGGTGGCTGTCTTAGTCATGCCCTGGAAAGCGGTGGCCGAGATTGCTGGCTTCTGGCCCTTTGGGTCCTTCTGTAACATCTGGGTGGCCTTTGACATTATGTGCTCCACTGCATCCATCCTCAACCTCTGTGTGATCAGCGTGGACAGGTACTGGGCCATCTCTAGCCCCTTCCGGTATGAGAGGAAGATGACCCCCAAGGCAGCCTTCATCCTGATCAGTGTGGCGTGGACTTTGTCCATACTCATCTCCTTCATCCCAGTGCAGCTCAGCTGGCACAAGGCGAAACCCACAAGTCCCTCCGATGGCAACGCCACTTCCCTGGGCGAGACCACGGACAACTGTGACTCCAGCTTGAACAGGACCTATGCCATTTCATCCTCCCTGATAAGCTTTTACATCCCCGTGGCCATCATGATTGTCACCTACACCAGGATCTACAGGATCGCCCAGAAACAGATCCGGCGCATCTCGGCCTTGGAGAGGGCGGCCGTCCACGCCAAGAACTGCCAGACCACCCCGGGGAACGGGAAGCCCGTGGAGTGCTCTCAGCCGGAAAGCTCCTTCAAGATGTCCTTCAAAAGAGAGACCAAGGTTCTGAAGACGCTGTCCGTGATCATGGGGGTGTTTGTGTGCTGCTGGCTCCCTTTCTTTGTCTTGAACTGCATGGTGCCCTTCTGCGGGTCGGGGGAGACCCAGCCCTTCTGCATCGATTCCATCACCTTCGACGTCTTTGTGTGGTTTGGGTGGGCTAATTCCTCCTTGAACCCCATCATTTATGCCTTTAATGCTGACTTTCGGAAGGCATTTTCAACTCTCTTAGGGTGCCACAGGCTTTGCCCTACGACGAATAATGCCATAGAGACAGTTAGCATCAATAACAACGGGGCCGCGGTCATTTCCAGCCATCACGAGCCACGAGGCTCCATCTCCAAGGACTGCAACCTGGTGTATCTGATCCCACACTCCGTGGACTCCTCCGAGGACCTGAAGAAGGAGGAGGCAGGTGGAAGAGCCAAACCCTGGGAGAGGCTGTCCCCAGCCCTATCTGTCATTTTAGACTACGACACTGATGTCTCTCTGGGGAAGATCCAGCCCGTCACACAAAATGGACAGCACCCAACCTGAACTCTGAGATGAACCCTGCCAGCCACACTCATCCCCGAAGCCAGAGGAGGTCTCTCTGGGGCTTGCTCTTAAGACACTAAGGTGTGGTGAGACTCAGAGACGTCAGGTGAGCCCTCCTCTGCCGCTCTTCCTGCAACACACAACTAACTAACTGTGTTTCAAAATACATTCCAGTGTGTTTCCGGTGTTCTTCAGAGTGAACCAAAGGGCACACGTGTGAAGCGAATGTTCCCAGGGGACGTGTCTTGGGCTCCAAAATTATTTCTAGAAACTGACTTTCATCTTAGGACTTACAATAGGGCAAAGAATCAACAATGATCAGCATCACTTAGAAGTTAATCCTTTCTGAGAAGGAAATGAGAAGGGTTGAGTTTGCTGTGTACAAACAGGTGCTAACACTGGCCCGAGCAAAGTGTTCAGATTGTAAAGGTAGGTGCATGCCTGCGTAAATTATTTCTAAGGAAAGCCGAGCCTTACCGTGCGAGTGGGATTGTTTTTTCCAGAATTGAGAGATGCTTTGTGGATATTGGTTTTATTTATTTATTGTATTATATGGATATTTTAAATTTATTAGAATAAATCTATATTTATCCTATTTAATAGTACAAACGAATGAGTTGTCTGAGACTTTACAATCACATTTGTGTCCACTAACTAGCACTTTATGAGCCAGTGAAACAAACACACAGATTCTCGGAGACCCTGAAAGCTCATGTGTCACTGCCAGAAACACGGCAAAAACTGCTGGGAAGTGAGACCCCTTGACACTCTCCATCATAACAAAGATGAGGTGGGCGCTGACAAATGCCGTGAATGTTTCTGTTCCCCTAAACAATCGGAGAGACTTTTAAAAAAGCATAGTTCCTACTGGATTTAGAATTTTTTAAATGACCAAGCCGTTCCTGGGAGAGTCATTTACAGTTCTGTAAATATCTTTTTAAAAAGCCAGCTGAAGAAGAACCCAACTTGAAATGTATCATCTTGGGTGGTAATAAAAAGTAGGTGCCACCTTGTATTTATGTAAAATAACAGGCCCTCTCCATATCTTCTTACTCCAAGTGTCAGGTGGCCTTTCCGAGCCAAATGATGGCTGTCCTGGCTCGGTGTGTGCCGTGAAGACAGGTCTCTTTAGCCTTCATGTCACCGCAGTCTCTCCCGTGGACGGAGGTCGAATCCTGCACCTCACCAGGCCAAGCCAAGCCAAGGCTACTTTTTGTAGGGCTTTAATCTGAATGTAGAGCTTTTTCTTTCCTCTTTTCTTACAAGTCTAACTGTTAAAGGTGTTCTGACAAATAGTGCCTCCTGGTCGCCCTCCAGGAAGATGCTTCTGTTGGAAAGAACAGGGGCCCCCTCCCCTTTGGGTGTGTGAAGCACCCCAAAGCCATCAGCATCTCTTTTGACAAACGCGCATCCTTTCTCTGTGCTTTGGAATCACATTCCTCTGTCAGCACCAGGCCTGTAAAAAGTGTCCCCATCACCCTTGAGAGCTACGAATCCAGGTGGGGCATTTCAAGGGAATTTCTTTGAAATGTGGACAAAGTTTTCTTGTGGGGAAGCAATTTACTTAACGTGCAGATGGAAAGGGTAGCAGGAAAAAAAGCTGCTGAGTATGATCTCCGGCATCCGGTCTCTGTGATGTAATGCATTGTGAGTGTTTTCTTAATGCTGCTGCCTGTACGCTTTCTTACACACAATAAAATTATTTTGTGAACGCAAATCGACCCTGAGTGAGCCGTGTCGCATTCATTAAGTGTGTTTTACACACGAAAACTTCTCAGACCTACAAGTAAGAAAACATGGGCACTTCCAAGTATATGCTACTTTTCTTCTTGTTACTGTATGGCACATGTTGTATTTGAATATTTAAGCAGGAGATGTTTCTGATTTGGGCTATATCCTCTTGTTTCCTTCTGTCTTGAAGACTTTTTAATATTTTTTTAAAGAAAGCCTTCTTTACTTGTAGAGAAGAATCACGCTAGTTTTTGTTGCACAGATTTGAAAGATTGCTACGAATCTTTGCCTTTGCCTTCAAAGTGCCCAAGGACTTTAAGTGATGCAAAAATTACAAAAAAGAGTGTGTCTTGCTAGTGGGCTGTTTTAGCCTCTTAGCTCACACGGCCGCTGTGTGTATGGTGTTTGTTTTGAGAGTAAACAGAACAGAATTTTTTTTTCAGGAGAAAATATACAGGCTGTAATGCTGGGCTTATCGAGGTGTCTTACAGAGCACATCCGTGGGTCCTGCTAAGCCCTGACACCCCCTTTCCCACCCCGAAGAAGGAGCCTGAGTAGCAGGTGATGTAGACATTGAGGGTTAAGTTTGTAATTTGGAACATGACAGGACAGATGGCGTGTGTTCAATTCCGCGTTTGCCATCCCCGGGCTTCGGCATCTAATGAACGTATCTGGGAGGAACGCCCATGGAGTGTGATGCCTTTGATTCCTGCCTCATAACTTTCTGGATGTGTCTATTGTCTGCAGTTTAATTTTGTTTTTTAATTCGGAGTCCAGCAACGCCAGCTACCGCATTCAGGGTCGTCATTGCCCAGCTGGTGGCACCGTGGCACAACAGCCTCTGCCATTTATTTTGTTGGCAAAGAGTGAAAAATAAAGACGCATCTAGAAATTATGTTAAATACTTAGACAATCCAGCGTGCTGTGGACAAGGCCGTGCGTTGGGCTCCTGGCACATTGGGTTGGTAAAGGGCATCTTATGAAATGTTAATTTTGCTGAGAAAACCTTTCAGAGGATTTCATTTACAACCACAAAAGCAGAAGGACAATATGACTTTCATGTCATTTTTAACTATACTAATGAGCCTTCATAATGCAACATATCTACGCAAAGCTTTAGTGAGATAGAGACCCTGTAAAAGAGGTGTTCTTTTTTCCCCTCCACCTGCGGAGATACCTTTCCCGGTGCAGTGCGGAGCTCTGGGTGAGAACTGCAGGAAGACCGTAGGAAGGCGGACTAAGTCCACTGGGCTTCAGTCCGTGGATTCGGGGTTTATTTAGGAACGTTACTGATTTCTCTTGAGATCTAAGCAAGTCACAGTGTCAGGGGCTCAGTCGTCCCAATCCATCCCAGGGAGGAGCAACACTTCTGCATTAACTTCTCAGTGAGGGAGCACTGCAGAAAGGACATCAGTACCTAGTCCAACCTCGGTGACTTTCTGAATGCCCCCTCCCCGGGGGCTCCATCGTGATGTCACCCCAGGTCTGCACCAGCACCCTTTTAGCCTGCCCCTGCGCCCAGAAGAGCCAGTCCACACGTGGGAATCCCAGGTGCTGGCTCTGCCGTAGACACCACTGTGTGAGAGTCCACGCGTGTCTGTGCTTCTCTGAGCCCGTTTGCTCATTTGTGGAATGCAAACACACAGGCGGGTTCTCGTGAGGGCTTCTCAAGCCACTGTCTGAAAGGGCGCTGAGCAGTGGGCCTTGTTGCTCGTGGACCCTGGGCGGGGTCTCCGCCGTGAAGGGTCCGATGACGGACATGCCTGGTAATAATGGGGCTGCTCTGCATGTGCCTCCTCACACTTTCGCTCGAGGCAAATGTACATGACTGTGAGGGAACAGGTGCTTTGGGATTCTCCCAGACACCATCTTCTTTGGCTGTAGTTAATCTGCTATTCCAGAAGCCAGTGGCTTTTGATATCTACGTAGTCAAGGCAATTGCCTTAGTTTACCACTAGATAGTGACGAAATAAGTCTGTCCACAGTGTTTTCCTCCGAAACCTACCTGCGTTGCAGAATTTGTTTCAGGAATAGCAAGCTGATGGCCGGTCAGCTCTGGGCTGAGAAAACTAGGACCGGTTGCTGCTCCATCGAGCAACTGTGGTCTTTTGAAGGTCAGTGCCCAGGGGGTCGTGAGGCTGGAGTCTTAGGCAGGGTAGATGCCCTCTGTGGATTTCTTTGAGATTTCCCGGACAGACACATGGCAGGTCAGCCCGTCTGTGTTTTTACAGAGGATCAGGAGGAGGGTGAGCATTAGAGCCCAGAGAACCCCCGCTAAGACTCTGTCACCAGGCCGATCCAGGCCTGTTGCCTTCGGTCCTGTTAAGTAACTTCCATGCGATGTGCAGGGTTTTCACAAAGCAGCATTTGGTCTTGAGTCTGTTCCATCATTCAAGATCTGGGAGTTGTAATTTAAATAGCGTTAGGGGCTCAAGAGTGATCTCTGATTTAAAAGGGTTTAATGTTTTAATCACTCTGAGAAAATGTATGTAACACCAGTTACATTTTTTTCTTGTGCTGAAAGACTAGATACTCTCCCAGCTCTCAAAATTGGCCAGTGTTTCCAGCCACTGAAAAGGAGCTTCCCTGAGCTGAGTCCTCACAACCTGAGCTGTGTCCACTTCTTGGGATGCCACCAGCAAAAACACCAGCAAGGCGACAGGTGGTGGCGGTGGGTCCTCAGAGGACTGGATTGTAGGGCAGAGCTTTTTATTTCACTGAAAAAAGATAAGTAGCTTGGATAAACCACAGGCCTTGAAAATAAGATTTTTCATCTCAACAATAAGGGGGTCAGAAGAAATTATTTTAAAGCTCTTTCTGGCCTGGCAGTACCAGATAGGAGATCCATGGGGGGCAACACAAGAGCTCGGTAGATCTCCCCTGCTAGGGGTCCAGAGTCTCCCCCACTCCCTTTGCTGCAGGAAAGCGAACAGAGAGCTACTTACCAAATGCAAATACGACTGCGCTTTGTCCTCGCTTAACCTGTTCCAAGGACTCCCAATTACTTGCAGGGAAAAAATATCAAGTTTGTGCGAGGCCCCTCAGGATCTTTCTCCCTGGACGATGAGTATGCTGGGAGTGAAAGCCATCTTATTCTTCAAACCTTTGTCGGACAAATGAAAGCGAACAAGTTCAAACAGGGGGTGCGGGAGCCCTGGTCTCAGGGAAGCCTGGCTCTGGGTGGCGGGTGTGTGCATGTACATCTGCCAGGCTGTCCCTGACGTCCTGGGCACAGTGTCCACTCGGACTCCGAGGCCTGCCGTTCCCCGGGGTGGGGCACGGTTGTATGGAGGTCATTGTGCACACACACTCGTGTGTGTTTATGTGCGGCCTTGCTGCCAGTCAGTAACCTGTTGCGAGCACAGTCCGTGACTCAGGCCGTGTGCTGGGTGCTAGAAGTGAACCAGATACTGCCCCAGTGTTTGAGGAGTTTGAAGTAGAGGCAGGCATGCAAACAGACCATCACCAAAGAATGTTTTTAAAGTAAAATGTGTGGAGAGAGAAACTGTGTTCTTCCAGGGATGCCAATAGCTGTGTTCCATTGAGTCCCAGTAACTGCCGCCCCAGCACCGTGCCAAGCCCCGGCCATTCACCATCTCGTTCCATTTTCACAGCCCTCCTGTGAGGGGGGCATCGTGATTATCATCCCCATTTTACAGACCAAAATAATGAATATTCAGAGAGGGCGCGGAATGTGCCCAAGGTCACACAGCCGGTAAAACATGGGGCAGGTTTGAACGTGGGCCTGCCTGACTTTAAAGCTTATTGTTTTGGCCATAAACCTGTCCTGTTTACCGGGAACTAGTCCTAACCAAGTGAGGAGCTTGATAAGGGGGTTTCCAAATCACCTCAAATATTGGTGGATGAAAAATGCGTTCTTATGATTGACATTTTAATTGTATGCAGACCTAGATAATAAAACCCTGGGTACCAATTCCATTGTCTAGGCTCAAACATCCATGAGACTGACGTGATGGTCTTTGAGCAATCACAATGGGAGGTCTGTGTCCTTGGACAGAGCACAAGGTCAAAGCCAAGAAGGCATTTATTTTTCCCAAACGTGACCCTGTGGGGTTCAAAGACGACAGAACGAGGAGATGGCTTAGTCCAGGGTTGAAGCGCTCTGTGTTGGGGATCTGTTTGATCAGGGCACATTCATTTTAATTCAGCCAACATCTGTCTACACTTGTGCTGCTTTGGGAGGGGCTGTGGGGGGGGAGAGGACAGGGCAGGATGGGGAGGATGTTTAGTGAGGGGTTGGTGCTGCTGGGGGGTGTGGTGTGTGGGAACGGGGCGTGGGTGGGGAAGGCGGGACCGTGGAGGTAGGCTTGAGGCATGGACAGGAGTTTGGCAGGAACAGACAGCGAAGGAGAACAGTCGAGGTAGGAAGTCCAGCGCCTGCAAATGAGGGACTGGGGACATGCTGTTTTCTGGGCATAGGACACGGAGTAGAGATTGAATTTTTTAAAAAATTTTTATTGTTATTCAATTACAGTTGTATGCCTTTTCTCCCCATCCTTCCACCCCACCCCAGCTGAACTCACCTCCCTCTCCCACCTCCACCCTCCCCTTTGATTTTGTCCATGTGTCCTTTATAGTAGTTCCTGGGAGTAGAGATTGATGAATTTAAACTCAGTAGAACGTTTGGTCCCAATGAGGTCCCACAGGCTGTCAAATTAATTGCTTTAGGGCGTCTCTACCCTCTGCAGGGGCCCCTCTCAGTGCGTCTGGGTAATTAATCACATGGTATGGTGATAGTTGTTGGGCGTGAACAGGAGCCCTGCCCAGCCTCACGGGCTCCCTGGGGTCAAGTGCACAAGCTCACTGCTGTCCAAGAGACTGTGGTGGTGCCCTTTGCTCTTCTTCCCGCTGGGACACCTTCCTCCTTCCTGCTTTACCTGTTTGAGCCTCATCTCAGGTGTCAGCCGTACTGGGAACCCGTCCAGGCCCTGCCGTCCCCTGGCTGGTGGCCCACCTGAGCACATGCATCCTGTGGTGTCCCTTCCGTGTCTCCTGTTCCTCAGGGGTGTCCTTTACAACAGTCTGTTCCCAGGGCTCAGCATAGCTTGGCACGCAGGAGGTGCCCCAGTTAGTGCAGTTTGTAAATGAGTGGGTGAATCGATGACTTTATGAAAGCTTTAGACTAAACACCTTAATTTTCACCCAGAGGTCAGCTCCGCTGAGGTTGTAAGGGCCGATTTTCTCTCTAACTTAGGTTGCTTTGTCACCGACACAGTCACAGGAAGGTAACGGAAACGCGACGTAAAGGCAGACGCAGGCTCCCTCTCACTTCCCGTGCCAGGCTAGAGAGCCATCAGCCCTTTCACACGGAGAAAGAGGAAATGTCAACCAAATGTCACCAGCGTGCTCCGAGATTATCGAGCCACACGCGTGCCGTTTGGAGGCTGCGTTTTTAGGTCAGAGGTGTTTAGCGTTATAAACATGTTGACTGTAATTAAGAGCATGGGCAGCCCCATTGGTCAGAGCCTGCTCTAACACACGCTGCTGTTGGCTGTTGGACTGGGGAGGGGGAAGGAGGGAGAGAGCTCCACGCCAATTCTGCCGAAACAGATGTGCGTGTTTCCTGGCTCGATGGTCAGGCTGCTGTAAAACCATGTGCTCCGGCTGTTACAAGGGGGATTAGAGAGGATCCGTTCTGGGAGGGGACCAGGGGCAATAAGGTGATGTTGTGTTTAAAAAGCCTGGTCACACATCATACTTTCAAAGCAAACATGAATTTTCATGTCATTTTTAGAAAACATCGATTGCACCCATATTGAAATCGGAGCTTATCTGCTTGCTCCTGGAACCGTACAATTCAAAACGCATACGCTTCGATGAGGCCATGCCAAGCAGAGCAGCAGAGCCCCCCGGTCCGGTGACAGGAGACAGACCCTCTGCCACCCTGCTCGCGGGACTGTACCTGATAGAGCTAATTGGGAGGGAAATTTGGTAGTAAGAACCCGACCTCAAAATGTGCTCACTGTTTGACCCAGCAATTCCACTTCTGGGAACCTGGATTTCTTCTCCCGTCCCCTGTGTGAGCAGAGGTGCCTGTGTGAAGGGTGCAGCCACGCTGGTTAAAGCCTGCCGGCAGCTGAAGCCCCAATAATAAGGGAATGAATAAAACACAGGATGTCCACAGTACGTGTGAGTTAACAAGAAAGGTAGAGTCACATGCACCGATAGGGAAGGATTTTCATGACGTGAAAAAGCAAGTTACAAAACAGCACGGGCGATAGGGCCCCTTTCACTTGAAGTACCGCAAGAAGTATGTATTTTCCATGCAAGGACATAGAAAAGGATGTGGGAAAACGTCCACCTCCCTGGAAACGGTGGTGTCTCGGGGCAGAAGAGGGAGCTTTGGGGAGAGCAAGGAGGGCAGGTTTCCCTTTTGACTGGATGCAGTTCTAGATTTGTACAAGTAGCTTGTGTTTATGTGCATCACAGGTGTGATGGAAATAACGTTTAAGGAAGCTTGCTGAACTGGACGTTAGGAAATAGCTCTAGCTGTGGTTGCAGGGGGGCCTTGGGCATGGCCTTGAGAGAATGAGCAGTAATCGGACACCTTATGTGCTCAGGTGGTCCGGTGTGAACGTCTCTGGCTGGATGTCAGAGCCTGGTCTGGCTGGGGCCGGGCGGGCGGGCTCGGGATGGGCTCGAAGATGCTCAGTGAGCAAGTGCACATCGGGGCCTCCCTACCGGCCTGCTCCGAAGCCCCTGGGCACGACCCTCCTCCACCACGTGGGAGTCTCGGTTTCCTCAGATGAGAGGTCCCGTTTTCCTGAGTTTCTGCAGGGCCCATCTTTGGAATAACGTGGTTGCTCAAATTCACATCAGCAAGAAAATGACAGGGCATGTGGCCCTGTGATAAGTTAAAGCATTTTGTCTGTTCAGGTTTTGGGAAATGATGGAAAACACTCATGGTGGGGTCCTCAGGGCCCCCAGGTTGGGGGTCACTAGAGAGGGCCCATTGGAAGTCCTCTGAGGGGACAAGAAGCAACTCTTTGCAGGGCCCTGGACTGTTCTCAGACCTTTTTAGACCCTACCCACCCTTGCCGGCAGGCCGCAGTGCACGTCCCATCTAACATGTTAGGATGCTCTCACTTCCCTCCTCAATATAATTGTATTGATGCAAAAAGAAGAAGTTTTAAATGTTGTTTTGAAATTATTCATAATTTCAGTTTTGCAGGTTTTGTTTTGTTGTTGTTGCTGTTGGGGTTTTTTTTGCCACATTTAGAAATCCATGCATTTCCCCTTCTGGTCTGAAATACTTTGGGGGGGCTTTTGTAAAATGCTCCAGAGACTCCAGGGACCTCTGGCCCTTGACCTTGAACTAACTCCAGCGAGAATTTTCTCCAGGATTGAGGGCAGAAATACCGGGAGCTGCTAGGCACAGCAGGAGAGGCCACGGTCACTGCCCCTGTCGAAGTCTCTCTCCCCCTTGGGTGAGGTGGTCACTGCTCACGTATGTAAGGGCCCCCTCCAACACGCCATCTACACGTATTTCAAAGCTAAAAAGCACTCTAGCATTTGTTCTCAGCTTTAACTTTTTGGGAGGTTTTCAGATTCTATTTTCTCATCGCTGACATAGATATTGTATGTTTCAGTGGTATTTTTACATGAAATGCCCCCAGAGGCTCATTTCAGAGACTAGAGAAGCTTCAGGTGGTAACGTCAAAGAGGGAGGGTAAAAGCATGCAAGGCAGGGTTGAAGGGGAAGAAGCCCCCTCCTCTGAGCTCTGGTTCCACGCGGAGAAGGAATGTCAGCGTGAGGCCTGAGATTCTGGACCTGTAAGAGACCCGAGCAGCAAGTCACACGCAGAGGGGAGGCTGAGGCCAGGCGTGGGTCCGGAAGAAAGTGGCTGACAGTCACTTCGAGACCCAGCTTGTCAAATCCGACACTTCCTTCAGACATGAGCTTGTAGGAGGCAGGGTCTTTGGGGGCCTGTTCGGAACACCAGTTCATGTCCACGGCTGAATGTTCAGCCCGGGGAGCCAGAGGCCACATTCCACAGGGCCTCTACTCCCCCGGCTTCACAGTGACAAGGGGGGGTGGAGGGGGTCAGCTCTCTTTCTCTTGGCTTTCACCCTGACAGTCATTCAAGTACAGAGGTGCATGTGACAGAGGTTCCAGGCTCGACAGAGAAGGAGGGAGAGGGGGAGGGAGGGGGAGGGCAGAGCTGGCAGAGGAGCCTGGGACTTGTCGAGAAATAAGTACTGTTTATTTTAGAGTCATTTGATTTATTTTATTTAAAATCTTTTTACTCTTGTGTATTCTACGACAGTTGTCCCTGTTTCCCCCCTTTGCCCTCCTCTGCCCGTCCCACCCCCCACTCTTCCCACAGTGCCATTTCGGATTTACAGAGCAGTTGCCAAGACGGTACAGAGAGGCCCCCTGTGCCCCGCACCCAGTTTCTCCTGTTGTCACCCTCTTACAGTCGTGTGGTCACCGTTCACGAACCAGCACAGAGACCCACCGTGCCCTCGGGTTTCTTCCGTGATTGCTTAATAATGCCCCCCTCCTGTTCCAGGGTCCCAGCCAGGGCTCCGAGTCATGGCCCCTCACGACTGCGACACTGTCTCACATGCTCCTTGTTTTTGGTGGCCGGTAGCTTTGAGGACGACTGCTCTGGTGTTTTGTGGACCATCCCTCAGCTGAGCTCTGCCTGGTTTCCCCCCTCCCTTCCAAAGTTAGGACAGCCCTTTTGCCCCTCCGTCCCCCGGGGTTCGGTCACCCATTCGTTGGCACAGTCTGCATGCCATCCTGGAGCCTCTGACCGCCCAGGTGATTTTTTTTTGTAATTCTATACCTTAAGGCACACACGCTCTTTGTACTTCAAAGCTCCTGGGATTTGAGAAGTGCCTAATGTTTCATACCCAGCCTTCCAGTATCACGCAGAGTAGTTTCACTGCCCTGCAGACACGCCCTGTGCTTTATCTATTCACCCCGTCCCCGGCCAGCCTCCTGGAATCACCGATCTGTGCACGTTCTCTGCAGTTCTGCCTTTTCTGGAACGTCACATAAATGCAGTCATACACTTGTGGCCATTTCAGACAGGCTTCTTCCGCGTGTTGAAAGGATTCTTGGTTGCCTCCAGTTTTTGCTGGTGAGGAAGAAAGCTGCTCTACTTATTTGCATGCAGGTTTTTGTGCAGATGTGAGTTTGCACATCAGTCGGGTGAGCACCCAGGGTTGCAGTTGCTCCTAGGACTCGGGTAACGACTTAGGAATTGTTCCTTGTGCTCTGTTTTCGGGATGAGACTTGAGGGAATTGGAGTTCTTTCTCCCTTAAATGTTTGCTAGACTTCACTAGTGAACCCAGCTGGGCCTGGTGCTTTCTTTCTTGGTTATGAATTACGGATTTGATTTTTAAAATAGATTTGATAGTTATTCCGGTTATCTCTTTTCCTTGCATGAATTTGGTAGTTTTTGTCTTTCAAGAAACTGGCCCATTTCATCTAGGTTATCGGATTTGGGGCCTAGAGTTGTTTGGAGTATTTTTTAAAACCGTTCTGATGTCCATGGAATCAGTAGTGATGCCCGTTCTTTCGTTCAGGAGATTGCAGTTTGTGTCTTCACTCCTTTTTTTCTTGGCTTATCAGCTTTTTAAAATCAATTTTGTTGATTATTTCAAAGAATCGGTTTCTGGTTTTGTTGATTTTCTTTCATGTTTTTCTGTTTTCAGTTTCATTGACATTGACTTCTGCTCTTTAGTGTTTATTATTTCTTTTCTTTTGCTTGCTTTAGGCTTAAGTTAACCTTGGTTCTCCAGTTTCCTAAGGCGGAAGCTCAGGTTGGTTGTAGATCTTTATTTTTTTTCCTAATATTTGCATTTAATATTAAAAAATTTTGCTGAAGAACTGTTTTTGTTACATCCCACACATTTTGACAATTGTATCTCCACTTTCATTTTGTTCAAAATATTTTTAATTTAGCTTGAGACTTCTTCTTTGACCCATGTGCTATTTAGAAATGTACTGTTTAATCTGGGAAAATTGGGGAGTTATCTTTTTTGTTATTGATTTATGATTTAATTCCACTGTAGCCTGAGAACATACTTTGTATGTTTCTATACTTGAAAAGTTTTTGAGGTGTGTTCGGTTCTGTGGCCCGTACAGTGGTCTCTCTCGGTAAGTGTTCCACGTGAGCCTGGGAAGAATGTGTACCCCGCTCTTGTCTGGTGACGAGTCCTGTACACCCTGCACATAGACATAGGCTCAGCGGCACAGACGGACGCAGGACCAGGCCTGTCTGTCTAGGTGAGTTACGTTCACGTTACTTTGCACCTATAGACTGACCAGCTTTTCCCCTGGAGACTCCTGTTAGGTTATTTGCAAAATTCTCAGCAACCTTGTGAGGCCGGACCTGCAGAGGAACAAACGGGGCTTGTGAACGTCAAATCGCTCGCCTGAGACCTGCCTGCTCCCCAGCTCCTCACCCCAGGACGACTGGCAACACTGCTGCTCTTCCCAGCAAGCTGCCCCTGTTCTGGGATGATTGATTAATTGGAGTTTCAGGGAGGAAGAGCTAGTCCTGTTTTTCAATCTGCCTGAATTAATCAGTGTAGAAGGCAGCGGGGCTCACACGGGTGCAAAGAAAAATCATCTTTAACATAACAAAGGCAATGTAGGAGGAACTGAGCAAGGGTTGCTTAGTAATAGGGCATGGGCTAAAGAATGTGGCATTTGAAGTCAAGGGCAATTAGAAGTTTACTTGCAAAGGAAGTTGAGTAGTTTGAGGAATGGGGAGGAGCTGAAGTTCACTGGTACTTCTATGTGCCAGGTGCTGTGCTGGGCACTTTCACATCCAGTTCCTCCTTTAATGTTTATAGTGACCCTATGAAATGTCCCCGCGGCCCCCCTCCCACCTCTGGCCCACTGCATCCTGATGCTTCCTGGGAAGAAAGGAGGATACCAGAAAATATGTGGTGGAAAACTTGGAAAGGAATGTAGGATGGCACCCGGGTATCGCAGACTCTTGGAGAGGGGCCATTATCAGGCTTTAGGAAGACGTGTAGCAAGAGAATGGCTGTTCCTACTGCCAGTCATCGTGGGGCAGGACATGAGTGGGCCCTGGGGCTGGGCTAGCGAGGGGCTTCCTCCAGACCAGACAGGGGAGTGTGCGGAGGCCAAGCCAGGGTGCCGCCAGGAGGACGGGCCCTTGGCCTTGTGAGGAGCCATTGGGCCCAGTGTCCTGGCCCACTCTCCTCTCTGCATAACTCCCCAAGAATTTAGGGGAGGATAGTTGTAGGCAGAGCACATGATGTGACACCTGAGTTCCTTCTGACACAGACTCCTGGATCATGGAGAATGCATGGAAGTGTGCACGTGTGTGGCATGAAGTGGGAGATTTGAGTTGCTCTGGAGGGTAGAGGTTTAGTGCCATGACCGTGGCTGAGAAAACACTTGGGAAACGGGAGTTCTTTATCCCCTATTCCCTGTTAACGCCCCCATTTGCATCTGGAAAAAGTAGTAGAGGACCAGCAATGGGGATACCTGTTCTAGGCAGAGCAACCTTGACATTATGAGCCTGTCAGAGATACAGTAGTGTGGCCCCAACAGCCACAAAAACTACCCAGCCCACGTCACCTTGGCCAGCCCTTGATCCAAGACCTGCCAGATAATCCTTGTATGTCCCTCCCGCACCTAGTGCGGAGTTCAGTCTGCATTCAACGTGCTACTATTTTAAAGATTTGGGCGCCAGGAAGAGGCAAAGAGAATGATCTTTGTAAACACTGGCTGACGGTGGGTGAATGAGTGAAGAGGCAGATATACGGATGGGTGGGAGGGTAGCTGGGTGAGTGGACGGGTGGATGGGTGAGTGGCTTGGGTGATGGATGTAACAGTGTCATTAACATCTCTGAGACTCGGTGTCGGCAGCAGAATTGAACATGACCAGGCTATCGTGTGTCTGGTTGTCTGCTGTCCTCTGGTGATGGCACTTCTGAATTTCTACTTGTGGGGACACTATTCAACTGGACTATGAGCCCCAAGGGCAAGTGTGGGCACAGAGCCCATCAGCTCCGCTAAATGCAACTTTTCCAGCCACTTCCACAGCCGCAGTCTCTTCAGCCCAGGAGAGGACGAGAACCCCTGTCTCGCAGGGTGCATGTGGGGGTTAAGTGAGACAGTAGTAATGTCACGGCTGATACTTCCAGAGAGAGCTCCCACTATGTAGGAGGAACTGTGTTAGATGCTCCCCACGAACCAACTCACAACAACCCAATGAGGCAGGTACTTGTACAGTCCTCACTTTACAGAAGAGAGACTGAGGCAGAGAGGTTAAGAGGCTGGGCCACGGCCTCCGGCTGGTAGGCAGCTCTGGTTTCAGACCCAGACGGGCTGATTCCAGAGAGAGTAGGTTTAGCCCTTTGCATCCTCTCAAACGTAAAACGTGTTCAGCGCAGCCCCCGGCACGTGGCGGGTCTTCAGCAAAGGACTAATTCCTTCCCTCTCGGTTCATTAGTTGCTCTCGAATGGCAGTGGTGGCCTGTCCCCCGTGGCCGGCGCTGACAGGAGACAGGGGAGACAGCTGGTGAGTTCAGCCTCGGCCAGCCATGCAAAGCTCCCCGACTCTGACTTTCCTTCTTATGCTTTTAACTTGATTCTTAAAAGTGAAAGACACAGATTTCAAGATGCTTCAGAATAAAATCGATGTTCCTTACCTTGGTCCAGAGCTTATTAAGTAACAAGAAACACTTTACTCCCAAATGTGTTTGAAGACAGTCCTGTGAACTGCTTTGTACGTTGGGGGCGCAGGCACTGTAAAACAAAGTAGTAAGAAATGTGCTTTTCAAAAGCCCCCCGTGGGCAAGGCTCACTATTATGGTTGTAGTCTCTGTGTGTGCGCCGTGCACGGGGCAGTGGTCAAGTCTAGATTCTTTCCTGCTGTAATTTCTCTTGCCGTATTATCACAAGAAGGTTGCTTAGCCACTGAGAATTGGAAGATGCGATTTGTGAAGGCAGGAGCCCCCACAAATGAAGCCAGCATGTCTCTTGGTGGTTAGGGCCATTGCCCAGGGAGGCTGGATAGAGACCCGGAGATCCTTCCTCTCTGAGCTTCCTCTCTGCTGTGGCGACCTCATGCTAAGCTGTCTCCTTTCTTGCCTTCGCTGCAAGAAGGCTGCCAAAATCTAGGATTTGAGGACCACAACGGGGAGAGAGACAAGTTTGCTTGTAGACACTGTCTCTAAAGAGTGAAACCGTGCTTTCCTGGAGCCACCAGCAAAGCTCAGCAATGTCACTGGTCCATACCCATCAGTGAACCAGTGGACAGCAGTCAGGGAGAGTGAGGTTGAGCTGCCTGGCTTGCCCTTGCCACCAGCCCTATCCCCGGAACCAACGCATGTGGTCTGCAGGGGTGGGGTATGAACACCCAAGTCCTCAACCGGGGACAGGGTGCTAGGAAAGAAACTGTTTTCCGGGCATTTGAAAGAGTTGGCAGCTCGCATGGCTCCTGTGCCAGTGTCAGAGAAAGGGAGGCAATCTCAGTGTTCTTACTGCCTCGTCACCTACAAGCTTGCGCGTGAGCGGGCCTACCACCAGGAGGGTCACCTTGCGCCTGTCAGAACGGCTGTTATCCAAAAGACAATAAACAACAAGTGTTGGCGAGGATGTGGGGACGGGGGACCCTCATGCACTTTGTGATCCCTTCATTTACCTGTTGTTTCCGGATGCTTCGTGCTAACCCAGCCAGGAGGAGTGGTTGCCACAGAAGCACGTGGCCTGCAAAGTTTAAAATATTAGCTCCCTGGCCCTTCGTTAAAACAGCTCATGGACTGCTGCTGTGGAATACGCACCAGTCAGGGCAAAGGCTGAGTCCTGTTTAACTCTGCTCCTGGTGCCCCGCCCCGCCTGGGGGCCAGTAGTCACGCATGTCGGGAGATGAAGAACTGAATGCAATGCAAGTTCCTTTGGTAGAGGACACACTCACAGGGTGGGAAAACCAGAAAGCCACTGACTTTTCTCCGGGAGCTCAAGGTCAGATCTTGCAAAGCTCCCGTTCCTTCCTGTGCCTGCCCTCACTTCTGCTCTGCCATATTTTGGTACGATGGGACTTCTTGTGCAGCTCAGGTGATTAAAAATGAATAATCTAGGTACCACTGACCCCTGCTCCCCCCAGGAATCCTGAGTGGTGCTGGAGAAAAAAAAAAGGAAAAGAAAAGAAATCCCTGAGTTAATGTTGATTCTCAGATAGTGGGACCTTTTGCTTCATAATGAAAAATTCCGCATGGAGCAGACACATCTGGGCCCGTCCTGCTGGCTTTAGTTACAATCTTGCACTGAAGAGCGCATCACCAGCCTTTTAGACCTATGAAGCTTCGCGGCACCACGAACAGCAGTAACAGCAGCTCACAGGTGTTGAGCACTTGCTGTGTTCCGGGCCTTGGCTCACGGCTGCCATGGATTACAAAGATCCGGTGAGGTAGTTCTCGTGAACCCCCTCTATTACAACTCGGGAAACTGAGGCTCCAAGAGGGAAGTGACTTGGCTCAAGTTCACACAGCTGCCAAGTGGCAGAGCAGGGATTTGACGAGGTCTGTTGGGCTGCAAATCCCAAGTTCTTTCTGATTCATCGGGAGGTTAATAATAGGAATGTGGTCATAATATTGGCTTGCTTATTAGAATCCAGATTCCAAAGAGCAGGCTCCTTCTGAATGAACAAAGAGTCTGAGGAAGGTCTCCTAAATTAGGGACTGTGGTCCCAGGATTTTAACGAAGGCAAGTGGAAGTGGACTGGCTTTCAGAGTAGTACCCTATGCCTGAGAGGTGCCCCGGAAGCCCTGGACTTCACACCTTGTCCTGTCCACAGGTCATTTGGTCATCTTCCTTGCCTCCCTTTCTGTTCCCCTCCTCACCCAGCACAGCCTGACCATTTCCCTGCCTCTCCCAGGCTGTCTCCTGGTCATCTGTCCATTCCCTCCCTTCCTTCTGTTTCCACTGCCACCACCCAAGCCTGGGATGGAGCTAACCCTGGTTACTCTCCACCCAGCGCCTCCAGCCCTCTGGACGGTCAGTCCATGGGAAGCCATCATTCCACTCCTGGCTCGGTCACCACGTTACTTGGATCATGTGCTCTTCTGCCCTCCAGCAACCACCCCCTCTTCTGGTGAAGACACCGTCACGTCATCTTGGAGAGCCACAGCTCGCCTGCTCAGACATTACCCCAAACTCCAGAGGCAAACCATGTCCAGGCCTGACTGGTCATTGCCCTGTCTACAGTGATTGGTTCAGAGATGGGCACGTGACCCAAGGCAGACCAATGTGACTCAGTTCTAAGGCTTTTGTCAGAGCTGTCGGAAAATTGCTCTTTGTTCACTGGGGCTTCTAGCAGCACCAACAAGGTAAATCAGAATCTGAATAAAGCCAGCCCAGAGGAAAACAGAGCTGAGAGGTGGAAAGAGCCCCCAGATCCAGCCATTCCTGAAGCTGATCCATTGCCTGGACTTTCAAATACCAGGACCAATAAATTCCCTGACTGCAGTTTGAATGGAGTTTTGGCTCACTTATTTGTTGTGACTAGTAAGTAAATTGACTGGAATAACTTCCCTTCTCTCTGTCTCAATTGCTTAAGCAAGAACAAAAAAGTATGCTTCTTTGTCCATTGAACTGAGATGCTGAAACTATAAAAATAAAACCAAACAATTTTGCAAAGTTACTTTATCAAAATTCATGTTCCCTGTACTCCTGTAATGCACATAATGCCTGTTGTTTTACATGTGGACCCAGTTATGTAAGTATCCATGTATTCATGTGTGTATGGTTATGCGTTTACGTATCAGTGCGGCTGGTTTTCTTTCTCCTTTGCTCCTTCTCTTCCTCTACCGGGTGTCTGCTGTGCCCTGTGTGAGGCCCCGGACTTAGCTAGATGAGTAAGCGTGACTCTTCGTGCAAGGGACCCTTCATGTAGTGTGGACATACAGACCCCCAAATCGGCAAGTGCTGTGGAGTATGATGGGTGCAATGATGGAGCAGGGCAGAGGGCGGGTGTCTGAACTTCACCGGGGTGACGGTGAAGGCAGAAAATGAATGCAAGGCTGTCTAGAGGGGAATCTGTTTTTTAAGGATGAAGAAGAGAAATCCAGTTGGTAGGAACAGCTTGTGCTAAAGCAAGGCTCGGCTGAAACACAAAGAAGACCCGCAACATGGTCGGAGCTACCCACTCCGGTACAGCCACACGGCCCCCTGAACACAGGATAGGATCCCCAGGCCCACGTTCCGAGCTGCAGAGAGACCAGTGGATCTCCTTTAAACAGCTCATTGTTATCAAAATGCTGCTAGCCGGGAGTGGCAGTTAAAATGGGGAGTCAAGAATTATACAAACACACCTTAAGCATTTCATTTGACCTCTGCTTACATCTGAGTTGATAAGTGCCCTTGTTTGGACTTCTGTGTCATCTTTGGTGCATAAGCGTCACCCACGGTGCTCCCTCTGAAACTTCCCATTTAGGGTTCTGTGAGAGGGGGCAAGAACTTAGAGATCTTGGGGAGCCATCTGAATGCAGCATCCTTCTGGGTTTTCAACCTTCCTGCCTCCTCTGACTCGTCTACTGCTGGCTCGCCTACTCCTCATGCGACGTCCATAATTTTGCCTGCATGATTTGTTTTATTTTTTTTAGCTTTTCCAACACCTTCAGTTTACTTTTCATTGAAACAGCGACTCTCTTACTTATTCCACTCATATTTAATTAGTTTTTATTATGTTTGTTTTAATTAAGCAATTAGAAGAACAGTTCAAGGACCCAGGAGGCTTGAGAACAAACACAAACACTCTTGGCTGGTAGCCAGCTCACCTGGTGGGCGTGAGGACACAGAGTGCTGGAGAGGGGCTGCAGCGGTGAGTGCTCGAGTGCCAGAGTCCCCTCCACCCTGTGCCCATGCCCGTGTCTGCTGGGCGGAACGTGGAGCTGGCTAAGTGGGTTGTTTGGGAGAAACTGCACCTTCTCCATCTTACACAGTAACGTCAACACCGTGAATTTGACATTGGTACAACATCATATGTGAACTTATGTAACCATGACTGCCATCAAGATCCAGAGCTATTCTGTCGCCCTGGGATCCTTCGAGTGCTCCCCGTGTACACTCACACCCACATACATCCCCTCCAATTTCTGTAACCCACGGCAACAACCAGTCCAGCCCACATCTCTGTACTTTGTCATGTGGGGAATGTCATTTAGTGCAATCCTACAGTATTTGCCCCTTGGAGATTGACCTTTTCCCCTGAGCATAATGTCCTTGAGACCCATCCATGTGGCTGCCTATATCAACAATGCACTTCTTTTTGTCGCGGAGTAGTTAGTGGTGGCTGGTATGGATGGGCCACAGTTTGTTTAACCACTCACCTGCTGAAGGATGCATTAGTTGTTCGCGGTGTGGGACTATCCTAAGTAAAGCCACTATGATCAGCCACGTGCAGGCTTTTACGTGGACAGGGGCCTTCATTTCTCCAGGACACGCATCCGGCTGCTTGGAACGCCAATGTCTCCCCGCTCTGTGTGAGCCTGGGACTTGTTCAGCTTGTGGGTCCCCAGCAGGGGCTCCTGGCACAGCCTTGTCGAGTTTCACCCCGTGTGTGTTCTAGTTAGTACTCATCCAGAGACAGGAAGGGGAGCCTCATATGGATTTGGGGGGATCCTTTCTGCTTAGCTCCCTTCTTGCCCACAAATTCCAGTCACCGCTGTCTCCTAGTGCTCCTATCTTAGTCTTTTCAACTCAGCAAGCTTTTAGTCTCTGCTGGGGCTTCTTCTCCCTGTTCTGAGTTCCAGAAATTCATACTGGGCAGAAAGTCAATGCATTTATAAAGCCCTTCTTATTGGCTCCCCCATTCTCAAGTACTTTTTATGCTGGAATCAGAGTACTTCTCTGTTCCTGTCCAGTGTCTGGAGAAAGGCTGCTTTGACTTGCAGGTGCTCACAGTGCAGACACGGACATTTCTCGTAGGCGAGCCTTGGACAGAGACTCTAACAGAGCGGGCCAGCCAGCCCTCAGGTAAGGCACGGGGCAGAGCGTTCCAGCAGCAGGAACAGCGGCCAAAGTCTCTGAGGTTGAACCATGTACGGCTTAGACGCCATTATCCCCGCTCCGTGGTGAAGAGACCGAGGGTCATAGAGGTCCCCCACTTAGTAGCCTCACCGGGAGAAAATGGCAGATTCAACACACATTTGACAACAGCGTCTGAGCTCCTTTCCTGGGTCTCATCACCTGCCCTGAAGGCCGTTGCATCGGTGCAGAGGCGATCTGATCTATGACCTCTGACTAACCGGTGGAGCTTGTCATCCCAGGAGGCTTTGTGAGCTGGAAATATAAATGGCTTAAACACGTGCTTTGACACACTCAGTGCCGGTGGATTTGTAGTGGCTGCGGCACGGAGGGGATCTCCCGTGGACATCTGTTCGTCCTGCTAATGGCCCCGTGTCAGTGCTTTTTCACCTACAAGGCTTTCAGCGTGCTCTTCCGGGCCGGGGCAGCGTACTCCCCTGTTCGACACAGCCAGGCCCCGTCTCTGACTCCGTGGGGATGAAGGCCATGGGTGAGGCAAGCGTGTTAGCAGCAGTCACTGTTACTGGAACCCTTGTGTACACCAGGGGCTTACATCTACTACCTTGCACCCTCACAGCCCTGTGCAATGGCCATTATTATTTGATGTTATTGAGCAAGAAAGGAGAACTCTGAGAAGGAACATGCCAAGCCCACTCATTTTGCAAGTGGTAGAGCCTGGGCTTTATCTTTGCCCGTTCTGTTTCTGCTGTACTTTTTTTCAAATCCTCACCCAAGGGTATGTGTATTAATTTTGAGAGATTGAGAGAGAGAGAGATTAATTTTGATGTGAGAGACAAACATTGATCGGTTGCCTCCTGGACACACCCCGACCAGGGATCGAACCAGCAGCCTTCTGTTGTACAAGATGATGCTCCAACCAACTGACTGTTCACTACACTGTACTCTAGTGTTGGCTAAGCTTTGGGACAGAAAGACCTAGTGCGATTATTTTTTTGGTTGTTTCAGTAGATGTGAGACTTTCTCTCTCTCTCTCTTTTTTCTTACTTTCCCATGGTTTCTGTGAGGTTAAAGAAGAAAAACTAGGTGGTGGAGTCAAGGAAAGTTGGAGAGAGGTGTTTTGTCCCCCTTTTTTAAGACTATGGTCTTTGCTTATTTGGGGGAGGGGCTGCGAGCAGCAGGTTTCAGGATCAGAATTGGGAGGAGCGCGGCGCCAAGGATACGCTGGACAGGAGAATAATTGTCGTTGTTTCTCAGATGTGCGAAGTGTGCAGGTGCCAAGGTCCAGGGGAGGAGAGGCGGGGGCAGGTCCCAGCCAGCCAGAGGGCTGGCGAGGACAGAAAGAGCCAGTCCCCGGGCTGTGTCTGCCCCAGGAGGGACGAGACAGACTGTGAGGGGGACACTCAGCGCCCACAGGTGGTGGTGGGCTCTTTGGTTGCCGCGGCACCCCAAGGCGCTGCTGTGGTGCTCCGTCATCGGTAGATGAGATCCGTAGGAAAACAGCGTACACCTGACATGTCATCGAAGGGGAGGGGGAGGCACGTTCCACGCTGTTGGGGTCTCGGCGTAGGTCTGTTATCAGCGTCTCTCTTTAGAGGCGGGAACATGCGGAGGGGAGAAGACTCTGCCACCGTCTGGCCAGTCGGTCACAGGAGGCTTAACTCCAGACCCCTGTGATGTAAACGCCCTGGTTTTGATTGCACTCTCTTCCTGACATTGCTACTAAAAAAAAAAAAAAAGATATGAAGTAGCTTACAACAAAATCAAAGGTAAAATAAGATAAACCCCGGGAGGAGAATAAAAGGAACTAGACGGAAAAAGTACATCTCTGGAAAGACTATAGCATTGGGGTTCAGAACTTAGCTGAGCTTCCCGACAATGTTGGTGAGGAGACAGGTGTTAAGGCCGACGCAGCTCTCACAGTCTGGTGGGCCGGAGGCGTGGATTCCTCTGGATCAGAGCCCCGAGCTGTGAGGCCCTCTCCGCTGGGCACCAAACTCGCTGTAATTCTGTGGGAGGTTTTACATGCAAAGATAGTTCGTGCAGCCAGCGATCTGAATACTGTGTACCAAACACTGTATTTTCATGTCATCGACGCAATTAATTTAATAATTTTAGAGCAATAAGAGCCTATGCAGTAAGGACTTGCATAGATTAGTATGTGTCTATATGACGGACTTGTATATGACCTCTGATGGGCATGTAACACCCAACAATTTTTAATGACATGAAAAATAGTCACGATACAATGTTAAGTTAAAAAAATAGAGTCAAAATTCTATGTTCATCATGATCTAACAAAAAAAGACACAGAAATGTTGCCAGGGACAGCAAAAGGACGGATGGAGCCAAGCCTTGGTGTTGCCGTCCTGGGCCCTTGCCCGAGACCCAGCTGGATACCTCGGGGTACACGTGTGGGCCATGTCTGTGTGGCCTAGAGCAAGAGGGCCAGGCAGTGTGGATCTCTGCTTGTCCGTCCCGGAGAAGGCAGAAGGAGGGCTCCATCTCCATCGCCGTGTTTCTGAACTCAGGGATAATCCAGCTCTTTTGCTTTTGACTCAGGTGGGTTGAGTCTGAAGGTGGAACCTGTCTCACAATCCACTTCTGTCCCTGACTCCCTTTGTTCTAGCAGCGCAGCTCCCCAGACAACTGAAATCCTCTTAACAAAGCGTGTTCAGTTAATTTCTGATCACTTCGCATGACTGTGTAGGCAGTTTTACATGCTTGACTCCTACTCAGACGAGTGTGACACACGCCTGCCCCCGGAAATGCCACAGATTAGCACATCACTGCAGCTCCGGGCAAGGCTTGTGTTCCCCTGACTTCGGCCACTAAAGAGACGCAGTGCTGTGGGACTTACTGCTGAGGCTTTAAAACAAGCCCTCGGCTTTCTGGATCAGAACCTCTCTAAGGTGTGCATTTTATCCCTCTCTCTTTGCCACAGGGCTGGGCATGCTCTGTGGACTTGTGTATTTCTGTGGTTACCGTGAAGACCGAACAAAGCTCACACCTGCTGCCTGCTCAGTTGCTCAACATAGCTCGTCCCACAGAACTCTTCACTGCCCATGAGTTCTTCCCCAAATCCTCCCTCTCCCCATGTACCCAGAACCTCAAGCCCAATCCTAAGAGTCATCCCTGACCTTGACCCTTCCCTTTCCCTCTTCTCCACATCCAGTCCCTCAGCAAACCCTGCTGGCTCTACTTCCAAACGGATCCTAAATCTCACCACTTCTCTCTGCAACGCCACCCTCTCTCAAATAGACCGTGGCAACGGTCTCTGGACTGTCTTACTAGTTTGCTCAGGTGGCCATAACTTAACCAACAGATACTTATTTTCTTGTAATTCTGGAGGCCAGAAGTCTGAGGTCAAGGTGTCAGTGGGTTTCGTTTCTCCTGAGGCCTCTCTCTCTGTCTGTCCCCCATGTCTTCGTGTTTCCCCTCTGTGACTGCGTCCTACTCTCCTTATAAGGAAACACCAGCCCATCCTAATGACCTCACTTCAACTTAATTCCTGGAAAGAACTTGTTTGCAAATACAGGCACATTGTGAGGTCCTGGGGGTTAGGACTTCAACATGTGAATTCTGGGAGGACCCAGTTCAGCCCATGCACTGGTCTCCCTGCTCTCATTCTTGTCTGCTGCAGTCTGGTTTCTGTATGTAAGCAGAGCAATGTAAATACGGTGAATCAGACCTTGCCACTCCATCCTTCTTAAAACCCCTCACTGGTGTCCCATGGCACCTATATTTATAGTAACCATTTCTACCTTGGCCTCTGAGGCCACCCTACACCTCTGCAGCCTCATCTGTTATCACTCTTGTTCGTCTGGCCCCGCTGGCCTTTGTTCTATCCTCCAACCAAGCCCCGATCTCTCCGGCCTCAGTGACTTTGCATCCGCTCTCCTGGGGCTGCACCGCACTTCCTCCAGCTCCCCCCCAAGGCTGGCTTCTTGGCATCGTGCAGGTTCACCTCCAGAGTTAACTTTGACCTTCCTGGGTGTTTCCCTCTCTCTCCCGCTCAGCCAATGTCAGCTCCAGCACCCAGACCCTCCCTAGACCTCCCTGTTTGATTTCTTTCATGTATAATCACTATCTGAACTTTTTTTTATCTTTAAATTTGTATTAATTCTCTATGTCCCCCACGATAATGTAAAGTCTAATATAAATTCATACCCCAATAAGTACCATATTTTTCAGACTATATGATGCACTGGACCATAAGATGCTCCTAGGTTTTAGAGGAGGAAAATAGGAAAAAAATTTTGAAAAAAATGTGGTCCTGCTCCTGCCTCCTATGACCCTGCTCCACCGCCCCCCTCCCCCCGCCACATCGCAGCGAGCCAGGCAAGCTACATTTGAACTATAAGACGCAGCCCCATTTTCCTCCCAAATTTGGTGGGGGGAAATGTGCATCTTATAGTCCAAAAAATACGGTAATATTTATTTCATTAGTGAAGAAAGCCTTCAAAATCTGGACACAGCATGTTTTAGTGCAACTTTTCATCTGGCAACGAGTGAACATCTCCTTACCCACTTTGTTCACGAATAACGCCTCCGAGTCACTCACTCGACACCTAAATATTGGTCGGATCCGGGATAGCGGAGTAGGAAGAACATGGATTCTGGAGGAAGCAGATGGAGAATTAAGTCCTGACAATGGTTCCTTGGAGGGGGAACAGGGCACAGTCACGAGAAGCAGATTTAGAGGGGGCTTGAAGGATGAGGAGTTGTTCAAAGGGGGCAGGAAGGCACTGGGCTTTGTTCAGTGGTCAAGTTCAGTGACATCCTTTTCCTGTGGGGGGCTGTGGCCAGAGGACAGCTGTAGAGGGCCTCACATCTGCAGGCCCAGCATCAAGGCCCCTCTTGCTCGGGGTAAGTGAACATTGCCTGGAATTGTCCTGACCAACATGGTAGCCATTCACCACTGGTGGCTCTGTCCCTTTAAATTAATGAACATTAAATAACATTTGAATTCAGTTTTTCGGTTGCATTAGCCACATTTCAAGAGCTCCGTAACCACGTGGGGCTCATGACTCTCACACCGGACGGACATCACACATTTGTGTGGCAGCCACCGTCACAGAAAGTCGGACCGGACAGCTGTGGCCCGGAGGCTCACAGATGTCGAGTGACTTGCCCCCGCTCGTGTTGATAGAAAGAACCAGGGCTGCAGCAGTTTCAACTTCAGTCTGCCTGATTCTGAATTCTCTGCTCACATCCCTCCCCTAACCTTGAAAAAACTAACATTACCTCTCCCAGCCTGCTTCGAAATCTGTGAAACAAAAATAAAACCCTCAAAAGGCTGGGATGAGGATTAAATGAGATCATATCTGTAAAGTGCCCACAGCAGAGAAGATCAGTGTCAGACCTCAGTACATCCGGTTTCCTCTCCAGCCTTGGCAGGGGCTAGCAGAAGAAGCCGTGAAAGGATTAAGACACTCCTCCTTCAAAGACTCCAAATAACAGAAAAATGACTTCAAAGTGCATGAAAGACGCTCCCTGGTAAACACTTCAATGATTAGACACCTACATAGGGGAGACAGCTCATTCTGATGCAAGATATCAAGGATTAACGCATTAAACGCCAAAGCTGGCATTTGGAAGATAGAAAGTCGTTTCACATACAATGGGGACTTCAAACAAGAAAGGTGTGGGGAGTACAGTCATATTCTGAGTATTTGTAACTGAAAGACAGGGAAGAATCCATTAAAGCTCCACACTTAATAGCTGGATCTGTTTTCTTATAACTGCTACTTTCAAGGTTAAAAAAGACGTGCTTCTGAAAATGTTCTGAGAGTGCAAAGTTAGGTGCCCTTGACTAACCGAGGGTGCTGGTGTGACCCTCCTGTTCGGTGACCTTGAGAGGTCCCCTCTCCTCTCTGGGTACACTGTCCCCTCTGGGAAGAAAGAGCTGGATAAGCGGGTTTTAGGGGTCTTTCACCTCTGAAAGGCAGAATTCTATAAATAACAATCTTTCAAATCAGTTATTTTAATAATTAGAAGTATCCTGCCTGACCTTTCATACATCACCAGTGCTTAAACATGTTTTAGAAATCTCTCATGAGTAGGAGGACATTTTTGTGCCTTTTTTTTTTTTGTAAAAGTAGGAGATGGATCTTGTTTTCCCTTCATTGTATGACTGATGGAGAAATACTACACGAGCCGTACGACAGAATTTGCTGCTCTAGAATCAAGGAGAATGTGTGGGTCCTTCATCGAGGGAAGTTTTCTAATACCCACAGTGTGGAAGGTGTTCGTTCATCCACTGATTCCACAGCTGTTTATTGAGCTCTGGCGATACATACCAGGCAGTGGTGCATTCTAGGCTGGGGAGCCAGATCACCAGTGAGAAAAGAAAGCTGTGATGTGCCAGGTGATGAGAAGCTCACTAAGGGAGAGGAAATCGAAAGTGAGGAAGTAAAACCCACTGTGGCTGGGGGGGCTGATGCCTCAGGTGGGAGGAGCAAGGGAGGCTTCCTGAAGGAGGTGATATGTAAGCAGGTTCCTGCAGGAAACAAGGAAGTGAGTCTGGTGAAGATCTGCTGCGTGACTGTTACCACCGGGGAGTAGCTGAAGCAAAACCCTGAGATGGGAAGAGGCTTCATGGGTTTGAAGAACAGAAGGACTGGCTGTGCCTGGAGCCAGGGGTGGAGCTGAGCAGCCAGAGCTGGGACAGGATGGGGGAGGGAGGTGAGGCCAGAGGGGTTGCCAGGACTGGGCAGATCAGCAAACTGTGTCCTGGGAGACAAATCAGCCTGATGGCTGAGTTTTTAATAAAGTTTTATTGGCACACAGCCACACCCATTCCTTCACTCTCGTCTGTGGCTATCTTCACTCTGCAGTGGGAAGTGAGTAGTGTGACAGAGACCGTACGGCTCGCAAAGCCTAAAATACTTACTGCAGGCCCTTCGCAGAGAAACTTCTCTGTCTCCAGCCTCAGACTCCTATTTGCCTAGTGCATCTTTTACTGTGTCCCCTTAATTCCAGCCTTGCTGCTTCGTGGCAGCATCTTACAAAACAGAATGTGGCCGGGTTTTTTCTTACATATTATGAGCATGTCTGTGTTTTAAATGACCTGTATTTGAATCTGTTTCTGCCATTTGGTGCTTTTCTGATCTGTCCTCCATCCTCCCTGCTTGTCTTTTTCTTAATTACTCCATTTTTTGGTACTGATACCTCTTCCTTTCTCACTTTCGGTTTGTGGACTTATTTGTAAAAGAGTGCACAGATAAACTTATCATTGACTCAATAAGGTCTTGGAGCAGAACTTTTATTTTCCACCAAGACAAAGTGAAATAACTGGTTTAATGGCTAAGATAAGCAGCGATATTTGAGCCCCATTCTGAGAACCGGCCTTACCGTTGGTGGGTGGAGAAGGTTCTTAGAGGCGTTGCAAGAAAGAAGGCAGGGACACACGCTCGGCAGGAGCTCAAGCGGCAGTAGCAACATTTATTAAATCAAAAGTATACTCTGGGGGCAGGGGTGGAGGGGAGCGGGCAGGCTCAGGAGCGACTGCCGGAGATCTCTGGGTGACCTTTCTTCTGTTCTCTCGGGCAAGGAAAAGAGCAGGTTTATTTTGAACTGTCCAGTCCTATTTTCTTTGGGTGGTATCCTGCCATTTGGGTTCCCACCCACAATTCTCTAGGTTTACCCACAAAGGGGGGTTCAAAACCACAGCACTAATTTATTATACTCAGGGTGTAAGTGAGGAGAGGTCCCTTCAAGATGACTTGGGTGTGGGTCTGCGCATGCGCTCGTAACAGGAATTCCCTGCTCTCCTTCCTCCCTCAGTCTCAGGGTGTCTGCGGTTCTCCCCAGGCTTGCTAGGGTAGTAGAACTTGTCAGTTCCCCCTGACCAGGAGGGGCCGAAATGGTTTTCATGCGCATAGTCAGGTGTCTCCTTGCGCTGTTTCCCCTTTTCCCTTGCTCATGTCTAACTAGCTACCTACTCTAACGTTATCAGCTAAAGAGTCTATGCAAGTCAAAATGTGCAACGATACTAAGTGAGAATGTAATAACTGAGGGTCTTACTGTCTACAGAGTATCTGAAATTGGTATCAGAAGCTATAACCTCCACACTGACCAGGTTTTTTTTTCAATTGTGGTAAAATATAACATAAAATCTATCATCTTAACCACTTTTAAGCATGCAGTTCAGTGGCATTAAATGTCGTGCCCCTGTCACCATTAGCCATCTCCAGAACCCTTTTCATCTTGTAAATCTACGACTCTGTCCCCATGGATAACAACTTCCCGTTCTCCAGGCCCCGGCACCCACATTCTACTGTCTGAGTATCTACAAGTCAACCGTAAACAAGACGTATGTGTTTTAATGGGTTGACTTTGCAAATATTTCTTCCTGGCTGGGTCATGAAATACATTCCCACAAGAATGTTTTTCTCTTCAAGCAAAATCATTGCTGCTGTTGCTCGATTTGTTCTCCCGTGCGCTTCCCGCCGCTGCAGGCCTGCCCTCCTCGCCGGGCTTCTGAACCTGTCGGGATGCTCACTTGCATCGGGTTGTCCATGGGTGTCCTCTCCCCGGATCCATCTCTGGGATTCTGGCCCCTTCCACTCTGGACGGGCGCCCTCCCTCTGTCCTCCCTTCTGCCGGCTCCTCCACATCCTCCTGGGGACCTGCTCCTGTCCCTGCTGTTCCCTGCCCCCTGTCTGCCTCTGATTTGGCTTGCCGCCTCCTTTTGAAACACTCTTAAGCTGTTTCCTGGCCAACTGGTGCGGGGAGTGTGGAGACCTTGCATTTCTGAAAATACCCCCAGCCTGTAGTCACACCTGATTAGCAATTTGGTTGGGTCTGGAGTTCTCGGACAGAACTTATTCTTGGGGATTTTGTAGGCACTCACCATTGTTTCCCAGTTTGCAGTTGAAAACTCCAAGTAATTCTAATGCCTGATCTTGTAGATGTGACAGCTTCCTCGCTGAAAGCTTGAGAGAGATTTTTTTCCCCTGATGTTCTGAAATTTCACAAGTATGTGCCTTGGCGTTAGTCTATTTTTATCTGCTGGGTCGGGCTCTGGGGGGGTTCTCTCAATCTGGACTCTCCTATTTCCCTGGGGAGATTTTTCTTGAGTTATTTTGATGAAGATTTTCTCCCTTCTATTCTCTCTCTCTCAAGTTATTATTTGAACATTGGATTTCCTGGACCCCTCTCTCTCATTTAAAAAAAATTTTTTTTTTCACTTTGTACTTTTTTTGAGATTTCCTCAACTCTATCTTCAACCCTTCTATTGAATTTTAAATTTCTACTTTTTCCAAGATTTTTTGTTCTGTTTCTTTTTATAGTGCCAATTTCCATATCTTTTCATGTGTTTCTGAGAATATTAATGATCACAGCAGCACAGGGATGTTCATCAGCGAGGCGTCCAGATGCTTGGAGAACAAAATACCTGAGGTGGGGGGTGGGCGAAGGGGAGAGCCGCAGAGTGGGGGAGACCCCAGGAGAGAGAAGGAGGAAAGAAGGAAGGGGGGGACGGTGTTGCTGGGAACAGTGGGTTTTGGAGACAGTGCTGCGTAAGAGGAGTCTTAAGGAAATTTTGCTTGTTTTTATGCCATTCGATTTCCCCTTGTGGGCTCTTTACTTTTCAAGGGTTTTGTGGATGTACTTGCTTTTTTTTTTTTTTTTTTTGATGTTACCTAATGTGAGGGCTACCTTCAGGACAACCCATTTATTTTTAATCCTCACCCGAGGGTATGTTCATTGATTTTAGAGAGGGAGAAAAAGAGAGGCAGAGAGAAACACTGGCATGAGAAACATCAGTCACTCGCCTCCCATACACACCCTGACTAGGGATTGAACCCGAAGCCGAGGTATGTTCTCTGACTGGGAATCAAACCTGCGACCTTCTGGTGTACGGGATGATGCTCCAACCAATGAGCCACCAGGCCAGGGCCCACTTTTATTTGTCTTACACGGGATTCCCTGGGGGAATCTGATTTCTCCTGGGACCTCTATCGGGAAGTTGCTCTGCTCCATGCAGGGGTGGAATACAACCACCCTCGTCCAGCTCAGAGCAGTTTTCCAAATTGGACGGAGAATATAGGCAAGCAGAGCGGCCATTTCTAGATCTTCGCTAAGTAGCACGTGCATTTTCCAGAGGGCCTGGGAGTAAGCAGAGCTCCCTCAGAAGGGACTGAAGGTGGATGTACCTGAGGGAATTCTGGACAGGACAACAGCAGGGGAAACAGAGACATCAGGAGAAAGAAACGTCCCAGACTAGGGGGCTTATGTACCGTCAGGGCTTTGCAGCAGACCTGGAAATCCAGTCAGACAGCGCGGTGCACCTGGGCCACAAACAGACCTGACAGACAGTCCCCGGTCCCTCCTACCTCCAGGGGCTCACCAACTGCTTCGTAAGAAGAAAATGGAACTCGGCTCTGGAGGGTCAGTCCTTACTATTTCTTTCTTAAAAGCCTTGCACAGATAGCTGGCTGCTGGTCAAGAGGAAATCGGGAATTCTGGGTCCAGGGCCCCTCACCTGCCGACCTTGGGCACGTGCTTGTAGTGTTTATGCTCAGTTCAGAGTGCGCGCATCGTGCTTCCCACCGACCTGTCCTCATAACGTCTCCCACACCGCAACAGTGTGTCCAGTAGCCCCCCCCTTTTTTGACTCTGATATATGCACATAGAAAAACACAGGAAGCTGCAACATAAAAGTAGGCACAGTGTTACTTGGATCAGTGAGGCTACATGTGGTTTGAAAATTTTCTTTCAGCCTGTCTGTATTTTTTCTAAATATTTTAATGTATAGATGGTTATTTTTATAACAAGGCAAAAGGTTAACATTTCCATAAGAATGGTTGGGGTCACACTGGCTGACGTTGGGCACCTCATAGGTGACACCCCACTTCTTCCTCAAAGCAGGCACTCTCGTGAGGCTCTCTCTACACAGGGGAAACCCAGGCCGTGAAGTCCCCTGCCTCGCCTCCGGCGGCTCGGGAGGGGCAGCACTGGGTCTTTCTGGCACCAAAGCTCGTGTTTTTAAAATTTTTGTTTGTTTTATTTTTGTCCTTCTGAAATGTTTCCGAAAGAGACACTTGCCATGAAAGACGTTCCGTGCTGAATGTTCTCGCCCAGAGATGCTGTGTCTTCTAAAATGACAACGTTACAAGAAATCTGTCTGCCCAGGGCAGTGCGGGAAGAGTCTGCATGTGTAAATGATGCCTTTAGGTCGGACAGGTTACAAAGCGTGTATTTTATTTTCTTTTGATTTTCCTTATGACCTTTGAAGCGGTAGATGTTTTAGTCCTAGAATAGGAGATGCAAGTTTGAAAAGCCAGTGTTTCCTTGGCATGTCAGCAAGACGCAAAGTCCCTACCATTTTAAAACAAAGATCCAACAGACAGACTGTTCTGGCAGCTCTCGGAGCCCAGAGCCAGAACCTCACACTTTGAAACATGAGCAAGGAAAATGCTTTCAAGACCTCTGGGTCTCTGATGAGCTTGTTCTTCGGTGTCCCCAGGCTTCTGACAGGCGTGTGTTGCTTCACAGCTCCCCAGGTCCTGCAAGGTTGCGCCTCCCCTCCCTCCCTCCCCCATCCCCTGTCTGCCGTGGAATTGCCGGTGTCTTCATTTCCGTCTGGACCGCTGTCCTCTGAGCCTTGAGTATGGGCGCTGGAAAGATGAAGCTGCCTTCTTCAGAATCATCTCTTTAGACCACCTACACGATTGCTCTGGGGCGATATTTGGGTCTTTCTGACCAGGTCGTGTTTCCACCAAGAAAGGGATACACATGAACTTGGGAAGAATAATCTGTTCAGCTGTTAGGAGGCATGAGGAGTTGTGTGGCATCTTCCCACTGTCATTGTCCTCATTGCTTCTCATCTGCTCCCTTTGTCAACCCACTCTCCCCATGCCCCAGAGTGAATTTTCTAGGAAATAAAACCTCCATCAGATCAATTCTGTGTTTTACATCATCCAGTGGCTCCCAGTCCTTCCCAGAAGTCCAGCTCATCAGCAGGGCGTTCAGGCCCCCTCTGTTCCAGTCGCAAATGCCCCTCCCACCCAGCTGCATTCCATCATCGAGAACTGCTGGTTTTCCCCTGGGTGTGCCCTGCGCCCTGAAGCTCTTTGTTCCTGGTGACTACAGTGCTGGCCTGACCCCTGGAATACCCACCTGGAAAACCCACCAGGATTCTATTAAATTTAGCAAGAATGCAACTCCTCTAGGAAACTTTTCCTCCCACTCCTCCCCTCCCTCCCTCTGCTTCTCCATTGCACTGCTTCCTCCTGGCCTCTGCACCCAGTGCTACCCTGTCTACTGCACCCAGTGCTACTACTCTGGTGTGGCACGTGACATGCTGCCTTGGTCAGGAAGGAGTGGCAGTTAACAGCATGGGCTTTGAAGTCAGATGGGCCTGGGTTAGGATTCCAGGTTCCCCACGTGCCGGCTGTGTGAATTTGAGTAGATGGTTGCACCCTCTCAGAGTTAGTTTCCCACCTATGAATTGGGACACTGTAACACTCAAACAAGGTCACACATGGCACCTGGAATAGAGGCCCTCTCCGGGAGCAGCTGCCATTCTTCTTTCTACCCACAGTGGCCTCTGTGTTTGCGATCACATCACGAGATCCGAAAGAGTAAAACTGTGTCTAGTTCGTTTCTGTAACATAATTACCCAGCACAAAGCCTGGCCCAGCAAACTTTCTGGATCGCTGAACGGGAATCCCAGTGGAGGGTTGCCGTGGTTGTTGAGTAATGGGAAAGCAGTGTTCTGGCCTCAAGGGGAATGCGTACAGGTACCGAGCACCCTGGAGTCACCAGGGCACGGCCCCAGGTCCCAGCAGGAGCCCGCATCCAATCTGCAATGCTAACTCCACTTCCCCGCACTTCTGTAGGCTCCTTCGCAAATTTTATGCCTAGAAGAGTAGAAAATAACACTTGCATTTCAGTCTAAATTCACATTTTACTTTCAAATCTTCCTCGATCTCATCTAGTTCCTAAAAGTGGTCGTTATTCTCCCAAAATTGCCTTACATTTAGGAAACTGGGCAGAAGCCCAAAATAGGCAGGAAAAGCAAAATGAATTTTCTGGTATAGCTGAAGGTTTCTGTGAACAGGATGGTGTGGGGACCTTTGGAGAGAATCTCCTGGGGCCCCAGAGCCTGGGCACTGCCTTCGCCAGCCGCGAGGCCCTGGTTCAGCCGCCTGGTGGCCTCCTAAGCCTCGTTCTGTGAAGTGTGCCTCCCCAGGGCTGAGCAACCTGTCCGGCACAGAGCAGGTCCTCGATTAGTGAGCTGTTATGAATGGTTGTGTTTGGTAGGGTTATCCCGATGGGAGCTCAGGTGAGGAAGCCCAGGTCACCTTGTGGCTGCCCAGGTGAAACAGTGGGACCCAGCTGGTTGCAACACATTTGTCGGGGGGGGGGTGCGGTATGTCTCTTTACAGATGGGCCCTAAGGGAGGAAGGTACCAGGACTGGCCGGAGTGGTTGCCCAGGAACCAAGTCTTAATCACGAGAAGAAAGTGAGGCTCTTAAGTAGACTGTGCAGCAAGATTATCTGCTACTCCTTATGCCCTGAGCCAGCCACGTGGAAGTGTGTGTGGACGGAGCAGGAGATGCGTGTGCCTTTGTGGAAAGGGAGAGCTTCCACAGTCGGCAGTGTGCCACCTCGGGGTCCGGGTAGCCCCAGGTTGGGCCACTTTCCCATCTAGAGCGGAGACAGCCATTCTTCCACCCCAGTGTGCTGTGCCTTTCTGTGACCCTTGATTCAGAGCGAGTTTAGGTGTCTCTGGTCAATGGAGAGCGTCCCTGCCCCCAGAGCAGTGGGTCCCAGAGGGGCTGCAGGGACAGAGCCAGCATCTGGCTGGGCCCCAGGCCATGTCTGGGCGAGCAGTGGTGGTGCCCGCCATTCCTGTGGCAGTCACTCTGGTTGCTGCTTTTCCAGAGAGGCCGGAGGGAGGGACGTGGCACCCAGAGGGTCCCCAGAGGAGTCCGACCCACAACCTTCATGGCTGGTATGTGCAGGCAAACAAGGGGGGACCACGGGGCAGGCGGTGGTGGCATTTCTGTGTCCAGGACAGAGGCGCGGAGCAGATTGGTACAAGGGGAGACGTGAACTTAAGACTTGAGAGGATATTTCTGTGGTGTGCGCCTGGTGGAGGAGCAGAGAGACTGCAGAGGTGGCAGCAACGAAGCTGGGCGTGAACACACAGGAGGGCCCTCTGAGGCCAGAACTCCTTGGTTGCTAGGTGTCAGCCATGGTGGCGATGAGCCAGGGGATCTGGGGTCACTGCTGTTCTCGTTGACCTCCGTTCGTACTCAGGCCAGTGGGGCTGAAGGGGGTTTGGGTGCCTGCAGGCACAGGGGTCGCTGGCACGCACACAGACAAGGGGGGTCTACCCTGTACCGCGTCCAGGGCGCCCGCTTGCATGTAGAGGTGATGACTCTCAGAATATTAGAACTTCATATTCAAACATGCCTTTCATTTCCCTCATTATTAATTATAATTGCTCTCTCCCTGTTGTCATGCCCTGCAAACTATGAGATGAGGAGATTAGATCTGCGTATATTAGACTTGAAATAAAACTTCCCTCCATTGTGTGGGCCTTTCTCGTGGGCTTAGCACTAAGAGGTTGCTGCCTCCCGACCTCCCGACCCAGCTGAGAGGGGGAGCAGTGGGTGGAGGGATGGAAGGAGGCGGAGCCAAGGTGACTTATGCTGATTGGGAAGTTTGATGTTCGAGAGGGCTGGCATCAGGCAGAAGGAGGGACAGAAGAATCAACACAGGCCAGGCATGGAGGCTTGTGGAACGCCCAGTGTGCACGCACAGTGGTTCCCTATCCCAGCAGAGCAAGCCTCGCTGGCCTGTTCCAATGCTCTACGTAACCTTTGGCTGACCTAGGACCCCTTCATTTTGCTGCTGCAAGCTCAGGGCACCCCAATGTCCCACCTCCAACGCCTGTTCTCCTTTTCTTACCTCCTTTCTAAGCTCAGCCTGCAAGCTTCTTAGCTGGGTCCTAGGGGAGCAGTTTGATTGTCTGATGAAGTTAGTTCTGGGGGCCCAGGCAGTGGGTGAGGCAGGACTAACCTGGATCAGTCACTGTTTGTGGGGGGCAGGGGGAGCAGAGACTGGATGCTGGGCCTGGCTCACCTGTACTTACTGACATATGTCAGGTAGGTTGCAAAGTGGGGTGAGCAATGGCGCTCCCTGGAGGTGATGGACATCCCCCACCCTCAGTCAGTGCCTCTTGACAGAAAATCCAGCTGGGTAGGGATGTACCAGACAGTCAGTCACAGCAGTCATTCCTTGACTTGAGAAAGTATCACTGTGAAGAAACTGTCACCCGAACTAGAGAATGCGCTTGATGACACCATGTGCTCCCAGACACAAGCTGGGAAAGCACGAGCTGTCCCTCAGGTTGTCCCCCGCCTGTTGGTCTGGGGTTTGCTGCTGGCTCTGGTTATAAAACCCAGAAACCTCAGCTCCCTCGTACATTGCTCCACCTTCCTTGCAAAGAATCAGTCCTTTGGATGGGGGTGATAACAGCGCCCACCCCACAGGGCTGCTGTAATTGACCAGTCCTTGCACACGAGCAGAAGGAGAAGTGCCTGGTCCTCAGGACTCAGTAACTGTGTAGTTGATACTCTTTATTCTTTTCCTGAAGTTTTCAAAAGGAAACTGTTCGCGCTTTCCCCAGCTTCCTCACAATGCCCCTCGGCGCTCTTTCTAAAACATACTTGTTGTCATGTAATCGATTCAATCCCTTCTGCCCTGAAGTCCTCTGGACAAAGTCCAGTGAAAATCATACATATTCCCGCCTGGATATGCGCAGAGTGCCAGACCTTTATATTCACACACCCGATTTTAGTCAGTCCTCGCAGCAACCCCAAGAGGTGGGTGATTGTGGCTAATTCTACGAGAAGGTGGAGCTGAGGAGGTTAAACCAGGCTCCCGGGTGCAGCGTCGGGGGCCCTTACAGACCGGGCTCCTGATCATCCCTCCTTCCCAAGAATGCTCATGTCCACTGTCCTCGGCACCTCTGAGCCCGCTGTTCCCTCTGCCTGGAATGCCCACTCCCTTCTCTTCACCTGGAAAACTCATGTAGGATTAGATTGTTGAAACCTAACCGCAACACCATCTGTGGACTGCCCCCTCTCCTAAACAGCTCATCGCCTCCGCCTCTGGGCCGATTCTTGGGCTCTGCGGTTGTTTCCCCATGTTCTAGAGGTGTGTCCTGGCCTGAGAGTTCCTCCAGGAAAGGGATCCTGTACTGTGTCTGCGGCACCAATCATAGTGACAGGCACCTAAAGGCATAAGGAAGGTGCAAGGAACAAATGAATTAACTGACCCTCCCGAGGTTTAGACAGGAGGCGCAGGGAGCGCATTCGGTGACGCAGCCCTCACACAACACCCCAGAGAAAGGGCGAGGCTGACTGCTTGCTCGCTGTGGCGAGGACAGTGCACCGGTCAGGTGCCTCCCTGAGCAGACAGCTGGGGGCGCGCTGGGCTTTGGGGAAGCGTAGAGAGAGGGGGAACAGTGGCCTGGTAGGAGCCTACGAGGGCTGGTGTTGTTTATAGCAGTGTGGTTACTTGAGTTTGTTGTTGGTTGGTTGCCCTCCAGGCCCTTGTTTTCTGGTATGAGTCTGTCCCCGTTTGGCTGACTTTCAGAAGCCAGGGGCTGACACTGACTCGTTGCGAAAACAGGTTGACGGGGGCAAGGTGTCACTGATTAGTTGAACAGATTTAAAATCTGCTCCTACGGCTACTTGTTACCATAGCTACAGAAAAAATCTCTTTTTCTAAGTTCATGGGAACTTTTTCTCCTGCTCAGGGAGCAAGTGTTTATAACCCAATATATATTAGTAATTTTATTTAATGTAAATGAATTTGATTTCTCAAATTCATATGACAAACAGAAATAAACTCTGTTTTGATCACAAAATCAAACTTCCATATCACCATTTATACATTTGATGTTTCCAAGAAATTCAATTCTAGTGTTTTCCCAAGTTAACAACTTCCTAGAATCAACCTCCCCATGTTATTTATAGCTTTGAAAAATTGTTTGATGCTGTTGGTGGATCACACAGAGAAGCAGCATGCCTAGATTCTTTAATTTCTAGGAAATACTCACAGTACACTGCTTTTTTTATTTAAACAGAAATGAGGTGCCTACCAGAAAGCCTTTTGGAATTTCATACAAAATATGACTTTTGCTGGAAATAATCATTTTATTCTGAGTGAGGCAGCTTCTGCCCAACAGGCTGGAAAATTTTTTAAAGGAGGAGAGAAGGGCCCTGTGGGACTTTGTAAAATAGCCCCAGGGGTACCTACCATGTGCAAGGGCTTTACTTCTAAGTAGCATTTCGGGAAAATTTAGCAGCAGGCCTGAGAATTCCCTTTTAAGGAGAAAATTAGATTGGCTTTGTGGGAGACATTTTGCTAAGCTCACTGTGGGAGGGAGATAAGGCTGGAGCAGATTCACGCGAGGAGAAATAAGAAAGTTGGGGTGGGGTGGAGGAAAGGGGCTGATGGTCTCTCAGGTGACAAAGAAGATTTGGTTTTTGAACAAATCACTTGTGGAACAGTTTTCCAGAACGAATTAAGTTCGAGCACCGAGGTTCCACGTCTCCAGGACAATGCTGGGCTGGAAAGGCGGCTGGAATTCCTCCCAAGTACTGCAAGCGCCAAGGCCGGCAGGGTTCACACCTCTGCTGGCACGTGGGCGGAACTCTATGATGTCACTCAGCCCTGCACCTTCCAGGAGAGTCCGACTTCTGGAGGGGGAAGCCAGCCGCCGTCTCCGAGGCCCTGGGCCAGGCTCTCAGATGCTGGTCCCACTTTGCCTTCCTCACCTCCTCGTTCAGGAAGGATAATTTTCTTTCTCTTGGGACACGGTTGCCCACAGGAGGTGGAGAGTGGAGAGCCAGGACCATAGCCCAGGAGGGTCTGGCCTTGGGGCTGGCGTTCCCACCATCCCAGCTGCTACAGGTGGGCAGGTGGGCTCTCCCCACAGAGCCCACTGCAGCTGCCCCAGCCCTGCACTTCAGCAGAGGTTGTGAAGCTTCCTGTCACCTTGGATGGGCTGATGCAAAGGGACACTAGCAGAAGAGGCATGCAAACCATGAACCCACTAACTCCCTCCCAGCCGTCACCAGTCACTGGTGGCTGCTGGCACTCTATGAGTTACAGAACATGGCCTGTAACTCATAGTCGCAGCTTTTCTCCCAGATCCTGAATTATCGCTTAGAGCAACGTGCCTGCCGGAGGCAAGGGAACAGTCCTATCTTGTCTTAGTATCTCTGTCCCTGGGACAGAGTGCAGGGCAGGTGCCGCTTAGTGGTTTGGATTTCTTTTTTAAAGACAATTTGATGTAACTT
Organism: Desmodus rotundus; assembly: GCF_022682495.2. Taxonomy (NCBI): domain Eukaryota; kingdom Metazoa; phylum Chordata; class Mammalia; order Chiroptera; family Phyllostomidae; genus Desmodus; species Desmodus rotundus. Next base: position 156,111,800 of record NC_071392.1, on the reverse strand, counting down.
GCTTTTATTCCTCTTCTGCATAAGTTAGGAAGGAAGGAAGGAAGGAAGGAAGGAAGGAAGGAAGGAAGGAAGGAAGGAAGGAAGAGAGAGAGAGAGAGAAAGAGAGAGGGAAAGAAACCCCAGTCATTGAGTTTTCCTGGGAGATTTATCTCGAATGAATCTTTCTGCTGAGAGCCTCAGGCAGCCATCTGCCTGCCGGGCGCCTGTCTACCTGCCAGACACTTCTTGTGCACCTGTGCTTTGTGCCCACCCTTTGTTGGAGGTCAGAGGGGACAAGAGAAACACGTCCTGTGTTGTGTGGGGCTCATGGTCTGTGGCCCTGGGTGTCTGGACCCAGAAGCAGAGAGCAGAGGAGGGGCTGCTCGGAGAGGCCGGTGTGTGGTTGCAGGACCCCCTTCTGAGCTGGGCTGGGAAGGAAAAGAGAGCACGGTGGCTCAGAGGCAAGACGGTCACGGGAGAGTGGGCTTGGCTGGGGTGACTCAGCACTTTTGGAGGCCGAAAGGAAAGGGTCAGGCAAGAGAGTGTCTGGAGTAACAGCAGGAAGCAGTGGAGGGGGTTCAGGAGGAGTGGCTGGGGTCCTGTCTGGGGAAAGAGGGGGGCTATGTCTTCATGCCTTCGTGGAGGAAAGTATGGGCTCAAAGGGGCAATAAGAATTTGATTTTGTTGTCAGGTTCTGGAACCCAGAAGAGGGGGACTTGGCTTTGACCACCAGAATCCCTGCTGGTCCATACAGCTAAGATGATAAGTTGCTTTCAGGCGGGGACAGACTTCTCACTTCCTGCACCCCTGTTGCTAGGTCTCCCTGGCTACCCCTCCCTGGGTACCACACGATCTTTTTTTTTTTAAGTGTTCGGCCACTTAAATCTTTTTCAACACTTATCCTTTGTGCTGACTGATCCAGTGTGTACAATTCCAGCAGCACGGCATCCCTCACAAAGGAGGTCTCCCTGCTTACAGTCTGGGGGGCTTCCTCGAAGGGTGAGGAGAGATGGCGCGCAGTACACACCAGCGCTGGACAGGGACAGAGGCCTCACTGCTTTGTCATGTCTTTCTGAAAAAAGAGAAGGAAGGGGTTACCGCCCTGTGCTCTCCTTTATCCTTTAGGGGAACTAAGATGTAATTAGAAGTTTTCAGGTCAAAGATAATTTGTGTTTTTTCTCTTTAAATTTTATCTATTGAGTTTAGAGAGAGAGAGAGGAAGTGAGAGAGAAACTTTGATTTGTTACCTCACTTATTATATGTATCCTTTGCTTAATGCTCATACGTGCCATGACTGGGGATTGAACCAACAACCTTGGTGTATCAGGCCAGCTCTCCAACCAACTGAGCCACACGGCCATAATCTGAAGAGGACACACAGAGTTCTATGAGTGAGATGTTCTAACACATTGATGCAGCACACTAAGAGCTTTCAGTCCAAGCCTGTAGGTTCAGAGCAGAGTGATCACGATGACGCATGTGTCCTCTGGGGGCTCAGGGACCACTGGAGAGGCAGGTGACAACAGGGGGACGGCATTCGGAGGCATTAGCTGAAACGCCTTCCGCTCCACCCCCTCCACTTCTTCGTGCCCATTTCGCGTCTGCCACTCTTCCGGGAGCACGCATTTTGCACTCAGGAAGAGAGTATTTATAGCCAGGAAAAATTATTGCTAGAAGATTCCAAAACAGGCTCTTGGAACACATAAAATAAACTAAGGCTTATAATAGCAAAAGCCTGGAATTTTGAGACAGAAAATGCCTTTTTTAGCTTTAAAATTTGGCTTCATAAATCAAAAGTCACTGTGCTGGCTGACTTGACGCACACAGGTGACTGGGGACACACTGGTAGGTTAGGTAAGGCGGAGAAGGAGGGGAGAATGGGGCACAGGCGACCGTTTTTAAGAGGGTCTCCAGGTAGACCTCCTCGCCTGAGCCCCAGGATGGGAATAATAGAACTTCAGATCTGTGTGCAGGGACCACACTCAGAGGGGACCTGTATCTCATGTCACATCTGAAACCCGGGGAAGAAACAGCCTTGCAAAGACTCAGAGCTAGTCTGGGGACGGAGCAGCAGCGACTGGGGCAGGGCCGGTGTGTGCGGCTCAGGAGAGTCATTGATGTGTGAGGTCAGGGCAGGGGAGGTACAGAGGCCACTGGGAAAGCCAAAGGGAACCCCATTTGGACTCAGCCCCAAGCCAGGTGGGTGCCCACAGAGGCTGAGTATCTGGACCTAAAGGTCGTCCAGATGCCCCTGCTTCAGGAGTGGGGTGGGGCTCCACTGTGTGGAGTGGCCATGACGAAATAGACTGGCTAAGCTCCGGCTACCTGTGCCTGCATCCCCTTTGCTCAGCCCACCCCGTTCACGGAGCCATTGGCTTCCTGCCGTGGCTTAGATCACACTCAGACACGGGCACTGAGCACACTAGGAGGGAAGTCCCAGTACACTTGCTCTTGTCTGTCCTGCTGTTTGAGCTCGGCCAGTTGGGAGACAGCCAGAAATCCCAGTCATCCCAGTCTGCAGTGGAATGCAACATGCTCAGAGTCCTTCATCCTTCAAGGACGGGACTTCACTCTCATTTTTTACAGAAGGGACAATCGAGGCTTAGGGGGTGCAGTAAATGCTAAAATTCTATGCCTCCAGCCCAGAAACATTTTTTTGCTATCTAGGTCTGTATATTCTCCCACCTCTTGGATGTGGTCCCCATCCATTTATCCAGTGGTGCCCCAAACTCAATGCTTCTGAAGCGGAACTCATCCCCTCTGTCCTCTAAACCTGTTCCCTCTGAGTTGACGATCCATTCACTCGTCCACCCACCTGTCCACCCACCCTCCTGTCCACCCATCCATCCACTCACCCACCTACCCACCCACCCACCTACCCATCCACCCACCCACTCACCCACACATCCATCCTCCATTCACTCAGTTATTCAAATCAGAAACTTGAATGACTACTAAGAGCGTTAGTGATGGATTCAGCCTTGAGTTTGAACTTTGCTCTGCCACTGTGTACCTCCTCCCACTTCCCCATGTATCTATCTTGGCTTCAGTGACTTCGTCTATGAAATGAAGGCTACACTACTGAATCAGACGTCTGACCTGGGGCAACAGTGTTCCCATTGCATCACATTTCTGACAGCATAGACAAAGCGTGTGCATATATGCAGTGTGGTATTCAACACCTGAACGTTTAGTGACTATTATTACCATTATTTGTACTCCTATTAGTGACAGATATACCTGTGCCTCCACACGAACACCAAAAAACTCTGCGTACATAGATTTTACATGTGCACATGCATGTTATCTTCATGAACTAACCTATGTAAAGGTGTGTGGCCGTGTAACAGTTGGACAGGCAAGCTGACTGACAGAGATTAGCAAAGGTACCCGCCATTGTCTCCCCAGGGGGAGTCCTTGCAGGTTTGCATTTGTAGCAGAGAATTTTACACATTGTTTAGACTGTTAGATACACAGTTGCAGGTATTCCACGTGAATGTTGGGGCCCTGAACTTACTAACATTAAGAAAAACTACCGATTATGCGACGTTTGCTGCATGGTGGCTCTGTGTTGTGAGCCCTGTAAGGGTCAGTCATTTAGTCCTTGCAGTGACATTGGAGGATGAGATGTGGAGTCTTGGCACCGCGGGCGGGGAGAGTGCCATAGAGAGGGTGAGCCCCGGCTCTTGCTCCCGCCCCATGTCCCTGCGTCCCGGAGAACCGATTGTTATTTACAGACCCCTCTGCCTTCGGGGTCCTGTTCAGTCGTCAGCTGTTGGTGGTTTTCCAACTCCGCGTCCCCAAGGTCACAGCAGTCTCCAGTCTGTTTCTGATCAGGGCCAGCTGTTGCTAAGTGATGGACTTGCCAGGTCTCCGGCTTGGCCCTCGAGGTTTGACTTCTCATCCAAAATGGCATTTGAATAGTGCTTTGCTTCCCAAAGGGCCCCAAAGCCACTTAGCAGGCCTGCCTGTTCCGGGGGCCGCCCTGCAGGCCTGGTCACCATCCGGCAGCTGGGCCGAGTCCCCTGTTCCTGGGGTCACAGAAAAAGCCCAGTTGGGCAGTGCTGCTTCCTGCACCCCAGCATTGCAGTGGTGGGGGGAAGAAGAGGGGTTCGCAAATGAACCAAGCTAGGCCTATTTCCAAGACCTAGCTATAAAACATGTACACGTTTGCAAACTCCCAGGCTCTCCACGTGAAATGAGACAGCTCCTGTCAGTGGAGAAATGGTTTAAAGGGCATGTCCAGCCCCACAGCCCACACAGTGGCCCTGCAAGTCGTGCGGGTCCGCTAATTTATTCATTTACTAAATGCGCCTGGCACGGGAGGCACGGTTGCGAGGGGCTTCTGTGCGTGGTCCCACGGACTCTGCACACAGCCCTATGGCAGGCCTGCCCCCTCCATTGCACAGTGCGGAAACACACTCAGCAGGGCGACTTTGCTGGGGGAGGGCCGTGGAGCCAGAGGGTGGGGGAGCTGGAGCTGGAACCTGGGCTCCCGACTCCAAACTCGGGGTTGCAAGCACTCTGCTTGACGGCCTTTGACGTCAGCGTGACAGGCAGCTGGGCACTGAGGGAAGACCTGGGAAGGTCACATCCAGTGGGGACTTGTGAATGTGCAAATGTAGTACGAAGTGCAATGTGATTCTGCCCCTGGATGCCAGAGATCTCGGGTTAAAAATCATGATAAAAGTACCAATGTGTTTGGTGTGATGGGGTTTTGGGGGGGGAGCTGGTGATGCATCTGAACTGGTGGGGGGACAAGGGAGTCAGCTTCCTCCTGGGTGACAGGAATGGTGCCCAACGGGGATATAAGGGACATGGTCAATCCCTTTGGAGCGTCTACCCCACAGTTAAGTCTTCTCATTGACATGGGGCTGGCATGCGGTCTGCTCACTCAGAGGAGCTTTCCTAACTCACTGAAACTCAGCGGCAAGCCCATGACATCTCAGATTGGAATTCCGTTTTAGTTTTGGCAAGGGGAATGTGACACTGAGACACAGCACGGAGTGGCCCTTCTGCTCCTGCAGGGTCAAAGCACCTTGAAAAGATCCCTAAAGAGACCCTGGGGGGGATTTGCACATTCTCTTACAAAACAGCATTTTTATCAGAAATAAGTGAATCAGCAATATGTGAATTAAAATCCTTTTGAGATCCAGGTAGGTTCTAAGATCAAGGATGGGAAATTGCTTCCCCAAAAGTCAGTACAGCCCAACAAACCACAGTGGGTTTTTCTTTTTCTTTTTTTGAGGCCATTTCTATAGAAGTCAAAGTATCCATCAGAAAAGTATTTTATTTTTTAAATCAGGAAATCGTAAAGTAACGGGCTTTAGAAAGCCCTGCAAATCTGTTTGAAAGTTTTGTATAAAATTACTGGTTTTATGAAATCCTAGTAGGTGGGCTTGTAGGTGATTTCAAAAGTTTGCCAAGACAGGCCTCGTGACCGAGTCCAAGTCTGCCCTCTGATCGTTTTATAATGAAATCCCGCTGGACCTGCAGCTGCGGACGCTGTGGACAGCCCCTTCCGGTCTGTTTGTTTACCAGGGCGTGTCCTTGCATGCCGGCCTGCCGTCCGTGGAGGTGGAGATGCTGTGTCACCGGTGTCCCGCACAGGTCTGCATCCGGGGGGCGATTCCAGCATCAGTCCCATCCACTCCACCTCGGGCTGCACAGACTGCCACACGGCCGGCCCCCCTGGTAGGGCTGCAACGGAGTTGCCGCAGGTGCTGTGGGGCAAAGATGCTCCCTGCCGTTTGCCACCCCTCCCCCAACCGACACTACCCAGGGGCCAGGGCTGTGCACTGGGAATCCTGCCTGAGTGTGCAAGCAGGGGACTGCATGAGATTTCCCCCCTTTTACACTACTCTGAACTATACATTTAAAAAAAAACCATGAAAAACACTGGCAACACCTGCAGAAACAACTGCAGAAGAAGGGGGCAACTTCTGTAGACAACTTCTGTGTCTGTGTTCCAGGGCCTGTGCTGGCGACTCCCCTCGTGGCGCAGGGGCGAGGGTGCCCAGCAGCGGCCTGTCCCGTGGGCTTTCTCTTCAGCGTTCCTTCCAGGGTGGCTGGTTTGCAGGGCGGAGGCAGCGCACAGCTGTATGGGGCGCCAGCCACGTTCCAGGCCAATGGAACAGTGCCATCATTGCCAGGCTGGAATGGTGCCCCGCCCCAGCTGTGTGGCCTGGGTTTGCCATCCATGAGGCTCAGGGGTGCTGAAGCTCCTTCGGCCAGAGTGCTGGCTTCTTCCCAGGCCTGGATGCAGCCCCTGGGGCCACAGGTGTGGCCTCAGAGGCACAGTGACTTCATTTGCAGGTCTCAGTGACAGGTGGCAGGGTTGAACTATCTCCTTGTTTCTCTGACCCCTAAACGGCCCTTCTTTGTTTCCAGGTTCTTTCCAGGGTCTCCCACCCATTTGGCTGGCCCCCTCCCAGCCCCAAACCCGGATATACCCTCTCCCCTGCCTCCCTGACATCCCATGGAGCCCAAGTCCTGCCACAGCATCACCTCTCCTGGGCCCCCTCCTTCCTGCTGCATCCTGGCCTCGGCCCGAGTTCAGGCTTTCCTCAGCTGGAGGATCAGGCACCAGGGTTTGTGAAGAAACATGTCTAAGCAGCAGCTGACAACACGCCCCAGCAAGACGACAGACCTCCCACCTGCAGAGTTTTTACCAAACCTTTAAAGGCTGCAGTCTTTTACCCTGCAATCATCCCACAAAAGCTGTCAGGAGCATCACCGAAGATGAAAACCTGTGATGAGCAAAGTTCCCTCAAAAGAAGGCTGCCAGTCTTCCGCGCTTTGTGTCGGGAGCTGGTTCCCGACAAGAGTGCCACCAGCAGCAAACCGCCCGATGTGCCACGCTCTGGGGCATGCGTTTCTCTCGCTTGACCCCCCGGGGGGGCCCTGGCTGGTTGGAAAGACCTTGGGCAAGCCTGGGAGACAGTTTCGCTTCAGATTTCAGCTCTGCTGTTGTGTGACTCTCCTCAGTCATCTCAGGGTTCCGCGAGCCCGGTTTCCTCGTGTGTAAATTGCAGATGTCCCCACCCCTGTGGACCTGGGAGGGTTATGTGTGGTGTGACAGCTCAGGAGCCCCGCCCAGGGTCTGTGGCCTATGGGACACTCAGTAGATGAGGAGTCCCTTCTCACCTCTGCCTGAAACCTGTTAGTCTGTCCATCGGCTCCTCAGTTAGGAGAGGCCTCTGTAACAGGGAGTTGAGAACTTACCCTCTGCAGCCACAACAGGGACATGGGTTCAAACCCCAGCTCTGCCACTGCCTAACTGTGTTGTCTTGGGCAAGGTACTTCACCTCTCTGTGCCTCTGTTTCTTCATCTGTAAAATGGTGCTAATAATAGTACCTACCACTCAGGTGTCACTGTGAAGCTTAAATGGGTTATGGCATAAAAGGTGTTTGAGAAAGATGCTGGCCCATTGCAAACTCTTAGTAAATATTGGTAATAACTGTAAGTCTTTAACTAGCCATCATTAGTGAGTGCTGGCCGAGGGCCCGCTGGGGATTGCACGGTGAAGCTGGAGACCTTGTTCATAGGCCTCAAAATAGTTTGATGTCAAAGGACTGTTTTCCACTGATCCCGGAGACCCAGCAGTAGTGGAATGCCATATGGTCAAGTGGGAATAGCAGGGCACTATAGACAAATAGACTCAAGTTCACATCCCAGGCTGTGTGACATCGGACAAGTGGCCTGACCTCTCTGAACCTTGGTTTTCTCATCTGCAACAGAGACACTGATACCTACCTCTCAGGGCCTGTTGAGGATGTTACAGAATAATAGATGACCCATGGCACATTAGCATCCCCCTTTTCCTGTTCACCAAGCCACATACGGTCTGGGCTTTCCCGGGAATGCTCCGAAGCTGACTGCCTGACCACAGAGGGCTGGCTGGTGCAGGGGGGACGCTGCCTCAGGAAGTGGAGAGAAGCTGCCCCTGAATCACGACCATGGAAACTGGCTGGAACAGCATCCCCCCCCCCCCCGCCTGGTTTCCTCTGTCCTCACACTGTTGTGCTGCCTTTTCGGTTCTGACTCACCAGGAGCTTCTACGGCTTTCTCTTTCTCCAAGGGATGAGGGGTTGTTTGGGCTCTAATTTCAGCATCTCACTCTGCTGGGCACCGTTCTCAGTCACACAGTGTCAGATGCAAATGTGTCCAGATGTCTCCCACACTCACGCACTGGACCTTTATCTCCAATGGTTCGTAGGCAACTCCCCCGCCGTGAATGAGCACATGTTCTGTGGGGCTGGAAGGAGCCAGGTGGAGATGGAAGGGGAAGATACTAGTCATGTTATCATGCGCCAGAAACCCCATGCCCACAGCCCTGGTTCGTTCTTACAACGGGCCACTGATGTCGGCAATATCGTCATCCCTGTGTGATAGGCCTGGGGCCTGAGAGAGATGACGTCACGCACCCACTGGTGCACGTTAGCACAGGGGTTTGACCCAGGTCCTTCCCAAAACTTCACACTCTTAACCACCACGCAGTGCAGCCCCTCACGGTGCTGACCTACTGCGGAGGCCAGGGTTCTCCAGGGCAGTGCCTCAGCAGCCACTGCCTGTCACCCAGGCCTGTCAACGCCTGCCATTGTCACTTAGATGAATGAGGCTGGAGAGGTTACAGTGACTTCTCAAGGTCACCCAGCTAGAAACGGGAAAGCCTGGAGCTACAGTCAGGCCTGTCTGTTGCTGGAGTCTGCACTTCACTGCTCACCTGCCCTGACTTGGGGTCAGAGGGGGGCCGAAGCCCAAAGCAGCCCCTGCTTTTTGCAGAATGACTCCCTCAGTTAAGATGTTCGGTGTGAACATTCTAGATACTGGTCCGTTTTCAACCTTCCACTGGGCTCTCCACCCAGTGAGCGAGGATAGGCCAGAATAGGTGCTGGGGGATTAGTGGAGGTACAGGTGTAGCTTTTGGGGAGCTAGGGTGACTCACTGTACCTCCAAAGATCTAGGGGGGCTCTTAAGTGTTCAGCCAGTGCAGGCTGCTTATGGGAACACGGGTAGGTGCCTCTTATGTACCAGAGTCTCTTATGTACTGAGGCTGTGCACCCACATAGACGCATCAGCACCTTGAGCCTCATGTCCACCCAGAGAGGTGAGTATAATGATCTTCATTTAGGGAAGACAAGGAAACCAAGGTTCAGAGAGGTGGAGCGCCTGCCCAAGGAGAGAGTCAGAGGAAAGACAGGGTTTCAGACTGTGCTGAGCTCCCAAATGCAAACCATTTCCACGCTCCCTGTGAATAGGCCTCCAGTCTTTCCCAGACCGTGATTAGAGCAGATGGGCCATCTGGTTATTTTATTTTGTTATTAACGTTTCGACTTCTGTTCTTGACGTCTTTATGGACTGGGTGGACTGGAGCAGAGTTATTTCACTAGCCTTCATTTTTGTTTGAAAGGCTGCAACTCTCCAGCCCCCCATGTGTCAATTAAGCTGAATAGTGACCTGCTCTGTGACACTTTCAGCAATAGGTGACAAGTGTCCCGGACATGTCACAGCTGTCCCTCCGATCTCAGCAGTTAGCTGGCAAACAGTCCCACTTAAATACAGCCCTCTCCTCCCCCCACCCCTGCTGCGCCTGAGGTCTGCTTCTTTTAGTAACAGTGCCCCTCAGTCATATACATTGAAACATTCTATGCTAACAAAAGTGTTCAGTCTCTTTGTGCTGTTTGCGGTGACTGACATTGTTTCAAAGAAGATTTAGAAATAGTCTTGGTCCTGACATTTATGTAGCAAGTGGGTGTTGTTTGTTGCCGAGCAATTAGAACATAGATTAACATAATATCGCTCCTCAACTTTAAAATCTCGGAGCTCTGCGCACAGGTTCCCAGGAGCTCACCAGCTTGCTTCCTTTTGTCTTTTTGCTTCTTCCTCCTCCACACCCATCCACCTACCTTGAAATATGCTATTTCAAATTTAAAGTTCAAGAAAGTTTGTGCAATCTAACTCATAAGAAGACATGTTTTTTACTTCCGCTGCTGCCCAGCACTTGTATTGTTAACTAAAAGGGCATTATTTGTTTTCGTCCTTGGAAACTTTTTTTTTAATCTTCGTCAAGGACATTTTTTTGCATTGTTTTTAGAGAGAGGGGAAGGGAGAGAGAGAACCATCGATGTGAGAAAGAAGCATTAATTAGTTGCCTTTTGTCGGCTCCCTGACTGGGGATTGAACCCACAACCTTTCGGTTACAGGACGGCGCTCCAACCTACTGAGCCACACCAGCCAGGGCTGTGCTTGGAAACTTTGCGTGTGTGCTCACTCTTTTCTGGGTAGCTCCTCTGTTCAAAGCCCTGCGAGGCACCTCATGTAACACAGAGTAATGCCAAGGTCCTTGAAACCACTGAGAATTTCTGCATGACTGGTTCCTCTGTTTCCTCCCTGAACCCCCTGTCCTGAGCACCCCCACCCCCACCCTGTATCCCAGGCCACATGGGCCTCCCTGCTGTTCCGTGAACACACCTGGGGTGTGTGTTCACACCTGACAACTTTGGTGCATATGTACTGCTCCCTCTTCCTGATGCTCCCCCAGAGTCTGCTTGGCTTTCTCTCCTTCTGGGGCACATAGGCCACTCTACCATCCCCCCACCCTGCTGTGGCAGCTTCTTTGTTCCTTCCGACTCCTTGGTTTCTCTCTTTACCATCTAACACACCACTTTGTTTCTTGTCGGAGTGCTTGGCAGGAAGGTCAGCATCGGGACAGTGGGGACGTGGGTCCGTTTTGTTCAGTGATGTACCTCCCGTTCTTGGAACGGGCTTAGTGAAGCGATGATAACTTACTGTCACCCCCATAACCTAAACCATCAGCAAGATCAAGGGCCGTGGTGCCAGACGGGTTAGCATTGTCACTCCACCACCTAGAGTCTGTGTCACCCAAGAACGGTCCGTATCACGCTGACCTTGGAGAGGGCTGCCACCAAAGGTAGCAGCCACCACTTCAGTGGCACTGGGGAAATTGGCAGGATTTCATGGAGGAACCCCAAAGAAGTGGGTTGTGGGGTTCTTTATTCTCTAGCAAAAGTTACTTCCACTTCCCGAATCCCAGCTGCGTCACAGTCCCTGGTTCGACATCTCGGTATCTGCTGTTTCCATCAACTGAGACACATACAAATGAGATTGAGATGAAATTGTGATGTGGCGTTAGGTAGTTGGCTCTTGGAGAAACTGGACCTGAGAGGTCTGTGTCTGACTCTTGAGATGCCTCTCGAATCTGGGTTGACTCTGGGACCCGTGGGGAAGACTTCCCAGGGCGCGTGCCCTGCCCTCTGCATCAGAGAGGCCTCAGTTTGAATGCTGACCCTCCAGGCTGTGCCCCGTGGGGCAAGTCCCTGAACCTCTCCGAATCGATTTCCTCGTCTGTGATGCAGGGATGGCGACACCCACCCTGCGGTGTCGTTCGCAGTATTAAAAGTACCGTGTGCAGAGTGCCCTGTGAGTGCCAGCGTGTGCCGGGCACCGTGGGGACACTGTGGTGGCATTCTTTACAGGGACCATCTGCCGTCGGGTACAAAACTCAAGCCAACACAAAAGTGACTTGTAGTTTAAAAAATTCAAGTGGTGGGCGCAGCCTCAACTTTCTGATGGTTTGTCTAGTGCGAGGTGAGTGCATTTTGTAGGCGGGGAGTTCACGTGGTTTTATGTTTATGAGCTGGGCTTGAAATAGCGCCTTGGCGAGGCCAGGTGGCTGCTGTTTTAGGAATAAGTGTCCCGAGATTCCGGAGATCTGGATTTCGCCCAGGTTCAGCCACTGGGGGGTCAGACCTGAAGCCCACTTCGCTGCCAGCCCACCTGCACGGCCCTGTGAGAAAATTAGAAAGACGAGACGTGGTTTTCAGGTTAATCAGCTCACGGAGGAGTTGGACATGAGCGGTCTCTACAACTCGCCCCCTTCCTGCTCCCTGGAAGACCTGGGCATCACACTGTCCCATGTCATCTGTGGCAGGGCCTTGAGAGAGTGACCGGACATGAGTAAGCACATTCTAGAGTTCAAGTGTTGCCAGAGAAACGGAGTGTCTGCCTCAGAGAGGGAGGGACTTTTTCCCCCTGAAATGACTGATTCTCTGGTTTTGTGTGAAAATATATATCTTTTGTATTTTTGAAATTGTGAAACATGTTACCTAGTTACACGGATGGAGTTCTAGTATTTGGTAGCCTATGACTTGCTTTAGCAGTTCGTCCACACTGACGCAAGAAACTAGAGCGCATGCACTTTCCAAAGCAGCATGCTCTTCCAGCATGTGTTCAAACCACAATTTTTAAATTTCTCTTTCATTTTGTGAGACCCTTTTAAAAGCTTTTTCCTATTGTATCACATGAAATGCCATTATAAACTGGTACACATGAAAGAATTTATCGAGAGTATACGCCTAGGAATGAAGAAGAGTTATAAGGTATGTGATGCTTCCGGTAACAAGGTAACACTAAATTGTTCTCCAGAATGGTGGTATTAATTTGCACTGTCTTGGCCTTTTATGACAGTTCCTACTCCTTGTTAACATGGGTATTTCCAGACTTTTTTCTTTAAAATTTTTTTTTCACCAATACAGATGGAGTGCTTAGAATGTGTATGTTTTTCATCATTGCTGGGTAAGTGTCTTTCCCCCTGTTTGTGGGTCATTTGTGTTCACTGTCCTGTGAACTGTCTTTCAGACCCTTGGCCTATACTTTCCGTCGGCTCGTCCTGTTGTTCCTGGGTCACGGGCAACAAACAGCTCTCAGTTCTGATGGGGACGGTGGTTACCGATCCACCCAGCCTTCTGCTGGTGTAAGCTGTCTTAATCACTGCACCTTCCAGTCGGCCTCGACGTAATGTCCACTCTCTAACGTCATTCTTCTTTTTTAGGGCTGCCTGGCTATTCTAGCTTCTTTGACTTACACACACACACGAATCAGCCCATTGCTTTCTGAAATGACGAAAGGCAAGAAAAAGGGGTTGGGGTGGAAATGCCTGGGGGTGCTCATGAGCATTTACCCCAGAGAACTGGGTCATGTTCACACAAAAGCCCATACGTGGGCGTTCTTGGCAACGTTACCTGTAACAGCCGACAACTAAAACCAACGCGACGCCCTTCAGTGAGCAACCAGCTGAACTGCGGCGATCCACACCGCGGAACTGGCTCGGCAACGAAAAGAAACGCACGCTGATGCCCTGGACAACTTCCGGGGGTCTCGTGGGTCTCGAGGGAACGATGCGGAGAGAAACAGGCCAGGTTCAACAGGTCACGTGCTGTCAGGCTGCGTTTATGTAGCACTTACAACGCTGATGTTCAGGCCCAGGGGTGGCACAGGTCCCTCTGCCTCACTGGTTAATCCCTTGTCTTTGGATTCATGCTTTGGGTTTTTGCCTCTGAAGATTTCCTTTCCTTTTTCTCAAGCTCAGCCATGTATTTGTAAAGGTTTTGTTTTTATTCTGCTTTTCATTTTGATGTGTGCATTCTTCATTAGAAAGATATATATATATATATATTTTCAAACATCTAGTCTGTCTTATTGCTGAACATAGGAATTTTAAATTTCAATGTATCTTTTCCCCAAACCTAAGTAGGGCTCTGTATGTAGACGGTATCTTAAATTAGAGGATTACAATGAAACAAGCAAACAAACAAAAACAAAAAATAAAGCCCCACAGGCAGATAGGATTAAAAAGTCAGAAGGAAATTCAATGTTAGCCGTTCTTACCATATTACCGACGACATTCCCTGTGCTGGCAGATGGTTACCAGACATCACGGCGATCACATTATAAGCTATAGAAAGATTAGGTCACTGTGTTGCACCCATGAAACTAATATATTGTAACATTGTATGACAATTATAATTTAAAAAAATGCTAGCAGTTCTTACTTTATGGTGCTGGGACAGGGAACCTTTTCCTTCTTTTCTGCATTTTCCTAATTTTACGGGATGTACACTGAGAGTAATGAGACCCCAGCCAGCCCCCAGGGACGCTTAGGGAGCGGGGCTTCCCAGGTGCGGTCTTTCTGCCTCCTGAGCTGCACTTGCTCTCTGGGGAAAGGTCTTTTCCATGAGCCACCTCCTCCAGAAGGCACTGCGACCTACTCACAAATGTAATTGCTGTTTGGAAAGTTCGGCATTTTACATCCCTCAGATTCACTGTCTCTCAAATCAAACAGCTCCGTGAATCATTAAGCAAGTCAGTGTAACAGAAAATCTGTCCGTTAAAAAACCCACGTCTCTCCTGCCTGCCTGCTGGAGTTCTTTTTCTCATATTGACTGGGTGAGATGAAATCTGGCTCACCCCTATCATGAAGCCACAGGAAGCCCAAGTCCTCTTCTGGTTACGATGAAGGAACCAGAATTCACCAAGCACCTACTTTATGCCCTGAGTGAAGCATCGTCAACCCAGTATTTCATTCACAGCAAGGATGGCAAAGGTGTGGGCACCGCTGTTTTCCAGGTAGGGAGACAGGTTGAGGGAGAAGGTCAAAGGTGTGGAACTGGCTGTGAGGCAGTGTGCCTTCGCTCTCATCACTGACGTCAGCTGGACAAGGCGTTGAAAGCCCGCTCTGCCCCTGACCGTGAACTCGGGCAGATGACATGGCTTCCCGCAGCCGCCGGCCTCCCATCCGTGAGCAGGGAAGAATCACAGGGCCACCACCATTGCGTCGCTCTGAGGTCATTTACCAGCATTAGCACAGTGACATCTGCAGTGATCTTTGCATAGGGCTTGTGCGTCTCCCTGTAGATTTATTTCTAGACATTTTAGGCTTCTTTTGGTATTGCAATTTGGATCCTTTTTCCCACTATGTTTCAAATTGGGTACGGCCTGTCATTTCTTTCCGCTAGCTTTGGGCACGGGTGAACGTGAGCTCCACAAAGGGAGAACGGTTACTGTGTTCACCCCGTGTCCTGAATTCTTAGAAAAGGGCCTGGCACACAGTAGGTATTCATCAAATAGTTGTTGAATGGATAGATCTGGCAAGCTTAATGAATCCTCTTATTGATTCCTTTAGGTTCTTTCGATCAGTTCCCTTGAATTTTTAGTAGATAGTAAATTGTCTGTGACTTGAGCTTCAACCTTCCAAACTTTCACCTTTGGCGCGAGGCTGCACCGGGCTGAGCAGCCACCTCTGTAGTGGCTCCTGCAGCGGGGATGTTTCTGGTGTGTCAGTGTTGCCAGGCCTTCGGTGGGGACTTGTGGTTGCTGCCTTTACCAGATCGTGGAAGTTTCGTCCTATTCCAGTTTCTGTGGAGTTTGGTTTTTATTTTATTTTTTTCCTTTAAACCAGGATCGAGGGTTGGATTTCATGATCTATGTTTTGGGCAGCAATTGAGATGGTCATGTGGCTCTCCCTGCCTTTAATTTGGTGATGTTCGCTGTTTAACTAGCTACTGAAGGTGACAAGTGTGTAGGTAAGGTACGTGGGAAGGTGCCTGTGGAATAATGATTTTGGAAGATGCACATTAACTAGTCTACACGTGGACAGCAGCCACGCAAACACATTACTGTCCCCTCTAGGAAACTGTCCGCCTACCTGCCTGCCTGTGCCGCCACACCTTCCTGGGGCCATCATCACCGGGTCGTGTCTACTGGGGGTCATGGATGAAGGGTCCTCCCGGGCCTCTCAGTGGCCCTCGGTGCTGACCGTCTCTGGGTCTCAGGCACCCATGCATCTCCTCTGGGGGGGCAGCACCCGTAGGTGGAGCTGGACTGGGTGTCCCTGGGCAAAGCAGCCATCTGCCCTCTCTGTCACTTCCTTCTGTGGCTTCCAGGGATGGTCCCAGCCAAGTGTTAGGAGCCTCACAGCCACCCAGCTTTTTCAGAGAGCCCTTCTCAGCCAGTGAGAAGGAACTGGTTTGTTCCCTGTGACCAGTTAGGTTTCTGTCCCTCGCGCCTGTCTCCCTCGGGGATTCTGCTGTGAAGAGTGAGGGCTGAAAGGGCAGGAAGTGGGCACCTCTGGGTCCCTGACAACAACGCCAGGGATCTTAAGGGATTTGGGCGTTAGGGCGCTGTCACGACTGGAATGGTCCAAACCCCCGGTCCCTGTGAACGTGGATGTGATCAGCTAAGGATCTCAAGGTGGAATCAACGGAGCCGGTGGGCGCAAGTTCCAGGAACTGGTGTCCTTACACGGAGAGAGGAGGGTGCACAGAGGCTCGTGGAGAGAGGCAGCAGCAGGCCGAGGATGGAGCGCCGAGGGCTGCTGGGAGCCCCCAGGAGCTGGACAGGGCAGGAAGCACCCTCCCTGCGGCTTTCGGACGGTGGGGAGCATGGCTGTGCCGATGCCCTGATTTCAGACTTGCAGCCCCCAGAAAGGAAGGGGAACGAGTGTCTGCTGTTTAAGCCCCCACTTTGTGGTGTTTTCTTGTGGCAGCCTGGGAAACAGACACAGGCACGGCAGGGTCAGCGTTCAGTTCGGAGGGCGCTCCTGGCTGCCGCAGCGTAAACGACCACATGTGAAACCTTAAATGCCAAATGTATTACTTAATAATAGAGAAATTTTAGTACCTTTTCTGTGTCTAGCTGTAGGGAGCTAGTTAAATAACGTATGATATATCAAGTCGTAGAGATATACTTATGGCTATTACAAAGGATAATTATTAAAACTATCTAACAATATGAAAAGAGAATATTTATTCCAATGTTGAAGGGTGAGTAAATAATATAAGTTTCTGTTTGGGATACATATAATCATGTCAGCATATATACCAGGACTGGAGGACATACAGAGAAATGAAAACGATTCATAGTAATTTAAATTTTTTTGTAAGACTGTGATAAAATTTTTCATAATAATTTTAATTAAAAGCCTATGCATCTTTTCTTAGGAGTATGAAATAATTATAGAACATGTGTGTAATAAAACAAGACATGTCCAGAAATCTGCAAAGAATTGTATCTACAAATTCACAGGGAAAAAATGATTTTGTAAGGCAAAACTTCACTCAGAGATCAATGTCTCCTGGGCTGGTCTTATTAAAAAGCACATTCAGGAAGCACTGTTTAATCACAACAAAGGTCCAAGTTGTTCCATGAGTGGCTATTTTTTTTCTTTAGTTAAAGCCTTCAAGGACACATGACAAATTTGGGCCAGGGGATTTTTAGTTATCAAAAAAGAAGAAAGAAAGAGAGAGAGAAAGAAAGAAAGAAAAGAGAGGGAGGGAGGGAGGGAGGAAGGAAGGAAGGGAGGGAGGGAGGGAGGGAGGGAGGGAGGGAGGGAAAAGAAAAGAAAAGAAAAGAAAAGAAAAGAAAAAAGAAAGAAAGAAAGAAAGAAAGAAAGAAAAAGACGGGCTGTGTGGCTCCTTTCCACCTACCCTCAACCCCTACACCCGGCCCTCCCTCCCCTCACTGTCAGGAATCCCCACGGGGTCAGAGCCATCCTGCTGGGTGCGGGCATCAGACCCCATTGCCCACGTTAGCTCAGTCAGGGTGGGCGCCGTATTTATTCCCGTTTCTCCTGAGGAGTCACTCAGTTAACACAGTGCTCCTGGGCAGGGAACCAGCGAGGAAGGGTCCTGACCTCCGGGGCTGAGAGAACGGCTGGTGGGTAACAAGGTGTCTCGCAGGAAAAGCAGAGGCCAGGCTCCAAAAGCAGAGACGGAGGCTGGGGGAGGGCAGCCGGCTCAGCTCCTGATGGGCAGGGCCGCAGGGAAGGCGAGTGGCCGGGGTGTAGCAGGACTTTACCCCAAAGCTCTGAAATCCAAGATTAGTTCAAGTAAACCGACTTCAAATTCTAAAATTAAAAGATAATCTGTTCTCTTAAAATAGTCTCAAATTTAGTCTTTTATATTATATATGTATCATTTATACTTACTCCTCCTCCACATCCTTCAACTATTCTGAGTCAAAAAGGGTTTTACTGCACTTTTAATTCTACGGTATGTCTCTAACGCGTGTTCTCTGTGAAAGAACATAGACATTAGAAACCTAAGTTAGTTTCTTCTGACTTATAGTAAGGACTTAGTTTCAGGGTTCAAGTGGTTTCTGAATTGGCCTCATTAAAAACTTAACTGAGCACCAGTTATGTGCAGGGAGGGCCCCTTGGGGATCTGTGAACGTTGAGTCGGGGAAGCAGTGGTTATGACATTGGCCCGAATCTTGGCACATTTAGACTAGAATAAAATAGAAGGCAGGGGTACGGCCTTAGGCAGGATTGAGCCTGACCTCAGGAGGTCATGGAGAAGGAGAAGGTGCCTGGACCAATCCTAACAGAGGGCCTCGGGAAGGCTGCTGTACGGGATGGAGAGGCAGAGAAGAGTGCAGCGAACAAAGGCAAGGGAGTCTCAGAGTGTCTGGGTGGAGCCTGTGAGGGTAGGCACTGTTTTCCCCATCTCTGGGCTCCAGCACCTTGCCTCATAGCTGGCCCTGGGCAGGAGTCCACCAGGACAGCGACTGTGTGTCCTTCATCCAGGGGTCCCCAGGCCCAGTTGGAGTTCAGTGCCATATTGCCACCACATAATGCTTTTTCACAGTTGGGGTCTCGAAAGGCATCGTCCACTCAAAATGAGTGGAGCCAGACTAGTAGAAGACATTAGAGAACGGTGGGGACTGTGGCCAACCAAAGAGTGTCGCCGTGTTGGAATGTGGGCTCAGTGTGCCCAGGTTTTCCAGCTGTTCAAGAGAAGCCCCCCCCAAATATCTAAATTTGTATGTAAATTTTTCAGATTTTTAAAATGTCCAAAGACCGAGCAATACGTGCCCGAGGACCAGATTCGGCTCACGGCTCACTAGTGTGTGACGCGAGGCAGAGAGCATCCTTGGAAATGGAGAAAGATGGGCCTGGAATGGTCACGTGGGGCTACATGTGCAAGAACCTGGGCTGCCTCCCTATGAAGTTTTGGTTGCATGGGTCGTTGGGAGCCCCTTGGCATTTTTCAGCAGGGACGCGACAGAAGCAGACTCGTCACCCTCACTGGAGTGAAGGAAACAGATGGAGGGAGGGGAGGCCCCAGGGGATGGAAGTATCCAGGTGAGAGATGACAGGGTGGCTGCTGGAGAGTGATGGGGTGGACGGCACGCCTCGGAGAGCGGTCCAGGAGGCAGGACAAGGCCGGGAGGACTTGGCAAGCAGTGCAGAGCGGAAGGAGGAGGAGGTGGTAAGGCCGACTTCAGCCTGGTGGGCTGGGTGACAGGGTGAATGGGACACCACTCACAGGACATGCCAGGTCCCCTCCTGCACTCACTCCAGACCATCCACCTGGTAGGAGGGCTGCCCCCCCTTCTGAACTTTCTTCACAGCACCGCTATTTTTAGTTCCTCCCCAACACCACTCCCAGGAGCAGCTCTTTGTCTCCCTGTCCCCCTCTCCCCCTCGTGCCGCTCCATTTCCTTCACTGAGCTGCCACTGCAACCAGCGCCTCTGCTCCCTGCGACTTCCCTCCCACGGGCAGCCCACCCACCTCCCTCCCTCCTGCAAATGAGGCTTTTAAAGCTAATTACCTCGGTTTCTTGATCCAGCACAGAACACATGCACTTAAAGAAGTGAGACCAGGTGACTTTGGCCTATTTTTAGTGGCTGCAGCTTGGAGGCTGTGGCATCTATTGTCACAGCAGCACTCAGAGACCAGAACTCAACTCCAGCACCCTAATGCCTGAGGAGTTGTAAAATCTGCGGTAGGTTGGTGAACCAAGGAGTTAACCTAGTGATAAAGTCACATCCTGTGGCGTGTCCAAGGCCCTCCCACCCCTCCCTGGTGGGGACAAGGAAAAGGAACAGGAGTGCAGGAGAAAAGGAGCCATGGAGGTCACCCTGCGAGTTCATCTGCACACCCAGCGTGCTGGTACCCGTAACAACCTTGAAGGTCTCTCCTCATAGCTCTTTCGGTGTTCCCATCGTTACTCCCCGGAGGAATGCCTGGGGCCCAGGCGTCTCCTCTGCTGCAGAAGGAGTCGGGGAATGAAGCACGAGAGAAAGTGACATAGGAGTTGCAGTGTAGATTGTCCTCTCACACCAGGCTCACGCTCACCTAAGGGGCCCAGCCCCTGAAACCAGGGGACTTAGAGCTACTGGGAGACGGAGGTTTTCACCACGCCTTACGGAATGCTAGAGGCTCGCCCTCACCAGGGAGTGCTACTCAGCAATTAGAACAAACTCTCGGTACACGGGGTAACACGGAGGACCCCCAAATAACAGCACGGAGGACTCCCAAATGATGGCTAACACGGAGGACCCCCCACCTGACGAAAGCCAGGCTCAAAGGCTCCACACTGGTGATTCCATGTATTTGATAACCTGGAGAACACAAACTCACAGAGCAAGGACTCGGGTCAGTGGTCACCAGGGGTGGCAGTGGGGAGAGGAGGTCACGTTCTCAGCGCATAGGGAAGTCTCCGGGGAGATGCAGACGGGCTTGGCTGTGGTAACAGTTACGCGACTGTACGTTTCCTCAAGACTCACAGACCTGGACACCTGAACAGTGTGGATGTTACTATGTGACTTACCAATAACCCCTCTACCCCCCAAAAAAGGAAAGAAAGAAGGGCTAGAACAGGCTGTTCCAAGTCCAGATTCCCTGACCTGAGTCATCTCCCCAGCATGACAAAGACCCCAAGGCGCTGTCACTCAGGAAGTTCCAAGGCTTCAGGAGCTCTGGGGCAGCAGCCCGGACAAAGACCAAACACAGACTCGTCATGAGACATTTCAGCGTCACGTGGAGACGCATGTGTTTTGTCGTCAGTGGGCTGCGTTCGTCTCCTGCAGCCACTTTGGCGTCTCGCTGGCAGCAGCTGCTCCAGACTCCTGACTCACCTGTGGGACTTCTGCACGTCCTGGCAGGCTTTATGGCCCTGTAAATGTCCATGGCAGCCCACACCGGAGTGTGCGATTAGTCAGGTCTGCAACGTAGGGAGGCCCGATGCTCGTCTACGGAAGATCCTTCCAAATCTTCTTGCTCACTTATGCAAAAAGAAGTGATTTTCTTAAAATTTGATGAAACCTGTAGAAATTACACAATATACTTACTGGTAAAGAGTTATGAAGCTACAAAATTTGTCTAAACTACCAATAATAAAAATCAAATTTTGATGAACCACAATAGAGAAAAGGCTGACTTATCTTCTATTTTTTCTATAAAAAAATATTGCAAGTGTTATAATACAAAGTGGTTGTAACAAAAGGGTTACAGAGATGTGTCAGGCCATTAATTAATACAAACATCGCACTACTTTCTGGATTTGTGCTGCTTATGGTACCTGTCAGTGTAGGATGGTAAAAATGTACCTGGCCTTCGTCTCCGGGTTCCTGCCACAGAGCTTCACACCTCCTAGAATTCCCTGCGTGATGAGTGTCTTCACTGTGCTAATGGGGTGACTCAGAGCATGCCCCCACGTCGCTTCTGGATGGGGGCCAGTCACCCGAAAGACCAAACTTGATGAGAGCAGGGGACTTGCGGCCACCTTACCTTGGGTGGGGTGAGTGGGGGCAGGAAACTAAGTCAATCGTGTGTCCAGTGATTCAATCGACCGTGCCTGTAATGAAGCCACAATAAAAACTGCGACCATGGAGGCCCGTTGGCAAATGTACCCACGTGCCAGGTGGGGGACGTGCCCTGTCCCCATGTGGAGGGGCACAGCGGCCCTGTGCTCTCTCTGAGACCTTCCCTTTGTAATAAAGCACAGTCATCCGTGTAGCCCTTTCCTGTGAGTTGTTCCAGCAAATTTGTGGCCAGTGGTCGGAAGTGTGGGTGGCCTAGGGACCCTACTTGCACTGCCATCTTAAGTGGGGGTGGTCTGGTAGAAGCCTGAGCCCCCAGATGATGAGGGCTGATGCTAAGTCTGGGCATTTCATGTCTGAGTTGGGGGACATGCAGTTGGGGCTGGACCAGTTGGGGTGTGGAGTGGTTGGTGTCAGGAAGCCGGGCTCCCACGAACAGTGCTGACTCACTGGGACAAGTGTGCTGGGCGCAGAAAGGACGAAAGGCAGGGGATGCAGCAGCGCCTCTGATGCCCGGGTTACCAGAGGGTCACCGTGGTCTGGAACTGTGACTACAGGATCACTTCCTGAATGTTACCAATGGGATTTGGAGCTGATGGATCCAACTCTGGGGGTGGCGGCTCACGAGAGGCATAAAAATGCAAAATAATTAGGGAAAAAAGCAAAGTATCTAAAATGAAACTAGGAATTGGGCCGAATGTAAAGTCTGGCCAGACCAGACTGCAGCCTCGAGGTCCTCGGCTGCATCTCCCGCTGGAGACCCAGGGCCAGCGCACATAAGGGGGCGAAGCGGATAGGGGCTGGAGGGGAGAGTTTTCTGGGATCCTCAGCGTGGGCACCCCATGCAATGCGGTGTCCAGACCCATTGGGGAAGCCTCAGTGAGGGCTGCAATTAAACTGAGAGAATCCGTAAACACCGGGGTTGCTCAGATCAAGGTGGACGTTGGCGGCAGACCGGAGTGTCTCAACAGGGTCTCCGTGAAGTGGCCGTGTCTCCTCGTTTCAATGGATGTTATGTCTGACTGAGGCGTATCCCCCCACCTCGTACAGCAAGCCCCCAGCCTGCTGGCGGAGTTCTAACTGGGCTGTAGGTAGGAATTCACGGGTCGATGGCGTTAGGGTGAAAGTTGAGCCAATAACTGGGGTGTTGAGCAGGCTTTCTCTGAAGCGGTCATCTCTCTGCTACCTGAATGCACCGTAGGGTGGATCGCGTCTGACCGGAAAACTGATTCCCCCACCTGGTGTTGTGAAGCAGAAGTGCAAGCCCACCTCTCAAGAATATCACCTGGACGTGCTGGGTGGGAACTGACGAGGCGGCCGGAGCCCACACAGCACGTGGTGGACGCTGCCTTGCTGGTGCAGACTACTCTGGGCAGCGGCCTTCCGGGGAGCGTGGACTGAGGCATAGGGCACAAGCCTATGACTGCCTGCTTCCCAGGACAACTGCTGGGCCTCTGGGCCAGAGAATTTCCATTTGAAACCCAATTACCAGCTTTCTATTTGACATTACTTGAAATGTTCTAGGACTGAAGGGAATAAAACAATCTTGACACCTGAAATACCCACAGTGCCTTGAGTGATGTTGGAGAAATTCCCTAATGGGGAGGGCAATGCCCAGGTGTTTCATCCCACCCTGGAAACAGTGTCCACCGGGACACGCTGCCTGCCCCGGGCCACCCCGGAGGGGTGGAAGTGGCATTCAGACAGCACGTGATCCGGGCAGCATCTCCTTCTGCAGCAGGGTCCCCTGGTTCCGCCCTCAGCCTGCGCCCAAGTCCACTTCTCCTTCGGAAAAGCACAGCGGCAGGATCCCAGGCCCCAGCAGACTTCCCACACACCCATCTGCCAGTCCTGAGATGCCACAACAAATCTGTCAGGGATCCAGGACACCCGGCTCTGTCACTACTGGCCTTTAGAGAAATGGCGATTACTTGTTGTTGTTTAAAAAACTTGTTTTCCCTAAAGGGCAAAAACAAAATCCTTTCTGATTCAGCTCGGATGGAGGGAAGAGGGCGGTCAGAGGGGCTGTGTGGCTGGGCGGTCCTTTCCCAGCTTGCCCAGACCCCTTGGAGCTGGGTTGCAGAATTCAGAAGGAGGAAAGCAAACAGTGCCTCATTAAAACTGGGGTGCCAGTGCGACTCATTAGTCATCTTGCCCTCGTACTCTCTGATGCCTGCTCAGTGCTATTACTCACAGGCTGGTGGGAGGGAGCTGCTGGCTGTCGCTGCTTTTCCTTAACCCCTTGTCTACCCACAGCTGGGGCCTGCACTAGAACGTGGGCCCGAGGGGCAGGCGTGCGAGGTGGCCGCGGGGGCTCTGGCCTGTGTGCCATGGACATTGAGCGGTTCCGGTCATTAAGGCCAACTGGTGGTCTCTCCTAACTGCAGCAATGACCTGTCACTGTGTACCTGCCTGTATTTCACGGGAGCCCCCCATTTTACAGATGAGGAAACTGAGGCTCAGAAGTGGCTGGCCAAAAGTCACATCTCTGGTGAGGGCTGAGGGAGAAGGGGGAAGACGGCCCCCTCTGTCTGATGTTTTCCATGGTTAGACCCACTCAGGATGCCCTGGAGGTTGGGGAGGGATGTGCCACAGAGAGGACACACTGTCTTTTTAAGTCACTGAGCACGGTTTCTGTCTGTGTGGTGAGGCCACCAACTGGACACTGTTCACACTCTCTTGTTTCACTGCACTCTGGGTTCGAGAAATTATTTTAAATTTAATTTTATCATATCATTAGGTAAAATATGTTATGTTTTCTAAGTCAAATCTACAAAAAAACAGCAGCAAAGAAGTCCCGTTTCTGTCCCTGTTCCCCCACCTGGTTTACTTTCTTTCCCTACATGGAGGCTTTTTAAAATTATGGTTTACCTCTTTGTTATTTCTCTAAACATAAACATACCCACATATATATATATACGGGGTGGGCAAACGTAGGTTTGCAGTTGTGAGTACGTGAAACAGTTTATCGTTTGTTAATTATTGTATCATTTACCACATGAACTTGTATTACCGTTTGTTAATTATTGCACGATGTACCATATGACCAACAGTAAGCCTACGTTTGCCCACCCCGTATACATACTTACCTCTATACGTGCATGTGTGTGTGATTGTGTGTGTGTCTATTTCCACACTTAGCATACTGCTTTACGTTCAGTTACAATGTGTGTAGCTGTTTTCTTTACCTCTTCAACTTATTCACTGATTTTGTTTGGCTTCATCAGGTGCAAATAGCCTGGTGTTGGATTTGACTTTATGAACCAGGCTCCAGGAAATCTTTTCCTTTCGGTGGTGACTTAATGACGTCTGTATTTACCGCTGTGCTTGACAGGTTTGGCTTCAGGGGTGTCATATTATTTTATATTTTTAGAAAGGCATTTACATCTGCTCCATTTCAGGACGTGACAGCGCTGGCGTTCACGGCCAGTGTCCATTCTGCCTGGGTGCTCTGGGCGTTAACGATTTCCGATGTGCTCCCTGGTTCTGGGTGGTCTCCACGGTCTAGCCAGAGATGAGCATCATGAGGTTTGGCAGGGAGAACAGAAGTCTAGAATATTCTCTGAGTGCTGCTGCCTGGACGGTGACAGAGGTTGTGGTCTCTGAGGAGCACATGGGCTCCATGGACAACCCCCTTGCAACCTGACCCACGTGAAGGGCATGCTGTCAGGGCAGAGCAGTGACATGGAGAGGGGCACTCCCCGCCAGACAGTGGAGACCCTTCTCCCAGAGGCAACCAGAGCTGAAAGGAAGCCCCATGAGGTCATTTCATCAGCCCCTCATGCACGTGGGGCCCTTGTTAAAATGCAGGCCCCAAGGCCCCACCAGGGTGACAGTGCAAGGCGGGGGTCTCAGAAACACGCAGTCCTAACCAGGGCACCAGGTATTTCCCATACTGATGGCCTCTAGCACAGTTTGAGGGCCATCTGTCTGGTGCACTTGTCTTATTTGGCAGACAAGGAAAGTGGTTCAAGGCCACGTAGTGAGGTTGTGATGGGCAAGTAGGGCAATGTTCTTGAGTCTCAACCAGGACTCTTGCCAGGCCAGCCCAGGACTCTGGAGGGAAGATCGTGTCCTGCTCTGCGGCTTGGAGAAGTAATAAATGCAGAGACTGAGAGATAAGAGAAGGCCAGGAAGCTAACAAATCATGTGTAGGAAGTGCAAGCAGAGGTGGAACGGAGCCCAAGTCTCCCTGAGGACTCACTGTGCCCCACTCACTCCCTGCGGTGGCCCTGAGACACAGCAGCTGCCGTCCAGTTTTACAAAAAGGAAAATGAGGTCCACAGGGAGAAAGGGACTTGCCCAAGGGCATAGTGGAAGTAGTGAGTGGAAGAGCCAGGAAAGCAATGATGATGAGTATGGCGATGATGATGGTGATGATGATGGTGATGGTGGTGATGGTGATGATGGTGATGATGGTGATGATGATGGTGATGATGGTGATGATGATGGTGACAGTGATGATGATGGTGGTGATGATGATGAGGATGGCGGTGGTGATGGTGGTGATGACAGTGATGATGATGGTGATGGTGATGATGGTGATGATGATGGTGATGGTGGTGATGGTGATGATGGTGATGATTGTGATGATGGTGATGATGATGGTGACAGTGATGGTGATGGTGGTGATGATGATGATGATGGTGGTGGTGGTGATGATGGTGATGATGATGGTGATGATGGTGATGATGATGGTGATGGTGGTGATGGTGATGATGGTGATGATGATTGTGATGATGGTGACAGTGATGATGATGGTGGTGATGATGACGATGATGGTGGTGGTGGTGATGGTGGTGATGACAGTGATGATGATGGTGATGGTGATGATGGTGATGGTGATGGTGGTGATGGTGATGATGATGGTGATGGTGATGGTGATGATGGTGAGATGATTATGATGGTGATGATGATAAGGATGGTGGTGGTGATGGTGGTGATGACAGTGATGATGATGGCGATGATGATGGTGATAACAATGATGGTAGCCACTGGAGGCAGTACTGTCATTTCTGGGGCATGGCCCCGGGTCAGCTGCTCCATGGAGACGATGGCATTCATTACTTCGCTCTCTCCGTATCTAGCTCTAAGGGTCAGGTGTCAAACACCAGGCCTTTCCTCTCTTAACAAAGTTAACTACATTGTCCTCTTGCCACAAGGGAAGAAACTAGGGGTCATCATTCTCTTGTGCTTCTTTAAAACTTTGGGAAGAATAAACCGTTGGGGAGTTGAAACTTGAACTTCTGATGATCTTAAGGGCACCGAGTGAACGGAGGAGCTAATATGATGGAATCTACTTGCCAGGACTGTATAAATAGCAACTTGTACCTACACTGCACCTCATCTGCACACATCAGAAAGCGCATTAGGAGAACATTAAAATGTCAAGTGGGTTAAATCTGAAATATGACCTACCTTATTATCTCGTAAGCGGAAAAAAGCTGTCAAGAGCTCAAGTCTTCCCGGCTGCTTTGGATATGTGGGGGCTGCCAGGCCTCCCCTGGGACACTTGCCAAGAGCCACTCTGACGAAGCTGGTGTTGACTGGGACGCGATCCACTCTC
Source organism: Desmodus rotundus (assembly GCF_022682495.2). Lineage (NCBI taxonomy): Eukaryota > Metazoa > Chordata > Mammalia > Chiroptera > Phyllostomidae > Desmodus > Desmodus rotundus. Next base: position 156,084,851 of record NC_071392.1, on the reverse strand, counting down.
AAAGTCACAGCTCTGGCCTCTGTCTTCTCTAAGAAAGTCCATGCCATTTCCAGTGCTTTCTCTTCCAGTGCAGTGGCTGCCACTAGAACCCAGCTCCCCAGCTGCCCCGCCCACCATGCTCTGGGAGTGAGTCTTTAGGCCCGTTGCTGACCAAGACTGCCCCACCAGTTGCTTAAGAGTCCCGACCCCTCAAGCAGTTCCACAGGCAGCCCCCCTCTGCTTTCTGGAGGCCACCAAAACTCCAAAACATTGGGGAGACGCATGCGTTCAGTGGAGTCCAAAACTCTGATGAGAAGACTTGCATTCGGGGTGGTTATGAGTTGGAGAAGACATCCGAAATAAGATTACCCAGCACGCCCGGCAGCAGTGAGCCTCAGGCTCCTGGTGCACCTCATGAGGGCCCATCATCGGCCACCACCCTGAGGGTCAGTATGAGGGACATGGGATGTCTGAGGACCGTGAGGCTGTACCTTTGTGGTCTCCTCGTGGGAAGGTGGTTATGGGAGTGAGGCAAGGTTCTGATGAGGTGGGAGGGCTGCCACGAAAGGCCAGGTGGGGTCTGGCAAAGACCCAGTCGGTGATCACGATGGAGGGCCCCCTCCCTGTTGCCCACAGCAGAAAGCATTCCCGCAGACGGAAGCCATAGATGGGCTCCACTCTCCGGTCCCAGCCCAGAGGAACCCAGAACATGGCATCCACAGCCATCCATTTCCACCCAGCACCGGCTCTGATGCTTTCGGCTGAGTAAATTAGCAGTAACACACTCAATCTGACTTAGCAGTAAGGTGATGGGCTGGCTCACGTGACTGAAAAAACCCAGACACAGGGATAGCTTCGGATGAGGCTTGGCCCGGAGCCCCTGGCAACAGGGATAATAATACTGCACTGCGTGTTTTCCTCTTTGCCAGGTGTTCTCCTAAAACATGTCGTGTTAACTCATTTTGTCCTCAGGAAAACACTGTGAAGTAGCTATTATCACATCCTCTCTTTACAGAACAAATAGAGACACAGAGAAGTTAAGTAACATGCCCAAGGTCACACAGCTTGTAAGCAGAGAAGCTGGACTTCCACCCTGGTCGCCTCACTTCCATGTCAGACTGAACTGGACTCGTTTGTTATCCTCGAACAACTCACATTTCAGCAGAGGAGGCAGAGAAAGGAGTTATTTACAGAGCCACATGATGCCATAGGAAGTAATCCCGGGATGCACACAGCCCCGCAAATCGATGTGACAGCTCCGTGCTCTCAGCAAACCAAATCTGGACCACCTGAGACAAGCGGCCTTTCAGCTGTCTGGAGAAACCCTGGTGGCCATGGCCTCAGAGCTGCCCTCCCATGTCCCTGTTCCGACTCTTTTTTGAAAAGTGACATGCTCATAATTTCTCGTGTCCTTCAGGAGAGGAAAGCCTTTTGCCCACTGGGAAGGTTGTTCATGGGCCCTCAGAGCGATTTCAGCAGCCCGCTCTTGACCCTGGAGGGAACTGGGGCAACAGCAGAGGCCCCAGGAGGACAGAGAATCAGGGCAAATGCAAGACAGCGTCACAGTGTGTGAGCGGGACAGGGCGGCAAGGGCAGGCCCTGATGTCAGACCAACGTGGGCAGTGACGGTGGAGCAGGGGAGGCCCTCGTCACAGCTTCCTTTCTGTCCTCCAGGAGCAGCAGGCCCAGCCCGCCCCAGCTCACAGCCCAGCTCTGCCTTTCCCTGTTTGCAAGGCTGTAGGCAAGCCCGGCTCCCTTCTGAACCTCAGTCTCTTCACTGGTGCAGTGGGAACAGGGCAGCAGATGAGGGTAAGGTAGCATGGGGAAGGCAGTGGCTCGGCAGGAGGTACAGGGCAGAGCCCTGCAGAAGAGTGGCTGCTCAGAATATACTCCTAGTTCTTGCAAGAACCTCAGACACGTTTCTCATGCGTGACTTTGGTGGTGTCGGGAAAAAGAGGAGTGAGATCAGAGATGATGGTGTTGGTCTGCGGGGCTGCCGTGACAGATTGGGGCCGAACAACAGAAGTTTATTTCCCCACAGTTCTGGGGGCTGGATGTCTGAGATCCCGGTGCTGGGGGTTGATTCCTCCTGCGCCCTCTGTCCGGGCATGTGGACGGCTGTCTTCTCCCTGTGTCCTCACATGGTCGTCCCTCTGCATGTCCTCCCCTCCTCTCCTTATAAAGACACAGTCACGTTGGATGAAGTCTGTCCCCAGTGATCTCGTTTAACCTTAATCACCCCCTTCAAGACATTCTCTTCAAACACATCACATTCTGAGGGACAGTGGGGATTAGGACTCCAACGCAGGAATTTGGGGCAACACAGCTTCGCCCATAACCAGACCTCTTTATCAGGGGCCATGTGGCATGCTCCAGTCCTCAGGCAGAAATGGAGTGCCTGGGTGCAGATGGGCGGCTGAGCAAGAGATTTCGGAGCAGCACCCAGAGCTACTGTCCCACCAGGGTTCTAGCGCAGAAGGGCTCAAGCAGCGGGCCCACCGTGGTCACACTCGTCACCTTGCGGCCCTTTCCCATGGAGAGCCGAGTGGCTGCAAAACCTGCCCGACTCAAGGGAGCTGCCTTTCTGGCGTGACCTCACTGGGCTCCCGAGCAGATGCCTGCCGCTGCAATGAATGGCGAATCAGAGCCCACAATGGGAGAGGCCGGACATCCTTGGCTCTGTCTGTCTGCAAAGGCTTTTGGTCCTCAGGAGGGCTGAAAGGAGCGAAATTGGATTTCACTTTGAGGATTCAAAAGCTGGAGATGAAACTGTTTGGGGTTTTTGTCCCTCTCCCCCTCACACACACTATTAGTGCTATAGGCAAAAATTATGAAGAGCAATTTGCTTTTCAATCGCATCCCTTCCCTTCGTGACTATAAAACACAAATTCCAATTTGCTTTGCATTCATTGAGAACCTGTTTCACCCCAGGTACTGTGCTAGGGCTTTTCATGCCTGTTAATGGCGTGTAATGCTCCAGCACCCTGGAGCGGGAGGTGCCAGGATTCTGACTTCACAGCTTCAGGGGGCAGAGGCTCCGTGGGAAAGAAGCAGCCCCAAGCCTCTCTTTTGCAGGTGCACTGATCCAGGACTCGAGGCCAGGTTTGCAGAGCTCTGAGTCCCGAGCGTGACACAGCAGGCTCTGCAGTCTGCCCTTAGTCCTGGAGGTGCCTGAGCACCGCCCCGCTGGGGGCCTTGTATGTGCACATGGACCCCACCCTTCCAGAGGGGTGGACACGCTGCACTGTGCATCTCCGTTGGCCATGTGTCACTTCCTGAGGTGGGCCCATGTGCCCAGCACTCTCTGTCTTGGGCTCAATGATGAGGAAGGAAGGACTGAAAGGAAAAGAAGCTGTGGGTTGCCCATCTTTTCCTTTTCCATGTGATCGGCAGAGGCAGGGTGGCTCTCATTTCTTAGCCCACCATTGCCTTCCGTCTGCATTGGAAGCAATGAAAGTGGTTTGCCAGGCAAGTGTGGCCTCTCTGGGCTTTTAGCACCTCCCTTACTCAGTCTGAGCCTTAGCGGCGCCTTGGACGCAGTGCCTGGGAGTTGAGTGAGACTTGGAGCAGGATGAAGTAAGTGGTCCTGGGAGCCGCGTAGGCAGCCTCGCAAATGCCCTAGGTGAAGGGGGTAGCAACGAGCTGCAGACACGCGCCCTGCACCCCTCTCCTCTGCTCATGGACCTGCCGGCCGTGAGAGCAGAGCATGAAACCTGCACAGGCCCTTCTGAGCTCGGCTGCGTAGAGACCAGCCCGAGGCCGCTGTGCCCTGGAGCAATGGATCCTGAGGCTGGGAGGTGGAGGCAGAACCTGGCAGCTGGGCCTCTGCTCTGTTCTGAGTCTGGGGCCCCTCTCTGGGCAGCGCATGCTCCAGGTTGCTTCCTGAATTCCCATTCTTGTGGGCCAGACGTGCGTGTTGGACTGGAACTCTTGCTTTGCTCGCTTCATGAGACCGAGTCCCGGGCCCTGGCAGGTTCTTCTGAAACAATATGCCTCACACACCACTCAGGAAATGAAAGGAATTCTCCCCTGCCTCCCCTGTGATCAGGGGGACGTTCTTGAAGCCCAGGGGCCAGAGGAGGAGAAGCGGGGGTGGAGGAGGGGAGTCAGCCACCAGGCACCCGACCACCATGTAACACTCTGTCGCCCTTCCCGGCCCCGGCGATGAGCTGTGCACCTGCTTCTCTCTGGGAGTCTGGTTTCAGATACGATTTCAAGAAATTGGTTGTTCAGAGAACTCATCAAAATTCCTGGGACCTGTGTATAGAGTTGAAATTCCTCCACAACCTCGGAAACAACTGAACATTTATGAAGAGTTGAAGCGGGACTTGGCAGCTATGAAGCACAGCAGTGGGCTCGTAGCTAACAGCCAGCTCTCTGGTTTGTGCCTTTGGGGTGGCAGCCTGCCAGCTTTTATAAGTCTGTAGGAAATTAAACAACACAGTGGTCTCTTTTTAACAAGCACCCTGCTTTCGTCTGTACGTTTCTATCTACTGCAAATTGAAAGGAAAAACCGTGTGTTGTGCCACAGGTTCTGAAATGACGCCGTTGCCAACGGGTCACTCACGTGTATGCTACTGTGTGCTGGGAGGAAGTGTGCAGGGTAGACGGTCGCCCTGGGGCAGCGGCCGTCTCATGGGTTAAATCCCATGAGACCTCTGGACTTGCCAGACTGCCTTTCCTCCCTGGCCTCAGTTTCCCCACAGCAAAATGACGTGGTGGAGGAACAGACCATAGGTTGTTGTTAGAATGGCATGAAGCAGGTAGCCCGGTGCCCGGCAGAGTCCTGTTGGCCATTGCTGTCTTCACCCCGCAGAAAAGAGGAATATTGGTGACGGAGTCAGGACAGACAGGAGCAAAGGGAGGACTCAGAGAGGTAGTGTAGGGGAGGCAAGAAAACGGACTAATGAGGCCAGATCCTGGAGGTGGCTCGGCGGTGGCAGAGAGGTTGTTCAGAGATATGCAGGGCAGGTCTCAGAATTCCCTTCGGAAGGCACGTGTGGTGCCCCTGCTTGGGCCCACGGCTGGCGTCTGCCGCAGGCACTGTTGGGAATTCACCAGTCGGGATGCTAAATCGAAAACTGTCTGGGCTGGGGGACACCCATTAGGAATCCGATTAAGCGGGACAAATGGGGAGAACAAGACTGGAAGGAGCGTTTGGTGAAGCAGTGAGGATTCAGAGCGCGGATAACTGTCGAAGAAGACAGAACGGCCCTGGAAAGGTCAGATCCAGCGGCCAGCTCGTCTCAGAGGTAACAGAGTTGCCATTAACTGAGTCCTGATTATGTGCCAGACACTTAAAAACGTCTAGTGAAGTTTCCCGTCTTACAGATCTGGACCTCGATGAGATTAGTGACATGTTAGGCACAATAGCCCAGCACTGTCAGACACCAGCCGTGAGGACCCACAGCCTGAGCCCTCGACTCCAGTGGTCCTCGGGAAAGGTGGAAGAGGGGGGCCTTCTGGGGTGTCACCCTGTCTCCTGGCATCTTTGGGAAGATGCCGAACATTTTATCTTCAAATTTGTCAACAGGGCTGCTTGTCAGGGGGGCATAGGGACCCTGTCGGTGGGGCTGTGCTAATGGCGGGGGTGGGGGAGCCTGGGGTTGTGCTCCTGGGCCACAGGCTGTCCCCAAACTGGGTGGCACTGGAGTCTGCAGGAGCTAGAGGACAAGAAACAATAGAGTTGAATGCAAGTGTCAGAATCACAAAAGCAGGTCGCCCATTGCTTAAATGACCCAAAGATTTGAAAGGTGCTCGCTGGGAAAATCGCTGTCTCCGTTAAGGACGCAGGACGAATGTTTACAGAGGCTCTGCCTTTGCGAACAGAGCGGCACTTTCTCGACAAATCCGCAGAGGCCATTTTAAGTTTAAAATGTTGGGCGTGGCTGCTGTTGTGCTCTGCTTTTCCGGATCCCCTTCCCTTGGCCCCAGCAAAGTCACCACGCACCCTCCGTGTGTGGCTCGGTCTGGGTTATGCCTGGTGTCCTGGCTTAATTACGAACACACCCCCTTTCACTCTCAGAGAACCCCGGTTTGGAAGATAAATGTTCGCCCCAAGTCACAGTGACAGGGTAGACCACGTCCCAGATAAGACCCGGGTCCACTCTGACACTAGCAAGGGTCCAGGGCTGAGACCATCCCCCAGCAGGGTCCATCTGTGCTCTTCTCCAGAACAGGCTTGTGGATGTCGGCAGAGAGGCGCTTCGTGCTCGCGTTGCTAGTTTGTAAAACTGGAGCCACTGCTGGCCATGTAGTGTGGGCCTGCCGAGACGGAGCGAGAGGGACACAGAGAGGGACAGAGACAGAGGGACAGAGAGAGACAGACAGGGAGGGAGGGAGAGAAGGCACTCATTCTGGAGACAGAAGCACCCGCCCCCCATCCAGGCAGCCGTGCTGGATCCCTGAGGCACCCGATTACATGAGTCAATAAATTTGCTTTGATTTTTTTTAGTTGGTTTAAATTGGATTTCTGCTGCTCGCAACAGGGAAAAAATCTAAGAAATTTAAGAGGGAACCAACTCCTCTCAAATTTCCATCAAAGGCAGCCCTTTGTACTTTACATGAGCTGTGTCACTTACAATCTTGGCATAAGTCATGCCAGGCTGGGGTCATGAACCCCCTCGCATACTGAAAAATCGGACGTTCAGACGTGAACGACTTGCTTAAGGTCAAACGTAGCCAGGAAGGGCCTTCCCGGGATGTGCTGGTGGTGGCTACAGAGCCCGCACACCCGTACCATGCCCAGGGCCCAGGCTGAGGGCGGCCACACGGCTGCTCTTCCCATCTCCTGGAGCTGGGAGCCCACCCCCACCGCCCTGAGCCCACAGGCCTGCACCATCTTTTTTGTTAATGATCCCCTCTATTTTCCCGAGTAACACATGCCCCCGTTTCCCACACCCTGGCCTGGAGCACATCAGGGAACACCTCTGGTTCTGGGTTGCCACGAGGCGCCACGAAAGCCTGGCGCACAGGACGGCTGCGAGCGTCAGCCCCCGGACGGAATGCTTGGTGCCCCCGCTGCCTGCGTTTTCAGTGTTCTCCAGAATGTGAGTCAGGCTGTCGAATAGATCCTTCCTGTACCTTGCAGCAGGCAGGGACGCCTGTGCCCTCAGCAGACCGACTGTCCAGGTTTGTCCACTTACTAAGAGCCGTATGGCCTCGGGCCAGTCACTTCCTCCTTCCAGTCGTTCATTGCCTCTGTAACTATTCATTGGATCCCTGGTGGCTCAATCCCCCCAGTGCTGCTTCCTCAGTTTCCCTGAGTGCAAAATGGAGTAACAGCACCTCCCTTCCAGGGTGGGGGCGGGCACTCACTGAGGCCACGTCCGTGGGGGACCTGTGGTGGGTAAGAGGATGATGGTGGGGTCCTCACCACCTCCAACTTCTGCTTGGGAAAAGCATCAAGTCACGCCCACCAAGCTTTTAAATTTAAAAAAAAAAGAAGAAGAAAAGAAAAGCTTTCTTTGCATCTCCTTTTGACGTTTTGCCAGTGGCTCTCTGCGAGCTGCCAGTGCTCCAGCTTCCAGAAGCTGCGGGAGAGGAGGGGGGAGGACAGCCTCAGAGGCTCTGGCTTTGAAACTGTGTGACTCGTACATTGTCACCCCAAGAGGGACAAAGGAGCCTGCGCTTGTCCCAGCAGCCCTAACCGAGTGTGAAAGATCCAGTCCAGGCTTCCGTCTGGATCACATCACATTGCCCAGCCGCGGAAACGGGACGGGCCAGACCTGGCAAGGCCTCTGCCTGCCAACAAGCCATCACTTTAACAAAAACACTCCCAACAGAGGCAGCACCTAGACTGCCCCATGGAGAACAAGGACCTGGGGACCACAGCGATGACGGAAAGCCACCCTCCATGTGTGAACACCCAGGGCCAAAGTGTGAAGGGGGTTGTGCCCCTTTAAGGAGGGGCCGTTGGGAACTCGAGTAGATAAGTGGTCTGGCTTGTGCATTTGTGAACTCACCTGGGAAACAGAAAAATGAGAGTCCCCTTCTCAACCCCTGGACCAGTGTGGCCGTGCCAGAGACCCATGTACTGAATGCTCCGCTCCCCCGAAGGCTGGCAAAATTGCCGAAGGGATGTGATAATTGGGGGAATCTGTGTAATAATTTTTTAAGACATTTGCTCTTAACCGAGGGGCATCCCTTGACTTCTGCCCGAATTGTACGGTTTGGGACAGGGGGTACCAGGTGGCGGCTCAGCCGAGGCGCAGGGCGCAGGCACGCCTAAGTCACATGTTTAAGCAGGGAGCGGCGATTCCGAACCATGTCCCAGGGGCTCGGGTTCGGAACCACAGCGTCTGCCGACCTGCCTCACGTGCTACGGCAGCAGGACAGGCAGCCTAGGTCAGGTGTGAGCGGGAGGGGGTGCCACCTAGAGAGACGTCACCATGGAACGACAAAACCAACTGCACCCCTGATGGGCAGACACACTGAGAGCAGAGGGACACCACGGTCAGAGAGTCCGAGAAGGAGTTCATGGGCACTCTGAAGCACAATGCACATGGAAGGCACGTATGCCAACCAGCCACAGTAGAAAGGAGACTCCACACACACGACTCAGCCGTGAGTGCTGATTACATGGCCAGCATAGCAGCACGTGCACGGTTGCTCAGCCGAGCGCCAGCTCACAGCCCTGCGGGGAAGGTGGGGGCAAAAGGCGATGAGCTCAGCCCTCATCATCATCCACGGGGAGCAGTCCACTGTCAACCTCCAAAACTGGACACCAAGAGACGGCAGTGGTCCATCTGGAACTGATACAATAGTGTTTGTCAACTGTAACTGAACAAAAGGAAAAAAATGAAAAGAAATAGTAATAGAGATGCATTGGCTGCCTTCCTTCCTTCCTTCCTTCCTTCCTTCCTTCCTTCCTTCCTTCCTTCCTTCCTTCCTCCCTTCTTCCTCCCTCCCTTCTTCCTCCCTCTCAGACGCCTTCATTTCGAATGGACAGACCCTGAGCTCCCTGTTACCTCCGTCTTAAGAAGCACACTGAGGCTGTGGAGATACCACGACGAGTGAAACGGAAGTGAGGCACAGAGCTGTTCATGAAGCTAGTTCCCCCCTGACCTATCCCAGGGCTGGGCTGGTTCAAGGTAGCAAATCTCAGACTCTGTCAGCACAAGTGGCACAGACTCTCCTTGTCTCTGGGGCTGGCACACAGAGCCAGAAAACTGTCTCCATGGAGACAGGGACACTGGAGATGCTCCGTGCCATTGCTCCTCGGGGCTGGGCAGCCGATAGAAACATTAGCATGTGAAGGCCTAAATATAGCTGCATTCCGGGTGATTCATCAAGCTCGAAGCTTGGCTGGAACGTGGCTGTGGACCAAATGCACCGAGATGACCCGGTGACGTTTCGGTAGTTTGGTTCCACTACGGTCAGAGGAAGCACCTCACAGAAAACGCAGCAACCTGCAGGGCCACTTGGTTCGGTCCTCCTAGAAAAGTCACCAGCAGAGTCCTGCCTGGGGATGGCGGGGCTCGCCCGGGAGACCCTTTTTTTGGTCAGCAAGTCCCTTTACCACAAAGCTGTCCTGTAAGAAGACCTGATGGGAAAACATTCTCTCCTACTGGAGAGAGAGAAAAATGCCTATAATTAGAAGAAAAAATATGGACATGTCCCCTTCTTCTCTCTCTCTCTCTCAGGATTCCTGGGGGCTGTAAATTCTTGTCTGTATTATTACACAGAAAATCCTGCTCCATCCCAGCTCCTAGCACCAAAGTTGCACCTGCCGACTTGTACTGTGTCACGGACCTGTTGATTCAGATCCAGGGCCCGGCCAGCCACTAGGAGGCACGGTCCTAAGCTCCTTCATGCCCTCCCACTACCGCATTCCAGGCAGGATGCAGCCAGTGTCGGGGGTAGTCATTGACGCATGGAGGATTTCCAATATTCGATCTGTTAAATGTGGGGGAGGCGGCCAGGGAAAGGGGCGGGGGGCGGGCAGTTGGGTGGGCCATGGTCTCTAAGAAGTAAATCCCAGCTCCTTCCAGGGCTCTCCAGGGCTCCCCTTCCCACCGTGATGATCCTTTGCTGATGGTGACAGTGATAGCGGCAATATTTATATGCCCTTCCTAGGTGCCTGGAGGTGTGTGAGCGCGCCCCACCCATTATCCCACTGGACGCCGTGTGGCCGGGTTGCTTCCCGAGCTGGGCTCCTCGGGCCACAGCCTTTCCGGCACACCCACTCAGCCAGCTCTTCTCTGCCCCTGGAGGAAATTCACGGCAGTCCTTGGCTGTCCTGCCACTCTCCGCTAATGAACAGTCCCTTTTCCAGGCGCTGAACCCCAAACTCTCTGCTGAGCTCCTGTCCGTGGGGCCCCCATCTGGCTGGCATGGGATCCCCCTTCTTCCCTAGGCCTAGGGTGCCATTCACGCGCCACACAGCCCTCTGCCAAATTCCAGGCTTCTGAAACTCATGTCTTTTCTCCCAGTAGTCCCGAAGCGACATCCTTCCAGTGATGACTTTGCTCCCATGAGGAAGTGGCTACCTTACCATCCCCCCGTGAGTCACGGAAAAGACCTCAGTTAAACACTGCTGGCATTTCAAGACCATCTATCCCACCATGAAAGGTTTCTCAAAAGTACACTATTTTTTCTTTGTATTTTTTAACCAATCAAAATAGCTCCTGTGTCAGAGCCTACCGTATTTGAAAGGTTGGACATCTCTGTTTGAAAGTGCTTTGCACATTATTATTTAACTATGACCTTTGCAAACATAAGGGCACACAAAGGTGCTTGGGCAAGGGGCCCCCTTCTCCTTCAACAGAGTGGGCTTCTTAAGTCCTTAGGGGGTAAGGATGCCAGATTTAACAAGTAAAAATACAGAGCAGCCGTTTACATTTGAGTTCTCAGTAAACAACGGACCACTTGTTAATGTAGGCGTGTCTTGTACATACTTACATTTATAGTGTCTGGCAACTCCTGGGGCCCAAAGGTCAAAGGATGTGGCCATGGATGTGGAAGGGGTTCGCTGCGGGGCCCCCACACAGCAGAAGTTCAAAGAAAAAAAGAGTTAGATGAGCTAATATTTGTAAGGCCAACTTCTGAAAACTGTCACCCGACAGTTAGGTCAATGATTCCCAAACTTGTCACACCCGAGGAACCCTTATTAAGTTCTCCACTGAGCCCACAGGCCTCCAAACGTCAGCCCTCTAATTGCACCTCACTCTGTGACGTCATCAACATGCAATCGGAGTGTCTGGTCAGCACGAGTCAACCACTGGTGGTAAAGCCATTGTTGACAGAGCCACCCTTAATTGATAGGACTCCAGCCAGAAACACCCTGAAGCAGCCTGTGTGGACACCCGGTGGGTGTACAGACACCCTCCAGGATATTCTCATGTACCTTATGTTACCCGGATAAGAGCCCCAAATTTCATCCTAGTGATTGGAGTCCTTAGCCAGATTGAGCATGTAATAGAATATATCATCATTATCGATTATATGAACCAATTCCATGCATTGGAATGACATCCTCCTACCTTTGAGTGATAAATTGATCAAGATGAGTTTTGCTTCCAAGTCACTCCGCAGAGTTGGCTGATTCACGTGTCCCCCTGCTTTGGGACCCCCGTCAAAGCAGGTGTGAGGCACTCAGCTGCGTGAGCATGGGACAGACTGGTACTTAAAAAAGTGTGCAGGTGGAATCAGTAACTCTGTTCATTCAATAACAATTACAACCAAGAAATAAGAATTAATTAAATAGAGAAAAATCTCGAGTCAGCATCGATAGATTTAAACTGCAAAATAATCTTGTTCCCAATTAAATGCTTGGATAATTAGAGTTAATTGCAGAGTAGAGGTTTTGTTAACATAACGAAATGTTCTTTTTTAAAAAAATAGTGATTAGGAATTTAGCCAGAGCGCTTAAAATCATTTCGATTTCAGGGGGTGGTGACAGGCTAGGTGGCAGTGGTCTGGTGCGTGGGATCTGGTGGCACACGGGCCTGGATTTTTGTGTGACCTCAGGCAAGTCCTTGCACCCCCAAATCCTGCTCCTCTCAGGAGCAAAGCGGTAGTGACACCACTTTCTTCTGCAAAGAGTTTTTTCCTGAGAAGTCTGGTGGGCAGCGTGCCTACTCGGTGCCTAACATACCGGAGGCAGTCTGTAATGGTGGCCGTGACAGAGGTCGCCTTCTACCAAAGAGCTCGCCTCCCACTCCACTGTTTGCTGTCTGACTCCCACCCCGCAGTGGAGAGCAGCCCAGCAGAGCCGCCGAAGCAGCATGGGCATCGTGACCCGTCCACCATGTCCCCGTCACCCACCTCCCCTCGGGGTAAATGAGGCGTCCTGGTGGCTCTTTGGTCACTGTTATGTTTGGTCAGCACCTCCCTTCATTAGGAGCCTTTCCGTTGTGTGTTCCGTGGAGTGTTCCCAGGAGACTGGGTGCCCACAACAGAACCGCAGGGCCACAGAGCAGAGGAAGGAAGCTGGCTGCAGATCTGCGGAGCTGGAAGAGGAAGCTGAGACTGCCCCTCCCCCGGGGTCTAAGAGTGCGCCCAGTGGATCACCGTGTGGCGGGGAGCCTGTTGCTTGAACTGCGGTAAAATGTATATGACATAAAATTTACCATCTTAAACCATTTTGAAGTGTACAGCTCAGTAACACTAAGTACATTCACACTGCTATACACCCAATCCCCAGAGAAATTGGAACGCCCGTATACCGCTGGTGGGGCTGTAACAAACTTCTAGGCTCGCTGAAGAAGAACCCTCCATTCCCTGCTCTCCCCAGCCCCGGAAACCACCCTCTGCTTTCGGTCCCTATGATTTTGGCCACTCTACTACGCTGAATTCATGTGAGTGGAATCATACGGTGTTTGTCTTTGTGTGGCTGGCTTATTTCACTCAGCCTCATGTCCTCAAAGTCCACCCATGTGGCAGCGTGTGTCAGGATTTCCTTCCTTTTTAATGCTGAGTACTATTCCAGTGTATGGGTAGACCATTTTGCTTATTCATTCATTTATCAATGGCCCTTGGGTTGATATTATCCATCTTTTGGCTAGTGTGAATAATGTTGTTATGAACATGAGTGGGCAAATATCTCTTTGAGTCCCAGAGATGGAATTGCTGGGTCACATGGTAATACAATTTTTAATTATTGAGGAACCACCACATGATTTCCATAACACCTGCACCCTTTGACATGCCCATCAACTATGCTCGAGGGTCCCGGTGTCTCCACACCCTAAGGTAGAAGCGTCTGAGTGTCCCCGAGGCCCACAGGACAGGGAGGAGAGATGGCAAGGGCATCACAGTGATTAATTTCTGAACTAAGTCACATGTCTAGACTTCTGCTCACAAGGAGTGAATGAGCAGATGAACTAGAATGAAAACTCTTTGAAAGAAGGGACCATATTTTATTTATCTTTGCATTGCCAGGTTCTCAATAAATATTGAATGATTGAACTGAATGAACAAAAGTGTTTGTGCCTTAGGTAATAGAGAGAAGCATGGTCCATTTGCTTAGCATCCTTGGGAGGGGATTTCGTTCTATAGGACGGTCAGCATTCAGGGAGGGCTCCTTCTACTAAGTTCTGTGGGGCTCATCTTCCCAAGTAGCAGAGGGCTGAGCAAGTGCAGCTGGTCCACAGATCGTGGTGGAATGAATGCATCCACAGTGAAAACGGATAAGGCCACCTACAGGCCAATGGAACATTGGAAGCTGCCCCCAGCCTGTCTCTCTCTGCCTGTCTAACAACTTATTGCTGTTTTCTGGACATTGCAGTTGATGCATTATAGGGAGTCTATATTATGTTATTATTTTATTTTAAAGACTGTGGGTTCACTTATAGAGCACTGCCTGTCACTGCAGCAAAACCTAGCCTGTTCTTACTAATCGAAAGCCCATCATTGTGTTGGCATGCAGTTAAAGCACTGGCAGATCACTATGGCTCTGCCAAGGTTGGTTTTGTTCTTGGGCTTTGTCCATGGTCCTAGGGTGTGGCCCTTACTTAGGACCTGGTCTTTCCTCCTAGGACACATTTTTCCTGAGGGTCTCACTGAATGTGCGGGGTGCTCACGAGGTCTTTCCACTCTGACTGGACTAGGTGGCAAGCCACTCTCTGATGGGCCTGTGGAGTCCTGCTGTGCATGTGCAGTCTAGGCTTTGGCCAGGGAGACTCCCATGCAGACTTGCCTCCCCCTGTCCACCTCCCTTCTAGTACCCTGACCTGCCAACGCCAGTCCCGTCAGGAGCTGAACTCTGGTCTCTGCCCCCTGAGTTTAGTGACATTGTCTTGCTCTTCCAGTTGCACCACCATGGACAACAGCCCAGACAGGGATCCCAGGCAAAAGCCACGGAAAACTGGGGGGCTTACTTTGTGTGCTTTCCTTTTCTCGAGGATGGCAGTCCCGGACTGCCTGTTGTGGCATGCCTGAAAACCATCCCTTCACGTGGTTTCTATAACTTTATGTTTATTAGTAGCAGGAAGTCAAGCCCAGTATCAGTTACTCCGTCCACCAGAAATGGAAGCTTCCCCCTTCCTCTTCCTGATTTTGCATCATTAGTGCTGTTTACCAATATATCTGGGTGCCTACATTTAGGACGTGAGCTAGGATCATACTTCCCTGTCCCGTTGATTTAGCCACGGCCACGTCACTGTCTTGACTAAACAAATGTAAGTATAGTGGTGTGAGTCCTTTCTGAGTAACAGCTTTCACAAGCCGCTGTGCTTTTCACTAGGGTCCTGTCCCTGCTTCAGTGATTGGTTTATGCCAGATGCTGGGAGCCCTATCAGCCTGCATCCCTAAAAGAAATATGATGCAGAGCAGAATTCCCTTAAACCTGAGGTGAACTGTAGTGTGAAAAATAAATCTTAGGTTTTTTAAAATAAGCTACTGGGATTTGGAGGGGTGCTTGTCCCTGCAGCAAAACCGAACCTGTTCTTACTAATAACAAGTCCCATCATGTCTACTCCCCGAGTTTCTCTCAGCACACTGCTTCTTCACCCCCACTTGACCTTCACCATCTCCCATCTCCCTCCCATCCTCAGGAAGCCCCTCAGTGACTCCATTTTGTCCCCTCGCACCTATGTGGCCCGTCCCTCTGGGAGCTGCAGTAGTGACTCCTGAAACACAGTGACCTGTTGATGCACCTGTCTTCTTCTCCACTAGATTAAGTCCTAGCACTGTGTTTGATTCATGCCCACAACCCTTCTGATTTATTACAGTGAGTGGCACTTAGTAGGCACGCAGGCACACCCACCCACCCAATGTAATCCTTGTCTTCCTGGCCTGCATTCTCCAAAAGCGGGTCCCTTCCAATCATTTTGAGTATGTCGACGAAACTATGAAGTCTCTAAGAGACAATGTGAGAGGAAGCAATGTAGCAGTCAAACCGGGAGCCATTTAGAGAGGACCCTCCGGGCTACGGCCCTTCGTGCACTGTTTCTCCCGCTGCCCCGCCATTGCCGACAGTGCTCCAGGCGCAGAGGCTCACCCTGTATCTCTCCGTGTGTCCATCTGTGTCTCCATTCCTCTCACACACGCACAGCTCCCTGCCTGCCTGTGCGTGCTTATGGACACGCACGCCTGACCCTTTCTCTGGCTCCCCAGACCGCTTTTGCCTGACTTGGCTCCATCTAAGGCTGTTTGCGCCATGGAGGAGGAAGGTGAGAGACAGTTTATGAGCCAAGCTAGTTTTTCATCTTTTTGGCACGAAAAAGAGAAAGAGAGAAAACTAAAAACAACCTTCACACGCCTAAGCACAGAGTCTAGACGGGGAAGTCGCTGGGGATATTACGCACTTGGGTGACAGAATCCAGCATGTCGACTTGCATGCCAGGCTGTTGGTACTTCTTGGTTGTTATTCAAGTTCACTTTAAATAAGGCCAGCTTTTTTTTTTTTTTTAATTACTCACTTTTGCCCGTCTGGATTTGAAGTAATGGAGAAGAAAGGAGACAGCAGGAGTTGTTTTTGTGGTTTTTTTTTAAATCTCAGAATGTATTTTTTTTTAACCTTCATCAGACATTCCATGCAGCAACATCCTCACAGACATGTCCCCTAAAGCAAGGGACATAAAGGAAAGAATAAACAAATGGGACCTCATCAAAATAAAAAGCTTCTGCACAGCGAAAGAAAACAGCATTAAAATACAAAGAGAACCAACAGTATGGGAAAACATATTTGCCAGTGATACCTCAGACAAGGGCCTGATCTCCAAAACACATAAAGAACTCACATGACTGCACTCCAGGAAGAATGTATTTTTATCTTTCTCCCAGAGCCATTTCCTCCCGGGGGCTGTGTGACGGGGCAGACAAGACTTCCACAGAGGAGACAGACTCAGTGTAACATTCAATTGCCAAAACGGTACCCAGATAAATAAGAGAAGGCTCCTAAAAGAGAACAAATCATAGCAGCTTGCAGGTCTCAAAGGCATACTCTTTTTTTCATCTTTTTATTGAAATGAAATACACGTAACATCGGATTTACCATCTTAACCATCTTTAAATGGACACCACAGCGGCATTCAGCACGCTCACACTGCGTGCAGCTGTCACCACCATCCTCTCCAGAACGTTCTCGTCTTCCCAAACGGAGACGCTGTCCACAGTAAATACTCACTCCCCCTGCCCTCCCCCAGCCCCGGGCACCCACCACTCTGCTTTCTGTCTCTATGGATTTGATGGCTCCAGGAACCTCACGAGAGTAGAATCATGCGGCATCTGTCTTTTGTGACTGGCTCACTCCCTTAGCATAATGTCCTCAAGGTTCATCCCTGCTGTGGCCTGTGTCGGAATTTCCTTCCTTTTGAAGGCCCGGTTCAATCTGTATGTGTCTGATAAGTGTAAGGCGCATTTTGCTGATCCACTCACCTGTGGTGGGACACTTGGGTTGCTCCCGTGCTTTAGCTTTTGTGAATAACGCTGGTACTTACAGATGCACCGGTATCTCTTTGAGTGCCTGCCTTCCATTCTTTAGGGTGTGCACCCAGGAGAGGAAATGTTGGGTCATGTGGTTGTTCTGTGTCTTAGCTTTTTGAGGAACCTCCATACCGTTTTCCACAGGAGCTGCACCATTCACATTTCTACCTTCAGGGCTCAGGGTCCCAGCAGCTCCACACCGGCACCAACTCATGCTATTTCCACACACCTCACTAGCCACCCGAGTGGGGGGGAGGCGGTAGCTCACTGCGGTTTTGATGTGTGTTTCCCTAAAGATCAGTGATGCTGAGCATCTGTGTACATGCTTATTAGCCATCTGTATTTCTGCTTTGGAGAATGTCTATTCATGTTTTTTGTCAAGGGCGTATTTTTCGTGACAAGGTCCCCACTTCAGGGTAGGAAGGTCAGAGGAGAAGGGGACTAAGGAGTACTGCATGCGCCCCTCTGTGTGCCAGGTCCCGTGCCAGGCTCTGGGGGTCCCATGATAAGCAGTGAGGGGGGGCTATGAACAGGGAGCATCTTCAAGGTGGGTGGCAGGTAACAATTCAGATGGGATCCCAGTGACAGACACATGAGAGTCCACCGGAGGTTGGCAGCCTGCAGAGAAGGAGAGAGATGGGAGGGAGGACGGGGTCCAGGAAAGGGACACACTCCCTGTGTGTGAGAGCGAAGCTTCTTAGTCCTGGCCTGGACCCCACCATCATGGCTTACTAGCTGTGTGACCTTGAGCAAGTCACTGAACCTTTGTAAGCCTCCGTTTGTCCATCTGTATCTGGGGCTAGTGAAGCCCACTGTGTGGAGTGGTTCAGAGAAGTAAACGAAATAATGTCTACAATGTCATTGGCAAATGTCGGACTAATAGCAGATGCCCTGGAAAAGGTCGCTTTTCTTATCATTATCCAGAACCCTGGGCAACCAAGAACTGCAAGTCCAGGCCCGTGAGACTCCAGATGTTTTGCTCCCACAATGCCCTGCAGAAAATTCATAATATCCATGGCAGTCAAGTGAGCATAGCTGCTCAGTACAGGTTCAGCGTGTCTCATGTGATTGCAGCTTTCCTGAATTTGCTGTTATCACAGTGCAGTCCCGGGCATTCTGGGCCCGAGTGACATCATCCAAATCAACGGTTCCAATGAGACCAAGCCAGACACGAGGCACAACCTTCCCAGAGGAGCTGCTCTGCCCCAGGCCCCGCGCCAGGCCCCGTGCGTGTGATCCCATGATGACCCCCAACCTCCCTTGAGGGGAGCAATTTCACTTCCATTCTGCCGCTGGGAAAACCGAGACTCGGACAGGAAGCAACTTGCAAAAGGTCCATGGAGCATAGATAGTGGGACCAGGACTTGAACTTGGGTCGGCCTTGACTGTAAAACCATGGATCTTCCCATTCTTCCACTTTATACATTAGCTAACTGACATTTGAGGAGGTCTATGAGATATTGTGAGAGACAGTGGCCTGTGTTGGCAGTGGATGTCATGGTTAGATTACGTGGCTTAGCTGGCATCCGTTTTCTTTCTACCTTTCTCCTTTCCTTCCCCCTGCCTTCCTCTTTTAATACCCCTTTCTGTAAACTTTCTTTCCTCCTTACAAGCCGATTTTCCCTGGGTCTCCACACTCAGGTGGAGGGACGGTCCAGCAGGGACTTGCCTCTGCACACGTGGTCCCTGGAGGGAGGGCTAGATGCGATCGTGACTCATCTGCTCTGCCTGCTGAGCTGGCCGGGGACAGAGATGGCTTTTCCCAGCAAAGCCGGGTGAGAAAGGGTGGAGGGCTTTCCCACTCCTTTGGGGGTTAGAAGAGGGTTTGGGGAGAGAGGAAGGGGGCGAGTGAGGGGCAGGGTGAGGAGGAGGACGGGCCTAGAGCCCTGGGAGGTGGGACCATTGGATCTCTGTAGTGTCCCCTGTCCCTGGAGCTGTCCAAGGTCTGCCGTGCTTGCTGGTGGCCAAGGGTCAGAAACTCCGAAGTCGGAAGGGTCAGAAACTCCAGGTGAGGAGTTGCCCCGTCACACGGATCTGTGTGCTCTCACTGCATTGCGACCCCTTCTCTTGGCGCCCGAAACAGACCCTGAGGCCACTTTACTTCCTTTTCAGGTCATTCAGCTTTTCATCACACGTCTTTTCCATAAACTAGGTACAGTTTTAACCATGTGGTTTTTTTATGGTGTTTTCGGTTGTGTTCTTTTATCCATCAAACTCCCTCTATTTGCTTATTAAACTGATGAGACTATTTCTCACTTCCACCAAAAAGCGTGTCTTCTCCAGTTTTCCTGAAGCGCACAGCCCTTGTGTCTCAGCAGTTTGTTTTTCCCTTCTGATGGCAGCCTGGGCCCAGGGGAAGAGTCCTCTTCCAGAAGCAAAGCACCCGTGCAGGTGACCACGGCCACTGAGGCTTGAGCTCAGGGTCAGGGAGATGGGGAGGAGCGGTGGGGGCTGTGGAGACAGGTCCCGTCGACAGGGGCCTCCTGCGCTTGGCTCCAGCTGGAGACTGCCCGGTGGGCATGCGGCCCGGTGCGGCCTGCAGTTTTGAATTTCCAGAGAAATCAGGAATTCTGATGTTTATGGAAAATCTCCTAATTAGTAAATAAATAATGGCTAGTTAAAATAAATTGAAAGGAAAAACCGCTGCAGGCCCAACCAAGCACTTCTGAGGGTCACATCCAGCTCCTAGACTACGGACATGTGGCTGCGGAGTGATGTCACTTCATCCTGAGAGGAACGCTGTGTGGACCTGAGACACCCCCCGATCTTGCACTGTCGGCATGTACCCTGCAGAACCCCGGAAACATGAGTGGCCTCTCACACTACTTCCCTCTCTTTCCTCCTTGAAATTCTCTAGTCAGTGGGTGCTGTCAGCGGCTGGGCGGTTGCTCCCCAGCAGTGACGCTAGGCTGTAGAGAGGAGCACGGTCTGCATGGTCAGTCAGCCGTCTCCGCCACACCCGCCATCAAAGGCGATTGGGGGAAAAATGCAGGAACATCCCAGGCCCATCCCCTGTGTCTGCAGTCGGTCTTCACACTGCTGAATCAGTGAGATGTTACGGAGAGTCTCCCCCCTGTCTCTGATTCCCTGGAGCCCCTCCATTCCCCTAAGTCTTCCCAGCTCTCTGCTCTGTATGAAGGTGGAGGCTGCATCAGAAATGAGAGACATGAACCACGCTAGGCTGCCCTGACCCTGCCAGCCCTCCCAGCACACCGCCTACCATCGGCTCCCCACGCCAGGGGCCGCACCTGCCTCCCCAGCACCTGGCCCTCAGCTCAGCTCAGTCCGGGATGCCCTGACATGGCCCTTCCATCCTGCGCCAGCTCTGTTTCTCCAAAGCGAACCCAGCAGGGCTTGGGAGCATGTCACCCTGGACGGCCCACGTCCTTCTGGAAGTTCTCTGTTGAATCCCTTGGCACCGTACTGCCTGGTTCTCCTTTTGTATCTGTCATTGCATTGTCTCCCCCTAAATAGGGGCCCAGCACTCCAGAGCCACCAGTCCCTGGCTAGACTCCCATTATGTAGACATGTCTCTGGGGGGGCCCCTCCCATCTGGCCAATGCTGAGGGCAGCTCATGTCAACCCTGGTTGGGTCACTACCAACAGACCAGGAGCTGAGCAAACACTGGGCCCTGCGTTTCAGCTATGTGTGCTGGGCCCCAGACCCCAGTGCTCCCCGACCCGTCCACATCTGCCCTGGGTCTGACAGCTGCCCCAGCCCCCCAATCCCACCATCCCCAGCCAGCCAGAGCCATACCACCCTGGGCGGCAGGAGCCACCGCCCTCGGGGCCTGCCCTCCGCCCTCACAGTAGCAGCCAGAGGAGTTTCTGGCCAGGAACGTGCCCTCTCCCAGCAATTTGCAAGAAGGCCTTTTGCAATTTCTGTCTCAGCTCTGCTGAAGAAAATGGGAATGGATGGGCTCACCGAGCAGAAAATGCCGGAAGGCATTCCAGGGCCCAGAATTCCAACCCTGGCCTTCTGTGGGGGGACGGAACAGACAGGCGGTGCTGGGAGGAGGTCTTTGCCCTATGTCAGGCTACCGGGCTCACCGGGTTATTTATAAACGCTAGCGTGTGTTCTCAAGGCAGCTCCCAAGTGCGGGTCAGGACAAAGCCGAGAGAGAAGGCACGCAGACTCCGTGGTCATCCTGACCTCGGCTTGGACGCTGACGGGCTCTGTGGCCTTCATTCAACATTCAGCGACCGTGTTGAGGACCTACTGTGTGCCGGGCACAATGCAAGGCACCAGGGGTGTCATGGTGGGTGACACTGAGAAATAAAACTCTTCTTCGGGTGGCACCGACGGCCTAGCCATAGGGGAGATGGGTGAGGACTAAGTCAGCAAATAAACAGAGGTGTGATTCCAGGGTGCGGTCGTGTCGCGGTGACCACACAGCAGAGAGGGTGAGAGGAGCACTAGGTGCAGGGGCACCAGCCTTGGGACGGGCGGCCGCCAGGAAATGCCTCCCTGAGGAGGTTTGAAAGAGGGTGTGGAGCCAACCCCACGGGGCAGGAGGGAGGGCAGCCCGGGTACAGGGCGCAGCATGGGCAGGGGCTGCAGGCAGGACGCGCTGGGCACGACCAGCGAGTGGAAGAAGGTGCTGGAGGAGATGCCGGGGTGGGGAGCAGGCCATGGGTATACGGTAAGGTGGCAAGGCAGGACCAGTGCCCGTGGGCCTCATGGGCCACATGGACCACGGCACACTTGGCATTTTTGTCTTAGGAATGAATACAGGGTTTTTAGGCAAGACAAGTGACATGTTCCACACTACACATATTTTAAAAGATTGCTCTAGCTGCTGGAAGACAGGCGGGGGCTGAGCATGGATGCTGGGAGGACACCTAGGTGTCCTCTGTGGTCACCCAGGAGAGGGCAGTGTCAGTTTCGGTGGGGACCTGGGTGGCAGGAAAGATGGAGAAGTGCAGACAAATGGATCTTGGTCAGGGAATGAGTTCCGAGGGCTGAAAAGGAAAAGACGTCTAAAATGACACCACTGGGTGGGCGTGGCGCTGTGTCCCCAGAGGGAGGAGACTGGGAAGAGAAACAGATCGGAGGGAGGGGTGCGTGCGGGGGGGGTGGGGGGGGGGGTGGGGGGGGAGGGGCCCTGGAGTTCAGCCTCGGACTGTGGGCGGCATCCTGGCAGAGGCGGTGAGTAAGCAGTAGGAATCACGAGTCTACCTGGACTGAGGTGGGGCCTGGAGATACAGCTTTGGGAGTGACCAGCTTGACGTGACGTAAGCATTGGAACTAGATGAGGCCATCTCGAGTAATCAAGTAGAAAGAGAGAAGAACTCAGGACCCAGCCCCCAGGAAGTCCAACACCTAGAGGGGAGGCAGGTGTCTTCTGCTTGCGGAGCCTCATCGTCCCCATCTGTAAAATGGGATGGTAATCGTACCCGCCCTGCAGGAGGATCACCAGGAATGCGGGTCCCCTTTATCTTCCCCGAGCTGGGCACATAGGTTGAGGACTTGGGTGTGGCCCTGCCTCCCCCTCTCATGTGGTCTGAAGCTGTGATATTTGCGTGTTCCGAAACGCTCTCCCTGGATCTCTTTTCTCTTTCCGCCTTCCTCACACTCGGAGAGCACTCATATCAGGGACCCTCCTCTCCTGCGGCCTTCCTCCTGCCTCAGCTGCTTTTTCTGTCTCTTGGCGGCTGCTCCTCCCTTCCAGGCCCCCACTGTTTACCTGGGACACAACAGGGCTCTCCTCTGGGCCCCACTACTGGGACCACTCCCTGGGGGTGACCTCCTCCGTCTCCCGACTTTCAAATGCCACCTAGAGCCAATGTCTCTGGTCTTCAGCTGCCCCTGTGGCTGCAGCCAGAACTCTCCGGAGACCCCAGGCCACCAGCACCTCCATGACAGTGTCCTGCAGGGCACTGACATTCAACACAGCCTCACAGACTGCCCTTCCCTTACCCCAGCTCCATCCTGGTGAAAGGTCTCACTGTACACCTACCTGTGCAAGCCCAAGATCACAGTGTTAGCCCTGATTCTCCGTCCTCCCCCTCCCCCTTCTCTCTGTTGGCACTCCCCATCAGCTCTGTCTCCAGGACGTGCCCCATCCGTGTAGTTCCCTTGTGTCCTCTGCCGCTCTCCTCCTTTGAGCTCCATCTCTGGCTGGGAAGAGCATCTCCTGACTGGTCTCCCTGCTTCTCCTTCCTCTTGCATTCCCCAGACACTCTCCCAGTGGCAGCCAGGGGAGCTTTGTGAAATGGAAATGAAATTATCTCACACATCCCCACTCACAGCTCTGCAACGTCTTCCGTCACCCTGGAAATAAAATGCTAACCCTCGCCGGTATGCCCAGCTCTGTGTCACCTAGCCTTGCCTCTCTCCGACCTTGTCTGAGACCACGCTCCCCGGGTCCCACCACATCCGGCCATACTGGCGTCCTCTGTGTCCCAAGTCATTACAGCAGCACCATCTCGGCCCAGCTGGCCTTCTGCCTGGGGTGCCCTAGCCTCTGGTCTCCATGGGCCTGGCCCCTTCACGATAGTCAGCTTGCTCCCAGTCTCCGGCCTTGCCTGAGCTCTCTCAGAGTAGCTGCCCCGGCCCCCCAGCACCCGCAGAGCCTCTTGTCAACATCTGGGCTTCCTCGTTTGTTTACTCATGTTCGAGTTGTCCCCCTCCCCAGGAGGGGGGGCCCACCACAGCCGTGCTCAGGTCGTGCTGGCCCAGGGCAGGTGCTCGTTAGCTCCTTGTGGAGCAAGCGGATGAACGAGACCCACTCTGCAGGCAAGGCTGGGAGAGACGATAATAACAGTAGTTGCAATGGCAGCAGCTGACGTTTGTGAGTTCTCTCTATACTGTGTCACCCAATCTTCGTAGCTCCTCTGACTGTGGGCTTCTCGACCTCGGCACCACCAACACTGGGGCCCAGATCGCTCTCTGTTTGCCACGAGGCGTTGTCCTGTGATCTGTAAAATGCTCACCAGCATTCTTGGCCTTGACCCACTGTGCCAGCAACGGCAGCCACCGACCCGTCCCCTTGTGACTGTCTCTGGACATTGCCCAATGAGTGTCCCCGGGGGGAATCATTCTGGGTTGAAGCTGTTGTTCCAAGGGCATCTCTCCAGAGGAATTGTACCTCTACAGTACTATTATTGTCCCCATTTTGCAGTCGAAGGGACTGTGGCTCAGAGAGATGAAGTAAACTGCTGAAGGCCATCCAGAAACAGACGCATAGGAGGGCCCAGGGCCAGGGCAGGGGGCAGGCCGGCACCGAAGACAGCCTCTCTGGAGCTGTGCCCGCCGGGAGAGGGCGCCGTGCGGCAAAGGCATGGAGGCAGCACTGTTCGGAGCCTGGGCTGTTATCATCAGGCCATGTGTCATGTGAAGAGGGTCATGGTGGGGGCGGCTGGTGGCACAGGCCTTCCCAGCCAGTCTGCAGAGTGTAGCCCACATCCCGGGGACAGTGGGAGCCACGGAAGGGCGAGGGATTGGTTCTCCACTGGGCGTGGCTCTGCTCGGGGGCAGCCTGTGAGGGCGTCTGCAGACAATGTTGGCTGTCCCCACGGGTAGGGGTGCCGTGCTGCTGGCACCCGGTGGGTAGAGGCCCGGGTGTCACTGACGTCCTACAGTGTTAAGGACACCCCCCTCCCCAAAGGGGAGCATTTTCCAGTCCAAGCATCCGTGGTGCCAAGGTTGGGAAACCTGGATCAGGGCAGTGAGCCCCCAACCAGGTCTGTTGCTCTGGGTGGTCCCTCCAAACCCAACCACTGGCACACAGGCTCCTGCAGAGGAGGGCGGCCTCATGGAGCCTGGGCTGGGCCTGGGGGTGCTTCCATCAGCAGTAGCCCAGCCCAGTGGAGAGACAGGGTGTCTTAGGGGTGTCTCACGGGCCTCACTGGGACTGCAGTCGCCTTGAGCAGGCCATGTCCCCCCTCAGGGGAGGGTGGGAAGAGCTTCCCACTGAAGCGCACCTGGACAGGGAGAAACTCAGGGCCACGTTTATTTCCCTTTTTGCTCTGGAAACCAGGAGGCTCAACATCCAATCGGGAATTTGACTTTAGGAAGCAGAGGGCCCCGCGACTTGAATATTTGTGCCTTCATTCTTGTTGCTACCCTCGAACTCTCACTCTGGGTCAGAATAGGGCCAACATGATTTAATCCCCACCTGCTCGCGATTTTTAAAAATTAACTTGACTAGGATGTGGTTTACACTGGATAGAATGTACCCATTGGGAGTGTACAGGTGGGCGGGTTTCGACAAGTAGATGTATGCGTATATCCATCACCCAAGTCAGGACGTACAGCATTTCTGTCACCCCAGGAAGCTCCCTGTGCCCTTTACGGTCTGTCCCCTCCCTCCCGGCCCCAGGCAACCCTGGTCTGCTTTATGTCGCCAGAGATGGTTTTGCTCCGTGGCATCAGGCAGTCTGCGCTCTCGTGTCTGGCTTCCATCAGCACTCGGGCCTGAGAGCAGTCCACGAGGCTGTGTACCGGTAGTTCGCTCCTTTCGGTGGCTGCGGGGTACGGTGCGCCCGTGCGCTCATTCAGCACCTGTTGATGGGCACCTGGCTTCTTTGCATTTCCGTTGTTTTTATTGTAAGTAAAGCAGCTATGGACATTCATGCATTGCTCAAAATATTTCCATGGTTTCCCATGACACCTAGAATCCAATTTATAGTCCCTATGGTGTCCTCCAAAGCCCCCTCTATGACTGGAGTCTGCCCCCCTGTCGTTTCCTCTGCTGTCCTCCTTACTCACTGCTCTCCATCCACGTGGGCTTTGTGATGTCCCTCCAACAAGCCAGAAGGGCCAGAGACACCGTCACCCTCACCGTGATCCTGCTGGCTCCGCACCAGCTGAGCGCAGCTGGCTGCCTGCCTGGGACATGCATTAACCTTCTGGAATCATTAAATCAAACGGGTAATTGAACTCTAATCTCTAGTGAAGCATCTTATTTATTTTAATCCCCTAAGTCGGCCTGACTCTTCCTCCGGGCCTGCCATTCTGGGAGAGCTCAGAGAGCCCACCCTGATCCCTTCTGGTGGAAATCCCCCAGAGGACGGGGTGAGGGGCGAGGGGGTTTCTGATGACTTGCTCGACCATGTGACAAGGCATTTTTAACCCCATGGTGACTGCCCCCAGCATTAACAGTGGGCGGCAAAGGGAAGATACCAAGTCTTGCTTAGACCGCAGGCTGGATCACCTTCCTGGAGCCCCTAAGCCACCTGCGTTGGCAGTTTCACAGGTGTCGCATCTCATCCCGAAGGAGACCCTGCGAGGCAGGGACGCCTCCTTTTCTGCGGGGGAATCTGAGTGTGGGTGAGACGCAGCGTGCCGGCCAGGAGTTTCTGTGTGGCAGCCTGCCTTTGTTTTCCATTTGGAAATGTTTACTGTAGTCAATCCCAAATGTGCCTTCTGTGCTCCAACAATGGCAAGTGACGTTCTTTGGATCACGGTCAAGCGAAATAGCCAGCCTGGAAACACAGCCCTTGGAGACGTGAGGGCCAAGCGGGACCCGGACAGCCTGGCCGGCTATGGTCTCTCCCATCGTTACGCACGGGGCCAGTGCTGGACCAATGTGCTTCCCCAATCCCAGCTCCTGGATGAACACGGGGAGCCCCTGCACATTCGTCAGTGCAGACGCTCATCAGTCAGTCTCCAGTTCCCGGGCCAGGGAGCCCCCGCTCTCATCGGTGCAGGGCAGACAAGGCTCCCCAAGCAGAGGGGCATGTGCGGCGGCGTGAGCCGGGCTTGCACCCCTTCCCGAGCGAGACCTGCCCACTTGCCCTGAAACGAACATTGACTCTGCAGTGTTCAGATCCAGTCCTCGCGTGGACGAGAGCGAGAAGGGAGCTGGAGAGAAGGAAGCCAGGCTGGGAGGGAACCAGGTGCGGCAGGTGGTTGATCAAGACGCAGTTTCCAAAGAACAAAACCAGTGGTGCCGTGAAGGGTTCACGCCAGTCTCAGACTATAGTATTTGCCGATGCTCTTCTGCGACAAGAGGGTTTATCTGATCCATGCAAATAGCCTATGTGTTCAGAGCAGTACAGCAAGGCAGGCCAGCACTCTGGCTTGGCGGTCCGACCGCTGGGTTTGCAGCTCGTCCTCACTGAGGAGGAGCTGGGACAAGTGCATTCACGTGTCTGTGCCCCCGGGGCTACAGTCCTACTGCACTCAAGATGGTGTTTGAGGAGTCCATAAAATCAATGCACTCTCTGGGCTTAGTACATGAGTGCTTAGTGCCTGGCATATAGTAAACGCATGATAAGTAGTTGCTTTAACCAGGAGGAGCGCCATCAGGGAAACCCATTGCCAAGTCGCCAGGTCTTTGTGGACCGCAGAGCTGACTGGTGGGTTTTCAAGGGCAGGAGCCCTTTGGGGCGGGGCGTCCCCTGGATGTTGGAGCCTCCTGGAAGTGCATGGCGGGGAAGGGGAGCAGTGGAAGTCCTTCTGCCACCCGACGTAAAAGCACTGGGAAGTCGACCCCGCTGCCCGTGGTCGCACAGGAATGAAGGCTCTGGGAAGATGGCTGCTGGGACTGTGTGGAACTGCCTGGAACTTTGTCGTGCTCATCTCTCCGAGTCGGGGTCCACAGGGGACAGCTGTAGCTCTGCCAAAGTCACTGGCTGGAGGTCAAAGGCTGTAGGAAGAGTTTGGGGAGGAGGCTGGAACCTGGGCACTCGGTCCGGTTCCTCTTTCCTGGAGGTGCTGTGGGCGGCCTCGGGAGAGGGCTGACTCCACCCTTCAGGCACTCCACCTCCTTCTCTCCCTCCTTCCTGCCCCATGAATGAACTGGAGCTCCGGAGCTGCTAATGGGTGTGCACCACCATCCCATTCGAAGGGTTCCCCCTTTCATTTGGGGGTTAAAAAGCTCTAAATGTTTTCGGATCTAAACTTTGACGAGGTTTACAGGCTGGCTGGCTGTGACAAACCCCTCTCACCTGGGCCTGCTTCAGGCTGCCCTGGGTGCCCACAGATGGGGTCTTTGGAACCGGCTCCGGCTGCCCTGTTGGCTGCCAAACTGCCGCACCTCCGCCCCCACCCCCCACACATACCATGGGAACCTCAGTTGCCCAAGTTCCCTGCCCTGTCTTCCTCCTAGCACCCACAGCCCTCTGAGCCTGGCTCTCCTCTCTTCCCCTGCTCACTGCCGCCTCCTGCTGGCCTCTGGGCTCCGGTACTCCCACCAGGGCAAGCACCACCCTCGGGGCACCATGTCTGGACCGGAAATTGTCCCGTGCAGGAGGCCTTGGCAAACATAGGGCAGGGATCTCTCTGCCTCGGGGGCATGTTCCTGTGGTTTTCCCAGTTTGGGTTTGCTCTATTTTCAGCTGAACAATAAGAAGAAGAAGCGCTGGTATTTATCGTTCCCTCTGTGTGTGAGGCAGTGCACTCTGTGCCTTGCACTCCTATTGGGTCCATCCACGAGGGAGAAGCCCTCTCGTTCTCCGTTTTCCAGAGGAGAAAACTAAGGTGCACGTATCTTCATCTCCCTCTACGACATGCGCTCAGGGCCATGGGACCCGGGCTGATCCTTTGAGCCCCTTTCAGCACGGGTCACAGAGCACGGGTCACAGGGCCTGGCATAGAACAGTTCAATACGCAATTTCTGGTTTATCGATCTTCTGATCAACACAATGAAGCACATGTCCCCCAGAGCAAGTCCCAACAGCCCCCCCCGTGGGGTGAAGTAGGTCAAGGAGCCCCGAGCCCCAGCCACGTCTGGCCAGCCTAGGCCACCGAGCCTGCCGGACGGGTGCTGTCACGGGGCATGCCCGAGGGGCGTGGAGCTGGGCGGAGTGCGGACCGGCCCTGTGGGCCCTGAGACACAGGCTCGCTGGGGCATAGCCTCCCTCCAGCACAGGGCTCAGCCTGCTCTGTTGTAGTTTCCTTCTCTCTGTCCTGCGAATGCCTTAGTGGACCTTCACAGAGTAGCAGTCAGTGAGAGGGAGGGAGAGAAGGAGGGTGGGGGCAGGTAAGTGGCCTGAGTTAGGAGGGAGGCTTTGACACTTTGATTTTTAAAAAGTGTAATCATTGCTTGATGAGAATGTGGAGCAGGAATCATGGAGCCGATGAGCACAGGGAACCTTCAGGAAAGAAGAAGTACGAGAAATAAAGCCAGGCAGGGGAAGGCAGGCCTGCAAAGCCCAAGCTGGGGACCCCCATCATCTCTCCAAAAGACTGTCCCAAAGCCGCGGTGGTCCTCAGCTCTGGATCCACTAGCTGCTGAGAGATGCACCGAGCCTTTACCTCTCTGCTTCACACCCATCTTATCTTTGGGGCTGATTAACTCCCGCAAAAGCACTGCCAGCAGCTGAAAACTTAAAACAAAGGGTCTGTACAAAGGAATCTGATTCCCCCTCCCTTCCACTTACTTGAAACAATTTTACCCTCCATAGTCCCTAACGGTTCCTGCATAAATTACCCCGCAGAACCAGCCTGCCGTGAGTGAGCGCGCCTGGCTGCCTCTGCGCCCGCTTCCAATCTGCCAGTTAAGCTTGAAGCATCTCGAACACGTATTGTCTGGAATGAAACAACCAATTATGCTTTCAGGTTTTGTGGCATAATATCGCAGAAACCAGCAATTACAGAATCAGAGTGGCATCAGATGGGGGTAGAAGGGAGTGAGTCCTGATTATTCTTTAAATAGCAGTTACATGAACTCATAATAAATAGGTATTAAGTGTTAAATGTATGATAAGTAATTCTTGACAATGCAATTATCCAAACAGAAGAGGGAAAAGTGGCAAAATGGCACTGG
Organism: Desmodus rotundus; assembly: GCF_022682495.2. Classification (NCBI taxonomy): domain Eukaryota; kingdom Metazoa; phylum Chordata; class Mammalia; order Chiroptera; family Phyllostomidae; genus Desmodus; species Desmodus rotundus. The sequence continues at coordinate 156,055,287 of NC_071392.1, read as the reverse complement.
CAGCCTCCTTTGTGCACAGCGCGGCATGGGGCCGGGGTGTGGAGGGCTTTTTCTTTGTTCCAGTGGCGGTGGAGGCGAGATGGTGGTGGGCACTGAAGGGCATTCGGCTGGCTCTGAAGAGACTGCAGGCTTTCGGGAGAGCAGAGCCTCTCCCCTGGGGGCAGAACGCAGCTGACCAGAGCGTTCCAGGATGCTGAGCCCTGCCGAACGCAGAGCCACCTACGCAAACACGTGTTTAGGGAGCCCCTGCTGTGACATAACTCGGAACCTTGCACGTGAGCACTGGCCCAGTGCTCGCTCGGCAGACAGCAGGTGTGTAGGACGTGCTCGTTGAACCACCTGGCTCGTGGAAGCAGGGCTGCTGTGTGCGGCCCCATCGGTCGTGCTCTGCCCAGTTCCGGGGGAGGAGTCCCTAAGGGCTGTGATGCGAACAGCTCCCCTCGGAGGCGGGGCGGCTGCGCCCTTGCTCAGGAGGCTCAGGAGAATTTGTATCTGCGAGCTTGGAACTCTGGCTTGGTTCTCAGCAAGGAAAATCAAATTCCAACTCAGTCAATGGCGCTCAGCGACATCCTTCAGTAATTAAAGTGGAAGGCCATCTAGGTCAGCCGCTTCCTACGTCCGCAGGGGAGGGGAGGGACTTGCCCGAGGCCTTGCTTCGTGATGTTCACGTCCTCGGAAATAATCTTCAGTCCACAACCCCTCTTCCTGTGCTAGTGCTACCTGTTCTTCAAGGTCTAAATCACTCTCCTTTCCCCGGGAAACCTTCATGGTTTCCACTGGTACCCTACCCATCAAATCTACAGTGTGGACAGCCGCCCGGCCTCGCGTCTTGACCCCCTACTGTCTCTTCACTCGAGAGGCAGGCTCACCCCGTAAGTCAGCACGCGTCACTCCCCTGCTCACACGTTACCTGTCAGCGATTGCTGTAGGCATGGCTCCACACTTGTTCACGCTTCCCTCTCTCTGTGTCATCGGGTAGAGCCTTAGGCAGGGACCTACCCTCGAGTGGACTGACTCGGGGCTTTTCCTGATGACTTGCTTTGGCCTCTGGGACCGTAACAAGGTGATGCAAGAGAGAAAGCTAGGAGCAGGTGACAAAGGAATACCTGGAGAGCTGTAGGGTGAGTCGTCGAATCTATGAGCCCTCCAGACAGAGACAATAGAAAAGCGAACAGATTAAGAAAGTGAGACGACTTCAGAGTGATGAATAGAAGGAAGAAATGAAAGGGGGGTTGTAGCAGAGAACACTTATGGGGGCCTGAGGGGCACTCAGAGGCCTTTTGGAGAGGGGGACGTTTGATCTGGGGGGATATGTCCCAGGCAGCGAGGATAGAAACTGCTCAAGTTTGACAAAGCTGGGCCTCAGAAAGGAGGCCAGCATGTCTTAGAAGGGAGACAATGGTACAAAATTAGGCCTGAGAGATTAGGAAGGTGCCAGAAAATTTAGGATTTTGGGGCCATGAAAAGGGATTTCGAATACTTGGTAAATCAGTGCCTGGTAATTACCTGCTGAACAGTTCCTAGCAACCAACCAGAGCCTTCAGACTTCCCATTCCATCGCCCGTCACGGGGCCCTGGTAGCCCGGCACGTACGTTCCCACTTCATGCGGTCCCTGGCGAACACTAGGTGCCAGTCAACATTTGTTAAGAGAGAGAACGGAGGAATAAATAAAGCAAAGAGGGATAAACGGAGGCACAAGCCCAGAGCGCTCTCTCTCTTCCTCTGAAACACCCAGTGTTGGCATGGAAGAAGTTGACAAAATAGTCATCCAGCTACTGAAAAACTTCTTCAGGCTCACTGAAATTGCAAAAGTTTCTTAATTCAGAACGATATCCTGACAGCGATAATTCTGAGAGAGAGAAGTCGTAGCAAAACACAGGGTCTGATAGACTTGGAGTTAAATGCGGCCCTGCGCCCCAGAGCACTCTCCTGGCTAATTGTGGGTGGAATTATTTGAGCAAAACATTTTGTGCCTACAAGCTAGTGCAGGTGCAGGTGGAGAGGCTTTAAGAACCTTTAGCCAAATACGGTCCTTAAAGCTCCCCCAGCAGCTGGCCCCAGTCCCCTTCCCTGGTGGCTTCTTCAGCCCCCGCTCGGGTGGCAGAAACACTGGGACAGCCGTGAAGGTCCTGGTGAGCGCAGCCGCGCAGGCAGATCCCCGCCTCCTTTCCTGCTCGGCAGGCGCGAGGACGCAGCTAGCTGTATCTCTGAGTTTCCACTTCAGGGACTTCACAGATCAAGGCCAGAGTTTTAAGAACCCTCCATCCACTATTCCGTTCATTCATCCCGTGTTTTAAACACCTGCGAGCACAGTGTTAGGCAGCAAATGGGCCCACTGACACCCTCACGGGGCCCACAACCCATTACGTCGGTGATCGTTAAGTAATAAGTATGATAAAGGCTGTGAATAATAAGTACAGAGCGCTGAGAATGGGAGGTGCTAACTTCAGCATTAAGATCAGAGGTTTCCGTGGGAAACAGGTTTTGAACTGAGTCTGGGACGATGAATGGAAATGAACTATGTGTACCGGGTTAGGCTCGTAAGACAAGGAGACCATTCCAAACAGAGGGACAGACACAGTCCTGGAGCAGGGAGGGTGTGACGTGTTGCAGAATTGAAAGCCCAGTGTGGCTGGAGCTTAGGAAGCGAAGGAGAAAATGTAAGAGATAAAGAGAGGAGGCATATCCACTAGGAAGTGGGGAGGCAGGTTGAGGAGTTAAAAGCTTTATGTGTAGAGAGATGGAATATTGGCTACACATTGCTGCAAAACAAATCACCCCCCATCCCAGTGGCTTTGCACGGTAGTCAAGTGTCAATCACCTGTTTGTGCGTCATCCGGGAAGGGCCGACCTAAGGGCTGTGCTCAGTTGATGAGGGCTGGGCTGCCAGGACCCACCTGTGGGCGCTTGAACTTGGCTGTGCTCCATCAGCCCTGTCTCCCCTTGCAGTGCTGGGCGTGTACCTCACTCTTGCCCGTGTGCAAGGTAAATTGGCTGTCAGGAGAAAGTATTAAACTTCATTTCTATGAGCATGCTTTCAAACTTTATATTTCTCATGGATTAGAATATATTAGTGTAGAAGTATAAGAGCATAATTTCCAAATAATAAAGTAAAATAATTATTGAAAGTGCATACTCAAAAGGGTTTTTTTAATAAATTAATGTGCCCAAGGGGAAAAAAATTGTTTGTAGACCAGACTTCTTGACAATACACTCCTTGACGAGTGGGACCTCAACATCGAAACCAGACTCGAAGTCACGCAGTTCTGCATGACAGCCCCCAGGCCGCACTCCCCCAGGAGATTTTCGTGACAATGCAGAGCAAAGCTGTCAGCTAGAAAGTAGAAGAAAGCAGTTGCCTGGCCCCGCCCCTGCCCTGGCACACACAAAGAGCTGAGGAGGAAGACTTTACGGAACTGTCATCTTCCTTCATTGCCTGCCCCCCAAAGGGGCTTCCTGAGACACACCCCTGACAGGGCCCCTTTCCCCCGCCTCCCTGTCTCCATCTCTCCGCCCACCGGTGTGGGCGGACCGAGGGTCTGTGTGCCCGAGGGTCAGCATCGCACGTGCTAGGGAGCAGTCCCAGGAGAGACCGAAGTAGGCTCTTCTCTTTATGGTCTATTCTAGAGTATTTGAGGGTAGACGGAAAGCCCGGGGCCTCTGTTTTTCTGGGAAAACCAAGCACGGCTTAGAGGAAGAGCCACGCACACAATCCTAATTCGAAGGCCTTCCCCACTTCCAGGTCGGGAGGCTGACCCTGTCACAGTTGCTGGGGTCGGAAGCGTTCACTGCAATGGCTTTGTCTCCAGGACAAAGGACGTTTACCACAGGTGATAGCGAGAGCCGACTTCCTCACAAACACAGGTTGTCCGTAACAGAAGCGACAATGTGCAGCTTCCTCAAATACACGCTGAGTCCTGGGCACTCTGCTGCGTGCTCAATCCTCACAACAACCTTGACATACGTGTTCCCGTTATTCCCACTTCACAGGTTAGAAGACTCAGAGCTCAAATGGCTTGTTCAGGGCCAGACAACTAGTCGGGGGTAGGGCCAGGACCAGCGCCCAGGTCTGTTTTAATCCACGGCGCATACTCTCAGCCGCATCGCAAACCTAGGTCTAAAAATAAACCAATTAATCCAAATGAAGGGGCTGGAGAACATGAAGAATATTTCCCTGTTCTAAAATTCTAAAATTACATGAAAAAAAAAAAATCCCGAAATATTATGTAACGTGTTCTGAAGTCAAAGAACAGTGTCTTTGTTCCGCAGCCCCGTTCCAGAAGCTCCGAGCCCCAGCTCCCCACCCACTGAGTCAGCCGGCACCCCAGGTGGCCTCGCACATCGCGTGTCCCTTCTGAGAACAGAGCTCTGACACACACCTCCAGGGCCCGTGCGGCCGCCGCTGTTTTCTCCTTGCCAGATGTGGGGACCAGCGTCTTAATCTGGGAAAACTTTTATGATTGCCCAAGACGGCTATGGTGGCTTTTCTTAGAGACACAGGCTCATTTTCAGAAAAGAAAAAATTGAAAAGCTTGCGTGATGGCTTAGTGGACACTCACAAGCAGGCAGGCAGCACACCTGTCGGGCGCTCATTTCTGCCGTAGACAGGGGAAGGCGCTCCCCCTCAAGTACAAGTTTTATTCCATTTCTACGTGGGAGACCATTTTTATGGGACTTAATCTAATTTTTAACAAGTGGCACATCAACTAAGTATTTCCAAAGGTTTCTTGGTCAAAAAGAACAAAGCAAAGCACTCTGAATAGAATATCTAATTTAAAGGAATACATGAGGCAAGGTTATTCACTGGTTAAGAGGAAAATGTAAACAATAAGAAATGATGATGACCCTGGGCTCCTGAGTGTTTCTCCCTGATTCGCAGACTCTGTCCAAAGCTGGGCCCCTTCTCTCTGGCCGTGCAGTTCTTGGCTGGCTCTTCCCCCTGCCCCTCCCTGCTTGGAGGACAGGCACACCTGTGTTGGACATCTGTTGGAAGAGAAACAAACTTTTATTGGGCTGAGACACGGAGCTTTCGGAACTGTCTGTTATAGCAGCTGGCCTACCCTAATACATGGGCGCTCAGAAGCATTTGTGAATGGACGTCCGAGTGAGTTGCTAATTGGAGGAGATGGTCTGCTCCACTCTGCCTGAAGCTGGTGGGAAGCCGGAGCACAGAGGGGCCCTGGCGACAGCTGAAGGAGAGGTGAAATGACACAAATACCCAGTTTCATTTCATTCCCAGGGTCACCCAAGGCCAACCCGGCTATCAGCCCTATACACAAGGCCTGCGTTATTTAGGTTTCTCCTGCAGAAATAGGAGCCTGCTTCTCTTTATTCCATCCCTGACAAAAATGGAGAGGGTTTGACCCCCTGCCTGCGTATGGTTACCCCTCAGACACCGGATGGTTATTAGTAAGTCAGCTCCTTCACCTCTCCCACCTTCTCATTGCATTTCCCAGGTCAGTGCGGAAACTGGCTTTGCAGTTTCTGGCCTTCAGAAAATTAAGCGGCTTTTCCAGAACGTCAGCATGGCGGGCGAGTCAGGGGTGGCGGCCGAGTCTGTAGGGAGTGTTTAGTTCTGCCGGAGCTGGGCGCTCTCTCCCAGCCTTGCCTCCTCCTCCACAGCCCACAGGCCTCCAAGTGGAAAAGTAGCACTTAGGGAAGGAAGAGTCAGACCCTAAAACGGCACCAGGCACTTTGCACTCCTGGTCTTACTTGATTCTGGCAACAACTCTATGAGTCAGCATCCTAATTCCCATTTAAAAGATAGGGAAGCTAAGGCAGAAGCCGAGAGTGAAGTCCCATGCAGAAGGTCACACAGCCCGTGTGTTGTGGGAACCACGGTCTGAATCCAATGCTGTTTATTTTCACTGTGACTTAGTATCCTGGCACCCTGAGCTGGTCACTTACTACCCTGGGTGGAACTGTGCCCCCACAGAGGAGGTTAAAGCCCTAACCCCCAGGGCCTATGCCTACGAGCTTCCTGGGAATCGGGTCTTCGCAGAGACGATCTAGTTAAGATTTTAGGATAGGCCCTAATCCAATACGACTGGTGTCATAAAAAGGGGACACACACGTACAGCAGGAAGGCCATGTGAAGACAAGGAGGATGACATCTACAGCCACGAAGAGACTGAGGCCACCAGCAGCCAGGAGAGAAGCATGGGGCGGGTTCTTCCTCACAGCCTCCGAAGAAAGAAACCCACTCCAAACCTCGATGTCGGACTTCCCACCTCCAGGACCAGTCTGTGGTACTTTGTGACGGCAGCCCTGATACACCCTCGGGGCCTCAGTCTTCTCGTCTGGGAAGTGGGAAGAGGAGTAATATCTCTTTTGGAAAGTCATGGGGTCTGCCGAGTGGAATAAAATGCGACCCCAGCAGGAGTCAATAAATAGCAGTGGAGAAACTCCCCCATGACATCCCAGAAAAGCCACCGGTGACTCTGTCCTCCTCTCTCGGGGAAAACTCTCTTATTCAGGTGCTGCCTGATTTTCTATGGAGCTTCTTTTATATCGCAGCATTTTATTGGTAAACCAATGAAATGAGTAGGGTCGTCATCTCACAGGCTTGCGTGATGAATAAAAGAAAACACTTCAAAGTTCTTAGCAAGGTGTCAAGGTCTGCTCGGCTGTGAAGGGACATGACTTCTCCCGTGCGGTTCTGCTTCTTGCTGATGAAATGTTTATGACGCTGTGGTCCAAGCGTCCAGCCTCCAGGCAGGGCCTCGGTCCAGCAGATACCATCCCGCAGCCAAATGTCCTTCCCGGTCTATGCCGGCTGCTTTACTTGGGTTTCTCCAGTCTGGCGCTACCGCACCTTTGAAAGAATAATCTTATGCAACGAAGGACAGATGAAGGACAGATGTCAGAGACATGGCCAGTATGATCTGGACTCCAATCCCAGATCTGGAGAATGTTGGCAGGGCACAGCCATGGACTTCTGTGAACCTCTGAAGGTCCATCAGCAAAATGAAGACAGAGAGGCACATTTCATGGGCTGTGCCGGTGCTTAAATGAGATCACAGACGTAAATCACTTGGTCGCATCTCGCCAGCGTAGACACACAGTTGCCACTAGTAATAGCCACCGATCTGTGAAACAAGCTTGACTCGGAGGATCACAACAGAATGCAAATTTCATTTCATCAGTGGTGTCCCTTTAAATGTATCCTTTCAAGGAACGTTCTTTCTCTGCCCCTAGAGAAAATGTAGGAGAAGCTCCAAGCTGTTTCCTGGTCATTCTTAAGTGATAAAATTCCTTCACTCAGTCTGATTGCCCAAACAGCCCTGCTGCGGTCATTCAGATGTCTAGTCCCATGCGCCAACCGTGATTTCTCCCCCTCCTCTGGCAGGCTAGCCACTGACAGAAGGGAGGACAGGACAGATTTCTTTTCCCTCACCTCTGCATGTGGTTATCGCCCCCCCCCCCCCGCCCCCGCCCCCGCCCCCACCCCGCCAAGGCCTCTGCCCCTCTAGAGCCAGAGCTGGAGGAGGAGGAAAGGAGTTAGAAAGTTTTCATCGGGTTAGCAAAGCCGTGTATTGGCCGGTGTGCCAACAGCTTCTCTCTCACGTGACAATTCTTCATCCCACCCCACCTCTCAGCCCTGTTTCTGGAACTAGGTCTTTCCCCAGCTTCCGAAGACCTTTTGTGACCTTCCATTTCCTACGGGGTGAAGCCAGAAAGCCCCAGCATGGCCTTCCCTTTTCAAGGAGGGGTTCCGTCCCCCACTTCCAGGCTTGGCGCCTGTGTGTCTCCCAGCCTCATCAGGGTCGTGTTCACTGCAGCCTGGTGGGCTGTCCCGCCCTTCCCCGAGCAGACTCCGCCCTTCCCCGCACTCGGGACCGCACATCTGCCAGTGTGGACCCTCCACTAGAACCGCTTCTCCCTCCCCCACAGCCGGCAAAGGGCGGCCCTTCGGGGAGAAGAGGCGAATGACGCACCGTACGAAAAGGGGCCCTTTTATCTAAGTGAGGCAGCCCACACGTTATTCACTAGACAGTGTTCAGGCACCTGGCTTGCCATTGGTGAAAGGGAATTGACGCAGTTTCACGCCTCGATGGTGGGAAATGGTACTTAATTGCAGAGTGTTTTGTTTCTCTTTGATTACTAGTGAAGCTGAATGTGGTTCTTACTTATTCACTGTTTGGTTTCATTTTTGTGATTTGCCTATTTTCCTAATCAGACCTGATTATTGATTTCTTATTGACTGATAAGACATGGTGGGCTAAGGACATTAATTTTGTTGTTGTTGTTGTTCTTACCCGAGGACATTTTTTCCCATTGCTTTTAGAGAGGAAGGGAGAGAAAGAAACATCCACGTGAGAAAGAAACACCAGTTCCTCGCCTCCCATATGCGCCCCACGGGGTGGGGGGGAGTTTCTGCACCGGGACTGGGGATCGAACCCTTAACCTAGGGAAGTGCCCCAACCAAGAATCACAGCCGTTCAGTTACGGATGGCGCTCCAACCAACTGAGCCACACTGGCCAGGGCAGGACACCGATCTTTGTCTGCGGTGTATGCTGTGGCCCCCCTGCTCCAGCCTCATTTCATGCACTTTCCCTTTCAGTTCGCTCGCGGCGCTGGTGTTTAATAAACTACAGTTTTTAACTTTTATGTCACTAGATCCATTCATCTTTTTCTTCATGGCTTCTGATCTCGAGGCAATGCTTCGCAAGTCCCCACCCAACTCGTGATTGTAGAAATAATTCTCTAAATTCTCGTCCTGGACTTTAGTGACTTGCTTTCAATTTTTTAATTCATCAGAGATGAAGGGACCTCGGGCACACTAACCTGTGCCGAGAAAACCAGCCTCGCCTACAGCAGGCCCCAGCACGTCAGCAGGAGCAGTCAGGAAAACACAGACCAAGGAATGGGACGGGGGGGGGGCGCGCTCCCCCACCACAGCCAGGTGGGAAGCTGTGGAATATGAACTCTGTCTTCCCTCTTCCTTCCTCCCTGCCCCCATCCCGGCCCTGGGAAGGTTAGGTGCAGAGAAGGGAGGAAAATGAGGTGTCCCAGAGGCAGACAGCAGGTCCACTCCCCTGCTCCCGGGGACAAGTCAAGAACAGACTATGTCCCCACCCTCATCTTAAGGTCCTTAAGTCACAGGTCTGGCATGCGTCGTGGGCAGGAGATGATTTTGAATCACGCATTATATTGGAACTTTTAAATGGACTGGACTGCGTTGTAATAACTGCAAATTACAGGGAAATTATGTCTTCTGCTGAGAATCTCTTCAAAGGATCTGACAGCTAGCGGGAAGGAGATTTAGAGCATGTTTGAAAGCTGAAGCTATGTTATTTGTGTCCCTCCTTTAATTGACATTCCTTAAGATACAGTGCAAAAAAAGCTAGAGTGTCTGGACTTCACATGCACACCCCAAACTGGAGGGACCTTTTCTTTTCCCCAGTTATCAGACAAAAATACCAGGCTTCACTCTGATTGGACCACTTGGGCTAATGGGAAAGGGGAGGGGCATAAACAGAATTCTTCCCTCTGGTCCATCAGTGAGGTTCCTCAGCCCTTCCTGTTTCATTTTCACTCAGTCTGAGGCCTGGAGCACAGTGTAATTTCTAACTGAAAGGCTGTGTAGGAAGTTGTTTATTTAATCAGCAGGGAGGCCAGCTATTTGGAAGCTGACCACCCAAAGAAACAGTTTCTTTTCCACCCAGTTCCAACAGGCCTGACTAAGGAAGCTGCTTTGCGGGGCCCCTAAGCCTTCCTCCCAGCTCATCCCCGCAGGCAGCAGCGTCCCACTCTAAGCAATAATAATGACTGGCATTTGTAACTACCGTACTTTGCAATTCGCACAGGGCTTTCACATCCATTATGCCACTTAATCGGCCAGAGGTGCTCGGGGAGGATGCTGGTTCCAATGCTGCTGTGTGGATTCCGTAGACCATGTTGTACTGAGGATGGAAAGAAGGGGTACGGAGCATGAGGCTCTGGGGCCAGGGTGGCTAAGGCTTTTGGGGGGTGTTTACCTGGAGGACTGTAAAGGGCGTTACAGTTTCTGTCTGCTGGCACCTGCTTTTGTCGCCCTCTTTCTTTCGCTAACTGACCCTCTGTTCCCTTCAGAGGATCCAGGAATTTGTACTGGGTGTGTACTGGTTGTGGTCTTAGGTCCTAGTGAGATTGTTAACCAAGGTGTGCGCCCCTGCTGGCCAGAAATGGCCCCCAGCCTCAAGAAGGCTGACCAGGTACTCACCATCCCTGGAATCTGACTTTGGATCAGAATTACACAAAGAAAGAGACATTCTTACAATCCTTGACCTTCATTCCATAAGAGCCAGCTTTGCCCATGAGCTTCCTGTCCTCAAATCAGATCCCATGAATACCTACAGGACACGGTGTGTGCACAAGGCGTCATGCTGAAGGGCCCCAGATGTCCTCTGGCGGTAAACCTTGGGGGCGCAGAGACGCACACTCTCACTAGCAACAAGAAGGGAAACAAACTGAGATAGTAATCGACTTGCTGTGGTGCAGCTGATGGGAACAGCTCAGCTCTGAGGCCGGAGCTCCCCTCCCCTGAGCACGGGCTTCCCAGGCTGTCTCAGAGCCCTGCCTCCCTTTTTACCTCTGTGAGGTCATTTGTAACGTTGCCCCTTTAATTCCTGAGTTCAGAAATTTGAGTCTTCCTTTTTTTCTTGGTCGTTCTAGCTAAAGAGGATTTTGTGAATTTTGTTTATCCTTTCAAAGAACAAACTTTGGGGTTCTTGATTTTTTCCTATTGTTTCTCTTTTCTCTATTTTGTGTATTTCCTGCAGAATCTTTATTACTTCCTTCCTTCCGCTTGGTTTGGGTTTAGTTTGCTCTTCTCCTTCTAGTTCCTTAAGGTGGGATGTTAGATTATTGATTTGAGAACATTCTTCATTTTTAATGTAGACATGAGCAGCTATAAATTTCCCTCTGAGAGCTGCTTTTGCTGCATCCTATAGGTTTTTGTACATTGTGTTTTCATTTTCATTCATCTGTGAGGGGAAGTTTAAACCACTGAAGTCACTTACATGCTCAGGTAAATGATGACGTATGAGTACTCTAAAGAATCCAACTTTTCCTACACTGGCATTTCTATAGCCACGTGTTGAGCACCAGGTTCTGTTTTTTTAAGGGCAAATAATCAAAGGGAATGGAAAATGTGCATTGTCCACCCCAGGTGGGCCAGAGGTGCGCCCCTCACTACTAGTTTGTTGTAACGCCTTCCAGACACTTCAGTAGCCTCCCTAACAATCAAAAGAATGCATAAAATAGTAAAATTCCCTTTCCTGTGCTCCTTCATTTCCGCTTTGCAAAGACTAGTGTTGCTTCTGTCCAGCTGTATTTCAGCTGGAAAGTTTGGTCAGCTATTTTTTTTCCAGCCAAAGGAAAAGGAATCTAACACATTTCTGGCTGGAAACTCTCTTGCTACTTTCCACCCATCCCTGTAGGAGGGTTTGAGAATGTTACTGCCAGAGGCCTCTGGTGCCCCTTCTTGCTAAAGAGGAGTTGAGTGTGTCATTAGTCGGTGGGTTGGACCTGCGGGGGTCTGCGGTGGCTGCTGGGAGTGGACCAGGGATCTCTCTCCGTGTGTTTCCTGGGCCTCCCTGTGCAGTGGCCTCTCAGAGTGGGCTAGTCTGGCCTTCCTCACAGCTCGTTGGTCTCAGGGTGGGTGGACTGATTCTACATGGGGACCTCAGCAGTGGGTGTCCCAGAAACTAATGTGGAAGATGCATCGCTTCTTATCTCCCAGTCTCAGACGTCACATAGTGGCGTTTCCACCGCTCAACAGTTACAGAAGCTCACCCAGTTCCAAGGGAAAGGCACATGGCCCCTACTTCTCAATGAGAAGAGTATTAAAGAATTTGAAGATACATTTTAAAACCACCACCGTCTGGATGGATGGGTGGGTAGGTGGGTGGGTGGATGGATGGAAACCAAAGGAGTTTAATTAGGGGAGGAAAATGCCAGATTTGTATTAAACAATGGGCCCCTGATTGCAAAAGGCAGAATGATTTTAGAAGGGGAATAAGTCTTTTCTGGCTCTAAACTTCAAAGCTGTCATAAAGGGAGCTTAGTTGTGTGATCTCTCCAAGTATGACCCAGGAGATCCTGGCTCCTGATTCCACCTACACTTTGGGTCTCTGGCTTTACAACTCTGCCACCTAGTGGCCATGGTGTGTCTTCTGCAGTGAAGTTACCCATGATTATTAACAGAGCCCAATAATTTGGGTGTCAACTTCAAGGACTTATGTGCAGAGCATCTAGTGGTAATTCTAAGTGTAAACGCTGAGTGTGATGCCTTAGAGCCAAAGTCATTGATGGAACTGTGTTACCTTTTAAAAAATGTACACATAAGTCAGCCCTGCTTTGTTCACCAGGCTAGCAAGCTGCGCGGAGGTGGACCTGACTTAGCCACCTCCTCCCATCTTTACAATGTTCCGTAGTGTCTTCTCTGTGCCATCTCTCTGCTGGGCTATGAGGCTAGAGAGGAACAAGGCAGGGGGACAGAAGATTCCAGCCTCACCACTTCTTAGCTCGGTGACCTTGGGCAGATCACCTACCTTCTCCAAGACTCATTTATCTGGTCTATAAAATGAGGAATAATAATATCAGGTATAATGGAAACGGTTTTCCCCATTTCACAGTCGAGGCTATGGCTCAAACAGGGAAGTCACTGCCGTGCCCCAAGAGGGCAGGTAGACCGTGCCAGAGCCCTGGGCAGGTCCTTGGCACCCCACTGTGCTGAGTTAATGATCCCGTCCAGGAACAAATGGCTCGAGCATTGTTTTTAGAGACACCATGCCCTTTCCCACCTGTCTGAATGCCTGCTTCAGTCTGGCGCTGATTCTGGCAGCTCCTCAGCCTCACCTCCACGCCAACCTGGAGCTTTCTCCTGGAATTGGCATCCATTCCGCAAGAGGAGCAAGGATTTGCTAACTGCTTTGGGATCTGGAAACACCACCTATTCTTTGTTAAGCATCCATGCATGCATGTTGGGTTCTGTGCCTTTTCAGTTTGCTGGCCAAGCAAACCAAGCAAGCCGCCCTGATCTGTGGTTTCTCCTTTGTCAGAGGCAACTAACTCACATCTCTCTTAGCTCACCTCCAGTTTCATGTTCCAGGTCCTGCCGCATCTTGCCCTTGCTTGGTTTGCTTATTTGCGGCCATTCATACTACATTTTAATCATTTTCACCAATAATGAAATGTGGGGATGCTGTTTTCCAGCCCAGGGGCCCGTTTTTGTAAACCTATTAGAGTGAAGTAGAAATAATGTGTGAATTAATATTATCCACTATGCACGTGCACTTTATAAATGTGCCCTTTCTGGTACGCAGTCCGCACCAGATGCCTCCCACCCCTAGTGGTCCCTGGGCTTGCTCATTCGTGCGTTCACTTATTCTTTCATTCATTCATCAAATATTCCTTAGGCTTACCATGCCCCTGGCTGTGTTCCAGACTCAAGGGACCCCAAGGCGGGTACAACTCAGGGGCAGCACAGAACGGTTCAAGTTTGGAATTGAACACATGTTGAGGTTTCGGCTTGGCTTTGCCACTTTCTTCCAGCCAGGAGACCTTAGCAAGTTGCTTTACCTCTCAGAGACTTGACTCCCTCACCTGCAGAACAGAAGTTGCCCTCCGCGCCTGGTGCCGAATGGACAGCAGGCACAACGCGGAACTTGAGCTGCACAATCTCAGCATTGCCTCTGCCTTCAAAGAGCGCAGACCTGGGGGACCACAGGCGCGCACCGTGCGGACAGCGTGTGTTCTCACAGGGCGCTGCGCAGGGCGCTTGGAGCACATGGAGCAGGGGTACTAACTCCACTCGGGGCGGGGAGCGGATTCAGAGGCAGGAGGCAGTGTTGGTCAGGCGAACTTGCCGGAGGGGAAGGCAGACGGCCGGGTGCCGTTCCACCGTACGTAGGCCCACACACCACGCCCTCAGCTTGCTTCCATATCTCGGCTGCTGTACCTAATGTCGCACGTGGCAGAGGACGTGACGAGTCCACAAAAGTGTTTAAAGTGGGAGAACGATTTATTCACGTTTTTCTTTTGGCTGTTATGTAGCTATTTTTTTTTTAAATAAAGAATCCAAAGAGAAGGAAGGTTATAGAGGAAGGGAATGAAACTCTCAGGTGGGCTGAGATTTTGAGGGGGAAGATATTCCATTCATCCAACACCAGCGTGCTGTGGGCCTGCCTGTGTCAGGCAGGGGCGCTCCCGTGGGCCGAGCACTGTGGGACCCAGACAGACACTGCATCTAAGGACCCAACACCCAGGTGCAGAGGGACAGAAGTGAGCAAGCGGCTGTCAGGGAAACTGAACAGCACTGGCTGTGACTAGACTGTCCCTGGGGAGGTGACATCTGGGCCAGGGTCTGCAGGGTGAGAAGGAGCCAGCCAAGGAGAACCTGGGGCAGAGTCCGGGCCAGGGGAGCGGCAAGCTGGGACCTCACGCACGGGAGGCCCGGCCCACAGCCGGGTGTCTTGCCAGGTGGGGAGGGGGCCAAAAACACAGGGCCAAGGAGAGGGTTCAGGATTCAAGACCTCTCAGGAGTGCGGTATTCTCCCTCCGTCATGCCCGCTGTGCAGATCGGAAAAGGGGACTCAGCAAACTTAAGTGGCTTGTACAAGGCCAGACAGTGATGGGAAAGTTAGAACCCAGGTCTCTTTGACGTCAGACATCAAGAGGCAACATTGAGCACAGTCTGTTTCCAACCAGCTCCAAGTGGCGCTAATGATTAATAGTGATTCTTCAGGGATGTGTGAGTGGTTCCACAAATGGCCACGAGATGGCACCAGCACCACACGGATCCACCGATCCTCATCCATCGGGTAGAGTTCCTCCCAGCCAGGCTTCTTTGAAAAGGGGACCTGGCCTTTGTCCTCCCTCAGTCCCTTACCCCAGTCTCTAGTCCGCAGCCCGGCAGAGCTGCTGGGGACCAGAATGCCCACCGCTGGTGAGAGCTCTGAGCCTCCGCTGACGTGCCATGAATTCATCTGTAAATGCTCCAGCTCTGTCCTGAGGCCACCTCCCTCGGCACCGCCTGTGACAGGCAGATTCTCAGGCCCTTGATTTGTTCTCCCCCCGAACTGCCATGGCCAGGACTTCCAGTTTTTTGTTGGATAGAAGTAATGAGAGGGGACATTCTTGTCTTGCTCCTGATTGGGAGGACAGGCTTTCAAATGTTCACCATCCAGTGCGATGCTCGCTGTGGGCTTGTCACCTGTGGCCTTTCCTATGTCGTTCCACGATGTGTGTGTGTACCAAACTGTCGCAGCGTGTGTGCGGGTGTACTTCCCAATCCTCACTAGAGCTTGGGGCAAGTTAAAAATTAATACATTAAAATTTTTTTAAATAGCTGTTGTTTTAAGCTCCTAGGTTTTGGCTTGTCGTGCAGTAATAGATGATAGTCACAAAAGCGTTTTGATGTAACAAAGTTATTTCTCACTCGAAATGTACTTCAAGGTGGGCTGAGCGTGGGGCAGGAGGTGCTCTGCTCCAGGCGGGCGCTCAGGTATATGGTGTCCTGCCATATGTGGGCTCTGCTACCTTCTGGGGCCTTGATCCTCTACACCTGGCCACTCTTTCCCACTCTTTCCCACTGGTCCCCTTGATTAGTTACTCCACTGCCCATTCCTCGGAGTCACGGCATTGCCATCAGGAATCCCTGTCTGCTCGCCTGTCACCCCAGCATTGTAGCAGCATCCCCTCAGCCCCAAGGGCTCCCCCTGGTGGCCACAGATGACTGGATGAGATGAGGCCACCTGACCCTTGATGAGCCAATCAAATTCTCTCCTATTGGAATTGGGACATAATCTCCGGAGGGACATTGACAAGCCAGCAGCTGACAGCCTTGGACATGGGATCTGTTTTTAGCAACGTGCAAGCTAGAAAGCTGCCAGCTGGGAACCCATCTTCAGAGAGAGGCTGGAGAAGAGAACTAATCGGCAGAGAAGCCCTACAGCCCAGGGACAGAGAGCAAGTCAGAAATGGCCCAGTGACCCTTCACTTCCCGTGCGACCCAACACAATTCCCTGGGCTTGTGTTCGGTAACACTCCCTTCGAACCTACTAAGAAGCCGACTTTCCTGGATAATTTGAGTAGGTTACTATTCTCTGCAAAGCAAATACGTCCTGGGTAAAATAGAAAAAGGAATAATGTATTGGGCTATTGCAAGGCTAATAATTATATCATAACATCACGATAGGAAAGCATGATCCTGAAGCAATGGGAGGGGCAGATATCTCACAGGAATGTGTGTAGACTGGGAGATTCTCCGTGAAGTGCCTGGCGTCTGCCGCACATTAGGCGTATTCCGCCCCAAATGTTCTTACATCCCTATTGTCCCTCCCACAGCCTCCAGCCACCCCTCTTCCGCACGACCCACGAGCGTGTGGCTTTACCGAGAAGGTCATGGAGAGAGGTGAAGGGGGTTTCCCTTGCCTGGCTCACGACGGCCGATGACAGATCCCTCTTACATGTGTCTCCACACAGACCCTCGCCAGCCATGGCCCCGCACTGCATTCTGTCCTTTGCCTTCCCCTGGAAAGGCCTCAGGCTCGTGGCCTCTTCTCTCCCTCCTGGATTCCCAGCTCCACCCCGGATCGTTCACCCAAACCCATCCGGGTCCTTGGCAGAACCCAGGCCCCCATTGGAACCTCAGTCGGACAGCACTGCTTGAGCCATTACGTGGCCATGGCCTTGAGGTGGAGCGGGAGCAGGCACGGGGGGGCTTGCTCCATGGCCGGGGTGTTTGCCAGCAGGGGAAGCTAGACACAGCTCTGCCAGGAGGCAGACGGGTCGGGACAGTGGCAGCCACAGAGGTCTAGGGTCTAATTCAGTGTCTTCATGACAGATGCTGTGTGACACTCCCCCCACCCCTCCCTCCATGCTGCCCTCTCGCTCACCTCCCTTGCCTGTCTGAAGGACTCTTGAAGATGTCACATGGGGCAAATGCCAAGTTGTCGGGTGCGTGAGGTGGAGCCTTGATGGAGCATTAGGACTGGTCCACAAACATGGACAACAGGGAGGGGCCGGGGCCTGTTCTCTGGGGAGGATACTCCGTCTCCGGCAGCGGGGCGCAGTCTGGCGGAAAGAGGGGAGTGGGGAAGCTGAGAGAAACCCTTGCAATGTTCCAGATGCGTCCTGACATGCCGTGCGTCTGGTTCTCCACAAAGCTCCGAGACAAATTAAATGTGCCGGGTGAACAGGAAGAGGGCACGGCTGTGAGTTTTGAAACCAGGAGGAGCTGCCAGCTCCCATCCCAATTAGACCCAAACGGCCCTTGAGCGGCTCCCGGTCAGACACGTTGGTTAACTTGGTGCCGTGCCCACGGTGGACGATTCTGCAACCCGGACTTCCAAACAATGATTTCCTTGGCCCAGGGTGCTTGGTACACACACACTTTAATTGGCTCAGGGTTATTGCAACCGTCCTCAAACAGAGAAATCTCTGACACCCAGCCGTGACCTCAAATTTCATCATCACCCAAGTTTCAAGCTTGAAATCTTGCAAACGTTGCCCAGCCGCGGACGCTGGAAGGCCGTGTGTTCGAACAAGAAATCTGTAATAAAAAAGAAATACAAGTGACTCCGAAACCTAGGAAAATGGGCTCAGGCATATGGATGGTTATGTAAATGCACGTTGAGGAGACGAAATATCGTTTCCATTCAGCATGCTAGTAAGTGCTAAAACAGTTGATGTTTCCTGTTTGGGGAAGGATGGTGCAGACAGAAACCCTCCCGACGGCTGTGTGGTTGAAAAGTAGCACAGCCATTGTGAGAATCTCTGGGCACAACCTGTCCAGCTCGTCCCCGCATGCCCTCCGACTAAGCCTGTCCACGGCCATGGTGACATGTTTGGATTCCATGGAGCCACTGGAATAGGTGAGCGGGATGTACCTAGAGCAACGTGGCATGATTCCCAGGACACACTGTGCATAAAATGAGAAAACCGGGAGAAGAATGACTTGGAAGTGTGAACTTGACCGTGAGTAACGGAAGACTCTCCGCTGTCCCAGGCGGAGTGTGTCATCCCCGCCTCGGGTCCTGCTGACTCAGTGAGCTCTGACAGATAGCCAGGCTTGCCCCGCCCCATCAGCCAAGGTCCTTAGCAGCAAATTAGCTTTTACTAAGCCCTGACCGGACGACAATGTAAGTCTTTGTGACAGAGGAGCTGTAAGTAAATTTCCTTTTTATGGCAGAGCTTTTCTCAGGCAAACCCGCTCTCACCGGCAGATGTGCCTGGCGTGACCCCCGGACCTGTCAGCTACTTGAGGGTCAGCTCACGCAGCGTTCTGTGCAAAGTGTACTGCCTGATGGCTATAGGACTTGTAATCTTAAAAGGTTTTCTCCTGGCACGTTGATACATCACAGAACATGCAACACAACCGGAAAACAAACACAGGAAAACTATTTAACAGCACTGGTAATCAATGGGCTGGAACTGGAAACATCAACTTACCGTTCTGCTCTATTACATTAAACCCACAGTGGTTTTTTTGCTAAATGAACTGATGCTGGTGCCGATGAGGTGAGATGGGGCTCTTCGTGCCTCACGGGGGCCTCGGTAGCATTGAAACAATATAATCAACCGCACACATTCAGAGCAAACAATGTTTCTATCCTTTCACTTAATAGGAAAACTTGAATCAGGGAACGGGGTTTTAACAACAACAACAACAAAAGTGCTACATATGTAAGGGTGCTTATTATGGCGTAATCAAACAATAGATAAATCTGAAACCAATAGCAATATCCAGCCGTAGTGGCTTAAATAAAGTCTGAGAGGAACATTTATGTGTAGTCAATAAAAATGGTGCTTGTGAGGAACATGTAACAACAAGGAAGCATACGTGTAACAAATGTTAATGAAAACGGGATGCAACACAGAACATTCCCTACAAGCCCATCCACATGGCATTCAACCAGAAGGGACCCCCTCCCCCCCCCAGTGAAAACAGTGCTGTCAGCGTTGGGCAAGACTTTTTTAAAAAATCAAAATAGCTTTCCCTATGCTTATGCTGTGTTTCCAATGAAAATTAAAAGAAACGGTTGAACTGGTACATAACAACGCCACGATGGTGTTAGTTTCTGTCCTCCTGGGGGGTGTACCTTCCGTGCCTGGCATCATGGGCCCCCTGCTCCGCCCCCCCCCCCGCCCCCGCCCTGAGCAGTTAAGCCTTTCAGCCTTATTACTCTTTTATCGACCTAAGTGTCCTGGGATAAAAACACCAGCCTTTCAACACAGCGCCATGGGAGACAGGGCTTATACCAGTTAATTTAGCAAAACTCAGTGGCATAGTGACTCATCCTTGCCCTGAGTCAAAGTGGTTTTTCTAAGTGAGGGAGTTGTAACCCTAATCCCTCCTTTGTGATCCTAGCCAGGCTGGGGGCAGGAGAGATGGGCTTTGAGAAATAAAGTTAATGATTCAGTAAGGATTATGTACTTACTGTGTAGTCCTAGCTGTACTGGATCATCTAGTGCAGGGAATAAACCCTGGGATTCTGGAATCCATGAAGCTGGGTTTGATTCCAGGTTGTTCTCTCACCCGCTGTGTGGCCTTTGCTAAGTTACACAACCACTCTGGGCCTCAGCCCTCTATGCATTCATTCAGTTTCTATGATACCTCAGGCCCAGTGGCGGGCACTCAGGATACTATGGGGGGGGGAGATAGGGAAGTCCCCTGTTCTTGCTGTCACTGTAATTTATAGACATAAACAAGGAAACAAGTACAAACCGGGCAATTGCTGCTGGCGATGAGTTCTACAGAGGAAATAAACGGGGCCGGGTGGAAGCTCACGTGGAGTTCCTGCCTCAGATAGGATGGATGGATGACGGATGGACGGGTGATGGACACATGGGTGATGGATGGATGAGTGATGCGTAGGTGGATGGGTGGGTGGATGATGGACAGTTGCAGGGATGGACAGATGAATGGGTGGATGAATGGGTGAGGGATGGATGAGTGACTGGAGGAGGGATGGATGGATGGATGCATAGATGGATGGATGGATGGACAGGTGGACAGATGGACAGACGAGTATATAGATAGACGGACAGACAGAAGATAGATACGTAGACAGACCCATAAGATGAGGGGAAAAAAGATAAACACATGTTCATGTAGTTAAGCAGGTGTGGTGGCAGATGCCAGGAGTTTTCTTTGTATTGCTGTCTCCACCCTCGGCCTGGCCCTGGGTGACTGTGGGGAGCACCCTGTGGCTGCTGAAGCCCATTTTCCAGAGGAGAGAGCCTTGGGGTAGCATGTTCCTCAGTACTGAGTTTTCCACTCAGGCACTTCGGGGTAAAGCAGGGACATGGGTCCCAATCCTGCCCCCACTCCCCCTGGCTCTCACAGTCCCTCCTTGCATATAAAATAGACCAAAGGCCCCCCGAGCCTGGGGGTTGCTCCAAGCTTAGAGGAGTTGAAACACTGGGCCTCGGCCACAGGGGCCACCCCTCCATGACCCTCTGTCTTTGCCAGTGATGCCTATTTCTTTTGAAAGACCCCCAAGGCCAATGGGTTCTCTTTGTTGATGCACTGAGCTACAATTTCATAGCTGTAGCTCCTACTATAGCTTTTTTTTCTTTTAAAGATTTTGCCTCAGCTGTCTTATTAAATATGGGAAACATCTGTGCTCGGGTTTTTAGCAAAAATCTGCACATCTGGAAAATATTGGTCAAGAGTCTAATTAAGTATGTCAATGACAAATTGTTCTCACAGGAAGTATTTAGGACGAGCAGATAATTGGGATTTAATGCCCTTGGCCTCTGTCCTTGCTTCCTGTTTACTTACCCTGGCAGGGGTGGGGGGTGGGCTTTCCCCACCCCGCCCCAGCCCCCCAACTCTGCTGCAGGAAAGCCAATCGCCCTCAGGTGGCAAAGGCAGGCTGGGCACTGTGTCTGAAGCTCCACCTCTTAAAGCCACACAACAGCCCCCCTTTACTGGGATCTCTGTCCACTTCACTTGGGGCTGGCATTTCCTGTCATGCCCACATGCTGCTTGGAGACGAGACTCAGGGGAGAATATTTTGTTTCTCTTTCTTGGGGTTTTTCCCTTCATCCCTCACAGAGGAAATGGAGGCCCGGCCCCTCCCCCAGCAGGATAGTCCCAGCTTCTAAGACAAAGACACTCCATGTGCTTTCAACCCTGTGTCTCCTCGTGGGAGGCAGTTCCCGCTAACAAAGGGCTTGGCCCCATGGACCTTCAGGGACACTGGCATCTCCTCGTCTCTCAGTCCCTGGGCCTCCATGGAGACCCTGACCCAAGAACCAGCAGGCGGGAGAAATGTCTCCTTTCGAGGCGCATTCTGGGCCAGGACACTGAGGGCCGGTTCCTGGGGCACGCTGCGGCCTCTCCACTCGGCGCGCGCGCTCACTCCGCCGGCAGGTCCCTTGGCTCTTCCTCGGGAACAGGCCCCCCAAACCCTCCACTTCCTCCTTCCCCCACGGCCAGGGCCCTGGCCCTCAGCCTCGTCCCCTCTTCCTGGGCAGCGGCCTCCCCCAGGGCTCCGACCCTGGCCCCAGCTGTCCATCCTCCACAGACTAGCCGGGGCGCGCTATGCCAGCGCCACTGCAGCGAGAGTCACTGCCCCTTCTTCCCTCTCTCTTTAGTGGTGGAACAGCGGCTCTGGGTAAATGCGCCCACCGACCCCCAACATGCAGGCCCTCCCACGGGGAAGGGCCCGAGTGCCACCTAGCGCAAGCTGACGTTCGACATCATCACCCGAAGGGTTTGCACAGAATCGGGAAAACGTGTGTATGTTAAAAACATCAATTTGTTGCCCCCCCAAACCAAGAAAAAAACAGCTATGGGGCTGAGCGTGTGACGTGGGTTCTGGCTCAGTTTGGTTCATTCCCACAAGCAGCTCTGGGTGTTGCGCCTCTGCTCTCTGGGCCCCTGCAACTGGCCTCACAGGCCGCCGAATCCTCGCAGGTGTCCCAGGCGAGCCTCCTCCAGCACCAGGGTCTGCAGCCGCCACTCAGCTCTGCAGGCAGGACTGTAGTGCTGGTGGCGTCCTCTAGTGGCCAGTGCCCGCGCCGGTCTGGGTTTGTCCGATGCACACGGAGTGAACTTCGGGTTGCACCCTGGCACCTGAGGAGTCTCCTGACGCGATGGTGCTGTGTCGCCGTTGTCGGTTGATTGCTCCGTGGTCCTCTGTGGGTGCTGCCAGCACTTTTCACTAGACTGTCATTCCGCGAATGTCGTGTGGCCGCGTGCTTCTCTGCAATGGTCGCGGCACACCCCCCCTCCAACCTCCCCTCCAGAGGCACAAGCCCTCACTGTTCTCTGAGAGCCCACCATGTGCCACGTGGAGGCGTCATCCCAGGGTCACAGAGTCACGACCCGGGTGGACAGCGGGGCAGTGAGGTGAATCGGCTATTGAGGTCACACAATGAGGAGAAGCAATATCATAATTCAGCCTTAGGCGCCTTTCTTTCTAGATCTTTCTTCCCGATCATTTCAGGGCTGTGCATTAGGGAAAGAGAAGGAAAACACGGAGCCCCATTGGGCACCAGCACAGGCCCTGGGCACTTACACATGCCTGTTTAATTCGTGCCTCATAACCACCCCCTTGTGTAGGTGCCACCCACCCTTCTATCTACCCACCCACCCATTTGCTTATCGACAGACACCTGTTTTACAGCCACAAGGTTCCAAGGGCTGTATTAAGGCGCTAGGTCCACGGAGAGACACAGCGCTGGTGAAGACGTGGTGTCTGGCCCCGGGGTCCTACCATTGCAGACAGGGAGACAGATGGACCACATGCTCCCGCACAGACATACAGACAGTGAGAAGGTGGCCTGAGGCAGAAGCGGAGGATGTGGAAGGGGACCCAGGGAAGCCATGCCCTGAGGCATCGGCGAGCTGAAACCAGGGCCAAGAAGCGGTGCTCCCTGAGGCTGATGGCTTGCCTAGTAGGATGCTGCGCACACTGAGTGACAGAGTCCTCAAAACCCCCTCTGGGAGGGGCCGTCATGATCCCTCATTTCACAGACGAGGGAGGAGCTTGCAGAATGGAGAGGAGACGTGACTTTCCCAGGGACATAGGGCTTGGTGGTGGTGAAGCCAAAATCCCAGTCCCAGTCTCGCTGGCTGCAGAGCCACAACTGTTAAGCCTGGGCTTGGACCTCCACCGAGGAGGGCAGAGGAGGGAAGTGGCCACAGGGGCCTTGAGTTTTGTAGCTTTTCGACCTTGTTCTGATTATCTTTGTGGAGTCGTTGAAGGATCTGGGGTCAGGAGGTGCTTCCGACTTGGTTTTCCGAAGATGGGTGGGAGACACAGGGCGGTAGGGGTCATCCAGACCGGAGGACAGGGGAAGGGACCACACTGGGCCCTGCGGAGCCGGAGAAGCCAACGGGACCCAAGGGGGCAGGTGGGACAGGCTGCAGGGTGTGAGTCCAGAGAGCAGAAGGGAGAGGAGGCTGGGAGTAAAGACTTGGGAGTTGTTAGAATGTGAGATGGTGGGGAGGGTTCCCCAGGAGAGTCGGGACAAGGGCCTGGGGGGGAATTAGAGCAGCTTGCCAGGGGAGCAGCCTGCTGGGGATGTGGGGTGCTACAGAGAGCAGAGCTCCCTGCCCAGAAGGAGGGAGCAGGGAGCAAACAGCCCAGAGGGGTCAGGACACACAGGGACCTCCGTGCCCACACTCCTTTTCTGACCCCAAGTTCAAGAGCGAGAGGAGGTCGGGAAGCAGGGAAGTTGTCCTCGGCTCCCAGTGACTCACCCCCCATGAAATTTCAAAATCTGTCTCCATCTGGAACGCAGAAAATGATTTGCAGTCCTCAGCCGGTTTGCCCAGTGACATTATTTGACAGAAATGGGCCGTGAAATGCCTGCTAATTGCTACAAGATTGAACAGGGAGAGGAGGGCCTGGGAACAGGAGGTGCCACGTCAGACTTTCACGTGGGGAGTCGGGGAGCGGGGCGCTAACAACACATAATGGGCCCGCTTCTCCGGGGCTCCCAATTGCCAGGATCATTTTATCCCGGTGAAAGAAGGATGAAGCTTTTAAAAATGGGCAATTATGACATATTTATTTCATTGTTGTCAAGAAAGCTAAACCCCAATTATCCCAGCTGTTCTGGAGGGGTTTTCACAAGGCTCTCACGCCGCGGCTGAGCTCACCGTCTCCCGGGCTCCAGGGAGAGGTTTCTTTGCCGACCTAATCCCGCTTGATCCCTCCCCGCCACGCCTGACAAGTCTTTGCAGCGCTCTCCCCACAGGCCCTGCTCCCACCCTGGAATCGGACCGAGGGACCCGAGCCAATCACAGGACACCTTCTCCAAAGACCCGGCGGTGCCTCTGCCCCGTGGTCAGTCCAGGCGCCGGAAGATTCTGGGCTCAGGCCGAGGTGCCTCCCCTCTCTGCTGCGTCTTCCCAAGCCCCCCTTGAATCGTATCACACCCCCCATCTAACACCTTCAGCAACGCCCCACTGCCAAGCAGAAGGCTATTCCTGTAGGATTCGACCCCCAAACTTCTCGTCCAGGCGCACCTTCCCCCACAGTCCCTTATTTACTTGCTCATTCGCTCCACTCACAGCTTCAGAGCAAGTTGCAGGCCCCCCGGGCATCTCTGCAGGAGTCAGGCGGATGCGCAAGGAGGCGGGAGGTCCTGAGACAGTCTGGGGGGGAGGGGCTTTGTCTAGTGAGGATGGAGGATTTTGGGCCCCAGGAAGCGGCTTGGACAGGAGGCTGGGTGTGGGCGGCAGGCAGGGTGACAGGTGGGCTGAGTGCTGAAGGAAGTGGAGCCGTGCTGAGGACGTATTTCGGTGGCAGGAGCCCCATTGGGATGCAGGTGGCAAGGATGGTGCTCAGCCTTCCGGCTCGGGCAGGAGGGAGGCAGGTGGCACCATTGCGAGCAGGGGTCCTGGAGAAGAAACGGATTTGACAGGTATTGGAAGGAGCTTCCTCGGGCCCTCACCGGCCACAAGGAGCCTGTGGACAGTCAGGAGGAGTGCCCCACGGGCGGCCGCGTGAGGAGTCTGGAGTCCAGGCTGGAAGGAAAGACACGTGGGAATGGTCCTCTCGGAGAGGGATGACAGAGCCCTGGTTTGAACAGGACCTCGTGGGGAGATAGGCCTGGATGTGGAAGCCTGGGATGGCCCGCCCGCCCGAGGGGGAGGGGGAAGCCCCAACTGCAGAGGAAAGTAAACTCACTGATATGCCCCAGCACTGAGGGTTCACCCCTGTGCCTTTGCTGTGGGGACCGAGAATGACCCTGCTGAGAGGGGCCTGCTCAGCCCCGTACAACTCGGTGCGATTTGAGGAAGAGGAGCTCTGACCCCCGTGCTGTGTCTTCCCCTCTCCTGGCTCACACAGACGGGCTGGCCCTGGTCCCCAGAGCCTGGGAGGCGGCCTCTGAATACCTGGAATTCCCCAAGTGGCGGGAGTGTCTCTCTCAGCCACAGAGGCCCCTCAGGCCACACCTGTGCTGTGCAAGTGACTCAGGGTGGACCCCGAAGAGTCCCTGTGAATCCCCTGTGAATCGGTGACCATCAGGGAGTGGCTGGCCGTGCCCCAGAGGCCAGCCCTGTGACTAGAGGGTTAGGCCTGGCCTGTGTTCTGGGGGGCTCTCCAGGGAGGGGTGGGGAGGGACTGAGTTCTTGCGGCCAACAATTCCATCCACATGCCTGCGTGACCCCAACGTGAACATGGACCCAGGGGCTTGGGTGAGCTTCCCGGCTGGCAGCCCTCCGGGTATTGTCACATGCTGATGTCCCGGGGTGATAGCGTGGCCTGACACCCTGGGAGAGGACACGGGGTGTCATGTTCGCGTTCAGGCCCTCCCCGAGCGTGCCTGTGTGTCCCTCCCTGAGACGGCTCTGATTTGTGTCGCTATAGTGACACTCTGGTCATCAATACAGTCCTTCTCTGGTGTTGGGGGTCACCTTAGTGAGTTACCAGACAGGGAGGGGTTGGGACCCCCCCACATGTGCATCCAGCTGGTCGGAAGTGCAGGGGACTGGGACCCCCACACCAGTGGCTGGGCTGGCTCCTGAGGGGCGGGTGCTTGTGGAGGAGGGCGCCCCTCACCTAGGGGTCCGACCCGGCCCCGGGAGGGTGGGGTCAGGAGTCGCTGCACCCCACTCTCCGATGTCCTGAGCTCCGCACTCAGATCCTCAGGTGACCTTTCTCACTGCATCCCGGGGACAGACGGAGGAGGGAAGTGCTGAGTGTTACTGTCACATGTTAAAGACCGGGGGACGGAGCCCCAAACCTGTGACCCTGCCCGAGTCACGCGCCCAGGCAGTGGGGCAGCCAGAATTAAACCCAAGCAACCCAAACCCTCTCTACTAAACGTCCCCCCAACACAGCTCCCCCCAACACATGTGACCTGGGGGTCGAGCAGAGCGGGGGGAAGGTGCTGTCCACTATCTAACATGTTAGGCACATGGACCGAATGCCCACCGGGGGCCAGACACCGCCGGTCGTCAGCGAATGGAGCGGTGTTCTCTGGCTCCGTGGGGCTGCAGTCTCCCTGATGTGTGTGTGTGTGTCATGTATGTGTCATGTGTGTGGGGTATGGTAAGGACTTGGGCTTCTACTCTGAGAGGGATGGGAAGCTATCGCACAGTTCCGATCTAATTGGTACTCTAAAAGGCTTTCTCTGGCTGCTGTTGAGAGCATTCTCACGGGAGAGAGGGTGACATCAAGGACACTTGAACTGAACGTCCTCAAAGACAGAAGCCAGGGCGGCGTGGAAAGGGGTGGGAGCAGTGGAAGGGGTGCGATTCTGGAACACGCTCCAGGCAGAACCAGATGAGCTGATGGGTAGGACTGGGACGTGCTGGAAGGAAAGGGGTGGAGGGCGACTTTGTGACCTGGGGGCTGAGCAGCTGGGAGCTGGGCAGAGAGAGCCTTGTGGGGACAGTCACGGGCAGGGGCTAGAGTGGGGATGTTGTGGTCAACTCAGCTGAATTGGAGGTGCTTCTCAGACATGCCCGAGGAGATGTCCGGTGGGTGGTGGAAGTCAAGTAGAAACAGGAGTGTGACCATCATCAGAACATCGATGGCATTTGAAGGTGAGAGGTCAATGAGGAAACAAAGTCAGTCAGAGAAGAGACACAGATCAAAGACAGGGCCTGGAGCAGCTCGACAGTGAGTGGTCGAGTGGTCAGGGAGGAAAGAAAGGACAGGCGGCCACTGTGGTGGAGGACAGCCAGGTGGGCAGGTGTCCCGGCCACCAGGCAGGGAAACTGCACCCAGCAGGAGGCACTCGGGGTCTGTCTGGGCTGCCAAGAGGCCAGGAGGCTGAGTGCTGAGGACCGACTGCTGGCCTCAGCCAGGGGGAGGGCATGGGCGGCCTTGGCCAGGGCGGAGCCGATGGCGTAGGGAGGGCAGTGCCCGGTGGGGGCCGCTTCCAGTGAGAGTGGAGGATGCATGAGGCAGGGGAGCAGAAGCCACATCTCCAGGAAGCTCTGCGGTGAAGGGGAGCCAGGCCCTGGGGCCGCGCCCGACAGGGAGCGTGGGGCAAGGGAAGTGCTCTTCTGTCTGTTTGCTTTTTTAAAAAGCAAGATGGGGGAAACAATGAGGGCGAGAGGTGTGAATCAGTGGGTGGATGTGAAGCCTGGACAGAGGGGGATTGGCTCTCCAGGAGAGTCCCAACGTGTGCCCCGTCCTCGAACTCAGGATGAAGCGGCCTCAGGGACTTGGGCTGTAAATTGCTGAGAGAAAAGTATCGCTCTAAGGTTAGTCTATGGCCCACATGGTGAAATGCCTCCCTCTAGAAGTTTTGCTCCATTTCAAGTCCATAAAGATGTCCTGAGCTTCCGAGTCACGCCACCCAGAGGCCCGCGTGCTGAGGGCCTGGCGCTGGGGGTCTTCAGAGCAGTGCCAGTGGGCCCTGGACTCTAGTTCCAGAATCAAATGTGTCCTTTCATCCTTTAGTTCTTGTGCTCATTTCAGAAGCTGTTCCGCAGCCCGAGCTGAGATGCCACAGGGGTCCCGAATTCACCAGCACAATTCAGCTCCCAAATTCCAGGGCCCCTTCAAAACTTCAAGAGTTCTTGAAAAGAGCCTCTATCAGACACATGTCTCCTCTCAAACCTCCAAGTGCTACCACTAGGCTCAGGGTGGCCTTGAGCAGACCCCTCCCCTCTCTGCGTGCTTTCCTCCGTTAGAAGGAAGACAAAGGAGTCAACTTTGCAGGGAGATCAGGTGGGATTTAGCGTGTGATGATGTTTGGTGCAAAGTGTGTAAACAGTCGGTGCTCAGACAATGTTGCTTGAGTCGGAAACCAGGTGAGTTTGAACCCTTGGTTGTCATGGAGCCCTGCTGGATGATGGGCAAGGTCCTGGGTGCAGGGGTGGGGGATCCAGTAGAACAGAGAGGGCTGGGGGAGGCCAGCCTCTGGAGGCTCAGAAAGGGCGGGCTGACTGCCTGAGCAGCTCCCTGGGTGGGCGTGGGGGCACAGGAAAGGCAAGAGGAGGGGCCTGCCGATAGGGGGAGAGTCGCCACAGGGGGGCCCAGGAGTCTAACTAAGCAAGGCCACAGGGCCCCCCTGTTTCTTTTCTCTCCCCAGCAAAAGAATCCGTAAAGATACCTCAGCACTGGTCGGTGTGAGGTTAGCAGCGTACTCCCAGTATGAGTCAGACGGCTGGTCTCCCACCCCCGCAGTGAGGCTCTCAGCCCTCTCCGTGAGCTCCCCGTGGGTCTCTTCAGCTGGCACGTTGTAGCCAGAGGGTGTGCACCCCTGTGTCGTGATGTTTCCCCTATCGGAGGAGATTCAGGTCATTCCAGGTTCCTTTGGTGACAAGCAATGCCACCATTAAAGTCCCCGTGTCTGCCTCATGGTGCGCACCTGGGAGGGCTCCCTAAGGAAGACCCTGCCACGCGGGAGTGCTGGTCACGGAGCGGCCGGTTCTGAGCTTCCCCAGGAGCCACCCAGTGGGTTTCTAGAGGAGCTGTCGGAGAGCACACTTCCCCTCGGAGATTCCAGGAGGACCGCTTCTCCCCACGCACCAGCACTTGGGAGGGTCAGGCCCCCGCTCACTGAGAGCCATCTGTACCGGCTATGGAGGCTGGCGTCCAGTCACGAAGCTCTGATGTGTCTCCTCACGTGTGAATTGCTTGTTAATATACTTCGCACACTTTGCTATTGGGCTATTTATCTTTCCTCCCAAGCCCATTTAAAAAGAAACGAAAGCACTTAGGCCCTGATGAAATTCGACATGAATCATAGCTCAGAAATCTCGGGCTGCATGAGAAAAGGACTTGAAATGTTGTTTTTGAAGGGTGGGGTGGTGAGGCTCGCGGGGCAGCGTGGGTGACGGGCAGGTCCCTCCTGAGGACTGGGCGCAGGGCGCAGAGGGTATGCGGGGCTCGAGCCAGACCTGCAAATCCCTTCGCTGGTAACCAACCCAACGCAAGCGCTGAGGCCACAGGGAACGGGGACGTGCGGGCGGGGGGAGGCCCTTGTCCGTTAGACCAATGGGAAATAATTCATTAATAATTTTGACATTGATTACGGTTTGAAATAATAACACGTTGGGTGTATTAGGTGAAGTGCAATATGTCACCAAAATTAGCTTCACCGCGTCTCCCACAGAGTGTGGCCACAGGAGGGGAACAAAACCGCACGACAAATAAGACAGCACAGCACGCAGCCCGCGAGAAGAGGTGTCCGGTTGCGCACAGTAGGGCTCCTCCAGTGGAACAGCCCATTCAGGCCACACCAGAGGCAACTTCTGATCTCCGGATCCCTCAACGTCCTTAAAGATTATTGAAGACGCTAAGGAGATGTTGATTATGTGCTGTATCCATCCATATTCAGAAATTAAAACCAGGACATCTTTCAAATATTTATTCACTCACTTAACCATAACAATGAAAGCCGAGTATGTGCACAAATAACATACTTTTTATTAAAAATAACTATTTTTTCCCAAACAACAAAAATGTAGTTAAATGAGCGGGCCTTTTACCAGCACGAGTTTGTGTTGGTCCCTGAGCCCCACAGGATTTCCAAAACGCTGGCTCATTTCAGCACACGGTGTCACAGGATCGCTCACCGGGAGAGTGTCAGTACTGGGACGGCGTCCAGCGCACACTGACAGACAGACAGACACAAGTTCCCAAATTCTTAATTTTTGTTCTAAAGCTTGAATTGTATCATTGGCCCAAAGTACTACCGGTTGTTTTCCTCGAAGGGACGAGCTCACTTGCTTCATTTTTTTTTTTTTTTTTGAGATAATGTTTGCGAAATGCCTAAGTCTGGATAAGCACAGTTTGCCCGCCAGTCATTCTTTCAAATAAAAATGATGTTCCACGAAAAAAGTGCAGTTTGAGACAAACATGGCACTTTGCATGCAGCAGAGATGCTCCGAGCCTGCTTCCCACCATCACACAGAACATTAAAAAGATGTGGACGCAGGGCTGAGATTTAGCAGAACCGGCATTTTATTTGGGCTTCATGAAGGACTCGCATAAGGGAAACGGGCATTTTACCTTCACTTTCCATGTCAGCAACGACCCATTCAAACTCCAGTCTGCCCGAGGGCAGCCACCGACTGGATGTACGCAGGGGTTTTCCCACTGTGCTTGTCGGGGCTCTCCAGGAAAACCCCAAAACAACAGGGCGTGTGTCTGTAGAGAGAGACTTTTAATAAGGAATTATAGAGGCTGGCAAGTCCCGGTCTGCAGGGAGGGGTGGAGGGCTAGAGACCCAGGGGAGCCGGTGTCCCAGTTCAAGTCTGAGGGCCATCTGCTGGAGAATTCTCTCTTGCTCAGGGCAGCTGGACCTTTTTGTTGTAATCAGGCCTTCAACTGATTAGACGAGGCTCACCCACACTAGGGCTAGCAACTTGCTTTACTCAAAGTCTACTAATTTCTTTTTTTGTTATTTGTTTTAAATCCTCACCTGGGAATATATGTTCTTTGATTTTCAAGAGAGAGGGAGGGAGATAGAGAGAGAAACATTGATGTGAGAGAGAAACATTGATCAGTTGCTTCCCGTACGCACCCTGACAGGGGATCGAACATGTGGCCTAAGTATGTGTCTTGACTGGGGACTGAAACTACAACCTTTCGGTGTACAGGACGATGCTCCAGCCAGCTGAGACACCTAGCCAGGGCAAAGTGCACCAGTTTCAATGTTAATCTCATCCAAGACACCCTCGAGGAAACATCCAGAACAATATATGACCAAGTATCTGGGTAGCCCATGGCCCGGCCGAGCTGACACATGAAATGTACCGGTGCACTCACCACTGCCCTGCACGGTGGGTGCAGACGCCAACCCGGTGAAAAGGGGCAACCACATTGCGTGCTGCCGTGAAGACCGTCTCGACCCCATGGGCTCTCCGAACGCATCTCAGTGACTCGGGTTCAAGTTCGTTTAGAGATGCGCTGCCCCGTGGAAAAGTCCCTCATCGGCTCACACTGAGAGCCTCGCCCAGCTCTCGGGCTCTCTCCCGGCCTGGAGTGGGTGCCGCGCCCACCTGGACAGTTGGTGGAAGGCTGTAGAGCGAAGGAAGTCAAATCAAGAACAAGGAGAAAAGGAAGGGGGTGGGGAGGAGAGGAAACAGATGAAGGAGGGGAAGGAGGGGAGAGAAGGAGGAGGAGCAGGACGGGGAGGGGGAGGGGGAGGGAGATGAAGAGGAAACTCAGAAGACAAGATGCAGCGCCACGGGGGGAAGTACAAAAATACTCACATATTCAACGTCCCAGGAGACGTCAAAAGTTGTCGCATTTAGGAAATAGCGTGTGGTGGCGTTACAAAGACGGAAAAGGAAGGGAAAGCCCTTGTAATTAAAAAATGTGAGAGAAGAAAAATTTTAACTCACTAGAAGGGTTGTAGCATAACTTTGGAGAAAACCCCAGAAGATAGAATGGAAAGAGAAATAGGTCAAAAATTGCAGGGAACTTATAGGAAAATTAGAGAATTAGTCCAGGAGGTCTAAAATCCAAATCATAGTAATTTCACAAAAGAGGAATGAAAATGGAGGGGGAGGATGTTATTAAAGAGATTATTCAAACTTCTCACAATTAAAGGAAATAAGTGTCCGCATTCTACACCGAAAGGGCCCAGCAGTGTCCAGAAACCATCGCTGCAACGCAGCCACACCAAAGGCACGTCGCTGTGAGGGTTCAGCAAACCAGAGACCATGATGGCTCCCAGAGAGCGGGAAAGAGAAGGGCAAG
Organism: Desmodus rotundus; assembly: GCF_022682495.2. Classification (NCBI taxonomy): domain Eukaryota; kingdom Metazoa; phylum Chordata; class Mammalia; order Chiroptera; family Phyllostomidae; genus Desmodus; species Desmodus rotundus. Next base: position 156,023,162 of record NC_071392.1, on the reverse strand, counting down.
GAGGCTCATCAGAACAATCAGAACTGAACAGGGCACCAGCCTACTCACCAGCGGGACTGGAAACTGTACACGAACGGACACATAGGAGCCTTTCGGATTTGAAGGAAAAACTGTTCTTTAAGTGTAACTCACACTGCTTAGGCTGTATCACTAGATAAAAAGTGTAATGGAATGGACAATTCAGGATTTCCCAACTTAATGCAAAGATCATTGCCCAGGTCGTTGAGCCCGCTGAAGATCCTCGCCCTGCCCTGTCACCTCCTACCTCCCAGAGGCAGGCTGTCACCGTGTCACCGTGTCACCGTGGGTAGTACCTGATGCCTCCGACTTCTTCATCCTCTGCATGTAACACATGCTTGCTTAGCAAAGGATGCAGAAGTCATGAGCAACATTATTTTGCATGGGGAAAGTGTAGGTGGAATTATACATGTGTGTTATATATACAGTCACATATGTGTAATGTGTATAACCCCCACAGCGTTCTGTGTGCAAGACCTACCCCCTGTCGTGAGGGCTGCGCTGGCCCATCGCCTCTGTTGAATGGTGTCCATGGGAACAGCATCATTGGGTGGTTGGAGGCTGTGGGTTTATTGTCATTTGCCTCGTCTTGCTTATAGACACAGAAGTTCTCTCCAATGTTTTGAAAAAGATAAATGAAACTCGGACGTTTCTTCTGGGGCACCGGGGTACGGTGGCCATCAGAAACCAGAGTGAGCACCACGGGCAGAATGTACCCCAAAACCAATATCCTGAGCTGGCTTTGTGACTCTCACACCCCTTGCCCACCGCAGTATCATACAAGGGTTCAGAGAGTGGCGTTGGGGACAGAAGAGGATTTATGGGGGGCTAGTTTGAAGAGAGCTGTTGCAATGGTGTCTCACCACCCCCTCGGGGGGAATGGGGGTGTCTGTGTCTCACCTCAAGCCTTGTGAGACATCCCAGCGGAGCCTCCTGGGATCCTGGAAGTTTAGGGAACTAACTCTGGCTCACGAAGTCCAGGAGCTGCCCCCCTCCCCCAACGGTAATGTCAGTCAAGGAGATTGACTGCTGCCCGGACCCGCCTCCCCGAATAGGGGCAAAGGATGCCAGAGTGTTTTTCATGAAACAGTGGTGGCCCCTCGGGGCAGAGACATGGTCTGAATGTTGTCCAAGGAAACTTTGGAAAGAATTGGCCGCCGGAGAAACCAAAGGCATCCCTGAGTCACGCACACCCCATCCCTCCCACTGCAGGGTGAGCCCAGCACCAGCCAGTCCCGGGGGACGGGGGAGAAGGCTCATGTTTGGGCATAGACCAAAATGTTCCTCCTAGTTTGGACTGAACATTTTCATTTCTGAATTATGACTTTATGCTATGCTTTCAAGTAACTGTAGGGTGCTCTGGTCCCCTAACAGGGAGCAAAAACAGTTTGGGGCCTGCTCAAGTTTTTAATCCCAGGCCAGTTTTTTAAAGTCAGTGGTAGACAAAATATATAAAAGTGCTTTGTGATTGTATCCCGTGAGTCACGCTTATTTACTGTGCGCTTACCCAGTGAGTTATGTGCATGCTTGTGTAAGTGCTGTCACGTGTGCGTGCAAAACATCTCTAGGGTTTGTGCTTGGCAGTGGGATTTCTGGGAAAAGGAAATGCACTTTTCAACCTTACTACATGACGCCAAACTATGTCCTAAGGAAAAATAAGTTTCCAACTCGAGATTCTCTTTGTAGTCCGACTCTCTGTCAAGTGTAAGGATAAAGATAAAGCAGCATCTCAAAAAGCAATTTTTCCATCTACTCCTTAGCAAATGAGCACAATAAAGGAACGAGCTAAAAAGGCTAAGATCCAAGATCCAAGAAACAGCTGATCCAACAACGGAGAGAAGTGAAGGGGGCGTTCTGGATGACGACAATGACCGGAGCCTCCGGAGCCGAGCCCACGGCACACCGAGATGCCCCGGGGGGCTGCAGGGAAGGACGCACAGTCCGGCAGACTCGTCCGACCGTGTGGGAATAGGAGCATGTGGAAAATGCGGAAAGGTCCAATCTGAGATTCAGAGAACATTCAGCAAAATGCTTAAAACGTGAGGCAAGTAATAACTCCAGGAAAACCAGAAGTGGGAATGTAATTGTAGTCAAATTTGGCTCAAAGCATGCAATCATGTAAACACTGAAGATGCATTTAACGAAAAACTGTGATAGAACAATTTCAGGATGATGGGGGAAGGGGGAAATTTGAGAGCTAGTATCCTGATGAAAGAGGAAGTGCGCAAAAATGGCTAAAAATGGTAAATCAAGGGATAGCCGAATAAGCATGTTTTAGTAAATATGCTTTTATATTTAGAAGAAACAGCTTTAAAAGATTAAAGTAATTGCTTCTGGGGAGCATATCATGTGGAGAAAGAAACCACCGACCGTTAGTCTTTTAGCAATAATTCTTTTTTTTAATACGATGTGCATATATTTCTGTGGAAAATAATTAAAACTTAGCTTAAAAAAAAAAAAAAAGAATCCAGGAACTCACAAGGGGTTGTAGCAAGATCACAGGACAAAAATGAACACACAAAATGCAGTCGCTTTTCTACACACTTAAAATGAAGAAGTGGAACTTTACATTAAAAACACAATGCCATTTACATGACTACCCTCAAAAATCAAATGCTCGTGGATAAATCAAGCAGAATACACACAGGATCTGACCCCTGATGAATGAAGTCCAAGGAGAAGTGAGTAAGTGGGCAGACCCCCGTGTTCCCAGATTGGAGGGCCCCCGTTGTCGGGGTGGCGGCCCTCCCCACCCCACCTGCAGGTTCAGTGTGATCCCAGGCAGAACCCAGCAAGAGAGCGCCCAGCAGACACCACATGGGCCAGCACCTTGACCTTGGACCTGTCAGCCTCCGGAACTAGGAGCCATACGTTTCTGTCCTCGGCAGGTCACCCCGTTTATGGTATGCTGCTACCGTAGCCCGAGCTGACTGGCACCGACGGGAGTCGTCCCAGTGGCAGTCAAGGTGGATCTCGCGCCTTTGAGACAACAAAACCAGACAATCTCTCTCTTTTCACCCCCAGGGGAAAGGTGATTTCAACTTGTTTCCATACCCGGAACAGAAAGGGAGGAAGGGTGAGTTCCTACCATCGACTTCCCGGGAGGCTTTGGTCGGGGCCGCAGATGCAGGTGCGAAGATGGACCTCGCAGTGTAGCGGAGGGGCGGGGGTTAGATGTTGGAGACAGCCACCCTCGGCGTACGGTGGCGAGGGTTCTGTGGGTGCGCCGTGAGCTCCGGCTGAAGGGACGGAGGAACCCTCCCTAGTGAGAGAGGAGACGGGACTGAGCCCCGGCTGCTGCGTAGAGGGGGGTAATAAGTCCTGGGCTCGAGAGGTCAGTGAGGAAAAGAGCTGAGGGTGATGTGACACCTGCCCAGGCCAAGCCCGGGCTGCACTGCGCAGGACAGCTGGTGTCATCGGGGCGCAGTCGGGGAGCGCGGGGAAGAGGCCAGTGAGCCACCAGGCGCAGGTCTTCTGTTGCCTACTTTCAGAACGAACACCCTCACCTTAGCTGCATTCTGCAAGACCAGGAGGCCGTGGTCACTGGGGGTCACGTTAGAAGGCTTCTGGCCACGCTTGGGACAATCGAGAAGACCCTGAAGGTCAGTCTGCCCTCTTCTCCAGTTCGCAGGGTGAAAAAAGTGCACATATACACACATGTGTGTGCACACATACACATATGTATTCACACACATGTGAGGTATGCACGTGTGCGGCAGACACATGTGTGCATGGGTGTGCGTGTGCCGGTTTGTGTGTGTGTGATGTGTGCATGTGAGTACATGTGTGTGCATGGGTGTACACAAGCAAGTACACGTGTGGCGTGTGTGAGTGTGTGTGTGTGTGTGATGATTTTCTACAGAGTGTATTTTGGGGGAACACCAGGTACAGCCTGGCAGGGTTGACAGTGTAACGGGAGGCGGTCAGAACCATATTTTAGGCCATTGTACCCTGAATATTGACCTGGGCAGATTGTTTTTCTGGGTCAGCTCCCCAGAGGGTAGCCTGGCTGGCCGGGGAAGGAGGGCCAGGGGGGAGCAAGCTGAGCTGCAGAGGAATGGCAGAGGGAGAGAAAGGGGGGCGAAGCTCCCGGAGCTGGAAATTCCTTCCAGACTTAATAATCCCGGGCATCATTAGTAAGCAAAGCAAGACTTCAGAACATATGTTTCATGTTGACAGAGGGCCCTTAATTAAAACGGCCCCGGTGAAGAACAGCGTGATTAAGAGAAAAGTGGTGCTTAGAGAACAATTTGACCGCCGACTGACGGGCTGGCAGAGGGTGGGTGTGCTCTCCAGCCCCACACGGCTCCCGGACCCACCCTCCACCGAGCGTCAGCCGGCGTGGGCCCCATGTGCTCCTCAGAATCAACGGCGTTTCCATTTTAGAGACGAGAGGACTAAGCGGAGAGGTGAGGCAGTTTGGGGAGGCACCCAGCCAGCAGCGGGGTCACAGGCACGCAGGGCCGTGGGGCTTTTTCAGCCTGGTTTACGCTGGTGCCCAATCCTGGTCATCCCACTGAATCAGAACGTCCTGTTGGTCATAAAAACCACGCACCCCCCTCTGCAGGCCTCCTCGGAAGGCCTGCGGTTGCAGGGACCTTTGTGGTGCCCGGGGCACAGCGGCCTGATGCCTACATCTTACCCAGGGCCCCATGGAGATGCCCTTGGTGGTGTCTGCCTGCACTTCCAGGAAATGCCAGCCGAGGTGTCATGACAGAGGACAAGGCAGGCCTGTTCCGTGAGACAGCTGAAATCATTTTTGGGCTTGATGAAATGAGCCATTTCCTGGGAAAATTAAGCCCTTTTCTGCGGAAGTGAGGTTGTTCAGGAAACAAATTCACTCTGGTGTGCACTGGGTGGGAGTTTTAGGGGAGGGGCAGAGGGTCTGAGCCTCCAGAGGATGTTGCTAGGGCTTCACTTTGGGGGTCCCCCAGAGACACGCACATACTCAGGAGACCCCACCCCAACTAGACGCCCGACCCTTTTTCTGTGAGAACAGCTAGCACTGATCAGGTGGCACTTTACTCCCGAATACTACGGATGACCCTGTTATCGGCCCCACTTAAATGTTACCCTTCATTTGTAACCTTTGGGAAATGGCGACTTGTTTTCCTGCGTGAGCAGCTTGCGTGGGTGAAGGAGAAACCACAGCTGGAGTCTGAGAGACCCGTCCGGCCATCGTTGGCGTCCGTGCGGAGAGGAGGCAGGGCTGTCTCTTTCTTCTCTAGACACGTCCTCTCTGCCACGGCGGCTTTGGCTGTCAAACAACATGTGTGACTTTCCACTCCTGCTCCCCGTCGCACCTGATGGTTTCCTGCATGGTCATTGGACCCATCTGGGCCAATGAACGCCTTGCCTGGGATTTCAGCCTGGGGTCAGGAAACATGTCACTTAGTATCTGGGGCCTGAAACTGGCATTGAAAACCTCAAACCGTGTGACCATGTGTGGTTACCTTAGGACAGACAGTCTGCCTACAGAGAATAAAGCTGCCTGTAGAGAAAAGCCAAGCAATGAGCAGAAACAGTGTTCTGGAACATTCCGTGCCCTGGTTCTGATTGCTCTGAGCCCAAATGAGGAACGTCCCTTCTCCAGGCTTGGTTCTTCAGCCCTTCCTTAAGTCACATGCCAGGAAAATCCTCTTTTTACCTAACTATTGGGTTTCTACACTTGCAACCCCAAATTCTAAATCATAGCTATGTAAGAGGGTTTTCCTCCGGGGGCGGGTCCAGTCTCCCAAAAGACCGGGTGTCCCTATGAGGAGAGAGTTTCTGTGGCTTCAGCACCACCTCAGCTCCTGTGTGACCACGAGGGGACCAGCCCAGGGGTGAGGACAGAGAGCAAGAGCCTTCCAACTGAGCTGACATCCTAACGGCCATGTGCTGGCCAGGGAGGCAATGGCTGGGTCCGTGCCAGTCCCAGCTGTGTCAGAACACCCAAACCCACCAAGCAGGCATCCCTCAGGCAGAAGCCTGAGAGCCTCCGTGAGAAAGTGGAGCCGTTTTATCTCCTGATTTCCTTACAAAGCTGAAGGAACCAGTCAATTCAATTAATGAAGGAGACCCAGCCCAGCGGGAGACCGAGCAGGGAACGCAGGCCTGGTGTAGACGGCCTGCAGCCGAATCCTGCAGCCTCCGCGTGGTGGCTGTGGAGCCTGCAATAAAGACCCCTGCTTGGTGGGCGCATCCCGCGAACAGATCAGCCCTGGACGTGGGGCACGGCCCAGATGTGTCTGTGGCGTGAGCCTTGCAGCTATTTCTAGAAACAAGCATGCCGCCATCCAGCGCAGAGAGAGGCCGTGAAGTGCCACATACCTCGGGCCCCCTGGATAGTCACAGGCACAGCAGCCTGGTGACGGCCCTGAGAAGTCCTGCAGCGGAAACCTGCTGTCGCTGTGTTTATGCTGGTGTTTCCACAATGTATTGGACCGCAGAAACTCTTTTCTACCCCCCTTTCTCCACAGATCACACTTTAACGATATCCTAAGGGTCTAATATTTCATCGGAGCTAACTCTGCGCCAGGGTGAAAACAAATCATCCACCGGCAAACCAGCTATGCAGCGCCCACGCCCCTCCGCCCGCCGATGCCGCACTAGCCTGGGTTCTCTCCTGGCAGACTCCTGCGGCCTACTCAGCATTCATATTTGCATAACAGAACAATGAGCAAGTTTTGCACCTGCCTTGATTTACCAAAAGGGAAAGAGTGAGTGGCCTTGGTTTGGGGGAAATTCTACCCTAAGTCACCATGCTAGGAATGTAAACGAACGATCAAACCAAAAAAGTGGTTTTTAAAAAAAAAAAAAAAAATCAGCTCTAGTTACTCAGGAGCAGAATATTTAGAAACGTTACGTTGTAGTAAAATTACCCGAAAGTAGATCTGCACGTCGTAGCACACATAGGCCAAATTCCCAGCATGGGGCAGGCGGGTCCACGAGGCATGGTCGTGGGATGGAGAAGATTGTGAGTTCCAGCTCGGACTTTACTGGCCGTGACCTTGGGCCAATCATGTCACCTCTCTTGGCCTCCGTCATTTCCTCTGGTCTTTGGGAGCAATCATGCCTCCCTCCCCCTGCCGGCCAGTGTGGTAATCAGCGTAGACCGTGGCCGCCGAGGGTGTTTGGTCAGCAGAAAACCCGGTCCCCTGCTGCCCAGACGGCACTCAGTTTGATCTGCGCCACATTGGAAGTAGTACGGCACAATCGAAGTTGGGTGGGCAGTGTGCACCTGTAGTAGGGATGGGTGGGTTTTTTCCGTGAAGGGCTACATCGCAAATATTTTAGGCTCTGCAGGCCATACGGTCTCTGTCGCAGCTACTCAACTCTGCTGCTCTAGAGCAGAAGCAGCCACAGACAGTAATGTAAATGAATGGATGTGGCCACGTGCCAATAAAACTTTATTTATAAAAACAGGCTGCCGGCCAGATTTGGCCCAGGAGCGACCATTTGCCAACTCCTGGAGTGTCAGATCCTCAAGTGCCCTGAAAAAATATATATGTGAAAGCCAAAGTATGCAAGGAATATGAGACTTTTGTGGCACTTAAAACATGAATGTCCCTTTCATAGTAGAATGTTTGTCTCACAGCGAGCGCAACAGGCATCCTTTACAAACTGACCACGTTCCAATAAGCTTCCGGGGGCCGTCATGGGATTTCTGCATGCGGCAGAGTTGCGGGTCCTGGGAACGGCTTTCCATGCCCACTTCCTTTGCTTCAGATTCCAGCCCCACAGGGGGCCTGGGGACCTTTCCCACATCATAGCCGGGTTGTGTTGTGGGAGGGGGGCCTACGTGCCGTCCCAGAACCGCTTACAGTGATTATGCAGCCCGGACGCTCCCTGTGGTCTGCTCTGACTTGAGGCTCTCACAGAAAAAGCACACTATCTCGGCGCCCTTCAACGGGGGCCGGTTGGTGCCCCCAGGGGACATTTGTCAACGTCACAAGTGGGGTGCTGCCAGCATCTGGTGGGCAGAGGGCGGGGATGCTGATGCCCATCCTGCAGCGGTCAGGGCCGTCCCCACTGCGACAAAGAATCGCCTCGTCCAGAATGCCAGTGGTGCTGGGGGGAAGCCCTGCTCGGGAGTAACGGACTTCACTGATGTGGTGATGGCGTGTGATACAATTACAGGGTATATAACATTAATCGTAGTGTATGATCAGTGCTATTATTTACTAATGTGCAGCTCAAATAACCATTTGTTGCCTTGTTTCCTTTCGTGTTCCTCTTTGTCGTAAAAAGGAGCTGTGTGTTCTCTGGATTCTCTTTCTAAGCCTCAGGGGCGGATGTGAGGCCAGCCCACTCACAGCCAGCACTGCCCTGGAGGACGTGGCAGGGTTACTGTGGATTCATTTTCTTATATTATGAACTTAGGCATGAATTACGGGACATAGGTGCCTTCATGTCCCCTGGGCCCGGGTTAGGTTAGGGGGAAAGTAAATGCCCGAGTTGCTGAAAACGATTTATTCGTAGGCATGTGCGCTAACGTTTTTCTTCTTTTCTCTCCCTCTGCTTTTACAAAAATGCCAAGTTTAGTATTAGTAGTGAGGGATGGAGAGAGGGAAGGGGGTGTGTCCTGGAATCTTTATGTGACTGAAGGCCACTGGCGATATCAATAGTAATTAACAAGATGATAATAAAACGAGCAGCTAATGCTCCAAGCACGTTCTACCTTCCAAGCACTGTGGGGGGCAGAGGAAGCTTTGAATGTTGCCTCATCCAGCCCCAGAGCATCCAAGGAGGTCAACACCGCGTTATTTGGAAAGGTTAATGACTTGCCCAAAGTCACACAGTTCTTTAGCGGTGACGGGGGAGGTAATTTAGACACTCTGGCTCCAATCGTTAACTCTTAACCCCCATCTTTGTAGTTATCTGTCTCCACGTGCCTGCAGCCCCACCCCACGAGCCTATAAGTTCTTGTTTATAGTCCCTGAAGGGCCCAGACCAAGCCTCGCTCCCAGCCAGACTCGCTAAGCCCCTGACTTAATAGAAGAGAATCAAAACCAGATTTTGCCTGGGCGGAGGGTGAGCTTCTCGGCGGTGGCCGCACGAGGGCGCGCTGGAGCCAGCCTTTCGGAGGCGAGAGGAGGAGATGCCCAGACAGACCTGGAGGGGGAAGGAAATCTCGGGATGGGAGGGGTGGGGTGCCTGGGAGGACTTCAGAGAGGAGGAGGAGCAGCCGCCTTACTCAACACATTACTGCATGTTTTCTGTATTGCAAAGGCAAACTGATCCACCAGGGAGATGGCTCAATTAAGTAACCATGTAACCCAGTCTCTCTCCGTGAAACAGTGGTGACTTCAGTAACTGTCCGTTTACATAACATGGAAATCAGTGCTTCGCGGGTGCAGGCACAAGGCTGATCTCCGCCAGCCTTCCCTGCTGTCGCTGTGTGCTGGGGCTGGCACCACGCGCTGGTCTGACCTGGGAGGATCTGCATGCTCCCCCGCCCATTCCTTCCAGGAAGCTCTTTCCCGGCTCACAAGGCCCCCCGGCTCACAAGGCCCCTGCTCACAGGCCTCAAGTGCTCTGTGTGGATCACGGCTCCCTACCTGGAGCTCTCAGGGGCTCCAGAGTGACTGCTAGTCTTACATCTGAAGCTGGACACACACACAGAGAGAGAGAGAGAGAGACAGAGACCTGCTGATGAGGATGCCAGACCTGTGGGCGTGGCCTGCACCTCTGGTGGTTCCCTTTCTGTCCCTTCCTCCAGCACCGCTCTCCCGGCCTCATCCCAAGTCTGCGGGCCGTCACCCGTCTGCGGCTGCAAGGCTGAACTGGTCGTTCTCCACTCTTGACCTCCCTTCTCCCCCAACCCAGGCCTCGCTGGGCCAGCTCCCTAAACGTTCCATCAGCTGAATGGCCATTTGTGCAGACGCTAGCTCATGAGCGTTATCCGTGCCTCGAAAGAGTTCCAGCGGCACGCTCTAAAAAAGGTCTAAGGAACGTGTCTTTTGAATGAATGTAAATCTATCCCAGACCTTGCAACCCCCTCACTTCTACCTTTCTAAAAATTTTTTCTCCAAGCCGTTCAGCATTATCCCGCACACTATATGTTCTACCGGTGCTCCTTGACATTACATGGGGCGGTGCCCTAATAAACCCACTGCCAGGTCGAAAATGCATGTAGCACCCCAGCCCACTGACCATCCCAGCTCAGCCCCGCCAGCCTTGACCGTGCCCAGGACACACCCGTGAGCCCCCGTAGGTACTGTCGTGTGTTGGAACTCACAAGCCGTTGCCTTCCTGTCCCTCTTCTCAGCGGGAGCAGATGACACCGATGAGCTTTTTACAGACAGCGGAGGACATGAACACGAAACACAATAACCCGAAGCACGCCGGCGGCACGGCACGCCACGGAGCAGAGATTTTTGGCTGGTGTGCCACGAGAATGTTTACAGCCTGCGGCACCTGGAGGTCCAGTCAGGGCGCTGACCCCTCCCCCCAGACTGTCAGATGAAAAGAAATGACAACACCCAGCACAGCCATCGCCGTCCAGTGTGAGGGAATCAAAATTATACCTTTTTTTTTGGGTCAGATTAGCAGAAAATATATTTCTGGGTGCGCCGCAGGGTTTCAGTAGTTGGTTCATGTGCGCCGTGAGATGAAAAAGGTTGAAGCTGCTGCTGTGGAGTGTCCGCTGTCCACCCTCTCGGTCTCGTGGCTGACCAGGACCTGCTGAGCCTCACGAGGGGTGGACTGTACTGTATGTCACTACACGTATCCCTCGCTGGGTAAAAGCAAAATGCAAAAGGTAGCTTGCATGGAATGCAGACGGCTTTCACGCCACGGCGAAGTCGACAGTCGGACGTTGAACCACCGCCAGTCAGGAGTCACCTGTACTCGTTCGTTTACTGTCTACTGGTCCGTGGGTGTATCCCCAGCGCCTGGAATCGACCCCTGAATTGTGCTCAGCCCATCCCTTCTCCATCCCCCTGGTCTCAGCATAAGCGTGGGTCCCACAGGACGCCCAGCAGACACTGGAATCTCCCGGCTTCATCCCGGCTTCATCGCACACAGGTCCCCGGGCCCCAGGCCGTCCTGGGAAATCCTGACCCTACGGCTCTGGAATGAGGTGGAGGCTCTACTTTAACAAGTGTCCCTGCTGGACTTCTCAATCTGGTCAACAGCCTCAGTCCCCGGGGCCACCCCACCAACCTCCCTTACAATGCAGCCTGCCTCTGGCCCCTCACCTCCCAGCCCCCGTCCTCCAGGGAGGCCTCCACTCAAGATGCCACCATGATCTTCTCCAAGCAGAACACTGTCCCCACCACTCTCCTTCTGAAACCGGTCAGCGGCCCCTCCTTGGCTGGCCGAGCGAAGCTGGGAGAACACTGGCCGGGTTAAAATATGGGGCTCTGGGGCCGGGGGCAGCAAGTTTGCCTCTGAGTCAGTGAGCTGTGGGTTTCCCAGCCTCGGTGCTGTTAGTGCTGTGGATAGCTTAGTTCTCCATTGTGTCTTGTGGACTGGCCATCGGCATCCCTGGCTGCTACCTTGACCATGTGCCCCACCTGCTGTGAGAACCAAAACTGTCCCCAGACATTGCCGAACATTCCCGGGGTCAGCCCTTTCTCCCCACTGAGAGCCACTGAGGTACCGTAAAGGATTAAATAAAAATCTGCAGAAAGCTGCTTGCCCCATTCCGCGAACATCCCTCCGATGCCCAAACGCATTGTGGGGAATCACAGAGAGGACACTTGGATGCCAGGGCGGGAAGGTTCTGAACTTCAGACGCTGAGCCGTGGGAAAATATCAGGCAAGGTAGTATTGATGATTGTACGTGGGCCCTGCCAAGACAAGGTCAAGAGGCCACCGGGCAGGTGCGCCCTGCCCACACACTGAACGTGGACCAGTGAGAGCAACAGCGGCGGGAGGTGCTGGTCAGGGAGTGGACGTTGACCGTCGCAGTTAACGCTGGGCTGCGTCGGCGGCCGGCGGCCCCATCCGCACCAGTGGAAACTGAGGGACTTCGGACGTGAGGGCTGTATTGCCCTGTAGGACGGAAGCCAGTTTGTCTTTAATTTAGCACATTTTTCCCAGCATGCCCGTCCCCAGGGGCTGTGTGCGTATTGAGACCACCTTGCTGGCGTCCTCTTTAATGAGTTAAAGAAAACGTTGGCTCGGGCTCACTGTAATGTTTGAGTCAGAGTCATGGTTTCAACTATTTGTAAAGTACTTTTGGACAGTTGCTCCCTGCTTCAACCCCTCCCTCCCCCCAACGGACTGGCCGGGGCTCTTAGAATGGCATCCACAGTCCTCACTGTCACCCAGGAGGCCCTGTGCCCACCGCCCTGACCATACCCACCGCCCTAACCTCTTCCCTGGCCACTCACCCCGCCCACTCTGGCTTTGCATTCCTGAGCGAGCCGCTTGGTCCTGGCCGGGCCTCTGCACAAGCCAAGTCTGCTGGGAACGCTCGTCTCCCCTCATCCCGGACGCCCACCCTCTTACCGCTCAGGCCTCGGCCCTCAAGTCACCTCCGCAGAGGGATGTTCTCCGACAACAGAATTCTCTCTGCACGGTCAGCCCCCTCCCCAGGCCTGTGGTCTCTGCCACCTGACCCTTCTGCTGCTAAGAGTTGAGTCATTTCTGATACAATCTTGTTCATTTATTTGCCTATTTAAACTGTCAACTGTGGGAGCCCCAACAGACTACCAGAAAAACCTGTTGAGCGAGCAAAAGTATGTTTACTGGAAGTCCTGCCATCAGGGAGAGTCCGGCCTTGACAGAGGCTCAGGAGTGTCTGACAATGGGAATTTGAGGGGACGTGTTTGTGGGGGGTTAGGTCCTCGGTGGATGGCCCTAAGGCAGGCCTTGCTGGGCACAGAACTGGTGGACACTGTGCAGAGTTTGTGACAGAGGAGCCCTCAGCCGGCGGCCACGGCAGACAGGGCTCCTGGGCAACTCTGGGGCGAGCTGGACCTGCCCTTTTCGTTTTTGTGGCTGAGACGTAATCGACGGAGAACATCGTACTCACTGTAGTTGTATTCATGCAACGCAGTGACTTGGTGCGTGTGGATTTTGCGACATGATGACCTCTGTGATGGGGTTTAGTCAGCGTCCGTCACCACACACAGTTACAAAAGACTTTTCTTCTTACGATGAGAGCTTTTAAGGTTTACTCTCTTAGCAACTTCAAAATATACAATACAGCATTCGTAGCTACAGTCGCCACGCTCTACACGACATCCCGGGACTGGCTCATCTTACAGTCAGAAGTTTGTACCTTTTCACCTTCTTCATCCGTTTCAACGTGACCCCTCCCGCTTCCCTCAGCAACCACCAGTCTGGCCTCTGCAGCTGTGAGTTTGGTTTTGTGGCTTAGATTGCTTGTGGTTTTGGTTTCCACACGTGAGAGAGATGTTGCAGTGTTCGTCTTTCTCTGTCTGACTTCCTTCCCTTAGCGTGACACCCTTCAGGTCCATCCGTGCTGTCGCAAAGGGCAGGATGTCCTCCTTGTTGTGGCCGAGCAATATGCCAGCGTGCGGCCATCACACATTTGCTCTATCCACTTCCCCACCGGTGGGCGCCGCGGTGCTGCCGGTCCTGGCCCCTGTAACCATGCTGCGGTGAGCGTGGGGGTGCAGGTAGCTTTTTCAGATAGTGATTTCGTGGTATTCAGGCAAATAAACACTCAGAAGTGGAATGGCTGGGTCTGTCCGTTGTCATAAATGAGCTGATTCGGTCACTGTCTTACCTTCCAGAAGCAAGCGCATCCCGGAGCTTGCCGCCGAGTGAGTCTTCCCACCCTGGGGAAGGGATTTAGGCTGGTTTCACTCCCTCCCCACACACGGGCTGGGAGCTCCTTGAGAGCAGGAGCCCATCTCGTCAGGCTCACATGCTTTGCACGCCAAGAGCCTAGCACGGGGCCTATGGGTCGTAGGTGTTTAATAATAAATATTGGTGGGTTGACTAGCAAATCACTACTTTGTCCTTAAACGCAGGTTGTGACCCTGGGCAGGATAGTACAGTTCTGCAAAATAAAGGTAGGCGAAGACAAATGAATGCACCGAGTAGCTACCATTTTCCAGGCACCTTCCTCAGTGCCTGACCCAGGGTGACACTCGCCAGCGTTCCACCCCCGCAGGGCTGCCCCCAGGGCCGAAGGGCAGGCGACTAGCAAGCTAACGAATGAATGAGCGGGATCGTGAAGGCTCGGGAAAGGCCACATCTCTGTGCAACTTCTTGTTAGGGAACCGGCTGTGGGGCTTGCTTGGAGACGGAGTCTAGAGAAAAGCTGCAGACTCCGGTGAAAGCACAACAAAAGAGTTTTCTTAAATTCCACGCCACTCTTGTTCCTATTTACAAAAGCAGAAGTGCTTGTCGCAACAGTGAACTGGTTTGTTTTCAGCGCGCAGAGAAACAGTTCATAAACGCTCCACCAGCGCCTCCAGGCCTCTGCCCGGCGGGGGCCCCTCCACCAAGCTTTCCGGGGTTCTACTAATAGGTACACACGTAACAAGATACATCATCGTGTACAAAGTGTGCATATACACACACAGTCAGCCCTCGCACCTGTGAGTTCGCACACACACAGCCCACCGGCCTCGGATCAGAAATTCTTCTTTAACAAGTTCTGTTCTTGCCGACGTGCGCTATGCCGTTGGGGCCCACGACGGCTGCGTCTGCTCTGAACATGTCCGGGTTTCCTTTCCTTGTCACTGACCCCTAAACCCCGCAGGGTAACAACTGTTTACATAGTGTTTCCCCGGCGTTCAGTAGCGTTAAGTGCTCTAGAAATGATTCAAAGTGCACGCGAGGGTTGCAGAGGTCGTAGGCAAATACGGTGTCATTTTATAGAAGGGACTCGAGCATCTGTGCCTCCTGGTGTCTGTGGGGTGGGGGTGGGGGGTCCTGTAATCAATCCCCCACAGACACTGGAGGCAGCTGTATAGAGTGGGTGCCTGAAACCACAGGTGGTCCCCACGCCTGCGTCTACGGTTACTTCCTCTTCGTGCGCAGGTGTGCTGAGGTTCCCAGCTCCTCTTCAGCACACCTGAATCGCCAGCATCGCCACTCTGGCAGACTGGGGACACAGTTAAGTAAAATACTTGAACGTGAACACTGCATTTCCCAACAGCCAATCGGATGACCGAGGTGGCCGCTAGGTGACTGGCGGGCAGGCGGTGTCCGAAGCAAGGACAGACGGGTGACTCACGGCCCCACGGCACAGAGCGGGCGGTGCAAGGAGAGGGGGTGGTGCTACTCAGACAGACATGCAACTTCAAGCTCGTGAATTGTTGATTTCTGGAGTTTTCTATTTAATATTTTTGGTCTGCGGTTGACTACAGGTAACTGAAACCACAGGAAAAACGGCAGATAAGGGGGGACGCCTGTGATCTTGTCCCGTTCTGTGGGGGCCCGTGACGTGTGGCTGTGGACGTACAGACACAGACGTAGACGGGGACAGCACGGGGACAGCCCGCCTTGGTTGTATAAACAGACGCACACTTCACGCGTGATGCTGAGACTCGGTTTCTGCCCCTTGTGATGCGTCACGGACACCCCCCAGTCAGTCACCAGCTAGAGCTCCCCCGTGCCCTCTGTCACAGCTGTGTGGTGGTCCGAGGGCGGGGAGCTGCGTCTCGGGGTCAGCCAGGCGCTGCTGACACCAGTGCGGGGTGTACGGGCACAGGAGTGTGCCCCAGCTCAGCAGCATCAGAACCCACTTGTCCTTGAGCGAGCCCAACGGTCCCTGCCAGGTGATAGCGCCCTGACAGCTGGTGTCAGCCACACGCTCTCTGCACCGACCAGGAAACCTGCCGTCAGAATCCCTTCCCGTGCACAGCCCAGTTTCTCTGGGCTTGGATTCTAGCTTCAAGGGAACGAAAGCCCAGCACAAGCAAGGGTACCTATGGTTCTCCAGTTACATGCAAGGTTATGATATGTGTCCGACGCTTCCCTTGGAAATGTGGATGTTTCGAGTGCTTTTAGGGCTGTGCCCTGGGGTTGAGCGTGGCATCCTGGCTGTACTTGGAAACAGATGTAAGTAAAGGGCGTTTTGTTCCGGGCTTCTGAAACGTGGACAGTGCGTGGACATCATCAGAAAAAAAGGGATTTTTTTGTTTGTTCTTTTAAAGAAAATTCTGACCAAATGCTCTTCTTTCCCAATAATTTGTAATACCCATTTCTTGAATTTATTTAACCTAAAAATAAAATAGTTACCTATTTCTCTCACCACTCCCTGCCTCTGGCAACCATGAATCTGTTCTCTGTATCAAGGAGGGTTTTTTGTTTGCTTGTTTCTTCTCTTTTTCTCTTTTTTAGATCCCACACATAGCGGAATCGTACTGTATTTGTGTCTGTCTGACGTGTTTCACGTAGCACAATGTCCCCAAGCTCCATGGTGTTGTCGCCAATGGCAGGGCCTCCTCCGCTCTGTGGCTGAGTAATATTCCGCTGTAGGTGTGCGCACGCTTTTGTCACCCTCATCTATCAGTGGGCACCGAGGTGTCGCCACGTGTTGACCGCCACTGCCGAGACAAACAGGAGGGCGCGGACGGCTTTTAGAAATAGCGACGTAGTTTTCTTCAGATCAGCACCCGGAAGTGAAGCTGCTGGGTCCCAGGGTGGTTCTGCGTTTACTTTTTTGAGGACTGGACCCTTTTCTGAGTTCTCTCGGGGCACTCCCCACCCGAGGTCTCGGCTCCGTTGCAGGGTGGGCAAGGGAGCCCTAAAGTCTTTCCGGAGCCCTGCCGGACGCCCATCAGCGGCCGACAGCGCGGGGTGCGAGGGTCCGGAGCCCTGAGCTGGCCCGTCCTTTGTAGCTGCCCCTGTGAACAAACGCCTCCGGTCTCCACAGCCCACATTTTAGGGGAGGGAGGTGTGTGATCACCGAGCACAGCGCGTGGATCAGAGGGGGAGAGAACAGCAGCACCCAGGGCCCCGTGACTCCGAGGAGGCTGGAGAGCCTGGGGAGGAAACCACTTCAGCTGCATTGGGAGCTGTAGGCGAGAGCTTGCAGGATGGAGGAGGTGCAAGGGGGAAGGTCTGGCATCCCCCCAGTGGAAGCTGAATGTGAGAAAATGGGGAGGAGTGAAAAAATAGATCAGGATAGGGCGGGAAGTTCCGGAGAGCGGAGAGCCAGGGCGTGATGGAGGGTGGCGGGAAGCAGGAAGACTCCGTTTCTACGGAGGCAGGCTTCATCTCCGCCAGCTCCTCATGGGACAGAGCGTCCAGCCTCCCAGCCACGTGACCGCCGTGGCTGACCCACGGCGCCGCATCCACAGACAAGTCCTTAAGGCAACCCTGAAGCCCCTTCCATAGGGCTACGCCCGTCCCTGGGGGAGGGTGCCGGGCCAGCCTCGCCTCTCAAAGATTTGCTACAATCCTTAAACACTTCTGACAGCGAGGAGAAGCTGTTTTCACTTACACATCATAAGAGGGAATCGGGTTTTTCGGCGCTGAGGCCTAGGGTGGGACATGGCTGTGATTTACACACCATAAAGTTTTGTGAGTTTTATTCACCTCAGTGGTCTGATATTACACAGGCTAACAGGGGAGGCTCGGCGACTGGCAGCTTTTCTGGGCAGCCCAGCACTGGGAGGAAGAGAGAAAGGAGGCGAAAGCAGAGGGCGAGGCGGTCTTCAGACTCTGGGTCACCCGCCCTCTGCGTGGCCCTGCGCCTTGTTGAAGAGCAGAGTCCGGCATATGCCATGCGAAAGGGCGGAGTGGGCAGGAGAGTCACTGAGGGGGATGCACACGCAGCCAGCTGTCCCCGGAGGGAGGCTCCGTGAGAAAAGGGACTTGACACCTGTCCTCAGACCAGGTGCTGGCACGGCGCAGGCTCGGAGCTGGGCCTCCTCTTCTCCTCGGAGACCCAGTGCGCCTGCCTTCACCACCTGTCAAAGGTCACGGCCTGCCCCCCATTTCCAGGTGTTCTCGGTCTTCATCGCCGCCCTTGGCTGATGCTCCACCCACACGGACACGGCTGTTTCTCTGGGACCCGTGACCACACCACTGAACACAGGCCCAGCTGAGCGAGGCAACCTCCCCAGAAGCCTGGGGGGAGGTGGCCTGTCCTCCAGCTGTGTGCACCTTTTTCCCCCTCCACTCGCTGTTTTTCTCCTCCCCCTGCCCCCATCCGCAGGGCCACCCCATGAGCTCCTCCTCTGACATGTGGAGCCTTTCGGTTCGCCTGGTACCTGACCCCTTGGGTGCCCAAACCCCACTAAGTGTCCCAGTCTTACCATCAGGCCCGACATTTAAGGTGATGACCCAGATTCAAGGGTGGGTGGGGTTATACATCGTAAGAAATGTTTCCTTGTTAAGCAATCCACACCCAGTTCCAAGGAAAGGACCAAATGCCACGCTGGAGAAACACAGCAGCCACGCCCTGCCTTCCCGAGAGTCACCTAGCACAAACACGTCAGCTATAGACTGCGTGACAAATGGCTCCACACTTGGTGACTCAGAATAACAATCATTTATTACCTCTCGTAATTTCTGCAGCCTGGAAATTCGTGAGCAGCCCGGCCAGGCACCTGTGGCTTGGGGGGTCTCTCATGAGACTGCAGTCAGCTGTCCATCAGGGTGATGTCATCGGGGGGCTTGGCCAGGGCCGGAAGGTCCATTTCCAGTGCGCAGTCCCCGGGGCGGTTGGTAGCGGCCTCGCTTGCTCTCCATGCAGACGTCTCTAAACAGCGTGGCTGCTGGCTTCCTCCGGGACGAGTGACCCAAGTCCGAAGGACCACCTACAAGGCCCTGCGTGGCCTAGCCTCACGAGTCACACACCGTCATCCCCTCCATGTTCTATTGGCCACACAGACCAGCCCTAATTCAACATCAGAGACGACAGAAGGGCGTGAGTGGCAGAGGACAGGGGTCTCTGAAGGCTGGGGGACCACCTTGGAAGCCGGTTACCACCACCAGCTGGCGATCTACCCCGTTCTTTCGCTGCTTGTGGGCCCCCGACCATCCCTGGCCGCTCCCTCCAGGGCTGTAGCTCCCTCCGTTAGTTCCTAGAGCTCGTGGCAATTCCTCTCTTTCACCTCCATGGAGAAAGGTCCGTCTCCGCCTTCCTCCCACACTTGAAGATGAATTATGCGCTCGGCGACCATAAAATGGGGGTTTCACACCCACCTCCGTATAACCGTTGGGTAATAAACCCACGTAAAAGGCCGAGAGCAGCACCTGGCTCAGATTAGGCATGCCGTAAATGCTAATGGCTCTTTTTATTATCGTTATTATTATTAACTCCATCACTATCAGTACAATCATGCCATTATAAACCGCCTCGTGCAAAGTCTGGCCCGGCCGCTCACTCCTGTAATGAGTAAGGAGATGGCAGGTCAGTGAAAACCTGCTTCTCCTTTGTCCCCCGCCTTAGTGCCTTGCAACACAGACTGCCGCGTTCGAAGGAAGACTCCGTGGTTGGAGTCCCCAAGCCTGGAAAAATAACCTTCGCGTTTTCTAAAGTCTTTTGAAGCGGAAGCACAGAAGGATGGGCTTTTCTGCCAGATCCCACGGCCACATCTCCTGAAATCTCTCTCCAGACACCCCTCTTCCCCAGGCCTGGCAGCTGCTTCTCGAAGCTGTGGCTCCCTGCTCCCCAAAACCCTCTCCTGTCTCCTGCGTGATCCTCCAACCTGCCTGAGAGGCTGAGAGGTGTGTAAAACACCTAGCGCCAGGTGGCACTTCTGTGGCACCCAGGCACTTCCCAGGAATCACTTTATAATCACCTCCCTAGAAATTCAGTTTTTATTGTCTCTTATAGAAATATTGGTCCGTGATGGGTTAGAAATGAAAAAACCGAAAACGGAGCAAACTGATCCTTCACGACAAATCCTTTGAGAAGCCCCAGAAACACCTGAGCTTGGAGTCAAACCCCATTTCTCTGCCACCCCAGCGTCTGACGACAGCCATCCGCCTAAACGTCTGAATGACCGTGCTTCAGAGAGAATGAATGGGAACAGCAGCCGATTCTCAGTGATGCTCAGGGAGACAGGTGACATCCTCGAATGTTTTCAGGACACTGATCCTCCCCGTGATGCGCCGCGCTGTGGAGGTCCGGCGCGACCTCAAGGCCGCTGCAGCCCATCGTCACGCCAGGGACTGGAGGCTGGACCCTGGGCTGCAGTCCGTCACCTTCTCTACAGCCTTGAATATGAGATTGAAGCACCACGACGACCTTTTCATTTCATTTTCCCAGATAAGGTCCCGGCCCCGGTCCCAGTTCCGCTCTATTTGCTACGAAACTCTAGTTCCCTGTCTTCAGGCGTCTGCGTGAGTGGACGTCCGCTGCGTCTTGTCCGGAGAAAGGAGAATGTCCTCTTCCTCACCCTGGTGTCGGCCTTGCTGCTCCCTCTGCCCCCCCCCCATGCCCCTCCTCCTCAGCGTGGTCTTCCTGCCTGGACCCCTGGATCTGAAAGGTCTCCTGGACACAACAGCCCCCTGCGCACGCGTGTGCACACACACCCGCACACACACCACCCCCACCCCCACACGTGTCCCGCTTTCCTTTCTCTCTCTCACATTTGCCCCCCCTGGCATGCAGACACATTTAAAAAACTACTGGCGTGCTATTGGCCACAACCTCGGGGACTCCATCTGATGTGCTCAGTGTTTTGTCCCAGTAATGAGCACGGAGGAGCCTCCCTTTTCCTATTTGTGGGACAGACGGATGGGTGGGTCCCAGCGCTCAGGGCATTGTGTGGAAATGCTCCTCGGTCTCCTATCTTCCCTCCAGTGAAGATGCCCCAGGGCGGGAATCTTTGTCCTTTTAAACCAGTTTTGCTGGCAGCGGGCTCAGGTTTCCCACAAACACCTGCTGGGATGGCATAAAGCCTCAGAGGACTCCTCCAAGTTCCCAGCTCCCCCATGTCTTCAACCACCCCCCCCACCCCCGTCCCAAACCCCAGGCCACCTTCCCCAGAGGGAGCAGCCTCAGGACCCAGGCCCGGGGTTTTGCCACAAGCCTCAGTGTATTGTAAAAGCAAAACTAAAGAACACAGACGCTGTGGGAACTCCAACATGCTACAAAATAAACTACAAAATTAACGCGCACCCTGCAGGCCGAGGGTGTGGGCCGGAGTGAGAACAGAGGCTGCAGGGGGGCTGAGGGGCGTGGGGAGCGGGGTCTGGAGCACAGAGTGGTTGTAACTCCGCTCCGATGCTCCGATGTGTTAAAAATGCCACTCCCATGAGCCCAGGTGGCCGGCCTGGGAAGCGGTGTGCTGTGGGCACAGGTGTGGCTCCTCGCCAGGGCTCTGAATCGGTTAGGGATGTGCGGCGGCGGCTGATGGGCGGCTCCAGCTCATCACCAGGACAGCGGGACAGGCACCAGGTGGGCCGGTGACCTGTCCGCTCACTTCATCCGCACACACAGACTGTCCTGGTCCCATCCCCACAAGGCTCAGGGAAGCCAGCCTGGCCTTCCCTCTGAACGAGACGCCCCACTCAGCTCAGAGGAGCTGAGGTCCTGACCCCGTGAGCCTCTTCCCAGGTGTCAGCCAGGAGTCCTGCAGCAGCAGCCTGTGGTCACCATGTCCCCATCCCTCCTGCACAGCAGAGGGAACAGAGCTCAGGAAGCTGGAGGGTGTCACTGAGGCCACGTCCCAGGGAATGATGATTTCCGCCCCCCGCCCCCACCCCACAGGACCCACCTTGGGTCGTGACAAATTCGACCCAAAGCCTGGCACCAAAGACATGCACAAATAAACATTCGCCATTACTATTACAAAGAAATGTTTCCATGCCTCTGCTCCGAGAACTCAGGGAGACACGGCGTGAAATGTGGGGTGGCAGAGCGCCCCGTGTCTTGGGCAAGTCACCCCCTCTGTCTGTCCCTCAGCTTCTGAACTGTGCCAGGTTGTACTGTTCCACTTTGGTGTCCCGGCACAGACGCCTGTGACAAAGCTTCCTCTCCCTTCCGCGTTCCTGCCTGGCGCCCAGCACACCGGGCCTCTGCCCACGTGAGGAGCCGTCCTGCTCTGCTGCCTTGCCAGGGTCCTCACCACGCGCAGTTTCTGAGCCATCGCATCCAACTGCCTTGGCCACCCTGTGAGCAAGGAAGGGCTCTTAAGGTCCCCGCTCTCGAGGAGCCCCGCAGACCCAGAGACTCCAAATGACTTGACCAAGAACAAGCATCCCAGATGTGGCACAGCTGGGGTTTGAGCCAAAATCAAGACTCAACCAGGCCGCCAGTGGGGGCTCCGTGAGTCTGTGGGAAACCAGGGAGGAAGGGCATGGGAGCAGCTGGACATAGGGGGCAAGTTTGGACAGAATACTGCCCTGGGCAAGGTGGGCAGTATTCCTGTAGTCCAGGAAAAGACCGTGAAGGAATGGGGGCTCATCCTGTCCAGAACAGAATTGAGTGTGTGTGTGTGTGTGTGTGTGTGTGTTCACGCTTAGCAAGTTCACCCCCTTTATGCACTGCGCTCAGAGAAGCCTCGTGAGGGTCTTGGGTACACACCAGAGAAGGCCGTCACACATTCTGCCTGAGGGTCTCCCGGCCCCTCACCTTCTACCTTTGCAGTCCCTGGGACCCTCAGCACTGTTTGTCGATTAAACAGCTGCCTACTGCCAGGCCCCAGGAATCTGATCCCCCAGAACATGGGGCTTTGGGGGCATGCAGACCGACAGACAGACAGACAGACATATGCCTATAGTTTTTTAAAAGATTCCTTTAGGGAGATACAGGCGTCCATGGCCTTACAAGTAAAGAGGGTGCAGGAGTCTCGAATTCCCATCGCCGCACCTCTCTGTGCTGCCCCGCGGGCTCAGCCAGGGACACACTGGAGGGCCTGGGGGCGCCTGCTTCCCTGCTCACTGCTCCCCCTCTCCCACCTTCCTTAGTGGGTGGGGGACCTGTGACCTTACTCCATAGGTGCCCTTCCCCTCCTTCTGAGGGGCCCGCTCGTCACTAATACAGAGGACGGAACATTCTGGTTCACAGAGGGCTTTAAGTTCCTTACTCGGCCCGATCCTTGACCAGCGGTAGGAGGTAGAAATTGTGTGCCCAGTTCCCAAATGGGGAAACCAAGGCTCTGAGATGGGACGTGTGGCCCAGAGCTGCACCCGCAGGAGCCCCAGCTGGGCCCTGTGCCTGTCTGACTCACAAGCCAACTCCTCCCCAGGCGTGAGGCGCTGGGAAAATCCGTGTGACTGAGGCCGTTCCATCAGACCCACTCCATGCCTTTGCCAGCAGCTTCCTGGCACTGGAAGCTGGAAATACACAGCCACCTCCGGGTGAGTCAGTCGGCTAGATAAGGGCACGGTCCCCTGAGGGGCCCCCCAGGGCTGATGCCCGCCCTGGACCCCCCCAGTAGAACAGAAGGGTGGACCTGCTCTGCAAACCCCTTCCACACCCCTCTCCTGGGGCTCTTGTCCTTTCGGGCTGTGGACCCCAGATCATAAACCTATGTTTTCAAAGACGTAAAATAAAATACATCCAATTGCAAAGGAAACCAATCAAAATACAGTTGTAAAAATATGTTTTCAATTTGCAGTAAACCGGTAAATGTGATTTCTTTGTTGGGACATTAAAGGACACGGCCTAATGTCCAACGTAACTGCCAGTGGCGAGGAGCCCAGTGATGCGCTAGAGGGGCAGCAAATGCGGCGTCACAGGGAGACACCCGCGGCTCGGGGGCCACCGCCGTCAGAGCTGCGGGCGTACGGCCAGCGCTCACGAGGAAGGGCAGGGCTACATTTCAGTTAGAGGTTAGCGAAAATAAAGATGTCACTTGCTCCCCGTCCAAGTTCACTAACCCCTGGGTGGGGGAGGGGACTTTTAGGTTCCAGCTATAAAATCCCTGAACACTAATCATTCACTTGCACCTTGACCTCCCCCTGACACGCAGGATAGGATCCAGGGGTGGCTAGGAGCTCCTAGTCCCCATTCTGCCCCTTAGCCCCTGTGTGGCCCCAGGTGAATTACTTAACCTCTCTGTTCCTCCATGCCTTGTCCATACATTGGGCGGTAATGATAATTCCTACCTCGTGGCACTAATGGTCTGCCTGGTGCCTGACGCACAAGACGTCCTCTACTAAATATTTGTTATTTGCATTGATTTTTTTTTCCTTTGAACTCTCAAGAAAGCCCTACAGGGAGTTGTCATCTTCATTTTTCCATCTGAAGATACTGGGACTCAAAAAGGGGTCTTCACATACCCAGCATAGCACAGGCCGTTTCTATCATGAGACAGGCAGAGGAAAATTCCAGAAAGGTAGTCTGCAAGAAACACTGGTCCGGCCAGTGAGGAGACACTGAGGAGAAAGGCAGAACTATCCCACCGCATGCCCAGTAGCTGGCGTTGACTCCACGTTTAAAAACACCGTGTTTTTGTCTGTAGCGGAAAAACTGCCCTATAGGTGGCCGCTCGAAGCCAAGCTGGCTCTCTGCATTCTGCATGGGAGCTGTAGCAAACTGGAGGGGACCCGTCCTGCCCTCCAACATCTATCCCCCTTTGGGCAACCAGCCGTCTCTCCCGCTCAGGTCCCGAGGTCCTTCCTGGTGGGGCAGCCCTTCCACCCATCCCCACCATGACCCAGACCAGCCAGTTCAAGGACTGGCAGAAGACCCATGCGGAGGAATCAAATCAAACTCATGACTTGGGTTAGAACAGTCAGGGGTCTTTCTTTCCCCAGGAGTTACTAAGATCATAGTGTGGAATCCTGGAGCCGTGGCTAGCCACTTTGTCACCACATGAGTCTGCCTGACCGAGAGGACAGAGCAAAGGGCATCAGGGACGAGCATTGAAGAAGTAACATCCTGATGTCAGGACCTAAGCACCTAGATCCAGCCATGCCTGAAGCTGTTTTGTAAATACATTTCTTTTCTGTTTAAAACTGATCAAAGTTGGGTTTCTGCTGCATGTAAACAAAATAGTCTTAACTAACAAATCCCCCTCTTCATTTCCTTGCCTCTAACCTCCCTTGCTCAGCTCAGCAGGGCCAGAGTACCACTCTGTGCCCCCCACATTTATTAGTCTACGTCCATTGCAGTTTCTTCTGGAAGGGAAATGTCTCAAATCCCTCACGGCTCACCCTCCACCCCCATCACCCAGTGGATGGAGCCATTTGCAAACTCAGGGTCCCAGAGAAGCCCCTCAGGCTGTGTCGCTGTTCTGGAGCTCAGTTCTGGCTCTTTGCTCTGCTGGCTGGCTGCAGGATGCCTGGTCTGAAGTCCAGGGCCGCACCCGTGTGCACAGTCCCTGGTCCCAGGACTTCCCTCCTGTGGGCTCAGCATCTGAGCACATGTTGTGGGCGCTCCCCGAGCCGGGCGCTCCCCGAGCCAGCCGCTCCCCTCCTGGCTGTTTACCTCAAGGCAGACCATCCACATACCAGCCTCTTTCAGCTGAGTCATGGCCTGACTCACACCAAATTTTTCGCACCCTTTCTGTACCTGGCAAAGAAAGGTCTTGGAAAGTCAGACTTGGGGGAGACTAACGCTGGAGATAAATTCCTCAGGAGGATCATTTAGACTGAAGCCATTACAAATCCCGGCTATATGACGACAGAGGGCTAGGGCTTCCTGATGCCCTGACGGCTAAAATAGTCACTACAATCCAGTCCAGTTCCCAAGGCCACGATTTTCAAGTCCTAGTGGGAAAACTCGCAATGGAGGATGCAGTGGGTCTGTGCAGTGGAGGGGCCCACGACGGGAGTGGGGCGAGGAAAGAAAGGGGGTTTCCTCCCTCCCCAGCTTCACGGAGGCCCACCGGTGCAGCCCGCAGCATCTCCCCGCCTCTAGCAGAGAACGGACTGGCTGTCCCAGAAAGTGTGGGTAAACCATAGGATGACCCAGCAGTTCCACTCCTGAGTATAAACCCCAGAGGATTAAAATCAGGAGGTCAGACAAAAATTTGTACAAGAATGTGCGTAACGGCACTATATGCAATAGCCAGTAGGCGGAAACAGCCCGAACGTCCGTCAGCTCACACAGGGAGAGACAAAATGTACATCCACACAATGGAGAATTACTCAGCCACAGGATGAGTGAAGCTCGGCCTCGTGTAACTTCTTGAATGAGGTTTGTAACAAGGTCCTGTATCTCCCTCAGACCGGATAGTACCCACCTCCCCGGGGGTTGTGGGAACTGAAAGACCCTCTACACTTGGAGCCTGGGAGATGCCAGTGCAAAGCAGGTCCGCAGCAAAGCCACACCGGGGTCACTGACAAACGGTCACTCCCTTCCCATCCTCAGGAGAGCGGCAGGTGGTGAGTGGGGGACACTCACGATGGAGGGAGGCACCTTTGCCCCTGGGTTCCTGAAACCCTGCTAGGGATGGCGTGTTCCATCCCCCAGGTATTAAAGAAAACAGGCCCCGAGGTGTCCCCAGGGCCACGTGGTCTGTGCCTTGCTTTGCCAGCGGAAGCGGAGGTGAGGAGGGATGGGCAGGACACGGCAGCCTTCGGCTGGCCACGGGGCACCAGCTAAGGTCCTCAGGCTTTAAAATGCTGGACTTAACAGTTGCGGCAGTTACAGAGAGGGACCGTGACCTCCGAACCCCGGCGCTACAGAGGAGAGGCTGGGGGACCTTGTCCCAAGATCCATCTGACCTTTGAGCCATTCTCCCCGAGAGAGGCCACACCATCAGTTGCAGGGACACTGAGCAAGGGCGTATGGGCTTCGTCACCCGGGTTCAAACCAAGTCCCCTTTGCTGAGCACGCACCTGGGATGCACAATGAAATACATAATTTTTTCCCCTAACTCTGGTAATCATGTTGGGACTCATAGGCATCATGCTAGTATTTAAAAAAGCAGCACAAGTTTGTTTGTTTGTTTTTAAGTCGTCAGCGCCAGTGTTTTAAAGGTAGTGGAGTAGATTATACTTGGTTTTGACATTTCTTCTCTGGCTTCAGTTTATTGTGGGAGCCTCACGGGCTGGGTGTGGCCAGGCCCCTCCAGGTGCCCAGAGCCGGGGCAGCTGCACCCACGCCCAGCTGGCCATCCTGGGAATGGACCGGGTCTCCTGGCGGGCATCAGGGACGCTGGGCCTGGGCACCTCACAGGCCTGGCACCCTGGCCCGGGGCGAGCCGGGGCGAGCCGAGCCGAGCCAAACAAAAGGCACCGTGAAAGGCAGCGGGAGAAGGGGGCTGCGGGAGCCCCCGAGGATGGGAAACGCGGCTGCCAAGCAGCCCCCGGGCCCGCCGCCCTTGTCCCCGGGGTGAACTCTCCCTCTCTGCGCCCAGCTCATGGCGGGGCGCGCGGCCGCGGCCCCTCTTCTTCGTCCCTTTAAAGAGAAGGGCGCGATTGTGTGGATTTCACAGTCTGAGCACAGCTGAAAGGAGAGAATTAAGTCTCCCTCACGGCTCTTTTCAAGCAGGGCCGAGGCTGCGACTCGCCCTCATGCAGAATATATGAAGCCTTTGTGCGCGGGGGCCGGGCGGGCGCGGCGGCCCCGCTCCCCGGCTGACTCTCTTTACAGTGGGAACGTACAGTAATTAACAGGCGCCCCGCTCCCGCCCGCGCCTGGGAACCCGAGCCCGCCGCCGCCGAGGCCCGCGTTTGTCCACCTGAGAACGCCGCGCATTTGTCACCGCGGTCGGTCGGTCGTGCAGCCAGAGAGCCATCCATTTCAGCGGGGAGCTGCCCCGCCGTCAGGGGCCCGCATGTGTTGCTAATAAAAGCCCAGCCCGCTCCTCCGCGCCCCCTCCCACCCTCCAGGAGCTCCAGGCGGGGGACACTGGCTGAGTGGGGGAGGAAGCCCAGGGGCCAGCGAGGTGACCCTGCTGGGCGTCTCCATCTCTCATTGCGGGGTGCCTGTGATTCCGAGGGGGCAGGAGGGACGTAGACAAAATACTCCGGCCTCCCTTCCTCCCTGGGACCTGCCTTTGGGAGATGGAAATTGAATTTACTTTATTTTATTTGGGGGGGGGTTAAAGGAGATGAAATATGAAATCGCCCTAGTGGCCGGGGCCTGCCGACATTCTGGCTGTGCCTAGTTCCGAAGCCTCTTTTTTGTCACTCTCCTCGGATGATTCACGCAGGAGAGCATGTTGTATCGTTTATCCAGTCATGCAGCCCAATAACAACACTCCCCCTTCAAACATGTTCCTTAAAGGGCCAGAAGAATTTGTTCCCGTAGACGCGAACCCGTGTTCTTCCTGAAGGCGGGCGAGAGAAACGGGGCTCTGAAAACAAACAAAAATGTGGCAGGGCGGGGCCTCGCCTGCCAGCTCTGCCCCTTGACCCCTTCCTTCCCTCTCTCCTTGTGGGGTTAAACCGTGTGGCTTAACACCACGTTCTGAACGCAAAACTCATTCTTGAAAACCACCCTGCAGCCTAGAGGGCTGCCAGATTCTCATCTTGAGCTCTGGAGGAAGCAAAGCCGGTGTTGGACCGGTCGCTACGGCAGGGACCCAGTGCACTGCCCACGGCCAGGGTTTCCAGAATGGGGTTTCCTCGGCTCCTCCGGAGGTGGCTCAGCTGTGCCCACAGGCACGCAGCAGGCCTCTTGAAGCAGGGACCTCCGTCTCTGGGCGGGTCTCTCTGTCCTTTCAGTGAGGTGGGAGCAGCTGACGAGGACCCAGGGCTGAGTGGCAGGTCCCTGCTGGGCAGCACTCCTTCTTAAGGTAACCGAGCTCCCGCCTAATTCAGCCCAAGGGCTCTATCTGTGGCCTAAGACACAGGCAGTCTGTCCCCTCACTGTGCCTCAGTTTCCTCCTCTCCAAAATGGGGATAAAGATATAGCTACGTTTCAAGTGGTAATGACTCTCAGATGACAGGGTGCATGTTAGCTATTGGTTCGTTATTTTTAACACTAACTACTATTTACTGAGCACGCAGTCTGCGTTAGTGCTTGTGTCTCACAGCATTACTACCCCCACCTCACAAATAGGGAAACTGAGGCTCAGAGAGAGAGAAACAAAGAGTGAAGGAATTTGCTCCATGCCACGCAGTGGTGTTAAAGGTCGTGATGCAGTTTCAAGTCTGCCTGGGAGCAGGGGACAAGGGAGCGACTGGCCAAGAGTGAGACAAGAGAGTAAGGTTCAGACCCTCACCTGGGAGAGCTGGTGTTTTTAACTGTTTAAAGGGGTCTTCAAGCCTATATATAACCCCCCCTGTGGTTGCCAGAGCACAGCAGAGAGGGGAGGAGGCTCAGCTCTGGCACCCTAAGTGCTGGGTTCAAATCCCACTGCCTCTAGTTACTAACTGGGTCTCCTTCAGCAAGTTCCTTAAGCTCCATAAATCTCAGTCTCCCCATCTCTTAAATGGGCACAACCATAGTCCTTGGCTCAAAGGGGTCGTTGTGAAACCAGACAATATGCATCTGAGTAGCAAGTGCTATTAGGAAACAGTCTTTCCGCTTTGATTTGAAAGGTGCTGGATTTCGGCCCACTACCGAAAACCTTCCCCACGGGCTGGGTTTGAATTCCAGCTGCTAGAGATTTATCGTCTAGCTGTCCCATTTTACCTATCAGTTTCACTGCCTACCTCGTTTAATCCTCCCGGGGTGCGTGGGGGGTGGGTTCTCAACCTCTGGTTCCAGGCAGAATAGGAAGCGTTTCTCCTCCAGCCGCATCCCCTCTCCAGAAGTCTCCCCCGAGCCCTCATCCTGGACTGGGTCTTACCATAGCACTGACATGGCACCCTGAACTTGACCTTCTAACACTTACCACCACCTATCTATGTATTTGGCCACGTAAAATGAGCACCCACGTTTTTGTACGTGTTATACATGAGATTATTATACCATTATATACCCATGTATGTAATTATACCTATGGATAATGTGCATCCTTATTTTTCCCTCAAAAATTTGGGCAAAAAAGCACACATTATACACAGCAACATATGGTAAGTATTTGCTCCATTCCTTCCTTTCACGGCTACTCAGGGAACCACGGAGACAGGCAGCCTACCAGTCTGGTCCAGGGCCACGTGGGCTCGGTGCCTAGCGGTGAGCGCCTCCAGGGCCCAGCATGGCGCCGTGGACTCCATGCCCCACTAGGAGGGCCCAGCACTGTTTTGGAGAAAGGGCGGATCCCACGGCTGAGGCAGGAAATGTATAAAATGAGCCTGGATCGTCTTGTATCAGAAAGCGAGGAGGCTTTCAAAGATCACTGAAGTGGCATTTAAACGGACTGGAGCCAACTGAAAAACAAAAATTGAAAAGAAAAATCTTATGCTGGCCAAAGAGAAGCCACTTGTGCACCAAGAAAACAGCTGGGATGGACTGAAACTCGTAGAATGTCCCGCCTCTCCTCACGCACCTCGGGGCAGCCGCACGGTTGGTGGAGAGGGGTTTCTCTTTGTGGATGTAATTATGGCTCAGAGTGAGTCGGGAGCGATAGAGTTAGGACGTCACTGTTTCACAGCCCAGAATGAAGGGACGGATGTAGGAATTGGCCATCAACTTAAATATCACCGAAGGAGAGCGAACCAGGTAAAATGTGGCCTGTGACGGGTGGAAGGGCAAAGCGCTGTCTGTAAAATCGTCTCTAAAATCAGTACTTAATCGGATTAAGCCTGCAGAGCTTCCTGGTAGTCTGTAAGAATCCCAGGGGGCAGAGGAACCTGTGAAATGATACTGTGGACGGGCAGGCGGTGGGGACACGTACAGACCAAAGGCCTCATTCCCCACAGAAAATACTGGGAAAAAGAAAGGAGAAGGGCGGGGGTACGGACACCTGCACGTTGAAAGGGACGTGGAGAGACACGTGGAAAGATTGCAACGTACAGACCTTCTTTTCGTGTTCATTTCAATCCATTGTAATTTTTTAAATTATGAGACAAAGGGATTGAAACACTACCAGACACTTAATGCTCTTAAGGAATTATGGGTAATTTTTAGATGGGATAGTGATGGTGTGCTTGTTTTTTTTCTTTTAATATTTTTTGTCTCTTAGAGATACATGGTAAAATACTTGCGGATTGAATCATACAATGTCTGCGATTTGCTTCGAAACAGCCCTGGGCGAGGGGCGAGGTGGGTGGCAGTGGTGTAGACCTGACAAAGTTGACCACCGGTGAAGCACAGGGTGGGGGGTGCAGTTCTCAAAACCACTCTCTCTTTTGTACGTGTTCGAAAATTTCTGGAATAAAAAGGAGAAAAGACCATTGCAGACGTTAGCTTCTGTCGGTGAGAAGAGACTTTGGGGCATCCGGGAAGTGTTATCCAGGGGTGCCCACACTCTCCGGGGAACCTATGGCTGATTCCTTCATCGCCTGTTCGGTCTGCTGGAGCGTGAGCCCCACTGAGGCAGGGCCTTTGCTTCATGCCCGTCGCTGTGCCTGGCACTGGGTGAACGAACCGTGACCCTCAGTAAATGAATGCCCCTCGTGTGGGAGGCCAGGACTGTTCCCCCTTCACAGGGGAGAGCACTGAGGCAGGCAGAGCTGGTGGTCTCGTCCGGGTCACGTGGCCCGTTAGTGGCAGGGTGGGGACTCAGTCCTCGAGGCAGGGAGCTGAAATGAGGCGCACTGGACTGGCTGTGTAAGTACATAGCCACTGTCCTTCTGTCCCTCGACTCTGAGACAGAAACAGAGTGGGAGAGGTGGGAGTAGTAGTCACAGCTCACGTTTTTAGGGCTGGACACGCTCGCGAGCACAGTGAACTCATTCAACGCCCCCGACACCCGGAGGGGTGGGTTCTGTTACCCCAGGCGCCCGAGGCCCGGGGAGTACACACGGTCTGAGCCCTGGAGCCGAGGAGCTTCATCGTGACGTGGGACCCTTAACCCCTCTATGAAAGCCCATTGCAAAATAAAACCGCAGGGTGGAGTTTGACCAGGGCCAATGCTTCCGCGGAAGGCGGCAGCAGCCAGCAGGGGACGGGCGAGTAGGCTAACACCAGACACCGAGGGCCAGCCACACTGGGCTCCACCATCCACCTCCTTCTTTCAGTGCAGAACATCCCTCTGCGGCCACCGACTCCCTAGAGGGCCCCGGGCCGGCCCCCTTCCCTCGCCAGCCCTCAGTTTCTCCACATGTCAAGCAGTTGGAGGCTCAGTTTTAACCCCTCCTGAGGTCTCTGACCAATTATCCAGGGTCATGGATTAATTTAAATACGGAAAGCTCGATTTCCTCTGCTTGGAACTGTCATAAGGGACGATCAAAAGGCATCAAGGGACAGACGCAGTTGGTGGGAGAGAGAGGGAGGGATGGACAGCGGGCCCTCTGCCGCACACCCCTCGGGTTTGGAAATCTTTGGACCCCTGCTGCCCGAGGCAGCGCTGAGATGAATCACAACATTTTGGGCCTCAAAGGAAGGAAGAAGAAAGGAGCCCGAGGCCAGGGAGAGTGAAGGCACAGTGTTTTCTCAGCTACATGCATGTTTTCATTGCGGCGCGATGGGTGGAGGGGCAGGAATGGCTGTGATTTAGTTATCTTGTGGGTGGGTGACTTGAAATGCAAGTTGGAAACACTTTCGAGAGACTGACTTTAAAGTACAGAGTGGAAGTCTCTGGTCGGGCAGACACCGCGGGCCTGGAGAGGCTCGTGGAGCCCGGGCCTTCAGATTCCCGGGGCGGGCGTTTCGTTTCCGCGCTTTCAGCGGGCACCTCCACCCCGGCAGCCTTCAGGCTGTCATCAGACACCCTGGCAGAGCCAGGAGGAAGGAGCAGGCGGTGTTGCCAGGGGAGGGAGGGGGCGTGTGAAGGGGAAAGGGGGGACTGTCGCATTCTTTTAATCCACGCAACGCTTCTTCGGGGCCTCCATGTGTCTGTCGCCATTGTGAGCCTCGAGGGCGGAGGGGCTGTGCTAGAGAAATTATTGAAACTGTGCCTCTGCCCAACTGCTCCTGCGCACAGTGGGTCAGCTCCGGAAGCCGTGCTGCGTCACGGCACCCTGCCCCGCACCGAGAGGTTTCATTTCACCCCCCACATGATCCAAAACGGCACCGGGGAAAGAGCCAGAGCCGGGTGGGTCCTTTGTCTCACCCCAGGCCTCTCCCGCCGTAAGAGCCTGCCAGGCCCTGCCGCTCGCTACCTGCTTGAAAACCGCTAGCCCTTCCTCAGCGCCCAGACAGGGACCGGAAACCTGACCTTGGGGTACAGGTTCTCTGCCACCCCCTGAGGGCTCCCGCCAGGTCAGGGGCGTGAGTGGCACTTTAGCGGTGTCACCTCGTTTGACCCTCACACACTGTGCCGGCAGAGTGCCGCTGGTGCCCACAAGCTGCAGATGACGCAAGCCAGTGCCAGGGAGGCCAGGGGTCTCCCCCAAGGTCGGTGGAGCAAGGACTGGAACCTGGGAGCACTGACCTCGGGGCCACAGATGTCCCGCGCCCCTCACCTGCCCACGGGCTCCTCCTGGGCACCCTGTCACTGCACGGGTCTGTCCCTCCCTTTCTCTTGGTCACAACGCTCTCCCTCTCCCCCGCCCCCTATCTGCAGAGGTGTGGCGACCCTTCACCACGTGGCAAGAAGTCCACCTTCTCCAGCTCTGGCCTCGTGGTTTCTCCTTCCTCCCAGCCCCTCCCCCGGCCCCGAAGCTCCCTAGGTGACCGTCCCAAGCACCTCTGTGGTACAGTCACCTGGGCTGTACCCTGGCTCTTTCCCCAACCAAACTGGAAGCTTCTTGAAGACAAGACCCCACCGCGCGAGCAGAGCCTGGTGGAGGACAGAGACATAACCCCCAAACAAATGCGTGCTTTAGAAAACCGAAAAGCAGAAACTCAGATATTTGCACACCAAGGTCCGTAACAGCGTTACTCACGACAGACAGGCAGAGGCGGCCCGAATGTCCGTCTACAGTGAGCAGACAGACAAGATGCGGTCTGTCCGAGCAGCGGAAGGTTGCTCACTGTGCAAAGGCAGGACGTTCTGACACAGGCTACAACATAGGCGGACCTCGAGGACACTGCACTCGGTGGCATAAGCCAGTCACACAAGGACCCCTTACGTGAGGTCCACAGCACAGTCGCGTTGATAGAGCAGAAGGCAGAACGGTGGGCACCAGGGGCTGGGGGAGGGGCAGTGTTTACTGGGGACAGAGTTCCGTTTGGGACGATGACAGCATTCCGGGGATGACGGTGTGACGGCTGCACAACACCGTGAATGTGCTTACTGCCGCTGAACTGTCCCCTTAAAATGGTTAAAATGGCCAATTTTATGTTATGTGTATTCAACCACACTAAAAAGCAAAAAGAAAGAGAGAGCCCCTAAGGATAAGAACTGAGCTCTGTAAGGAAGGCTAAAGTGAATAACTCTCCTTTCTCCACCATCCCCCTTCATTTTAATAGAGGGGGGCCGAAAAGAAATCTTAGGGGAGCAACCGGCAGTCCCCGAGTGTGGGGGAGTGCGTCCCTCCTTTGTCGGATCTGCAGGCGTTGCCTGGGGGCTGCTGAGCCAGCTGGGCCACCGGAAGCCCATGTTGCCGGCAGCGTGGCCATTGTAGCCGGCCCAGCACCGGCCAGGGTTAGCCGCTGAAGGCTGCACAAGTGCCCCCACGCTGTCTGCCACACCACAAGCCTCTCGCAGTTCCGGGTCTTGCTCAGCCCCCAAATCCCGCGAAAGATGAGTTGTGCGTCTTTTAGCTTTAATTTTCTGTGTGGGGCAAGTCTCAACTCTCCTGAGGCCCTGGAGACCCTTCCTCTGTCTCTGAGCCTCTCTTCCTCCTCCACGGAATGCCACCTGCCTGGGAGAAAAAATGGAGGCGACAGACCTTTGCAAACTGTGAAGCGGTGCCTGAATGTCACTTCGGGCTCACTGGTTCTGAAACGGGCTCCGGCCAGCTTCGCAGAACAGCACCGCGGCACCTGCGGTCTGTTCGGAGTGGACGGGGTTGGCTGTCTGACTTCCTGAAATGCTCACAGTACCCACGTAAACGAGCCAACACCATCGGACAGAGCCTGGATGTCACGGCGTGCTGCTCTCTGTCCACTTCTCATACGTGAGTCATGTAGTTTTCATGTAGTTTTCATGTACGATCACATTTCACAACCTACCAGCAAATGGGCCGCCGTGCATTTGTGAAGAGTGAAGAGGTTCTCACAACGTGAAACCTCGTTCAGGCCCGGAATTTAGAAATCCGGGCTCTGGCAAGTGTGGGGAGACTCTCAGACTTCGGGGAACAGTTTTACAGTCTATGGATCACTGATGTGTGCAGTGGTCAGGTTTCTGTATAATGACCGCAAAAGTCAAGATAAATTTAACAAAACCTGGCTGCTCTGGGCTCTGGGCTCTGTGACCTGCGATACTATGTCCTTGAGGAAGTCACGGCCCCTCCCCTCGAGCCCTAAAGAGACTTGGAGGTGAGCAGTGCAGTCCAGGAGGGATGACACTTTCTACTCGGAAATTCCTACCTATTCATTTCCCACCCGATTCCTACAAGAGCTACTTTGCTTTTGACCCCTATGGCCGGTCTCGAGGGAGTGGCCAAGTGTTGAGGACAGCTTCATAACGCCTCTGAAAAATGCACCCGCGGGCCACAGATGCAGAGGCCAGAAGTCCCCCATTACAGAAGAGAAAACTGAGGCCCTAAAGACAATCAAAGGTGCTTCGTCCGGAGCCTCTCCTCTCCTCCCTGAGTAGCCGCCGGTCCCTCGCACTGCCGTCTGCCAGCGCGTTAATTAACCCCTGGACCACACTGGAAAGCAAACTCTCAAGGAGCATCCTGCGTCCACCTAGACAATTTTATATCTCCGGAGGGTTTCATTTCATGCAATGGTTTAAACGGTGTTTGCCCATAAAATATAAGGACAGGGAGAACTGGCTCTGGCGGGCCTGGCTAACTCAGCAATCAGGGCCCTGAAGGTTTCTTTGCTACTCAGCTGTGAGCGGTCATCGGAGACGTGAAGGAACCAGCGATTTCTTTGTGATCGCCTTGGTAGTACTGCCTGGCCCATCTTGACAAATGAAAATTGTTTTTATTACCTTGGGGACTGAACCAACTTTTTCAAAGTTGGAACTCACAGCAAACCCATACATTTTAGAAAATAAAAAATCAGCAGGACCCAGAGCTCCCAAAGGTTCCCGGAACTGTTGCATCGTTTGGTAAAAACGTTGCCTTCGTTCATTCAATAACCGCCGTGCTTACTGAGCACGTAATGGGGCCACGCGCCGTTCTCGGCGCTAGAGATACGGTTCAGAACCGGACAGGAGACAGCGTTGCCCTCGTGGCTTCCTCTCTCTGCCCCCGCTGCTGGTCCCTGCCTTGGTTTGCAGGGAGCCACGGGGGCTTGTTTGGACTTGGGCTGGGTAACTTGGGTATCTCATTTGCTGGTCTTTGGTGGAAGCACCAGAATATCAATAAAACGAGAGGCACCACCAGAGCAATCTATTCAGAGGAGAGTGTGATGGGGCTGGAGAGTTGTCTGGGTGCCCAGCAAGCCTACTATTTTTACCAATATGGCATGTCACACAATGAATAAAAATAGCACGTTTTCTAAAAAAACAAAACAAAACAGAAATACTTTTTACTTGCTTTTTCTCTAAGCTTGGGAAAATACTATGTGATCAGATCAAATGCGATGCACACATGTTTTTGATTTGGAGTGTCTGTGGGAGACGGATGTGTGTCATTGGGGACTGACACCCACCCCGTCCCGGGGCCCCCGACAGCTGCCTCTCTCAGCGGGCTGCTGACATCTACGGTAGAGGAGACCCAGATTTCAGGTGGCTCAAAAACCAAATCCCCAAGGCCCATTTGCGCTCAGGTCAGCTGAACTGGACTGGAGGTGTAACTTTTAAGGAATGTTGCTGTACCACACAGCAACTTTGTGACTCTGGCCAGGCCACCTCCGCTCTGAGCCTCTTGTATTATAGATACCATCACACGCTCCCTCAGTGTTAGTCTACCCCCAGCTCAAGATATTAGCCTGAAATGTCATTTTGCTTCAGGTGACAAATTCCTATTACAGATGGCTTCAGAACCCCAGTGGACCTGAGAACCATCTCTTTCTAATCCCGGTTTCTACTCCTGTAGAGGACACAATCCCAAAATTCTTCATGAAACAGTGAATGCTCCCTGGAGTCCAACTGTTCGAATCCCAGCCCTGCCATTCCCCAGCTGGTAGACCAGAAAGTTACATTATCTCTCAGGGGCTTGGTTTCCTTACCTACAACATGGGGATGAAACATTACCACTCGGATTAAAATGAAGTCAGGTAAAGGACTCCATCCGCTGCCTGGACCACAGGAAGTGCTCACTTAATTCAGGTATTGTACAAAGAGATGAACAGCATCATTTTTTTTTTTCTGAGTTGCAATGAATTTGGATAATTCTGTTTGGAGAATTTTAGGGACGTCCTGGGCCGTAATAGCATCAATGTTCAGAATATGTGCTGAGACCTCGCCAAAAAAAAAAAAAAATATATATATATATATATATATATATATGTATATACTGAACTTGCTGCTGGTTTAAGGGAAAGGAAGGTTCAGTTACACGCCATTAATAGTGTAACTTGGACAAAGAGTCGCCGCACATTCATTTTATTTACTTTGTTCTAAAAAGCATGTGGTTTCTGCTCTCTAGCCCCGGACTCGGCTAGGGATTGCCTGTGGAGGGAACTTCGGGCATTACTGTCCCTGAAAGAGACCTTTGAGTCCCGCTCAGCTTTCAGCAGGCCCGGACCCGGGGAAATCTTCTGCCTCCCCTCTAATTGCTTCTTTCCTTCTAAGACCTAATTTCCTTTGCACTCGCCTGCTTCTTGCAAGGGAAGAATCAGGTTTTCCTTCTCAACAGAGTGGGGCTGTGGTTTCATGTTGTCTGACCAGGCCAGAGATGTCGGTAACCCTAGGAATAACTCATATCTGCACGTCTGGTCCCAGAGGCCCAAAGGCGGGGCCACATCCCACTGCCCAGGGCCAGCAGCCTGGTGTGTGTGTGGGGGGGGGCACTGACATGACCCCATAATGCCCCACCCCCAGCCCCCACCCCCTGGGATGACTTCACCACACAGTGGCTTACTGGAATCCTCAAGTCCCGCGCTCAGATTCCCCGCACCCACCCCTGGGATTGTTTTTTTTCACGTTGTCTTTTTGGCTCCTCTCTGTTCCCATTGCTAAACAAAGAGAAACCCAACCGGAAAGACTAGACGGGGTGAGCAGCTGAGGAGGTGGGAAGGGGGAGGAGGTGAATACTTTGCAGCCCTCAGACTTTCCCTAAATTGGCCAATTTCACATCAATAAGTGCCTCATCCATCACCACCACCTTTCAGGTGATTTTCTGTGATGGGATTTCAGGAGGCACTTAGCGTCTTATACGCAATTTCTTTACAAAGTCAGTTTTTCCATCATCAAGCATTCTCAGCATTGAAATAAAAATAGGCCGAGCTTCACTACTAAAATAGCTCTTTTTATATCGGGCCCTGCAACCCAGAAGGCCCTTTCAGAGACCTGGGTACTTTCTGGAGTCCAACTGGCAGAGAGAGAGAGAGAGAGGGAGAGGGAGAGAAGGAGAGAGAGGAGCTAGACAGAACTCTTGTCCAGCGACACCCTGGCTCTGCCTCCTCCTTGCGGTGAGACCTTGGGGGAGTCACCTCACCATTCCGAGCACCCTTTTATTTCCTATGATGTGGGGAAAATGGCAGCACCCACACATGGCCTCGAGGGCCAAATGAAGAGGAGAGTATTTCGGACACTGGCATATATTTATAAATAAATATAAGGGATTAAGGAAGGGTGTAGAATAAAGGCAATCAAAGACTCACTTCAGATGACTGCCCTCCCTTTCATCTCTCGTGTTTAATTTAGAAGAGCTCTTAATAATAAGAGCCGATAATAACAAGTATAACAAAATTCTAGGGAATCAAATATTACATCATATTTGGCCATTTTCCCCTTTTCAGTGGAATATAAAATGCACATTATAATTGATGGTGTCTTCAGCGAGATGAA
Source organism: Desmodus rotundus (assembly GCF_022682495.2). NCBI lineage: Eukaryota > Metazoa > Chordata > Mammalia > Chiroptera > Phyllostomidae > Desmodus > Desmodus rotundus. The sequence goes on along the minus strand of NC_071392.1, from coordinate 155,984,424 downwards.
ATGCAGTATATATATTTAACACAACTGACTATTATGTATGTGTGTGTTGTATCCTGTTTTGTCCGATTGCCATTGTGTGTCAATATTATTGCAAACTGACTTAACCAATCGGCCTCACACGGGAAGAAGTCCGTGTCAGCCTCTTTGTCGTTGTTTAGCTGTGTAATTGTTACTTCCCCTCGAATGGTGAACTGCAGAAAACATAGACACAATGTGCTCTTTTTAAAGCAAAGGCTCTTCTTGGTAGGTGTGTAATGGGCGGGGCGGGAACCCACGTGGTTTCGGGGCGCTGAGCTCAGGGGCTGTGCGCAAGCTCCCTCTCTGGGCGGGTATGAGAGGACCCGCAGTCCCTCACCTCCAGGGGCTCTGAAGGTAAAGAGTGAAAACGGGCATGAAGGATGGCCTTCTGGCAGGAGATAGGCCAGGCCTCCGTTTGAGAGCTAGATCCAACCCCCCGGCCCCACCCAGCTCACGTCGGGGCTCAGGCCCCAGTGTTCTCACCTGGAAAGTGGGGATGAAATGGGGACACTTTACAGAACTGACGCCAGGAATAAATAAGCTCCTCTGTGGGTACCTGGCTGAGGTGCTGGCCACACACCTTTGTGCGGGGCCCCAGGTAAGTCTCCCGCCTCTGGGAGGCACTATTGCCCTGTTCTCTCACCCTTGGCCTGTGGAATTGCCGGGTGGCAAGGTCCCTTCCCAGTTGGGACACTGCCTACGTTTGCCACCTCCGGTGCGTTCCTGGAGGAACCTCCGCCGGCTGGCTCCCTTAACGCAAATGGAGGCGGTGACACCGCTGCGGTCGGTGGTGCGACTCCGGGGAGCAGAGGGGTGTCAGTCGCTGAGCGCCAGAGTGTGGCCCTCGGGAAGCGCCCGGGAAAAGGGGACTATTAGTATCGCTTGGCTCGCTCCTCCGGGCGGCGAGGTGTAAGTGTGACGGCGGGCGGCGGGCGGGGTGGGATGCGGGCGCCGGGGCGGCGGAGATCCCGGGGCCGCTTGCGGGCCGGGCCGGTGTCAGCGCGCACTTACTGACGGCTGGTATTTGGGGAGTAATTGAGCGCGGCGGCCGGCCCGGGGCGAGAGTGGGCCTCCACGAGCAATTAAATGTGATTAGGCCGAGACCTTCGAGATCCAGCTGGGTGATTGATAACCCGGCCGCATTCCTGCCGGGCCCGCGACATCAAACGGGCTGCCGGCAGCGGGCGGGGCAGAGGGGCCGCGCGCGGGGACTCGGCCCTTCCCCTCCTGGCGCTGCCCCTCTCGCCCGTGACGCCCACGGCTCCAGGGAGAAACCAAGGGACCTGCCCTCTCCCTGCTCAGGGGTCTCTCCCTGACTCTCCTGCCAGGTGCAGCAGTGAAGGGCAAGGCGCCGGAAGGTCGTGGTAGCGAGAGCCCCCTGTGCCCGGGCGCAGCGTCTGGAGGAGCGAGGCGCGCTGGGCTCCCGGAATCCGGCACGAAATCGCTGGAACCGGGGAAGAAAGAATGGAAACAGAGAACGGGGGGAGGGGGGGGCGGCGGCAAAGAAGATGACAGTGGGAACGGGAATAAATAGAAAACCGAACAATATTAAGAGACACGAAGGAGGAGCGAAGTGACAGGGAAAGAGAGGAGGAGAAAAAGGACATGAAAAGGAGGTGAAGGAGAGGATGGCAAGGAATCGTGTGGACAGCAAGAAGATGGAAAAGGAGAAGTTCAGAAAGTATAACGTGGGATAGACACGGACCAGAATGAAAGGAGAAAAAAAGGAATAAAGACAAAAGCCAAAAAGGTTAACAAATAGGGTGGATGTAAAGGTGGTGGGGACTGCAGATGAGAATGGGGAAGACGAGACAAACGGATGGGGAAGTAGAGGAGGAAGGAGGAAGAAGGCAAAGAGGAGGCAGCAGCTGGCCTGGGTCCCTGGGTCACCTTCCCGCCGTCCCGCCAGTCCCTGCCTCAACTCCGTGCCCACAGCCTGGTGCTAGGCAGAGCTGGCATTTGCCCCCAGCAGCCCGACTCCAGCCCAGCCCCAGCCCCCGGCCAGCACTTTCCCCTCCAGGCTGCAAGAGGGGCATCCCTCCCCAAGTCCGGAGTGCGCAGGGGGTGGGGCTCCCTGCACCCCAAGCCTGGGCACCCCCTCCCTAAGCTGTAAATCACAAGTCGGAGGTTTGAGGGGTCCCCGGGCCTTTGCCTGGGGTCTCCTGGAGCCTCCGGAGCCAGGGAACAGTTTCTGACTGAGCGGAGTCCACAGACAGGCTCAAAACAGCGTGAAAGAAATCGGAGGGAGCACGGCGGCAGGAGCCGGGCTTCTGAAGCCCCTTCCGCCCCCACAGGCTTCAATATTAAAACCCCCCTAGGAGCCTCAGACACTGTATTAATTAGTGCAACCACCCATGAAAAGTTGGGTTTTGAACGGCATTCTTCACCCTGTGTGAAAAACCAAGTCTAATAAACAATTGTTAGGTTGGCCTGTTGCCGCCGGTAAATTACATAGCATTAAAAAAATAATGCTTTTCATATTAGGCACTAATTAAAGGTTGGGACAGCTTTAAAACAAGAGAGGGAGGGGGGAAATCAAAGAAAATATAAAAATGTTCTTTCAAGAGTTATGGGAGGTTAATAAAGTGTGTCTGTTGGAGTGAGTCTACTTCGCCCCCAGCTACAGCCACGCTGGAGCCGCCACAATTGGGTCTCAATAAGATAATGATATTCCTTTCTCTGCTATTAAAAGCCTCCCAGTGCAAACTTAAAATGATTTATTTAATTTAGGAAATTATGAGGTGTAACTTCAAAGCCCGAGCCGTTAGTAATGGAAAATACCAGGTTGTTTAAAATTATAATAATAATTGTTTGGGACATCAAAGTGTTTTCATCAACAAATGCAGAGGGGTCCGGAGGAGGTTGGAAAGAGTCAGAGGGGGTGGAGGGAGTTTGGATTTGATTATTATGAACCTTATCAGGGCCGGGGTTCAGGATTCCCGCAGCCTGGTCCTCTGTTCTGCTTTGAAGCAGGGCTATTTTGGAAAGCAGTTTTCCTGCTTTCTATTTAGCTCCTAGCAGGGAGGAGGCGAGAGGGGCTGAGGAGCGGGAGACGGGTAGAAGGGTCCAGGAGCTGACAGCTGACTTTTCCTCACTGCTCTCTGGCCAGCTTCATTAGAGATGCCCGCAGTACCACCAATCTGGAAAAAATTGTTTTACTTAACATGGAAGGGGAAACTGGCCTAATCAACTTCACCCACCGGGCCCCTGTGATTTCCAGGAGGGTGTGTGTGTGTGTGTGTGTGTGTGGTGTGGGTTCTTTTATACATGAGGTTTATGTTTATTCCAAACCCAGCAGTGGAGAGGGAGTGGGGGTGGGGGAGTGGCCTCTCCAACCCGTGGCAAATGAGCCGCTTTTATAGCAAAGAATGGCCTTCGGAGTTTTCTCTGGGACAGACGAGGTTCTGCTCAAAGGCTGGGCTCCTCTTTTCAGTCGGGTCAGGCCGACGGTTCGCCCGCGCCTGCGCTCAGCCAGGCCTCCTCTGCCTACCTGCCGGCCCCGCCGGGCATCGCCGCCCAGAGCTCTACCTGGGAGGATGGTCAGGCTAAGCTCCCGGTCCCAGGAGAGAGAGAGGGTGGGTCCTCGGTGGGCAGCCCCCCACAGCAATAAGGGGAGGGAAAGGGGGTGCAGAGAGAGGCCCCAGGCCTGGGCTCTCAGGGTCGCGGCATCTGGAGAGCTGGGCAGCCCCGGGTCAGTCTGAGCAGGCTCCCGCGCGGCCTGCCTTGGCTGACCCTCACGCTCACCCCCAGCCGACTTCTGAGGCCGCCACTCACTGGCTCTGCGCCCGTAGTGAGCCGTCGCTCTGAGCCCCAGTTTCCTCAACTGTGAGATGCGGGGATCACACCTCCCCGCCAGGCACGAGAGGACTAAATGAGAGGTAGGAGAAAACGCCCAGTTCGCCCTTCGCAGGAGCTCAGCAAAGATGATTTCCTCTCCTTTCTTCCCCTCATTTCTCAAAGCAGAGCAGTGTTTCTGGGAAATTTTGGGAGAAAGTGTTGAAATTAGGGTAGGCGAGTAGATTTGGTGCCAGCCCCCTGGGAGGCCAGCACACTAGCACCTTCGTCTTTGATTTCCTAGGTGCAGCTGCGCGGGTCCTTGGTGAGCAAGGGCCCATTTGCTGCCAGGGCAGGTTGCTAGTCTGGTCTCCGAAGCATACCAAGCCTTCTGGGTGTGGGGACCACGGGAACAGCCGAACCCAGCCCAGGGCAGGAAGTTTGGTGGGAACTCCAGTGCCTGGCGCACCGCTGGCCCTGCAGTGTTGGGCTCAGTCCTTAGTTGGGTGACCCCATCCCCTAGCAGAGCTGGGGTGCATCTGTTTGAACGTGTGCAACTCATTCCCCTTCTCCGGGCCTGTTTTTCTTTGGGGATTTGGAGCTTTTGGAGTAGTGGACAGTTACCCAAGCGGTCTCCAACCCACCCCAATGCCCACAAAGGACACAGCCCCATGTCTCCAAATCACACTGTGGTTAACGACCCCCTCCTCCCAGGGGCAAGCCGAGACTTAACCCCAGCGGTGTCTCCCAACCCCCGATTCCAGCTCAGATTGCCCAAGGCTGCAGGGTCCCAGACAGGAAGGAAGCTTGGTGGACGGGCTAATTGGGGACCCAACTTGGGGGCTGAGGGTGAAACCGGGAAGGGCTTTGGGCTCTGGGCTTTGGCAAACACATCCCTGAAGTGAGGAAGGCTGGCTACCGGGCTAGGACTAGGAGCTGGGCCTGGGGAGGCCCAGCCAGATAGCAAAGGAGTGCACTTGGGGAGGTTTGGGGCGCTCCATGGGCTCAGCTTGGAATGGAGGAGCGGGGCACTCAGGAGATCGGCCCCTGCGTGGAGCAGACCCTGGATTTGGATCACTTGGCGCCGGGGACCTCTGAGACTCGTGCCGGACCCCTGGGAGCCACGGCCCGACCGCCACCCTGGGTGTCAGCAAACAGACAGTGTGGGATGCAAACGCTGGTCCTTAGTAGGCGCCAGGTGCCAATATCCCTGCTGCACCAGTTCAGGAGCAGCTTCTCCTGCAGCCAGCGTTTCCAGGGCCCCAGGAGCTTCCCATGACTTCAGAAAGGTGTGGTGCACCGGCGGCCACTTCTTATTTATTTGTGCAACAGAAAGCAGAATCCAAGATGCATCTCAACCTCCCCTACCCATTACCGATTTATTTTCAGAGTGATGCCTCAAAGCCCAGGCCTGGCCTCTGTTCTGCATCCAGTGGAAAGAGGCTGGAAAGCAAAGGAGACTTGAAGGAAGCACCGTCCCCCTTCCCTTCAAGCCCCCAGAAAAGAGTATTTGTCCAAGCCCCTCTTCTGGGGAGAAGCTGGGAATGGTAAAGGGAGCCTGATTTGACACACTCCTGAAAGCAGCCCCCACCCCCGCCCCTGCAGTAAAAGCATCTAGTACCCAGCACAGTCTGCAGAGCGCCCTTCGCTCCCCTTCATTCTTTTCCTTAGCTTCTAATTTTGTTGTTGTTTTGGGAGATAGAAAATTTCAAGTTCAGGATTTTCTTTGATGGTCTACAGAGCATGGAGCTGCTGGCGGACCCCTCAGCCACACCACTTCTCCTAAGCCCGCCTTTCACTAGTCTGAGAAACTCCACTTCTTTTCCAAGAGCAACCCAAGCCGCTGGGGGAAATACTTCCAAATGTTTTGCTACTTTCAATGGACTCCCTCCTCCCCCTGAATCTGGCCACACCTCTTGATTGATTTACATTAAAATAGTAATAAAAATCATTATTCCCCCCCCCATTTAGGTGGTATTTTGGTATTTTTGAGCTAAGCCCAACTAAGAACAGAGAGAATGCCTCTTAAAATAAGTGAGTTTGGACAAAATTTACTGCAATAAAACAAATGTTTAATTTAATTTGGAATAAGAGATAAGAAATAACTCTTCAATAAAATATATAAAATTATACAAGACACCCTTTCAAAGGGATAAAGTCTGCTTGGTTGGGGAGGGTGAGGGACGGGAAGGTGAGGTGCCAGGGAGCGAAACAGCTGTCACACCCCACCACTTCCAGCAAATTGAAACACGGCTTCACCCTCTGCCCCCAACGCGGTAAAAAGTATATAAATTTCTCTAATACGTTTAGCACATACAATAGGTACACAGAGAAAGCATGGTATTTCTTTCTTTCTGGATCTATTCATTGTTCGAGAATATTTAGCATATAAGCAATGGTTACACATTTTTTAAGCAGAGAATTAACTACACCCCCTCCCCCCAAATCACCTCTGCAATGTGTGAGGACTGTCGTACCTAGTATTTCACAGAAACCGTCAGTTCCTCCGGCCCCCTCTAACTCCTCACTCTCCAGTCATCGGGAATGAAGTTAAACCCCCGCCTTGAGAGGAATTAGGAAGTGCCTCCACTTTCCACCTTACCCCAGGCTTGCCCGGTCTTCTTGCCCCCCCTTTTACTGATCTTACAAAAAAAAAAAAGTAAATTTTTAACAATGTATAACAATGTAGCAACGTGTAGAGGAGGGAAATAGGGCCAAGTGTGGTATCTAATCAGTTTTTAATGCACGGAAGCCTGCAAACACGTGACCTGTCCCTGTCACTTGGAGGAAATCTCTCCAGATCTGCTGTCTATGCAGTTTGTGTCTAATTCTAACATTTGTTTTCCTGAAGCGGAAGCCAATCATCCCACCAAAGTCATCAAATTTCAGCAATTTTAGAAAACTATTTGTCTCTCTCCCCATATAAGAAAACAAACAAACAAACCAAATGGACTTAAGCAGTCTTTTTTAGGTGATATATATATATATAAAAAAGCGTGTGTGTGTGTATATATGTATGTATATCGATATATATACACACACACACAGGTATATAAATTTTGCCTTTCAAAATAATTTGAATTTTTGCGTCTGCTGTATAAAAATGCATTATACTTTATTATATATATATTCATATAGAAAAACCGTCAGGGCCAATCTTTGTGAAAGGAGAGGCGCATCTGGAAAATGACAGCAAGGAAGCAGGACTTGGTGTGCCCAGCCGAAAGAACGCAGTCTGACAGCGCCTGCGGCCCTGTCCGCCCGGCTGCTCAGGGCGCTGCGTGCAAGGTCTGCGGAGCCGGGGCGCTGGCTTGGTGCTGCTTCCTGGAGAGGGAGGGGGACCCACGCAACCAGCATCCATCGTGGAGTCCACCAAGCAGCCTTCCTTAGGACAGGTGGTACATGCCATATCCGACCGGAGTCGCGTAGAGTCCCACGGGCGGGATGGGGAGCACAGGTCTATGGAATGGGTAGGACGCACCGTATAAGGATGCTGCCTGCAGGGGCGCGTTGATGGGGAAAGGGAGGCTGAAGCCCGAGGGCAGCATAGGTTTCGCAGCCATTTTCAGCTTTTCCAGTTCCGCTTCCTGCAGTCTTTTCGCCTTGGCCCTCCGGTTCTGGAACCAGATTTTGACCTGGGTCTCTGTGAGGTTCAGAGAGCTGGAGAACTCGGCGCGCTCTGCGATGGAGAGGTACTGTTTCTGCCGGAACTTGCGCTCCAGAGCCAGGAGCTGGGACGTGGTGAAGGGTGTGCGCGGCTTCCGGTTGGTCTTGTGCTTCCGCAGCGTGCAGGTGGTGGGGCTCATGTGTCCTGGGGGACAGAGAGGCAGTGAGTTAGCAAACAGCGGCCTTCTCTCCAGGTGTGTGTATGTGCGCAAGCACGCAGGAGCCTCCTCTTCATCTTTCAAAGAGATACCTCTGTCAAAAGCATGTGTGTTTGGGGGAGATGGGGAGCAGGAGTGGAGAAGGACCATATTTAAGTGAATACATTATTTTTTAAAACTGAGGCTTTTAACAAAAAGTTTGGGAATGTAATGGTGTAACAGAACTTTCTATATGAAACGATCAACCCCTCATAGTCAAGGGAGAGCTGAGTGGTCTCTGAGAACGAAACCCCATCTCTTCGGAGGTTAATTTCTCTTGTCTTTAACATGGGGGCGGGGGGGGGGGGGGGGAGGCAGGTTCAGAACAATCCTCACTTCCCTTGGACGCTGACAGATCACATACAAGAAAGAAAATGAAAAGGGTCTCATAGGTCTCATAAAAAAGCAGGTCGGCCCACCCTGCACCAGGGCCCTGCACAGGGACAGGCAGGAAGGACTGTGTCAGCACCCTGGCAGAGCGTGGTCATGCCACGCAGACCAGAGGAAGCCTGTGATAAATTAATACATCTTGCGACTGGGGAGCAGCCCCACACAGCTGTCATTCCATCCAGCCTGCAGATGATAAAGCCTGGATGCTACTGTACAGATCTGGGAGGGTGGGACCCATGTTTTTTTGGCGGGGTGCTTCTGCCGTATAAACTTTACTGAGCAGGAGAGAGGAATTAGCTTGCCCGTAAATGTACATGTGGGGGGGGGGGACGGAAATCAGGCTGCCCCCGACTTGGGAGCACCTGACAACAGGTCTTCGTCATCTCTACCCCTTCCAGGGCAGAGCCAATGTGTGAACCATCAGCCCCTGGAAGAGGGAATTACACACAATATAAAGGTAGGCTGACAGCATCCAGACGCCGTAGTCAAACTGGATTCAATTGTAGGACGTCACAGGACTGGCCCCCCTTGAGGTTCCAGAACATCAGCTCACTTTGGGCTTCTTGTCCTCAAGGGGAGGGGGGCAGACAGAGAGTATGGAGCTGGGGGGACAGCATGCGAAACACTTAATTTGCTGTATTTGGCTTTTATGAGCTATGCTAATTTTCCGAATGTGGCCACAGTAGTTAACTCCAAAGGACTCAAGGGGAGAATGTCGCATTTCTTGTTTTGTTACTTTGGTGGCCCAAGAAAAAGTTTACACTTCATACTTGAGGGTGACACAGCACATGTCCCAACCCGGCCTCCATCTCCAAGGAGAAATGGATCTGTCCCAGTGTGACAGTGTTAACCTCCCTCCAAGGGACTAAAAAGAAAGAGGTAGTGGGTTCTGCAATCCATCAAAAAATGGTAACAATAGTAACAACCCAGATACCTGGGAGAGGAGTGGGAAAGAAGCGACCACAGAAGTGCCCCTTTTGCATATACTAATCCCTAAGTAAACCAGGGAATCTGCCCTTTAATTTACAAATACACTAAGCAAGCCGTCGGAGGCTCTAAGACTTGTGAAATCCGCTGCCCTCACCAGCCTGGCCTGGCCCCCAGGAGGACCCAGCAGTCTGGGCTCAGACACCGAGCTCCCAGCGTCTGCGCCCAAGACTGCTATACGTTTGGGACCAGCTCCGACTCCGGGCGCTGTCCTTCTGGCTGCTGCTTGGGGCTGCGTTTGCATTATGAGATCCGGGAGATGGGGATCGCACACATGCATCAAAGGCGGAAAGTTAGGAGGCTTCCTCCCAGCCCACCGCTCCTCCCTCCCACCCCCACCCCTGTTTTAAACCAGCCAGAGGAAGGATGCGATTATAGAAAGCAAAACAGCATTTATCCTACTTCCTCTGAATGACAAAACCAGGCCCAGGCGGGTGGCTCCCTCCTGCCCCAGGCCCCCCAGCCTCGAGCTCCCAGGACCCGAGGCTCCCACCTCAGCTCCCACGGCCCCTTCCAGGCCCACCGGCACCAATAACCCACTTTCTGTTTTAAAAGTAAATCCTTTCTCGCAATCTCCCGTTTTTCTCATGGGAAGGTCACATCCAGGGCCCAAGGCTGACTTACGCAGCAGGGAGGCTGGGCTGCACTTTGTGGTAGGGATGTTTACAGAGTTAAGTGGGGAATTGGCGTCCCAGACTCGGGAGGCCTAAGGAAGTGGGATTTCTGACCTCTGGACACCACTCCCTGTCAGGCCTGAGACCTTGATGTGCCGCAGGGCATTAACCCGGGCCCAGGAAGGCGTGGGCACTCACTAGTTGCCAAACTTATTAAGTCCCTTAAAGTTCTTGAGCCTCTATTTCACCATCAATAAAATGGGTAAATAGTACTGATGACACAGTAGGTTTACAGCAAGGAATTTTAGAATGTCCAGAGCCCTGCCGTTCAATGTCCCCAGTGTGTTTGTGTCAAGCCCAAACTCATTGTGTGTTGACTCCTCTGAACTCTGCTGAAATGCCCTCATTGGTTACCAGGAGGCCAGCTGCGGCCCCACAGATGAGATAAGATAATACGGTGAACGGTGCCATAAAGCACCGAGCAAACTCGTGTTTAAATTCTTTGAGTCCTTCATCTCCACACCCTTGGAATCTTTTGGAGTTTCTAACAGGGTGGAGAGAGATGCCGGAGGGGACAACCACAGACGCCTGGCTCTTCCGCCTTGTTTTGTTCACAAAATACTGTGTATCTCCAGTCTGATGGGAATGGGAAAAGATGGGGTTCTCCTGGCTTTGGATAAAGTCCCCCCACAAGAGCCCTTTTTCCCACCTTTCCAAGAGGTGCAGTGGGGGCAGAGAAGTCTTAAAGACCAGGAGACAGATGTCGAAGGGGCTGTGGGGCAGTGACTTTTCCAAACTGCATAAGGATGGGGGCCCAAAAGGGATGCTAAAGCCAGAGGAGAAATTGGCTCTCCCAGGCCTGGCTCCCGGCCTCATTGGCAGGATGCGGGTGCAGGTGAGCAGACCTCTGCCGCATCTCTCTGGGGAGGAGGGTCAAAGGTGGCCAGGGCACCCTAAAGAGGGTCAGGGATCCGACACCAGGGCCCCTAGCCCAGCTCAGCCCTGGTTGGTGACTTGCATCAAGCAAGTTCAGTCCTCTTAAAATAAGGTCTTGGTGTCTGAAACAGGGCACAGCCACAGGTCCCTGCCTCTGCCTACACCTCGGGGTTCCAGTGATGACTGGTGAACTAATAATGAGCATCACTTTGCAAACGCTCAAGCGCTGCGGGAAGGCTGTTAATTATTACTATGAGCCAAGCTAAGCCCCCAGCACTTCAAATCCCATCCCGCTCCCAGCGAAGCTCAGGACCTCGCCAGCGAGGTGCTGGCCTGGAGGACGGCATTTCCTCCTGCCTCGGCCTCTGCCACTTTCCCTTCGCGAGATCCTGCTTCGACACCTGCGGGACCCATGGAAGAGCATGATTTACTGCTAATATCGGGTTAGATTTCAGTTGGCTCATCTTTAAATGGAGGGCACACCTCGCGGTGTTGTGAACTTTACACCCCCTTCATTCCCCAGACCAGAGACCCCGGTGAGCAGTGGAACAAAAATAAGCGAAGTGGCCGAAGCGCAGGGCTGGGGCTAGAGAGGCCGAGGAGCAAGCGACCCGCAAACCCAGCTAGGGTTCGCCCTCCACAGACCAGCGAGTCTGCAAGTGTGGGCAGCACTTTGCACAGCGAGGGGACCCGGGTCACGCGGTGTGCGCAGTGTACCCACGGGATGTCCTGCATGCGGCCGGCGCGCTGAACTCTGGGGATAACAAGGGGCCAAGAACAGCTGTGCCTGCTTTCCGGGGCGCACAGTGCAGAGGGGTCCCCGTCCCCCCGGCCTGGAAACCAGCCCCCGGCTTCCTCCAGTACCCCTCGTCCCCGCCCGGGCGCGCACTCACTCGGCGGCGGCGAGTATCTGCCGGGTTCCTGCATCCACGCCGCTCCGTCCTCTGAATTTTCCGACTTGACCGAGGCGGTCTCGAAGGGCTTGACCAGCGAGCCGGGGCTGTGCGCTTCCCGGGCGCCGTGTCCCGGCAGCAGCAGTGGCCGCAGGGCGGCCCCGGCGGAGGCGCTTTCGGCTGGCCGCGGGGACGCCTCCTTGGGCGGCTTCTTGTCCGACATGAGCGCCTCCACGCTGAAGGGCAGGCTGGAGACCTTGACGCGTCGCTCCTCTGCAGCGCCCTCGGCGCTCCCGGGCCCCGGGCCGGGCCCGGCCACCATCGCCGGGCCCTCCTCATCAGACGAAAACAGGTCATTGCCTTTGGACGGAGAAGCCATGACTTCTCTGCCCCACGTAGCTCCCGGCGCGCGACTCGGCTGGCAGCCCGGCAGCGGCGACTCAAACTTTTTTGGGGGGGAGACGGGAGGGGCGCTCCGGGAGCCGAGCCTTTCCTCCTAGGGGAAGTGGGAGACTCGGATCAGCCAATCCTCGCCGGCCCTGGCGATGACGTCACGGACGCTCGCCTCCCATTGGCTCTTCCGGCAGAGGGTCGGGCCTGCCCCCTCCCCACCCCCCGTTTGAAATAAATTAGGAGTTAATTACAGGAGCAGTCAGCAGAGTTGTTATTAGGCGATCCCTCAAGGTTTATAATCACGCCAAAACTGAAAAGTCCAAGGCGTAATTAAAGCCGATTACTTAAAGAGGAAGTTCACCGAGTCCCATTTCTTCTGTTTTGACCCCTCTTTGAACAGGTACCCCGCGTCTGTATTACTCCCACCCACCGCCCCCCCCTCGACAGAGCGCGTTGTAAGTCAGCAACTGATATTGCAAAAACGTGTATGAAGCGCCTACTGTGCGCCAAAGCTGGGCTAACTTTGCAAATTTGGGAGTCAGCACTGCACACGCACCAGCCTCCCTCGCTAAAGCAGGTAACACAGCGGAGGGCACTGAGACAAGTATTTCGCTCTTAGTCCTCAAGGGTGTCCGCTATTACCCTGCGTCCCCTGGACGGAGAGGGGCTGCAGCGAGCCCGAGAGGTGGTCCCGGGCTGCTCCCTCCCGAACAGTTCCGACTGGACAAGTTAAACCAGCGGTCCCCCCTGTCCTCCACTCGGAAAGAAAACCATTGCACTGAGAAGCGTGGAGTCCGCGTGTTTTCCTTCCCCTGAAGCTCCTTTCTGGGCGGTATCCAATGCGACCTTTTCCTCCAGACTGCACGAATTGTGTGCATACACGCATTTGTCTGAGCTTGTGTTTGTTAGGTACGTTTTTAGGTGCCAGTGTTTGCCTTGGAGGGGAAGAGAAGGGAGGGAAAGGCACGGTAATATCTGATGCTTACTCCCTCCGAAAATCTCAGAAATACGGGGTTCCAAGTTTGCACACCCCAGGCCTCTGGATCTTTTTGGGAAGCACATTGTTATTCATGGCACCTGGATGAAAAAAAGAAGAAGAAGAAGAAGAAAAGAAAAGACAGAAACATCGATATCTCCACCCCACTCCAAATTATACCCTGGGTAATTACATCTCAAACCTTAGCGAGGAGTGTCTCCGCCTGGCGAAGGGGAGAGCGAGCTTCCAGTGCTCGGAGGCCTGGGATCTCTGTAGGCCGCTGGGCCCAGACCCACGGATTTAAATGACTCTTTCCAGGCTGCGGCTGCTTTTCCCTGAACCGTTTTCTCTGAACCATTATTCTGCAAGTGAGGAGGTAAACAGAAGTCTCCCAGCGCAGGGCCTTGCACACAGCACGTGCTTGCTAAACAGCCCCCCGAGCCTTGAAGGGAAGGGACCTTGTCAGTACTGAAACCACCACGCCTTGAAGGCTCCCTCTCCCTTCAAGAGTCTCGGAAACTCGACCCCCAGACCCACTTGCCAGAGCACTTCTGTGCTGCCCTGTTCCCTCCACCCAGACCTCTGCCTGGACTGAAACTGTGCTGCGCTGGGACAGCAGAACAGACATTATCTGAATCTCCAAGGATAAAATGCACCAGCACCGGCCAGCTAGTTCAGTGTGATTAGAAATGGTCCTGAAACGTTAAAAACAAAGAAGTCCTAACTCTGGCCTTCTGGGTCCTTCTCCCACCACTAGGAACAAGCACATTCTTCTTATTTTTTCCTGTCACAAAGTGGAAAATCAGAGACAGTTAAAGACAACAACAACTATGAAAGCTATCTGGGGATGTATGCATTTTTCCTCTGGAGTCATGCTGGATGGTCGTTGGCTTGATAGGCATCTCAGATACAGTGCAGGTAAATCCAGATTGAGTTCTGTGCCTTCTAGAGGTGCCCAGCGAGGTGCAGGCTCCACATGGTGGAAGCAAACTCGGAATTCATTTCCCCCCCAGCTGCCACAGGCTAACAGAAGGGCTCAGCTGTCAGTGGGGACGTACCCCAGCCACCGCTTTATAATTGTTACTACAAACTCCTTGTTAATATCTGTCAACGGAGGGACACACAGGCTCGTGCCTGGGAAAATGAAAATAAAACTCCATGCTGCTCGAGCTCTTTTATTTTGATGAACTTTCCAGGGAAAGGAGAAGCCAGGTTCTGCCCGCTACGCTGGGACCCTGATGTCCAGGCAGAGAAGGGAATTTATGAAGGCAGAAATAGAAGATGGTAGAGAGCAAAAACAACAACAACCAAAAACCACGCCTGGTGTTCCAAGCCAGAGTGCCGAACTTTGGCTGTACGCAGGAGAGATGCCCGCGGGGCCACCACCTACCCAGCTCCTGCCAGCTCCCTCCCCAGCTCCCTGCCCCCTGCCCCCTGCCCAGGTGGAGACAACTTCTGCTGGGAAAAAGGGGGGCACCTCAACACAACTCGAACCCTTTCTGGAGAGCCCCCTTGGTGCATTTGCTCCTGCGTGGGCTGCGTTTTCAGAACATTGTATTCATCGCTTCCTGGTCCGGGGACCCTGGCCACCTTACTCCGTCCGCCTCCCTCAAGCTGCTTTTTAATCTCTAAAGTGAGCGAGAATAACCCTGCCCGCGACGGTTCCTGTGGTGATTAAATTCAAATAGGCTACGTAACTAGAAGATGTAGGGGAATCAACAAAAAAGTACTGTATATCAAAAGCAGTCACAATTTATGGACTTCTTTCTCTCTGCCAGATTTCCAAAATGAGGCGCATCTCCCGCCTTCTCGGAGTTCACGGTGGGTTCTCCGTAAAATCTCCGAAGCTGAGAATTTGGCTGGACCTGAAGTGTCCAGCCCCTCAGCGGAGTAGGTGTCGCCCCTGAGTGGGGGACTGGCTTTGGCACGTAGGTGGCATTCAATAAAGGCTTGCAGGCAGAAAAGTGGGGTTCCAGTGGGAACCCAATTACCGTTGAGCGTCCACTCGGCGCAATGCAGGAGCGTCCGGACCTGTACTCCAGGACCCAACACACCCCTCTGGTTGGAGATGGTTTTCTCTATTTCACAGATGAAAGCCTAGGGCTAAGAGGCGCTCAGTATGCTGCCCCAGGTCACGCAGGTAAGACGTAGGGGACCCGGGAACTGCCCGGCACCTCGCAGGCCCCTGCGCACAGAGCTGCAGTTCCCCACGTTCCCGCGCTCCGCGCGCAGTTCGCACCCGCTGGGGCCCTGCGTGGAGCAGCGGCGCACGCGCACCGAAGGTCCCCAGCGAAAACCCTCCTTGCAAACCGTGGAGAACGGCTCGCGGACCGCAGCGTTTGCAATCCCCAGGACCCATCCCCGGATCCCAGCGGCTAGGAGGAGGCGGGGGAGGCGGGGAGGAGGGGGCTGTAGACGGGCCAGGGCTGCGGGCAGGCGCCAGGCGCGGGGAGATGAAAGGCGGGCTCCAGGGGAAGGGGCTGCGCCGGGTGACCGGCTCCAGCCGCGCCGGGCGCCCCGCCCCCGCCCCGCCCCGCCTGGGCTGCCCGGGGCAGAGGCGGCTGCCCGCGCCGGAGCCGCGTTAATTGCTCTCGGCCCCGGCACTCAGCCTGCGCGGAGCCGGGACAACCTCGCTCCAGGAGGAATGACAATTCGCCCTAATGGGACAACCTCGCTCCCAGAGGAGTGACAATTCCTTCTAATGGGCCGCTCGTTAGCGGCCTATCCTCTCGAACCCGTGTATCAGAAGCGGGCAGACAAGCGGGCGCCAAGGTCCGCCTGGAATTCCACAACACCGCTCCTCCCGCCCCCAAACCCATCCATCCGCTGTGTGACCTCGGGCAAAAGGCTGCCCCTCTCTGAGCTCGTTTTTCTTACCTGGGCCGTGAGGGCCAGACGGGGCAAGGTCAGACCCCGGTGGGCGCGGGCCTATTCCCAGGAATTTGAGAGATCACTGAGTTACAGAGCGGGAAGGGGGAGAAAACGGGCATCAGGGTCACTGCTTGAGGTTCTTTGGGGGACGAATCCCTCTCTTGTAAAGTTCTAGACAATCAAAGCGGTTTTCTACGGTCCCCGCCCGCCCACTGAGGTCAGGACCCTTCGGAGCCAGGGCTGGAGACAAGGGGCCTTGTGCGGATGGCCCAGGCTGCCCAAGCCTGAGCTCTCCTGGGCTCCCACTTTACAGATGGGCTAATCGAGGCACAGACCCGGGAGAGGCCGGCCTGAGGGCTGCCGTGGGCGGAACCTAACAGGACGTGGTCCCCTGGAAGAGGCCCAGAGAAGGACATCCTGGGGGAGTGGGGGCGGGGCGAAATGGCGGTGGACACGTTGCGTCTCCGTCAGTCTGCAGCCCGGAGAGCAAAGGGCCAGGTCTGGGAGACTGCCACTTGTCCCTGGTCACAGCCTGTGTGAGGGCTGCGGAGGAGCAACCGGCCTGAGTGCGGATCCAGCCCTCTGAGGACTCGCCACCTTCCCTGCGCTGGGGGCGTGTCGGGGAGGGCGGGGGTGGGGGGCAGTAACTAACCCTTTTCAGAAAAGGGGCGCGCTACCGCCGGGCCTGCAGCTCCGCTGGCTGGTCAGAAGCTTCACCAGACACCCGCAGCAGCAGCCCCGCACTGCGGCTGCAGCGGGCGCCCACCCTACCGAGCGCCACCGCAGCTCTGCCTCCCGGAGCCCTGCCGGCTGGGACCAGGGTCGGCACTTACTTCTCGTGGGGCGCTGGACTAGTCACCCCACCTGTCTTCACCTCCCGGTTTCCTCGTGCGGAATGTGGGAGTGTCCAGCATTCCGTAAATGCTGAATAGTGTTATCATTTCTTAAGTCATCATTGAAAGTATTTTTACCTCCCTTTTCAATAGATCTGCCTGGCATCACACGTACGGGGGTCCTGTGACCCAGCAACGTTGGATGGTTTGTGGCAGGAGGCTGCAACTTTTTTGAGTCTTGTTTTTGAGCTCTGTGAAGTGGGGGTATCTACCCATTTCTTGAGAAGGAAGCAGGCTGGCAGCTGGGGCCAGTGAGGGGTGGGGATTAAGGGAAGAATAAAGACAAACAGCACGAAGTGACTGCTCTTTCCCAGCCCCTGGGCACCGGTTGCTGGCACCTCCCCAGCCCTGGCCTCACTGGAGGAAAGTTCCCAGGAGCAGGGCCCAGGCTCTGGCTCATCTGCACAGAGAGACCCAGAGGGCCCCTGAAAGACGTGTTTCCAGGAGGCCGGGTGCCCTGCTGAACCAGGGCAGCCAACCAGCACAGCACCCCAAGGATCTGGCCCTGCCCCTCCCTGGGGAGTTCTGCCCCAGACAGACCCCCAGCCCTGGTCTGTTTGCCCACCGGTAAAACCAGGAGAACCACCGGCCCTGGGCTGGGCTGAGAGGAGGTTAGAATCAGCATCAGCAGCTGTCCGCTCCCTCTCATCCCTCTCACCCCTCACACAGCCCTGTGTGAGGGGCCCTGGCTCCTCCACGGAGCTTCAGACTTGATAAGAGTTTCTCACAAGCAGTAAATACCTGGCAGAAATTCCAGCCAGGGGCTGACTGGTTCTGAAATGCATGTCTTTTGCCTGCGGCTGCAGTTGTAACGGTGGGAGGGGAGGCATCTGGAACCGCTCACAGCAATGAAGGATCTACTATTTCCAGGTTCTCCCAAAGTGACAGATGGGACTGTCGAGTCTGGGACAGGCTCCCTGACCAGCGAGGTCACCCAGGGAGAGGGCCCCATGGATAGTTGGGCAGGAATCTGAAATCTCTCTATCTGGTGGCCTCCAAATTGTTTCAGGTTCAAAACACAGCCCCCCCCACCCTGCCCTGGGCAGGGCAGAGGAGGGTAAAAGGATATGTAGGGGTGACTTAATGGACATAGTTATACTTTTTAATTGAGGAAAAGACAATCTCTTTCAATTGCCCACACCTAGTTGCCTGGTGAGGAATAGGCCAGGTTTGCTTTACCTGGAGGATGAAGACAATTAGAAGCAATTATTCTGAATTTCGTTAGTCATTTCTAGGGGAGAGGTCGGGCCACTGGAGCTGCAGCCCAGGCTCGTGCCAGCCCTGGGAGGGAGCCTGGGGTCCCCAAGGGCAGGAAGACCCCTCACCCCCTGCCGTACCATGCAAACGCGCAGGTAGGGCTCTGGGACTCCACAAAACACACCTAAGACTGCTCGCTCCCTATCATGCTGAGGCGCGAGATTCCTGCTCTCTTACTCCCTGCCTCTGCCCCTGCTTGTCCATCACCCCGTTTCACCGGAGAGGTAACTGCAGCTTAGAGAGGCACAGCCACTGGGCACTGGCCTGAAGTCGCAAAGGGAGTCTGCTGGGTGAATGCTTTGGTCCCGCCCCGCAGCCCCACTGCGCCTTCGCGCCTCAGGGGACCCTGCCTCCTCAGGCCTGGATCCACAGAGGGCTGATTTCAGGGTCTTCGAGATTTGTCATAGGCCTGCAGAGCCGAGCCCAGCGAAGAGCCGGAGGCACAGTGAGGGGTTCAGTAAATATTAGTTGAGTAGGGGCCGCCCACCCGCTCGGAAGGTCGCCTTCCCCAGGGATAGGAATGAACCTTGACTTGTGAGGGGTGGTCTCCGGGTCCTAACAACCAGAGCCCATGCTGGATTCTTGCGGGGAGGGGACAGATTTTTAAATTGTCCATGCGGGAAAACAGTGCTCGTTTTGCCCCAAACTCTCGCCTCTCTAGACTCTCAACCAACCTTCGCCCTGCCGCACCAATACGGACTCTTTCCCCCGGTGGAGATCGAGCTGGGGAGCTGTCACCTGCCCCAGGTCATGCAGCAACTAAGTGACCCGGGTGGCATTTGACCCCGGGTGACTCTGACCCCAAGCCCCAAGCTGGGTTGCCTTTTTCGTCCCCCACACCTCCACCTGGCATCCTTCTGTCCCTGCGCTAAAGCCACCAGAACACCTAGCATCACCCTGTCCTCTTCGCCCGCTTGCTCCTGTCATCTCTTGGTGTTGCGCATCTCCCAGATTTTCGGTGCATGTACGTACGATAGGGAATGATGAACTAAATGTATTGAGAAAATATAGACAGATCGTCTGAGGTTCTCCTTCCCTCGTAACAGCAGCTGGGCCTCGTTCTGCGCACGGAATGCCTGTCTTTGGTGGACGCTACCACCCTCTTCCTTGAACTGAGGGGAGTCTGGTCCTCAGACGTGGAAAATCTAGGGACATGTCGTTTCTCTGTTTAATTGTGTGTGTGTGGCGGTCGTTCTCTTCCTACCCTCTGCCCGTCCTCCAATCCCAGAAGATGAGAGTCTATGATAAAAGAGTGAGTGATTGGAAAATTCACTCTGCTCCTAATTCTGTCCACCACCAGGCTGACCAAGGTCTCCAAGGAGGGCACAGGGTGGAAAGGTCACAGGAGGTGGGGGAGGGGCTGGTTAGCACCCCACCTTGACCCTGTACCAGGTGTGCCTCCCGCAGCAAGTTCTCCCACTTCTCTGAGCTGAGCCACGTTCTCCCCACCTGAGAAGGGCATTTAGTGAGATGGTGGGTATAAGATGTGATGAGTGGTTAGTCCCTCCTGTCCCTGCTGCTGGTGTCCTGTGTCAGAGAGGAGAGTCTCTGAGTCAGCAGGTGCCAGGCCTGGGAGGCGACCTTGTGGATAATTGTCAAGGAATCGGCTAGAGCGAACGCCGTTGAGGTGGACGTCTGAAAATCGTGCTGGCTGAGGACCCTCGGGGCCTTTGGAGGCTCAGGCCTTCCGGGGGACGTGGAGGCAGAGATTCCAGACTAGCAGGAAGGAGCCTCCTCAAGGCACGTGACCCGAGAGCCATTCCCTTTTCTGTGATCTGTTAATCCCCCCGGGATGCCCAAGAGTCTGGGACAGCCTGAATGCCTGGGCAAGGAAGGCTGACGTCCTGTGGACCGAACTCCAGACTTCAGGCGGCAAGAGCTTCTAGCCAGGAAATCACAACCCCATCTCGCTTCCACTGCAGGCCTGCTCAGAGTTAACCCCTCCGTGGCTGACAAGACAGACAGTGACGTGAGTGTTTGTTTCAAAACGAGGGTTGATTTGAAGCTGAGCATCAGTTAAGACCACTGATGCTACCTGGGTAAGGCCGGCAGTGATGACGGTCGTTCTTCCACAAGAGAACAATCGTTCTCTGGCATCCGGGAGAGCAATGTTTGACAGGAGAAGCAGCCCAGAGTCAGGGTGGAGCCCTGCTCCCTTCCTCCTGGCTGGGCCGTCTGAGGCAAGGTCCCCCTCTGGACCTTGGACTCCTTATCTGTGAAGTTGGGGGATAGTGATCATTCCAATCTTGTAGGTTTGCAAGAATGTGCCACAGAGATAATAGAGCGAGGCTCGCACAGCATTGGACGGCTGGGGCTGTCAGTGTTATTAGTAAACAATGAGTGGGGGAGTCTGGTCCAAACACCGGCTTAGTTACCCCAGGCCTGGCTATCTGCTGGCGCAGTGGTCCGTGTGGAAGGGGCCAAGAGCTCTTCGAAAGCTGGGTTCTGTTTGGAAATCACTCGTCCTTGCGTGACTAGCTCAGCGCCAGTGCCTGACACACACACTGTCCTTTCCTCGAGGACGCTTTCAGGGTGTTCACAGAACATCCCTGGGCTCTGTAGACAAAGTTAATATATGAGTAAGTGGCAAATAATGCCGAAAATGTTTTCATTTGCCCTTTTCAAAAGTGATTCAACATATTGCCTGATCGGTCTATTTATTTATTTATTTATTTATTTATTTCCTTCTTTTCTTTTTTCTTCCTTCTTTCTTCCTTTCTCTTTCTTTCTTCTTCCATCTTCTCTTCTTTCCTTTCTCCATTTCTCCTCCTTCTCCCCGGCAGCTGCGGGCTCTTGAGTGCTGCACCCGGAAAACACACGCCCCCCAGGCAGGTGCTGCCCTCTGAAGCCATCCCCTCTAGTGGGCAGACACCTTCATCAAGGACCCGGTCACCCCAGGGAGGTCAAAGCACCACCCAAAGCCAGATGCATCTTGCAGAATTCTTTCCTTTCACTCCCACTGCGTTGGCCTGAGTCAGTTTATGAAACATCTGAATAAGTTGCCAACACTTAAAAATCAGGAGACTTTCCATAGAAAGCTGGCATTCTGGCTCCTTTGGGTGACCCTGGGTGTCTTCTATTACGGTCTCCTGTGGGAATTTCAAAGGCAATAAATATGCACCTTGGCCCCTAAACCGAATCAAAGACGTGTAGGCAGCCAATGCTCCCCCTCGTTCTTGTTCTGCGTGGCCTCTGACCTACCCGGGACCCCCAGAGGGAGCTGGGTTCACATCTCTTGTGGACCCCGTGTACACACAGACACAAAGTAGCACGTATACATTTTTACAAGTGGGAATGGATGGTTTCTTTGTGTGTGCGACTCTATGTGTGTATCTGTCCCCTTGTGTGACTTGCCGTGTCTAATTCACCTTGTGCACCTCTCATCCTGTCACTAGACGTAAATCTAATCCACTCTTCTTATTTTCCATGGTAGAGATATGTTACCATTCATTGAACCATTTCCTTATCGATGGACACCTTTTTCATTTTTTTCTCCCCCAAATTGCACTACTATCAACAAGTCTTGAAAACAAAATGCTTGCAAACGTTCATACTCACCCTCTTGTTTTTAAAGGTTTCATTTCTAAAACTGAGCATGCTGGACACAAGCATGTGCATTTTTTAATCTGAACCAATATTGCTAGATTCTTTTGTAAAACCCTGTTCAGCGTACCTTCCAACTAGCGGCACCCATATCCACCCCCTCCCCTGACCCCAGCTCTCAGCTCTGCCAGAACTGGGCAGCATGACTCCGTTTTAATTTCTGCCAAGGCCAGGGTTTGAGCAGGGGAGCACTAGGGTTCCATACCCATTGGGGAAACTCCCCGGGGACGTGTGGTGGAAGTGGGGAGGCGGTGGGAATCTGGAAGCCGCAGAGCCAGTGAGGGGGCCGCTGCAAGGCTCCAGGAAAGGTGGGAGTGAGTTGAGCGCTAAGTCTGGAGGAAGTGGAGATGCTGGCATCTCAGGGCAAGGAGACAGAAGACAGACTGTCCTCATGCTACCCTCCTGCTGTTTATCACGGCCCTTAGTGACCAGACACCCCAACCCTCCTGTTCCCCGAGCTCTACTCCCAACAGCCTCACGTGTCAGGAGCCCTGGGCCAAGGCAGCGGACTCCCTGCCTCTGCTCTGGGCCTTGCTGAGTGGGCAGGGCAGGGAGGCGACAGAGGAGCTTCCCGCAGGGCCAGCCGTGCCAGTGAAATCACTGGTGGCTTCACAATGTCACTTGATAATTAGCAGCATTGTTTCATCTCATGCTTGCTGATCTGCTTTTGAACCTCTGCAGCACCTGGCAACAGGTGTGTCGAAGCAATGACGATATTCAAAGGCTTGGCATTCTAGAAAAGGGCCAGGTAGGCCCTGGCTGCTGAGACTGGGTTCAGGTCCTAGCTAGTGCGCTTGTTTTCCTGCGGGTCTGTGTGAGCTTATGAGACTCCTGGGAAGCCCTGGAGTCTAGGGACCGGGCCACCTTGTTCTAAAGGGTTTCCCCACCCCCGAGGCAGGCTGAGGCAGCACTCCAGGGCCCAGGAGAACCTGAGATTGCCATCAGTACAGGACGGTCCATCCAGCCAGCGTGTTTGCTTAGCCTTTAAATGGTCCAAGAGAGTGTGGTCAGTTTTCCTTCACAATAGGTCCATCTGACTTTGTAATAAGCTCCATTCTCCACGGGGCAGAGTGCAGGCCAGCTCGGGCCCAGTCGCCAGGATTTTGACGCTTACCTGACCTCCCGACTGATTCCTGAGCAGTCCCGAGGACCCCCCAGCCCAGCGGCATCGAATAGAAGTGTCAGCAGCCCTGGGTGTGGACCAAAGGTGAGGGTGGGGCGGACACTGACCGTTCGCTCTGGCTTTGGCAGCAGGGCCTCCAGCCAACGCCAGGCCTGGTCTCAGGAGAAGCGGGTCCTGTCATCAGCCCCGCCCAGGATGTGGTCACACGGTGCTGGGCGAGGAGTGTGGACTCTGGGTCACTCAGACTGAAATGTGGGGCTCTGTGACCTCGGACAAGTCCCTTCACCTGTCTGAGCCTCAGCTTCTTCATCTGTAGGGTGGGGTGGTAATGGCACCGACCTCAGAGGATTGTCAGGAGCCTCAGTGATGAAGGAGAGCAAGCCCCTGTCGCTGTGCTCAGCATAGTGTAGGCACGTGGTAAATGGAGGTGGCGGTTTTTGGAAACCATTGACTGAGTGACTGGCAGAGTCCGGTGGCCTCTGTGAGGAGGAGGAGGGGCGATGGGAATTGTTTTCCCGCTCCGGGCGCGCTTGGTTTTTGTGGCTGGCTCCTGGTCACCTGGGCAAGGCCCGCCGGGGAAGCCACGCAGGGGCCGAGGTGCCGGCTGGGCTGGTCGCTGACACCCTCGGCGTCAGTCCCTGTGACAGCCAGAGGTTGTGGGGACAAGGGGCTTAATCGCCTTGGTGCAAGGGCGCTCCAAACCGATTGGCGTCACTTTAAAACAGAAAGAAATAGTTTAATTAATAAATTAAGTTAAAAAACAACACCAAGAAACACAAAACCCAGTTGCTGTCGAAGGGAGAGAGTTCCTTGGATTTGTTTATAAATGTAGTAAAATAAAGGCAAGCAGCTCCAAGTGTTTGGGGGCTGACCACCCCCACCCCCCATCTTCACGGGGCACGTTTCCCATTACGGGGGGAAGTGCCAGCCACACATGGGCAGAACGAAAATATGCAGATGGGAGAGTAATGAGGGGTGTTGAGGTCGTGGGATATTCTACGAGTTTGTTTTCCAAATCATCTTGAATGTTCCTTTACTTTTACAATTAAAAAAAAAAGTTTCAAAAATCAACTCAACGTTGAATTTGGCTGGAATGAATTCATTTTGTTGGTGTGATTTCTCCCTAGATACACCCTTTTATTTGCTGCAGGAAAGGACCATACTGGTTTTATTTTTATCCCTCTGTTTCTCTTACGTGCATTTCCGATCTATTCTGTGGGAGCAGGAGCAGTTAGAACCTGGGCACCCATGTCAGAGACGGTCCCCTGGCAGCCCTTGGGTGGTAAGGCATGGAGGTCATATGCTGCCATCTCTTAGCCTTGACTGTGTCCTCCCTATGTACAGGTGGGGAAACTGAGGCTAAGGAGGACGAGCCATTTGTCCAAGCTTAATTAGCTATTATCAGGATAAAGCATGTTTTGAATTTCAGCCTCCGAGTTTAAGCTGAGTTCCCTTGTCGCCCCAAATAAGTCCCTTCCCTGGAAAATGGCATCTCTCTGGCAATATGAAGACCAAGACGGGGGTGCTGACACCCCTGCCTTTTCTGGGAATCTGTGGGACCCTCTAACAGCTTGCAAAGGGGGCAACCAGGCAAAAAACCAAAAAATCTCTGTTTGTCTCAGTCTCGCACGCTGAGCCGTTTCATGGTTGAGAAACCCAAGCGCCGTACAAGCGATACGGACAGAAAGCAAATAGAGGCAGAAAACAAATACAGATCTGGTTTGAGAAGGAAAGCCAGCATTCCTGATGATCAGCAACACTGCTTCTTTAGACAAATATTTACCCACTCCAATTCTTCTCCCGTTTTTCTTCCTCCCTCCGACACGAGCGGCCCGCTGTCTTGGCGGCCGCCCGGCCCTGCTGGAGCAGACGGCAGTCAGCGTTTCTGCTGTAAAGGCATGTTTTTCTGGGGTTTATTACTCAGTTGTAAAAATGCGCTCTAGGCAAAAAACTTGGCATATGAAGGCTCATCTCAGAGGTAATTGGTGGGGATTTTTTTTTTAAAAAAACCTTTTTTCTTTTTACAGACGATCTTGGGAAGGGAGAGAAGAAGGTCAAGAATTTACTGTTGGGAACTGTGGGTTCCTCCCCCATGGGTTTTCCTCTTCGGTTTGTTCTGTATTATTTCTGATCTCCTCTAACCAGATATTTGGGGGCCCCATTATAGAGGCTGTGATCCCAGGCATTTGTTCACTCATTCTTCCTCTGACCAATATTTACTGAGTGCCTACTACGTGCCAGGCCCTGCTCTGGGCTCTGGAGAGTGAGTGGCAGAGAACACTATGCTCGTGGCCTAGCTGCTCCTCGCGACACGCACACACTCTCACACGCACACTTCACGTGTTACCAGAGGGAGCACCGGCCGTTTGTAATAAGTGGTTGGAGGAGCGGGAATGCAGGGAGCGGGTGTGGGATTTGGGGGCTCTCACTTCAGATGCGCTGGCCTGGGAGCCCTCCGAGGAGCCCTTGTTTACTCCGAGACCAGAGGCTAACAGGAGCCTCAGGGCAAGTCTGGAAGAGGCGTTGTCGGGAAGAGAGGAGAGCGTGCATGCAGGCTGCGGAGAGAGAGCTTGGCCCCGCATCCGGACTCCATTGAACGGGGGGCATGGAGGGATAATACTGACACCCACTGGGGGCACAGGCAGATCATGAAGAGGGTGCACAGGGACGCTGTGGAGGATGCTCAGCAGAGCGTAAAGTGTTGGAACTCTATCTCTAGAAGATCCTGGGGGCTCTTGGAGGAGGATGGGTGGGAGGGGGCACCATGAAAGCAGGAGCCTGTCCAGGAGGTGGCCGCCCTTGTCCAGAGGAGGCTCAGAGATGAAGGGAAGGGTGGTTCAAGGGAGAGCTGGACAGGCCCTGCTGGTGGGTGGGGCAAGGCAGGGAGGGCGGGGGGAGGGGGGGAGGAGCGGGGAGGAGGAGGAGGCCAGGGCGGTCAGGGAGAGTGGGTGCCGTGGTGCGAGGCAGAGAGGGGACAGGAAAGGCGAAGGCAGGGAGAGGGGCTGAGAAGGCCCTGGCTTCCGGCCTGTCCTGCTGCGTGGTGCTGACCTTGAACATGTGGAGAAGGGCGGTGTGAGGGGCTGCGTGGTCTGGTGGCCTGGACTCTGCAGTCGCCCAGCCGGGGTCCAGTTCCAGCTCGGCCACATTCCAGGGGGCAACCTGGGGCAAGTGGGTCACTGTGCCTCAGCTTCCTCCTCTACAAAGTGAGAGAAACAGTCGCATCTGCCCTGTGCGGGTGGCATGGGGGTCGCGTGAGCTCCTCAGGGGTGTTCAGAACAGCACATGTTCAAGCAATTCGCAAACGGAATTCCGCTTTGGAGCCCTATCGGTGGGCTCATCCGTTCCGCAGACTCTTTCTGGGGGCTTGTTCTCTGCTGAGGGGCCAGCCCTTAAATAGGTAATAAGTGACGGCACTGTGACAGGGGCCTCTGGGGAAAGTGGCAGGGTCTATGGGAACAGCAATTCGATTGGCTGCGGGGGTTAACAGGGGCGCCTCTGACAAAGTCCTGGCAGTTGAGGAGGCTTCGGCAAGAAGACAAGTTTCGTGGTTCGGGGGTCGTTGTGGACCTAGGGAGGCGTAGAAGGCCCCGAGGTGGGACAGGGCGTGGTGTGTTTGAGAAACAGCGTGTTTGGAGCAGACCAAGCGAGGCAGAGCGCAGCAGGGGAGGCAGCGGGCCCGATGGCCCCGTGCAGCCGGGTCATGGGCAGGAGTCGAGGTTTATTCTAAATGGGGTGGGGACAGGATTGGCCGTTTCAGGCACGAAGAGAGAAAAGCTGACATGTTCTTACAGAGATCGCTGTGGCTGCCGTGTGAATTGGGCATACGTGTGGAGCAGGGATGGTAGCCCAGTGGCTTTAGAGAAACTGTGTCGAAAAGAGGCAAAGCTGTGATTCTCCAAAAGACAGTGGCGGCTGGGCGGAGGGTGGTGACAGTGCAGGTGACAGAAGTGGACATGCCTGAGAAAAAATTTGAAGGCAAAGCCAATTTCTCCTCTACAAGGTGGCTGTAGGAATTCGCTGAGAATGCAGATTTGATCTGGTGGCTCCCCTGCTCAAATCCATCAATGGCCCCCCAGGGCTGTGGCCACCTGGCCAGCCCCCCTCTCTCCCGGCAATAGCTGGCACTCCCGCGCCCTTCCTCTGTGCCCGGGAATCTGGGCCTTCTCTGGAAAGACTGAAGACAAAAATGAAAGGATAATCTGTTGGAACATAGAAAAAGGATATAATTGGCAATTTGCAGAAGTAGAAACATAAAGAGTGAAAACATCTGAACAAATGTTCATCTCTTTTCTGATTGAAGAAATGTGACAGGTGTTCGATTTCCAAGCCTGGGACTGCTCCTGTGCCGCCTCAAATAACTATTCTTTACGGTCCTCACAGGACTGTGTAGTTTACAAAGCAGGACACATGCCTCATCTTCTCCAGTCCCCGCAGTAGCTCAGCTGGGCGGCAAGTGTGGAGGTAACTAGCCCCATTTTACAGACGAGGAAGTGGAGGCTCAGAGAGGAGGAAGTAACTTGCCTTTGTTCTTAAAAAGCAATAGCAACAATGTCTATAGAACCACTTAGAGCTTACAAAATGCTCTCTGGCTTTGGACGTTACACCAGCTCCGAGAGGTAAACAGGCCCGGCGTTCTTACTGGTATTAAGTAGCAGTCTTCTTAGTGTGACAGATGGGCAATGGTTAGAGCACCACGAGGCTCAGAGAAGTTAAGAAAGCAGATGAGACACGAGCGTTTGTTTGTCAGACACAAAGGTAGTGCTCTAGCTACGCGATAGGCCGAGTCCTTCTCCTAACCCTCAGGAAAATACGTGCAAGGGCTTCTCATTCACTCACTCGCTCCCTCCCTCCCTCCCTCACTCACTCATTGGACAGATGTTTCCAGAGCCTGCTGTGGCTCTGGTACAGCTCTAGGCACAGGGAATACAGCAGCGAACAAAATAAAATCCTTGCCTTCACCGAGCATATATTCTTTGGGGTATGGGTGTCACAGAATATAAGCAAACAAAGAAGTACATGCTATACCAGATGGCACTTGGTGCAAGGGAGGGAACTAAAGCAGCATAAGGCGACACGGGGGGGGGGGGGGGGGAGCGGTGTTAGGAGAAACCCTAGTGCGGTACTAGCCCCGGGGAGAGCAGGGTCTACACCTTGAGGGTTTAAAATCTGCTCAGAGTTTTTAGATGTTGCTTCACAAGTCCTTATTACCATAGCAAGTGGGTGTGGGGGACCTCAAAGCTGAAAGGCTAAGTGGCCAGTTCACAGACTCGTTGCTAAGAGGCTGCAGATTTAAGGCCAGAAGCTGCCCCTGCCTGGCACCAGGCTGGCACTCCTGATGGGCCCATGTTCTCAGCGAGAAGGCTTGGAGACAGTGCTGCGCAGCCAGACTGGAGGCAGCAGGGGGAAGTGGGGGTGACGGGAAGTGTGGCCCCATCAGTGGGGAGGACAAGACCCTTCAGGGCCTTGAAGTCCTCCTCTGCTAGGTGGTGGGAAGCCACAGGGGGCTTTTAAGTAAGAGCAAGACAGTGTTTTATTTCTAGCAAGCCCTTTGCCTGGAGGGGAAGCGAGGAGATCTAGGGGGCTCCGCACACTGGAGGGGTGGGGGGCAGGGGAGCTTCCTCTTAGCCAATCTGCCTGTTAAAGAAATCCCATCTAACATAAAAGTAATTAAACCGGGGTTCATGGACCACTTGGGGGCAAGGAGGGGAAGAATGCCCGTGAGCCTGGATGGGAAAACATTGCATCTTTATTTTTGCTGGCCTGAACCGAGAAGTATCATTTCCGTTCCTTATAAATGTAGCCAACAACTCAGAGCAGCCTGCCAGTGACTGATTTTGTAACCAGTAGACATATGCGTTCTGGTGGGTCCCAGCTGTACAGATACCTTGAAACTTCGTTTCTGCTCATCACTACTTCAAGTGCTACATGAACACAGAAGCAGCTGCAGGAGCACGTGGCAGCATTTTGGTAACTGTTTTTAAATATAACTGGGTGCTTTGATTATTTGATCGGATGCATTTAAAACCATTATTCTGAGAAGTCCACAGGCCTCAGTAGCTGCCTGCAGGGTCCAGAGAAACAGCAGAGGTTCGGAACAACGGAGGGGCCGCTGTGTCCCAGCTTCCTTTAACTCTTCTTCTCTGCTTTGTTTCTCTGTCAGGCAGCAGTGCCTCGGGCCTGGAGACTCCCGGAGGCTCAGGTCTGGTTGGGTGCAACTCTCTAGGCTCTGGGCTCAGGGATAGAGCTCAGAAAATGTTATTATTAATTTGGATTTCATGTTGGCATTTAAAAACCAAGGGTTTTCACACACATCTGGCTTTCTGGCACCTCGTACAGAGTCAGAAGGTCTGGCCTTCTGGCCCTCTCCTCGCCCCCTGGTGTGATGGCTGGAGTTAATAGCAGCCACCTCTGCGGACAGAGCACCCCTCTCCAACTTCCCACAGCTCCCGGGCACCCCACTGAGGGTATACTTCCTCCCTAACCCCTAAGGCATTTGGGGTCTTGATGCCCCAATGAGGGACCTGTTTGGGGGCACAAACAGGGAGTGGCGGTTCCCTGAGCTCGTCCCAGCTGCACTGCTTACCGAGGAGAGAACGCCTGGACACGGAAGCTTGGACCAAGCCCCAGTAATGGCTCAGAAGGCAGGGAAATGGGGAGCCACAGACAGCTCCAGGCCTCCCCGATCCCACTGCCTCTTCTTGCTTCACTGTCCTTGCTTCCTGAGAACCTTCCAGTAGCTTCTCAGTAGTTGCTCCAAGAGTCAACTCCAGGCCTGGAGAATGTGCCGAGCTCCTGCCCACCCCTGCCCAGCTCCTCCATGCTCTCCTCCTTCTCTGTGTTTGGGAGAAATGGGAGAAGGGTCACCTCCTGGGAGGGGGGGGACCCTGACCGCTCTCTGGAGCTATGCCCCTTCCCCTGCCCCAACACCCTCTCCCTCACCATACTGCTGCTTTTTCTCAAAACTCTTACCATCTTCCAAAAATCGGGTTTCTGAGTGACTTGTTCACTGCCGGTGCCCCAGCCAGCACGCAAATGTCCCCATGGCAAAGGCCTTCCTTCAAACACCAGTGGATAAACAGCTCTGCGATGAGTGGCCTAGGATTGGTGGCCTCGTGCCATCCTCGTCTGCACCTGTCTCTCTCCCCCTCCGCCCCTCCCCAGGGGTCAGTCAGGAGCAGGGACCTGCCAGGATGACTGCTTGGTAACTTACTTTGCAATCTTCAGAAAGCTGCCTTTTAAACCTGTCAAGATATTCTTGTAGCAAAAGTGGTGACTTCCTGGCAGGGCCTAGAGAAAATCCCTTAATTTTTCCTTGGAGAAGCCCCAGAGATACATAATACCGACCCCCTGGGGCCATGTATGAGAATGAAACTCATCAGGCACAGGGCCCTGCCAGCACATAGTAGGTGCTTGGCTAGGGCAGAGCGCCTCACCCTTCCCCGCCCCACCCCCACCCACCCCCTTTCAGTCGGAGCTGGAAGAAAGCGCATCAATCACCGGGTAATTTATGCAGCATGATATGCCTTTATTATTCCACGCCGAGTCGGGGCTCCTACTGTCCAATGAAGGTCAAAAGGAGGTATGGCTTTTATCTCTCCAGCAGCTCTGGAGACGCAGGGGGGAGGGGGCGAGCTCCCAGAGGCTTCCTCCTGAAAACAAACAGACCCTCTCGCCGGCCCTGAATAGCTTTCCTCAATCAAAGCTGCAAACCTCCGTGAGCAGCGGGACTCCGCCCTGAGACTGGACGGGGCTAATAAAGCATTGAATGGAGAGAGTGACCCCGAACTGGCCGAGGGGGTCCCCGCTGGGCCCGGGCCCGCGCCTGCTGCCTCGTGGAGAATCCAGAGGTCACGTGTCATTAGTCAGTGTCTTGCGGCCACCCTTTCAAAATCATCGATAAAGGGGACGGGGACCCTTTCTGTTTCCAACCCCGAAACGATTTTCTTCTTCTCTCTTTTCTTTCTGTTTCCACCGGTGGCAGAGCCGCCGCGGCACACGCTTTTCTGGTTTTCTTTCAGAGGCCCAAAGAACTGGTTGGAAATCAGGAGTTTCATGCTTTGGGAGAAATAAAGGTCGGACCGGATTCTTTTCTTTTTGATGCCGTTTCTCCGGGAAGCCCTGGCTCTGAGAAGTCACTGGATTCGGGTTCCCATGAAAACGCAACCTTGGTCCTTGTCTTAAAATCCTTCTGGATAGTTCTAACAGTCTCCAAGGAGAGTCCTCTCCTCTTTTCTGACCTCGGTTTGGCCAAAGGCCTGGGACCTCTGTAAACACGTCAGGATGGGGCCCACGACTCTCAGACAGCTGGGAACCTCAGCAGTCTTCCTTCAGCTCTGTGACTCAGTTTCCTCATCGGTACAGAGCAGGCAGCGTCCTGGCCCGGCTGGCCGGAGGAAAGGGACTCGGGGATGTGGTTAGGTTCTGAGGAGCACTTTAAAGGGGTCGTCAGCCCTCCCTCTAATGGGAAGGACAATCTTATTTCCGTTATGCTTTGCTGAGCCCGGCATTTTACAGCTGAGGCCGGCATGTGGTCCAGGGTGCGCTAATCTTTAATCCATTAGCCAGGGATCGATTCGATGACGTTCCTGAGTTTATAGGTAGTTGTTCCCTTGCTTTTTATTTGTTGTACGTTCTGTGAAGTAATGAAGGGCCACAACTTACCTCATCTGAAAATACCAATTGCAAAGGCAAATCTGTTTGCCTGTGTCTGTCTGTGTGCATGCCCACGCACACGCATGGGTGTGTGTGTGGGTGTGTGTGTGTGTAAGACATTCTGCACTTGGCAGAGGATGCCAGAATCACTTGATGATGTCAAAATGACTCTGGACAGCTCCTGAACTTGTGCACAAAGCCCGACTATGTGGTTAAGTGTGTTTAGAGCAATAAACGGACACAGCCTCCATGAAAACTAATGCCCCGCACAGGATCACACTCCTACTGCTTCGGACATCACAGAGGCACTTGGCGGGTATTCAAAGGCCAGGTTATGTGAATACTTTGTATCTTTAAACGGTAGAATCTGGCTCCTGCGGCAAGACGTTC
This sequence comes from Desmodus rotundus, assembly GCF_022682495.2. Taxonomy (NCBI): domain Eukaryota; kingdom Metazoa; phylum Chordata; class Mammalia; order Chiroptera; family Phyllostomidae; genus Desmodus; species Desmodus rotundus. The sequence continues at coordinate 155,952,791 of NC_071392.1, read as the reverse complement.
AGAGGCACCCTCACTTGTTTGTTTTCCAGCCAGATTTTATTGGGATTAGATTTGCTTCATCGAATGTCAAGGAATCTCTGTGGTGCATTAGCACTCCTTTTTCAGAAGTTTTTACAGACTTTACTGGGGTGACATTGGTTAATAAAATTATTTAGGTTTCAGGTATACAATTCTACAACACGTCATCTGTATATTATACTGCGTGTTCACCGCCCAAAGTCAAGTCTCCTTCCATCACCATTCACCCCCGCTTTGCCCTCTTCTGCCTCCCTCTGGGCATCACCATACTGCTGTCTGTGATTTTCTTCTTTGTCCAGTCCCTTCCCCTGTCTCACCCAGCCCCTCAGTCCCCTTCCCCTCTGCCAGCTGTCCGTCTGTTCTCTGTGTCTGTGAGTCTACTTCTATTTTGTTTGTTGGTTTATTTTGTTCATTAGATTTCACATATAAATGAAATAATGAAATCAATTCCACTTCTGGGAATACATCCAAAGAAACCCCAAACCTGAATTCAAAAGAATATAAGCACCCCTATGTTTATTGCCGCGTTATTTACAGTCGCCAAGATTTGGAAGCAGCCCAGGTGACCGTCAGTGGATGAGTGGATAAAAGAGCGGTGGGACATTTACCCAATGGAATACTACTCAGCAGTGAAAAAGAAGGAAATCTTACCCTTCGCCACAGCACGGATGGACCTGGAGAGCATTCTGCGAAGAGAAAGAAGCCCATCAGAGAAAGGCACTTCACCTTGTTTTAATCCCTTCTGTTAGAATCGAATTTGAGTGAGTTAAATGACCTTGTAATGCAACCTCCCCAGTAACTATTTTTTCCACGTGTTATCGTCAAGTATTGGGTTATTTTAACTTCATAGACATTCATATTCCCATGGCTCTTTGGTCTCGCTGGAGGCCAGTGCATCTCATAGGTGAGCCGTGTGGCTTTACACAGTGGAGAAGTTGACATCGAACTAAAGTGCAGGGCCTGAGAGGAGGGAGGTGGGGTTCCTGGCCCAGGGGAAGCTGGGACCTGCAGGGCCATAGCCTCTCCCTGCACAGAAGGATTCCTGGAGCGGGGACGGGGCTGCGTCACTGTTGTGCCCCCGGCCATGGTCAGGTCAGGATGTAGCACAGAGCAGGGGAGAATGAAAAAGGAGTCTGGCCAGCAGTTTATAAACAGAAGGGAGGGGGCTCCCGGGGTGCCCCCAGGGTGCTGTCCTCTGCTCCCGTTCCAACCACTGGGCTTTCTTCCCTTCTTCCCATCCGACTGCACAGGAGGCCCAGCACCCCTGGGACCAGGCAGAGGACACTCACTGCCTCTCTGTCCCTCCAGGCTGGGCCGGGGCCTGGCCAGAGCAGCCAGTCGACCACTCAGAGCTTGGTGGACCACGGCTCGGTCCCACTGGGCAGTGACTGGGCGTTGTGCCCGCAAGCAGCCCATCAGAGGTCCCGGCTGGCTGGAGGTCAGGGCCTCGGTGTTTCCCAGTCACCCCCCAGAGAATCCCCAAGCCAAGTCCCTAGCCAGGCTGCAGGGGGCTAGTCTCTGTGCTGCCCTTTCTGGGCTTCTCCTGGCTTCTTGATGCCTCAGTCTCCCCATCTATAAAGTGGGGCTTTGCAGCACCTCCTCCCTCACAGAGCTGCTGTAAGACTGAAACGAAGGAATGCAGGACAAGTGTTTAGAACAGCGCCTGGCGCACAGTGCATGGCGCCTGCTACTGCGGATTTTAGGCCGTTTTTCATGATTGCTTTATTTTTTCCTCGTGGCTATTGGTATCGTTGTTATTGATCATTAGCTGCTACGACGATGACTTCCTGTCGCCCGCCTGGACGACTCGCCGTCCAGACCTGACGGAGGCGTCGGCCTCCCAAGACCGCAGTGGGGACGGCGCTTAAATACCTTCTTTCTCCCAACGCGTCTGTGCCCAGAATCCAACGTGGATTCATTGCTTTACCTGCGTTTTTTAAAATCATAAAACACGAGGCATCACAATGGGACATGCCTTATTTGGCTCTGCTTAGACTATTTAAGAAGACCAAGTTGCCAGGAACAGGGGACGGGGTCCCCAGCCTGCGCACCGGCTCTCCCCGCTGTCAACAGTGGACAAAGACAGTATTTACTTCATGGGCCTCTTACGAGGCATGAACAGGACACTGAGCTCTTCCCATACAATAGTTCACAAGTATTGTCAGCCTGAGATGAAAGGCCGGTGTTGGGACCTCGGTTTCTGCATCAATGAGATGGGTGTACAGACACACCCGGCCTGGATACCCTGAGGACTTCGGCCCACCATACGATCTATACCTCTCTGCTCCCACTGGGTCATCCCAGAATCCCCGGGAGCCCCTGTCAGAGGGAAAGCACAGCTTGGCCTCCCCCCAGTGCAGGGGCTCCTCCCCAGAGGAGCCTGAAATCCCAGCCTGGCAGAGCAGGGGAGTGAGGAGCCTCAGGAGCAGAGGAGATAGAGAGAGGCGGGATTCTTTCAAGTCTTCCCTGGGGGATCGACATTTTATTAGCAGAGAGATAAGTAACACCAGATAACAGGCCTCTGGTTTTGCAGGGGGCTGCAGGCACCTCCCCCCCTCCCCGGGAGGGAACGTGGTGTTTCTTGCTGCGCAATCCCAGGCAGGGAGTGTGCCCCAGGCAGCTTCCCAGCTCGGTGGGAAGCAAGTTTTGACAACAGCAGGGCTAATTGATTAAATGTTCTCCTCAGAGATTACAGTGCAGAGGGTGATCACATTTTTCTTTCTGGTGGGAGGGAGGGCCTCTGCTTCCCTCCACAGCCCCACTTATCCCCTTTCTACATCTCAAAGCACAGGAGGTATTCCTGGACCCTGAGGCTCAGCCACTCCTTGTTCATCTTAAATAGCGTGTTTACTACAAACTGCCTCCCACAGTTGCTTTTGGTTTCACCGGGTTTGGTTGGAATTTGAACCTGCAGTGGAGGGGAGCACTGGGCTTTGGGGCTGTCTGAGTGGCAGACACAGTTCGTTGTCCCTCGGGGTGCAGATGCGTGTTGGGTGTTTGGGTTTGCGGGTCAGGAGAGAGCGCAGTGCTTTCCTGGGTACCACAGACAAGCACACCTAACACCTCACGGGGCTCATCTCCCGGCTACAGAGTTATAGGCAGAGAGGGATGTGCCGGACTCTGCCGGGAAGGCTCAGAACAGGTTTCACAGAGCAGAGCCCAGTGGAGTTGGGCCTTGAGGGATGAATAGGAGTTTTCTAGCCTGAGCGTGGAGGAAGGGCATTTCAAGTAGATGGAATGCCTGGGCAAAGGCACAGACATTTGATGAACACAGGGTTTGTTTATCTGCACGATGGCGAGCCAACCAGCATGGCTGGCAGATAGAGAGGTCACTGATGCAGGCCGGAAAGACAGGTGGGCCAGGTTGTGACCGGGCTGCGAGGCCAGGCTGAGGAGATGTGGCTTTTTATCCAGAGGAGCGCGGGCAGGTTTCCAGCAGGGAGAGTGACAGAATCCGGCTTGCACTGTAGAGATGACCACAGGGACAGACAGACAGATGGACGGGACACAGAGGGAGTTGGAAGCGGGAAGATACAGGGAGCAAGGCAAAGAACATTTTGTTTTATTTGCTCCTTGGTAGGAGGGCTGGTGCCCTACCAAGCGTCTTCTCGGCATTTCTTCCACAGACGAGTCCCTGTGTGGGAGGTGTCCCTGGGTGCCCCTCACAGTATTGCCTGTACGTGCTGGAGCCACAGGAAACTGTTGTTTTTGTAAGTCAGAGCTGGTCAGATATGGATGGTTTTGTGCGGTTCAACTTAACAGCAGCCAAAGGTTGGCAGACACCTAAACGCTGACCAGCGGGCCCCGGGCCCCCGGGGTTGGGCTGCAAGGACATGGTGCTTTTCCAAAGGTATGATAATTGCATTATGTATATACTTCAAAAAGGAGTTTTATCTTTTAGATACACAACCTGAACTATGTACTGTTAAAATACTTGATACTTGCTTCAAAACAGTCCAGGGCAGGACCGGGTAGGTGGGAGGTGAGTGGAGGTGTAGACTAGGCAAGACCGGCCCGGAAGAAACGGTCACTGAAGCTGACCAGTGGACGCCTGGGGGTTCTCGGTCCTCTTCTGACCAGTCCCATCTCGGCTTGGTGTGTGTCTGTAAAGGCCTGTTTCTGAAAGTGCAGGAGGTGGACAGTTTTTGCCATGCGTGCAAAGGTGGCCGTGCACCCACGTGTGAACACACAGTGCTGCCGGCCGGTGTAGGTGCAGAGTATCTCGGGAGGGCAGGACGGCGTAAGGCCTCGTTGCCCGGGACACGTCGACCTCGTCTCATCGGGGAAGAAAGGTCGGGAGTGAGAGGGAGCCGTACGGTTTTGTGCTTTTTAGAAAACCCTTGTCCATGGATGTACGATTTTCAAAAGGTAAAAATGGGGGTGGGGGAGCACAGTGGAAAAGCAAACCAAAACACAGACTGTGTTCTCTTCCCAGCGCACACTATCGTGAAATGTCTGTTGGCCTTGACGTCCCCATCCGCGGCTGCGGTGGGACACAGCCCCGCCTGGCCCTGCGCGGCTGGAATAGGACTGTAAATGACGTGTGTGCATTGCCCAGCCCAGGGCCCCGAACGTGGGAGGGTCTCGGTAGCGATGGTGGCGATGGCGCATGTACACTGTGAAATCGTACACAGGACAGAAAGTCCTACGGGGGCCGGGGACGAACACTGTAGGGCGCGTCCAAGTGTGACGTCCAGGTGTGGCATCCAGGTGTGGCGTCCAGGTGTGGCGTCCAGGTGTGACGTCCAGGTGAGACTCTCTGTGTCCTCCCTACCCGGGTCTCTGCCCGGGCTGTCCACATTAGAGTTACCAGATAATCGCTCCATCACGTCGCACGTGTGGACTCCCCTCAAATCCCCGGCTCCTCCCCCCAGGGAGGCCCCGAAAGCTGACTCAGGTGTTTTCACGTGAGTTGATTTCCAGGGGAGCTGGAGGCAGACGTTTGCAAGGGCAAGAGAGGCCCATGCTGGCTCACATTTCACGCACCTCTCCCACGGTGACCTGTGGGATGCACACACTCAGGCATCCCGGATGTGGAGTTCAGGCCGGGAGGTGGGATCGGATGACCCCTGGGCAGACCCTTCTGGAGGGCAGCCGGGCAGCTTGTGTGGCACCTGGGTACACACAGAGTCTGCACTTGGGCCCGCTTTCTCCCCCGTAAGCCCCACCCCTGCTGGTGTGCTGGCCTTCCTCCCTCCGGCACCCATGGCCCAGAGGGGAGGGGCCTCTCTGGGAGCGTGGCTGTGTATCTGACACGCTCAGTCGACACCTGGAAGTCAGCAGTGAGGGTCCAGCGCCTTAGGCAGTGGCTCGTGAGGTGAGACGGCCCCGTTTCATGTATTGCTTATGGGAAAGGGGACTTGGAACCCCGTCTCTTTGCCTCCACCACTAGCCATGTGGATTTTGAGTGGGGAGCCCCTAGTGGGAAGGGGATTTGAAATGCCATCTGCAGAGACGCTCCCTGGGGAGGGACAGTGACCTCTGGGGCTCTGCAGGAGCAGAGCTTCCAAAGGCCACAAAGGACACCAGAGTCGCTTGTCCCTTGGCGAACACAGTCGACGGCTCAGTGGGAGGAACAGAAATCCAGCAGCTGTGTGGTTCCGGGAACACAGAGGAAGTGGGAAGGGGCTCTCCAGGCCTGCACTGGCCCAGCTCCAGCCTGCGTGACACATCAGGAAGAAGCCAGGCTTTCGGGCGAAGGGCTTGGGTTCTCACCCAGATAATTACATAACGAGTATAGTATCTTCGTATCTTATGTCTTATCTGTAATTATGGTAAGTGCCAACGTATACCGAGTTTTTACAACGTGCAGAAAACTGTGATAAACGCGTTTTCCGTATGTCTATGCGTCGGACCCTCACAAGGGCCTTGAGGGAGGCGCTGTTTCATTCGCACTGCGCGGCTGGGACTGCACTGCACAAGAGCCCCCGTCACCGCAGCTGCGCCACGGCTGAAGAGGGGACCCGGAGCCGAGTAGGCGGGCTGGTCGGGGACCTGCGCTTCATCTACAGAAGGAACAGAAGGGAAAGAGACACCTCCAAGGGACTCCCAGGGTGCCTTGTGGCTCTCACCTGGCTCTCAGTCTCAGTGGCACCTATGTGGCAGGTACGCTCCCTCTTAGGTCTGGTGGCTGCCACCACAGAGACCCAATCCAAACCAGCTTAGGGAACAAAGTGAGGATGTATTGGCGCCTGTCACTGAAGCCACAGGCCAAGTGCTGGCTTCTGGTCTCTTATGACTATACCAGTTGTTCTCTAGTAATAGTAATAGTAATAGCAATAGTAACAGTAACAGTAACATAATAGCAATAGTATAGTAATAGTAAATGATGAAGATGATAATAACACTCTCCTTAGGTTGTTATGAGGGATGTGTCACTGTAGCTGACACAGAAGAGGTTCTCATTAGAAGCTGCTGCATTGAACTGAGTAACCATTTTCATTAACCGTGGGAGTTACGGCAACACTACTAAATTCTGCTCTGAAAAATCTAGTACAGTAGCGTATTCCTTTCTCCATTGGCATTGAGGTGGAAAAGCAATCTCTTAAGATTCAGAGCAACATAGCAAGCTTGGGAGTGGGGGATGGGAGGGGACTTATCTTCACAACAAGTTCTTTTAAATCTTTTTACACCAAAATTCAGGCCTCCGGCAAAGCCTCTCACAGGCCCAAGGGAGCGCCCGCTGCCTGCTGTCCCTGGGTGCCAGCTGCTGCAGCACGGATTTCTCAGAAATCATTTCTTCACTTGCTCTAAGTTGAGCTCAAAATCTCTGTCTGGGTTAAACTGATCTTTGACCCAGACCTAGTGAAGGCGCACATGCAGACAGAAGCCACTTGGGAGTTGAGACGTGCTCGGGAGACATGGCAGCGAAGCCTTCCCCTAAGACCGATGAGGAGCTTTTGGCAAATGGGTTCAAAGCCAGGGTCAGACAGAGCTGTCGGTGAGCCGGCTGAAAGCGCTGGCTCCCTCTGCTGCCTCCAGATCTCAGCCCCGCTCCACTGGCAGGCCCAGGATGTGGGTGATCGGGGCTGGGAGGGGGTGCACAGGGTGCCGGGGTGCTGGGCGGACACGCAGGGCGGGCTGAGACAGCTGGTCAGGGAATGAGGGAGCCGTCGGTGGGGGCAAGACCAATGGGCGGCTCTGAACGAGGCTTGGGACTCCTGGCAAAAGAGAAAGAGCGGCAGTTAGATGGTCTCAGGCCAGTAGCTGGCTGGGGACAAGGGCGGGGGGTGACCTCCTGATTTCTTTATGTCCCCTTCTGTGTCTTCAATCGTGGACGAAGTGCATGCATGTGGATTCATAAACACACTGCACGCACACAAACCATTCTGTGTGTGCATCTGCGTGCGGTGATGGGTTCTGTTTGTACACACACGTGTGAACGTTTCAGAAACAAACTGGAAGGATGGTGTTCGCTTCTGGGAAGGAAGGAAGACATTGAAGTGGGTAGTAGATGGTTAAGGGGAATTTAGTTTTATCTGCAATGATTTATTTTTTGTAAGAAGAAAACTGGAAGCAAACCCCAAAGGTTATGTGTAGGGTGTGGGAGGTTTCCACATTATTCTTTATGGTTTTGCTGTATTTTCAAACACTTTCCCCAGCAGAGCTGGAACTGCCTGAGTACAGGTGTGGCACCTCTGGGGAACTGCAAGAGAGGGTTCAGTGTGGAGTTCCAGTTCTGATGGGGGCAGAGTAGGGGTCGGGGGGGCAGGGGACCTGGGCCGGGCAGGTGGGCAGGGATCTTTGTGCAGCTTCAACGCCCAAGGACCCCCACTGCCCAGGCCCCTGCCCTGCCCTGGGCCTCTGTGGACAGATGCACCAGGAAGGAGCAAGGCCCCCAGTGGGGGAAGGCCGTCCCTGGGGCAGCAATGGATGGGAAGGGAGAGGGATGCAGCCCACGTAGAGAACGCCCTGGCAGTGGTTTGGGCTCGAGATGTGGGGCCCAGCACGGCAGCAGCTGCAGAAGGAGTGGGAGAGAGGGGATCTCTTCTGGAACTCCCCAAGGCCCGCAGTGACCATTGGGGAGGAAGGGTGAAAAGGAGGCAGGGAAACAGAGATCGGAGAGGTCCCCAAGGACGCAATTATTGCAGCAGCAAAGCCAGAAAATACCTACTGAGTGGAAGGCAACCCCGCTGTCCAGCCGTCGGGGTAGTCCGGCCAGGTTCCGGGGCCTCTGCACCCAGGTCAGATCCTGCGCAGCGGAGGGAGGGAGAGCACGCACACTTTCCTCTGGGTTCCCTCCTGGCCTGCAGCCTTTGTCCCGGCCCTGGGCCGGCCTTCCAGGCCCCAGTGGGTGGAACACTTCACACCCACTCGGCCAAGTCCATTTATTTTGATTACTCTCCTACCCTTGTCAAAAATGGTGCCAAGGTGTATAAACAGACTGATTTCTGGGATTGTTTCAATCTAATCATATTAAATTATTTGCTCTCTTGGCCTTGAGGGGGTTCCAAGGGAAAACGATTGAAGTCAGGTCCAAAAACAGCCACCTTCTGATTCCCATCCCGGTGCTAACACGGGCGAACTTCTTAGAGCTTCTGGTGCTGACGTCAGGGATCCGGGCCGCACTGAGTCTGAGTCGGGAGGAGAGAGGCGGGCACCGCTTCTGCTTAATTTTGTCCCCCATGACGAGAAGAGACATTTTAAGGAAGGGTTTTTAGCAGTGGGCTTCCAGTGCCAGCTGCCCCCACAACCAGCCAACGTCAGGGGCTTGTGTTGGTTGGGGAGAAAGAGATTGCGACTGAGTCTAACAGCACGGGGAAAGGCCAGAGGGCAAAAAGAATGCCAAAAGCTGACAGGCGCTGGCCGCAGACGCCAAAGGCAAATAAAGCTCAGTGAGAAGAGAAGACAGCCAGGTAGAAGCGTGGTGTACGGGAGGCCAGGGCTCTGCCAAAAGCAGACGTGGATTCAAGTCCCGGCAGCTTTCTGTCTAGTGCCCTGCAGGAAGTCCCCGAACACCCCTGAGGCTCAGAGTGTCTGGAAAACGGGAATGGCTGTCCTTTGAGAAAGTCTGTGGAGGGCCTAGCCCTGGGCACAGCTTGCAGAAGGCAGGCACTGATGTGGCTGTGTCCCCTCCCCAGCTGAGACGACGCAGCTGCCCAGCGCCACTCTGGGCGCCCGGCCTGTCCTCGTGATTCGCACGTAGTAGGTGCTCATTCAGTGTTGGCAGGTTGACCGGAGGGCGGCCCCCCGTTTGTCCTGTGTTTGCACAGTCCCAGGCTTCGGGAGTGTCAGTCAAGGCCCCACAGCCTTGGCTCCACAGCCATTGTGAGAACAGCCCCCAGTCAAGTGCACTGATGTCAGGTCCAATGTGGGCGGAGCTATGCCGGTCCCCTTGGCCCCAGAGCTCCATGCTGATGCTGTCGCCAGGGCTGGGCCATCACTACGGCTCCACCAGCTCTGGAAAACGACTGAGCGTCAGTCATGTCCCTTTGCACAGCCCTCTAGTCCCAGAGAGACGAGAAAGACAGACCACGTCGTCCACAGCCAAGGGATTCACAGGCATTTCCATGCAGATCTTTCTCGCTTCGAACTCATCCAGCTGCTTCCGGGCATCTCCAGCTGGTGGGGTCATCACCTTCTGTCTCCGGCGTCCCCTTGTCTCAATAATTGCCACCACCACCCATCTGGCCACCTTGAACAGAGTCATTCACAGAACGGACAAGTGCCTGTGGAGCGCCCGGTTCTAGGCATTGGGGACGTGGTGGAGAACAAGGCAGGACAGGGACCCAGCCTCACGGGGCTCATGTCCTAGGAGGAGAAACATGGCGAGTACCCAGCTTCTCCTACCTATTCTGCCCCCTCAATCGGCTTTGTGGGAGTTCTCGTCTTTCCATTTCCAACGCGGAGTTCCGCTCTCGTTATCTAGACTGCTGCAACAGCGTTTTATCTGGCCTGTGGTCTCCTCTTCCACCCCCCTTTCTCTCTGTCCTCCACACCGCTCTAGAGGGGTCTTCCTCGTATGCCCGTCCAATCACGTCGCCGCCCTTTACCACGAGCAGAGAGGCTGCAAGCAGGGGGCCTGCAGCCTGCATCTGCCAACAGACATATCTGTCTGACACGCACAGTGCTGGCCTACTAGGTATTTAAGATATGAATCAGTTACCACGGTTTACATATTGGGAGGCGTCACCCAAATGTTCAGATTCCTAGCTTCTCCTGAAAAAACTCTAAGATCTGGCAATATTGGGCCAGCATTCCTGCATGGCAGCAACCCTCTGGAGCTGACTAGTTACTACACTTTTTCAATAATGCATGCTCTCTCTCTGTCCCTGAAGCTCCCTATTATCCGCTGACATTGAGCCGGATGCCGTGCTATTGATCACTCGATACCTGGTTCCCTTTAGTCTTTGACGTTGCCCATCTGCATCCTTGCAGGTGTTAGAGTTTCTGACCCTAAGTTAACCTACCTTCAACTTACCAGCAGCAGCAGCGCCTCACCCCGTTCACTCTCTCTGCCCCAGTCTCGCGGAGCCTCTCCCGTGCCCGTTCTCATGCTGTTCCCTCTGGCCCTGCTTCCTCAGCATCAGGAGGGGCTCAGCTCCAGCCTCGCCTCTCTCCCACAAGGTTGTCCTCTGCACATCTCTCTCACAGAGCAAGGACCCCCTCCTACTCTAGTCGGCAAATTGGTTTGACTCTTCTCCTGGGTCAGGAACCCTTTGGGGGCGGGGTTAGGAATCCTGCTTTTCATCCCTCCCACAAACGTGTCAAGTTCCTACAGTAGGTCCAGGGTTGTGTCCAAATTCTTGTGAGGGCCGCCCAAGTATGGAAAGACCAGAGTATACAAACAGAGGGGTCTTTGAAAAGAGTAAGTATGTGACTTCTGGATTCCCTCAGCCATCACAGCAGAAGCCAGGAATAAAGATGGAATTCTCCAAGAGTCTGTGGAGCGACCTCTTGTCTAATTGAGTGACTTCCCATTAGATACATAGGAGACCCACAAGGTTCTTGAAATTTTTGTATCAGCAGAAACACTGTTAGCTTAGATGGGCAGTCCAAGGAGAGAGTGGAAGAAGGCTGTCAGACCCCCAAAATTCTGCAGGCCAAAAACAGTCTACTCAGTTACAAGTACGTGCCACCCTTCAAGAAAAAGGAAGAATAATGCTGGGGGCAGAACCCCAAGTACAGAGGGCAGAGATGTGAACAGCAGGGATGATTCCCGGGCCTGGAAGCCTAATGCACTCCTGGCTGGATTTCAAAGTCGCCTGAGACTGGTGACCCCCTTTCTCTCCCGTTTCCTCCCATTTCGAACAGGAGTGTCTATCGCGTGCCCCATGCCTGCCCTGCCATTGCATTTGGAGAACAGGTAGGTAACTTGCTTTCTAGTTTCACAGGCCCAGAGATGGAGACAGATTCTGTCCTTGGAATAAGTCATATTCAAAGTCTTACCCATACCTGATTTACTGAGAACTCTTGAGACTTTTGAGCTGAGAGAAGTCAGGTGAGATTTTCGAACGTCGAATGGGCTCCGTAACGAGTTGAGTCATCTGGGGATGTTGGGACGGGGTGACTGAATGCTCGTGGGGTGGAGGTACCTCCTGGGGGCTCGGAAGTGACAGAGTTCCTGGCGCTGCTCATGCTGCTGTGGATTGTTGCCTACGTTCGTCATGGAAGAGGATGCCAGTTTTCAGTTGCAGCTTTAGGAAAATGATGACGCGATTCTTTTCTAAACCGCTTCACGCACCCTCATTTGAAGAACCCCTGTCTAGGAGGCAGGTGGTCCCTGAGAGACACCAGGTTCTTTGTGTTACCCCGTCCTTGGCCAAGTTCTCCCTCATGCCACAATGTGGTTGCTGCAGCTCCAACCATCGCATTTTTACATACCAGTCTCCCAAGTTGGGAAGAAAGATGGAAAGAAGTAGAGCAATGGGATGTCAAGGACCTTTCCCATGGGCTTCTTTTACCTTCTGTCTGGTATAAACTCTTTCCTGGAAGCACCCAGCAACTCCTTCTTTTGTCTCACAGGCCAAGTGGTCACCCCGGTCTCTGACTACTAGCAGAAGAGGACTAAGTCACTGTGATTGGCTCAGAGCAGAGGTCAGCAAACCTCTTTGCAAAGGGCTGGATAGTGAACATCCTAGGCTTTGTGGGCCATACATGTGAGCGGCAGCCACACAACTTGGCCGCAGTGGCAGGAAAGCAGCCGCAGAGGACAACAGGCAAACGGGTGTGACTCGAGCTGCTGGGTCCCTCAAACAGCAACACAGGGCGCCCAACCCAGCTGAAACGTCCCCCAAACAACACATGCTTCTTCGTAGAGGTGTGCCCGGTGCGACGTCTGGGACATATCCATGCGACAAGAAGTGTTCGACGCTTATCTGAAATTTACATTGAGCGCACCCCGTTTTTGCCCGACTGTCATGGGGCCCAGCTCAGGTTGTTCTCTGGGAGCGTCCCTGCCTTCCGCACCTAATGTCCAGAGTTCAGGGGATGCCCCTCTTCCCTGGCAAACAGGGACAGTTAGTCACCCTACTTTTGCAATTTAAATTTTATATAATTTCACAATTATTCTCCTTTTGATTTTTTCAACCTTTTCCAAATACTTAAAAAAAGTTTTTTTTAGCTCACAGGCTGTGCAAATACAGGCAATGGGCAGATGCGGCCTGTGGCCCGTCGTTGGCTGACACCACCTGTGAGGCTCCCCTTGGAGTCAGGCGTATCACTCTTCAAACAAAACTTGGGTTCCGTTGATGAGGAAGGCAGGGGCGGCTTTTGGAACATCATGCTGAGGGTGGCTGCGCGGGATCCGGCATCTCCTTCCTTAAAGACCTGTGTGTTTTCCCCGAGACGCATTCTCGTTGGCTCTGGGTAGCTCAGCCTTCCCCTCTCAGCCACCTCTGTCTCCTCCCAAACTTGTGTGTTTCCCTGGAGTCTTTTCAAACATTCAGGGCTGCTCTAGCCCAGAGGTAAAAAGTGCTGTCCCTTTTCTTCTGTGTCACCTGTGATCTTGAGTGAGCCTCTCTCCCTCTCTGAGCTGGCCCAGCTCAACCGGCGTGAGTGAGACGAGGAGACCTCTCCAGTCTTGAAGCGCGTTGACTTTCCAGGGCCCGATGGTGCCCGTTGGTGTAGAGGATCTGGCTGAATTGTGGGAGGACCCGGTCGCACACGGACAGTCCCCACTTTTGAGAGTAGGACATGGAAACTCCAGCAGCCTCTCCCTGCGTCCCGTCTGATCTCCACCCTGGGGGACGAAGAGAGAGGACAGTCATACATTCCCAAACAGCGCAGACCCTACCAACCCTGCTTGTAAACTCCCGAACCAACAGACTCCAGATGGTGCCTGTTTATCTGTGGTTCTAACCCAATTAGGGCAAATTATCATTTCTTTGGTTTGATGTGTCTCCTGGGCATCCTTAAACAGTTAACAAAAACCACACGGAGTTCGTACTTTTCCATCAGCAACTTTTATGATCAGATTTGTAAAAAACTGGCTTCAGATCCCAACTTGGCAATCCCGGAGAATTTCGCTGTTTCCTGTCCAACATTGAGAAGAATTCCCCCCTAGGCAGTCTGAAGTGAGAAAGGGACAGCAGAGCGAGATGCTGAGTTTCTTGGCCTTGAAAAGGCCTTTTCTCCTAAATGAGGATGCTGTCCCACCAGGGGTACTGAGAGGGACAAATAAGTGAACAGAAGGAGGGACAAAGCAGTCCCCACCAGCTTATTTTCATGTCTGTCTGAGTTTTAGGACAAACGGCCCCACATCTACGCAGTCAGAATCCTGAGGAGAAAGGTGCGTGCGGTTATGGTGAGCAAAACTGATCATTTCTTCTCCTCCCCGGAGCCCCCGGTCCCCGCGGACGGCAGGTGGCCTTTGAGGAAGGGCTGTCACGTTGCAGTGTGGCTCGTTCCCTGCCTGCCCGCCAACGGCTGCCCAGGTCTCTCTCGTCCACTCGTTGCCAAAGGTCGCGTTGGCTTCCTTTTGTCTTCCACCGAGTCACGTGCGGGGAGTGGCCTGCGTGACCTTGAGGGACCTGTGAACATCCAGGCTTCCTAGAGTTTCTGAGCGCGGAGCAGTGAGCGGGTTCATTCTGCCGACGCCTCCCTCCTCCCCAGGGTGCACTTCGAGGGAAGCCAAAGGAGGGTCCTGTGAGGTGTCAGGTTGTGACTCGCTCTTCGCCCAAAGAGAACTGTCTTCACCAGCAGTTACCACATCATCATAAACACTCAGGAGAGACATGATGTCAAAGTGAAATGACTGGAAACATTTTTGGATCACCACTTGGCTTTATGTAAACTCACAGACAATCCTATAAGGCACTCAAGCAGATTATGGGTTTGAGCAAAGCTGGAAAATTGCTGCCATTATATTGTTATTATTAACACCTTGTAATTAGCCCTAAGGAATCCCAAAGTTCTCTTTCTTGATTTGGCTTTAATGAAGGAAAATTGCTACCTTTGCAAGTTGGATGGCGCCGGTTCTGATTAACCTTAAGTATACAGGACTATTATTTTGAAAATGTTTGCTGTCTTGTGAATATTAGCATTACATATAGCCGGCCGGGGCTGGGCCAGGGGGGGCGGGGAGGAGGAGGCCCCCTCCCCGCTTCTCTTCCCCTCCCCCCAAGGAAGGGGGGTGGAGAGCTTACTCCAGCTGTGGTCCTTGCTAGGGAGATCAAGAGTGAGAGCCCGGTGAAGGTGAGGACCGCCGTTCCTTGGCTCTGTCAGCCCCACTGGCAAGATTGTCGGCCGCCCCTCCCCGACCTGCTGACTGGGGTGATCGCGCCAGCCAGTGGGGTGATCACACAGGTGCTTTTACTGTCACCTGGAGAGTGACCCTGTGGGGACGACATCACACGGGGGATTGCCACCTCCTGCAGTGAAGCGGGTTTTATATGCACGTCCCAGAGCTCCCCAGGGCCCCTCTGCCGCCTTCGCAGGCACCGGGTCCACGGGGAAACGCCGCCAACGTTAATAAATGCGGCCCTCCCTGCCCTGCCCCGCCCCGCCCCTCTTGCGGGCCGTGTGCTCTCTTCTCAGTATGTTCCCTGGGAACCATTCGTTCGGGAGAACTCGTTTGATCTTATCTGTAATTAATTTGTATTTTGATAATAGAGAGGAGGAATTTTTCCATGTGATGACTTACCTGTTCATTATTTTTCGCTTTTGAACTCCTATGGCCGCTTAATAGCTCCTGCTGAAGCCCCGCCCACGATGACACTTTCCCCGCCCACCTCTCAGGAAGGGGAAGGTGTTGCCTTTTGCACGGAGACAAATTGCTTTAAATAATGACTTTGTGCGAAATTAGTCATACATAATTGAGAAATTCTAGATGAACACCCGAGCAAGGTAAGGCGATCAGTTCACTAGGCACTTGAGGCCCGTCCTCCTGTTGAAAGCCGCGCACTAACTTACCCAGGGCAACCGGTGAGATCTTGCCCCCACCCCCATCTCCCCATCAGAAGGTGGAAGGTGCAGGGAGGCGGGTGCACTGGTGGTAGTCCTGTAGAAGCCGAATCTTCATTACCCTCATCTTCCTCCTCGTCACAGTAATAACAATAAAAGCAGTGATAGTCCATCCACAGGAGGGTTGGCATTTCTGCAACATGAGAACAAGGCATGGGGGCCTGGAGCTGGAGACGCCATCCCTCTGATCCTCCTCGAAGCTCACAGAGATGCAGGGGTCACTATTTCCTGTATATCTGGGAGCCACATCCAGCAACCTCCCCGAGCAGCGACACTCCTGGTTGGACACACCGCAGTAAGTGTTCGCTCTTTTTGGGAAACGAAGTTGACTCCTGGGTGTTCAAAGCACCCATTGAGACTGCGCTTTCTGGCTCCACGGGGCAGGCCCGGGGTTGAGTCCCGCTTCTGTCTCTCTCCAGGAGGACCACGGCCGGCCACTCGCTGACACATCCACAGGGTTTTGTGAATGCAAAGTGGGTGTGAAAGCAGTGAGACACGAACACAGGCCAGCCAGCGCCCGGCACATAGTAGGTGTCTCACACATTTCCTTCCCTTCCCTTCCCCTGGCCAGGTCAGGAAGCTGGGCCAAAGTCAGGGTGCCTAGGTGTGGGCCATCCCTCTCGCGCAGGCCCAGCGAGAAGCCTTCCATCACCCGGTCTCAGCACCCTCCTGCCTGGTGGCCTAACAGGATGGGTGGCTGCCCATCTCCAGGCCGGCGGAGGGTTAATGAGCCCACGTTTATGGGGGGCTCTGAGCTCTCCCTCTGAACATCTCTGCAGAGGCGTTTTATTGGCACATTAAGACTTCTATCATCTGTGGGAAAAAATCCAAAGAGGACAGCATAATCAGAACTCAAAGGGGCTAATGAGGATATTATGAGTGTAAATTCGCCACCTCAATTGCTCGTTTATGGAGTAGTTTCAAATGAGGGCGGGCACGCCCGTCCTGGGTGGGGGTGTGGCGGAGCCTGGGGCCTCCGTCTAAGCGGAGACTCCCTGGCGGGGGTGGGGGAGGGTGTTAGGGCGTGTCCTGGAGCAGGGAGCCCTGCAAGGCCAGGATTTGTTTAGGGAACGGATTAGACTTCCCTGTCTCTGGTAGCCTAGCCCCATCCCCCCGCTCTCAAGGGATGACGAAAGTTACCTGCTGCTTCCCGTAGTCAGGAGCGGGCTCCTTCCCGCCGGCTTTGGGAGGCTAGAACTCGTTGGTCTGGTCCGTCTGAAGTAGGACGGCCCCTCAGGAGCCCAGCAGGGTTGGTGGGAGTGAGCATTCACCCCGCTGGACCAAAGTGTTTCTTAGCCCTTGGTTCCTTATCATCCGTTTAGAGACACATTTAGGTAATATTTATTCTAGTCTCCAATCCTCCCCACCACCCTCGAGCAACTTTAATGCCGCAAACTGCGTATCTGTTTTATCTACTGTAGGTACATTTGTGTTTGATACACTAAAAGGCTAAGATGTTTTTCACTCTCCCGACTCCAAGAGCCAATATTCACCCCCTGGGGGGGCGTTATCCACCCTGGGGAGAAGGTGAGCGGTGGCGAAATGGGCTGAGAGAGCTTTCATTCGCTAACAGGAACCAAAGTCCTAATGTCGGGACTTGTTCTCACGCCCACTTCTCCAGATAGGCATTGTTTATTATAGGGGGCCCTGGGAGGGAGCCCAACAGTTCAAAGTCAAGGATCAATTCGATAAATTATGGTGTATTCATAAAACATGACTCTTCGGGGCCACGCACACAGCATCTACATACGTGGTGGTTTGCACAGAGATCTGTTCACAGGATAATGGGAGGTTGTTAAGGGAGGTGGCAGCCAACCCCGCGTACAACACTCAGGAACATTTAGAAGAGGCCTGGGGTCGCCCCGGCTGGTGTTATTGCAGGGTGGGAAATTGGAACTCTTCTTCCTTCCTTCCTTCCCTTCCTTCTTTCCTTCCCTCCTTCCTTCTTTCCTTCCTTCCTTCCTTCTTCCCTTCCCTCCTTTCCTCCTTCCTTCTTTCCTTCCTTCCTTCCTTCCCTCCCTCCCTACCTTGCTTTATTTATTATTTTTTTAGTTTAACCTGTACTTTCTAGTTGTCCTGTAAGAAACATACATAATTGCATATCTAAAATGGGAAAATTAAAAAAAATCAGAAAGAACTCACACACCATAGATTTCTAAGGGACGGTCCATTTTACGCTGGCGTGAGGGCTCCGTGTGGTGGTCCAGGCCCCTCTGTCTGGTGAGGCCTGAGGATGGCCGCCCCCAACCCATTCTCTCAGCTGTTAATCATTGGGACCCCCCAGAGGCCACAGCTCAGGATCCCCGAGCTCCAGCCCTCCATCCCAGAAGGCCATCTCAGGCTGCCTGCTGGTCAGCCTCTCCAGAAAGCCTGACCGAGGCAGGAGCAAATGTCAGCTAGAGTGGGCCCACCCTCTGGACTCTATGGGGGGTCTGCTTGGGCCCAGTGAGGCCATTGGAAGGCTAAGAACTGGTCCCAGCTCGGTTCAGCCCCTGAAGAGCTGTTCTTTTTGTTTCTTCTTTGCCCTGAGTCTGGACATAACCCCACCAATGCCCCACTGCTGCTGACTGTCGGGTCTTCATCACGTCCGCTTAGCGCTCGGCAGCACCAGGTCCCCAGGAACCGTGACGGTTTTCTCAATGGAGACAGGAAGGTGCAGGGCCTCGGGCTGACCAATCTGCTTGTAGGAGGTTCAGTGGGGCCCGGCCCCCGCGTCTGCCGCAGCATCAGCTCTGAATACAAATACATTTCTTGGAGAATTTAACAAGTGAACAAAGTTTTGCTTAAATGTCATGCTTCCTGCTGTCAGAGACCGAGATCACGGGACCCACTCCATTCCACTTCTAAACGTGGATCTCTTCCTACTCTAGGGCATGCATGCCTGCCGGAGAGTCCTCCTGGAGCCTGAGCACCGCCCCCCCCCCCCCCCACCGCCCCACCACACGCTGCTCTAACTCCTCCTCACCGCCGTGGGACTTTTCCGGGGACGCCCTCCTGACCCTCTCCATTAGGTCGGGGCCCCTGTTACCTCTTCTCGGAACTCAGTGCATCCCCTCCCCACCCCCTCCCATGGCACTTGTCGCAGTTGAAATTATGTAGTTAGATGTGCAATTATCTGATATTAATAACCAGCATTTAACGAGTACTTGCCAGGCACCCAGCACCGCGCTAACTGCCTGCATCCCAAGTTCGTCACCACTTAACCCTCACAGCAGTACAACGAAGCACTAGTATTATTATCATGGCCATTTCACAGAAGAGGAAACCGAGTCCCCGAGGGGCCACCCAATCGGCTCCCCGCTGCACAGCCTTCATCACAGCGAGTGCACGGAGTGTGTGAGGGGTGTGTGAGGGTGTCCGGGCAGCTCTGGCTGCAGATGCCGGTGGGAGGCGGTGGGCACGAGAGGCCTGCGGGAAGGTGTGCACACGCGCACCCCGCTTCTCCCGGCCACCCTGACAGGTCAGTGGGTGGGAGTAGGCAGTCAGGTGGACCGGCTTGAGGCTTTCCTGCCTCCAGCTTTCCATGTGCTCAGGGAAATCCCTTCCCCACCTCAAGGCTCAGTTTCCTCACCCCTAAAATGAAGCGAGGGGCTCCCGTCGCGTGCCGGGGTGCCGCTTACATGAGAAAACATATAAAAGGCAGCTCTTGCAACTCCCTGGGGGCCGGCAGTTGCAGACTTGCTGGTCCCCTTCTTTCTCTCACATCAGCCTAACAAAAACTCACCCATCGGTGGGTTGTTCAGGCAGCATACAGCTTTGGTGGCGGCCTCGGTACTGGAATTGATCGATGACGTAACTGGAAACCCGGAAGACCCAGGGCTGGTTAGTTTCATAACATCAACAGGCACCTGCCAAGTCGGCAATAGGGTGACTCACCTCGACTGATGCTTAAGGCCCTGGCTGGGCCGTGGCCGAGAACTGGCTATGTCGGGAATCGGCAAGCCGATGGCACAGCCGTCCATCTCTGCGGGGGAGGACGTGTGCTTCATTGTCACCCAGGGGAGAAACCTTGTCGATGTGCATGCCCCCCCCCCCCCCCCCCCCGCCTTGCGGGTTGCAACCCAGCCGCCTGCAGAAGGAGCTGTCACTCCGAGGCTTGCTCCGAAGTCAAAGGTCTGAGAGGCCCAGGCTGAGAGCCTCTCAGGTTGTCCGGGGCCGAGCCGTGGGCATCACTGAGCTGGGAAGTCAGTTACAGGCAGGTGGCCTGGGCACCTCCGCGGGGGGAGGGACCAGGTGACTGTCCCCTGTGGGCCGCTTGTAGGACTACTCGGAGAGGACAGCCCTTCTCTCAAAGACACCGTTGAGACTTCGAGGCAGAGGACTGGCCCCGGGAACACCAGAGACCTTCTACCTCCTCGGAGCTCTTTCCCTTGGACGTGACCCTCAGCTCTCCTCCTATGGCTGCCCCTGCCGTAGAAGAAAGACAGACTGTGGTGTCGGAAAGACGGCAGGCTCAGGAAGAAGGCAACATTTCCGAGATCTCCAGAGAGCACAGCCTGCCGCCTCTTCTCCCTTGGGTCATCGCTCGTTCTCCCTGACCTGGTCTCCCATTCACTCGGCAAGATTTATAACCCGGAGTTGCCATCTTCCCCCTAACATGAGCCTCATCGATCGGCTCTGCCTGGGAGCCTCTTGTCTTCAGTTCTCCTCCAGCATCCCCAGCGCTCCCCCCCACCCCCCCGCTGGACAACCACATCCTAGTCCCTGGAACCCGTGAATGTTACAAGTCTTAGGATTTGGGGGGGGTGACATTTTTATTTTAATAAAGTCAGAACACGCACAGCTCATGGAGTGCTAACGTCCAAACGCGCACAATGAGCAAGCGCGACAGCGGCAGGGACCTGAGGGTTAGTCTGTGCACTCACACGGTCACATCCTTTCTACCTGACTGTCGGGACCTCGGGTATCAACCGGAAGTGCCTTGTGAGGGTAAAACTTGTCCGGATGCTATCCCTGAACGCACACATGGCTGACTGTGTCCCACATGCTCCCCGAAACACACACACACAGACACACAACTAAACAAAACTCACACACCCAACACCGAGAACCTGGATAATTCACGTCTGTGGTTTGAAGTGTTTCTTTGAGAGTTTAAGACAAATGTATCCATGGCATGATGTCATTTCCAGTTGCCACTTTTGTTTTTGTTTACATCAGAGAGTTATGGCTACACGGTCGATGTGGGGTCTGCTTCTCATGGACAAAGGGACCTCACTGATGTGGCTGTACTTCAGGTCTCAAGATGCGGGATTATCCTGGATTATCTGGGGGGGCCCTAAATGCCATCACAAGTGTCTTTAGAGAGGCAGATATGACACAGAAGAGAAGGTGGTAGGACCATGGGGGAGGAAATGGGAGTGACGTGGCCGTAAGCAGAGGTGTGCCGGCAGCCCCAGAAGCTGGAAGAGCCTCAGGAGGAAGCTGGCTCTCGAAGTCCGACTTCTGGCTCCAGAACTGTAAGAGGATACATTTCTGTTGTTTTAAGCCACCAACTTGGAGGGAATTTGTTACAGTGGCCACAGGAAACTAATCCACGTATAGCGTTTCTAGTGGCTGAGATGATGCCAGATTCTGTGAGGGCTCATCACAGATGAGGGGCACAGCTTACTCCCCCAGGGGTTCAGTGCCCCCGTCCCCACCCAAGGAGACAAGTTCAGCGAGGATGAGACATTATGAGAACAGTGCGGAAGAATGGCACCCAAGCTAGAATTTTTAGGGTTCGCTTAGCAACGTGAGCTGTAGAAGTGGGAAGGTGGGGCGCCCTCACGCAGGGGCAAGGGGGCTGTGGGAAGTCGGGCGCGCGCTGCGAACGCAGTGAGGCGGACTGTGCGTGGTGCGCTGTGGCTGTCCCGACTTGGCTGGGGAGACCAGGTCCCTCTCCGAGCCTTCTATATTTGGGCGTGTTGGACCATGCTGTCTTAATGCCTAAGCTATGTCTTGGCAGTTAACTTGGTAGATTTGGAAGCAACATTGACTTACTGGCCTCTTTTTTTGTTGTTACTATTATTATTATTTTAACATTCAATGGTCCCACAGTGATAATTTCAAGAGTTAATATAGCTTTCCAGAAGTTCTTAACCTATTTTTAGCCCTGGAGGAATTTGGGCCAATACAATCTGAGAGCTATGATTTTTACGAGTGTGGTTTGTCTTTCTTGCACAAATATTTGCATCCACAGTGACATCAAAAATTAGCCACATCTCACCCCCCGTACCCCACACCCCTCTCCCGTCTCTGCCCGCGTCCGGGTAGACGGTTCATCCTCTCGGTCACAGCTCTGATGCTGTTTTATAAACTTCTCTTCTTCTCTTGATATTCTCTAGCAAAAGCACTTTCCATGATGCCTCGTGGCATTTACAAAAAGCTTTTTTAAAGACCGAGTCAAAGTCTTTTGAATGGACGCCCCACAACGATCAGACAATTTCTCTATTGTTGAGTATTGTGAGGGTCTCCAACTTTTTTCCTCACTGCAGATACAGCTGCAATATCTCCTGGTCTTCATTTTGGGTTATTTACTTAGATAAGTTTCCAAGCCTGGCGTTACTTGGTCAAATCACATGAAAATGTGTGTGATGTCTGAAAGGCATCGCCAAATTATTTTCCAACAAGGCTGAACCCATTAAAGCCGCCCAACGGCTGGGCTGGCGCATTTCCTCTTCTCCTCGTCCTCACCAGCAGAGGTTGTTATCAGTGGTTCCCACTGAATTTATTTGACGTGGAACAGCCAAGTCTTGGTGTTTTCCCTTGCATTTCTTTGCGTGTTCCCACAGGTCAACTAGCTTTTCGTGTTTGTCCCTGAATTGCTCACATCACACTGGTCTTGGCTCGCTGCTGTATTAAGGTCTGGACTTATTTTTTAATCATCAAGTTGGATGGACTCTGTTGTGAATCCAAATAGGTCTTAATTTCGTCGAACATATTTATTACCATGGTTTTTAACATCTCAAATCTCCTCTTTTTTGTGTTTTTCCAGACACAGAGTAGCTTGGAGGGTAATGTCCGTGCTCTGAAGTGAAACAGGTGTGGGTCCCAGTCCTCCCTCCGCCACCCCTGGGTCCCGGGCAAGGCAGTGCTCCCGGGCCTCAGTTTCCCCATCTGCAAAGTGGAGACAACAGCGTCTCCTCCACTTGGGGTTGGCTTTCGTTGCCAGCCTCCCCCTCTTGCATTTTGTGTCGGCCCCTTCTCCCCGACCCCCACCGCTCCTACAGAAGCTTCTACGAGTCCACATCGCTGACGCTGTCTGTCCTCTCCTGGCTTTTCCTTAAAGTCCCCAGTGAACTGTCTCTGGTGCGTGTTCTGAGGATCCCAAGCGACCGCAGCCTCTGGTGCCCAAATGCATCCCAGATGGGCAACGCTCGCACGGCAGCCCAGCGCTGGGGCCCCTCTCAGCACAGGGCGTCTGGGGCCCCGATGGGAGAGGTTTTCCAGTGCAGGAGGGGGAGCGGGAGGGGTTACGGGAGCCCTCGTGGAATGGCCCGGCAACGCCCCCAAACGAAAGTTAATATTGTCCTGGCCACGGGCAAGAATGCCAAGAATGCTTTGTAAAGTTTTATCTCTTTGCAACTCTCCCTTTTAATTATTGTCAGGAGGCGACCTACATGCGGGCAGGGGAACTCTCACCCCTCCATGTGGGTGAGGGCCAGGACCCCTGGGGCCAGCTCCTGCTCCGTGTCCCTGCCCTTCCCTCCCTCCACTGCCTGGTGGTGGGGAGAGCTGGCCTTTCACCCTGATGCGCCAGAGTTTGCATTCTGTCCCCACCACCCTCCAGTGACGGCAAAGTCTCTCTGTGCTCAGAGCTTCTGTTTTCTCGCCTGGGAGTAGCAGTGCCTACCTCGGCGGGTTGGTCGGGTATTTCAGAGATCAGGGAAGAGGCTAAGGGCTGGGACAAGGGGGAAGAGCATCTCCCTGTTCAGTTCCTGGCACATTTGACCACAACTGTCACTCAAAGCCCTTTAACGACTCTCCGGTTGCACAGCTTGAAGTCCAGACGGTTTGGTTCTTGAGACATTTCACAATCTGACCCTCCAGTGGCATCTTCAGCTCTGCCGCTCGTCAGCGGTGCGGTTGGGGTCCCATTACTCACTGCTGCTGTGCCTCACTCTCCCCATCTGTGAAGGGGGCTAGTAGGCCCTCTCTCGCGGGCTTGTTGTGAGGGTTAAATCAGCAGCTACACGTGAAGAGCTAAGCAGAGCACTGGGATCTAGTAGGTGCTCACTAAATGAAAATAGGTGAGTCACTGGGGTTATTTTCATCTCGTTGCCCCCGCTGCACCCTGGTCCTGTTGCCCAGACCGTGGCCGGTGCTGCTCTCTGGGCCCGGAAGGGCATTTTGTCCCTCTCTGGTGCCCGCTTCGTTCCTGGGGGTCCTTCAAGACCCAGGCCATCTTTGCCTTGTCCGGGAAGCACACCGGGCTAAATGAGGTGCCCCTGGGAGGCCCACGCCGCTCCCCACGCTGATGCCTGGGGGCTCCAGGCGAGGGGCTGAGCTCGCGCTGGGGACTCAGGCCTCCCTTAGCATCTCTGTACCTTGGCGGTGTCCTACCCAATGGGTACAAATGTGACTAAACCTTTTGATTATAAAATGAGGAGGTGTAGGTCAAGAGCTCGGAGCCATGCCTGGCATGTGATAAGCACACAACACAGGAACCTGTGATTTTGACCTAACTCCTTACTCTGCACAGCAGTTGTTTGCGTTCTCCCCCGTGCCCCAACACTGGGAACGTCTTCCGAGTCGGGACTCTGTCTTACTCTTCTTTATCCCCAGTAAGGGGAGCACAGCAGGTACTTCGTAATGTCTGCTAAATGTAAGTAACCCTAAAATGTCTTTGCTTTTCAATTGACGCAGCTTCTGCTGGGAGAAGCACTTGAGTCGTCAGAAAGGAGTACGGACTTGCATTTCAGACCGGTTTTAGATGTGACGTTAGGGAGGCTGGGGACTTCTTGGAGCCTCAGTTCCTTCATTTATAAAATGGGCATAATTATGTCAACCTCATGGAGTGGCGTGAGTATTAAAAATAAAGTATGTGAGACACATATCAGGGCCCTGGATGGAAAGGCTGAATTCTGTAAAGATGGCAGTTTTCCTCCAAATTAATTTAGTCAAAAATCTCAATGGGATTTTTTTTTTTTTTTTTTTTTGACAAGAGTGATTCTAAGCTGATTTGGAAGAATCACAAAAGAATGTTTTGGAAAAGAAGAATCACAGAGTGAGAATTCTCATTAGATGTTAAACCGTGTCTGTAAGTTCCAGCCGCAGAAATGGTGTCACATTCTAATGCAGACAGACAGACGGGCTCTGGGTTGGGACAGACCGTCTGAGACCAGTTCCTGGGCTGCTGAGACCTGCCCTGGGACCCGGAAGTTCCACCCAACAGAGGGCGGGATGTGGATTTAATGAACAAAAGGCGTCGGGGAAACTGAGTGTTTGAGGGAAAAAGAGAGATCACCACCTTACCCCATACTTCAAAATAAATTCCAGATTGATTATAGAATTAAATATAATAAACAACATACATGTCCCTTTTAAAAAAAAGGGGGGGAAAGGCTTGAAGGGAAGTAGGTATGTTTGTTTTTAATATTTAACTCTATAATCCACCTGGATCATTCTTGCCTCAGAGTATGAAATGACTTTCTTAAGGCAAGAACAATAAAAGATTGTGCACATAAAAATGTGCAAGGTGATTACATAGCATCCAGAACTACTTTGTACTGTAAAATCATAAAATTAAGAAAAGAGAAATGAGGAAATTTATTTAAAAAAAGAATAAGGGACGAAAACCCTTCTATAGTTAAGGTTATTACAAATCAATAGGAAAAACAGGAAAAAGTTTAAAAAGCAAACACGGAAAAACAGACCAACCTCATAATAAAATAAAAGCAAAACGTAATCACTGTCGGCCGGGTTACTTCCCTGCTCAGAACCCTTCAATGGCGCTTCGTTGTCTCGGAGAGAAAATGCAGAGTAGGCACCTGACTTACAAGGCCTCTCTCTCCCCAGCCGCTTCCCGGAACCCCTGAGGCTTTGGACACACGCCAGTCGTGTCTCCCTGCACACGGCGTCCCCTCGCCCAGTTCTGAGACTTTGCACATACTGTTCCCTTTGTCAAGACTCGCCCTTCCAGTCCTCTCCTGGGTAAATCCACCTCTCACTCCCTGGCTCAGCCTACGGCCAGTTCAGTTTGTTCTGTGTCTGGGCTCCTAGGAAAACGTGTTTGGGGCCACTCCTGGGTTTATTACTCTTCTTATAGGGGGTGGGGGGGAGCCGAGAAAAGGTTGACATCTCTCAAAACAAGTGATCCACTTGCATTTTCTTCGGGGGTAGGAGGTGTGAACGCACGTTTTTCCTCAGAGCTGGGACAAGGATTCACAGACATTGATTCCGATTCCACGACACCTCCTTCCCCAGCTTCACCCGGCTCGACTCAGGTGTCGGCTCAGAGCAGGCAGGACAGATGAAACCAAATGCAGCGTGTCCCCAGACATCGCATGGGACATACATATATTAAAAAGTTATTCTTTGCCCTGGCTGGTGTGGCTCAGTGGATTGAGCACCAGCCTCCAAACCGAGAGGTCACCAGTTCAATTCCTGGTCAGGCTACATGCCTGGGTTGCAGGCCTGGTTCCCAGTTAGGGGCATGCAAGAGGCAGCCGATCATATCTGTTTCTCTCCCTCTCTTTCTCCCTCCCTTCCCCTCTCTCTAAAAATAAATAAATAAAACCTTTAAAAAATGTTTTTAAGAAAAGAAAAAAGCATTCTTTAAAAAAAATCTACAATTCAAACCAAACTGGTCATCCCATCTTTCTATTTGCTAAATCTGACCACCTTAGCTCAGAAGGAAGCTCAAGGGCTTCAGGAGTCCGTGAGAGTGCAGAGTGGCTCCCCGGGAGCCCTGCGTGCCAACTGCAGTCTGGGCCGGGAGGGATGCTCTGGGCACACCACGGCAAGTGCAAGGTCTTTCCAGCCACGGGGCTTCAGGTCTAATGCCTACTTCCTGTGCAGCCTGAGACAAGCTATAACCTCTCCGGGTCACGGTGCCTCCACCAGCAAAGCAGGGACGCTGGCCACTTCCCAGAGTCCCCGGAAGAATGAGAGAGAAAACACGTGAGTGCGTGCGTGGCCCTCAGGAGCCACGGGTGTCTTCGCTGGAATACCCGGGCGGGGGGGGGCGAGCACCAGGGTCCTGTGCTGGCACAGTCAAAAGGAGCCTGGCGTCCGGTCACCTTGTGTCCCTGTCGTGAGACCTATTATAATCTGCCACTTACTGTTGATTCCTCCTTATCATAACATCATTATTCAGACTCCCTCTGACAACTATTATCTTCTTTAATCCCTCTGTTACAGCTTCTTAGATCCTATTAGCTCCTTGTTAGGGTTCCGGGAATGGGGGTGAGGAATGACTGAGGCCTTGCACTTGCCGAAAGGAAACCGCATCCGTGGCAGTGGCCCCTGGCCCCGACTGTGGGACCCCCCTGCACTAGTGTCCTCTCCGTA
Organism: Desmodus rotundus; assembly: GCF_022682495.2. NCBI lineage: Eukaryota > Metazoa > Chordata > Mammalia > Chiroptera > Phyllostomidae > Desmodus > Desmodus rotundus. Next base: position 155,925,878 of record NC_071392.1, on the reverse strand, counting down.
TGCCTCATGGGCACCTTTTGAGGTCGGAATGGCTGTGTCCATTCCAAGAAGACTTAGAGCTCAGGGAGGGAAGGGTGTTTCCCAAGTTCACAGAGCAGGAAATGGGGAAGTGGGATCCACACCTTAGTCTCTCTGGGCACTGAGCCCACCAGCTGGGTTGGAAGCCTCGAATCCTGTCTCCTGTAAAGGCCTGGACTGTCGGGGCACCGGTTCTGGGAGCTGCCACCTCTCTGCCCTGGGGTAGGAAGCGCTCAGTCCACAGGCTCTGGCTGAATGAGAGAATCAGTTGACAGGCACGTAGGGACACGCTTTTCAGGTACTAAGCAGGGGCTTCTGAGTCTTTTGGGCCATTCCAAGAAGAAAATCAACATGGGAAAAATAAGTCTACTTCACCAAAGGTGCTGTTTTAAATGTTTGACACCAAGATAGAAATCTCTAAGCCCTGGGTCTTGGAGAGCTGGGCTTGGATGTTCATGCAGCCCAAGTCCAACTTTCCCGGAGAGCAGATGTTAAGCTACTTGCTCCGTTTGTGCCCATGAACTTGGTCCAGCCTAATCCTGTGTGATGGCTTAATTCAGGATGCCCTAAAAAGCACTCCCTGGGTGGCAAGGTCCCTATGGCCAGATGTGTCTGCGAGATGAAGGACTTAGGGCCAGAGTGGCTTGTGGAGGTGGTGCTGGAAACCATTAGAACAGCCCATTCCAGGGACACATTGTGATTAGCCAGCCAGCCAGCGTTCCTCCATGTCCAGCACAGAATGCACACAGTCAGGAAGGCCAGGGCAGACAGACAGACGGACATGGGGCGGCAGGCCCACCCAGCTGCACCTCTTCTCCCTGGAGGAGCTCGAGGCTTGGCCTCTGGTCCCAACCCCTCCTCATGCGGCCCTGGATGGGACGCCATGTGCCGCGGGCCAAAGCTGGGCCATCTCAGGGAGAAATCTGGGAGTGGCTGGTCTCTAACGTAGCTGTTCAGACATTGCAACCAGAGGAAAGCCCCTCAGTGAAGGGGAAGGAGGTGGGAGCTGGCATTTAATGAGCACCAGCTGTGTGCCGGCTGCTGTCACTCTGGTTGTCCTCATTGTCCTTCAGGTGTGCGCCATCCTCAGCTCAGGGCCACCTGTGCTGGGGGGTGTCAGAGTCAGGAGCAGACTTTCCTCCCCTGAGGACACCCCTCGGGGCCGGAGGCACTGACGCTCTGGGGCCCCCCTGGCTCGAGGCCCCTCCTCTAGTCCTTGGATGATGAGTATGAGGTGCACACAGCAGCTGGGGCAGCCTTGGGCCTGTCCCCACAGGTGACAGTGAACCCTCAGCCTGGCCCCCAGGCCCCCACTCATCCCCCCACATCCACTCAGGTCCCCCCCCCGTCATTGAAGGGGCCCCTGACCTGTCCCCATGGTCCGGGCATAGCTATGTGCCCCCACTTCCGCTCAGAAATGCTGCTCCCCACCATGGGGAAGCACTCCCCATTGCCAGGCTGCTCTGTCCCCAACCTGCCGAGACTGTCATCCTCTCACAGGTGACCTCCCAGTCCCCAAAGAGAAGTGTTTGTTTCCTCTATGGCGGTTCAAATACTGTTTCTGTTATCACCGAAAGAGAAAATTGTACAATTCTTGTCACACCAGTATCCCCAGAGCAAGCCCAAGCCTCCAGCCGGCTCTGCAGCCTCTCCCTTGCTCTCTCCGTGGGGACCAGGCGAGCAGGGTGCACCTTGTGCCTGGACTCCCAGCGGTCAGCATGGCGCCGGACCCAGGCGCTGTGTCCAAAGCATGCTGTGCAATACACCAAGAAACAGGACCGCGTGCGAGCGGCCACATACAGCCCCTGGGAAAGACGACTTGCGTGACAGCTGGTGCCCAGGCGTCCTGACTCTGGCCCACCCCGAGCCACACCCCACAGCCGCGCCGGGCCTCCAAGGGGCCCCTCCTTTATCTGGGCACATTCCACAAGGCCATGGGTCCCCCAGTTTCCAGTGCACCTCTGTGCTGATTATCCAGTGGGGTGACGGACGGTCCTGGCCCAAACCAACCAGCCCCCTGAGAAGCTTTCTTCTTTCTCTCTTGCTCCTTATACATAATTGTATTATTTTCCATGACAGTTCACATTATAAACCAAGATTAAATGCACATAAGTGAAAACATGCCCTGCATAGCTTCATGCATTACCAGAGACCTAATGCAGACGAATGAGTTGCTGGGTTCAGAAACTGAAGTTCCACTCTGGAAACCCCTGCTGTATTTGAGGAAGAAAAGGTTTTAGAGTCAGTAAAGATTTTATTATAAGCCCAATATTACCTCCTCCTTATTAGCAGTTCACGTTCTGAGGGGAGGGAGAGGCCGTGGGAGCAATGAAAGTGTTCTGAGAACCTACTGTGTGCCGGGCACGTCTCATCAGGTGGCAGCAAGAAAGACCCCCGATGTGGGCTCCCTGGCTGCTCTGAGCTCCCAGTCTGCCTCTGGCAGCCCCCGGCCTGGCAGCCGGTTCTCCGAACCTCAGACTGCATTTCTGTCCAGGTCAGGGGTGGGGAGGACCCTCCTGAGCCAGGCCAGCCGCTGCTGAGTGGGTTCATTACGAAAGGTCTGCAAGGCGGCCCACACAGACATATTATCCAAAGCCCAGAAACCAGTTCTCATCCATAAAAAGCAAACCCTCCCTTGATTCAGCTGGAAAACGTGTTGGCCACAGTAAATCTGAACAAATGAGCAACTGGGTGCAAATAGTTTGGGGGAGAGCTGAGTGGCTAACAGAACATCTTGACCCCAACAAAAGATCTGCTTGGAAACAGATGACCTCCAACAGTGAGCATCAGAAGCCCGTCCACAAGTTCGCCTTCCTGTGTGTGTGAGGCCTTCCCGCACCTACTTCCCGGGAGTTTTCTGTGTTCTCTGTTTGGTTTCTCCTTGATTTCCAATCATTTCTTCTTGCTCCTCATCGTCAGAGGGGAATGCTGGGGCACAATAAATACTCATTATGAGAGAACAACTTAAATGGCCAAGGAAAGAGGAAATGGTTGAGGGGACCTCTTCTACCAAGGTGATTTAAATGAATTATGGAATGTTACAAAACCGTACGCATGGCACAGGCTCATTTTGTAGAAAAATACTGTGTCTGCGTGAAAGGCCATGGAGACACGGCTACGTCTGACCCCAGGGCTGGGAGCGGGTGGGGAGCGGGGCTCCTTGGGCTTTGATTTCGTTTCTCTCTCCCTCTCTCTCTCTGTGTATATATATATATGTACGTATTGCTATTTCTGAGATGAGAATGCATTACATTTATACTAAGAAACAAACTAAAAGAAAAAGCTCCCAACATTTTTCAGTCTTTTGATCAAAACATTGAAGAGTTCACCCCGCTGGTTCCCGGCCACGGCTGCCGGTTTTGGTACCTGCCGGTTCACGCACCCTGGAGTAGGACGTCGTTTCCCGACCCGTGGAGTCGGGTAATGGCATTTGCACCCACTGGCGGCTAGAAGGATGAAGTGGGACGGTTAATGTGAAGTTTCTCGCCCAGTTCGGGCGCAGAGTAGGGCCTCTGTGAGCAGCAATCGATGGTGTCGGGTGTGCTCCTCCAAGCCTTCGCCGTGGCACGCGTAGCTCAGTTCGTCTCCTTGGCCTACAGACGGTCCCGGGGACTCCTCTGGATGGATGGGAGGGGGGTTCCGCCGGCTCCTTCCCTTGCAAGCTGTGATATGGTCCCGGCTGGTCTCGCTCCTTCCCCACCCCAGGCTGTTCTGCACGCAGCAGCCAGAGCCGTTCCTTCTGAAATCGGCATGGAGTCACACGGGTCCGTAGAACTTCAGTGGCTTCGAGTCACATCTAGGTTGAACCTAGGCCTGAACGTGCCATGCGAGTCCCTGTGTCATTGGCCCCAGCCATGTCCCCAGGCTCACTTCCTGCCTGTTCTCACTCGCCCTCTGCAGACCCCCCACTCCCGGCCTCTCCCTGCTGTTCACAAACACACCAGGGCTGTCTGTTTCGGGGCTTTTGCTCGTCCCTTCTAGGAGAAGCTCTTGTCCTGGACGTGTGCCTGGCTCCCTCTCCCAGCTACTAGAGGTCTCTGCTCCGCTGTCACCCCCGCAGCCAGGCCCTTGCTGAGCCTCTGGCCCCTCTTCCTTTGTGACAGGATTCCACATTTGTCTGTCCTTTGCTACGCCCACAGCCCGGCACCAGCCTAAGCGTGCAGAACGAGCCCACGCTGCCGTGGGGGCGAGCCCCACGCTGTAGGGACTGACCACATCCTCGGCCCCTTGGGCCTTGTGTCACGGCTGGAGGAGCAGCGGGAGGACCCCACACAGGCCCCCAGCTAATGCCGCTGCTTGTGGACACATCACTTAAACAAAACGTGTTTTCTGTTTTTTCCTCTCTCTCAAAACTACTTCTCAGAAAAGAGGGAGCAGCTTTTGTGCTGAACTCTTACAAAGTGTCTCACTTGACCTGGGAGCCCGTCTCAATGGCTTTGTTTTCAGCAACAAAGAAATGTTTGGGGACACACATTAGCCTAAAACTACCCCAAACAGCATGGGCTTAGAATTCTTAGAGATGATCTGATGGAGTCTGTAGGAAAGGCAGTCAGAGAGGGTTCACAGAGATGCGGCCATTCTTCCTGGGGGTGCGGCCTCCGGTTAGAGGTGCTAGAGGCCAAGGCAGGTAAGCCCTTTCATTCTGGGCCAGGAAGGCGTGCTGGGTGGTTCTCCTGGGGAGCGCAAAGGCACACCCAGCGAGGGAGCAAAACCGGCCCGTGCTGTGCTGTGCTCAAGTCCTGCCCCTGCGGACAGCCGGCCCCAGCGCAGAGAGCACTGGGTGTCAGGGCTGCGAGGCCCGAGTGAGGAGCGAGCTCTGGGCTGGAGGATGCCAAATGGGGCTGTGGGAGGCAGACGCTCGGGGGGATGTGAGAAGCAGCGCGGCGAGCAGGTCCTCGCGCGGTGGGCGTGGACAACAGCCCAGTTCCCGGAGGAATATTATTGTAACGTGATAAACAACTTCACATTCCCTTTTAAATGCCATGACTGAGTGAAAATGAGCTTGAACAAGCGGACATTTGCCCATTTTGTCTCCATACCTGACAGGTCACGTATTCGACCAGGCCCGACCACAGCATTTTGGTTCTCTGGGTGAAGACGGGAGGGATGGCTTCGTTTTCGGGCGTCTGCCGAGGGTAGAGCCAGGACTTCTAAACCATACACAGATTTTGCAAGAGGCTTGGTGCTTAGGAACGCAGTTTTAAGATTTTTTCATCCTGAGATTTGTCTTTATATTTCGAGAAAGAGAGAGAAGGACACAAGGACTCAATGTTCCCAGGGAGGGAGGAGGGAGGGAACTCCAAGGCATGAGCGAGGCTCAGGAAGCAGGTCCCTCTGCGGCTTGAAGCAGCATCATCCCAAGCACATCACCTAAACTATTATGTCTTCCTTCCTCCTACTTGCAAAAAGTAGGTATTATCGTTTTTTTGTTTTTTGCTTTTCAGAAAAGTGCACTGAGGTTCGAGAATTTGCTCGGGGCCCCCAGTGAGGCCTGGGAGCTAGGAGCAAGGTCTAGACTTGGCCGGGCACACAGCCTCGTCCCAACCCTTAGGAACACTTCCGGCTGTGTGCACAGAGAGATTGCACCGGGGTCGCAGGGCCGCTTAGAGTGGGGCCTGTAGCTTCGTTCCTCCGGCCACGGCTCTCTCCATACGCTTTCGCCTCCTGCATGTTTTGTTCACGGGGAGCTGGGGTCTCACGGCTAAAAGCCTGGGGAGGCCACAGTGTCACAGAGAGGAAGGAAGGGGTGCAGGGGAATTCACAGAGGGGAGTGCGGTGGAAGCAGCGCGCCTACGCTCGCCTAGAGTCACCACCTAAACCGTGGCCCCGCTACATGTTACCGCATCTTCAGAAGCCAGAGAACCAGGCTTTGGGGGAAGCCTGATCTTTCAGAGTTGATCACTAGCTCAGAGGAGTTTTTCAAAACCCAGGTAGCAGCAAACAAAACACACCGGGCGCTGGTGTTGCCGCGTGGGCTGCTGTGTTGGAGCCTCCGTTTGGGAGCTGATGCGGAACCTGGGGAGCTGCCAGAGTGTGGCTTTGGCATCTTACAGCGCACGCCACATCCAGCTCGGGCCCCCTCCCCGCTGGGCAGCTTTCCCAAGCCTCGGCTTTCCTGTCTGTGGAATGGGAACACCAATCACCCTAGCCTCACGGGCGCGTGGTGGGGCGGGAACATCTGAACGTCTGACTTCACCTCCAGCACACCCAGCACACCCAATGCCGACTGATCCCCCGTGCCAGCTCCCGCCGCCTTTGCTTGTCCTGCTGTCCCTGTCAGGGCACTCGGACCTTGCTGCTCCCTGGGAGATATCTTTCTTCTAGCCCCGTTTCCAGAACCTCCCAGCGGCTAGCTCCCTGTTATCATGAAGGCCTCAGATCACATGTGGTCTCCTCAGAGTCACCCTCCCTGCCCAGCGTTGCCACCTGCCTCCTATGTCAAGTCACCGTCACTGTGACTTCTCAGCAAACTCCTTCTGAGCCTACAGATGCAACTCGTGTCCGAGTTCCTGTCCGTCTTCCCAAGTCGGGCAGGACCTCACCGGTCTTTGTCCTGCTGCGTGGCAGCCCCCAGAACAAGGCTTGGCACGTAGTGGTCCCTCACCGGGAAGCGCGTAGATGAAAGAATGGGTGACCGGATCGTGCTGTGTGTGACCATGACATACGTACTACGTGCTGTGACAGCTGTGGAAGCTGGTGCCCCGAGAGCGGGCCCAGGGGGCCGACGTCCGGGCTGCTCAGAGAGGGTTGAGGGTTGTTTGCAAGCTCGCTAGGAATCAGCCCCAGGTCCAGCCGTTCTTGCTCTTTTACCCACTCAATTGTTACTGTTCCAGAAGCTGTTAGGCAGATAGAGACAATGTCTCGGGAGCAGAGATCGAATCAGATACACAGGCGCCCCCCCAAGCAAGCCGAACCCCTCCCAGAAGCAGAGAATTCAGTCTGAGAAAGGTGGGGAGGCCGGGATGCGGGAAGGGTGGGGGCCTGGGGCACCCTCAGATGGCTGGGGCCCTGCCGCTGCTGCTGGAAGGAGTAAGACCTGCCTTGACCCCTCCCCTTCTTGTCCTGCTCCTTGGCCCTGGGGTCCCAGCCCTTCTGGATGTTTCCTGCTGGGTGTGGTTAATCCCCTTCTCAATTTTCGGTTGGTGTCTCTCTGCCAGGACAGTCTCCACTGCCCCTAGCCTGGCAGTTTAGCCTCTGAAATGTGCTAACGTAGCTTTTCACCAAAAGCACCTGGGCTCGGAGCCGGCGGGGGCCAGAGTGCCCCGTGAGACCCGCGAGACGCAGACACGGCTCTCTTGGACCAGGGTCCCTGCTGACGGAGGTAGATTTCCATTTCCATTGACAGTGAACGACCTCCTCTGGAACAGAGGAGTAGATGCCCCCGTTTTTTGGAGGGGATTTATCCTAAGAAACATAGTAGGTGGACAATCGTGTGAATGGTACACTCATGTGACAACCTGGTCTCGGCGGTGGAGCCCAAGTGACCCGAGTTCAGTGGGTCGTGACCTGGGCAGTCCCAGAGCAGTGGAACAGAGCAGCGTGGGCCAGGGTCCGTCGGCTTCCTCACTGTATGACCCTGGGCAGGGCTCTTGTCTCCCCGAGCCTCAGTTTTCTCCTCTGTGAAATGGGGCTGCTGGGAGGCTTAAGTGGAATAAAGAAAATACAGTGTTGAACACTGGGCCTGGCACACAGTAGGTATTCCTCACATCACAGTGGGCTTTCTGCCCGCCTCCTCATCCCCCCTGCCCTTGACTTGCATTGGACATGCCACGAGCAGGGACTGTGTGGGTGTGCCACTGGCCCTCTGGCAGGCCATCCCTGGGCAGTTCACTCCTGAAACCTCCGTCTCCTCCTCTGTGAAACGGGGCTGAGCAAGTGTGAACACCCAAGCTTGAGGTGAGGGTTCATGAAATAACGTGGCGCTCCTCGAAACAAAGTTTCTGGCGTGTCGAAAATGCCTGTGTGGCCGCCGCCAAAGCTGAGCCATCCGACCCCCTCCTACTTGGTTGACGGTTTTCCCTTCCTTGTTTGCGGCCAAAAAAAACATCTCAAATTCCATAGCAAGTACCAGGTAGGAAGATGCAGAGAGAGAAATGCAGAGATAGAAAAAGCAACATACAACACACTTACAACATTAAATACTCGTGAAATTGCGAGCTTGGGGCAAAGACGTGGAAAATATTAGTTAAATTTAGAATCCATCAGAAGATCTCTTCAATGTCTTTTTTTTTTTTATTTTAGTTTTCTTTAAATGCTACCAAGATAAATAGAAGCTCCTAAATTGGGGAAATGCAGGTCAGCGTTAAGTGAGAGCAGTGTCCTGTTCAAGTCGTCGCCCACCTATCTGGCGCCCATCGAGGACCAGCAGAGATGAAGGAGGGTCACCAGATGGTCCCAGGCTCGGTGGAGAGGACAGACAGGGAGGCAGGTACTGTGGCTGCCCGGTGGGGAGACGGGGGAGGTGGGAGAGGCCGTGCTGTTGGGTTTGGGAGGGGCACGGTGGGCCGTCCTGGTCGGCTCCCGGTGGCTGGCCAGGCGAGTGGCCCTGGGGACAGGCCCTGGGCAAGCAGAAAAGGAGCTGGGAGGAGGCTGAGCTGCTTGCCAAGCACAGAGGAGGCTTGACTTGGAAAGTGACAGACACTGTGTTTGCCGTGGGGTCCAGGAGCCGTCTGCAAGGTGCTCCGAGCAGTCTCTTTGCTGTGCCTTTCTCTGTGTCTCGTGGCTAAAGATTCCGAGTCCAGACAGAGAGAGCGTGAAGGCCCTAGCCGATCACATGCATCCCTGAGACAGCAAGGCGAGGGGCGGGCCCTTGGTGACAGCTACACTCTGACCACACCAAGAATGGGAGTGGTGGTTCCCTAAGTGGAAGTAAGTGACACCCGTGTCATTGTCCACTGTGGCGAGTGTGGAGAGAGTTATGAGAAGGACTCTCCAACCCCGGCTGCTCAGTGGGATGAGCGAGCAGTCTGCCCCAGGCCCCGCCGCACACTCCAGGGGAGGCACCTCAACGGGTTGGGAAGTCCTCGAACCCATGTTGCTGTGAACATGGATTCTTTGACACCTAATTCCTGCTTCTGGGAGCGAATGATCTAGAGAGATGGGAGGCATGAAAGCAGAGACAGCTGGAGGGACAGAGGGACCACAGGGTGCCCGGAGTAGGGAGGGGTGCACAGGGAGTGAGTCCTCGCAGATGCTGGTGGGGGCTGGAGGTCCGAGCTGCCATACAGGGAAGGCCTTGCTCAGCACCTGGCATCTCCCCCCGCTCCCCAAGGCCGTGTGGGCTCCCACAGCAAGTCCCTCTCCAGACTTGTCCAGCCAGGACAGCCCCAGACCCAGGTCATCCAAGTGGAGTGTGTTGGGCCGACAACATTGGGACCAATCAGGCAGAGGAGGCATGACCCAAAGCCCCTCCTGAGATTGGTCACGGAGGAGGTGGTCCCCTACCTCCTTTCCCAGAAGCCCCCTGTCAGGAGCCACATCGCCTGATGGCAGGGTGGCCCAGCACACAGTAGGTCTTCAATAAATGGTGATGGAAAGGAGGAAGAGACGGGAGGAAGGGAGGCATGGATAGAAAGAATGCACGAAAGGGGACGAGGAATCTAGAGCTGAACAAGCAATGGGAAGGTGGACAACTGAACAGATGAATGAATGAATTCTACAGGGGTGGGGAGAATGGAGGGGTGAACACATGAAGGCCCAGGAGGGTCCAGACTCTGCCATTTACCTGCCGGGGGGGGTCTCAGTCCAGTTCCTTCACCTCGTGGGGCTTCAGTTTGCTTGTGTGTAAAATGGGGGGAGTTTTGGCACCTCTCCCAGAGAGTCAGTGAGAGGATTGAATGAAAAATGAACAGAGGAAATGAAGAATAGGAGGGACAGAGGAGGAGAAGGCAGCGGAGGGCCTTCATGGGGTCCTCTCTGCATCTCCCGGGGGCGGGGAGGGCTGGGGACTGTCTGCCACGCAGACACAGCGACTCTCTCGCTCCCTGTGCAGGCCCAGCCCGTTTGATTGCTGCAGGCAGATAAGATGCCTGGGCTTCGTTTTCATCTCTGAGTCTCCAGGCCTCCCCCAGCTCACCGCCCCCATGGCAACTGGGGCCTTCAAAGTCCCTGCTGGCTCCAGATTTGCAGATAAGCCTTTACTGTAACCCTACCCAGGGAAGCAGCTGATAAAGTCCAGATGGAGCAAGAGGTCTTCAAACTCACTTTCTCTGCCCGATAAGATCCGGCAAGACCCACCCTCTTAGGAGACCCCTTTCTCTTGGGGAGAGAGGCTCAGTGGCCAGAGTCCGCCCAGCTCACGGATTGCGGGAATGGACTCTCGTTTATTAGGGAAGCTCCCGGCTTTCGTGGGGAGGGCCCTTGGGGTGGGGGGCGGTGGACAAGGAGCACCAGATCTGGAGTCAGCCTGAATTCTAATTCTAGCTCTATACTTCATTAAGAGGGTGCAGGCACCCCCCTTTTCAGGGCGCTGTGAGCGGTTAGGGATGCCCTGGGTACAGAACGGCCTGGCCTGGAGGACGGGTCCGGCCCTCCCTTGCTTGGGCAGACTTCCCCACGTGGCCCAGGAAGGCTCCCCCAGCACCTGATCCCCAGGACGCAGACCAGCTGGGGCCTGGACCTGCCCTCAGGAGGTAGCCAGCGGACCAACAGGCCTGGATTTGAATTCACCTGTCTCCCTCACTGGCTGAGTGGCCTTTGGCAGGTGGCCGGACTTCTTTGGGCTTCAGTTTCCTCATCGTAGAGGGTGTGGTGATAATCCCCACCTCACTGTTGTTGCAAAGGGTCAAATGAAACAGTAGGTCAGAGAGCACACTGTGATTAGAAAACTATGCAACAGCCAGCTGCTTACTCCTGTACCTGCCCAACGGGCCCCTGCTCCCTCTGCCAGGAGGGGCCACATTGTTTGGCTAATCAGGGAATGCTGGGAAGGATGCCGCATGCGGGGGGCTCAAGGTGGGGCCCTTTGACCCATGACTCAGCACAGAATGCTCTAGGCCACACTCAACACCTGCCTACCAACATGAGCTCCGAGCTTGAGCTTCGGGGCCCAGGTCCGAGGCCTGACTGCCCAGGCCGGGGCATGGCCCAGGGGTGTGGGGTGTTTGCACGCGGAAGCTCTGGGCATACCTCCCACAGGGCGAGGGACCGGGGATGGGCTGGGGGCCCGAGGGAGAGGCCTCTGACTTAGCACGCTCTGACTTGGTTTCATGGAACCATTATGTAAATCCGCCCAGATTTAAGATCCGACTCTACCCACTTCTAAGAGGATTTAGGGTATTTTAAGATTAAAACCCAGAGTGACAAAAAGACTTTTAAAGGGATTGCCTGCTGCTCAATCTCAGAATGAGACAAAAGCAAAGGAAACTCCCCGAGATGCCCTCTGCACCTATCAGGCGGGCAGAGCTGCGGAGCCTAACGCCTGCGCAGGCAGCCTCGTGGGGAGACAGGCACGCTCACTGCCATCGGGGAGTTCAGCCGGGTACCACCTCTGAGGAGGGCCGCCAGCCAGGTCAGAGCTGTCACAACGAACGCGCACTGCCCTTCGTCCCGGCAGCCCTAGGAATAGACTCCCCGCATAGGCCTGTGATCAAGGCGCCCATACACGAACAAGGACTGCAAGATTCCATGCTCAAGAAAACTTAGAAGCCACCCAGGTGTCTGTTAATAGAGAACGGGTTAAATACATTGTATCGTAGCTATTCAGAGACAATAGACAATGAGGGGAAGAGCGTGCGTGATGCGCTCCTCAGGGCCTGTGCACCAGGATGTACACGGAGGCCTGTGTGCACAGGACAGCCTGTGAGTGGCCACGTGAGTTGCCCCTGGGGTGGGGGAATAACTGGATGGCTGGGGCTCAGGGGTGAGAGGAAGATTTACTCATCACGCTACTTTAAAGCAACATTTTTTACTACATGCACGCATGAATTATTAAATAATAAATCTCTGCCCTGGCTGGTATAGCTCAGTGGATTGAGCGCCAGACTACAAACCAAAGGGTTGCTGGTTCGATTCCCAGTCAGGACACATCCCTGGGTTGTGGGCCAGGGCCCCAGTAGGGGGTGCACAAGAGGCAACCACACTGATGTGTCTTTCCCTCTCTTTCTCCTTCCCTTCCCCTCTCTCTAAAAAATAAATAAATAAAATCTTAAAAATAAATAAATAACTATCCGAAGAGCTAAAAGACCCCCTCACAGAAAAAGCAAACAACACAACATTAACAACCATTAAACAAACAAACCCGCAGACCCCATCTGCGATTCGTCAGAGGACTAGCACGGGAATTTGCCCAGCCAGACCCTCCTCACTGGGCATTAAGAGGCAATGAGTAAATAGAAATTATTGCAGGAAAGAAGCAGAGTGAACGCTTTCTGGCACTCGAGCTGGACGGCATCGCACTCCCCGTGCATGCACCTCTCAGTGCGTCTGCTGCTGCACAGACGAGGTGGCAAACAGGCCCTGCGGCATAGCCTGTACTTTCTGACACCAGGAAGGCCTTGCATCCATCTGCAGAAAGAACATTTCTCCGGAGCCAACAGCAACCAGCAGCTTCGCCCTGGTCCCTGGGACCCTCCCTGAGACCCTGAAATGCGTGGACCCCCCACAGCATGCTGGCTCGGCTCCCGGGGCAGCAGGGCTCATCCGGGTGGATCCGACAGAGGTGCTCCCTTGCCTCCTTTCAGACGGGAGACAGGGCCCGTCGGTGGTGGAATGGTCACTGGAGCCAGAGACCAGGCTTTGACCCCGTCCTGGACGAACGTGCTGAGTATTTCTGAATGTGGGACGTGAGCCTCCAGTGCCCGGTCTGTGAAGTGACCACAGGTGGGATAAGGCACCTGCACGCGATCTTTAATGGCCTTCAAATGCTCAGTAAGGCGACTCGGGCTGTTGTGGTCGCTGGTGGGGAGAACACTCTCCCTCCCCCTGGGGCTTGGTGGTGCGACCAGAGCAAGCTCCGCTGGGCTGCTCGTGTTCTGAAGCAGAGCAGCACATTCTAAAAGGACAGAGAGTGTGTGCCAGGTGGCAGCGTCCACCGATGAGTATGAGTGTGTGTGTGTGTGTGTGTGTGTGTGATCCTCTGAGCCTCAGTTCTTTCATCAGAAAAGCAGGCGAAATAACCCCTGCAGGGTGTTGCCAGGATGAACTGGAAGCCTATGCAAGGGTCCCAGCACACAGTAGGTGCTTTGTAAGCATTCCACAGGCACTTGTTTGCCTCCCATTTTCGTGAGCCCTGGAAAGAGGTGAATTACTCTGGGCCGACGACGTTTTTACCTTCATCTCTCACTCCGTGTCGTACACTTTCAGTGCAGTTACAGCGACGGCCCTGCCCCTGGGTCAGTGGCCAATGACCAGCCCCATTCGGGCCTGACCGCTCTTGCCCTGCAAACACTGGTCCGGCCGAGCACATGCGGCATCCGTGAGTTCCATGCGTGGAGCACGGAAGTGATCTTCCAGCTCCTTCCCACGAACATCCGTGGAAAACTCAGCCAGGTTAACCTGAAGCTCACCGATGGTGCGGAGGGGCGCCCATCTATCTGCATGGCACTGTGGCTCCCCATGTCGTTGTGTCCTGGGGATCACGGTTTTAATTATTAAGATGCATTTGGCTGCACACCTAACTCAAGGTTTCACAAGCACAAAGTGGGCTTCGGGGATGGTGGATCTAGCTGCCAGATGATAACGGCGAATGATAATGATAATGAGCTTCCAGGGCACTTTGGGAGCTGATGGGGTGACAGACGGAAGTGCCCGGGGGCAGGGGGCCCTGAAGCTCCCCTCCACCCCAGCCCCTTGGGGGGTGGGCAGTGGGGTGCGGTATTTTGCCCGAGCTGCCGTAACAAAGTGCCACCCGGGGAAGGGCTTTGGCAACAGAATGTTTAGTCTCACGGGTCTGGAGGTGGAAGTCTGAGATCGAGGGGTCTCCAAGGCTGGGCCCTTGTGGGGGCTGTGAGGGAGAATCGGCTCCAGGCCTGTCCCCTTGTGGCTGGCGGTTTGCTGGCCGTCTTTGTCGTGCAGTCAGCTTGTACTGGCATCCCCCCGATCTCTGCCTCCCTCTTCATGTGGCATCGCCCCTGCGTGTGTGTCTCCTGATTTCCCTTTTTAATGAGAACACCCGTCATACTGAGTTATCATACTGGATTAGGGCTCTGCCTTTGCAAACTCCTCTGCCCAAATAAGGTCCCCTTCAGAATGCCGAGGACGAGGATTTCAACTTATGAATTTGTGGGGCACACACTTCATGGGGGTAGAAATCTGGGCTGGAGCTGGACTTTCATCAGTGGTGGGACTGAGGTGTACACGGTCATTTGAAGAGATTGGACGGCCCCCCAAGGCCAGCCCTGGCTCCAGGCTGCATTCCTAGGGAAGCCCGCCTCCTCCGAAACAGTCTGTGAAGTGCCCGCCACTTGAGAAGCGTCGCTGGCCGTGACCGTGTCTCTCCTACCTAGCGGCAAGGGGAAACCCAGTTCAACTTCACTCCCTTTTGTGGGGACTGAATGCACCAGAGGCCCTGCAGAGAAAGCTGGGCCCTGTGAGCCTCCCTGGGCGTCAGCGTCAAAGATGTTCCTAGAGGTGACAGTCAGAGGTGACAGGCCAGCGGCGATTCGCCTTTCTTCTGTCTGGAAATCCAGCCACCGAGCCCACCAGTGTAAGTGACAGCAATTAATGGTCTGCATGCTCTCTTAGAAGGCACACTTGTTGGGATCCTCGAATTCTCTCGTTTTCTTCCGTGGCAACGCAGGCTGAAGAGAGGCACGTAAATGGGGGAGTGAGGCCGGGCTTATTAAAGGTCAGCAGTTTGGTTCAGAACAGTACCGATGGGGGACGGGCAGCATCCTCATGGACAGGTGAAGTGCGGGAAGTACGCCCTCTCATCCCACATGGTAACGGGGGATCGATTCCTTGCCTCCCTCCCTCCTGTCCACTTAGCGTTCGCCAGGCCCTGCAGTTACACACTGTTTGGGCGGGAATGGTCTTGAGACTACCTAGCAAGGTTCCCGCATGGGGCAACCGAGGCTCAGAGAAGGAAAGCAACCCATCCAAAGACACACAGCGTTGAGAACGACAGAGTTGACTCAATCCCAGGCCACGGTTACTTCACGACTGTGCTGCGTCATCCTGTGTATTTGGGGATGGGCTGGCCCATGCTGGGTTTCGCCGTGAAGGAAAACCACGGAAGATCTTCTCCGCTCACCAGCCTCTCCACCATCCTGCGGGCGAGGACCATCTGGGCCATAGATTTGCTCCTGGCTCAGCTTTCGAAGACTCTAGCTTTGCTTTTCTGTTTCCTGGCTGTTTCTCTCACCGGAATCAAAACACTTTGCAGAGGGGCAATAGCCGTAGTGGTCCACGTGGGGCAGACCTGGGGTAAAGGCAGCGAAAGGACTGTGTTGATGAGGCTCATTACCACAACAGCCAGACAAAAAGCAGAAGTAGCAACAAAACCTTTGAGTTTAGCGGCAAAAGCTGAAAAATCTCCGTTTCTGATCTCAGATTCCCTGGACAAACGGTCCAACCTCCTTGCCCCCAGACAGAAGCCGCTCAAAGACACCCACAGGCCAGCGGGGTGGGCTTGGCGGCTGCAATCACATTACAAACTGCTTTGCCAAACCTTCAGGTCACATGGCGCTGGGCAGCTCTCTCCAGAGCCATGAGTCCTGGTGGGCGGCAGGACATGGGCTCGTGGAGATGATTCCAGAACACGGGGTGTTCTGGGCTCCCCGCGTGGACCCGATGTTCGCCTGTCCAGGTTCACCTGCTGCACGTGGCGTCCGGAAGCCAGGGGAGGCTCCTAGACAATTCCTTCCCTGGAGGCCCCAGTGAGTGCGCTGGATTCGTGGCCTCAGCTGCCCATCACCAGGGAGCATCCTCTCCACCAGCCCTCCACAAGCTTTACTGTGGCTCAGAGGTCCCCCCTGGGAGTTTGCTAAAAATGGAGGTTTCCGGATTCTACCCCGGACTGTCTGATTTAGCAGATCTGGGTCGGGACCCAGACATTTCTGCATATTAACCAGCATCCCCATGCGATTCTGTTACCAGGCGTCCAGGAAGCACACTGAGAAAACTCCAGGGACCGTTCATCTCTGACTGTGAGCAGGGAAGGGGCCATGTCCTGTCTGCCTGCTGCCCCTGTCTTCCTGGGGACCTGGTGGCACAGGGTAAGGGCTCTCATGGCCCATCTCCTGCAATGAAATGGAGCAGGTTACCTAGTCCAGGGGCCCCAAATTCCGGTGGTCACGTGGCCCGAAGGCCGAGGGCTGGGCGGCACTGCCAGAGCCTGGAGCCCCGGTTTCTTACTCACCTCCTGCCGACGCCTGCCATTTCCAAGAGCAGGCCTGGTCATGTTCCCCTTTTTTTTGCAAAGAATCCTGAAAACATAGAAACTGTCATCAAATTGCGTCATTTAAAAATAATTGGAAATAATTTACAACTAATTTTCTTTCTTTTTTAAACATGCATGTGGGCCAAACAAAACACGTCTGTGGGCCGAACCTGGCCCCCGCGCCACCCGTTGTCCTCCTGGAGCTGACCCCACCTTCTCGTTGGACAGATGAAGACCCCGGGGGACCAGAAAGGGGAGGCAGTTGCCAAAGGCTACGTCTCCTTGGGGGATGGGGGCGGTCTCAGAGCCGGCCCTGGACTGTGCTTTTGCTCCGTGTGGGCAGCATCCCCTCCGAGGTGTGAGCAGGCAGGGCAATGCCCAGGGGGCACCCACAGGCTCCTTCAGGCAGGTCAGCAGGGCCCCTGTGCTCGGCTGCCTGATCTGGCTCCACCCCCGCCCTGCGAGGCCTGGAGAAGGCCTCTGGGCAGGGGCAGAGCCTAGCGCTGGGCTTACTCATCCTCTGTCTCCGCGCCACCTTCCCCTTTGATGTCTCGATGCTCCAGGTCTGGCACCGGTGAGACGACCGCGCCAGCCGCCTGCCCCGGCAGCCTCCTCACACCGGAGCAGCCCTTGGCAGGGCTCTCCCAGGACTTCAAAGGTGGAACATCGCCCCGGGACAGCTTCTGGAAGACACCCGCCTGGTGTGAACAGTGCAAGGGGAGCTGGAGATCAAAGTGGGGCCACCCTTGGGTTACAGGGAGAGTCACAGGCAGGGCCTGCCCTCCACAGAACAGGGGGTGGGTGTGCAGGGCCCGGGGGCTGCCCCGGCCCCCGCCACGGGAATCCGAGGGCGGCCCCCCCTTTCTCAGCGGGATCCCTCTGGGCACAACCAGGAACCTTGCTCTGACTGGCAGGGACCATGCTGAGTAAGTGTTCCTCTGAGCTCGTGGCCTTTGCGTTGGTGTTCGTGGGCTTCCCCAGGCGCAGCCCTGCGTGTGAGGAGGAGGAACCGCCAGGTTCTACCTGCTGGGAGCCAGTGAGTGTGCGAGGGCAGGGCAGCCGGCCAAGCACTGATGAATCTCTTCCTCTTGGAAAACACCCAGCAGCTCCCCGAAAGGAGAAGCGATCTGTGGGCCAATCAGCTAATGATTTATTGCCCGGTTCTTAGGCCTGGCACCCAAGGGTGGCACCAGCCGCAGCCAGGCTGTCTGGAGACTCTTCCCAGAGGGCGTCAAGCAGCACGAGGTAGGAAATCAAGCTGCCAGTTGCCAGCGGTGCCGCCGGGCTGCCCTCACCGCCCAGAAAGGGCTGCTTTTGTTTGCTTTATTTCTTCGGAGCAGGCAGGGGTCAGGGTGCAGTGGTCTGCAGAAGGCTTGGGGAATGGACCAGGGCCGCCACGTGTGGGAGTGACCTGGGCACGTGGCCTGAGGCCAGCACGGTGCTGCTGAAGGGCTCTGGAGGCCCCGGGGCTGAGCATCTGGACTCAGAGGAACCGGTTCTGCTCACCAGCTGCCCACCTCCACGTTCTCATCGTGAATGAACGAGTTGTTTGCGGAAGTGAGGTGTGACCGTGGTGAAAATTTCAAACCGGCATTCAATGAAAAGTAAGTCCTTCCCCATTTCCAGTCTCATCCGGTGCTAGGAAACGTGCATGGTTTTTGAGTGAGC
Source organism: Desmodus rotundus (assembly GCF_022682495.2). Taxonomy (NCBI): domain Eukaryota; kingdom Metazoa; phylum Chordata; class Mammalia; order Chiroptera; family Phyllostomidae; genus Desmodus; species Desmodus rotundus. The sequence continues at coordinate 155,907,874 of NC_071392.1, read as the reverse complement.
ACGTACTAGGTCCGCTCATCTTCGTTTCCTTTTACCACCCGGTCCGCCCCCAGGAGTTGCATGACTTGAAGCTGCTGCCCAGCACTCACTTGTATGGACGGGCTGCAAATCAGCTCTGAACACTGAGCTAACGGTGCTGCAGAATACAAAGTTGATACACAAACACCAAACAACTGATGAAATTAAGGAGACAATCCCATGTGGAGGTAGCACCACAACCACTAAATACCTGGGAAGAACTCTGACATGAGACGCCCAGGACGTCTACACTGCAGACTACAGGGTGTTGCCGGGAGAAGGCGAGAAAACAAGTAAACTGGAAACACGTCACGTCCAGGGTCTGAGGCTCACAGTTATTAAGAGGGCACTTTTCCCCGAACTGACCTGCAGAGGCGATGCAACCCAATGAAAATTCCCAACGTCGTTTTAGCGGAATTGGTAAACCACGTGTGCTATGTGTGTGGAAATACAAAAGGTGTAGAATACAAAAGTAAGTTAAATTTTATTTCATTTTATTTTATTTTTTAAAATTTATTTATTTTTATTGTTGTTCAAGTACAGTTCTCTGCCTTCCCCCCCCAACCCTCTCCACCACCCCAGCCCTCCCCACCTCCTTCCCCTGTTTCAAATACCATATGATCTCACCTTTAATGGGAACCTAATCAACAAAACGAACAAGCAAGCAAAATAGAACCAGAGACATTGAAATTGAGAACAGGCTGACAGTGACCAGAGGGGAGAGGGGAGGGGATAATGGGGGAAAGGGGTGAAGGATTTCCAGGAACAATTGCAAAAAAAAAAAATACATTAGACTTCAATTAAAATAAGACCCCTTTGTCCTTTGAAGGACATCATTAAGAAAGTACAAAGGCAAGTAACACATTGGTAAATGTTCAACAACCAGCTCTGGGGGCGGTGGGGGTAGAGGAAGCCCGATTAGTAAGTAGTGTTTGCCGATTCCTATGGTGTAAATGCTCCCACCAGGGCCAGGTTCACGCTACCAACAAGCGGATGTCACTGAACCCAGAGTGGGGAAGAGCTGCATGCAACTGGCTCCCCCAGGCTGGTGCAATTGCTGTAGGAGATGTAAGGGAGGCACAACCACTTAGCAAAAACGGTTTTGCAGTTTTAAAAAGGTTCAACATCACCTGAGATTACACATCAGAGTCCCTCAGCACCCAAGCAGATCCAAGTTCACAGCCGCGTTCTGTGTGATAGTCCCCAGTGGGAAACAACCCCAATGCCCGGCAGCAGGTGACACACATGTCCAGTCTGTCCTTGGAACAGTCAGCAAACGAAAGGGAGGACATGTTGACACTCGATCATTGGGGTGAAGCTCCAAATCGGGATACAGAGCGAAAGGGGTCAGACAGGAAAAGGGGTCCGTGCTGTGTGAGTTGATAAACACAGTGTTATTTATTTATTTACTTGGAAAATGCAGCCTGACCTAGAGTGACAGATGTCACGGAAGTGGTTGCCTCGCGAGGAGTGGAAGAAAGGAGGCATGGCGTCCAGGGCACGGCCATCCTCGATGGTCCAGGAAACGCCTGTGGCCCCGAGTACAGAGACAGATTTGCGGGGATGTACAAATGTCAAAGCCGACCAGACCGTCCCCTTGAAGTATGTGCCGCGTTGTGCACTTCGTTGTATCTCCATAAAGGTGAAAAGCTATTACAACAGTGCGAACTCCAGGACTCGACCCCAAAGCTCTGAGAGGGGTGTGCGGTTTAACAAATGATTGTCCTTACGTGTGAGCCCTGCTGACGGAGAGACCCCCGCACCTACCCGGGTGGGGCGGCTCTGTCTCCAGGGCAGGTGGAGGAAGGTGTGTTTGCATGTGGAAGGGGAGCCTCAGTTGCTCCTGGCTGGTCAGCGGCCGAGCACCGAATTCTGTGTCACAGTTTTTAAAGGAAGTGCGCTAACTATAGAATTCCTGCCAGAGAGAGGCCTCCTCCAGGGTGTAAGGGAACAGCAAACGTCTTGTCGAATTTGTGCCATTTGATACTGATTACGCCTTAAATATAAACATATTATGTTTCACGTGCACAGAAAGGATTGAACGGCAGCGATCAAGGGAGATTTGGGGTTTATCTGCCTTTCCTTACACACGGGAAATATGTGTGTGCATTATTTGTATGATTATAAAATTCAGAGTCATTTAAAAACAGGATACTATTAAATTCCAATTAAACAAATGAAATGAGGCAAGAGCAATCAACGTAACCGGAAGTGGGAGGTGAGGAGGTATCATGGTTTGGGAAGCTCCTTTATGTCACCAAGTTCCCTTTTCCTGGATGGCCCGACCGAGGCCAGCAGAGGGTGAGTGGTTAGTCCTGCACCCCACGGTGGCTAGACAGGCCCGGCCCGCAGGAGCGCAGGTGTGGCTGCTGAGTGGGGAGTGGTCCCCGAGCAGAGGAAGAGACAGGACGGACCCTTCGTCCCACCAGAGAGCTGTGGGCTTCCCCACGGGTCCTGATGTGTCTGCGCCCAACCGGCATCATTCCTGTTCCAAAGGAGGGCTTTTGTCCCCTATTCCAAGACTCCCTTCCCTAAGATGACGGACGCAAGACAGTTTCTGGTTCCCCTTAGCACCTCCCCCTTCCTCCCGTTTATCCGTTTCCTATAAACTTAGACCTTTGATGCCTTCCCCACTGTTAGGAGCTCAGAGAGCCAGGTTCTAGGCTCCTTTCCCAGCATTCTCAGCCTCACCATAAGCGTGCATGCCAGCCGGACCCGCGCCCCTGGCCCGGGCCTGCTGGGCCTCACCTCTGGGGAGCCAGCGCCTTTTCCTTTGTACGATGCACTCTAAGGACGTTGCAAAGAATTCACTGGGAAGGCGAGCGGAGCACATGGGATTAAATAACATCAACAGCAGCAACCAGAAACTTGATTTCAAAAGTGTCAGAATACTCGTTTCAAAAGACGACGATAGAACTGAAATTTATTTCCTGGGCAGCAAACGCCCGGAAGTGATCCAACCTGAACAAGAGGATGGCGATGACACACCTGTGGAGACAGGTGTCTGTGGAGAGCTGGGGACACAGCGACTGTGCGGGGGGCGGGGGGCCCTGAAACAAGGAGACATTTGTCCTCAGCAGGGCCCTGAGCACACGCTGAGGTGCATGGAATCGAAGGGAGCGGAAGAGGGTTTTCGCGTTTCTCACAACACGGGCAGCTCACTCTGGAAAAGGTGATGAAACCTCCGAACAGCCTCAAGGCTGAACGTGTAAGTCAGCTGTGCTTTGCCCGTGTTCGGCCAAGGGCAAGGGCAGAAGACGTGGAAGAACTAGATTTGGGAACGGCCTCTCGAATTCTGTGTGGCAGTATTTGCCAAGCATAATAGATTAGGAGCCCTTATGAGTGTACCCAAGTAATTGCACTTAATTGTTTGTGTAAATCAGACCATCTATCAGCAACAAGCCCAATTAATTAAATGCAGAAACACAAGTCAGACCGAGAAGGGAGGAGGAGGGCTGGGCTCCTTTCAAATTGAAGCCTGTGTTATTTTACTTTATTTTGAAAAGCCACAGAGAACACACCTAATAACAGTAGCTCGTATGGAACACCCTAGCAGGATGTGGTTGGGGCTCTTCACTGGGACTCCCTGGGACCAGGTCAGTGCCCCGAGCTTCCCAATGCCTGGGGAGAGAAGGGAAGGGAGAGGAATAACCTTAGCAGGAGCAGGGCTGGTCTTCCCGGCCCAGCCAGCGGAGGGGAGGCAGGTGGAGAACAGGCCTAAGGTGATTTGAAGATCAAGTTCAAGGCATTTCCAAAACAGAAGCCCTAATAACATGTGACCTTTCTCTGGAAAACCTCAAATTCTATTAGGCAGGACAGAGGGAACGGATAATTCCTAAAGACAATATTTCCAACATTTCCACCACAATTTCTGCAAAAGCCAAGTGACACATGCCCTACTGTTCACTTTTATGTTTTTCCTTTAAATGGACAAAGTGATTTCCAAAGGGCTGCCCACCCAGCGAGGACCGGGGCAGATGCCCCAGTTCTCCATTTGCCAGTTTCGAAGGCCCCTTCCCCTTTTCAGCCCATGCAGCCTGGTTTCCCTAGCGATATCCCGAGTCATCATTCATGAAGCCATTCTTTCCCCAAACGATTTCTGCACCGCCATCCTCCTACGTGGCCAAAGCGTGCGGCTCTCTCACCAGAAGCACAGGGGAGATTGCTGGCAGGACAGGGGCCACGGGGATGGTGTGCACTTCAAAACCCACACATTTGGGGTACCCTGGCAGGTCTCCAGGTAGGTGGACACAGGCTTCAAAAACAGCAGCCCTGTCAGGGCAGGTGGAGGCAGAAGGCAGCAGGTGACATGTTGTCAAGGACCGAGTCGGGGTGAGGACCCCCCCTTGACACCCATTCCCACTTGCTCTGTCCACCCAAACCTTACAGTTTCTTCCCCAGTTCCAGAAGGAGTCTGGCTAGACCCCACCTCTGTCTCAGCAGCACAGGGGCGGGGGGACGTGGAGCACCAACCAGAATGACAGGGACGAATGAAGTCACAGCCCCAGACGGAGAGGCAGCTTTAGGATTCAAGCCCAAGTAATGACACAGCAGAATCTGGGATTCTTGACACCTTGATCGGCGCTTATTTGTTGTTAACAAGCATTCCTTTCTCAAACCAGTGTCTCTTGTTCGTCCCTGCCAGAATCTGCCCGGGGCGGGCCAGCTGCTCCTGCACCCGAGCTAAACGGCGGCCAGTGACTGAGAGTCTGCAATGGGCCGGGCTGTGCGCCTGCCACGCACTCGGTGGGGCGGGGGGTCTGAGTTTAACCTTGGCCAGTGCTTTTGGGTGTTGGTCCCACCCCCAGCATCTCCTGCTTTACAGAGACCTGACAGCCGTCGGGCCATTTATTTATTTATCATTTATTTTTGATAACACGGATCCTTCCAGGGTCTAGAGGTCAGGTTTATCTGCCCATGGGACATAGCGACGTGTTGTTTCTAACAGCAGGGCACCACGGGGCCCCTCAGAACAAACCACTCGTGGAGGAAGTTCTTGGCTGTTCGATTCGATGTGCATAGACGTGCATGGTGTAGCAGGAGGAGAAACTTGGGGGAGAGAAAGTTCTCTTCTGAAATTCCACGCCCGCCACTCGCCAGGGGATGACTTGGAACGAATGAGGACTGCTGAAGTTACCACCCACACGCTGACGCGCTGCTTTCTACGCACCACCTGAGCTTATTCTCCCAGGAATGTGCGAAGGGGGCAGCGTTATCAGTCCCGACTCACACACGAAGAAACAGAGACGCGAACCTGGGAGCCAGAGCCTCTGAGTGGTACAGCCAATGCTCCTTTCAAGAGGGTCGGTTATTTTTAGGGCGACCCACCTCCTGGTTTGCCTGGGGCTGAGAGGGTTCCCGGGACACGGGGCTTTCAGTGCCAAAGCTGTGAGTGTGCCCAGCAAACGGTCACATTTGCCACCGTAACTGTCTTCTGAGTATATTTTACCACCACCGACTCTTGGTTCGTCTCTAAGCATTTTGTTTATGCCATGTAATTAACCACATCTTTGGGTTTTCCTCAGTGAATCCAGTTTTCTTCTTCATATTTTGTGAGTCTCCACTCCGCTGGGTGTAGATTTAGGTGCTAAGTTTAATATGTATGGGGTTTTTCTACAAATCATGAGTGGAATTTTTAAAAAACGATTTCTAATTATCTCTTGGCTAATGCGTGATAAAACCTCGCGCAATTCTCGTCGGCAAACCCGGGATTTCGTTGCCAGTCTGATCGCTCTGCGCCCTTGCCGTGACTTTGCCTGCGACCTGGCCGCACCTTCGACCGCAAAGGGCAAATAGCAGTCAAAACAGGAGAGTTAAACTCGCTTGGGGTCAAAACGGTGAATCCAAATGGTGGGGAGAGAGTCTGGTTTGTAAAGAGGGAAGACGCATCACACATCAAAAATGTCTCATTCTTCTGACACTCAACCTGCATCTGACTTTCCTGCTTTGTGCCTGGTCCTCTCCGTGACACGGTGGCCCAGTGGTTGACAAGCAATGGTCCTTGCCCCCGTCATTCAGAGAAGTAAAAACTAATTAGGTAGAACAGGGACAGCCAGGGCATGTTGATGGGACGCGTGGCATAGCCGGGGGGCGTCTCCAGGAATTGCAACCATGACATCAGAACTCTGTGCCTGAGTCAGAGACGAGGTCTTCGATGACACTATTCTGGGGGGCTGATGCCCTTGGTCAAGGTGAGGACAGATTGGGCACCTACCCTGTGATGAGGGGGGAGGCAGCCCTAGAGCTGCCTGGAAGGGAGTTGTGGAGCTGGGAAGGGCTGCAGTGTAGCACGAGGGATGGCTGAAGCCCCCCCAGGCCACCAGACGTTGTCGCTTGCTGGAAAGTGCGGCTGCCCAGAAGTCCCCTGGGCAATGGCCCTTGTGCAGTCTGCTCTGGGGCAGCCCGCTCCCTCCCCAGTGACAACATGTACCTGTGTATGTTTAGGCACTGGGCAGTTTTATTTTATCCTCATCCAATCCATTCAGTTAGCAGGGTGATCAGGAGAAATGGAGGTTCAGAGATGAGATGCAAAAAAGTCACCCCACCAGAAAGTCGTAAAACCACACACTGGAAAAGCGCAGGCGTCGGGCCATTCATCCGGTTCCCCTGAGGCGGAATGGTCATCCCTGATGTTGCGGTTGCTCTGACGGGAATACAAACGAGGCTGCACATGTTCCCTTCCTAGTAGGTCTTAAAGCGCACAGTAGGTGGCTCAAGGCAGAGTTTCCTGTTCAATGTCATGTTTATTCTGTACCTCAGTTGGCTCAGTAGTACCGTCCTCACATTGTGAGTGGTTTTTGCTGGAGCTGGATAAGAAGTGGAAGGGAGACTGAACTGTGGTTTCTGATGGTGTGACAGAGTGCTAGTCTGGCTGGGTTGGCCTGGGAGGCACCGGAGTGGGCATCTCTCAGAGCCTCGGGCTCTGCGCTCATCGCTGGACTTAAAGGCACTGGGAGGTCACCCGCTGGGGGCCAGGGGCTGGTGCTTAGGAAAGGCTTCCTGCGGAGGGGAGGTGGACCTAGGACAGTGATGTCATTTCCTGACCAACCTGCTCAGCAGGAGCTAGCTCGGCGTGTGAAGGCAGGCTAGGAGGTTGTGTACATGGGGCATCTCGCGTGGGGGGAATCTGAGTGGCTTTCCCTGGTCAGTTTTCCCAGTGCTGATCAGTAACAACATGAGAAAATAGTCCTTCATATTAAAGCAGTGTAACTATTGTAACCACACACACACGCACACACACACACACACACACCCCATAACCCTCAAACGAAACCAAATCAAAAGAACGACTAGCCTTTGGAGTTCAATCAGCGTGGATTTGGACCCTGCCTTCCTCATTTCCAAGCTGCGGGAGTCGAGGCAAGTCCCCTCACCTCCCTCGCCTCAGTGTCCTTCTTTCTAGAACCGGGATGACAATACCTGCTTGGCGGGGCTCCAGGAAGGAGTGAGCCACACACACACACAGCGCACGGCCCAGAACGTGGCACATGGCATGTGGCACGTGGCATGCATCCATTACCTGGCGCCAGACCTGACTTCAGCATTCTCTGGCTCAAAGAACTCCAGCATTCTCTGGCTCAAAGAACTCCCTAAACTCACCCGTTACTTGTTCAACTTTTCATTACGGCAAGTTTCGAACACAGAAAGAACGGGAGAGAAGAGTGTAGTGATCTTCCGTGAGTCCACCACCCGGCTCCGACGTTCTCTCCCTGTTGGCCCATCTTGGTTCATTTTCACACTTCCCCGCTCCCCATCCTTGGATATGTTTTTAAAATTGATCTTTGTTGAGATAGAATCGACCTATTATATTCGTGTGAGGTGTGCGACGTAATGAGTTGATGTACCTATATATCGAAAACACTCATCACGGCAAGCGTAGTTAATATTCATCACAAACGTGGTATATGTTGAAGCAAATTCCAGACAGTTAGCCACAGATGTCGGAAGTTACTTTTCAGGCAACTCCTTAGGTCTCTCTTTGTCAGGGGAAGTAATCCAAGTTCTTTTTTGTGGATGATGCTTATTAAGGTAAAATTTACACACAGTAAAATGAACCCTTTTTTAGCATATACTTCTGAGTTCTGACACACCCAGATTCTCTCGACAATTCTTCAGCATTCCTTTCTCGACTTAAAAAACCCAATCTTTCAGCACTAAATAGCTGAGCAAATAAGCAACGTGTTTCTGTCCATCCTGACCTCACCATAGAAGAGGTAGCCTCCCTCGGCGGCCTCCTTAACTGCAATGGGTAATGACCTGGAAACCCAGCGCGCTTGATTGGCTAGAACACAAGCCACCCAGGAATAGATTTATTAGCATCAAACATTGTTTAGAGCCACGGAGTCCATGTTGATGCTTTCATTCCAAATGGCAATAATCAAAGTTTTCTGAGAAGCTCGATTATTACTGGTTCATTAATAACAAACCCCAAACATGCTCCTATTGGGACCGTGATCAATCCCAATAAAAATAGCTTCGTTAATGAAAAAGAGATGCTTTTCTGGCAACCACTGTATGCTCAACAACACAGAAGCAAAGCCCCAAACTCATACCAAGGGTGGATGCCAGGAATAACTCTACTTCCTCCTTGGGTCCTTGCCGAGAGTCAGAGACTCACGCCCGCAGGAGGGCCCTCTGTTGTCCCCAGGTCCCTTTGTCACCTCTTGTCCCTGCAGTTGTGAAGGGTGGCACAGACCCCTGTGGGCCACTTCCTACCCTGGGTGTGTAAGGAGTCTGGTTCGGAGCCCCTTCTTTCCGTACAAGGACGGTCTTTTACAGCTCTTGCCCCAGGGCTGGCAAGACTGAATGTTATAGTCCAGCAAACCAGCTCTGAGCCATTGAAGCTGCTTAAGAACCATGAACTTGAGTAACCCAGGGCCCAAGACCCTTGCAGGACCTAACCAGGAACTCTTTGCTAACCACTGATCAATGGAGCTTGTCCAGCCAGCACACCTCTGCGCCGTGCTGTTCAGCCCAGAGGACTAGGTGTTAATGCTTCATTAGCGCCGCAACCACGGACGCCCCCTTTTCCCTGACCGTCTCCTCGGGAGAGCTACTCAGGAACTCTTTTGCTGGCAGGGGGTTCCCTTCTTCAGCAAATGAATAGACTCAACTTCGTGTGTGTTTATTGTTTTGGTTTTGGTTTATGTTAGGTTTTAGCTCTGCTGGTCTGTTCGACAATTAGGCACAAGGAATGGAGGTTCTACTGAGAAAGCCTCGCCCAGCCTCGCCCATGGGTACCCCTGACTTCTGAGCTGGGAGACAGGAGCCTCGGTAGGTCTGTCCGCACCGTGGGGGTTGAGGGAGCGATCAGCTCCCGGTGCACAGTGGGGCTCCCCGCACCCTCGCAGGCTTTCCTATGCTTAACCGAGGTCGTCCGGGTTCCCTTGCTCTTGACTTGCTTTGTCCGTCTGGTCAGCAGCCTCCTGCCAGACGTGGCTTTCACTCTAGAATTTTCTGAGCAGTCCTTTCAGTCTTGGTGTGCCGTGTGTTTATTTGTCTACGATTTGTCTGGGGAAGAGAAGCAAATACTGTCTTTCCTTGGGCTTATTGAAGTCTGTCTTTTGCCTAAGGAAGTGTTCCCTTCTAGGTCTGTTTTTTGTTACACATAGGGACTGCCAAGTTCAAAAACAATTAATACATCTCCCCCACCTCCCCCAACATAAACCACGTCAGTCCTACAGCGGGCTGTCTTCTGGCTGACTGTGAACTCTTTTCTGCATCACTCAAGCGTACATGGTCCAGGGAGGAGGAAATGAATGAATCAGACCGAACGGGCTCAATTTCTAGGGGAGTCCTTACCCGAGTAGGTTTATAGAGAGTCAAAAGCACATATACACATTTAAAACAAGAGAGTTCAAGAATTTCCGAGAGGTAGAACAGCGTAACTGCTGATGTTCTGAGTGTTTTAGTTCTTGTGAGGAAGATCTTGTCCGAACGGCAGCTCTGAGAAGGGAGGTATAGCTGGGGGTGTCGGGGGTGGGTTACCAGGTTACATGCTAAGAGGAGACACGGCTCAGTCAGGGCTTTTAAACAATGGAAAGGGTTCATTGTTACATCACGTGAAACAGGAGGAATATTTATCATCAAGTTGAATCTCTGAGAAATCGCTCGTTTTGATGGGAACTTCTCTCTGGTTTGATCACAGCGTAAAAATGTGAGCGTAATATTCTCGTTCATGCTGGAAAGCTTATTTCATCTTGATTCCCTACGTTGCCTATATCTTTCTTAAGCTACTTATTGCTCTCATGAATGTTTAAAATTACAAACATGTAACTGTGTATGTTCAATTCGATCAACTTATAATCACCTTTGTCTTCATAAAAAGGATTGAGTTTTGTAACTTCAGTCATTCCCTAAATTACATGAGCTACAGAATGGCTCTCCTTAAACTACTGATGTGAAGTCTAAAACGTTGCTTTTCTGATATCTTTAACGTCCTTAGTGCTGGTACCATTTTTGAGGGATAACTTGAATTTAATTTCTAAGATCTCTAGTGGACTTTGGAGTCTTGAGAGTCAGCCACGACTGATTGTTATCCCCAACGCCTAAAGCGCAGAGGAAAACACGTGTAGAGTCATAGCAAATGGTGCTGTCCCCAGATGCCATTGTCTAGCAGGTGTCCGCTGGCCAAGCCGAGTGGCGAAAAGCTTGTGCACTTGCTTGGTGACAGTGACACTGGACCATCAGATCACTCGGGGTTACTTACTGACCAAACAAGGCAGCTTTTGTACACGGGCCCCCACCTCCCGTGGCATCGGGGTAGCATTTCAGGGCAAGTCAAGAGGCTCCTATTTAAAATGTATGAACAGGGAATTCCTTGTCCAGGGGGGAGGCAAACTGACCGATGGACTCTTGCCTCATGACTTGTCCGCAGAAGGGCCTGGCGAAGGGGCAGGGCCGAGTTCTCCTGTCCAGTCCGACGGGAGCTGCGGTCAAGCATGCCATTAATAAGGTCGGCCCCTGGTGCACAGATGCCCCTTGTCGGTTGATTGGCAGGCCGCTCCTGGAATCCCATGCCCTTCTGGGGGGAGCGTTGCAGAATACCAGCCTCAGCACCCGGGGCCTGAGTCATTTTTGGTGGCTCTCTTCCCTTCCCTTCACCTCAGTCATTGCACCTGTCAAATGGGACGCCTCATGGGGTTTGGAGGAAGTAGGTACAAAAAGCGAAAGCCGTTATAGTGAATACAAACAAAGCCACGTGGCCATGTGCGTGTGCGTTCAGATCCTGACTTCGATGCACACTAGCGCTGTGCTTTGAAATGTGTCACACTTTCGTTTCCTTATCTACAAGGTGGGAGTAATAATAACAGCATTTACCTTCTCGTAATTCACCCAGCACATAATAATTGCAATATTGTAAGCCAGGCAAGGGAAAGTGGCCATAGATGGGACGATGACTTGGTGAAGTTGCTCTTATCGCTCATTCCTCCCCGAGGGTGGGGGGGGGGCGGGAAACGACACCTCCTCCCACACGTAACGAGATAGGACAGTTATGAGAAATTTCGGTTGTAAAACTGTAAAGTAAACTTTTCACTGAGAGAAAGGAAGCCGCCGGCATGAGCGGCTGGGCCGGATCTCACCTCCGTAATCACCAAGGCTCTGCCTGCTGCGGGCTCACGTCTCTTCTGGAGCCTGAAGTGTCCCTGGCACATCTTTCATAAAAGTCAGCCTTGCTTTCTTCCTGTTGCAAATTGCATGCACATTTCTGCTCCCTGCGACCGGCTTCCATTTCTCAACCAGTCTTCTCCAGCCTCCCCCTCCCCCTCCCCTCCCCCTCTCCTAATGAGAACGAGTTGACTTATAATTAAGGTCATATTTTATCTGCCGGGAAAGGCAGTGGCTGGAATGGCTGGGGGGGGGGGTTGGGGGGGCAGGTGACAGTTCCGCTCGGTGTTCCTCTGGTGGGTCACCCGTGCGCCGATGACCATCGGTTGTCTTGGGCCACAGATAGAAGAAGGGTTTTGATGGCTTGAAATTAACAACCAGATTTATAGCTTGTAAAGCATCCCTGTGGCAGGATTTTCCTTCTCTGCTCAAATCCCCTCTTCCAGTTAAGACCTCATTTATGAATCCCTTGCCAGGAGCATTATTCTCAGAATGGAAAAGCAAGAGTCTTTCTAGTCTTGCAAGCTGCTTCTGCTGGGAAGTCCGTAAGTGGTCCCCATGGGGCCCTGATGGGCCCCAACCCCACCCTCTGGGACGGGGCCAGCTCCATCAGCCTGGCTCGGTCTGGCTTCCCGCTGCCCCCTGCCCCCACCAGGAAGTACATCACTCACCTCTCACTCTTCCTTTCCTTGGCTCAGAGCAAGGAAGTTTCTGACCCCTTCCTATTATTTTTAATCTATCTTTTAACATAATAACCCCTGCAAAAAAGACAGGCAGTCTTCCCAGCCACCCTGGCTGTTATGGTGATGGAGGAGCTGGTTTGGAAAAATGTGAACTCCCTCCAAACCGCCGAAGTCAGTCTGGGCTAGCAGAGGGACACCGAGAAGCCTGGCCGAGTCGCCGTTCTCAAGCTGCACTTGCTTCTCCGGCGCAGACAGCCCTGCAAAGAGAAATGAGCAGAAGTCGCCAGAGAGATCCCCTCCGGGGAAGGAAGTTTCTCATTAGAAGCAGAAGAAAGAACAACCCATGTCCAAACAGCTTTCTGGGCCATGGGCTGTGAGGCTGGTGGATGGGTCAGTGGGACCCCAAGTTGGCTTAGTCCAACTCACAAAGCCACCGGGCAGTCGGCGGAATGCCTGACCCCTAAACCAGGACCCCAAGGGTCGAGCCTGGGGGACCTTGGGTCCCCGCCTACTTGTTACAGACAGGAACATACTCCTCCCTCACCTTCTGCCCTCCCCCCCTCCCCCCAAGGTCAAACCGAAATGTTTTAGATTAACATCGGGGCTTTAAATGTGAACAGCATGTCAGCAAGGCCCCCAGAGGACATTACGGAGCCTCCTGACGTCGGGCGTCTGTAGTGGCTGTACATTGTAGCAGCACCTTCCCCCGAGTGCCGTTGACATCGCTCTGCGCCAGCGAGTTCATGTTCCCCATCGCGGGCTGATTCATGGGGCAGAAACCACAGGCTCGCACGCCAGCCAGCGCGTGGGCTGAACTCCCTGACCCCTCCATCGCGGGGCCCGAGTATGCCACTGGGTTTGCTCGCAAACAGCACCGGGAAGCGGTGAGCTTTTAATTACTTAGGTTTTCATTTTTCCTCTTCATGACATTCCACGCCACCGGACTGCAATCTGCTCCTTTAGCAGCATTCTCATGTTGGAATTTGCCGATTAAAACCAACATTTATGGAGCTCATTAATGTGTTCGTCTGTGCCGAGCCATTTCCATAGGCTATTTTGTTTCATTCTAGAGCAGTTTATTAGACTAGGCTCCTCACTGAACCAAAGAAGAAATGAAATTTCACAGAGATGAGGTCACTGTCCGAGTCATAGATGAGCTCCAAAAATACTGGCTGTAAAAGGCAAATTCTAACAAATCACGCACAAGCAGATCAAACGGTAGTTCTATTCTGCGTTCCTACACCAAGATTCCTCTTGGTCTCCTTTCTGGAAAAATCTCTGAGCAGGTTGCTCAGGAGAAAGGGTCCTGGGGCTTGAGCCGTCTGGACAGAATAGAAGTCACGCTGACCCTCCGGGGCCAGCCCTGCCAGCCGAGACTCGGGCTCCAGCACAGCAGGCTCGTGACTTGCCTTTTACCATCTGCCTCGCGTTCAAAAGAAAGAGATGGCCAAGCATGCCCATTACCAGGGAAAAATGAATGGGCTTTGACAACGTGAACCCACCCACCAGGCCTTCCACTGATTATTGAAGCCCAGCCCCGACCAAATGCAGCTCTTTGAAGCCGGCAAACTTTTCCTCATTACTCATCCCTTCTGATTTCCAGCCAACTTTCCACCATGGAAGCGCCTAAGGCCCAGAAGAAAAGTGCCTTCTTATTCTGCAGGAGGAAGTATCCTGGAGAGCTGTGAAAACGGACTCTCGGGAGATCCCCCTGCTGGCTTTTCAGATCCACCAGCTTGAATCCTTGGGGAAACATCCAAAAATTCTAGGCTCTTCTCCAAATGGAAACTGAATCCCGAATCTTTGCAAGCGTGTCCGCATGCATTTCGGACCACTCACTGTGAGCTCGGTTGTGCTGTGGTGTGAAGTTTTGGACTCAGGGTCCATCATAATACTTGGGTAGAATATGAGATTTCATGCTTTCGGATTACAGTTTCCACGTAGCTTCTACCTCCCAGATGCCTGTCTTTCGGCAAGTCTTTATAAAAACTCTTCCGCAGAATCAGCAACATTAGATCACCGGTTCAGCCGCCTGAATCAATTAAGTAGCTTTATGTCCACAACCCCACTCAGAATGGCTTTCATAACAAAAAGGAGTTTTTGGCACAGAAAGCTGGAAGGTCCAGAAGTTCTTGGCTTCAGGTGAGGCTCGATCCAGGTGCTCACAGAGTATCATCCAGGCTCAGTTTAACTGCATTTCTTGGCTCTGGCTTTCAAGAGGTCAGCTCCATCTTCAAGTCCTGCATGGTGGCCTCCAGCCATTGCAGACCCCTCCTCCCCTGCTGCAGCTCCTCATGCAGCAGGGGGTTCACACTGCACCATCCAGTAGAAAAAGGAGAGATTCTTCTAGCAGCTCCCATGGGAGAGAGAGCCTCACATCCGGGAAACCCACAGCCCATGTCTCCTGTCAGCTCCTTTGTGCTGATGGAGTTTTGTGACCATCCTCAAACCACTTCCTGTGGTCAGCGGGGGGCTGGGGGGGAGACGGGGCAGGGGCGGATATATACGCATGGTGCAGGACACTGAAGGACAGGATCCCACTGTAGCTGGGGCGGGGCCAAGTTCACTCAGACCTCATGGCTGAGGAGGGTGGGGCAGATGGCCAAGGGCAATTCAGGGCACTGTTCCCAGGAGGAGAAGAGAGGAGGGTGGGAAGGCACAGGGTGGCTTCCGGTCTCTGTCTGGATGGAATAGAATTGCCCATGGTGTTTGAAGCCGTTCAAAGACTTCCTACTGCTCTGGGGACAGACAGAAGTCTCGACCAGAACCTACAAGGAAGACCCATGTGCTCTGCCCCTCCAGTGCCCCCCGGCCCCCCTCCACCAACCCCACTCGTATCCTGGGTCCCCCAGCCACACTGATCTTCTCAGTTCCTTGAATTTGCCAGTGCCCTGCCCACCACCAGCCCTTCCCTGGGCTGTGCCCTCTGCCTTCCCTCTTCATCTGGTTCTCTCTTACTCGAGTCTCCCCCGCAAGGCCTCCTCACCAAGGCAACTTCCTCAGTGTGGTAGGCAAGTTCACGGCCCTCACTCGCTTTTACTGCATCAATCTGTGCCCCCACTACGCAAGTTCACTCATTCACTCCTTGGAGTAAATGCTGAGTGAGCACTGCCCGGGTGTCAGGCCCCGCTCGGGGTGCTGGGAACAGCACCTTGAACGAGAAAGGCTTCTTGTTGCTTAGAAGCTACATCCGACATGACGTGGCTTCCGTAGCAAAGCGGGCATGACTGGGGCAAGTGGCATCGCAGACACCGAAGTACAAAACCAGTGATTTAAGGAAGATTGTGTTTGAGAGGCCACCCTCTGACAGGGATTCTGGGCGCTATTACCAGACCTGGGACTGTTCTGTGCTGGGCTTGTATAAAAATTGCACCATCCCAGAGACAGGCCTCTCATACAAGAAAGCGGTCACCCGTGGGTTCGAACCCCGACCCCTCCCTCAGCACCCATGCCGGCTTCATTCACCAGGCGTGCTCTCCTTTGCCACCCTGAACCCCCTCCTCTCAGTGCACCCCGTGCTCCTGTGCCAGCAGGACCCCCAGACCTCTCCTGACCACTGGAAATGTTCTGTGAGCCCCCGGAGAGCAGGAACTTGGTCCCGTTTATCTCTGAGCTCCCAGCACCCTGCAAGGGGGCGTCCCTGCCTCCCTCTGCTCCCCCGTCCCCCGGGCCATTCTCCACCCAGACTTGGACTGACTGCGTCCTCAGTGGCAGGGCCACCTGGTACAGGGATGCCAGTGTCCATTTTGCAGCAAAGGAGACTCAGGCTCCAGGAGGCGAGGCCTGAGGTCACAGACACAGGGTCACGCCGCGGAAGAGCTGGGACAGACTGGGAACACCTGGAGCCACTTCCGGCGTCTTTAAACCACAGATTCTGCCCCGCAGCAGAGGGCCTGGGTCCGGGCAGAGCCCCCTGGCTGGGTGTCAGGAAGCTGGTGAGCACTCTGGATTTGGACCAAAATGTAGGTCTCCCTGTGCAGAAGGGGGATCGCAGCTTTCATCAGCATTTTCAAAGCTACCCGGGACCAAAAACCATTAAGAGGAACTGGCCTGGGGATATTTTCTTTCTTTCTTTTTCTCTTGACTGACATAAATGCTGACACACCACTGCCCTGCACCAAATCGTCTTAATAGTGGGTTTCACGTGCAGAGCGGGGGGCCTCTGCCTTCCCAGGGCACCCCGCCCGCCCCCCGCCCCATCCCCCCAACCCACCGCCCTGGGCGCCCCCCGCCAGTCCAAACAGCGCCTGCTGCCTCCGTCACATTCCTGAAGAGTCGGCCGGTTCGCGGTGTGGAGGCCACAGGGAGACGCACTCGCAGACAAGATAAATACAGTCACACAGTCCTTGCGCGGAGAATGAGGCTACTGTTGGAACCTCCGCGTTCAAAAAATGTGCCGCGTTCCGGGGGCACGCCCAGTTGGAATTCTGGTTTTCACAGTCTCTTTGCTTGTCAAACTTAATATCAAGGAAAATAAGCTAATTTGATTTGGCAAAGGCTCATGCAATATGGAACTGATATCTGTGGCAGGGACCTTTGATGTTTTGTATAAACAGTGTTTTCCCCGCTGTGGAAGCGAGAGTTGAATAATAAACAGCGTCTTGCCTTCTGCACTGGCCGCCTCCCCCCAACACCGGGACCAAAAAAAAAAGAAAAAAGAAAAAAGAAAAAAAGAAAAGAAAATGTAAGAAAATAGGTCTTTTCTGGGGCTCACGCGGCTCGTGGAGGCAATGTCGGTCGGCTGATCTCTCAATCTTGGCACCGACGCTGGGGCCCCGAAAGCGCTCTGTTGCGGAGGTGCCGACTTGTGCGTTGCAGGTTGTGAAGCCCATCCCAGTAGGTGCCAGCAGCATCGACGTCCCCCACACTCCAGTTGTGACAACCAGAAATCTCTCCAGACATTGCCAAGGTCCCCTCACTGAGGACCAGCATCACAAAAGTAGAAAAAATACTGTTCGAGGAAATGTTTTCTTCCCCTCTCAGGTTTAGGCGGTAGTCGCCTGGATCGCGCTTCCTGCCCTGAAGCTCTGACTCATCATTTCGACAGCTCCTGGGAGGGGGGGAGGGGGAGAACTTTGGGGTGTTGCCTGTCACACCCTCCTTGGGTCTCAGGGGCTCGGATCTATCTGCCCACATAGGCCTGGAAAGGGGACGCCCCCAACTCTCTCTGTGTCCTCGAACACTGGGTGTCTCTGAGTTCATGGTGGCCTCTCTGCCTCCACACACCTCTCAAGTTCAAGAAGGCGCAGCCCTGGGGCCCACACTCCTGCTTGTTTCTCTGTGTCCCGTGGCATTTGAGGATGTATCACGGCAGAGAGTGTTTAGCTGGAGTCAGGCGGGTTCACGTCAGTGACGGCCTGGAGTGGGCCCGCGGCGGCTCCTGGAGCTGACTGCTCACTCTCGGGGAATTCTGTGAGCCGTTCACCGTCACGTGGGCAGCTTGGCATTCCCTGTGCTGAGTGTCTACACCGCAGAAGAGGGCAAATGCCACAGATCTGGGCTCCCCTGGCCCCCCACCTCAATCCGTTCATTGTCTCCAGCACACCACTAGTTGTTCAAGGCCAAGTTTGCAAGCAGGAGGGCAGACACTGCTCACCCAGTATTCATTCTCCTATGGGTTCCCACCTCAAGGAATTCCAGTGCTGTGTAGCCTGGCAGAGCGTCCGCTTACACAGCTGCACTTCCCACCGCTGCTGAGGTTGCGAGTGTTCAGGGGCCACACTCCGGCCAGTGGCACGCAGGCGGACCATGCCACCAGGCTTCCCAGAAGCGCTTCACTCGGGCGGACTCCCTGGCCCTTGGTTTTTTTCTCTCGGCACTTCCCCTGCTCCCTGTTTCGATCCCAGCTGCTAGGCCAGGTGTGTGTCCCACCTCTGACACCCACACAGTGACAGGTGACAGGGTGAGGGCCACACACTGAGAGCGGCTGAGCAGACAGATGGGGGGCCCCTGGTCTTTGATGGCTTCGTGGAGTCAGTGCGCCAGCCTTGGACTCCTCCCCAGGCTGCTGGTTGGTGGGCGGCGGTCCTCCACCACTGAGTGATGCAGTCCCCAGCAAGGGCCCTGGGCAAGCCAGCTCAACCTCCGTCAGCACCACTTCCCTCATCTCGCAAATGGTAATAAGAAGAGTTGAGCTCTGAGGGTGGAGGAGGGTGGGGCCTGTGGACAGCCCAGCACACTCCCGGCACACCAGATGCATCAAGCCGCTGCTGTGACCGCCTCCGCGGCTGGAACTGTGAGCCTGGGGTTGGCCTCTGTCTCTTCAAGCTCAAGGGCCACGGCTCCCTCACTCTCCACGTTTAGCTCCCACTATGCAGCTCGGTAGCATGAGGTGAACTCAGTTGGGGCTAAAGGGCAGGAGAGAGATACAGGTTATACTCCAAGAAAGAAGAATGAATTTGTCTCCCATTGTTTGAGTGTAACCCATATCTCTGTCCCGCCCTTCAGCACCAACCGAGTTCAATTCATGCTTAGGGAACACAATGTTGTATGAAGAACTCGGAGAATGACACAAAAATGAGTTAAGCGCGTGTGTCTCTGCCCCACCCCAAGGAACTTGCACTCAGGTTGGGACCCTAAGAAAGGTCCCCACACAGCTGTGATGCAGGGGGAGAGGCACGAGGGGTCTCGGACGAGCAGGCACCGAAGTGCTGCAGGTGGACGATGGAGGTCAGGAGAAGGCTTCGTGGGAGAGGAGGCACTGGGCACAGGCGTGGGGGTTTCCATTAGGAAGACATGGCGGGCGTCTCAGATCATCGCAGATGAGGGCAGAGTGGTGGGAAACCGTGGCTTTGTCCTTGGAACAGGGGGAGGGGGCCGGGTGGAGGGTTGGGAAGCTGGGCTGCAGCATCTTGTGGGAGCTCTGACTGCCAGGTGGAGGCGTTCACGTCTCACTCCCCCGGTGGTGGGAGTCACTGAAGGTTTCAGAGCTGGGAGTGACATCAGAACTGGGAATTCGGCAGGTGAACCCAGCAGCCATGTGGAGACTGGTTGGAAAGGGAGACAGAGAGGTAGGGAACCTGTAAGCGGGCTGTTAAATACGCTAAGAGGCCCATAGTCCTCTGGTGCTCTGAGCTGTTACTCCACAGCTCAGGAAACCGCTGTAAACTGTACTTCCTGGGCGATCATTTGCGTAATGTCCAGCTTCCTGTCCAGACCAGAAGTCCGTGGGAGCAGGCTGGGCCAGTGGGTTTTGGCCCCTCGATGGCAGGCGGTCCATGAACAGCTGGTGAGTGATGAAGTGAGTCGGGAGGGGTGGCGTCAGACCTGGGCCTTGCGGAACATGGACAGTGGTCTGTCGGCCTTGAGAAAGGCCGCCGGACGCCGGGAAGGCCAGTGGGTGCAGTGCTGGGGGGCATGGGGAGGGACTTCCGTTTGGGCCAACGTGCCAACTCCAGACAACTTGGGGTGAGACACTGAGACGTCACATAGCCATCTCCAGGCTCCTCTCCAGAGTGAAGAGGTTGAGAGACATGACCTTGAGAGTCTCCCAGGCCCCTGTGCGTCTCGGTGGGACGGGCGGAGAGAATTTGCAGGGCCCGTGCTGCATGCCAAGACACGGAGCCTAGGCCTTTTCCCAGGTCAGCTCGTTTAACCCCCAGGAGAAGCCTGAGGCTGGGAAGCGCATCCCAGCGACTCCGGAGGCAGCCAGCTGCCCCTGCTGTTGTGTTCGGAGTCACCCAGGCCTGGGGGACAATCCAGGCTCCACACTTTCACATCCAGGTGTCCTTGGACTTTGCTTTCCTGTGCCTCAGTTTCCTCATTTGTAAAAAGCCCCCTGCCTCCCCCCAGTATTACTTATCTCGCACAGGGATTGGAAGAACTAAATGAAATAATGCATGTAATTAGTGGAGAGCCCCTCTGCCCCGTCCTCGGATGCCAGTGAGGCCAGCTCTTCACACAACGACCCACCCTGTGGAAAGCCAGAGCCGTTTCCGGGAGTTGGATGAACGTGCCTGGCTCAGAATGTCACGGCCACTGCCCTGTAACTAGGTGCTACTATTTCCCGAATATAGTTTTTCAAAGCAACTCGCTTTTAAACATGTACATCTCTTTCAAAAGCGTTTCAGACGCACACTGCGAGGGCAACGTGGTACCACCCGGGATGTGGGGACAGCGACTGAAACCCACAACCGCCGCCTGTCCTTCCACCAGATCTGACTGTGTTCGGAGGCTGGGCCTGTGTCCCCTGGTTGTACAGGTGGGTCTGGGAGGAGTCAGCCGGGAGGGGCACCGCCCTGAAGTGGAACTGAGAGGGGTGGTAACTTCCCCGCTTTGGGACCCAGTGCCCTTTAACACTTTTGCTAAGTCCCACCTAAAATCAACCGCCACCAGCCTGCTCCTGAAGGCGAACACTGTGCCACGCACAGTTCGCTGCTTCTGGTAGCTTCTCTGATGGAAGGCCATGACCTCAGGTGATAGGCGACAATGCACCAGGCCAGGCGAAGGTCTCCCGGCCCCTCCTTCCCCCAACCTCACTGCAGCTGGCGTGTTGCTGGGGGAGCCAGGGGGCAGCCTGCATCGGGGCGGAATCTATTTTCTGATCCTATCGTTTTCTTTTCATCTGTTACCTGTTTTAACTACTTCATTTGCCGAGTTCCTGGGAGCTGCCTACCGATAACTGATAGAATGTTCCTTCTTTTCTAGAATACTTTCCTCTATTAGTTATCCCAGGAAGTTTATTCACGCTGTGTGTGTAACCCAATAGCTGGCAGCGCGCCGGCTCGTCCACAGGCCCGAGGAAATCAGTCCAGTCCAGCAGGGTGCAGGCGAGGCCGCAGGCCCTCCAACCAGGGTGCTGTCGGGGTGCACTGGGGCAGGCCACCTGCCCACAGGGAGACCAGGGTTGCCACTGGGGGCAGGTGAGCCTCCCAGGTGGGGTCAGCCCGGCCAGGTGCAGCAGCAGGTGACAAGTCCGCCGCAGGCCACCCGCAGGGCCTGCGGCACAGGTTGACAATCGACTCCACCCCAGCTCCTCCACCCTGGCCAGGTGACCTTAGGCGAGGTCACCTCACCTCACACAGCCTCTGTTTCCTCTTTTGTAAAGCAGGGATAGTATTAGTTTTTGCCTTCTAGGATTGTTGTGAGGATTGAACAGGACGGGCACAGCGCGATGCCCGGCCCGAGGAAGCTCTCGTGCTGGCTGGCACAGCAGCCACCGCGCCGCTGTCCTGGCAGGCCCAGAGCCCCGGGGGGTCTTCGGGGAAGGCTCACACGCTCCTCTGAAGCACGGAGGGACATTTCCCCACAGGGCAACACGAAGAAGCGTGTGCCTGTATGTGGAGTGTGTATATTTTTTAAAAGAACCCAGTTACAAACCCTATCGGCATTTGACAGGCCGCGACTCATCCTGGGGTCCGGAGGCTCCTCACACTAGGCGAGCAAACAGCCTTCGCCAAGGAAACGTGTCAACAGTCAGCACCTTATTTTCCTTCCGTGTGAGCATCAGGCAAAAGCGCACAGCCGTAAATCACCTGCGAATTACTCAGCTGCTGGTTGCCAGAGTGATTTGAGGATAAGCCTCCTGCCCTAAATTCTTAGGGAGCTTCAAAGTGAAATGTGAAGGTCATTATTATTAAATTAAAAAGTATTAAATAGAAAAGGGAAAGGCCCCTGCGAGAAGGAACTGTTCCACCTCATCTCACGGGTTCTTCTCCCAGATGGAACACCAGCTTGCACTCCTTCCGATCAACCCAGGGTCTGGGAGACGGGCTGACTCAGAAGCTTCTAAGTAACCGTGGGGAGCCCTGTTGGCCAACAGAGAGTCTCTGAAGTCCACTGTCCGGCTTAACGTCGTGGGTCCCCATTTTCACAGGGGTCATTTGCTCAGAGAGGCCAGCACAGTTCCTCTGGCTTGCCCTGGCCCCCAGCGATGTGTGCGGGGCCTCCGCCCCATTGGGAGGAGCCGCCGGGCCACCTCAGCCCTGCCCGAAGGAGGAAGACTTCAGGCTAAAAAGTGTGTTATCTTTGCTACGTTCTATTGCCTTCTTTGCAATTGAAAAAAGACGTTCTAACTTCTAACTAAAAAAATAGAAGTTGCCATTTAAATTTTTAAAAAAAGCAAACTGGGCTATGGAGGCAGAACTCCGATCAGTGATGGAATGTGGGCGGGGGCAGGGGAGGGGAGACATTACAGGGAGATGAGGGTGGGCTGGAGGTTGAGTGGCTCAGGGCAGACAGGCTCCAGGGCCAAGCCCAGAGAGGGAGGCCACTTCTCCACCCTTGTCTTCCTCCTGTTGCCAAGGGGCCGCCACTCCCGCATCCTGGCCCGGGTCCCCCTTCTAAGTTTATGCAACAAACGTCTCTCTCTTTCTCTTTCATACACACACGCACACGTACACACTGATACACACACAACTGTGAGGTTTTATTAAAAGCAAAATTTTGCTATCATCCATCCATCCATCCATCCATCCATTTATCCAGGGAGCCTTTGCTGAGCACCCACTCCGGTAAAGTGCAGGGAGCTGGTGCGATCAGAGCAGACACAGTGCCTGCCCTCGGGGACCTCGCAGTCTGGAGGTGTAGACCAGTCCTCGCATGGGCAGAAACTCAAGGGAAAACTGCAAACCGGCCAGAATGCCACAACGCAGAGGTAAATGGCCACGAGAACAAAAGATGGGGAGATTTCGCTTCCCGAGATGGGAAGGAGGGCTTCCCCGGGGAGGGAGGTGATTAGCAACACGTGGAGGAGGGAACCAGGTGAAGAAGGCCAGCGGGGGTATTTCGGGCCGGAGGAGTGGCACGTGCAAAGGTCCTGTGGTGGGAGGAAGTGTGGCATGGTCTGGGACTGAAGAGCTGCACCCCAAACAAAACAAAAAGCCCGTTGAGCAGCCGCATCTGAGGTGGCTGGATCCACTGCAATAAAGGAGAACACACAAGTTCGACAGAGCTTAGCCAGGCCTTGGCAGGTGGAGGCGGGGAGGCGGGCTGCAGCGTTAGGGGCCAGGCCCGACGATGGGGAAGCTGGTTTCACCAGGCAGGGAATTAGCTGGGATTAGGCGGAGTTTATGACCAGGGTTTGTTCAGGCCTCGGATCTGTGGACAGACGGAAGAGAGGGTCTCAGAGTGAGCTTGCTGTTCAGCTTCATACATGAGATACTTCGGTTGGTTCGGAGACTTATTTTCCAGTCATGAGTCTTGTTTAGGGTTTATTGTTAATCAGTTATCTTTGCTTATTGTCAGTCTTGCTGGAAAGCAGACAGGCAAGCGTGCCCAACCTTAGCATCATTTAATACAGGGACAGGAATTCCTGCAGCTTTCAAGTCTGAGGCTGTACTTTATCACAAGTGCGATTGGGGAACCACAACAGGTTTTACATGCCCTCTGACCTGCGGACCCAGCTGAGGGGGGATGGGTCCCCCATCACTCCCTCTCTCGGCCCAGTCGCTTTCTCGTGGACCTCAGTGTTCTCATCCGTGCAGTGAGAACACGGGGAAAGATGGCTCCAAAGGCCGTGGCCGACACCGAAGTCTCCCTCTGCGCATGTCCCTCTGCTTGAGCAGTGGGCGAGAAGAGCGCCTTGGGGTCAGACAGACCCATCTGCCTTTCCTGACCCTGCGCCGTCTCTTGCCCGATTGGGCCCTCTGCCGGTTCTGGGACTTCTGAGCAGTTTTCCGTCTGCAGAGTGAGGGCAATAATGGCGTGAACTTCAGGAGGGTGGTCCTGGGGGCTGACCCAGGTGTGCACGCGCATCCCAGTACTGGCCGACTGGTGACGAGTGCACACTGATTTTACCCTTACTGCTTTCGCCGCTGAGCTGAGACGGTCCCCAGATGCCCCTGCGCTCATTCCGCGACTCTCAAATGTGACAGCCAATCTACTTGGCTGAGGCGTCGGGTCATGCAATCCCTGCCCTCTTCCTGTCTTGTGTCTCTAGTCTGGGTTTCTTCTGGGGGTGTGTCCCAACTGCCCACGTCTGCCAGGCTGCCCTCTAGGTCAAGGCTGCAGGCTGTGGATTGGAGGGAAAGAGCTTAGTCTTGTGGTGGAAAAGCACTTCCCAACAGGTGATGTTTTAGGTGCCGACGAGGGAGTGGTTAATTCTAGTCAGGCTGGCGTGGTGGTCTCGGGACCTTTGCATGTGGCTATTCAGACAGAATTCCCAGGGTTCTTGGGAGAAGAGAAGGCCAGAGGCTTGGAAGGAGAAAAGGCCAGCAGGATGCCAGGATGGGGCTGAGGCGTGAGTCCCCACGGCTCTCCTAGGGTTCCTCGGAATTCCCTTCCACCGTCAAAGGCAGAAGCAGCAATGCAGCAGCCCTCCTGCAGGACTTTCAAGCCCACCCATTGTCTTAAGAAACAGTCCGAGGCGTCCAGGGCTGCCGTGGCCCATCGTGAAGGTCAGTGGTCCCGGCTCTCTGGAGGGAGGACGCTGTGCGGAGTAACAGCTGCGGGTGGTTCCCAGGCCGGCCCTCGCTCTGCTCCTTCTGACAGTGCCGTCGCTGTGGTTTCAGCAGCGTCTGTCACGGAACGAAACAGGAGTCTGTTTTCTGTGCAGCACGAAAGTCAGTGTGGAATGGGACGTGAAGGGGGCGGCTTGTGAGCAGCCTTGCGGGACCCAGCAGGCTCATCCCGTTCATAAGTAGTTGTGGCTGTTCTAGGATGAAACCCAAAATACTATTTTTCTTTCAATTTATGTGTACCATTTTTTCCAAAGGACTCCTAAGCTGTCAGGATGTGGACACTCATTAGGTCCGCAGCTGGGAGCTCACCGCGAAACCAGCAGGACTGTGGGGTGTTTCCTGCCTCCGGAGGCCTCGCAAACAAACGGCCGTGAGCTCCGGACACTGGGCGCGGAGGAAGTGGGCACCTGGTGAGTTACCCTGTTTCTGCAACACGCCGTTCTTCCTCGTTTCGTTTCTGCCATGACCTTCTGCATTAGGGTCTCCTACTGGCTCCCTTTTACTTTAGAGAAAATGGAAGACCTTGAAGACCTTGTTCTGACTGTTGGGATGAGAGTAGAAATGATGCGTGCCCTGCCCAGGCCCTGCCCTTCCAGACAGTGTGTGCTTCCCCGGCTTCTTTCTCCTTTGCACCGACCAGCGGGTGGCACAGCGGTGACAATGGCTTTGGATGCAGAGACGGAGGCCACACGTTGAAGATGGAAAAGCCATCCTACCGCCTGAGCTGCCTACTCGGGGCTGTTATGTAAGAGAGAAAGAAACTTCAGTCTTGTTTAAGTCCCTGAATTTCTGGATCTATTTGTTACAGCAGCTAAACCTACTCTTAGCCCTGGCTACAACATTGTAGGTCCTGGTGCAAAATGAAAATGTAGGGCTTTCGTTAAAAAATTATTAGGAATCTGAAGACAGTGACAGCAGAGTGAGTGTTCAACCAAGTGTAGAGTCCTTCTCAGCCCGGGGACCTGGGCGACCGCTCAGGCGGAGAGCCGGGGACCGGCCCTGCCCCTACCCTCATTCAGCAGGAACTCAGCTGGGGCCCAGGGGCTGGGTCATCAACGCTGGTCACTGTTGGCAGTGGAAGGAACCACGATCTGACCATTTTGTGGCATGGCGCGGACACCCGCGGTCAGGAGGGGGGCCGACAGGCACCTGGACCGAGCCCCCTGTTGTCGTGGGGCCCTGGGGCCTCGGCCCTCTTGGGACATTTCCAGAGTTTGTGTCTTTCTACTCCCGGGGCCCAGCCAGAGAGTGCGGCTTCCTGGAGGGCAAATCAAAGGTGACAAATGCCACGGGTTTCCGCGGGCAGGCCTCAGGCCAGACCTCGGTGCCGCACTGCCGTCAGATGGGGCTGCCACAAGGACTAGACAAGCGCACTGAGTTGGTGGCCTCTCAAGACCTGCCTTGTGACCCAGCAGCCACTCCTTCTTCTGAGCAATGTCACGAGGAAGGCACTGGCATGACCGCATTCAGCCAACCGGGAAACCGAGGCCCAGGCTGCTTCCCTCCGGATGTTAGGCTCTTAATCACCACCTGAAACTTGACCTTGAACAAGCCACACACTTTGCAGGCCTGACTGCCCATGTCTTTCACCCTTCCGAGGGAGCTGGCTCATTCCCATTCTCTGGCACCTCCAACGCGGGGGGCCCTCGGGGTTACGAGGGCAGGCACCGGCGGGTGGCTGCCCAAGGTCAAGTTCAGGTTCCACTACTTGCTTACCAGCTGTGTGAGCTTGAGGAAGCCTCGGTTTCCTCATCTGTAAAATGGCAATAATAATAAAGACTCTGCCTCATTGATTTAATAAGAGGATGAAATCAGATAAAAGCAGGCAAAGGACTTGACGTCGAGTGAGCCCTTCATAAATGCTTGCTCTCATTACTGATGAAAAAAAAAAGATTTAATCAGCTGGGCTTCCCAAACTCCTTCAAACATTTCTCCACTTTTGCCCGGGTCTCGAGCCCTCCCTTCCGCCCTCCTCTCTTCCTGACGCAACGTTAGCCCAGGCAGGTGCTGTTTTGTTCTGAAATCAGGGCGAAATGGTCACATTTAACTGGGTCTAATTTATTAAAATAATTGTCTTAATGAATACTAATTATTAAATGTTCGTTTAGTGATGTGCTTCCCTTTGCCGGAACATGTACTTCGTATTAGTCATTACGAAACAAGACACGCAGCAAACTGTGTAATTACAGACAAAGCATTTAAGACACAAACCAATAAAAATCAAAGGAAGGAAAAAAATGCTTTGAAGCGAGCTGGGGACTGGTCGGGACTTCCTGTGTCCTGCCAAGAACCCAGGGCGGGAGGCAGGGGGCGGGGCGGGGTGTCAGGTGATCACTCCGAGCTCTGCCTGCCAGGCCTCTCTGTCCAGATAGAGAGGAAATGAGATGCTGTTTATAGAGAAGACCAAGGAGTCACCACGTCATATCTTGAAACAGGTCTAAAGAGAGGGAACGCAGGCCCGCAGACCACTGCTCCCTGGAGGAGGGTGTGTGTGTGCAGGGTTGGTGGGGACGCAGTGAGAAGTCAGGTCTGGGATGGGCTCTTGCCTTGTCCACGCCAGCAGTTTCCTGGGCCACTGTCACGTGTTGGACAGTGTCCCCCTGCCAGAATTCCATGTTGGAACCCTAACCCCTCCTACCACAGCATGTGGCCTCAGTTGGAGAAAGGCCCCTTGCAACAGTAGTCAGGTTCCACCGAGGATGTGAGGGTGGGCCCTCACCCAGTGCGAGTGCCCCAGGCAATGTGGCTTCAGCCACAGAGATGTCTGATCTCGCAGCTCTGGAGGCTGGAAGCCCACAATCAAGGAGTCAGCAGGGCTGGCTCCTCCCAGGGGTGGGAGGGAGGCCCTGTTCCATGCGTTCTCCTGGCTCCTGGGGGGCTTCTGGCCATCTTTGGTTCACTCTGCTCCCCACCTCCATCTTTCCCGTGTGGGTGTCTCTGTCCCAATCTCCCCCTTTCATGAGGACACTGGTCCCATAGAATCAGGGCACACCTTAATGTCCTCGTTTTACTTCGTTATCTCTGTAAAGACCCGCTCTCCAAATAAGGCTGAGGTGCTGGGGGTTGGGACTCCAACATATGACTTTGGTAGTGGGAGGGGGAGCACACAGCACAATTCTGCCTTGAACAGTGACCTCAAGTGAGCATCTCCCTGCCTGGGAACTCAGTTCACTTACCCGCAAAGGCCCCAAAGTCCTGTGGGGGCCAAACCAGTCTCAGACCTAGACACAGCCTCACCCTGAAGGCTGCGGAAACAGGTGTGAAGGCTCCAACTGGCAGCCAGGCAAATGGGGTCGAAAACTGCCTTCCAGGGGGAACCGCGCACTGGGCGCACTTCCCCCGCCGTGCGCTCGGGGTCAGCTTGGGGAAGTTCCGACAATTCCCCAAACCTCCCTGACCCAGCACTCCGCCAAGTGGGGCAGAGAGGCCTTGGATCCAGACCCGGTCCCTGGGGGCCAATCACTAGCCTGACCCCGGGCCAGGCAGAGCGTCTGGGAGGAGGAATTAGGTCACCCACCTTCCCACTGAAGTCATCAAGAACCTATGGGACAGCAATTGCTTCAGTCACCTGCAGCTCAGCTGCGCCCAGTTCAAGCCCAAGGCCCTGGGGGATAAAGGCGCTCAGCTCATAATCCTCCGATGGTTGTTTTGCCTTCGAGGATTCCCATCAGATTGGCCTAATAACAACCGATTTTTATCTCCGCCCTCCTAATACAGTGCCATAGCAACGGAGAGAGGGTCCGGGACCACTGGTGCCAGGGAGCAGCCCACAGAGGTTTGCACACCAGGCTCGAATAGGCACATGAGAAGGCCAGTCCTGGTGGAGGGAGAAGAATTGGCTGTTTCCTGTAAACCCAAGCGGCAGGCTCTGCAGCCAACCTGAGGGTGCATGTTCAAGTCTGGGGTTTTCTGGATGTTTCTTCTCGAAGGTGGGTAGTGCAGCACCACTGTGGGGAGTAGAAGCTGGGACTGCATGAGGCCCCCGACTCAGCCAAGCCAGGTCATTGGTCAAGGACCCACCCCGAGACCATCACCACCCAAGTCCACCTGCGCCACCTCTTTTTCCTGCCTTGCCTATGACTGCGTACCAGCCGCACCTACCCCAGGGTGACTAACTTCCCCAGCTGTAACTCAAAAGCCCCTTGTTCCTGGGGCCCCCTCAGTTCTAAACAAAGTGGGCCCCCCCATACTACTGGCTCCCACCTCCCCCTCACATCCACACAACCAAACAGCCTGACTACTGCCAAGGCACCCCTTCTCCGTTAAGACAGGCCTCACCCTCTCTGCGAAGCCATCATCAGGCCCCAGGCCACCGGCACCTCGCCCTGGGGGTCCCACTGTGTGTGCCATATCTGCTCGCAAGCTGCTCAGCCACCTCCCTGTAACTGTCTCCCCCTCACATGTCTGTCTCGCCCACCGGACTGGAGGCTCCTCCAGAGCACCCACCTGTCTGGCAAAGACTGGATGCCAAAGACGGCTGAAGGGAGGAAGGAAGAAAGAAGGTCGGACATCAAGACTGAAAGGATAGTCCACCCGCAGCTGTGTGCGTGTGCGACCACGCCGCACGAGAAGCAAAGCGTGCTTCAGAGGACACACAGGAATACTCCCGTTTCCCTCCACTGCTGCCTCCCAGCCTCCCTCCTAGATACAACCATCAGTAACCAATTTCTCGTGTATCCACCTAGAGACAGATTGTAACAGTAGCTCACAGGTGCACACGAAGAGGAACAGGGCGTATGTAGGTGCTCTTCTGCACTTTGCTTTTTTTCTTTGTTGACCATAAATCTTGGCTGCTGTTTGGTACCAGGACAAGCATATCTGTGTCTTCGTTTGTCGTGACTCACTCCTGAGGGTCACCTGCCCCTGGACGCACACGTTCCCAGCGTCTTGTGACTCTCATCTGTCCTGATCGTAGACCGAACGAGCTGCGCTGTGTAATTTGGTGCCTGGTGCCCGAGTCCCGAACAAGCCCAGGGGCGTGTGTGCTCCCGAGGCACCCGGGAGGCGTATGAAAATGCAGGTGGCCAGGCCTCAGAGTGGCTGATTTGGTAGGGCTGAGGCGGGGCTTGTGGATTTGTGCTTCTAGTAAGTTCTCAGGTGATGGGGATGCTGCTGGTCCAGGGGTCCACTTTGAGAACCACGAGACCAGGCTGTGAGCTCTGGAAGAGAGCAACGGGGACATGTTCTTCACTGAACGGCCCCCGGTGCCTGGCACATGACAGACAGGCAGTCTACCAACACCGGCTGCCCAAGAAGTCAGTGAATGCGGGCCTGTGCCCCGGCTGCAAACACCGCCCGGGCGGCAGTCTGGGGCGGAGCCTCGGCGGGCTTGCTCGAGGACACTGGGAAAAGCTGCGGAATAAATCAGAGATGGGGCCTCCGGTTGGGCCAGTCGGACAGGCTGGCGCACCCCCGCCGCTCCCCACCGGGAGGGTCTGACCTTTGCCCATCAGCTCTCCGCGCTTGATGCTGGTCATGCTGCCTGGGACAGAGGAGGTTTCCGCCCAATGGACCCTTTCTCTCTCCCACGTTGTAGTTCTCGTGAGCGCAGGCAGCGAGAGCGCAGGACTCGAGGTGGCCGGCCCAGGGGCACGTGCCCTTTCGAGGACAGAGCAGAGCTTGTCCAGCCAGAGAGGGGAGCTGGCAGGACTGAGGCAACCCCACGCCGCAGATAAGGTCAGAGTGACAGGCTTTCTCTGGTGAACCTTCTCAGTCTTGCGTAAGAGTTCACACAGGCTCATTCATTCACTCGCTCATCCACCCACTCAGGAAGGGTCTATTGAACACCCACATGCCAGAGGCTGTCTTGGGTATTGAGGAAACGGTGATGTGAAATCCCACCTGCGTGGGACTTCCATTGGGGGGGGGCCCAAACGCAGGAAAACCGGTAAATAAGTTTTGATAGTGATGGGTGACCGCAAAGAGGAAAGAAAAACAGCCCGGAGTCAGGGGGAACACGCCTACCGCCCCTGTGTGGGGGGCAGAGCGGAAGGGGTGTTGCTCTCCAAGTAGCTTTGCTGGCATCTGGGGCGTTCCTGAGCTGAGACGCTTGAGTTGTGGCGTCTGACTGACCGGCAAAGACCAACACGTCCGACCGCGAGGGAGGACCTTGGGCGTCCCCAGGCCTTCCACTGGACGTCGCGTGAGGAACGATGTTTCCGAGCCAGCGGGCGCTGGGTTAAATCTCGTCTCTGTCTCCTCTCAGCGGCGTGGCTGGAACCAGCCATCCAGCTCTGGAGCCTCAGTTTTCCTGTCTGTACAACGGGAGGGACGTCGACGTGAACTGCGCTTGGAGGCAGCAGGCTGTGCTAGACACGAAGACCGACCGAGACCTTGGCCTCAGGACTCGACTCGTCTGAACCCCAAGAAGTGGATTCATCTAGTCCTTCATTCACAGAAGAAAAATGGCTGTATTGTTCTGCGTCTCAGCAACTTCCTCCATTCAAACCGGAAAACACGGTCTTGAAAACAGCCCCGATCATTTACATTTCGCTGGGGGGTTGTGATGGTCACACAAACCCACACGTGACAGCCTCACTTAAAGGCCATGCATTCCCGAAGCGGCTGCGTCCATCGTCTCCGGAGGAGGACGCGTCTTTCCTCCCCGTGCGCCCCCCCCGCCCCCCCACCCCGGTTTCTCTGAGTCTTGCCTGTCCCAGTTTGGACCCAACCGCAGCCCCGCAGGCAGCAGGCCAGGCAAGGAGACGTGGACGCAAGGACAGGTGGCGGATGAGTCAGAGGAGGGATGGGTTTGTCTGCCTGGTACAGTGTGTGTGTGTGGGGGGAGCCCCGAGACTGGCGGTAACTGAGCCGGAGGAGCCACGGCACTTCTGCCCACATCTCGGTGGGCAGGCCCAGTGACAGGCCCACACCAAACTGTAGCCTCCCCTGTCAGCCATAAGGAAATGGAAAGATTGATTTAACCTGTGGTCCCCCCATCATGGGATAGAGGGCGGCGGTGCAGCGAGAGACTCCCCCGCTCATGTTAATAGAATAAAGAAAGTCATTTGCAGTTTTGCTCCCCCTAAGCCAGCCCTGAGACAGGGGTCCGAGGGCAAGGAGCTTATTGTTGGGGGGAGGGCAGGGGGCCCAGGGAGGAATCCAGTGCAGGTCGAGTGAATGGGCAGGTGCCGCACCGGACCCCTGAAGTACAGAGTCACAGCAGAACTCTGGGACATCGTGTAGAAGGTGCCTCAGAGCGGCCCCTACCCCTGGGGGCATGGCGCCTGCCGGGGAGGCGGTGGGGGGGGAGGTTGGGGGTGCCCATCCACCTGCCCAGCCCTGAGAAAACGGGAGCGGCACCGATTTGAAACCAGATTTACGCACTTGGCCCCGGGACCTGATGTGGTCCCTCACTTGCAAGGCGAGCCCCTTCCGACGCCCCAGTCCTCGGTGCGCCCCTGAGGAAGTCTTTCCCTGCTAGAAAAGCGCTGTAATTTCGTTCCTCCCGTGATGCCCTGTGACTTGGGACCGCCCAGGGCCTTCCTTGTCAGAACTCGGTTTCTCGGGTTTCTGTGTGGACGGCTTCCTTCCACACCCGCCGTCGGGGCTGAGGTGCCGGGAGATGGGGCCGCGGCTTTGCGGCTGATCTGTGCCTGTCGGACCGCAAGCGCGGTGGCGGGCTCCTCGCTCTCACGGGCGTGTTTACATCATCTGATACTCTGATTACTCTGCTCAAAGTGGTCTCACTCGTGTCCGAGCGTTGGTGAAGTCCCCCTTCCCCTCTCCTCCCCTCTCCTCCGGGCGCTCGCCCTGCAGATGGAGTGGGCTTCTCTGCAGCTGGGGAAGCCTGGCGGGGGGGGGGGGGGGGGACAGGGGAGAGGAGGGGGCTGGATGGTTTCATCAGTGAGTCGCTGGCTGGTCCTCCTTAGACCCAGAGTGAAAGGAAGAAACCAAAAGCCGCAGAGCTTGGGCCAGTTCGGTCAGGAGTTACTGATGCGCATTTTGGTGTGTGAGGTCCCCAGTTACCCCCTGTGTCTCCCTCTCCTTGTCCCTCCACCCACATCATCATCTGCACCGTTTTAGGGTGATGAGATAACCGCCTTCTAAATATCCCGTGGGGTGCGAAGAAGTGCATGGAGGTGGCGTGGGGGAGCGTCCGGAGTCACACGCGTGTGAGGCAGGCTGAAGCTAACACAGCAAAAGCAGTGTGTGTGTGGCAGGGCCCCTCCCCGGTGCCTTGGATGTGCTGCTGTGCCCTGGGTGGGGACAAAGCGAGGGGGCTTCCCAAACTCCTGTGCCCACAGAACGCTCTCTGTCACCCTGGAAATGCTTTCCTGGATCATACATTTGCCATGGAGCTAAAAAACAGACGTAATTCAGAAGGTCAGCCGTCTGCCAGGGATCAGTGGAGGCACCGGGCTGCCCCCACAGCCCCTGGAAACCTCTGGCCTCCCTGCCTCCCATGTATTGCGTGTCTGCTGGGTGCTGGGTGCTGGGTGCTTGGCTGCAGGGAAACCGCTGTGCCGGGGCTCTCTGTGGGGCTGGGCAGGGCTCACACCCCCACCTGCCCCCGGTTCCGGACCCAGTGCAAAATGAAGACGCGAGCCCCTTGTTCAAAAGGGACTAAGAGTTTCCAGGTGAGAGCAGAGCGTTAAACCAAACACAGGGACTTCTACCAGGTGTTCTGGCCGACTGTGCACAGTCTGTCCCTGTGGCAGGGGCAGGGGCCCCTGTGTAAGACCAGCAGGGTCCTGCCACCCACCCCCGCTTTCCACCCTGCCACCCCTGCTCCCCCCACGCCCCTGCCCCAGCGTGCTGCTCTGAGACAGGCTTTCTTGCACTCGGCCGGCCTGGCAGGAAGCTGGTTCTGCCAGCTCCTCCTGAGTCAGCAGCTGATGAAGCAACCTGGCAAGAGTTGACTCAGACGCAGCATGAAACCGTGGCTTGAGACTGGGGTTCAAATCCCAGCTTTTGCCCCTTAACTCTTAATGACGGCGGGGGGCTGATTTCACATCCCCTTTTGGCACCTTAGAAACCTCCTTTGGGGAAAGGAGTGGAAAAATAACACCATCCCTGGAGAAAGGTTGGTGGAAAGAGCCACGGAGGGGAATTCCGCGTGTACGGACCCTTGGCAGTTCGCAAGGGTCAGGGCCCACATGTCTCTCCTTGTACACTTTCTTATCCGTGCCCCGCTGGAGGGCTGGTAAGGAGGGAGGGACAGGCGGTCTGAAGGGGCACAGCACAGGAAATGCCTGCAACCGGCGGAGTTGGCCCCCGGGAAGAATCGCTAGGAGCCAGACCCAGGCAGCCACCCGCTGCGCCCACCGCCGGGGTCTGCAGACACCGGGCTGACCGAGAAGGCAGGAACTCACAGTAAACAGGGGCCATTGGGCTGTCTGTGGGTTTTAATCACCTGTGTGTCCCCACTGCACAGCAGCCTCAATAATTGAGGGTTGGCCACCCACCAGCCTCGAGAGGCTCCAGCCTCCCCAGGGCCATTGAGCATCTCCAGCAATTAGGCTCGGCGTGACAGGGCCTTCTGAGCTGAGGAGCACCTGAATGGACGTAATCCCCCGGATTTAAGTCCATTAGTGCCTGCGATACACTGGCTCGGGTGCGGAAGAACACCTCGCCTCACCCGGCCGTGCCCGAAGGGTCACAGGCTGACTCACAGTTAATAGTGGGAAGACTTTGAAGGAGGGGAGGCTTTGAAGAAGGGCAGGGTGTGTTCCAAAGCTTGAAGGTTTAATGCATTTTTAATTAAATGTGCTTTAATAGGATTCAGGACCAACTAGCGTGTCACTGCAGATAGATTCATTGTATTTGTGCAGCTAATTACGCGTGCGTTACCACCCAGGTGTAAACGTTGAGGACCTGGAAGATGCTTGACTTCCAGGGACACCCAGGACTTCTGCTGGCCCTTTGGGAAGAGAGCACACTGGACCCCACCCTCCAGTCCCTGTATTTACTCTTATGCACCCACACTCACACCCACACATGTGGGCCCACCCATGCACACTCTCGAAGATACTCGGGCATCTGTGTGCATCCTTTCTCTCTCTCTCTCTCTCCTTCCCTCCCTCTCTCCTCTCAAAGAGGAAGGATGGCAGGAAATGTATAAAGTCAGGAAAAAGTGGTCCCAGATTGGGCTCCACCCTCTGATCAGCGGCAGGCCTTCACACCAGGCGCTGAATGTTGCTGAGCCTCAGTGTCCCTCAGCTCTGTCAAGTGACAGCAGTGGTGACGATCACGATCCCCGCCCTCAGCATCGCTATGGGCTCCCGGAGAGAACAGGTGGAGGGCACTTAGAGAAACGCCAGAGCCCACACACACACACACACGCTGCTTGTCGGCGGTGGCTGGAACCGGCCCACCAGGGAGGCACCCGCTTGGGGCTCCATTGTGTAAACTCCGGCCAGGGATCTCGCTTTCCCCCGAGTGTTTGCACACTAAGGCGCGACCTCGCTTACTCACTCAGCAGGCATGCACCCAACACGCTCGGCTAGGACTTCCTGAGCACCTACTATGTGCCCTGCTCAGGGTGCCAGGGGTTCCCAGGTTTCTCATCCGTGATGGCTCGTCCTCCGAAAACCAGAGGAGTGTCTACATGGTAGAGATGGGAAACCAAGCCTCAGCGAATGAATCTGTTCAGTGCTGTTTATCGGGTCCTTATCATGCGTCAGGCATTGTGTCCTCGAGGATGGGGACAAAGAGGAAAATGAAACAGATGTGGCCCTTGCCTCTCATGGCCCTGATCTTCTCCCAGGAAGTTTTTGTGAGCCCCCCAAAAGTGTTGATATTCTTGGGACTTTGGTTTCCTCTTGGGTCAGATCACAGCGTATTGGACTGTGTCTCTCCAAGTGATGGACTGAGTGTCTCACCGCCTCCTTCCCCACAATGTCGGTTCCAAGGCTGGGGCGTGGCGGATGGGGCTGGTGGCCCGGAAAGGGGACCTGGCCTACCCAGGGGCTCTCGTGAACTTTCCGTGCTTGCTTACCAGTCTCCTGGGGGGCGTGTTAAATGCAGATGCTGACTGAGTAGGGTTGGGGGTGCAAAAGCATGATGGTTAATTTCATGTGCCAACTAGGTGAGGCCATGGGACCCGGATCTTCGGTCAAACACCAGTCTAGATGTCGCTGCGAAGCTATCTGAGAGCTGGCTGCGCACTGAAATCTGAGGACTTTGAGTAAAACAGATTGCCCTCCCTCATGAGGGCGGGCCTCGCCCAATCAGTCGAAGGCCTCAAGGGAAAAGGCCGAGGTCCCCTGAGGAAGAAGACGGCCTGGCTCCAGACTGTCTTTAGACTCAAGCTGCAACCTCACCTCTTCCCGGGGTCTCCAGCCAACCCACCAGCCGATTTTGGACTTGCCAACCCTCCAAACTGCAGGGCCCAGGTCCATAGAGTCTCCTGGTGCAGATACAGATGTAGATAACGTGTATCTTAATTTAACAATATATTTTAATTTCAATTAATGTATAACTGTAATACTATAGAAGGCACAGGTAAACTAATAATATAGTTTTATTTACCAGAAAACAGTCTATTATTATTGCAACATGCCATCGACACAGACACCTATGAAGGAGCTCTGTCTATAGGTGGAGATGCGTGTGTAGATCTCTTGTGTGAGTGTGTAGTGTTTCTGTTCGTCTGGAGAGCCCCGACTAACCCAGCGATGGCAAAACCCACGTTTCCTACACGCTCTGGAAAAACGCTAAGCCTGCTGGCCTGGGAACCAGACTCTGAGTAAAGTCAGACAGGAAGCTGACATCTGTAGGTAGGAGCGTCCCCACCCGAGGAGTCAAGGCAGAGCTTCGAGGAGCCCCCGAGACCTTCAGAGGCCTGTTTCGGCCGAAGCTGTCCAGCAGTGCTCTCTCCAGGGGTTAGTTTCGGCCGCTCATCTGGAACCCGGCAGTGTGTCTGAACTAGTGAGCCGCCGAGCCTCCCGGAACACAGCCTGGCTCCTCGCAAGGCTGAGGTTTGCAGTCATTCGAACAGCTTTCCCACATACGCCCAAGTCAAGCAGAGGCAGCGGGCCAGGGCCAGACAGCTGGGTGGAGGCCGGAAATGGGTGGAATCAGGGCCGGTGCGGACGTTTAGCGTGGCCCAGATGTCTGGCATCCTGCGAACACCAGCGTGGGCCTGTGCAGCCCCTGGCCTCCGTGACACCTCCTGAATGCCCCCACAGATGGACATCGGGACAAGTGCGAGATGGACAGACATCCCTAGCCAGAGCTCGCAGCAGCCGTGCCGAAGCAATGGGGGGAACCGTTGGTTTGAAATGTGCTCGAGGTTTTGCAGCGGAAGGAGCGGCAGCAAACCCAAATTAAAAAGGACGAGGCTGGTGGGGAAGAGGAAAGGACCTCACGAGAAAGGGTCTTTCCCCTCCTGTCTGCCGGTCTGACTGTGTGCAGGCGGTGGGAGCCAAGTGCCAGGGGAAGGTTGGCTCAGCCCACAGCTCTGCAAACGCAGGCGCCGGCGGGGCCCGGTGGAGACACAGCACGGGCCACACACGCCACTGTCAACGTCCCATGGGCTGCATGAAGTCGTCGAAAGAAACAGATAAATTCAGTTTAATAATTACTTTTATGTAACAGAAAATACCCTATGTATTACTGTTTTGACATCACTGACATAAACATGTATGTATGAGATGTTGTACATTTCCTTTTTTTGCTCAAAATTGGTGTTTTTGCACCGTATCTCCATCCAGACATGCCCCATTCCAAGTGCCCCTCGGCCACCCGATGGGGCAGCCCACCTCTGGTTGGTGTTTGCTGCCTGCTCTGCACTCTCCCCAGAAACAGAGGAACGGAAAGGAGTGAGGAAAGGTACCCCTGGATAACTGCGGTGCCGGGCCGGCCCTGCCAGGTCGGCGCACACAGCGGAGTGGATACAAACAGTGGTCCCACTCAGGCGAGCACGAGTAAGCAGTCATTCTTTAAATAAACAGAAATGGAGTATATTTCAGGATCGTTTTTACTCTGTGGGTCACAGAGGAGGTTAAACAAAAATTTGTTTTAAATACGTCTCCCAAGCGTCGTCCTCAGCTGCGTTCTCACCCGCCTCAGTGGGAGAAGGGGAGGCCCCCGGGGTGGGTGGCAGCCAGCTGGCAGGAAGGGTCGGTGGACGCCGGGGCCTCCCACACCGCCTCCTGCTGAGGCCCCTCCCAGACACTATAGTCAGGTGCCGGCCTGACACGCAGAAGCTCAGACTCGGAGGGACTGTGGTAGACTTTGCATTTCTGGTGGGGACTTCAGGCAGACACTCTGCAAACCTGTGGGGTACAGGTTGGGAGGGGCTGTACCCCACACTTCTGAGTTGTTCACTCATTCAGTCAGCTGTTCCTTCATTCATTCTTCTGCTCCCATGATTGTGGGCTGTGTTCCCTGGGAAGCAGACAGGAGTGCCCGGGGGCGGGGGTGCTGGCTATCACTGCCCATGGAGGTGGGGGCAGAAGGAGCCCCCGAGCAGTGCTGAGTTCTCAGTAGAGCCCTCCTTAGCCCACCTGGGGATGTCCTGAAGATGGGAAGAGCCTTCAGAGGTTTTTCTGAGCTGGGGTACGGGGGCCAGGAGACTGTACCCCCACACTGACCAGCCAGCAGATGTGGGCTGCCCCGGAGCGGGGCACGGTGGCTTTCTTCCACCGGGAGCTGAGGGCGGCCCAGAGCCAGTGCCGCTGGTGTGTGGCTGGAGTAATGGGTCCTTTATTCCTGAAGGGGAGTGTCTGCCACACACGTCCTTTAGCCCAGGGACAGAAAATGAAGAGCCCTTTACAAATGACGCTTTGTCACGACTGTATGGCGGTGTGACAAGGACCAGGCTGGTACGTCCACGAGACGTAGGGAAAAGCAAGTCTGTGCTGCACACACAGCACGACCGCGTCTGCGTCACACGCCTCTGCCATGGGGCGAAGGCTGGAAGGAAGCAGGCCACGGTAAGAGGGACTCGTCCCAAACGGTGTTCCTGAGACACGGGACCCCACTCCTCAGTGTGGAACTGATGGTGCAGAACCGTGTGGCCCTGGGGGCAGGGCCAGGGGCACCATCCTGGGCCTGTTGACAAGTGCTATTTATTAAGCTCTTACTGCAGGCGGAGCACCAACCTAGATTTGTTTTGGTTACACTCAGAACCACCCTCTGTGGTAGGTAGTTGTCTTCCTTTCCCTTCCCTTCCCTTCCCTTCCCTTCCCTTCCCTTCCCTTCCCTTCCCTTCCCTTCCCTTCCCTTCCCTTCACGTCCCTTCCCTTCCCTTCCCTTCCCTTCCTCCCTCCTTTCTTTGAGGAACTGGTAGGCAGAATAATGGCCCCAGAAAGAACCTGTGAATTTGTTACCCTGCAAGGCAAAAGGCACTAGGCCGAGGTGATTGTCTTTGGGATCTCAAGCTGGGTTGATGGTCTCAGATGATCTGGGCAGATCCAAGACGATCGTGGAGGCCCTGGTAGGAGGGAGGCCGGAGGGTCGGCGTCAGAGCTGTGATGACAGGGACAGGTGCAGACCTGCAGGGCCACAGGCCAAGGAGAGCAGGTGGCCTCTGGAAGCTGGGAAGGAATTCTCCCCTGGAGCCTCGGGAAGGGACGCCAGCCCAAGTAGACTTCTGGTCTCCAGAACTGTAAATGCATAAACGTGTGTTGTTTGAGGCCTCGGCGTCTGGGGTAATTTTCTTCAGTGACAACAAACAATTAATCCAGCGGGCAAATTGAAGCTCAGAAAGACGAAATAACTTGTCCGAGGTCAGTGGCACAGTTAGGACTGACTCGGAGACCACAGAATTGTAACTCTTTCTTCTTCCCACTGCCTCAGAGACAACTGAAGCCCTGATGCTTTGCTACAAATTATCCATAGTGTTCTAGATTTTTGCAGGGGCCTGATTGCTGCCTTAATTGTTAAGATTTAATTCTAAGGACTGGGCACCCACACATAAATTTCCTCTTCTATTTCATTCCCAGCCCCTCTCTTTTCCTCCCTCCCTCCCTTCTTTCTCCCGTGTGTTCATTGAGCGCCGCTGTGCACCAACTCAGACCCAGATTCCGAGAGCACACTGAAAAGGAAACAGACCAGGTGCCTGTCTTTGAGGACCTTCCACTGAAATGTTGCCCAGATTTGGCAAATGTCTAGAAGTTTGTGGATAAATCGTGTTACGGAAGCACGGCTTCAGCGGCGGTCTCACACAGTGGTGAGGAGGCAGTGAAAACATTAAAACCATGGTCTTTTCTTTTTGTCATTGGTCTTCTGCCTCCGTGGGCATCCCGGGGAATAACGGGGCTGCTCGAATGCCATGCACGGGGGCGAAAAGGCCTGGGGTTTCCCTTCGGAGCCCTGCTGCCTCCCAGTCTCTCCAGGGGAGTTTCTGTCTCCTGGGGTTCAAGGAGGACCCCAGCCTGTGTGCTCAGCGTGCCCAATGGGGCCAAAACCAGGTAGCAGTGGAAGCAGAGCCAGCATTGCCAGGTGGGAAAATGCAAGCGCAGTGCAGGCTGGGAGCAGAGAGTCTGAGGCCCAGCTCCACCTCTCACTCTCTCCCCGTGTGGCCTTTGGCTGGTCAGCGCTGCACTCTGGACCTGGGTCTCCTTATCTGCTCGTCGGGGACAATGATATTCCTTAAGTGCCCTCTGTCCCAGGGCTAGAGCTACAAATTAGAGAATAACGTCCAGGTGCCTGGGGCGGCAACAGGTAAGGTAGCAGGTGCTCTCGCAATCGCGGGGAAGAGCGAGCAAACACAGGGAGACATTCACAGCGCACCGCGGCCGTGCAGACTGTGCGGATGGGGATCCCTGTCCACCTCGAACGTCGGTCTGCAGAGCTCTGGTTCTTCATCGGAGCGTGGTCCCAGTCCTAACTCCTGGGTCTGGACCTCCGCGTCCGGCAGTACATCCATCAGCCGTCAAGAACCAAGGGCGACGTTTCCATGCTGACGGCAGACACGGTGTTTGGATCGGAGTGTTGAAGAGAAACTTTTAAAGACTTGCCTCCCTTTTAAAAAGAGGAGATTTTGCCTGAAAGAAAATAATCTTGTTCCCTGGATTCCATTGAAAGGCCTAAGGCCTGGCAACCCCCAGGCCTGCGTTCCTGATGGCCACGCCTGCCTGGTGTGAGGTGACGGCTGCTCCCTTTCAGCCCGTTGTCTCGTGTTCTCGCTATGGGCCCCAGTCCCCGCTGTGCCCACATGGGGACACCCTGCCAGCTGTGCCGCTGCACCAGTGTGGGCTACCTGCCTGGCCCTGCAGAGACCATGCCTGTCAGCCCTTGTATGGAACGTTCCGTTTCTCAGCAGCCAGGCTTCCGGCACGGGGCTAGTCCCGAGGGGCAAACAGATCTACCGGACGGGCGAGATAACCCTATCCATAATTCTAGATCAAGAGTGGTGAGTGAGTAATGTGAGAAAAATTCCCTTTCCTCTGTGACTAGGGCACAGCTCACCCAGGAGCCAGATCTTAGGCGAGTCCTTTCCTCTATCTGGGCCTCAGTTTCCCCATGTGTGAAAGCAGGCACTGGACCTGGGTGGTCACCAAGGCCTTTCCAGTTCCTGGGCTCTTCGGTTCCTCTCTTTCTCCCACACACGTGCCTGTGAGTGTACACGGTGTGTTGTGGTCTCACACCCAGACACACGAACGCGTCTGACTGAAAGTGTTCTCTTACCTACCGATCGAAAACCCTGCCGTAGCCTCCGGTCTCCGCGCTTCTGCAGGTCTCCCGTGTGACTGCGTCCACCCATTCAGCCTCAGACGAGTTACCTGCAGGCACTGTGTATGGGCAGCGAGCAAAGTTAGTTTCCTAACCTCCTCTCAACCTGGGTTCTCTCCCCGCAGTGGGGACCGGGAGTTCAGCTGGAGAGGGGATGCGGTCCGCCCACTGCAGGTGGGCGTGGGGCAGCCCCCAAGCTTTGTTCTCAGCCCCACCTGGGCTCCTGGAGCCATAGGGAAGAGACCTCAGGGATCCCTGAAATGGTTAAAGCAAGGTCAGGTTCTAATCCCAGCCCTTCCGTGAGCCTAGGCATGTTTTAAAATGTAGAAAGGACAAGTCCGAGTTACAAATACCACGACATTAAGTTACTTCGAACAATTCATGCTGTTGTTGGCCGAGAGGGTTCCCGCGTGATATAAGGGTGCTGTTCGTAGGCAGGAGTGGGTTTATTGAGGGGCATTAAGTGAGGCCTGGAAATGGAACCCAAGTGTGAAGCTGCGCAGCACCCAGGCTCCTAGGGTGTCGTGGGAATTTATCCTGAGGACGGATAAGTCTAAATGTCAGGCCCCC
This sequence comes from Desmodus rotundus, assembly GCF_022682495.2. Taxonomy (NCBI): domain Eukaryota; kingdom Metazoa; phylum Chordata; class Mammalia; order Chiroptera; family Phyllostomidae; genus Desmodus; species Desmodus rotundus. The sequence continues at coordinate 155,865,975 of NC_071392.1, read as the reverse complement.
AAGGAAGGAGCAGCCTGGGCTGGAAGGCCACCGAGGCCCGGCTTGGGACAAACTGGACCCTCACTGCCTGGGCCTGGGAATCGAGGTGAGAACACTCCCTGGGAAATGGCTTCCAGGGGGTCATGTCCTTCACTTTGAAGGTGCTTCATCCAGAAAGAGACTTAATGGCTGAGGCCACCTGCTCCTCCCTAAAACGCAAGTTCTTCTGGGAAGTGTTGCAGAAGAGGGGCCAGCAGCCATTCACCTTTTAGTGTGAACTAGTTTGTCAGCTGTGTTGCAATGTGGCTGCCCGTTGAGAGAGGTTCTTTGTGAAGCAAGCCCAGGGCACAAGCACAAGACATGGGAAGGTGAGGCTTGGGTCGGTTGGGCAGGTAAAACCTTCCAGAGGTGTCCACCCAGGGCCCGCGGGGCGCATGCAGCCCAGGATGGCTGTGAATGTGGCCCAACACAAAGTTATAAATTTACTTAAAACATTAAGAGATTTTTTTGTGATTACGTGTCACAATGTATTTAATGTGTGGCCCAAGACAACTCTTCTTTCGGTGTGGCTCAGAGATGCCTAAAGGTTGGACACCCCTTAGACTAAGCGGCTAGAAGATCTGGAACCCCAATCCCCCTGTAGGACCTATGAGCCCTGGGGCGGCAGGCAGACCTCTCTACTTGTGCAAAAGTGGAAGCAGCGTGGCCCTCAGAGGCTGACGCCCAGCGACGATTCCGGGCCCCCACTCTCACAGTTAGGTTGGGGGAGGAGGCAATGACGATACTCAACTCAAGTATTTGTGCGGAAACTAGAGGTGGAGAAGCAACTTAATTCGGTGCAAGGAAACTTCTCTTTGAAGAAAGGCCATTTGTGCCAGAGGGGAGGAGGAGGGGCCCCCCGCAAACGTACAGGGAACGGGTGTTCTGCGCAGAAGGTGCTGCTTGTCCACAGGCTCTGAGAGGGGAGGGCATGATTCGGTCGGCAGCGAGGCAGCCAGGGAGGCTGGAAGCCCCGTGAGTGGGGGCGCAGGTGGAGCGGGACAGGTGGGTGGGGCTGCAGCCTGCAGGGCCTCCTCCCTCGTGCCGTGGAAATGACTAGGAAGCTGCTGGAGTGCTTTTAATAAAATGGGAAAGTGTTTTGTAAACTCGAAAGCACAAAGACAAAGTACTATTATTATCATACGTGTGAATAACAACTTTTCATTGTAGTTAAAACTATTAAATTGGCAGCCTGATCCTTAGTTTCCTCAGTGAAAACTGGCTGTAACTGCCTCCGGAGGCACTAGGAGAGGAGGGGTGTCCGGGCCACCTCCCAGGACGCAGGGCACCCAAGCCTGGGCCCAAGCCCTGCCGGGGCTTGCCCTCCTCCCCACTCGGTCAGGATGGGCTGCATTACGACAACAGAAACAACACCAAGAAATGAGGTTTCTTTCCCAAGCGGTCCGCAGTCCCACCATCGACCCGTCTGTGCCTGTCAAGGACCGAATTCATTCCATCTGATACCAAAGGAGCTTGGGGGTGTCCTTGGAAGGCCCCCAAACAAATCGGCTGGAAAACGCAGCCCATTGTAGCTGAGGTTTCACAGGAGGCCTCTCCTCGTCCTGGACCCATGCATGCACCAGGGAAGGGGTTTAGGAGACAAGGAAGAAAGACCTTGGGTTTGAAGTTTCTAATCACTTTAGCCTCAGTTCCCTCATCTGTGAAATGGGGCCAATCAGCTCCTCGAAGGGCACGGTGCCTGGGCCGTCGCCGCTCCTGGCAGGCGCTGTTACTGTGCAGGGTCTCCGCAGAAAGGCACCGCTTCTCCACCGATGGAGTTGTCTTCAGCACGCACTCTGGGCTGCACCTAAGGACGCACCTGGGCCACAGCCTTGCGTCTCGCAATGGAGGAGGTTGTGCTAAAATGCAGATTCCAAGGTCCCGAGCGAGGCTGATGCCTGGGGAGAGGGCTGCCCCTCAGGTGGCAAGGAGAACCTGCCACCTCCCTTTGGGAGGACTTGACACCTCTGTCATCTCTGCCGTCGCCACCACATCTGGCCAAGCTTCCGAATTCCTCAGCAAGCACAGATACCTGGCTTGGCCACCAGGCCTCCTGAGTCCACATGTTGGGGAGCGTCATGGATCAGAGAGGTAGAAGCTTCTGCGGAGTTAGGAATCACTGAAGCCACATCAGGAGACAGGAAAGCTGGCTCCTAGTCCCTTCTCGGCCACCGTGTGACGTTGGTGGGGTCCTTCGCCCCGCCCACCCCCAGGGCCTCAGTTTCCCCAGCTGGACAAAGTTGGGTGGGTGAAGAAGTGTGTGTCCCCTCCACCCTCCCCTCCTGCACTGTGACTCCTGAGCCCCAGCTCTCTGGCCTCTGCCCCATTTCCAGCTGGCCGTGGCATTCCTGTGACTCAGGGGCAGGCCCAGCGAGGGAGGGGGTAGCGGGGGCCGGCTGCCAGGTTTTCAGCCCCGCTGCTGCCGGGGCCGGGCTCCCAGCGCGGCTATTGTCCTCCCGGGAGGTCCTTGCTGCCGAGCCCGCCAGCCCGACTGCTCAGGCGCCAGGGCTGTTTCATTATTTCATCAAAGTTCATTATGCTGGGGAGGGGACCGGTAATAAAACATGATTACAAGTGTCTCCAACGAGCACTTAAAGACATAATTCGGGGGTGCACTCTGCCGCATCCCTGTTTGTGGTCACACAACGCACAGAGATTGGCACCTCAGATATACGCCAGTCTTCGCGTTAATTGAAGTGAAGAAAAAAAAAAAAAAACACGCCCGGAGAACTTGATTCAATTTGTCTCGGGACTGAGTTGGTTGTTTCGTGCGGAGACTGGATGTGCCATTTTTGAAAACACAATTAATTATGTGTGTCAGAGGCAGGTACAGGGGCACCAAGGCGACGTGGAGGGACCGCGTGGCAGCCAAGCATAGCGGGTGTCATTGGCCAAGCGGGGGCAGGAGGGGGGAACGGCTTCTCTCTCTCTCTCTCTTCCCCTTCCCTGCCCCTCCGCACCCCCATCCCTCCTCTGTGTGAGACAGCGCCTGGTGGCAAATGTGGAGGGGGGGAACAGACGGTGCTGCACACGGCAGGACCTCACGGGAGCACCCTGCAACTGGGTCAGTGTTGCCATCTGAGAGCACATACCGCCTTGATTGACAGGGCTAGCTGGCTGCAGCCCAGTTGTTCAGGCCGTGGGATGGAGGCCAGGAGGGCAGGGCCGTGTGGGGAAGGGCTCTGTGTGTGTGTTGGGCGGAACTCTCCTGGGCTGTGGCCGTGTGGGCGCAGACAGGTCCCCTCTCTCCCTGGGTCTCAATGTCAGCCTCAGAGGCCATGTCCAGGCCCTGTCCCTGGGCAGCCCTGGGTGCAAGGCCTGGGCATGGGCTCTGCCTTCGCTCCGACTCCCTGGGTGCCAGTGGCCGCACCCCACTCCTTCATGGGCCACCGTTTCTAGTCCTTATAAGATGGGAAGGCTGGGCTAGCCAGCGCCACCCAAATTTGCCTGGTCTTCAGAATCTGTTAAAAACAGATTTCCACAGCCCTACACCAAGGATATCAGGTCAGACTCTCCCGGGACAGGCCCAGGGATCGGTATTCAATAAATCGTCCAGGTGAGCCATGACAATGTCAGCTTAATTTTTGGACATGTAAGATACACCACCGGCAGGTGACACGGTGTAAAAGTGTAGTAAAGACTTTCCATCCACTCTGTCCCCGGCCACTCGGTTCCTGCTTCCAATCTCCACCGAAGTCAGTGGTTGTGTGTGTGTGTGTGTGTGTTCTTCACCCCCAGTATGTATGTATGTACAGGGTACGTTCCTTACCGTCTCGTTTTTTAACATAAACGATAGCATATATGCACATTGTTCTGTATCTTCCTTTTTCTCGTTCAGTGCATGTTGGAGATCTGTTTACATCACAAATAAAGGCAGCGATGTGCTAGCGCCAAAGGGACCTGTCTCTTCGCAAGTCCCTGTTCAGACTTCACCTTGGTAGCTGGAAATGAGCCGCTGCAGAGGGGTTCGCACCGTGAGCAGGTACCGCCTTCTCGTCTAGCTTCCCCGGGAGAGGCCGCTGCGGCACACTTACCGTCACCCCCTGGATGAAGCCCCGTCTTTTTAAAAAATAGCTACATGGCGATCTATTGTGTAGAAGGACCACATTTTATTTAATCCCCTGTTGATGGACCTTTAGGTTGATTGACCCTCTGCCAGGGGAAACGGTGCTGAAATGGGTCATTTTGTATAGACCCCATTTCCTGTGCATATATGGTGAAGAAACAGTCCCAGAAGTGTCCCATCTGGGTCAAAATGTCTGTGCATTCGTCACTTTGATTGGCGCCGCACCTGAGAGGCTGTAGCAGCGAGCACGCAGCCCAGCAGACCAGCACGAGGCGTTCCCCGCGCCCCCCACGCCCTCCACGCCCTCAGCTTCTGAACGTCTCTGCCCAGGATGAATGAGGCTGAGCGTCTTTTCACACGTGTAAGAGCCACCTGTGGCTCCTTCCTTGTGACCCGTGGGTCGTTTTGATGAGGAAAGTTTGGAAAGAGCAGCCTAGTCGAATGTTTTCTCATTCATGGGGGCTCGGAGGACCCCAGAGGAGCAAGGCGCTGGCCGGGACCCCACAATGGGCAGTGGTAACAATGGGATGGAAACGAGGCGTCCTGGTCCCTTAAAATCAAACACGGGCACTCACAACAAATAAGCCAGTCAGCCTTCCAATGGACAAGTGATTACAAATGTGTCATGTGTCACAAAATAAACCAGAGATTACACACTGGTGGCTGTAGGCTAGACCTGGCCTGAGGACACCGTCTGTTTTGGCCCAAGTAGTGTGCGTATTGTGTTTTTCAACTTAAAAGGGCCGCCAAATTTTAAAACAAGGATATGTGGCACACGAATTCTTATTTCTGGTTTCTCTTGGGCGGATAAAACCCAACCCCTCGCCACTGGACTGAACGTTCTGGCAGCGACGACCACCTGGGTGTGGGTGGCAGCCGCCTCTCCGAGCCAGGCATCTGGTGGTCTCTGTCCTCACCATCCCTCCTCCGTGCTGCCCCGAGCTACCCCCCCCCACAGGTCAGGGGTCATGTGTTTCCACCCTGTGTTCCCACTTCCTTGTCACAAAGAGGGAAGCGAAATATTCCTTGCACCTGTTCCCCTGTCAAAATCGGATGGCGAAACCAGGCTGGGAGGGCTGCACACTTAAAGACAAGTTTTAGCAGCATCTTTTTAAGCAAGGAATGTTTCTATGTGTTTAGCATTAGGAATGAATGAACGGATGGATGGGTGGATCGAGCATCTGTACGGACTGCCATTTCAGGGGGTGTGAAGAAACGATGGAACGAGCCCCTCAGCCTCCCTCGCTAGCGTCGTCTGCCTGATCTTGAGAATATTCAGTTTGGGGGGGTTTCATTACCCTGGTCTCAAAACCCAGGAAGGGTCTCTCCACAGAGGAGGCTCACAGGGGTGTCAAACTCATTTTCACCAGGGGCCACATCAGCCTCAGGGTTGCCTTCAAAGGGCCCAATGTCATTTTAGGACTGAATGAATGTAACTCCTCCGTAACTAGGGGCGAGGAGCTCGGCACTGCCGCCGGGAAGAAACAAGGTGCTGGGCTGGATAAAACCAGGCGGAGGGCCGGATTCGGCCTGAGGGCCTTGTGTTTGCCACCTGCACCCTAGACTGTCCCCACCGGAGAGGTTTAGAGACGACCTGCTGATTGGAAGCAGGGCCCAGGGGGAAATGCCTTGGGCTTGTTACACAAGCCCACTGACTTTTGGCTGATTTTTAAAAATTAAGGATGGCCTGGGGACAGTGTTAGAGATGGTGAGGGGGATAGCTTAAGCCCCCGGCTGCACCCTGCAGGGTCACACAGGGTCTCCGTCCCCGATGCCCGTGGCCCTGTGTGGTTTCCGGGTCTCGCACACAGAGACCGTCCAGGGAGTCTCGGGGACCCTGACTCCTTTGTCACTGTGTCCTGTGCCCACCTGGGGCACAGGTGTCTCTGGAAGAGCCGGGGGAGGAGATGAGGCGTGCTTTGAGGAATAGGGTGACCACGTTCCGTTCAACTAACCCTCTGTTACGACTTCCTCCAGTTCAGCACAGGCCCGGGTGCCCTTTCTCCTACCGTTTTCCACCAGTTCAGATGGACGGGGTTTAAACGGTCCTGATTCCTTTACAGCCGGGTCAGTAAAACCAGCCTCGGCGGCCGTGGGGAGACCTCCCAGGAAGTTATATAAGCGTCCTGGTGGAACTGGGCACCCCTGCTCCGGCCAAGCGTAACAAAATCAGCTGGGGCTGCACTTTGATTCTAAAGATAGAGCCGGGAGTGGGGGTGGGGGGCCCTCTTCCCACCCCAGCCACCCCTTCTGGCCTTAATTACACAAATCCCACCCTCCGGAAACAGAAGTCCTCAAGAACGGTAACCGAAGGAGGACCCCGATCCGTATACCAATGTGCCTTATCTCAGTAATTTCAGAAGAGATGTGAAAAAAACAGATGAACCCCGAACAACTATTTGGCTAATAAACAGCCCCTCTCCCGCCCCTTTATTTCCTGCAAAGAAAGCTCTGTGTGGCTAATCCGTCCTGGCTCCACTCGGAGTACATTATCATTTTTATCGGCCTCATAAATCGCCTTTCCAGATTACACAGAAATATACATCGCCCACTGTAATTATTCCGGCTCTCCCCTCTTCTCGCCTTTCAGTTTGATCCCAGGTAAACCCGGTCGTTACCCGCCTTGGTGTGGCTTCTCAAAACGTCAAGATGAGAACGGACCACGGAGACTTAGGAAAGACTGAGTCAGCCGAGCAATTTGAACCAATAAATATCAAAGTCATGTCTAAGCAGAGAACAATTCATTTGATACCACATCTGTCAACAGGCCGGTGGAGGCTTTTCCTTCCTGGGGCTCCGCCCTGGCGGCCCTGCTGGCTCTTCTTCCTGAGACTTTGGAGAAGCTGGATGGGGCCGCCCAGGAGGAGGGTGCGTGGCCGCGGCCGGCCGGCCAGAGCGGTCAGTGCTGAGCTTCCTGCCCTCTGCCCGCTCTCCAAACGGCCTGCTCTCCTGCCTCGGCCGGGCAAGCACACTCTGCAATTAGCGATTCTTTTTTATTGGTTGATGTGGGCCTCTGGCCAAGAGGAGCTGGGATTGAATCAATATTCCTTTTATTATGTCATCGTAGGCAAATGAATTATGAAAACAAAAGCTCAATATGAAGCTGCCAATGCTAATTACTGGGCAGGACGCGGAAGCACAATAAACAAAGGGCGCTCTGTCCAGGCGGGAGCCGGGGAGCTGCCCTCTCCCTGGGTCCAGGGCTTGCAAGGCCCACTTTCCCCTCTGTGCGTGAGCCCTGGGCGCCCAGAGGGACATCCAAGGGGCTCCGGCCTGGCCCCCTGGGCCCAGAAATCTCAGATGCCAACTTCGAATCAACTCCATACGACTCAATTCAAGACACTTTTACTGAGCACCTACTGGGTGCCAGACACTGCACCTTCAGACATGGCCACGCTGTTCAGTGTGGTCTCTACAGTCTGCTGGTGAGGAGGGTGTGTCTTTAAATCAGGTGCAACTGCATCCGTCCCCATCAGGCAGAGGGATCGGGGTCTTGGCTGTAAGTTAATTGAAGGAAAACGGCTTTGACTTTGCACTTAAACCTGGCACTGTGTGGCTCCGGACACTGAACTAGGGAGACCTCTGTGGGCCCCAGGTGGGAAGTATTCCCCTGGTGAGGGGGGCTCCTGCCAGGGGTGGTGTCAGGCCCGGGAGCACCAGCTCCCACAGGTGTAAGGCCCTGTGGCCACCGTCTTGTGATTCTTAACGATTTTTCCTTTGAATCTGTGTTTTGTAGTGAATTCTGGTGAGACAACAGAGCACATGCTCGAGACTTATTCTGAGCTCATACTTGGTCCCCCCACTCACTGTCTTCCAGGGATGGCTTCTCAGCTGCCCACTGCTCAGCTCCACCCAGTCACGGCTGCCCTGCTGCGCACCTGGCAGGGGCCTGGGCCTGGGCCCAGGTGCAGAACAGGTTCGGTCTGGGGGCCTGTGCCCCAGTGCATGAGTGGTGGGACAGGGCTTCTGGTGTCTCTCAGGGCCTGCATCCACCCCACAAGTGTTTCTATGCCCACAAGAACATGGAATTAAGCCGCCAATAAAAACACCATGATGATTTGAGAGCGATCATGTACGAGAGGAAGAAGGTTTTCCCCGCTGTTTGAGTAAGAGCCCTGCGTTTTCTCATCGGCGCCGAGTCCTGCCAGTCCTGGAGTGGCCGTCTTGGGACTTCTGCAGGACAGGGATGCAACGGGAGCCGTGACTGTTCTGATTTGTCACTGTTGTATAGTGGCTGGTGAGGGCGAGGTCTAGGCCCACGACAGGACAGCCCAGTGCAGCCCAGCTCGGGCTTTGCCAGCAGCCTCTGTTCTGACTGCGGAGTGACCTCGGACAGGTTACTGTGACTCTCGGAGAGTTTGCTTTCTCATCTGTGAGGTGAGGATAATAATAGGGTTGTCAGGAACATTTGGTGAGAACGTGCAAGTAAGAGCCCCGGGCGCTGTGCCCGGCACGGAGCAAGTTGTCACCGTTCGCCGCTGTGGTTTCATCACTGCCGCTGCCGCCGGGGCTCCGGGGCTACCCCTGTGTGACACCGGACACATAATCACCGTGTCTGTTGTGCTGTAGGGTCTGAACCGTCACACGTGTGGTCAGCTGATTCTCGACAAGGGTCCCAAAACCGCACCATGGGGACAGAACAGCATCCCCGACAAACGGCGCTGGGAGGACCGGGCCGGCGTGCGGAGGAGGAGGCTGGAGCCGCACCTGACACCACACGCACGGAGATATTCAAAACGGACGAGGGACCCAGACGTGGGAGCTGAGCTCTCAGAAGACAGCACAGGGGAGACCCTCACGACGTAGACGTGGCGGTGGTTTCTTGGCTGTGACGCCACTCTGCCAGTCGTCCTTCCGTCCGTTTGACAGTGTGCTCTGACGCAAAAAGGTTTTTAACTTGGATAGTCTAGTTTATTTTTCCGTTGCTGCCTGTACTTTTGGTGACACCTCTTCTACATCACCCATGGGCCTCCATGCCCCCAGGCTGGCTCGGTGCGGGGCACACGGTCACCCCCCCCCCGCCAGGGCATGGTGGACAGTGGCAAGCTCTTTCTCAATGCATGTGCTGTGATGACCATGGTCATTACTAAGCAGCTGGCTCCGGGGCTGCCTATACGCCCTTCTCCAGCAGGTCTGGAGTGCCCTCTGAGTCAAGTCCATGCACTTGTCCAGCATCGTGAAGGCTCAGGCTAGAAAGCAAGTTTAAAACCCAAACCAGAAAACAAACAACAGCAACAAGTGAAATCATCCCTCGTGACGGAGCCTCTGCACTAAAACAGAGATGCTTCCCTGGAGTCCGGGGAAGCAGTGGCAGCCCCTGCCTTGTGCGGAGACGCCCGTGGGCCAGACCGACCTGCACCTCACGGCTCTCCCGTCGCTCTGCCCTCCCTCACCGTGACCTTCCGGGCCTGCCCAGGAGTCAGCCCCGGCGGCCTTGGATGGGCTCTTGTGTTTTTGTAATTCATTTACTTTTGATGATATCGTCAAGAGTGTCTGAATTTCACCCCCTCCCCTGAACGCCCTTGGCCTCACGCCCACATCCACTAATACAAAGACACTAATTGCTCCTCGCTCTTGTGCAGGCGCTTTGAAAACATCTTTGGCTAATGGATGGAATTAACCTTGTTTATTGTACAAATCAGCAGCCTAATTTGCCATGAATCCCGACTCCGTGGCTCCATGCACCACGGCGGGGAGGAAGGGACTTCCCACTCCGACTGAGCCCCACTGGGGGGCCAAACCGGTGATGCCGACACCTGCACATCGTCCTTAGGGCTCCCCTGCTCCGCTGGAGGTGACGTCTGCGTGAGACCTTTATGTGGGGAGCCCCCTTGCTGCAGCGGCAGCCCCAGGCACGCAGGCTCTCCCAGAGGTCAAATAGAACAGCACATGGACTAAACGAAGACGCTCGAAGCACACGGTTTCCCGCATGCCCGAGAAACAGCGAGAAGCAAGGGGAAGAGGTGGCTTTGGTTAGCGCTCCTGCTGCAGGTACAGCCGGTGGCAAAACCCACAGCCCTGTTCCTGGGTGTGCGATGTTCCTGTGCTTCATTATTTTTTAAAACTTGTGTAACAAAAAATAATTTTTGGAGAACAGATTTAGATTTACAGAAAAATGGCACAGACAGTATGGAGCATTCCCACGTGCCCCGTGCCCAGCTTCCCCTATTAGGGGCATCTTCCATGGGCACGGTGTGCTTGCCGCAGCTAAAGCACCGGTGGTACCCCGGTGCTGTGAACGGATGCCGCGCTGGGCTCAGATGCGTGTGGTGTTTGCCCAGTGCCTGTTTTCTGCCCCCAGGACACGGCGTCACATTTCATCATCGCGTCTCCTCAGACCCCTCTGGGCCGGGGCAGTTTCCCAGGCGATCCTTATTTATGATGCTCTTGCAAGTTTGAGGACTACTGGTAGAGCATTCCGGAGAACGTTCTTCAGTTGGGATTCACCTGACATTTGTCTCAGGATTGCCCTGGAATTATGGGTTTGGGGGAGAAGGACCACGGAGGGAAGGTGCTGTTCAGAACACACGGTGTGGAGGGCGCCTCTGTTGAGTGGGGTCGCCTGGTGGAGCTGGTGTCCGTCAGGTTTCTCCAGTGCAAAGTGGCGTCACCTCCCCATTTCTGGAAGTCCCCATCGGAAGGACGTCATTGTGCATAGCTCCCTCGAAAGGAGAGGGGCGTCCACCCCGTCTCCTCTGGGGCAGAGTGTCTGTAGATCATTTGTGATGCTCTGCGAGGAGTTTTGTCTCTTCTCCCCATTTACTACTTATTTATTCAATAATTATCTCTTTGGGTCTGAATCCATGGATGTCTATTTTATACTTTGGATTATAAGCCCATTGGCTACTTTATTTTGTTCCTCAAATCGGTCTGGCGTTGGCCACTGGGGGTGCCTTTAGCTGATTCCTTTAATACAACATCTTTTTTTCTTCTTGGCAATTTCTGCTGCCAAGAGGAAAATGTTTGGTGCCACACAATGCTCCTGGACCACTTTGTGTACTTCCCGCCCAGTCCCAGGTCGGTCCTTTCTCCAGAGAGCCCGCATTCCTCTTATTGAAGAGTGGCATTAGATGCCAAGATGTGGGTGTTCAGCGTGCTCGCGGCTCCCGGGCTGTCCTTGCTTCCGGGCCTCCCAGCTGACACAGAAGGGAGGTATATGCGTGTGTACGAACACCTCTGCGTTCACACACCTGTAAATATTCTCTCTATATCCATCTGTGTCTGTATTCAGCTGGACTGGAGCTCCTACTCACGTCACTGATGTCGTGGAAAGCCAGGGGAGGATGTTAAGCTGGGGAGTCAGAACTGCAGGCTCAACACGTGGGCAGAGGTACCCAGTGAGGTGCCCCCGCTCCTCCGGAGAGCTTGGTCCTTAGAGAAAAAGTTAAGGCCCCGGTACTGTGCCTGGGGTCTTAACGTCCGAGGGAGAGGAGAAGTTGGGCTCGCCCCACGTTTGGGGCTATCCCGTCATGACCCCTCTGGGGACGAAGCAAGACTCTTAGGGGGAGGTGAGGTGTGCTGGGCTGAAAATTCCCCCTGCCCCACATATCTGACCCCAGTCTCTGGAACCTATGAAATAAGAGGGTGTCTGCAGATATGGTTGCCATCAGGATTGTGAGAAGGACGGATCCTCCCGGATTCTCCCGGCGGTCCTGAGTGCGAACGCGTGTCCTTCCAAAAGAGAGTCCGGGGGGAACCGGACTCACGCAGAGCAGGAGGGAACGTGAAGACAGAGGCAGGGACGGGAGCGATGTGGCCGTGGCCACTGGAGGCCAGAGGAGGCAAGGAGTGGGCCCGCCCTGGAGGCTCAGAGGTTCTTGATTCCAGCCCAGTGACACTGATCTCAGGCTCCCGGCCTTCAGAACTGCGAGGGGACGCCTTGCTGTTGCTTCGAGCCACTCGGTTTGTTACCACAGCCACGAGAAACTAACACTCCCAGGGAATGAGGGGAGAATCAGAGCGGATATAGTAGAGAGAACGGACCGTTCAATACAGGCAGACCTAGAACAGAACCCCGCCGGGTAAGACCTTGGACAACGATGTCAACACGGACAAGGGAAGCACATGACACGTGTGTAGCTGCTCCCTGTCCCACGCCAGGCAGGCATGGCTAGTCGCTAGCAGCGTTCTGTCCCAGCCTGGCTCAGGACACACGTCAGCACAGGCCTCTGGGTGGCCGTCAGAGCGGATGTGTGATGTTAAACTCAGCGACCATTCCTGTAGTAACACGAACCACCACTCACTGCGCGCTGCCTACGCCAGCTACTTTAAATATCTCATTCTCCTCGCAAGCCAAGCAGACAGTTTTCTTTACTTTGGTTTCTAGGCACGGATGTTGTGCCTCATGGAGCTAAAGTGACATTTCCAAAGGCACAAAGCTGGAAAGTAATAGGTCTGTCATTCAAAGCCAGGTCTCCCTGACTCCAGGTCCTACCCAACTATGACGTACAATCAGTTGCTTGCATTTTCCCAGCCTCAGTTTCCCCCTCTGTAACATGAGACTGCTGATCTCCACCTCAAAGAGGAGATGTAAGGATTTGGTGAGGTCACTGCCACAAGCAGGGGCACCCGCAGGCTGTCCCGGTACAAAGCCCACACTGGGAATCAAGTCAGCCCACGAGGAATCAAGTCAGCCCACGAGGGGCCGGGCCCTGCCCAAAGCCGGCGCAGTCTGGGCTGCCCGAAGCCCAGGCCCGGCAGCTGTGAGCAAGCTCAGCCGCCCCCTGACGCACTCGGGCCCTCCAGCTTGCCTTTCTCCTCTGGAGGGACCATACCTGGAATGGGGAGCCATGGGGACACCGTGACCTAGGACAGAGCACTCTGTGAAGTCAACATGGGCTGCGTATCCCTGCCAGGACAAGCAATTGCAATGACAAAACCAGCCACCTTTCAAACGGAGTCAACTGCAGACAAGGAGGACAAGGAGAAGAGTCCCCTAAGAGAGGACGGCACTCTGGAATGCGCTCCCCGGACCCCTGGGGGCTCCCCCCCCACTGTGGGGAGGCAGCTGGAAACAGGAAAAAGCAGGGTGTCAGCGCCAGACAGAGCTGCACACAGGTCCTGGCCTTTCTCCCCACTGGCCGTGCTGTCTGGGACGACCTGCTTCCTGTCTCCGAGCCTCAGTCTCCTCATCTGTAAAACGGGATATGAATCCTGACATCACCTTATGTCATGAGGACCAAACAGGTGAGTGCAGGAGGACCCTCAAAAATGTCAATTCCTTTTGCCCTACCTGTCCCCAAGTCCATGCCTGAGCCGCAAGCCGAGCATGCTGCCCCCACTCCCCACTCTCAGCCAGATCCAGCGGCAAGTGCCGCGTCCATCAGGAACCACAGTCCCGTCCCGGGCCGGCCAAGCCCTGGCCCAGGAGGCAGGAACCCCGGACACAGCAGGGCCTGACCAGTTAGGCCCCAAAGGGCTTGCTCCCAGCTCTCTCGGTGGACACGGGGCAGGAAAGCAGGCGGGCGGAACCCTGGTCGCCCTAGTCTTAAGCAGAGAAAACATACATGGCCTCTTCTAAGGCAAAAAGTGCAGTCGCTGGGGAAAAACTCCCTTTCGATTTCGGCGTCGACAAGTTGGGAACAGCACGCAAGACAGCTCAGCTGGTGGAGCTCCTTTATCATGATTCATCTTTCAGCAAATAATTACTCTCCCCCAGGCACTCTCCTCCGAACCGTCTAATTACACTATTGTCGGGTTTTGTGTCAGCTGCGCGATAAATCAATCCTGCAGCCCAGCGTCTGAGGGGGGTTGTGCGGGAAGTGACTTGTGGGAAGCCCACGGCCCTGGAGACAGGCACGGGATGGGGCTTTGTCACCTTTTTTTTAAAGCTTCCCCTTTCTCTGCTGATTCTGTCAGCTCCGGGACCGGGACCGGGCCCTGGGCCCTGAGTGACCCAAAGCCTCCTGCCTCTAAAAGGGAGAGAATTGCATTTGTTGCCATTTCCCCCCATGGGGCCCGGAGCAGGTTTCGTTAACTGAGTGGCTGTAAAATACTAGCAAATATGTAGCAGGAAGTGTCCCAGAAGCTCTTTCTCAGCGGCAATGGGCTTCCTTTCCTCTGAGACACTTGTCGCCACCATCAAAAACAAGTCCCCTGTTAGGGATAGAAAGAGGACAGAGTTTGTTTAAATATTTTCTTTTCTTTTTTATTGCCGATCTATTACAGTTGTCCCAATTCTCCCCCGTCGCTCTCCCCTGCCCTACCCACCCTCTGCTCCCACAGTCAGCCCCCACCCTGTTGTCAGTGTCCCCTGGTCACTCACACTTGTTCTTTAACTAGACCCTCCCCCTTCTTTCCTCCCTTATGCTCTGCCCCCTCCCCTCTAGTCCCTGTCAGTCTGTTCCTCGTTTCTGTGTCTCTGGTTCTACTTTGCTCCTTGTTTGTTTTGTTCATTAGTTTCCTGCTATAGGTGAGATCGTATGGTACTTGTCTTTCACCGCCTGGCTTATTTCACTCAGCATAGTTGTTTTAATATTTCACTTTGTTGTGTTTAATCTTCTTTCCTTTCCTTTCCTTCCATTGAATGTAGTTTTTATGTTAGGGAGGGAAGGAGAAGGGCGTGGACTGGACTCGGGGCCCGCAGGCCATACTCTCATTTCCAAGCCCCCGCTGAGCTTGTTTCTATACCCAGCTGCCTTGGCTATGGTGCTCACACCCTGATGCAGGGGAGGGGCTCCCTCTGATCTGTCACAGCACAACAGGCCGTGACAGAAGCCTTGGGAGTGGCAGAGGGCAGGCAGGGGAGAGGGTGACCAGTTCTGAGAGCCACAGTGTGGCTTTTCTAGTCTTTTCTAAGCCCGAGTCCCTCCACTGGGCCAACGCTCTGTATGAGACGGTCCACTCAGTACGTTCAGCTTAGTTTAAAAAGATGTCCCGACACCCTGCCGGGTACCACGCGCTGTGCCAGCTGCTGGAAAGGGACCTGTGTGGAACTAGAGCCCCGGCCTCAAGGAGCTTCCCCGAAGTGGGAGAGACCGATGTGCAGACAGGCAGTCACGGCGCAGGGCGGCGAGTGCCCCGTCTGAGTGGCAGTGGGCCCCTCGACCCTCAGACAACAAGATGACCCAGCGTGCCAGACAGTCACGGTATTTGCCTTTTAAGGCTGAGTTTACTGAATGATTATTACAGGTGGGGCATCGTGCCACTCGGTTTAGTTCTTGCAGAAGCCCCCTGGGGTGTTACAAATCAACAGGGAAATGTCCCCACGCCCCATGACATTCGGGAATTGCAAATTGAAACAACGATGAGATATCGCTACATACTTACTGGTGGGGTCAAAAGTCGAGACTCCAAGGACACTCACTGCCGGCGGGGATGCAACAGGAGTCCCTTTTGTGGGTGATGGGAATGCAAATTGGCACAGCCGCTCTGGAAGACAGGCTGGCGCTTTCTTACAAAGCTGAACCACGTGACCCAGCAATTGCATTGCTTGGTATTTGCCCGAATGAGTGGAAAACGTGTGTTCACAGAGGAATCTACCCACGGCTGTTCTGGGCAGCCGCAGCCCCAATGGTCCAAACCTGGAAGCAACCGAAATGCGGTACAGTGGGTGACTGGATGCATTCACTGCCCGCCCAGACGCGGGAGCACTATTCAGCAGCAGCAAAGAAAGGGGCTGTCAAACCGTGCGCAGACCTGGAGGAAACGTAAACCCACATCACTGAGTGTAAGGGGCCCATGTGAAGAGGCCACATGCTGTGTGGTTCCCACTCCGGGACATTCCGGAAAAGGCAAACTATGGAGACAGTAGAAGAGCAGAGGTTACCAAGGGTAAGAGGGGTGAACGGACAGAACACAGAGGGTTTCTAAGGCAGTGGAACTGCCCTGTGAGTTACTATGGCGCTGGACACACTGTTTGTCTGAACCTGCAGAATGTACCCCGTGTACCGAGAGCGAGCTCCCTGGTCAGCGGTGGACTCCGGGTGGTAATGCTGTGTCTGTGCAGTTTCATCGATGGTGACGCACGTCCCGCTCTCGTGGGGGACGTCACTAGTGGGGGGGGCCGCTGCGCATGTGGTGGGGCAGGGAGTACATGATGGAAAACCCCCAAGCGTTCTGCTCAATTTTGCTGTGAATGTAGAACGACCCTGAAACATGGAGTTTCTCACACAATAGGGAAAGGAAAACAGAACAGCTGTCCGTGTGTCCCGAGGCTGACCGCGAGCTGGGCAGCGCTCTGGGCTCACCTTAGGACTCACGGTGGTAGGTCCCGTGGCAGCCATCTCCATACACCACAGAACAGTCCAGTCTCTCCGGGCTCGGGGAGGGGACGTGCCCGAATTCTCATGGCAGGGGCGGGATCCAGCCTCCGGACTGCGGCTGACACGGCTCCAGGGGCCAGGCCTTTCCCCGCGGTGCTCAACCTTGCTCTAAAGTCCAGGCACGGCCGTCAGTCCGTTTGTGGTTCTGTCTGCAGCTGGTCCCTGCAACACTGGCAGGGCTACATTCATTCATTCATTCATTCATTGCTGTGATGGACAGGTGCTTGGCTCCCCTCTGCAGTGGGCCCACGGCTTTATGTCAGCTTGTTCGTTTCACTGCTGGGAGAAGCGGGGACCTGAAAACACCTGTCCGGCTGCCACGGCCGCAGGGAGAGGGTCCGAGGTGATGTGCTCTGCTTCTAACCAGTCAGCACAATGAGCCCACCCCTTATGCATGCCTGATTGGCTCATTTGAATGTGTGGCAAAGTCCCCTTATTGAAATGGCATGGTGCCAAAGAACACCAGGAAATTAATATCTCTGTAACGTATGAAGCAGCGCCTGGCACAGTTGCAAACCAACGAACCATCACATCTAAATGAAGCTGCACATTTGTCCCAAAGGCCTGGTCCCAGGCTGAGCCAGGGCGAGTTCGGGGGCAGGGTGGGGTGGGAGGGGAGTGAGCAGCATACAGGGGCTTCCTCCCCTCTGCCTCCTGTGGCCCAGCCTTTGGTCTGACTTTGCCAGGTCAAGGCTCTCTGTCTCCCATCACATTGGCCGGTGAGATGCAGCCAACGGGGCAGCCCTGTGGATGTCGTCTGTGAGGATGGTCAGACACAGAAACGAGGCCTCGACATCAACCTCAAAGCCCACACTGAGCTCTCCTGTGCCTTGGAGAGCTGTTCACAGTTACGGGGCATGTTATCCCCTCATCTAGCACCTGTATCACGCAGGGTTTGCTTCCCAGCATCTACAAACCCAGATTGCCCAGGTTCAAGTCGGCTCCACGACTTCCTTGCTGTGTGAGTCGGGGAAAATTGCTTAACCTCTCTGGGCCTTTATTGTCTCACTTATACAACTGGGGAAGTAATGACCCTGTTATGGAGATGGTAAGGATTAAATAATTTTGTAAAGCGCCTGGATCGTTAGCATTTCTATTTTACTGGGGTGACACAGACAACGAAGCTACATGTTTGTCCCCGAGGGCCCAGAAGAGGAGGTGGAAGGCCAGGCTGCAGCAGCTGCGCAGGAGGCGTGGGCAGCCCGGGGGCCTGGCTGTGGGCCTGGGCGAGCTGGGAGCGGGGCGGAAAGAAGCCACTGGCCCTGGTGGTGCCAGTGCTTTGCTCACAACTCTCATCAGTTCCAGAAGGAGAAACCACTGTTATTCCACTTCCTTCCCCAAATTCTAGTGCTCGTTCCTGTACAGACTAGGTACTCAGGAGATACCAGAAATAAAATGAAGTTCAATTCCAGACGTTGGTTTCCTTGAGGCATGGACCATGCCGGGTCCATCTTTACATCTTTTCAGGGCTTTGCACCCAGTAGGAGACAGCCGGTGCTTGCTGAATGAATGAATGAATGAATGAATGAACGCCGCTCGCCCTCTGTGAGCCGGGAGCCATGGCCTCCAGGGACGCGGTAGGCGCGAGAACAGCAGTGAGTAGTCCGTTGCCCTTCAGAGAGCAGATCATTTACCTCGTTGCTGATGTCAGTCACTCACCTGCGCGTGTAGTCCCACATCTGGTGGCGCTCTGTCTGTCGGCAGAAAGGGGACAGCGCATCGCTGAGACGCTCGACCGGCTGGGTCTGCACCCAGGCTCTCCCTTCACAGGGTCCCTAACGTCGTGGTGATGTGGGTTCCTCACCTGCGAAGCGGGGATAAGCAGTGTTTCACAGGATCTAGGCAACGAGGAAATAAGACACTTTTCACAGTGGACATGAAAGCATTTCGAGTTGCCAGGTGCACTCACTGAGAGGGCCTGGGTGGGGCTGTGGCACAAAGATGGCCAATCGCGGGCCACCGCTGAGACACTCACCGTTTGGGGGGACAGATGCACCGAGGACCGAGGACGGAGCCTCACACCAGCCGGGTGAAGGGCTGCTTGTCCTCAACTCTATGGCCGTCACTCATCAGAAGTGCTGTTGATGGAAAAGTGACATCTTATGGAAACTGCGTCACCATAGGACACGGGCACGTTCCTGTTATCGGAGAAGACACCACAGTGGAACGTGTTCCTCCGCGCAGTGAAAAAGCACAGTACATCTCAGCACAGACACACCCAGGGCTGAGGAAACAGAACGTGCCGGCGACCCTGAGGTCAGGGCACGGGGGAGGCAGATGTGCACCCCTGGCCTTGCAGGGCAGCATAAAAACCAGTAGGTGGGAAAGTGGACGGAGGGGGAGGGGGGCAGCAGGACCCCAGGCTGGGAAGTGAGAAGTGCAAGGAGTGCAGGGAGGGGCAGCGGTCATTGACAGAGGGTGTCGTGGGCACCTGTGGTTACACAGCTGCCAGCCCTCTGGGAAAAGCCAGAAATCGCCCCATTCAATTCAGAGCTTGGCTGCTCCCTGGCAGGGCGGGGCTGGCCTCTGCTCCCTGGGTGCTCCTGGTGCGAATTATATACACAGGAGAAAAGCTCAGACCCCGCCCAGCACTCGCAGGAGGGAGGAGCTCTGCATGAGAGCCCTTTCCAAGTCATCTCCATCGACCCCCACCACCTTCCCAAGGAGCAGGAATCTTTAAAATCTCCAAGCAGGAAGCTAAGCTGGGGGTGGGGGGGAGCAGGCAGCCACCCCAGCAGGAAATCGGTAGGGGGCCCTGGAATGAGGGACTTGAGTAAGGAGTGATGTGGGCTCATCCTCCATGGGGTGTGGCCTTCACGTGCACCCCCCAGCAGGAGGTGGAGCTGGGAGGTGTCCCCAATCCATAGAATAAAGGAATGATTTTGGTCACGATCGACACTCCTATCGCCCCCCCCCCGCCGTTGCCCTCATTTTTGAGACTCTCATGGGCCCGCTCTGTCCCCCATTCTCTGTCTCCTGAATCCCAGGCCCCTTTCCACCCACCTCTCCTTGCCAAAACCATCAGATAGACCGTCAGGGGAGCCGGGCAGGTCGCCAGCCGGTCAGCCCTTACGCAATTCCCGGCGCCTACTGCGTGTCTGAGACGCACCAACTCTGTCAGGACCTGGGGGCAGGGAGCAGTTATTGCGCCCACTTTCTTTCTTCTTCCCCATCTCCACCCACCTCACCCCCACCACTTTTCAACGTTTTGTCTTGTAAAGACACAGGACGAATTGGTATTTTTCTTCTGGGTCCCCTTCTCCTCATTCCTGAAGGCACCGGGTGAGCCAAAAGCTTTGGCATCTCCTCAGACCACAGCGGACCCCTGATGTGACCGAGGTGCAGAGGACCCGTCTCACCCAGAAGGGGCTCCGGGGAGGCCCATGGGTGGGGTCCTGGGCCTTAAGGTGCGTCTGAGCTGTAGCGCGTGTCAGAATTTCCTTCCTTAAAAAGCAGAATGTTTAAACATTTTAAATATTTTCACATTTGACATTTAGGAACCACGTTCCTGTGTCCCTCCAGCCGCTAACAGCATCAGCAGCATGCCTCGTGCACGCGTGCTCAGTCTGGACACACACACGTCAAGGTGTCCTTTGCTCTGTGTTGTGAAGGGCTCCTCAGGCCCCAAGGGGAACTGTGCTAAAGCCACTGTCGATGCCTGTGCCGTCCCGAACCCTGACTCGGGAAGTCAAGAGAGCCGGTGAGGTGGGAAACCTGGTGTTTTTGAGCAGCCGCCCACCCGTAGTGTCTGGGAAGAAAGACCGAGCGGGTTCCTGCACTTGTCTTGGGTCTGGCCGAGCCTTCCCGGGGGCTCACCCCCTCTGCCCTGCGAGGCATCAGCGACTCCCATGATAATGACGTGCAACGCACACGTTTCCCCAGCCCCTGAACGTGGACGCAGAGGAAGAGCTTCTGTGCGAAAAGCGGGAGGGACTTCAAATGTCACAGTAGATTTCACTACTCTTAAGACTTCTCTTCAGCCGCCGGGCTCCCTGGGGATGTTTTTGTCACCGGCTCCCCAGTGAGCTCCTGGGGTTCTCCACATTATTGGCTGTTCCTCTCCACTTCTTCTTCTCCCATCCGTCCACCCTCCCTCTTTGGAGCAATAAATCCTTCCTTTGTCTCATGTAGAAGAGCTCCCACCCCTCTCACGCCGACTGACACGCGAGCAAGCCCCCCGGACGCAAAGCCAGCTGATGGCCTGGCTTTCAAAGTCCCTGCTTCCCAGGCTTTCGAGGCTGCTTCTTGCAAACAAAGGCAGTTCCGGCCCTTAGAAGAATCCTGATGTTTAAAAAATAACAATTTTTTCCATCTCATCCCAGAAGAGTGGATGGAGATGTTACTGCCGAACACCGGGGCTAGAGAAGCCGACTGTGACGGGGTGGGAGGGGGGCAGCTGTGAGTTCCGAGCATCGCTCACTGTTCGCTGCTGTCCTGTCCTCCAGCAGGGACAGGGCAGACCTGAGGGGACCCAGCAGGAACCTCTCGGGAGATGCCTCTACTCCTGCAAGTCCAAGTGCAGACGCTCGAGAAAAGATTGAAAACCAAACACATTTGGCTTTTGCCATTGATGTGGGGTTACCCGAGAGCTGGAAATGAACATCACAGGAGACTATCGATGACAAATTACCATGCACCTGTCCTGCGGGAGCCTCAGGCCGGGCTCACGGGGCCAGGTGTGAATTTGCCGGCTGTCGGGCGGGGAGGGAGTGGAGGCATCGCCCAGTCTCGCGATTGATCATCAGACCGACTTGGCAGCAAAACCGTCTCTTCAGAGAGCGTCATGCAGATGTCGGTGTCTGATAGGGAGGCAGCTAAAAATGGAAATTCTGCAGCTGACGCCAGACGCGGGGCCCCGGGACCTGTGTTCTCACAGGGCCCTGCGACCCTGTCTGCTCCTGCTCCTCTCTGTCCCTGCCCCGACCTGATGCCAGCTCCGCAGAGCCCAGGTGTGTGACAAAGGAACACTTATGGGACACTCTGTCAGGCGCTGAGGTGGCCCCACAATCACAGCAACCGGTAAAGGCGGATGGTCTGTCCCAGGGTGAAGGCCATTTCCCGCCTTCCCTGCAAAACCCAGGAGGGAGGAGCCTTGGATGAGGCTCAGAGAACCCCAAAAGGTCCCAGGGCGATTCTGCTTCTCTTGGGAAGAAAGCCACAGGACTCTTAATGACAGTGACTCCTGGGGTGGGAAGGACACCTTCCCGAATTGGTTCTTGTCACCGTGCAGAGAGGGGCGGGTTTGTTTAGGAGGCTGGGCCGCTCCAGAAGCCTCACACCCTGTTGCTGTGAGGCAAAAGAGGAAGGGAGAAACAGGTTTGTTTTTCCACTCACAAACAGGATCATTCATTCATTCACCCGTTCACTCATTCAGTCAGTATTTCTGGTCCCCGGGGCTGGGGCCTCAGTCTGGGGGGCAGAGAAGTAATGAATTACCATGAACCCATGCTTTGAGAGAGACACACAGTGCCAGGGGAACTAGAGAGGAAGTCACCTGACTGGTGGGAAAACGGGGGACTTCAGCCAAGATACCGCTTGTGTTCAGGTGTTAAGATGCCAGAACTTCTGCCACTCCTCTGGTGCCTTCCCGAGGGGGCTGTGCCCCCTCACCGGTGACCAGGCCCCGAGTCCCCTGTGTTTCCTGGACCCTCCATCCATCTCCTGTGCTCTGCATCTGGCTAAAACCCTCGAGGTCAGTCACCCAGCAGTGCCTTCTGTGCAAGCCCCACCATGCCCTACGAGCCAGCTCCAGGGCTGGCCACCGGTGAGCTTCCTAGAGGGTGACTTGGGTCAGAGTGTGCCAACCCTGCAGTGGACGGGCGGAGGCTGGATGGAGCGGGAGGAGGGGTGTCATAGGGTCAGGAATGTGACCCTATGAGAGCACATGCGGGGAGGGACTTAGCTCCGGTCTGTGGGACAGGGAGGCGATGCTGTCCCCCGGCCTAACAGCAGACTGACCAGCGCCTCTTGCCAGAGGAGTCGTTCTGGGTAAGCCTCTTCACCTGTCCGAGTCTCAGACTTGCCTCTCTCCCACCCCTCCACCCACGCCTGTCTCTCTTCCCATGCCTTCTAAGAGGTTCAGTTTAAAAAAGAATCTGCGAGTTTATAATGGGATAATTAACCCCCCTCCCTTTTAAAGCACAGATTTGTATACCTGGTGGTAGGATTAAAATCACCAAAGTGACCACTCTCCTTTACGTCCGGCTCATAATGACAGCTCCTGAGGATCTTGTGACCCTGGGGACATGCATGCTGCCTTTGAACTATGCACCTGAGCCTCCCAGAAATACCTTGGGGAGCCTTCAGTCCTAGGGATCTGGGGACTCTCAGTTAGAAAAGGCAAAGGCAATCCCAACCCTCACTTTACAGAAGGGGAAACTGAGACCCAGAGAGCTGGCTGCCGAGCCAGGACTGGGGTGCGAATCGCCAGGGCCAGCTCCGTGATCTTTGCCCTACGCTTCTCCCCTCCCCTCCCAGTCCGTGTGCTGGAAATACACGTGCAGAGGAGGGTCTGCAGAGAGGGACCCGGAATCTACTGGATCATCGGATTGGATGCTACGTTGTAAAGATGCTTGGTACTGTGAAAGCTTGAACGGCTCCAGCTCTGGACATTTCCACCAAAAAACTTAATCAAACCAGGAAGAATGGCAGTTCCTGGAAACAACATCTGTGTTCCATGTCCCCAAGCATCACCAGATGTGAGGAGGTGGATAGTGACAGCTTGATCTGCTCAGCCCTGTCCTCCCTTCTGGGCTTAGCACGGTCTTTCCCCGGCCAGGAGTGGGACCCTCATCCACCGCCAGCCAATCAGAATCCCTCCTGGGAGAGTCCGACCCCCTACCCTGCCTGCCTCCCCCACACTCCAGAGACCCCAGTCTTGATTCTCAGTGTTCCCGCAGCAGCCAGCTCTCCAAGTCTTGCAGAATTACACTGAGTTATTCCCCCTTTGAACCTCAGTGGGATTTTCCCAGGCTTTTTACCTTCTGGGTCTTTGTACCGTGAGACCCTCATCCCAGAAACTGTGATTTCTCCAGTTGTTGACTTATTTTTTTTCCCCCTGCAATTTTATATACTGTTAGGATGATTTGATTTTGTTTGGATTCACTTTTAGGATATTTTTGGTTTAATTTTGCTTTGTGATTGAAAGAACACTGACGTGGTTTATGAAAAGGTGGGCTCACACAAGTCTCATTCCCGCTCCCATCCCCTCCGCTGCACTGTTCACCGCCCCCTCACCGTAGCCGCGCACCTGTATTCCTCCGCGAATGGCGGCGTGCGTCCCAATAAACCCGCCGTGAGTTGAAGATGCATTGAATACCCGAACCTGCGGAACAGCGGAGCGTGGTCTGGTTTGCCTGACGAGTGCCCGGAATGTTTGCCCTGGCCTGCAGTTGAGCGGGATCATTCGACACAAAGCCCTTGCACAATAGCGTGTTGAGTATCTCCTGTCATTTACGGTATCACTTTCTCACCGTTGCAAAGCCACAAACCTCCCCTAAAAACCCAGTTAAGTCAAACCATCGTTAAGCCGGGACCATCTGTAGTTTCTTTAGTGTCTGACGCTATTTCCTGTGTCCTTTTTCTCCAAAACTGAGCGTGTGAGTGTTTGGTTCAGCAATACGGCCACAGCCACTGTGGCCCAGGGCCCCAGGACCTGGCTGCTCAGTTCGCAGCTGTGACTGCTGCACAGAGTGTGCGCTCAGCCAGCGTCTCTGCTGGATGTAGAGGCGGCTGCCACGGTCTCTCCTTCTGAACTGCAGTGAATAACCTTGTGCAGCTGCTTTTCTGTCCTGTTGGAGACTCCGGGGAAATTCTGAGTGAGCAGCAAGTGGGGAGGGTAGCGATGCTTTCAGAGAAGCGCGGGCCTGAAGCTGCAGGGGACGCTGAGGCTTCTCCAGGCGTTAGCAGAGCAGGCACCAAAGCCCAGGCTGCCCAGTCCCGTGGCCAGGGCCCGTCCCGGCAAATCACCACAGATTCCAACAGCAACACGGGCTTGGAGTCACAGGATCAGCCATGACCCAGGCCCCTTTGTATAATCTCTTCCCCTTTATCTCACAGTCAGTGAAACTGAGGCCTGGAAACAGTGCTTACTTAGCACTAACTCTCAGGGCCCACCGTTGGCCAGAACTCATTCTCTGCAATCTTGGCATGCCGTCTGAAAAAAATCAACCTGACTTCCAGGAGTTCCCCAACTCCCTTTCGTCAATGGGGTGGGGGGAGATGTGGGGAGGCTGCAGTCGCTCGTTAGCTCATTCCAGAGGCTCCCAGGATTTCATCATCATTATTTATTTTTAGCGGAGGGAGAAGAACCCCTTTGCAGACAATTGTAATGGTTCACCTTGTAAAGCGGCTAGCTCGGTGCTGATGGATTGCCGACTACACTTTATTAAAGGCCATTACAATTTCCAGCATTTGTCATCCGAAAATATCTCCTAACAAATTCCAGCTTGTTAGAGACTGGCTGTTAGGAGTTGGGTCGGTCTTGTTCTGCCCCTACCTCGTCAACTCCAGCCCTAGCACCCAATCAAACTTTGGCAATCACAACCCAGTACAAGTTTCCTAATAGATTTGAAACAGGTGGGAACAGCACAGTTCTCTGCAGTAGCACCCGGAGAACACAAAACATATCAAACCCACGCCCGCAGAGCGGACTTGCCTCCCCATTTAGAGAGCTGGACGAGAAGCAGAGCTCAACGAACCATCTCTTCTTGTGCGAGCCATTACCAGCTAAATGATTAAAAAAAAAAAAAAAACACAAAAACACCCAGACCAGCCCGAATCGAGCTCCCCTAGTAATGAAAAGCAGGCTGGTCGAAGTGTTGGTGGCTGTCCGGGGCCTGGTGCAGAAACCCTGATCAAAGCCTCTTGGCATCTGAAGTCATCAGTAATTCGACAGTCTATTTGGGTGGAAAGAGCTCCTTTCTGGCTGTCCCACGTCAGGCCCACCCCGGAGAGGGGCACAGCGCTAGCAGACAAGGCCTCCGGTCGGTCAACACACCTCTTCTCAAGATGTGGTACGGAACATGAGCCGGCGGCAGCCGCTGGCGCGGTCAGGTTTCACTGGAGAGCCTGTGTGTACTTTGCACACGCTGGTTGCACGTCTATTATCTGTTCCGGCTGGGCTGCCACATCCCTCACAGGGCCCTGAGCCGTGGCCTTGGGCCCGGGTGAAACCGCAAAGCTGCTCTCCCCCAGGAGCCACTGCCCACGCAGGAAAGGGGAGGTGACAGCTTGAGCCATGGAGAGTCTGGTGCCAGGGGTCAGTCTGGCTAATTACGACCTCAGGAAATATTTCCCGATACCCCCTGGGGCCAGGCCCAGGCTGGTTCTGGGGGCCTGGGAGGTGCGCATGCACGATGCCTGCCCTTTAAGGGTTCACAATGTAGTCGAAAAGGTGGAAGAGCGAAGTTCGATTGCCATGCAGTGTGGTGAGTGCCGCGACAGCGGGCACCTGGGGCTTCGAGGGCTAGAGAAGGGCACGGGGCTGACCTGTGTGGGGAAGAGGGAGACATCTGCTCAGAGAAAGCGACACTGTCCGAGCAGAGTTGTAGCTGGGCTGGCGGGGAGGGGAGCTGGAAGCGCGCACCCTCCCCAAGCATATTCTCCAAATGGTCTCTTTTGTAATGTTTAAGGGTAGCAGTTACTGACAAGTTATTATTAAGGCTGCAATGAAAAGTAGTAGAAGAAGCGTATAATACACAATGGGCACGGCAGTGATAAGACTGCGTGCAGGACAGGAGGTAGGAGGGAGGACCATTATTTTTATGCTCATCACCAACCAATGGGATGGCCATGTGCCCTCCACCCCATCCCTCGTCTTGCACCCTCTGAATTTAAAATCTCGTCAGGCTTTCGTTTCCCAAGAGCAGAGGAGTGGATGCAGGGAGTTAAGAGAGGAGGGAACAGCATGTGCAAAGCCCTGTGTTGGAAAGGCACGAGGTAGGCTTGAGAAACCCTTAACCTGTCAGTTTGACTAGAATGGAGGGAACACTAAAAAATAAAAATGTTTGAGTGAGAGATTGCAGCCATTTGCAGAGACCCTTTGGTATGAAGCCAAAGGATTTGGGTTGGGCTTTTTATCTTTAGTAGAAAATGGGAAACATTTCTTCTGAGCAAGGGGGCGATAGTCTCCAAGTTACACTTCATGACCTTGACAGTGAGTTTGAGGCTGTTCTACGTTATGGGAGGGACACAAAATTTAAACAAAGGGTCCTGTCCCCGGAGGAGATAACAATTCCAGTTGGGAGAGATGAGACACAGAGCGACAAGGAGAGAGTGTTTACAAGTTCATACTGAACGTGCGTCCTGGCCTCTCCAGTACTAGAGGTCCGCCCCACGGTTCCAAGTCACTTTCTTTTTCCGAGCCTCAGTTTCCAGATCTTTGAAATGGGAATTATCCTCCCTACCCCATGGAGTCATTGTAAGGAGTTATTTTCTAGGTATAGGAGAGATCTCATCGTCCATAGAGGTTTTTTTTTAATTGTATTTGATTGATTGTGCTATTACAGTCATCCTGATTTACTCCCCTTTGCCCCTCTCCACCCAGTGCCCTCTACTCCCTCAGGCAATCCCCCCACCATTGTTCATGTCCATGGGCCGTGTGTATAAGTCCTTTGGCTGCTCCATTTCCAAACTGTACTTTACATCCCCGTGGCTATTCTGTAACTACCTATTTGTACTTCTTAATCCCCTCACCTCTTCACCTGTTCTCCCTCTCCCCCTTCCCATCTGGCAACCTTCCGGTAACTAACTTCTTTTCTCTTGCTTTAAAGAGTCTCTCTTTATCTTTAACCTTTGGCCTTTCAATAATGATGTGTCTTGGAGTGGGCCTCTTTGCTTCCATTATAATTGGGACTCTCTGTGCTTCCTGGACTTGCATGTCTATTTCCTTCACCAAATTAGGGGAGTTTTCTTTCACTATTTTTTCAGATGGATTTCCAATTTCTTGCTCTTTCTCTTCTCCCTCTGGCATCCCTATGAAGTGAATGTTGGACCTCTTAAAGTTGTCCCAGAGGCTGCTTATGCTATCCTCATTTTTTTGGATCCTTTTTTTTCTTGTTGTTCTATGGTTGTTTTTTGCTTCCTTATATTCCAAATCATTGATTTGACCGTCGGCTTCATTCATTCTACTGTTGTTTCCCTGTAAATTGTTCTTTATTTAAATTAGTGTATCTTTCATTTCTCACTGTCTTTTTTATGCTGTCGAGGTCCTGACTGAACTCCTTGAGCATCCTTATAGACAGTGTTTTGAACTCTACATCTGATAGATTGCTCATCTCCACTTTATTCAGCTGGTCTTTTTCTGGCGTTTTGATCTGTTCTTTCACTTGGGCCATGTTTCTTTGTCTCCTCGTTTTGGCAGCCTCCCTGTTTCTATGTATTAGGTAGAGCTGCTTTGACTCGGTATCTTGGTTGTGTGGCCTAATGTAGTGGGTGTCCTGTAGGGCCCAGTGGCACGGCCTCCCCTATCACCCATGCTGGGTACTCGAGGTGTGCCCTTTGTGTGGGCTGGCCACACCCTCATCTTGTAGTTGAGCCTTCGTTGCTGTTGGCAGGCCAATGGGAGGGATTTATCCAGGCTAGTCAGTTGCAAGGACTGGCTGTGACCACTGACCACCTGCCTCTGCCCTCCGTGGAGGATCAGCTGTGCAGGGGCAGGGCAGTGGTACCCTGACATGGTATGTAGCTGTCCACTGGGTGCCCTGGCCCTGGGGTTTCCCGGGTGGTGCTGGCCAAGGTCAGCCCCCACCTGTGTTTTTCCCAGGGCACCCTGCCTGAGCTGTAAAGCAATTGGAGATGGCTGATACTTATACTGGGCTTGGAGATTCCCAGGTGAAGCCAAGTTGGGAATCTAATCTGGCTGCGGCTGGGGCTCACTGAAGCCAGCTGTTGCTTATTTGACAGGATTTAGGAGCCAAGACCAGCCATTCATAGGAAAAGCAGCTTGGGTGGTCCCATAAATTGGGTGGGGTGGAACCTCTGTGGATTTCCAGGGTGGGTCACACAGTATTAGCCAGGTTGAGGGAGTCTCAGATATGGTACCAGCCTACTGGCTGTGGGTGGGGGGAAGGGCTCAGCAAAGGGACAATGGCCTCTGCTCACCTTGATACCAGACACCTCAGCTTCTCCCTGTGTACCACTGGTGCCCTTCAAGCTGCCACCCCAGTGCTGGAGCTCAGAGGGAGCGAGTCTGAGTAGGCGAGTCCATGTGTGGGTTCCCCAAGAGGAACCGCTTGGGACTCCAGCAGCCTCCTCCACTGATTCAATCCCTGCTGGTTTTCAGAGCCAGAAGTTGTGGGGACTTATATTCCTGACACTGGAACCCTGGGCTGGTGGGCCTGTTATAGGGCTGGGACTCCTCGCCCCTGAGGTTTCCCTCCCCAATTTTTATCCGCATGGGTGTGTGGTTAGCCTATTCCGTGTCCATGCCTCTCCTTCGGGTCTGGATGGATATGGTTTCTTCAATCCCCTAGTTGTCAGACTTCCCTCCAACTCGATTTCTGATGTTCCTGAGTGACGGTTGTTCTATATTTTAGTTGTAATTTTGATGTGTGTGTGCAAAGAGGTGAACCATGTCTGCCTATGTCGCCATCTTACATACAGCTTTATAAAAGGCTCCACTGGAGCCCCTTCAAATGTAAGATTTGGGGGGTAAAAAGGAGATAAACTACTATGTGCCCTCCTGTGACCCAGAGGAAGGGGCTCCAATGAAGCTCATAGTTCTTGCCTTCCAAGCAGCCTTGGATTCTGCAGCTGGAAAGCAGCCCTTCCGCCGGAACTCCAGAGAGACCCAGTGGGCTAAGACACATGCTCCCTGGGGGAACCTGAGCAGGGGGGTGTGGAGAGAGCAAACAGGGTGCTGTGAGTGGTACACGGCAGAGGCAGAGACCCCCCCGCCATGGGAACAGGAGTTTACAGAAGAGGGACCCCGAAAGTGCGGAGGTGACCGATGGCGGTGGGGGTGGACATTAGCCCTTGTAAGAATCCCCCAGAACATTCTGCAGGGAGGGAGGCAACGCTTGCTTTGCAATGCTTTGCTGTGGACACTGGCCAAGACGTGCCCAGAGAGACCTAGGGGTAGAGTCCTGGGAATCAGAATCTCAGACAGACGTGGCGATGGTGGGGTGACGTGTTTGGGTGCAGGAGCGGGATCGAGCCTGGCTGGCCTCTGCTTTACAGTGCGAACATGCCTGATGGGAACATTGGAGAAAGGAGGAGACTGAGCCCAACTGGGAAGGAGAGCTCCCTCTTCCCGGGGAGAAAGAAACGCTCACGGTTCAAATGCACCCCACGAGTCTTGACTTTGTGTGAGCCACAGCTGGCTCGCTGACCCCCCAGCCCCACAGCGTGGCGGCTCTCCCTGGAAGACCCCGCCGGGGAAGGCTCTGCGCACGGAGTTCTTGCTCACGCCCGTGACTTTTGAAAGCGTACGTGCCTTGGAAGGCAGCACTGCTAGCCCTCAGCACTTACTTGAAGGCAATAACTAGGAATGCTCACAACTCAGCCATATGGCTCTTCCCTACTGCACTGTTTGTAAAAAGAAAATGTGAGAAACAATCTAAACGACCAGAAAAGGGGGAACGGTTAAACAAATTATGACACGTGCACTAAATGAAATATTGTGTGGCCATTGAAAACCATGCTGTAGGGCTGTAGTTATTGGCATGGGAAAATGCCCACAATATAATATTACAGAAAAAATAACCATTCACAACACTGCAAATATGGTCCCACTTGTCCAAAAAAAAATGTAGCGTGTGTACGCTATCCCACCCAGAGGAAGGCTGAGAGAGGCGAAGCTCACCGATGGCTGCGGGGCGGGGGTGGGGGTGGGGGGGTGGGGGTGGTGTCTGCTTTATTCTTCATCACTTCCTGCACCGGCTGCCTGGTGTTTACAACGGCATCTGTAATCGCGTGCATTCACAAAGCTATCTCCCCCTCAGGACCGAAAATCAGAACAGAAGCTTATGTGTCCCGTAATACTATTTTTCATTAGATATTGAAAAGTGCGCATCTTCATACATACAGAGCTGTCTGGCAGGAAGCTCATGGAGGGGTGGCAGTTACCTCGGTGGGGTTACCTTGGAGGGGGCGGGATTACCAACGGTTCCTAATTTGTTATTTTGGCTTAACGCTGTTTTGAAAATGTTCTAGGTGGAAAAGTGTTGCTTACGTAGCAGGGGGTGGTGCGACCCCAGAGAGATTCTCTCTGTTCTCCCGTGCAGACCGGCCAGGCGTGAGTCGGGCCTCCTCCCTCTAAGACTCTCAGAAGTGAGGGACAACATGGGAAAGTTGCTACATGCAGATAAACCACGAGAAGGGAAGGGGGACACGGTGATTACTGTGAGGCAGAGGGCCTGGGTTGGAGTCTTGACTCTGGTGGCTTCTACTTCTATGACTGAGAGCAAGTTCCTTAACTTCTCTGTGCCTCTGTGTTCTCGTCTGTAAAGTGGGGGCGATCCTAGTTACCGCTGCAGAAACCGGCAAAGCTCAGGGAAGACTTAACCAACTCCTGTCTGGGTCCCCTGTTCACAGAGGAGGCTGCAAGGGCTCCCTGAGGTTAAGACACTTGCCCAAGGTCTTGCAGCAAGACATAGCAGAGCCGAGATTCCAGAAGACTCCACGTTCAGCGCCCCTCCCTTTCCCCAGAGATGACACACCCACCAGTCATTCTTGGCCGTGTTTTTACTACGAAGACCAGACTCCACTGAGGCCGGCGGGAAATGGGAAACCCTCTGTCCCACAAGCCTCAGACCCCTGTCCCCGCTCATCCTCCTCTCCCTGTCTGGTTGCCTTGGGGAGGCTGGATCAGCTCACTTCATTGGCGTGAACTTGGGGAGAAGATGCACATCCAGACACCCGAGGACCTGTGACCTACCGTGGGCCCTTGGCTTCCTGCAGGACAGAAGTCAAAGCCGAGCCAGCCGAGTTTACTCGTGAAGCACTGAGACAGAGGGTGGACCACTCCACAGAGACAGCAGCCCCCCTTCAGTGGAACCAGCTTCCTTTATGACGGTTCATGTAATCAGGGGGTACGGCATTCAGTGAGGGGGAGGAATATTGAGGATCTTCTCGGGAAGGGCGTGGAGGTTTCTTGGCGGTGCTCCCTCAGCCATTCTGTGTCCTGACCTGGGCCTTTGTTTCCGCTCGGGCAGCGCGGGTGTGTTGTGCGGAGAAGGAGGCTGGGGTTGCCCTTAGGTGGACTTAGTCGCCATGTTGGAGAGAGCTGGTCTCGGCTGGTTTTAAGCCATAAATCTGGTGTGTGTGGGGTGGGGGTGGGGGTGGGGGGGGTCTTCTTCCTTGTTGACAGTTTTTGTAGCTTTTATCAATTGTAGCCATTTGTCCACATACCTTATGTGCAAAAGATAAGAAGGAGCACCAGGTGCTGCCCGGGAGGAGGTGCTTGTTATGAAGAGTCTGGTCCAGGTGTGGACCTGCAGCTGCAGAGAGAGAGAGAGAAAAGCTGGGGGTTCCTGGAGGCGCCAGTCGCTCCCAGCCTGGCCACTCAGCCGGGGAGAGCAGAAACCTCAGTTGGGATGTGTCCCCAGCCCTCCCTGCCAGCTGTCCCTGGACACACAATGGCTCACTCACCTAGAGCTGCGTCTCCCCGGGGGAGGGAAGGAGCCCGAGGGAGGGCAAGGGGTGGTTTGTTTTCACCCTAGTTTTCTACACCGAAATCTAGAATGAATGCGAATTGCTTCAAGTGGACTCACAAACGGTGGATGAACTTAAACCTGCCCAGTGCTTGCACGGGTGCATCGTTCTGCCTTTGGAGGGTGAAAACGTCCACTCAGGCGAAAGATGGTGGCAATGGTGGGGGGGTGGGTGCGATGGCAAGAACACAGTCCCCAAGACACACCCTGCTGCTTGCAGATCCTACTCCGCCTCCCAGGCCCTGGCCCTTCCCCAGCGGCAGTGGAGAGTAGGGTCTGGACTGGGACCAGGGCTGGGAGCCTGTGCCACCACTTCGCAGCTGAGGTCTGTCTGAGCCTCAGTCTTCTTCTGGAAGACGAGGGGATGATAACAGAGCCCCCGCTGCCTGTTTGGCAGAGGGGAAGGGCCCGTGCGTGCAAACTCTTTCCCGGGCCCAGACACTCCAGAGCCACCATGGTTCTCGTGATCTACCTCACTTCTCCGCCTCTCGTTGTTCCTGCCTCCGAACTGGCTCTACTAACACCTGCCCCTCGGACTCTTCCTCCTCGGGCTTCCAGGAGACAGGCACCCTCACTTGCTCCCCAGTGGGCCAGGCTGACCTCCGGAAACCTCTCACGGCCGTGGGTGGTCCTCTGGGACTGACCTTGTGAAAGCCTCTGGCACACAGTAGGTGTCTGATTAAAAAAACAACAGCAAGTCTCGGCTGCGTCTCTCAGGCCAGATAAACAGCCGAGCTCTTGGGGACAGGCGAGCTGGTCATTCCACGCACAACGAACGAGCACATGGACCTCTGCCCCCTTTGGTTCGGGTCTGCTGGGATGGGCCCAGGTCTGTGCCTCGTGGGAGGACATGGCCGTCCGGGGTCTCTGGGCCACTGTGACGGCACGAGGTAGCATCGCCCACACCTGGGACCTGCATGGGGAGCCTGTCAGCAGCCTGTGCGGGCTTCAGGGAAGCTACCTGGTGGCTTAGTCTTTCGAAGGGACTCCAGGAGAGCCTCCAAGGTGCTGACCCTCTGTGTCCTCCAGGTCTTGACCCGGAAAGGCCCTTCTGCCTGAACCTGTGCTGGTGCAGCTTTGCGGGGGCTGTCCCAGCTCTCCCTGGGGACCGTGGGCCCTGTGTGGGGGGCAGAGGTGGGTTGGGGCGGGCGGCCCAGCAGAGCAGCCATTCAGGGATCTCCTGTCACCCCTTCTCTACACCAAGGTGTCTCTCCTGGGCCCAGGAACCTCTGCGCTGAGAAGCCCTCCTTGACCTCTCCTGTCCGGTTCCGCGCGGGAATGCGCCGGAGCCTGCCCTTACCGGCTTGGGAGAGCCAATTATTCAATTGTCAGGAATTTTGCAAGCTGGCAGTTGAATGCTGCAATTATTAAAGATTAAATTATGAACACATAATTAAATAAATTATATTAAAAACAAAGGTCGTAAATACTTCAAACTCATCACTTCCTAATTATTTTATTACATGTACTGTTATCTATGCTGCCGTGACTATTTGTGTCCTCCGCACCCCCACGACGGTGTGCCCGGCAATGCCGCCTGGGGAACTCTGAGGGTGACCGTGGTGGGGCGTTTACGTCATGGAAATTGGCGAACGGTACCAGTCAGAGCTCAGTTTATTGTGGTGTCGATGGAAGTGATGGGGAAAAGTCCGCAGTGCAGCGTTTCGTAGCTCCAGTGTCTGAAGTGGGTGTTCAGCACCTTGAGTAAGTGAATGCCTGTGTGCCTAACTGGACGAATAAAGAATTAACCCTTACCCCCAGCCACTCCTCCTGAGGAAAACACTTTCTGAGGGTATTCATTTATGCAAATTTTATTCCTCTACGTATCACAGATGGCCTTGAGTGGACTAGGCAGTTGGGTCCTTTCTGCCTCTCCTGGGCTGGGTGTGTCATAAAGAATGCTGGGACAGAAAGGGTGAAAGACGTCCAGACTTGACAGCTCTTTCTAGCTCACGTTCAAAGCAGCACCCAGATTCATACATGACTTAGAAAAAAGCAAAGTTGTGAACCTCACCGCCTTCCCCCACCCACGGGACCCCACAGTCATCTCAGGAAGCACTGATGGGACTTCAGTGACACTGTTGTGCCCACGGCTGAGGGACCAGAGGCCCCTGAGAGGCACGGTTATGCTTGGGTCCCCACAGGTGTCTGTGAACGCAGCCACCGCCGATGACAAGAGGCGGGTGATTCTCCTACAAGCGGAGAGCTGTTGACCCTCCTTGCGTAGCTGGGAGGCTGGCCTGTGTCTGCTGAGGCAGAAAGAAGAAAGAAAGGCCCAAGGAGAACTAACAACATAGGCTCAGAGGCTCAGAAGGCACTGCAGGCGTGCCTGGGACAGGGGGCCCAGGGAACCGGCCCCCTCAAGTCATGTGACTCCAACTAGCGTAGCAGACAGACAATCTAACAAGAATCCGCTTACTGATACAAAGACAGGTGGTCTTGAACTTACGGAGCAAGTAATTAGTCCCCAAGTGCACAAGAGTAAAGAACAGCCATCGGCACATCAAGTCACCTGTCCAAGCGGGGTGGGCACTGTCCCTGGCCGAGCCGGCGTGGCGTTGGTTGCAACAGCCTCGACACCTCTCCCGATGTATGTCTTTGGTCCTTAAAAAGAAGAGAGGAGCGGGGGACGGAAAAGAATCGGTTGCTGCAGCTCGAATGCCAGTACCGAAGAAGGCATTCGGGAGAGCTTCCTCGTGGCTGCGAGCCCTGGTTAGCACGATTAAGTCCCAGGCGTGGTGCTGTTTGCTCAGCATGCCCCAACACATGAAAGAAAGTGATTCAGTCAGGGAAAATAATTACACCTTCATTTGTGTTTGGCAACTGCGTTTTATCCCCTTGGCCTGCGACGTGAAGCTAGAAGGTGATGTTGTTGAGAGTGTTTTCTCTGCCTTGTTGGGGTTGCCATGGGCCGCGGGGAGAGACGGCGCTCTCGGGTCAGGCGCTTTCCTCGTATTGCGCGGGGTCGCCTTTTGTGCTCTGGCGCCCGTGGCTGGCAGGAGGAGCCCGGGGAAGGTGCGTTCATAGCTGTTTCCTGCCCTGGCCCTTTCGTGTCTGGGGCTTCCTGTGGGCCTGGCCCAGGGGCAAGGCAAAGTGACCTCTCCAGGGCGAAAGCTCCAGTCCCACATCCTGGTGTTGCGGTTTGCTGTGGAATAAAAAGGCAGGCGGGAAGCACCCCTACATCCAGCCAACACTGCACACCAGCAGGGGGTGCCGGGACGCAAGGCAGGCCTCATGCCGCCAGATCTCCCGGCCCTTTCAAAGAAAAGTAATGACATCGCGGTTTTAAAAACTAACATCTCTCTGCTTTTGCATTTGGCTTCGTTAAAAATAAAACAGAGCATGTCTGAGGGCTGGATCGGCCCTACTGGCCGCCAGTTTGAGCACCAGCTCCTGCAGTCAGCGAGATGGAGATTCTGCACTCAGCGCCATCCCTGACCAGCTGGGTGACTTCGGACAAGTCATTCAATCGCTCGAAGCCTCGGTTTCTTGTTTGTAGATGGAGACAAGAACCATGATGCATGATACCGCCCCGTGAGAGTTATGGTGAGGGATGGAGGAGGCGGTGCCGGCAAGAGGCATGTTGGGAGCACAGTCGCTGGCCAGCAGGGAACACGGAGTAGATGCCCGTGACTGGGACTATTCGTGATGGAACCGTGGAAGGGAGAGAAGTCATGTCACGACCCCCGGCTTCCTGTCCAATAGGCCAGCTGGGACGCAGCACCTGCTCCCATGGACGATCAGATAACGGCTGGATGAATGAATGGATGAATGAATGAGTGGAGACGACATCTAGAGGCCAGATGGAGCAGTTAACGTGCCTGCTTCTCGGGCTGGTGGTGTCCCTTGTTGGGTTGGTGCCAACGGGTTTGCCTCCTTCCTTTTTCATCTGTAGAGTGGGCTGGATGTCCCTCTCTAGCCAGCTC
The DNA here is from genome assembly GCF_022682495.2 of Desmodus rotundus. Taxonomy (NCBI): domain Eukaryota; kingdom Metazoa; phylum Chordata; class Mammalia; order Chiroptera; family Phyllostomidae; genus Desmodus; species Desmodus rotundus. The sequence goes on along the minus strand of NC_071392.1, from coordinate 155,830,049 downwards.
CGAGGGATGCTCCCCCTCCTACCAACGTGACGAGAAATCTTCCGAGGACCCCCAGCAAAGGTTAGGGCAGCCAGCAGGGACTTTTACCCCCCACCCCGGCTCTGGGAGGGGAGGCCGGCTCACCATGGGATTGTTCCTAGTTGAAGGAAGATTGATCCTTCTGCTGGCCCACCCACGACCGCTCTCCGCTCGAAGGCTCTGCCCCAGGAGGCTGAGCTGGGGCACCGGCTCCATGCCCTTTGCCTTTCAGTCTGACTTGGTCCTGGGAACCCAGCCAGAGATCCATCTGAGGGGAGCAGAGGAGGGAGGTGTGAGGTGTGTTCTCCGCACCCCTGCCTCACCCTGAGAGCATGTCCCCTTACTGCAGGAGCCCTAGCCACCTACGGCTCTTTCAGGGTTCCAGGAACTGCTGCCTCCCTCGTCCCTTGGGGTCTAGGGGCAGGAGCTAGCCCAGGCACCGCACCTGACCTTGCCCACACCTTGGACCCTCATGGATCCTCAGGGCCTCAGGCAAGTGCGAAGCGGTGGCTCCTGGCTGGGGCCCTGGAGGATGTAACAGGATACGCTCTGCTCTTCACCGTCCAATCCGTGACAAACACACACCGGTGAAGAAGCCTCCAAGTGCCCACTTAAGGAACACAAGCTGGGGGATCAGATGGGCTGGAGCTCACAGCGCTGTCAGCCACTTACCAGCTCTGTGAACCCGGACAAGTCCCAGCACGGCCCCGAGTCCGCTTCCTGCCCTGGGCAGGCAGGTCCGTGGGGCGTCTTGTGCACCGCCGTGGACTGCCTGGTAAGGACTGTCCATGCAAAATATCATCCCACAGTGTCTTAATCACACAAGGACAGACAGCACATGGGGCTGAGCTGCTAGGAATCAAAGGCACCTGTGATGCAGCCCTACTGATTTTGCTGACGAAGACACTGAGGCTCAGAGAGGTCAAGCAACTCACCTGAGGTCACACAGCTAAGAAGGGCCAGGGGCAAGACTCTAGTCTGGGGTGTCTGACTCCAAAGCCTATGATTTTCCCCCCATGTACATCACCTGGATGGCTTTCAGAATGCTTCTCTAGGAAATGACTTCAGAGACTGGGCCAGCTGTTCTTATTTCCAGTCTCTTGGCAGTGTGAGGTCCCGGGCCCTCTGAGCAGTGGGGCCCCGGACCTTGGGCCCAGCCCAGGGGCTGTGGGGTGCTGACTCGTCCCTGCCCACCCAGCAGAGGTGGCACAGGGCCGGGCCCTCCACTGCTTGGCAAGCGAGGTGGAGGTTTTTTGTTGGCCACTGATGAATAGTGATAACCGTCGGGAGATTAATTTGAGATTCTCAGATGACAGGTACTACCCAAGTGCCAGGCACAGAGACAGAGAGAGGGAGCGAGTGGGAGCCCTGGTGAGCCTGGCATTCTCCCCGAAACTTCAGGGCTGACTCAGGCCCTGACCTTGGGCAAGTCATTTAGCTTCTTTGTGTCGATTCCCCTCATCTATAAAATCAGCCTAATGATGGCTTCGCTTCCAAACCACTTTGATTCTCAGATGAAAGCACTCATAAACGTGGACAGGATTGCTATTAATTGAGCCATTATTATTTTTATTATTAAATAGATTAAGCCCACTAAACTTTAACCATGTTCTGGCTTCCACCTGATGGGCGGGGCAGGCAGTGAACCACGAGATGTCCAGCCTCTCTGAAGTCGCCCTTGGCAGGGAGGCCGGCAGGCGGGCACTTCCTTTGGGGAGGCCATGGTCACCCTCGTCACTGGGGCAGGCACAGTCCTGCTTAGCCACTTCTGTCCCTTTCAGATGTGGCTCTGTATTCCTTCAGATGTCAATATATTTGTCCAAGTGTAGGCAATGTTCTCAGTGCTTAGAGCCAACGAGAGATGGACGTGCCTGGGTTCATAGCCTCTGCTGGGGGATTTTGTGGGCGAACCGTGGAGCCGCTTTGTACATCAGCTTCTGTAGCTGGATCATAGAATCCAAGGCTGTCCCACCGACCTCCAGGCCCGGCTCAGAGGACACAGTGTGGAGCAGGCATCAGAGCCATTGTCGGGTCCGGCGTGGCCATAGCCCCATCTCTGCAATATCAGCCGGCTGCTCCGAGACAAGAAATCAGTGCAGGAGAGTCATTCACAGGCTCAGATCCCAACTCCACCTCTTCCCAGTGCTGCTGGGAGACGCAGATAGTAACATCTACCTTCCAAGCTTGCAATCCATAGCCCAGGGCCTGGCGCAAAGCACGGGCTCAACCAACCGACCAGCATAATTATCAAATAGCTAAGAAATGAACTTCCTCTCTTCATTTAAGGACAGTGCGCATCTCTCTGGATTTGTGAGGCCTACGTATTATAAAAACATAAAGTAACTTTCCCTTCCTTTTCACACAGCAACCAAGATTACGTAAGTGATGTATACCCAGAGAGAAAACAGCTATAGTCCCAAAGGAGAAATCTCAATCGCCCTGGGGTATCCGGGGGTGGGGTGGGGGAGTCCTCTAGGGGCGTGTGTAGCTGCCACCATCTGATGCCTCTGTCCCGTCTTCAGTGCTGGTTCCCCTGCAGGCTCTGACGCCATTGGCCGGGACCAGAGTTTCCAGAAGGGTGGAACTTGGACACGTTTTAATGCTCTAGTCATTGTGTATTTATAAGAAATGCATGAATGGGAACAGATGCAGAGGGTAGAAACATCTGCACCCAGCAAATCCCAGCCAGACTTCCTGAATACGCTCTGCCAAATCCAGAAGGGAGCTGACTGCAAGCAAACCCTGGGTGCAGGTGGCTTTCGGGGATGGCGGGCCACCTCTGCAGGGCCGGCGAGGACGGAAAAGCCCGAGAAAGGCTCGTAAATACTGGGCCAGGCCATCTGTACATTAGTTCCAGCTCTGAGGTTCTCTGACGGGCCTAGAGTGTCGGTCACCGGGCCCCTCCCAGGCCTGCCCACCCATCTCTGACAGCGCTCGGCACCACCCAGAGTTCTGATGGTCTGTGCGGTGTGTGGCCCTCTCTGCCTCACAGCTACAAGCTGCCCTCACCCCACAGGGCGGCAGCGCCACACTGGGGGCCAGGGTGAATGAGGGCGATCCGGGGAAACTTTGCAAACTGCCAGTATTTACTGAGCAACTGCTGTGTGCCCGGCGACCTGTCTCTCTCGCTCTCTCTTTCTTCCCCTCACCTGAGGACACTTTTTCACTGCTTTTACAGAGAGAGGAAGGGGGAAGAGAGAGAAAAGGAGAGAGAGAAACACGGATGTAACAGAAACATTGATTGGTTGCCTCTCGTAGGCTCCCAGACCAGGGACCAAACCTGCAGCCCAGGCGCTTGCCCCGACCGAGAACTAAACCCACGACCTTCCAGTACATGGAATGACGCCCCAACCACCTCTTTTGATGTATCTCTCTTAATCCCAAGGCCACCCTGTGAAATTTTTCCTGCGCCCCTGTCACCAGTGGGACCTTTAAGAGCCATTCATTTGGCTACAAGGACCCGTTTTATCTTCAGCAGTGTGCAGGTTATGAAACCGACCCTGTGCCCCTCACTGGATGAGTACCAGGATCAAAAGTGTCTTGGAAAATACAAAGTCCCGCCCAAAGAGAGAGAGAGAGAGAGAGAGAGCAAAAAGAACACCAGAACCCCCTCTTCCCTCTCTCTTCTCTTTAACAGAATTAACTGTGCCACTAGACTGTCCCTGAGGACCTACGATGTCATCTAAGTTGTCAGAGGTCTTCTTCCTCCACATGCAAACTCCGGCTGTCACATCCCCTCTCAGATTTAATCACTGCGTCTTCCCAGGACCAGTGGGTAGGAGGGCCTGACTGACCCAAGGTTGGGGTCCACCTCTGCACCTTGTGAGCGGTGTGTCCTTGGGCAAGTGGCTCGACTTCTCTGGGCCTCTCCGTCCTCAGCGACAAATTGGAGGACCACAGGGGTCATTGCTGGGTGGGCTGCGGGGAAGGTGCACACAGCAGGGGGCGCAGGGGTTGGCTCAGAGCACACGATGAACCTTCAGTCCTTGTCACCATCCTCTCCGGCGAAGCAGGAAGACGCTGAGGCTCCGGGGTGAAGCTGCTGTTCACGGCTATACAGTGAGGGGGTGGGAACTCAGGTCACGTCTGTTTGCAGTGTCCCGTGACTCCTGTCCCAGGGAAGGCAGGAGGGAGACGAGAGAGAGAGAGAGAGAGAGAGAGAGAGAGAGAAATGTTCTTTTGACCCAGGTCACACATACCTGCATCATCATCTCCTCCTTTTGTACGGCGCTTCCTGATTTCAACAGCCTTTCCCTTGGTTGTCCCATAAAGCGTGGTTGATGTGGTGGCTGCCAAGCCTGGACTAGACGTGAGGCTCCAATCTCCAGTCTCGATTCTGCTGAGAATGTCCTTCCATTTCACCGTTTGCAGGCTGGACGTGGGGATGCGTCACAGGCCCCATGGTCTGTGCCTCGCCCGCCAGCACATGTTACAGAGCAGCTGCCATCGGCCTGTCCCAGAGAATTTGTTTGACTTGGTTTCAGAGCAGAAAAATGTGTCTGCTTGTAAATCATGCCCACCCGCGCTCCAGCCCTCAGGTGAGGTCTCAGCTGACCAGCTGGGCTGGTTTGTGATCCCCGCTGGCTTTGGGGGCTGGAAGCCAGGACTGGTGTCCAGCTGCCCTGCTGTTGGGCACAGCTGGGAGCTGGAAAGTTGGGGGCAGGGAGGGAGGATCAGGCGCAAGTGCTGTGGGTCCAGAGCACGTGCTTGGCGCCTGCAGGCAGCCCTGGGTTTGAATCCCGCATCACCGCTCACCCGCTCTTGTTGCCCCACTCGGCTTTTCTGAGCCAATAAAATCTCTGCAGGTAAAACCACCTTTATCTGTGAGGTTCAGTGAAGAGGAAATGAGATAATCCGCGTAAATCATGCAGCTCACTGAGCTCATGGTAACAGTAAGTACTAACAATTATCACTGAGCTGCCTCTCAGCTGGGGAGGTCAGGCCACTTTGTGGACGCCCTGCCTGAAATCCGGTCAAGTCCAGTCAGCCGCTATTTCCTGGGCACTTGGAATTTTCCTGACAGGCCCATGAGTCCCTGCCTGGAGGTGCCTGCCCAAGGGCCGTTGGGTAGACCCCCACAGGATTTTCCCAGTGGTTACCGCCTCACCTTCTTGTTTTCGAGGGACACATTTATTTTTTTCAATTGTCGAACTTGCCCGACATCAACACGGGTTTTATTATCTCTGGGTAAATTTTGCAGAGTAGTAGATCTTTTTATTTCCACCCTCAGTGGCAACTCGGAGTGAGCAAAACCACGCAGTTCCCATGTTCTGGATGTTTCCAGCCCTGCCTCTGCTGGAGGTACTGGCGGTGCTCAGAAGCAGGCTGTTCCCCCGGGCAGGGACCGCAGGTGGAAGGAGCCTTGGGAAGGAGCTGGTGCTGCTGCGCCCTCTGGTGTCCAGGCGGCTTCTGCCAGGACGCACTAGCGGCTGGGTGAACGCAGCAGGGCAGGTTCTACCGTCTGCACCCCTCCACCCCGCCCCCACCTGTCTTTCTCCCCAACGGAGGAAGCCGCAGGTAGTGTGGGAGGTCTCATCCCTGCCTCATGCGAAACAGCCCGTGAGCCGGTAACTCAGCCACCACAAGGCACGTGGTGAAGGCCTGGGCTAACTGCTCCCGAAAGGGTTCAGGGATTTAGCTCCTTCTCCGTGAAAGCTGCACCTGGCTCTGCTTTCTGAAGAAGCCTGAGCCCCAACGGTCTCCATTCTGCCTGTGCCTGCTAGGGATAGGGACAGTAGGGATGCTGGGTCCAGGGAAGGGCCCCTCTGAGAGAAGAGGAGAAGGGGGTGGGGCTACAGTTCCAGGACCTCAGGACCACCCCATGATGATTTCTGCACATGGCTCTCTCGGGGCTGGGGCCCACCTTTCCTCAGACTGGGCAGCTCCAGCTCCTTGAGGCTGCAGCTGACCGGTGTGGAAACCCTGCATTCACTCCGAGGGCCAGGGGTCCGGCGTGCAGCCCCCAACACTGTTCAGACTCCCGCCCCTGAATCCACTGCTGAGGTCTGATCACAGATCCCTGGAAGGGAGCAGCCTTGCCTGACCACCCGGCCCACCCAGATGGAATCCAGGGGTCAGAGAAAACGGGAAGGAACCTCCAGCCGCAGCCGCTCCAGTAGAAACAGCCCCAGACCACGCCCCAGCAAACCTTGACCTCGAGTTCATGGACAGTTAGCACTTAGAATATCGCAGTGGGGGTGTCAACTACTTACCTGCCGCCTCCCTGGGTTCACTGTACCAGAAACTCCCCCGAACCTGAACAATATCTCTAGAGTATTATTCATGTTTGAAGGCGATGGTTCTCAAACTGTAGTCTCCTGACTTAGAGCCTTAGCATCAGCTGGGAGCTTTCGAGAACTTTCTAGAAATCCAAATTTGTGTCCTTTCTCCCCACGACTGCATCAAGAACTCTGGGGCTGGAGGCCGGCCCTCGGTGTTGCATGAGGCCTTCCAGCTGGAGTCTGAGAACCGTCACTTTGAGGCAAACGGAGAGAGGACCACTGGGAGCCACGCACTGTGCTCGGCGTTTCTCGTGCATGTGCACGCTGGTTGGGTGAGTCCCGGTGGTTAATCGGCAGGATTTCAGATGACGCTGAACCCACCGCAAGTGGAAGATTTATTGAACTTACCTTGGAAGAAGAGCCACCGTTTTGCTTGAAATGACTTCCCAGAACTTGCGACACGTAATGTTTACCCACGAAGACAGGTTCCCAAGTAAAACACAAAGGAGGCTCTTAGGTCGCTGCCCTTTTGAACGAGATACACTTGCTTATGTCCATATTGGCACCGGGGAAACTTGACCACGCCTGGTTGAGAAATACTGCCCTGAGTTGCAACATCCCCCCCCCCCCCAATTTCTCCTTTTCCACCAACTGTGCTTCAGAGGACTGCTCTGTATGATTTCGGTACAATGGGAAGTGACCTCCCCCGAACACTCTGCCTGGTTCCATGCCCTTTCTCCACCCCGCCTCAATGCAGAGCTCCTTTCTCCGCATCCACCAAGGGCCCTGCTCAGAGCCCACTTCCTCTGTGAGCTCCGCCTCCCACCTGCCTACTCGCTCTTCCTGCATGTGGTGAGCTGCTGGCTCCACAGTGTGATGGCTACAAGGGACCTGCTCCAGGAAAAGGGACTTGGCCCAAGTTCGAAGGACACATCAGTCCAATGGAAAGAAAACGTTCATCTTGAGGGAGGTGTATCTCTTTGGGGCTTGTTGATTTTTTTTTTTTAAAGGCAAGATACATAATTTCACCTTTTCATTTTCCTCTTGCTTACGTACGATGTACATGGTTGGTGATGTGCCCAGAAGGTTGGCCTAGTGTATGGACTTGCTCATATCCATAGTTCGGATCTTCATAAAGCGAGAGGCTGACCCACTTGGCGTCTGTAAAATACAAAATGGAACGCTTCACGGGGCTGTGACAGCTCCGGTACCAGCCACTTCTTACATTTTCCAGGAATAAATGAAAAGCCAGAGAGGATTCAGGGACCATTCAAATCAGCGAAGCATACATTGGCACCCATTATTAAATATTCACTTTGTGCCAAGAACTTTCAGAACATGATCTTGTTTAATCCTCCCGGCAACCCTGTGCGGTAGGTATTTTTAATCCTCACTTTATAGACCTGGAAACTGAAGCTCAGAGAGGTTAAGTAACTTCCCTAAGGTCACACAGCTGCCAGGTTGCAGACCTGGATTTCCGCTTGGAGCCGCTTGGTTCCAAAGCCATGTTTCCTGGTCATCGGGATGCTGTCCCGGCACAGCCCACAGTCACTGAAGCCGTCAGCGCTACTTAAAGGTGCAGCTGTGGCCGGTCCTGGATGGTCATGGCCACGTCTGTTCATCCTTCCACAGAAACCGGGAAGCCGGAGTTGTATGGAAAGATACCACCAAAGAGTTGGTAATGAATTAGTGACAACTTAAAACCCTGCAGGCATGTGTGACGCGTCCATCTGGGGGTTCCCGGCGGGGTCAGGAGAGGCCTTTGAGGTGACTTTCTCAGTCCAGCCTTCCCCCCCAGTTCTGCCTGTCGGTGTTGATTTTGAGAGCACTTTCCATGAAATGTCTGTGCTGGACTCTAACTCTGAGACCATTTCTCTGGTACTTAAGCTGTTAAGCAAAGGAAGGGGAAAAATCTGGGTATCTGAGCATTTTACCCAAAAGAGCCAGAAATAGCTAAAGATCTAAATTCCTGGGTCAGACTGGGTTTACCGGATGAAACTGAGTCTACTGCCCCCCCCTCTTGCCCCATCGATTATTCAGTAAAGTGGGGGCTCCTGAGGAAGCTCCGGTCACGGATAGAGAGGGTTCACACATGCACACGTATGTGTACAAATCCGCAACTCAGCTCTCTCTGCTCTTCAAACCGTCGAATCCTAACGTGGTCATGCGCAGCCGTGCGCAGGTAGTGGGGAGTCTGCGGGGACCCCCCATTTATAGCAAGACGATGTTTGTGGTGCAAATATTCCCACCGTGGATGATTGCACGCTCCCTGTGTGAGGTCGCTGACTGCTGGGCGTGAGTTTCCCACAGGTCGCTGCAGCTCCAGCACAGGGAGTGCCACACAATTCAATGCTACCGGCCTTCTGTGCTCAGGATGCCGTGTTAGTGCCCCTGAGCTGCTCAGAGGAGAAGAGATTAGACTCATATACAGGAACTTCTGTAAAGGAAATGCCTACCCTGGGGGAAAGGTGGACAAGACCACTGGCTTTTTGCCTCCTTTTCTCCTGGGACCCACGCCCCAGAGGCCAGTCCAGCCCTTGGTTTGCTCCCCTCATGACGGGACGGTCTGGGTGCTGTAGGCTCTGATGCCTGCAGGCACGGAAGAACCGCACCAGTGTTTCCGAAGATGCTGCCCCGGAGAGTATCGCTCTTGCCTCTGGCAGGCGGTCCTGGGGGCGAGTCCCCCGTTTCTGTACAGGGGTCGGGCTTCTGTGAGGTGGCTGTGATTTTTGTGAGGCTGCCTATTTCCGTTTGCCCTTTCTCCTGGGACGTTACCTTGCAGGGGCCCCACCTGAGAGTCCTGGGTGTTCTCCAGGGCCTCTTCTGTGTGAGGGTCCTGCGTAGCCTCCTGGAAGCTCTACGTGGGCCTCCCATGCAGGGAAGGACACCCCCAAATGCTGGGCTCACTTCTCTGTACTTCCCCTGGCTCCTGAAGTCAAGGTTGCCATGAGAGGCCCGCACCCTGCCTTTCGCTTCTCGGGCCCGGGAGGCTCCGAGGGTTCTGCCCGGCCTCCTGGCCCCATGGCTGCTGACGCCTCCCCAGCGCTCAGCCTCCAAGGCCATGCAGCTCAGGGACCAGCAAGCGGCCTGGACCACGGGCTTCATTCTGCAGCATTTCCTTCTCTCTGAGCTCGTAGCCTCTCAGGTCCTGGCATCCTAATTGCTTTTCAATATCATATTTTTAAACTCTGCTTTTCTAGTCATTCATAGCAGGAGGGCTGGTTTGAGACACCCAAGTCAATTCTAACTAGAAGCAGAGGATGTAACCCCTGTTTTTTTTAAGTGTTGTAGTGGATCCCATTTTTGAAATATATCGTGGGATCCAACCCTTAAGAGCCAAACCAAGCAGATCTCTCAGCCAGTGTTGGCGCCCAGGCTGCCTAACTGTGACCACAGGTGGACTGTAGCGGCCCTGGGCCCGAGCTGGCCCAAGAGTCAGACCTGCCTCGGCACTGACCGGCATTTCTAAGTGGAGGCCAGGGAAGCAGAACACAGGGACAGCCTTGGGTCAGCCACCAGAGGATGGACATCTGAATCCACCTTTTCCTCCCCTCTGCCAACTGGTTTCCCATTCTTGGCTCGCCCGAAAGGGAAGGCAGTTATGTGAGGTTAATAGGAAGAGCTCAGGGCCTGGAGCCAGACAGGCTTGGGTTCCAATCCCGCCGCTTGTCTGCTGTGTGCCTTTGTGTACGTCACTTCCCCCGCGTCAAGTCTGTGTCTTTGAACAGTGGTCACGCTCCCCTCTGAGGGTCCCAGCTGCGGGCGTTCGATGAGATGCTGGTGCGATGGTGCCGGGGGTGTGGCAGATTTTCGGAGCCAGCTCCCGCGGAATCTCTTCTCCTGCCCTGTTCAGGCCTGCAGGCCCTTTGATCTAGTGGTTTCCACCTCTGGCCCTTTGGTCTTTCCCCAAGGAAACAAGAGACAGCCCTTGTCTGCTCCCCACACCTACCCCTGTAATCCACCCGCAGGAGCCAGGCCGCTGCAGCCCACGGGCCTCGGCGCGGCACACCCCGCCCTGCCCTGCCCTGCTGAGACTATCCCTGGGAGGGCTAGGGCTTGGGGAGAGGGGAGGTGAAAGAATGAATTCCCCATAAAACTTAAAAAAGAAAAAGAGAAAACGATGAAGTCATCCAGCGTCATCCATCAGTTTCCCAACTTTCCCCAACTTCAGAGAAAAGGAACAGCTGAACTGTTCATTAAGGGAGGCTTCTAGACATCCCACGTGCCAGAAAGCCTGGGTATGTGGCTGCTTCCAATGGCCCAGTGCTAGCCATGCATTTGTTGCTGCTGCTGCTGTGGTGGCTTTAAATCCACAAAGTGCTACAAGGTGGGTGACAAAGTCCTGAGTCCCCCCCAGCACCATTTCTGCTGGGGTTCAGCAGCCTCCGAACACTGAGGACTGCCACAGACTTAGGAACACCTTCCGGCAAACTCGAACTGCTAACTGGTTTTGGAGAAGACCCCGGAAGTGCGTACTGCATGCGCCTCCAGGCTGAGAAGAGCCGAAGAAGCCGGCGCCCTCGTGAAGAAGCCGTGGGCAGAGCAGGAGCGGGGCAGAAACACGTTTAAGACCAGTAACCTACCCCAGCCGGGGCCCGGACAGCCCCTGAGATCCGCACTTGACCCATGTTGCGGTCACCCAAGTTCTCAATTTTGATTCAAACCGGTGCCTAAAGGCAGGAGGACAACGATGACAACAGATGCGTTTGGAAGGCCGCTCATCGGTTTTGACTCTGGAGCAGGGCTTGTACATTTGGTGGAGGGTGGACCTACTCTTTGCCAGGCCTGGTGAAAACTCACTGAACACTCCCAAGGGCCCGTGCACGTCAGTGTTACATCTCCTCTCTGGTGGCAGCAAGGCCGGAATTCAAACCCCATGCTTCCCTCCGCTCGTGCCCCGGTCCTCGCCTGGCCAGAGGCGAGCGCCCCTTCCAAAAGGCGCATTGTGTGAGCGTGTCTCTCAATCCACACGCGCACACGTAGCCATGTGTGCTTTCATCAGGGCAGAATTATATAATAGGATCATACGATTGTGCAAGAAGTTCACCAGGGCTGTTGCAGAGGCCGTCAGCCAAGATACCATTCAGACAGGGAGGCGTCAGGGCCGCCACTACAAAGTGGATGTTAATTACCTAAAACAATGTGTGTAATAGGCGAGGGAGAACAGGACCTGCTCTCGGCCCCAACCGCTCATCCATCACCGTGCCAACCGCACAGTTATTTAGCCCGGAGGAGTCGTAATTAGCCAGCTTGCAAATTAATAAGCCCTGAAAAAAAAGAAAGAAAGAAAAAGGCTACAAGGGGGAAAGAACGGTGGGAAACTTTATATCTCTGATTCCTGAGGAATATATTTAGCCTGCAATTACCTTATTAAGTGTCCAAAATTCACTTAATATATGCAGTGTGTGTTTTGCCCTATTCGGGGAGTCGGGCATGGCCCAGACCTTGGGTGGGGGGTGGGGGGGGTGGCGAGCCGGAGAGGGGGGCCTGTTTCTATCTTCAGCCTGAAATGCTTGTCTGCTGGAAGTTGGCAAAGGCCGATAACTGTGCTTAATTGCACCCGAGACGTTAAAATATACCCAGGCGAACCAAATGCTAATATGTAAGGGTGGTTCTTAAAAAGCCAGGGAGCGGGCCTGACTCAGTCCCGGTAACAATGGATAATGCCAAGCCCAGGACGCTGTAATTAGCCCTTTAATCCGATTGGCCTTTAATAACAAAATGGACTTAATGAATGGTTAGTTTTGTTTGGTGGAGGATGCATTTTCGCCCAATAAATGTGAGACATTTTTTTTTCTTTCTGTTTTTCCTGTCGGTGAAGGAAGTGGCAAGATGAAAGAGGCCAAGCGAGCTAGAGGACTTGTGTTGCAGCTTGTTTAACCAGTTAACGAGGCCACTGCAAACCCTCTCGATTCCAGCGTCAGGGCTCCCACAGACAGCAGACGACTGTTACAACAAAGTGTGATGCTCACTCATCCAGCAGTCGTGTGTCTCAGCCACGCAAAATACTTTCCTCTTTATAGAACTTTGCAAAGGGGCTGTGCCCCGTCCAGTATTGCAGACGAGAACGGTGATGCTCCTGTGGGTTTGGGAGTTTGCTCCGGCTCGCAGGTGACAGAGGGTTTGAATCTAGGCCACCTGTCCTCAGAGTCCTTGGCCCCATGCTCCCCGGCCTTGGGGGTCTCTTGTGAGAACTAAGGCTAGGTCTACACATGGGCCAAAGAGCCACGATCCAATTCTCTGAGCTTTTTTTGCTGTGATCAGTTTGCCCAGAGAGGGTCCGTCTTGCAGATGTCCGCCTAGAACGTGCAGCTCCAACTACCTATAAAGTCTCCAGTTTTCTGAAGAATATGACCCCTATCCACTGGCTGACTCTTGACAATGCACGATAGGACTTCATTGATTGAGCTTATGGCTTTGAACTTGGGTTCAAATCCCAATGAACAGACCAAGGGGAACATACGAGCCACTGTGAGAACAAAAGATGGGCGGGAAGGGGCAGCAGTCACACAGGAGAGGGCTGGAAACAGGGAGGCGGGTGCTCCACAGTGACACTGCCCACTTGGTCATTTCACAGAGAGGGTCAGCCCAGGGCAGCGAGGGAGGACCTGCCGACACCAAGCTCCGGGGGTGGGGGAGCGTGCTGGCCTAGACGGGCAGCCAGGGCGATGCGGGTCTTTTGTCTTTACGAGCTCCCTGAGCACCGGTGTCTGAGCTGCTCCACGCCCTCACTCCAACACCTATGGCAGTGCCGGCGCAGGCCGGGTGCTCAAAACCGGGTCCGACGCGTGGCCGAGTGACCCAGCACACGGTCCCCTCCCGCTCCGCTCTTCCATCCCGTCCGGGAGATCGTGCTGCCCGTGAAAAGCAGCAGCATCTCTATGACTGTCAGCCGAAGCCGCTCAGGCCGTTGTACACGCTGGCCCTTCTGTCCTGAGCGCCTTTCCCTCTTTTTACCCCTTGTGAATTCTTCCTCGGCCGCCCAAGCCGCCTGCAGCCTGGGCATGCAGCCCTCGCTGCTCCCCTGGGGGAAGCCACCGCTCCTTCTCTGTGTCCTCCCTGCACTTGGCACGTTCGCCGTCCCCCGTGGGTGGCTCCTCGTTTTGCTACAAGCTTCTGTTCGGACATCGTCTCGTGCAGGAAAAGGTTAAATGGCTTTTTAGTTCGAGTGAATGCAAATGCATCAACCCTGCCCCTGCAGACGCCACCGTGTGCTCCTTGAGGAAAGAGTGACGAGATGGTTAAAGCCAGCTAGAATGCTGTCAGCCACAGGTGACATCAGTCTTGTCCCCAGGCTGCCTTAAACGATGAGGAAAAATCATTATTCTTCCAGAAAGGACACCCTGCCGGACAGAGTGCAGGCTTCAGGGCTGGCTGACTTAGCGGCCTAACCATGTGGTGTCGTCGGGCCCCCGGGTTCTTCCTGTCCCTCTGCTGTGCCTTCGCCACTGTTGGCCCCATCCCCAGATGGGGCGGCTGCCACAGTTCTGTGCCTCCCTTCAATGTGACAACTGTCACAGGAAGACAAAGGACAGCTTCCTTCCACTACTCTCTTGGGCTCCAAGAACTTTTCCTGTGTGTGCCGTCTCTCCCTCACGCCTCAGGAGCCTGGGCTATCCTCTCCCATCGCTGGCAAGGGAGGTGGACTCTGTCTGGACCCATGAGCCCGGTCCCCAGCGATAGGGGCGGAGTCCGCTCTCCCTGATTTACAAGGCTGCATGGGATCCCATAGACACTTGGAGATAGCTGGGGTTCTAGGAAGAACCAAGGGGGTACTGGATGCGGGGGAGAGAACTTACACAGGCAAAACACTGACAGGGTGCTGGGGGTTGGGGAGATACCCAGGGAATGTTTAAGGAACGGAAGGAACAGTCAGCCCAGTGTAGACAAAATTCCGACATACAGCTTGGGGGCAACCTGGTCTCTATGTTCTCGGTGACGCCGGAGTGGCTCTCACCAGCCGCTGATTAGCTGACTGCTGGTTCAGTAACTCAACACGCTCATGTGGCTTGCCCTTGCTTGGGTTCAGCCCAGACCCAAAGAACCTGGGCTGGGCCTGTCAGGCTAAAAGACAGAGGTCCCTAGGGACCCAAGGACATGCCCAGGGCCACGGGGCTCTAATGCGTCTCCTCTCAGCACGGCATTTTCCTGGTCCTTTCATGACGGGAGACAGTTTGGTTTTTAAAAAAAGCCATAATCACAGGCACACGTATAGCATTATTTTTATAATTGTTGTGGGGTTAAAAAAATACATTCACAGTTGACATCAGAGTTCCTCTTAAGAAGTAACCTGTTTTTCTTAAGAAAAATGCATTTAATTGCAAGGAAAAGACAAGGCGTGCACACAGATCCCAGCTGTGGTGGGCGTGAGCGGGAATCCGGGAGTGCCAGGGGTGGGGGTGGGGGTGGGAGGGAGCAGAAACGGAGGTGGAATTTGCAAGACCAGAGAGGCAGAGCATTCGTTGTGAAGAGATGGTTGGCGCTCGGATGAAATTACTGGTCTGTGTCCTTAGAAACTTCGTCAAAACCTTCCACCCACATGGAGGTCTTGTGTGGATGGAAGGAGGGTGCAGAAAAGCCCTCACCATTTTGGCTACACACTGACGGGTGGTATCGGGTGTGGCCCTTCATTGTCCTGCTTTAGGTCTTCAGCTCTCCAAGGTGAAAGAATTCCCTGTTTCCCTGAGAAAGGAGCTGCCTTTGGAACATCCTGAAGGATCAGAAGAGGGAGGTGATGTGGGACCACAGCTCTGAAAGACCAAATAAAGAGACAAAGTTTTGGAAATTCCAATTACGCTAGCATTCTAAACCAGCAGAGAAATCAAAGATACTGGAAAACAGACAGCAGCTCGGGGGGCGTAACAAACAGCGCCGATGGGGCGGCGGAAACAGCAGAGATGTGTTCGCTCTGGAGGCTGGAAGTCTGAGGTCAGGCTTCTGACGGGAGCCCTCTCCCTGGCTTATCGATGGCCACCTTCAGTATGAAAGTGTTTGGGGGCCCATTCCGTGCCTAGCAGTGTAGAAATGGCACTGAGACCCACAAGACGGGATGAGATGGCCCGGGAGTGAGAGCGGAGGAGAAGAGAAATAGCCACAGCACCATGGGGAGCTACTAGGCAAGCACAGACCCACCGGGAGAAATATTTGCCACCTGTAGGGAGACGAAGGGTCAATGTGCTCGCTGCACGCAGGCTGCTCTGAAGCGAGGGAGACACCGCCAAGGCCGGCTGGGCAAAGGCGCGCACAGGCAGTCCTGCCCAGAGGTGCAAACGGCCATGAACCATCCTCTGCCCTGTTTTGTCTCCGCCCATCATTGGACAAACGCATCCCGAATGGACCGTGAAAGCATTTTCACCAACGAGATGGGTGCGGAAGGAGGGTGCCCACCTGCTCCGTGGCTCTGGGGGGAGGAGGCCGCTCATGTGTCGTCAGGGAGAATGTGCATGGGTCTCGCTCTACCAGGCGGCAGCTGGGCGAGGGTGGGAAGCTTTATAAATGTGCTAATCGCTGGGCAAATGACGGTGTCAGAAGTCCGCGGTTACCCTGGGGAAAGGGGGGTGTCAGTGAAGGTGAGGGATGTAGGGGCATCTAGGGTGCTGGGGATCATCTCTCTCTCGCTCTGGGGGGCAGTCCATGGGGGTTCACCTTGGGAAAACTCGTTGAGAGTCATTTTTTCTACATGTAATTGATACTTCAATATAAAATTTAAAAAATAATAATGGCTTCCACTTGCCACGGAAGTCCTCTTCTACAGACCGTGGAAGCAGGTGCTGACGGCAGCAGGTGGCAGCTGGCCTCAGGCCCGAGCAGGGCACATCTGCATCTCCTCCGAGTCGCCCTGTCACTCAGAGCCGGGCTCTCACCAGGACATGTGTGAATCAGCAGCCATGTTTTTAGGAGAAAGGGCTTAGTGACTAGAAAAATCAGTTCTCTGGTTCAGGCAAAAAAGGAGTGGTGGATAAAGAAAGATTGTCTAGCTTCCTTCCTTCCTTCCTTCCTTCCTCCCCTTCCCTCCCTGTATACCTCCTCCCTCGTCCATCAGATCCTGTGTGATGCCAGCTCCCTGCCCTCCCCAACCACATTGCTCTCTCTTTCATTGTGATAAAATACACATAACATGAATTTTACCATTTTAAGCATCTTTCAGTGGACAGTGCAGCAGCGTTCCGCCGTCACCACCATCATCTCCAGAACGTTCTCACCTTCCCAGACTGAAAATCTGTCCCCATGAAACACTCACTGCCCCTCCCCGTCCCCCAGCCCCTGCCCCCCCCTTCTGTTTTCTGTCTCTATAAATCTGACCACTCTAGAAACGTCGTGCCAGTGGGATCAGCCAGTATCGGTTCTTTTCGTGGCTAGCTCATTCCACTTTGCACAGAGACTTTGCGGTTCGTCCACGCTGCAGCGCGTGTCAGAATTTCCTTCCTTTTTATGGCTGACTGCTATTCCGCGGCACGACTCCAGCATATGTAAGTCTCCCCCTTCATCTGCTGATGCTGATGGATATTTGGGCCGTTTCCACCCTGGGGTTCTTGTGACTGACCCTGCTGTGAACATGGATATGCAGATATCTGTCCGTGTCCCTGCTTTCCCGCCTTCCGGGTGTAGGCCCATCGGTGAACTTGCTGGCTCCCCATCTTCCTCTTTTTAACATCCCCGCTCCCATCGCCCAACCTGGTTTCTTTGACACAAGTCATTTGCGCCTGACCTGAATCATCCCAAACCCACAAGAAGACGGGGCTGAAGAGATCTCGCACAAAAGGAAGGGATGCTATTGAAGTTAATGGCCTGTGAGCAGAGCAGAACCCGGCCCCTGACCCGCTGGGTCGCCGAACACACCGAGACCGTGGTGGAGGCCGCTGCTGATGAAGCGCAGGGGTAGCGCTGCCAAGCAGCTCTCACTCATGCTAGACTGATTCGGACATGCGATGCTGGTTTCCTGCCTGAGCTCATGGCTGGGATGTCTCCCAGCCGCTGTCCCCCTGGAGCCCAGCCCTCCTGATGCTTGGAGGTTGTGACAGGGCTGGGAGGAAGTGGCTTTGACTTTGCCTCCTTCATGACATAAGCAATAAGCCGTGGAGTTTGCAGGGGGCCTCCCGGGCCCTCTCTACCTCTTGACGGCTCTCGGATCTCCAGACTCAGGAGGGGCCTCTCTTCTCTGTGTGCGGGGGCAAATGCATGCTGCTGGCCGCCAAGAGGCCGTGGGAGTGACTCGCACTGCATTCTTGGAGTTCAATGCTATTTGCTCCCAAGAGGGAGATAATTCCTCAAGCATGGGAATCGAGTTTCTTACTGTGCTAGGCAATAATGATCTTCAAGTATGGTAAAGATTAGCCAGCCATGACATCGGAAGCCATGATTAAACCGATCCCGAACTTTCTGAGACAGAGCCGGCCGTCCCTGAGACGCACAAGGAGTGTGCTGGGAGTGAAACCAGGCCCGGGAGAGAGCAGCCTCTTGCGTGATCGTTCCCGGAACTCTCGGGCCGTATGCAAGATGCAGTCATGCCCTTCTTACAAGGACAGTGTCCCGAGCCCTGGCCACGGGGCAGGCTCTGTCCTGGAAGAAAGGATAGCGCCCATGTCCAGAGCGTGGGCTTGAGTGGCCCTGGTGGGTGATGGCGGGCTGGGAGGGACAGTGGACTCAGGGTGCTCTGCGGTACCGCCCACACCTACGGCCAAACGAACGTGAGCTCTGAGCCTCACGACAGCCTGGGAAGGACTTGGAAGCTTCCTGTTGTACAGGCGAGCAAGCGGGGGCTCCGGGAAGTGAAGGGACTTGCTCTGCCATCTGCCCAGTGCTGCCCTGACAAGTGACCAGAAACTCAGTGGCGTGAAAACAATGCACATTTTTCTCTCACCGCCCTGCAGGCCAGGAGTCTGAGGAGGGCTGCACTTGGCCCAAAGCGAGGTTCCAGCCAGGCCGCGGTCGCTCTGAAGGCTCCAGAGAATTCATTTTCCTGCTCTTTCCAGCTCCCGGACACTGTCCTCACTCTGGGCTCGTGGCCACCACGCCTGTCACGGCGTCTTCTCGGCTAATGTCCCTTGTCCTATCACCTCTGTCCTCTGTAATCAAGTCTCCCTCAGCCTCCCTCTTGTAAGGACCCTGTGATTGCGATCGGGATTCACACTGATCGTCCAGGAAGATCTCCCCACCTCAAGATCCTGAACTGAGCCACGTCTGCGAAGTCCCTTCGCCACCACTCAGAGGTCCCGGGTTGGGGACATGGACACTTTACGATGGCCATTCATTATTCAGCTACCACAGTGGCCAAAGCCACACAGTGAGTAGATGGCAGACCTGGGACTCACCAGTTTGATCACAAAACTTATGATTTTTTTCTCTTAAAAATTTCTTTAAAAATTGCATTAGGAATTAAAACCTTTTTAAAAACTGAATACTTCCTAACATGTTGTGAGGCCAACATAACCCTGATACCCAACCCTGGCAAGGATAACACAAAAAATGAAAACCACAGGCCAATATCTCTGATGAGCACAGATGCAAAAATCCTCCACAAAACACTAGCACATCGAATACAACAATACATTTACAAATAGCACACCACATTCACCAAACAGAGGGTAAAGCCATGTGATCTCATCTATAGATGCAGAAGAAAATATTTGATAAGCTACAACGCCCATCCGTGATTAAAACACTCAATAAAATAGGAATAAAAGGAAAGTCCCTGAACACGAGGCAGGCCATCAATGACAAGCCCTCAGCCAGCACCAGACTCAAGGGTGAAAAACTGAAAGCTCCTCCTCTAAAACGAGGAACAAGAAAAAGACAAGGAGGCCCAGACCCACCACTCTCACCCAACACAGCTCGGGAAGTCCTGGCCAGAACCACTCGGCAAGGCAAAGAAAGAAAAGGCATCTGAATTGGAAAGGAAGAAGTGAAAGTGTCACTTTGTGCAGATGACATGATTGGGGACTTAGAAAACCCTGAAACTCCACCGGAAACTACGAGAAACAATAAACAAATATGGTGAAGTTGCAGGGTACAAACTCGGTACACAGAAATCCACCGCTTTCCTGTCTACTCACAGTGAAACTTCTGAAAAAGAAATGAAAAAACAACAACAACTCCTTTTGTGATTGCAACCAAAAGAATAAAATATCTAGGAATAAACTTAAAGGATGTGAAAGACCTACATATAGAAAACTACATTGTATTAAAAGAGATTGAAAAAGACACAACGAAATGGAAAGATATTCCACATTCATGGACTGGAAGAATCAACATAGTTAAAATGGCCATATTACCCAGAGCAATATACAGATTTAATGCAATCCCCATCAAAATCCCGCTGTCTTTTTTTAAAGAAATAGAACAAAAAAAAAATCATCAGATTTATATGGCACCACAAAAGACACAAAATAGCCAAAGCAATTCCAAGAAAAAAGAACAAAGCAGGAGTTATCACACTACCTGACTTTAAATTATACTACAGAGCAACGATAATCAAAACAGCATGGTATTGGCAGAAAAACAGACACACAGACCAATGGAACGGAACTGAGAGCCCCAAAATAAAACCACATGTATATAGGCAGATAATTTTCAACAAAGGAGCCAGACATGCACATGGAGAAAAGAAAGTGTCTTTAATAAATGGTGCTGGATCAGGGGCTTCCTCAAAGTGCAGAGAGGAATTGTACCTGAGAGAGCAGTCGTTGGGGTCCTGCCTGCCAACTCAGTTGGGGCTGCTCCAGACAGATCAGGAGACAAGGACCCAGGAGAGCCCAAGGAGGCAACGCACATAGTATCACATTCCTCAGGCAGGCGGCTTACGGGTAAAATGTCTGTGCAGGTTGTTGCTGTTACACGTTTCTCGACAGATTCATCCTCTCCTCATTGCCCCGGCCCACAGCTTCTGTTTCTCGGAGGCCTCACCGAATGCACCCTAAGAATTTTAAAGTGTCTTTGACTTTGAACCCACAGCTATTGGATTCCCCATGACCGCAGAGCCAACTTCCCTCGTTCTGCCCAGGCACAACTAACTGTGCACGAGAAACTCTCTGGGGCCAGCCGAGTCCTGAAGACCAGACATGCCTGTGGAGGAGGTGAGACCCCAGGTGGAATCGGAGACTTGCAGGCTGTGCTTGACAATCGGACCTGCCTGTTTCAGCTTAAAGCACCGAAGGGAGAAGTGGAGAAAAACACCAGATGCCTTTCTCAAAAGAGAGAGAGAGAGAGAAACCACACACCACTCTGACCACCTCTTTATTTGCATTTTATACATTTTCTATATTTCATTTCATACAAACAGTCAAGCCCCGACCGCAAGATTTCACAGATAAGAGGAAAAAGCTGGACTGTGCTTAATTCAATATCGTAGGGAAATGCTCTTATGGGCGAGGAGCGGCCCGCATCTCGGCCAGACGGAGACTGCTGACGACTCTGAAAAATGTGACCGTGATTCACACCGGGACGTCCCATCTCACAACGCTCTGTGTGTACAACAGGCTGGAATTATGAAATGTTTGCATTAAGCGAGCGGGTGCCGAAATACAGATGTTCGTCCTTGACGCTAATTGGACCTGACTCGGCTTTGGCCTGCTTTATAGCAGTCACCAGAGCTCACAGCTGCTGCGGCACGGCCTCTGCAGGCCCCTGCTTCCTACCGCCTTTACTGGGGGACGGGGTGGGGGGGTCGCACATGAGTGTGGGGGCCCCGTCGGTCTCAGAGCTTGGTGAAAAATGCTTCGGGGGCACCCTTCTCAGGGGCTGACCCAGCACTTTTCATTCAGCTCCTATTTCTTTTATTTGAAAGGGCAGTTTCCCCCCTGACATCCCCTCGTCCCCCCAGTAAAGGCTAAGTGAAGGTGTCATTTGTTTTCACGTTATTTCTGCACAAGTTGTGCTGTTTCCAGAAGAACATTGTAAAGAAAGCCCATCTCTGAAGCTCTGGGCTTCCTCCACCCGTGGACATTCCCCGTACCACAAATTCTTGGAGTCCCCAGATGCAGAAGGCCGTCTCTGTGGAAGCATTCGTAATTGACATGCTGTGCACCTACTGTGTGCAAACTCTGCTGTGAATGGAGAACTCGGATAAACACATGCCCACCAGCAGCAGTTTCGATCACCAGAGCTTCCTTCCTGATATTTAGAGAGAACGGGCCAGGCAGTGTTCAGCCACAAAGGCCCACGTTGGTTTAAGCCAAGGAAATATAGACCCCCACTCAATAACAACGGCACGTTGGAAGAGCAGCCTGTGGAATGGGTTCTTATGAAAATACAATTTGTGATGCCTTTTTAAAAAAAAGAATTTATTTATTTTTAGAGACAGGGGAAGGACCGGAGAAAGAGAGGGAGAGAAACATCGATTGGTTGTCTCTCGTAGGCATACAACCCAGGCATGTGCCCCAACCAGGAATCGAACCGGCGACCTTTTGCTTTTCGGGACGACGCCCAACCCACTGAGCCACACTGGTCTGGGCTTTTACACCTTCTTACTTTGGAAGGACATGTAAAAAAAGCCAATCCCTAAGCTTCGGACCTGAAACTGCCTGTGTTTCTAGGCCCTTTCGACCTTGTTTTCTTTTCAACAAGCATTTATTGGGAACCCCTGCCCTCGAGGAGCTCCCAGTCTGGTAGCAGAAACAGATGGTAAAAAGGCTGGGGTGCTTTGTTTGGGGGAAGCAGAATGTGGAGCTGTGATGGTTAACCTCATGCATCAGCCTGGCTGGGTCACGGCGCCTGGGTATTTGTCTAACACCAGTCTAGATGTTCCTGAGAAGGTATTTTTTACATGAGATTGATTTGAATCAGTAGACTTTGAGTAAAGCAATCTCCTTACGTCCTCACTGCCTCCTCACTGGGTACAGTTCTGCACACATTACACCAGAAGCACAGAGAAACAGAGTAACTGCCCAAGGTCACACATCCAGAAAATGGAAGAGCCAAGGTTCACAACCAGGTCTGCTTGACGTCAGAAGCCAATGTCATTGACGCTACAAAGTCAGGCAGGTTCCTCACCTCCATCAGCTCTCAGGCTCTATGTGAAGACAGGTGAGCACCCGTCCCTCTGTCTCTGCCCACCACCATTTTTACCTGCCATTCCTACTTGAACATAAGGAAACCATGCTCTAGAAGCAGACACCATCTGAAAAGTCCAAGGAAGCTTAAGCACGGCTTGGCTTCAGTTACCACGCTGCTCGTGGATAGGGAAGGGTGTGATGCATCTGTTGCTTGTTGAAGGCAAGTGCTGAAAAACAGCTAGGTTCATTGGGGAAAGGCGTGTTTGCTGACTCTGTCCAGTCAAATGAAAAGAGACTGGACACAAGAGCAACGTTTTGAATCATTATTACTGTCATTTGGGGGGAAGATGGGCAAATCTCATTAACCGGTTGTTACAGTCTGAGAGAGGACTTTTTGACTCGATGAGCTAGATAATTGACTCAACTCTCCATTTTGTTAGAGCTTAAGACTGTTTCTATACCCACACGTGTAGTGGAGGATTCAGAAACAAAAAGTTGTATCCATTAATGTGTACATTTGGCAACAATTTACTAAGTATGTTGAGGATGCAGCAATAGAAAACACACAGCCCCTTCCTTCTAGGCGTTCACAATTTCCTTACAAGAGAGTCTAGGTATCTGTTCACCCACTTGTTGGATTTTCCTCCTGGTGCACAGTTGGGAAAGGCCACATGACCAGTTCTGCCAATGGGACTCGAACAGCGGCCTGCTCCATACAATTCCCTTCACGCTGCTCTATTCTGTTCCTTTCACTGTCTGCTGATTGGTGGCCGCACCCAGGAGGACCCTGGAAGCCATTGCTTGCAGAAGGCAGGGCTTTCCTAAGCCCGTTCCTGAGTGACTGAGTGTGTGAGCACATCAGTCACCCAGGCCTGAGATGTCAACTAGATTTTACAGGAGTGAGAAATAAATTCCCATGGTGTTAAGCCACAGAGGTTTGGGGTACAACTGCTGAAGCAGTTAGCACTACCTTCATTGATACTCTAGACAATTGCCACACACTTAGGAACGTGTGGCAATGTGGGTGTATGCTGGATTTTGTAGAGTATGGAGGCGTGGAATTCCCTCCTTTGGAGACCAGAAGATGTTAGCAACTTCCCATCAGCTTGAGGAATCACTGGGTCTTGAGGGAGACGGTATGTCAGGGAAGCCTCCCCCAAAGAAAAGGTGACATTTGAAATGTGCCTTGAAGAGGAAATGGGATCATTCCAGCAGGCGGGCCAGGGAAGGGCATGGTAAGCAGAGGGAACAGCCTATGCACAGACGTTAGGTCTGAAGGTGCATAGCACGTCCCAGGGATGGCAAGCTTTCTTGCAGGACCAGAGTCTCACCTGCCCAGGTGAGACAGGGGAGGAAAGGTTAGGAGAGCAGGCTGACACTGGGGTTTTCAGGGTGGTGAACGGCATGGTGGGATAAGCTGAAGGTAGTGAGGAGGCAGCAAAGAGAGGGTGGGAAAGCAGATCGGTTCCAAGACTCAGTCAGGTGACACCAGTGTCAGGCCAGCATGGATCAGAGCAGGCAGAAACTGGAGACAAAGAGCTCAGACCACTGAGAAGCATTTAAAGAAATCGAATTATCTTAGTTCAGCACTTTGCTTTCTCTGTGTCCACATGTCGACAAGGCAGAAAATGAGTTTGCAATTCAGTGAAATCAAGGAGTGGGTGGGAATCGTCAATTCAACATTTTAAACCAACACCAAAAAAAGCATTTGGCATGAAGTCAGCGAGACGTTTTGATTTGTGGGTGGTTAAACTTGACCCTCATTGAGTCAGTCTTTTATTGACTCTCTGGCAAAGCGCGATTTCTTATTTTTGAGAAAAATAGGCCTCACAACTTTCACATGAAACCGGAGGATGTGTTGGCCATTGAATAGTTCTTGCTAACTTGGGTTTCAATACTTTTATGAAAAGGAATCGAAAACATTTAAATCAAATTTCCTTTCCAGGAGACATCAACTTTAAAATGATGGGAAAAGTGGATTGGCAAAATGTGTTAAGGGGCTTGGAGGACTAAAATTATTTTACAGGAAAAAAATCTATATTTTAAGAGGTGCACCGTAAAAGTGAAACATAATGGGGTCACCGAAGCCCCGATCCAATTGCCAAGAAACCCAGCTCTGGGGCCAACACCTCTCCTTGAATTTCAGCATCATCTGAATCCCAAAGGTGAGTATCATGCTTTTGTCCAGTTGGAACTGATTTTTCTCACCCCCTCTCCACTGGGGTAAGGGTCAGCAGCTATGCAAAATTCCAATTAAAAAAAAAACATTTTTTAATTTATCCTCACCCAAGAACATTTTTTCTTCATTGCTTTTTAAAGGGCAAGGAAGGGAGAGAGAGCAACATCAGTGCAAGAGAGAAGTATCCATCAGTCGCCTCCTACATGTGCCTGCACCTGGGACCGAACCAACAACCTTTCGGTGATAGGACGATGCTCCAACTAACTGAGCCACCCAGCCAGGACAAAAATTCTATTTTTAAAGACTCTCTCTGTGGTAGGCAGCCTCCATGATGGTCCCCAATCCTGGCCCGTACCCTTTGAGGAGGAGCTCTGTCCTGTTACCCCAGGATAAGCCTGTGTGAGCAGATGGTGAGAACATGTCACTTCAGAGATTACGTCCCAAAAAGCGGCAGCTTCCATCTTGGGGACTAAGTTGTTGCTCCGACTTCATCTTGGGGACATGAGGGGTCGTGTTGTAAACACGCCTATGGGGAGACCCATGTGATGAGGAATTCCACTGCCAGTGAGGGACAGACGCCCCGTGAGGGGATGGGACTGCCTACAGTAAGTCCTGTGAATGAACTTGGAGAGAGATCCTGCTGCCCTGGAGGAGTCTTGGGGTGACTGACTGCAGCCCCAGCTGACAGTGCCATTGCGACCTCATGTGTGACCTTGAACCAGAGCCATCTGGCCAAGGTGTCTCGGATGCCCAACCCTCAGACTCTGTGATATGGTAAGTGTTGGCGGTTTCAAGCTGCTGGGTTTTGGGGTAATTCATTACACAGCAATGGCTAGCTCATACATCCTTCAGACCCAGCCTTCCTTTCTTTGTGCAAGTTTATTGCGGGTGGGGCTGCCTGCCAGTGAGCACGTTTTAAAGATGTATGTATTTCAGATGCGTCCCAGGCTTAAGCCAACAGGCTCTGTTTTCCTAACATTTGAATTAAAAGATTATTTCCTGAACTTTCCTATCTTCTCATATCTGTGTTTAAGACTGGCAATTTCCCTCGAAATGCCACCTTAGCCACAGGCCACCTATTTCAGTGATAACATTTTCATTACCTGTTACCAGTATTTCGTCACGTTCATTATCATTTCTTTGACAGATGATTTGCTAGGGTTTTTATCATTGTTTCTAAACATGTGTTGTTTGTACCTATCTATCCATCAACCATCTATCTTCCGGTTTTGGGTTTTACTGCCCTGTGGGTAGAGGGTTGTGTCTACGGCATCGATTCTTTCCTGTTTGCTGAGTCTTCCCTGTGGGTGGATATCCGCTAGACATTTGTGGCTGTTCCATGTGCGCGTGAAGTGCGTGCCCGTGTTTGCTGCATGCCAGGTTCTGTGCGTGGCCCTCAGAGTCGGCCTGTGTGTACATGCTGGGCAGCGATTGTGCACAGCTCCTGTTTCTCTCCCTCTTGATCTTTCCATTGCGGAGAGGTGTAGTCAAGTCTCCGTTGTGACGGTGAACTCGTCAGTTCCTAACTGAATTTCCAAAGTGTCTTTCCTGATGGAGCCACTTTACATTCATTTGTTTAAATGGAAGGACACGTAGTTAAAACATTATATCAAACAGAAGCCTAGACAAGATTGGGATTTAATATGGGGAAAATAAACTCAACACCAAAACCTTCTGGGATGAGGACATGCCATTTTTCAAAACCCTAAATCTCTTTATCCAATGAGATCAATTTCTTCTCCTGCTTCTCACCCCGACCCCAATCTCATAGAAGTAAATGTTAGTGGACTTAAATTGAATAATCATTGATATTTGGAACGATGATCTGAGAGCCTAGAAGGATAATGAATTGCTATTGTTTTATTGTTAGTAATCTTTACACTAAACAGGAAGAAAAATCAGTCCATGAAAGAGCCCGTTCTCCAGGCGCACGCTCCCCTGAGACTCACCCCACACCGCGACAGGCAAACCTGCTTCACGAAAGCAGTGCTTTCTGTATCGGCCACTCACTCTTAGCAAGATTCCGCAACAGAGTGATCAACTTCTAGGGTTTTGTTTTCTGTTCTGGACACACTTTCTCATTGCTAACATTCTTCTTATTTCTGAGTGAATCATTCTTTTTATTTCTCGGTGAGTCAAGCTCCCTGCATCCTTTCTCCGTCTCCCCGACAATGTCCCTCCCTGAGGCAGGGGCTGGGCGCTGTTTTCTATGGCTGTGTCCCCAGAGCCCAGAGCTCCAGGTGTTAAAGAGACGGAACAGTGTCTCTGAGAGAGGTGAATGGATGATGGTTTAACCACTGTCTTACTTTGACCACCTGTGGCAAATGTTAAAGGCTGGACCCCACCCTCGGCAGCTGTTTTGACAGCTCTCGGTGAGGGATGGTGACCAGGCACACATTTCCCAAAGTCACAGGCCTCACGGCAGCCTCGGGCCATCTGTCTGTGAGAGGCGGCTCTAGGGCTGGCAGGGCGGGGTCGAGAGAAAACAGAAAAGGTTGTTTCAAGTGAAGAAAGTGAAGCTCTAATTAACCTGAAATAAGTCATCAAACAGAGAACCAATGGTGATTATCCCCAAATAAGAGGCCTCCTCTCCAGGCCTCTAATTTGCGGGACCCATAACACAATCTGGTTTCTCCAGGGCCCTTGAAAAGAGGCTTTGTTCACCTGAGTGACTGAACCCCAGGGAAGGGCTCAAAGGAATGAGCTAAACCATTAGGAATCAAAGAGCAGGGCAGAGGCAAAACACTGGACGGGCTCTGGAATGAACCCGAGGCATCATCTCCGTGGAGCACCAGAATCCTCAGAGCCTGACTGGTGGCCTTGGGGGATGGCCTCCTCTTCCCTGCAGTCCTCCAAGCATGCGCCTTGGCCAGGCATGCAACTGCCATGCACCTGGCCTGGGGCCGGTTGCCGTAGGCTAGCTCACGGTCTAGTGAAGTGGGGAAATGGACTCAAAGACTGATTTTTCAAAGTCATTTCAGCTCCTCGGTCAACAGGCACTTCTTGAGCATATAAAGTAATTGCAAGGAGCCTTGAGTCTAAACTCCGACAGAACTATGACCCTCCAATATTGCCTCTGCTTGGCCCGTGACTTTAAAAGAGGAATCAGCTCCCTGTGCCTCAGTTTCTCACTTGTAGTACAGGAGAACCACAGAACCGACCCCATGGTGCTGGTGTGAGGACTGAGTCGGCGCCTGGCAGCCCCTTCTTCGCACAGCGCTCTGCGAGTAGTCAGTCGTCAACGACGGGACCAGGCTGGGTTATTCAGCCACCTGTCTCTGTCCCGATACCACTTCAGTAGGTCCTTGGCTTTTTTAGGGGCCCACATAGGAGGGAAGGAGAAGGAAAGAGACTCCCAAAGTCCTTTCCCTGCAGAATTTTCATGGGACCTGGGAACCCTCTGAACCCATTCAGTGACGAGTTTCTGGGCTCCCACCAATAAAGGGCCAAGTGGTAGCCACCAGCATGGAGGGCTTAGCACAAGGACAAGGACGTAAAGGTTCACTGGCCAGAGACAAAGGGTTAGGGTGGAGGACAAAGGCTTGGAAGACAGGTGGATACTGGTTCTCATCTCAGCTCTGCACTTTGCCAGCTATGCTGACTTGGGCAAGATGATGTGCTCCATGAGCCTCAATGTTCTCATCTGCAGAATGGGGCTATGATATGTATCTCTTGGTTCGGTAAGAACTGAGTAAACTAGTAGGTGCAAGATGCCCAGGATGGCCTCTGACACACAATAAGTGGTCAGTTAATGGGTTTCTTATCTTGAGACATAAAGGGATACAAACCTAAGTCTAAATAAGGCTTGTTTAACAAGAAGTAGGGGCATGCAGAATTCCTGGTCAATAAGACAGTATTTTACTTGTCATTTGCTTAGAAAATATTTGTCCAGCCAACAGTTGGCCTCCGAGTAACTTGGGCCTGTCTACTGCCTCCTCGGGCCTCAGTTTCCCTATCGTACAGCAGGCGATGATCTCTGGAAGGACACTTCAGTTTGAGTGACTTTGATGTAGTAGTCCAACCCATCGGTAGATGAGTGGGTACACATAACCGTGGGGTGACTGTCACCAGAGTTAATCCCGGAGTCCTACCTCACATCTCCGAACTACAAACCAGAGAGCAACCTGTGCTGTCCCGAAACGCCGATCTTAAGGCTGATAGCAATGAGCTCCTGCCCTGTGGAGCGCCCTGGGGACACTGATGCGACGAACTCGGGAGCAGGTGGGCTGGGCATGTGCGGATCTGCTGGAATTTTGCAAAATGCAAATCAGACTGTCAGTGTCTAAACTCCCAAGTCAAGTCCCAACAGCTTCGCACTCCTCTCCCAGCCCTCGGGTCCCTCATGAGAGCTGGGACGCGATGATCCCGCGGCAAACACCGCCAGACTTACGGGAGACCCGAGCCACAGAGGGCTTTCCCAAACACAGGTGACGCACGGTGCTGTGTATCCCACGTGCCGACAGAGCCTGCCGTCTGTCCCTCCTCGTCCTTCAAGCAGATCAGCTCCAAGGCCGACTGAGACTGGCCCCCATGATTCATGAAGCCCCTGCTGAGTGCTCGACACTCCCAGGTGACATGGAAAGGTGGGGAAGGAGCCTGACTCTGAAGTTCCACCAGGTGGTATTTTATGGTGGGTGGGGGATGTTGGCGATAGCCGTGGGTTCCATTGGCTCCTGTTTCCGTCAGCTTGGGCTGCTGTCATGAAATACCTTAGACTGGGTGGCTGAAAGAGCAACATTTATGTGTTACATTTCTGGAGGCTGAGAAGTCTGAGATTAAGGTGCTGGCCAAGCTGGTTCCTGCAGATGGCCGCTTTCCTGGGTCCTCCCATGGCAGAGAGTGAGGGGGAAAGTGTATCGATCTCTTCTTATAAGGGCACTAACCCCATCACAGGAACCCCACCCTTGGGATGTCATCACCTCCCGAAGGCCCCGCCTCCCAATTCCATCACATGGGGAGTTAGGGGCACAGCTGAGTCCAGAGAAGCTCTCAGCTGAGCCTTCCCATTTCCTCTCCTCTTTCAGTCCCTTCTCTGTGGCACCCAAAGAAAGTCTTTAAACTCAGTTTAAAGCCTCCAGTGGTGCCTTTAGGAACAAGTGCAAATCCTTTAGCCTGGAGCCTCAGGCCACGCTGTTTTCCACCTGGCTGCACCATTTAATATTCCCGCACCGACAGATTCACAAACTCGCCAACATCTGTTATTTTCTGGTTTAATTTTTTTTTTTTATAATGACCATGCAAACGGCACATCTAAAACGTCAAATCCTTCCTTTAGCCGCCCTCAGATCTGCTCCATGTCCACCGGGCCAGCGTTCATTCCTCCACCCGGCCAGCGCACAGGCACTGCCGGCGCCGCGGGGACAGAGCAGCGAGCACTCGGGAGGCTGACATTCTAACTGGGAGGGAAAAGACGCAGGTCTGAACAGATGCCATGCCAGGAGGCGATATCTTCTGGGAAGGACAGTCAAGCCCAGGCTGAGGGGACCGTGTGATCTCCAGGTAGAGGAGGAAGAAGCAAGGGAATGAAGTTCATGTTCGTTTGGAACGAAGTCCTGAGCCTGGAGGCTGGGTTATAACTCCGCATGGGAATGGGGGACGCAGAAGCCTGGAGAGGCGTGTGACTTGGCAGGTATGGGCATCATCGGCCGCGCTTCCCGTCAGCTCAGTGAGCAGCCCATGTAGGAACTGTGTGCTTCTCTGCGCGTGTGTGCCCTTCTTCAATAAAACGTGGGGAAAAGAATCACAGTGCACGGGACTTCAGAATTGGTCATCTTTCAAGGATGCCCTATGGTCTGCCTCCCGTTCATGTAGGAGACTTGAGGAGGTGAGGTGTGGGGTTGAAGAGACAGAGAGGTTCCGGTGGAAATGGTTTGGAGCCATTGAATAGACAGTGGGTGGTCTCCGGAAGGGAGCAGGGAGAGACGGTGTGAGCTTAGCCATCCACCAGACTGCCTGCGGGCTGGGTCCGGGGTCCACTCCTCACCATCCTACTCTCGGACCTGCTGAGTCCAGCAGAAGGAATCTTTTCCCCCAGAGATCACTTGGGAGACAGCGCATGGCGAAGGGCCTCCCCTTCCCTCCATGCCACTCCCAGCCACGGGCCTTCCCTAATGCCACGGCGCAAACCCAGGGAGACACAGCTTCCTGCAGAGAGGAATCACTCTAAGTGTTCACACTGCACAGGGTTCCCACTGGGGTCCAGGCAGCCGCTCTGCAATTGCAATAACGTTTGGAATCCAAAATAAAGGTCTCCTCGTGCTCAGGAAATCGAGCGGCTGCCCCCAAAGGTGTCTGCAGACAAGCTCTCCGTGGGTCCTCAGCCTGTGTGGGCGACGACCAAGTGACTCCTTCTTAGAGAGCCTCCGGGCTGCTGGGAATGATTTATCAGCGGGTCCCCTGGGTTCGTGTCACACTGAAAGGCTGACGGAGACAGAGGCAGACTTCCAGATAAGGTCTCGTGGTTTGGGGTTGGACAAAATATTCTCACTGGAGAGCCAACTGGAATGCCAGGCTCTGTATCTGTTTGTTTGTTCGTTTGGTCATGCGTTCATTCATTCATTCACTCATTCTTCTGGGAAGGCTTATTAGTACCAACTGTGTGCCAGACAGGGAAGGTAAGGTTGCGGGAGACTCTGCCCCGCCCTCAGGGACCTGCAGCTTCCAGGTGGGGAGGCCGCTGGGTCATGGGCCCCTGTAACAGCGGGACAAGTGTTACAGCAGAGGAAGCACTTGGGGCCGGGGCCCCTGCAAGGAGGCTTGGGTGAGAGTGAGGGGTGCAGGGGAGGTGTCCCAGCAGAGGGACCTAACCCTGGGAGAGAAACCCAGAAAGGTTCCGGAGGCAGGGGTGTCAGCACTCCGAGCCTGGCCCCCAACAAATGCCCATTAAATCCCACCTGCTCCGGGTTCTTCCCACGGACTTCTGGCCATGAGGGCGTCTGTCTGCCTCTCCCTCCCCCTCAAAGGTCACTCTTTCCCTCTGGAGTCCCTCACATTGGTCTTGACCTAAAGGCAAAATGTGGTCCCAGTGCCCTCAGGACCACAGATGAGTTCTTAACGTCTCTTGCTTCTCCCTGGAGACGCAATACCAGTGGTAAAGAGAACAAAGATTTTGGAGGTGGGCAGATGTGGGCTGGTCTCCAGCTCCACCCCCATTAGCCAAGTCTTTGAATGAGCCTTGGGAGGTGTCCTTCTAGATGAGGGGCATGAAGCAAAGCCGGGCAGCCACGTGGGGGAGCACGCAGGGTCTGGCGTGGATGGTCTGACCCTGACTCTTAGAAGCCAGAGCCTTCAGACATGTGGCTCTGAGATCCATGCCGGCTTCCTCAGTGGGAGCCACCCCCACGGCTCGTTCTGAGGTTTGGGTGAGTCAGGGCCCGGCTCCTAGCTCGCATCACTGTGTGTCCCTTGGTAAGATTACATATGTAAATTCCACGGCATGTGGTATGTGCCCAATACATGATAGACTTCCCCCCTTATTATTACTGTTGAATGGTCTCTTCTTACACAGTTTCCTGCCCACTACCTCTTCACCAATGCCCCCCTTCACACAAAATTTTATCCGTGCATGCCCAGGCTTTTGCAAAATTTAGGAGCAAAATCACTGTGGAATATGAAGGCTGCTCAGTTCAGCGGAATAGGCAGACATTTGGTGCAGGGGAAGCCAAGTTCAAATCCCAGCTCCACAGCACCCTGCCTTCAAGAGGCTATCGTTTCATGAGCCTCAGTTTTCTCATCTGTTAAATGGGGGTAATAGCTCTTAACTCATAAGACAGCCATGCAGGTTGCAAAGCAATGGAATGCCGTAGGTCCAGTTGTCCAGAAACAAAGACAGAGGCGAGAACAGAGGCATCGGGAGAACTTATGTACTGAGGGCCAGCAGCACTGACAGGAAGGACATGTGACAGGCTGGGACACAGGGAGAGGACACAGTGGGGTTCAGGTCTGGCAGAGCCTTGGTTGACCGTACGGGGGCTGGGGCTGAGGGTGGCCCCTCAGAGTGGCCCGATCTCCACACTCCCGCCTTGCTCAGTCACCGTGTGTGAGCGGAGGAAGGGTGTGGCCTTGGGTGACAGGCAGCGCAGGATACCGGCTGTGACCACAGTCCTCACAGCTGGGCAGCAGGTCTGGCCTCAAAGGGGCATCTGGGTGGTGCCATCCTTGGCCACCCCCCAGGGGGAGCTCGGACGAGGGGCAGGCATCAGTCAAGGTCAGAGAATCATAACTGGCGTCTGATGGTGTTTGGGGAAGATCGGCAATGGCTCTCACCAGGGCTCCTCCTCAGTGACCCCTTAGAGCCGAAGAACCGTGAAAGCTCTCGTCTCTTTGTTCCCTGCTGGGTCTCTGCACCGCACACCCAAGCCCACCCTCCCCTGAAGGCGGTGGTTTCGTGGCCCAGCTCACAGGACACAGAGGCTGCGTCCCACCGGCTCCTGGTCTCAGCCAGGCTCTGACGGTTTCAGTGGGCAAACCCTTGTCAGTGACAAATAGCCCGGAAGAAACCTCGGCAGAGGGCGGCGGGGAGGATTCCCCACCCCCAGCCCCACGGCACCCACACCACACCACAGATCCAACGACTTCCAGCCCCCAGTGACCCGGTGCCCCGGTCAGAAACACGCCAGGCCCTACTCAGACCGCAGCACGCCCCCCTACAAGCCCCCCAAATGGGTTCTGTTTGGGGCTCCTCAAAAATGCCAACATTTTTTTTTTCTGGTGGTTTGGGTTTGAGAAAACCCCAAGTGAATTCAGCCAAACTGTTCGTATTATTTGGTTCATGTATAATTTCAGGGAAATTCAATCCACGTGTTGCTGATTTGCCCGCCAACAGATCCTCACAATGGTGCTGTTCCAGAAGCATTTCCCACCTCTGGGCTCTGTCCGAGGTGGACGCTCCCTGGACAACGTGGGTAGTGGTCCTGAAATTCGGGAGGTGGTGGCAGGGCCGGGATCGCCCTTGTAGGAGAAGAACATGCTGCCAGACTCAGAACATGACCCCAGGCGGGGGGCAGGCGTTCCCGAAGCCAGGGGTAGATCCCCGACTCCAGAAGCCAGACTTGGTGGAGAGTACCACGTGTCTTAGACTGGAGCATCCAGAAGGAAAGAGAAGAAAAACCCAGGCCGGAGTCTTCCTCCTGCAGCTGAGTAGCTGTGCCACCCTGATCATAAGACACCTGTTCACGCACCTGCTCCTCCAGGTCTCCGAGACTCAGTTTCCCCATTTCTAAAGCCTGGCTCACGGTGCCCTGCACAGCTGTCGTGAGGATTAAACTCACACTAACTGTCAGTGGGGGGATGGTAATCAGCCAGGACTGGGCTCTTCCAACTCCTCTCAGGGACACGGACAACTTCTCGGTCCTGGGGACGTCGCCTGGCCGCCTGCCTGCAAGGGGTCTGCGCCTCTTCCAGACCCCACGGTCACAACTTTGCAAATCAGTTCCCTGGGTCACTCCTGAAAATGTCTGACCTCATCCATCATGTGTTTTTAAAAATAACGTCATGTGGCTCTTCTCATTATAAAAGTAGCATCTGTTCATTTCAGGAAAAAGCATTACAAAAGGCCAAGACCGTCCAGCCGAAGATGAAAACCTCCTACCATCCCAGCCCCCGAAGATACGGTTCATACTTTGACATATTTATAGTCGGTGATATAAGTGCCAGCACAGACCCCTGAGTTTGCACACCAGCCTATGTGTGCAAACAAGGTCACACAGATGGCAGCTGTCGGCGTCTCCCTCAGCCGATGTCCCCGAGTCAGCTCGGGGAGCCCCGAGGGTCTCGTGTGCGCCCACGACACAGCCCTCATGCTCTGCCCCTCGGTGCCCAGTGCTCTGTGCCCTAATTAGGGACACTGGGGCAGTGCCCACCTTGGCTGCTGCTGTCCATATGACTGCCCATTGAGACAACGGTGGCCTCTGGGCCAAAAGCCTGTCCCCTGAGGCTGCCAAACGGTCCCAAGTTCCCAGGTCATTCACGAGACCGGGGCCAGGGCACTGTGGGAAGTGGGGGAAGGACCCTCCCGCCTCCCCCATCTCTGTCTTTCACGAGCCCACCAGGCGGGCCGGGGGCTGCCCCCACCCCAACCTGCCCTCCCCTTTCCTTTCCACTCTGCGCTGTTTCCACTGAGATAAACTCGTGCTATTCGACACCCACTCAGTGGGCTCATTCACACAGGGGCGTGTGTCCACATCCTGGGGTCAGGCCCCGTGGGGACACAGGAGGTTGTCACAGAATCAGAGTCACGCTTTTACACCTCTCTTGCATCCTGTGCGTTTCCGCTTGGTGTCCAAGCGTTCTTCTCAAACGCACCATGTTTCATTTGCCACTCATCGTCCTGCCCTCTAATTCCTTGACCACGGTTTGTTTAGGCAATGCCACGTTTGGGGGCTTTTAGGGCTTTATTCACGGTGTTTATAAAAAGCCTCTCAGTGAAGGCTCTGGTGCATCTGTGCTTTCGTTCGGGCATCAGGAGCCCCGCCATCTGGACTGCTTTCTCTGCGGCCGAGAGACCCACTCCTGCCCCAAGGGCGGCTTTCTGCTGACGTGTAAACTGAAAATCAGGTCACCTTCAAACTCTTGAAACAGAAAGTCTTATCTGAGAATGAAAGACGCGCCCTCCATGAATTGTCAAGGTCAAGCCCTTATAACAAGGATGGCAAACGGGTGGCCTCGGGGGATGAATCTGCTCTCCAAACGGCTTTGCTTGGCTGGTGCCACCCTTTGAAATGGAACTTGACTCCTTCAGCCCTGCGCTCTCCAGCCACCTCCCCACCCCCCAGCCCCTGCCTCCCCCTGCCCTTGGCCTTCCACTCTATCCCAGCACCTGGCTCCCAAAGCCCTCCTGGTTTCAGCTCAGCCACTTGCCCTTGTCTTGCCCATTTAGTCTTCCAATTAATTCACCAGTTAATGAAGCCGGTCAAGTGTTTATTGCGTGCTCCTGCGTGCTGACTTCTGCGAGCTGCTGAACACATGGACACGTGGACCTGTGCGCAGCAGGTCCCGGCTCTCGTGGAGCTGATGAACACATGGCGAAGACAGACAGCTAACACACAGACAGACAGACAGACAGACATAGGACTGAACAAGCAAGGAACTCCTGGGTGAGGACAAGGGCTATGATGAGGCAGGCTGACATGCCGGAGACACATCGGGAGTGTGGCCTTTCGGATGGGAAGTTGTCGGGGGGCGCCTGTCCAAGGACGTGGCTTGGAAGCTGGGACCTAAAATGACAAGAAGGAAGTCACCACACCATTGTCTGTGTCTGTAAGGTTTTTTTTATTTTTTTACTTTTTTTGCTTAATCCCTCCACGTATCTCTCCCAGCCCACCGACCCCTCCCTCTGACAGTCTGCTCTCTGTGTCTATGAATCTGTTTCTATTTTGTTTGTTTCTTTATTTTGTTCATTAGATTCTACACATAAGTGAAATCATATGGTATTTGTCTTTCTCTGACTTACACACTTGAACCCTATATACTTTTATTAAGCCATGTCACCCAATAAATTCAATAAATAAATAGACAAACACGAATGTTCCCCTCTGGTGGGGGTGTTGATGGGGGGTGCTATGCCTGTGTGGGGTCCGTGCAAAGTCTCCGCGCCTCCTCAGTGTGTGCTGCGTGCCTCGAATTGCTCTACAGAATGACGTCCACGGGAAAACCAGCACCAAACCGCGGGAAGGAGACCGCTGCACAAAACCTGCGGCGGTCACTCCCAGACTTGGGGGAGCACTTGCTCCCCGGGAAGCCTGTTCAGACGGGGGCCTTGGGGTCCCACCTTCAGAGGGGCAGGGCCAGAGGTCTGGGCTGGGACCCGAAGGTGTGCATTTTGGACAAGGTCCCACGTGATGCTGAAGTCGTGGCCCAGGGACCCAAGGGGAGGCCGCTCAAGCTTTGAGCTAGAATTTTCTTTGACTCTATAAAGTAAACAGAAGGGATGGCAATAAAGACTGTTTTCTGTCCCCCGTCCCCAGAACCCCACGTGTTCTTCGACATCTCCGGGTGTCCTGCAGACGAAACAGCCCCGGATTTGGCGTTCAGGGACTCTGCCCCCGGATCTGACAAAGTCGCCGTAATCTCGTGCGGCCGCTGGACTTCTCTGGGTTTCCATTTCTCCACGGCCACGTTAATTAGTATGTTTTGGCTTCAAACTAGCAATTAAAACAAAGTTATTTTGGAAGGCTGACAGGGGCCGGGAGACTCGAGGGGTAGCCGAGTAACAGGCGTGGGCCGTGGGGAGGGCGCGAGGCTCTCAGTTCCAGAGACCAGACAGCAGGCCCTGGGGCGAGCCTGTCTGCTCAATCCTTTCATTTCTCGGTTTCAGATTCCGCTTCCGGAGAGGGAGGGCCCGCCAGGCAGCCCCTTAGCTGGGGCAGGATGGGAGTGCTCAGGAGCACCAAGCCATATCTAATGAGGAAGATGTGATTTCTTGAAAGGAGACCAGAGTGAAATGATACTTACCCACCGCAGCTGTGCCGAGGGGCCGGGATGAGCATCAGCGCGCCTTCAAAGTCCCTTTGATACCTGACGATTCTGTAGTTCCCAGGGAGAGAGCATCTTTCTCAGCCAGGGGCAGCCACCATCGGAATGGACAGTCCCCGAGTCTGTAGACCTTCCTGCCTCAGTGACCTCACCCGCTAAGAAGCAGGACGGTTGGATGCACTCCTGCTATCGAAGGCTGGAAGGGCCATCACTTTTATTGATCTCAGGCCACCAAGTCTGGCACATCCATTGGTCTCAGGTACTATGATGAGTCTTGCTCCACCTGTTTCCTCATGGACTCTGCCCAGGGGACCTTTCCCAATGGGAGCTCCACCCATTTTCCAGGGGGTCTTGCTGGGTAAGTCAGTGCTGAGACCTGAGACCCATCTGCCTTCCAGGCAGGACGTCAGGGGAAGTCAGGAGCTTTCGTCAGCTTCCCATGCGCCAGACATCCTCGCCGGTCCGCACGGCCTGTGTGATCTGCACTCCGAGAGCCTTCGCCCTCTGCTTACAGACCACAGGGCCCTCCCGGTGTGCTGGACGTGCCTCCCGTGACGGCGTTTGCTCACGCCGTTCTCGCTGCGGGCACACGGGTCTAGCCTGGTGCCTCCTTCGGAGCTTAGCCAGATGGCTTTCCGTCCCTGGCTCCCCAGCTGGACGGAGCAGCCAGCAGTGGGTTTGTATCATCTTCTTTGCAGCGTGTGGTGATGGTGGCTTTAATATAATTTTCTCCCCTAATCGGCAAGCTGCAGGGGGACAGCTGCCATGTGGTGTTTGTATGTCTCTGGTGCCTACTAATCGTCCAGGACATAGTAGGCCCTCAAGACACATACATGAAATAGATGAACTAGGCAACTACATGCAGTTTGCGTAGCAAAGGCAGCTGAGTCCTCCAGGAAAGGGACCTGGAACCCAGAAGTTTTCCACCCGCCCAGCCTCAACATTCAGCCCAAACACGTGTGGCCATTGTAGCTCTACAGCCTCCTTTTTCCCCTTAAAGGTGGCTGATGCTCCACCCTGACTCCAAGACAGCAAAGTGTCAGGTTGGCCCAGTTTAGTTGGTTAAAAATCAGGCACACGCTCGTTATTAATTCCCTTTGTTCTCCCCTCGCTTCCTCTCCCCCACTCTCATAAACATTTTCAAAATCTATAAACTGTTAATGAAGGACAAATAAAGTGGGCAACTGCAAAAACTCAGCCTCTGAGACCCCTCTGGTCCAGCCCTCAGGTCCTGCTTACTAATCACTTGCAGGCTGCTTGGAAGCTGGAGCCCCCCAGAAAAGTCATTAGATCTGATGGGACGTTTTGATGAGGGACAGTCCTCAGCCACCCATCATTTGTGATGCGGCTTGGGGAGTACCACGGCCTTCTTCACTGACTTTCTTTCCCTCACTTGCTCCCAAAACCTGATCAAAAGTGTGACCCTGAACACAGCCCAGCTACTGTTTGTAGACCCAGCACCCGTCTTTGCCCACACGGCCCCTGGATTTAATCATCTATTCAACAGTCTCGCCACAGGTGAACAATTGAATCAGAGCGTTCTCGAAACAAATTAAATTTTCATGACACGGAGATGCGCCCCCAGATCAGACTAACAGGCCAGGGTGCTGACAGACGCAAGCTTCTGGAAACAAAGCGCTTCAAAGAGAGCCCTGTCCTGTAAAATTGAAACCTCATTAAATCGGTGCTTGATCCTGCTGCTTTGCCCATAGATCTGAGCCACTCAGGGGGACAGCGGAGTCTGTTTCGGAGAATTAACTAAGTGTCAGCTCCTTTTCAATGGCAGTGACTAATTTTTTTCGGTAACAAACGTTAGAGAGAAAGACACTCACCAAATCTGCTTGCTCTGGTTACGTTTGCACTGCCTGTTAACCCTGGGCACCGGCACCAAAGGCCAGACCCCTTAGAAATCAGCGCGGTTCTCTTTATTTTGGCCCCAGGGCGGGCCAGGCGGGGTGGGGGGTGGGGGGCTGTTGCAGTTACCGAGGGTCGGCGAGTGTTTTTTCTCCTATGGCCACGTATTCACCATCGATTCTGAATGGCCTTTTAAAGCGAGAAGGAAGCTCAGAGCTGTCCCCCGACACGCGTCCTCACTGACCTCCTCTCATGAGTACTAGGTGTCCATGCGGCCATCTGAGGCTCTCATGGTGAATCGGACAGGTCCCTGCCCGGTGCTGGCCACTGCCTCGTGGGGAAAGGGACCTGGGAACAGGTAATGACCACGTCATGGGATGAGGGCTCTCATGGGACAAGCCAAGTGCACCATAGAGGCACAGATTAGGGACACAGTGACTCATGTCTGGTTGGGGCCGTGCAGAGGTTGTAGGTCAGGGAAGGGGTGAGGCGTAAACTGGATCTTGAGGGCAAAGAGAAGCTGGCAAGGTCACGAAGGATGCGGCTTGTGCAAGGGCGTGGAGGCGCCAAATACTGTGTCATGCTTGCAGACTCGCGAGTCTGGTGTGGGGACGGGGCGGAGGGCGAGGAGAGCCGAGAGCGCGGGGCTTGGATGGGGAGGCTGCGGAGCGTGCACTGAATCGGCGGTAATGGGGTCTGGTGTACATTTCGACCTGTGCAGGGCTGGGCCAGCCTGCAGCTGGGGGTCAGGACATGGTCCCAAGGCACAGCCGGCAAGTCCCTGGGGCCCCAGCTCCCCCGCCATCGGATCCCGGCCACCAGGCTCCTTCCGTCCTGTTATCACGAGCAGGAGCACCAAGCCATTTATCTCCTCTTCAAGAGCCTTCTAAAAACAGACCGAGGGCCGCAGCAACTTCAGAGGGCAGCGCTGCCCCGGCGGCGGACAGCTCACGTCTCTGGCCAGAGCAGGGCCCGCAGGCGGGCAGGGGCCGAGCGCCTGCTATCAGGGAGCCCATAAAAGCAAAAAGGCTTTTCCCAGAACAGGGACATGTCTCCAAATTCCAAGAGCCCAGTCCTCGGGATCCAAGCCTCCTTGAGGAGCCCCTACTTCAGTGTAAAAGCTGAAGGCCAAGGTCAAGTGTTCGCGGATTGACTTCTGAGTCCACAGTATGAATGGGGGTTATGTGGTCACTGTCAGGGGTGCCACCCAAGGTCAGGACCAGGGGAGCCTAGTGGCTTCTGGGAGCAGCAGTCCCTGATCAACTCAGAAATGACTCCTTTGCCTGGGAAGCCATGCGTATCGGTTCTGGAAGGGAGGCCAGAAAAGAATGGGATTCTCTCTGCTGGAGGAGAATTCTTGATGCTCAGGGTTTGCCCGTGCTGGAACCTTCTGTGGTGCTAGCCAGGTTCTTTCTACCTGATACCGTTGGGGTTTCTGCCCTGAGCTGTGGGGTCCTTCCTGGATGTTCCTGGTTACTTCAGGGTTAATGGAAATAGCATCGAGATGGGAAGCAAGAGGACTGGGGCTGGCCCACCGGAGTTGACCTCCCTCCCAGCCCTGGCCCCTGAGTGTCGTACTGTGCTCCTGTGAAATCAGCCAGGTTAGCTCCTCTCCCGGAACCTCTTTCTTTCTTGTGACAGGGGCAAGGTGACATTGCCTCATCGACTCTCGTTATGGGGACGACATGGGACCTGGTCCCTGCAGTTACCCAGCTGAAGCCTGTTAGTAAGCCGTGGCCCTTTCTTTCATTGGCGGAATGCAAGTGCCTCTCCTATCGGGGCCTTCCGTTTAACGATGACTAGAATTCTTTCTAGAATCATAGCCCGTCCGGCGACAGGGTGCTGCACGGAATTCAAGGGACACCCTTATCCCACGTGGCTCTCATACACACCCACTGGCAGCCCCCTGAAATGGGGCAGGTAGGGGGCGGCCGTATGGACCAAGACGCTGACGTTCTCCCAGGTGCTTAGAATCAGTTTCACCTGTTTCTTCTTACTTTGTTCGAGGGGATGACTAGGAAATTTAAAATCCCCTGAGTGACTGTCATTGTGTCTCCGTGGGATGGCGCTCCCATGCCCTCTTACGTAGCCACTGGATGAGTGAGACCCGTCTGCAGCATCGTCAAGAATGCTGTCCGTCAACTTACCATTGAGCGATGAAGCACGTGGTACAGCTAAATGCTTCCTGTTACAGCGAGGAGGGTGAAGAGAAGCACCGGAACAGGTCCCGGGAGGGTGGGACCAGACGGTGAACCCAAACTCGGCCCCAGAGCCACGGTCACTAAGAAGGTGTGAGCTGCCGGAACGGTGACCCATCCTGGGGATGGATATGGGCCTGGGGAGGGGGCGAGGAGGTGGGAATTTGA
This sequence comes from Desmodus rotundus, assembly GCF_022682495.2. Classification (NCBI taxonomy): domain Eukaryota; kingdom Metazoa; phylum Chordata; class Mammalia; order Chiroptera; family Phyllostomidae; genus Desmodus; species Desmodus rotundus. Next base: position 155,788,951 of record NC_071392.1, on the reverse strand, counting down.
TCTTTGACTGTACTCTTTCTGTAGATTTTAAAATAATAAGCATGCATGCTTTCTGCCACGTCTTCCACAGAAATCGATTCTAGAACAGCCCGTCGTCCCCGATGGGTGGACACCAGTTCTGGAAATTGCATCAGGGTGGCTGCCGGCGGCTGGCCCTGCTCCCTGGGCTCCCCAGCACTGTCTTTTCCAGAAGGTTACTCCATGGAGGCAGCTTCCTACCCCGTTTGATAGATGTGTTGTCAATAGCTCAAGCCAACGGAAATAATAGCGGGAGAGACGTCTGCTCTGCCAAGAACTCGGGGCTGGAACGACACTGGTGGGCGTTTCCTGAAGCCGAAGGCAGGTTTCCTATAATTAGAAGCAATTTGCTAGAAAGTTTACCAGGCTCTTCCAAAGCATACAAGACGGCGAGTTGTTAAAGGTTTCTTTATTTTTCCTTTCCTTTCGTGACACGTTGCAGATGGGGAGCGTGGAGGACCCCCTTTTCCTGGGCTGGGGCCGCGCTGTGTTTTTTCAGAGGCGCGTGTCTCTGCCAGTCCGTGGAGTGGGAAGAAGACAAGCACGTTCTGTGTCATCGCAGGAAGGAGCAGATTCGGAATCATACTCTACACGTTTTGAAGTTTGAGGCCTTCCCAGCGGTCTCCACAGAGAGACCTCGGCTTCTCCCAAGCGGGATCCAGCAAGGGAAATGCACCCTGAGACCAGACTCATTGGATTTCCATTCCAGAGTGAAGCAAAGAGGAAACGCGGGCCGTATTTCCACAGAGTGCGGTTCCCATTTCGGGGTTCCGGCGACAGCCATGGAGGCCCACAGAGCAGGGCTGGGGGGACCAGCATCCATGAGCCCTGGGGCTTCCCCAGCCTCATGCCAGCCCCCAGCCCATTCTCGGCAGGGCAGCCCCCCTCCCGTCGCCCTGACCCTGAGCCCAACAGCCCTGCCACGGACACCATCACTGCTCTCCGTGTGCAGGTGACTGCGAGGCCCAGCAGGGCTGAGACACTTTCCCAGAGTCAGAGGCAACACTGGGAGGCAACGCAAGCCTGAGCGACTCCGGAGCCAGTGCCCCTTCCACTTGACCCATCTGCCAGGCTGTCGGGTGGGTCGTAAACCGGCCAGAGGCTGGCTCTCAACAGTGGGACAGGGGATTCGTAGATCCTCTGAGTGAGCGTGGCCTCTAAGAGAGGGAGTCGGGGCAGACTTGACCTCCCTCCTGGATCCAGGAGCCGGAGGTCTACAGCACTCGGAAAGCTGCTGCCCTGGGGGCTCCCCTCCAGCTCCCACTGCCCTCCGTGCACCGTGAAAGAAGCAGTGGGCAGCCAAGGTGTCCGGGGGCGGGGGGGGGCCCTGACTCAGGCCACCACTGTGCTGGGCCCTGCCTCCTGACCTCAGGCATGTCGTGCTCCAGAACCCTGGGAAGATGGCCGTCTGCCTCCTGCCCGCCCATCAGTCTTGGGGAGAGAGGGAAGGTGGGTACCTGGGACATGCAGTGTGTGTGGGGGTGTGTGTGGCTTGAATGAGAAGTGGGGTAGACCGAGAGGAGTCCTGGATATAAAGGGAAAATGAATGAATTAATCAGCCCATCCACCTATGCATCCATCATCCATCTATCAATCACCATTCATCATCCATCCACCACCCATCCATCCACCATCCATCCACCATCCATCCATCCACCATCCATCCATCCACCATCCATCCGTCTATCATCCATCCGTCCATCCACCATCCATCCATCTATCATCCACCCATCCATCCATCATCCATCCATTCATCCACCATCCATCCATCACCCATCCGTCTAACTATTCAGTAAGTGCTATTTCTGAGAAAGAACAGGCAATAATTGAGGTAATAGCTTTACAGCACCGGTGGCAAACACAAGGCCCACGGGCCGAATCCAGCCCTCCACCTTGTTTTATCCGGCTCGGCCCCTTGTTTCTACCCAGTGGCAGCGCCGAGCTCTGTTAACTAACTATTAAGTGTTAGTTAACTAACTGTTAAGGGGTAGTTACATTCATACAGTCCTAAAATGACATTCGGCCCTTTGAAGGCAACCGCCAGGCTAATGTGGCCCCTGGTGACAATGAGTTTGACACCCCTGCTTGACATGAAAACAGATTGTGTTAGGGTGATGAGCTAACAGGATTTTTTTTCCCACCCACTTTTTTTTTTTTTTTTAATCTGGCTGGAACCTTAAAGAAACTGAGGAAGATGGGCAGAAGACGCCGGGGCTCAGACACAGGACAACTTCTGCGTGGTCTCTCCCCTCATAGGCGAGGTCCACGAAGGTCGGATTCACAGAAGCAGAGAGCACAGGCGGGCGGGGTGACGCTGAATAACTGTAGTTGAGAACAATGCCTCTCGCACGTGAAACCTGCAGAGAGAAAGTGCACACCCGGGGGGCTCTGTGAGGTGAGGGGGAAGTCAGCGCGCTGGATTGGGGGTAACCTTTCACCAGGTGCCCGATATCACAACATCACGTCCTAATTAGAAGTCATGGTTATTTGTCCATCATACCGCAGCAAAGTCACGACAAAAAGAACAGCCATGGGCCACACTCTGGCTCTGCCCTGCACCCCCAGGGTGGGGGCTGTGCCCATTCTCCGCCGGTCTCTTCTGCCCTGAGAGGGGAGGGGTGTTTATTCCCTTGTTGGAGGCGAGGAATGGATGAGATTTTCAGACCAGAAAGTGCTGAGCCAGGCCTCTCTGTAGGAGGATTTCGGAAATATTTGTTAAAGGGATGAAGAAGGAGGAGCCTTTGGTGTGGATTATGGGGCCCCTGTTACCCTGAATGATGGATCCCAATTGATTCTGTAACCAAATGCCTCTTTTTTTTTCCTCCTGTGATTAGATAACAAGTGGATTATCCGTCCCTGGGATGGAGGCTGTTAGAAGCTGGCCTGTTGGACAGGAGGGGAAGGCGTTCCAGCCCCTCACCTTAAACCTCTTCATCAAACTGGGCACATTTTCCGCCGATGTGCCTTTGAAACTGAGCAAGTTCACTTGACCCGGGAGGTTAAGTGCTGCTGGGGCGCCGCTGAACACTTTGTCCGGGGAATGGAAAAGCTGGGCCGGCTGTGCATTCCTGCCAGGGCCTTAATCTGCTTACGAGATCTCCCTCCCTGCCCTGCCCCCCCAATCCTGGCTGGACATGGCTGCTTGGGCGCCCGGGGAAGGGCTCCTCTCCAGGGCTCAGCTGAGCTTCTTGGCCAGGAAGCTCGAGTCTTAAGTCTTTCGGGGCTCATAGGAGAACCAATTTAGCAGGCGAGGAATGTGACAAAGGTTGGAGGTATCCCACGGCAACTGGGTCCCCAGCTGTCCTGGGATGGCACCACTTCTGAACCTGGGTGGACTCCCAGCGGCCTTCCGGAAGCACACTGTGCCCCCTTAATCAGGAATCTGATGAATCGACCACCCCAACTGTGTCTCCTTGTGCAGCAAGGAGGCCGTGAACTCCTGCAGGCCTTTCTACTGTGAGTCTTTTCTTTTACAAGTGTGTATTCTTGGGTAATTAAGTAAAAAATAAATGCATTTTGCCCTGGCCAGGGTGGCTCAGTGGGTTGGAGTGTCACCCTGTAGACCAAAAGGTCTCGGGTTCGATTCCCGGTCAGGGCGCCTGCTGGGGTTATGGGTTCGGTTCTCGGTTAAGGATGTGCGAGAGGCAACCAATCCACTTTCCTCTCTCACATCAGTGTTTTTTCCCCCTCCCTTCCCCTATCTAAAATCAGTAAACCTGTCCTCGGGTGAGGATAAAATATTAATAATAATTAAATAAATAATGCATTTTGTTTAAAAAAAGACAGCAACACAATGGGGCGCAGGCGTTTCTGGGGAGACTGGGATGGAGCATACAAGAAGTCTCCCTTTATCCCTCACCTTCACTCTTCTGTCCTTTCTTTTTTTTTAATTATTTGTTAGAGATTTAATGTATTTATTTTTAGAGAGGGGAGGGAGAAAGAGAGGGAGAGAAACTTCAGTGTGTGGTTGCCTCTTGTATGCCCCCTACTGGGAACCTGGCCTGCAACCCAGGCATGCGCCCTCACCGGGAGTCCAACCGGCAACCCTTTAGTTTGCAGGCCGGCACTCAATCCACTGAGCCATACCAGCCGGGGCTCTCCCTCCCTTTCTGGGCTTAAGTTTCCACACCTGTAAATAAGGGTGAGTCAGAAGGCTCACCTCCCTGGGTCATCGTAAAGGATGGATAAAAGCCTCATATAAACTCTAAAGCGCTGGACACATCAATCAGAATGGCATTGAAAGGAAACTTCTAGAAGAACAAAAATCATTTGATTTTCCTGCCGGAGGGGATTGGGTCTGTTCCGCCCACCGCCGTTCCAAGGAGCCAGAGGCCCAGGGCTCTAATGCTTTCTTGGCAAGAAAAGAACAAAGCCCCGCTGAATGAAGCACATGCTAACACACCTCTCCGGGTTATTATATCAGGCGAGAAATGCTCTCAGCTGAAGCTGTCTCAATAAATTACGGGCAGTCCGAGGGCGAGGAAATTGAGCTGTGAATGCATTTATATAAGGTATTTATATGTCAGGCTCTGCTCCTGCTCTGTATATTTTTCTGGCTTTCAGACATAAGCTATTCCACCAGATTCTGCTTCCCTCGCGAGGCAGTTGTGCAGGTTAGGAAAAGGCCCCAGACAAATTTCCAAATGGAATATAAATTCTTCTGTGAGAAAAAAAATTATACAAGACTCGCTAGTGTGAGGTACACATTCAGGGACATAATTCTTGAAGGTAAATTGTGAAATACTTGAATGCAGCCTTGGGATGCTCTTCTCTCGCTACCTGGTAAACTCCTACACACACGTCAAAGCCCGGATCAAAGTCGCCCTTGTCTGTGAACCCTCGTGACCTGCTGCTAATGCTAGTGGACCCCCCCTCAGTGCTCGGACCACCCTGCATGTCTCTCTCTGTCACTGCACATGGCACCCTGGATTTGTCCTTGTCTCTCTCAGCAGACGTTAGGCAGGAGCCACGTGTGGTCTCTGTGGGTGCCGCAGAGCCCAGCCCAGGGCTGCGCACGGTGCAGGTGCAGAGAGTTTAGTGAGTGGCGCACCTGCACCCACTGTCCCACACAGGTGAGCGCGAGGGTGTGGAGGGATGTGGCGCAGGGGACTGTGCTGGAAGGGGTCAGTGGGCCTCGGGGTGGCTGGTAACCTCGCGCGAAGGGCCAGCAGCCACTGCTTTTACTGGATACACAATACTGAGAAACAACCTACTACGTGCCGTGGGTGTGGGGGTGTGACCTCACTGGGTGTGTAGTCAGCGAGTAAGGCAGGAGGAGAAACAGCTGACACGGGGCAAAGCCCTGAAGTCCCCATAAATAAAAGCTTAAAAAACGGCTCTGTGTGCACAGCCTCATCGCTGACGGCCTCCTCCCCCTGGGTTTGTGTTGCTGGCCCTCAGTTCTCTGCCTGCCCCGCCCCCCCAGAAGCAGGGCACCTTCTCGCCTGCCTCCAGGGCCGTTTTCTTTAGAAAGCTGGGTCCCAGCGCAGCGGAATAAGGTGCTCTCTCCATCGGTTCTGGGCACGCACATGGGCCGAGTCTGGTGCTGGTGCCCCCTGCCCAGGGAGCAGGGTGTGACCCCTCGGGCTCAAGGTACAGGCAGTAGTTCTGCATTTATTGATTTATCTGCTCACAGAAAAAGTTCTGTTAAACACCGTCATTCATCAAAATGCATAGGACACACCAGCCTTTGCAAGTGACAGAAACTTCTCCCGAAGTCGCTTAAGTAAAAGAGGAAAACTCTGTCTCATTCTTCCGATGGCACTGGTGGTATAATAAAATCGGCTCGCATCCTATGGTTTTGGGTCGCATGGGCTCAGCTGTGGGTGCCTGGACCGTGGCCTAGTGACTGGGGTCCTGGGCGAGGTGTTGTTCCAGTCTCTTCGCTGGCGTTAAACACGAGGGTGAAGACAGTGCAGATCGCAAGGGTTTTCTAAAGCTCGAGTGGGAACTAACGAGTGGGACGTGCTTGCCTCCGATCTGGCCCGCGGCACGCACTGAGTCCACGTTACACGTCCCGGTGGCGTAATGGCCCTCTGCACAGTGCTCGGTGCAAAGCTGGCTCACAGTAGGTGTTCAGTGAGACTGGCTCAGGGCGAGGGGCTGTCTCTGCGAGATGCTGGAAGGGGCTGGCGCAGGGGCCCCTGAACCCAGCCGGGCAGGCGGGGAGCTGTCTCCATCCGGGCAGGCTCTGCGCCCCCAGGCCTAGGCCCAGCAGCTAATGAGCGGAATGCTGACATGCCAGGGAGTTCATTCTGGACGAGAATTAAACTAAAGCCCGTTCGAAGAAAGGGCTTCAGTCGACTTGTTTGTTCCCCGTGGAATGACGGAATTGCTAAGCAGCGGGGATGGCTCGGACTTCCCTTCCTCGGGGTGTGTGGGCCCAGAAAGAATGCTCGACAGCCCATACCAGGGGGCAGTTGTGTGGTGCTAATGAGCAGCCAGGCCTGCAGGAAGGGACCCCCTCTGGGCGCCCCACGCCCACGGGCCTGAGCGACGTCCCTTTGCCAGGCCCCTGATGCCTGTGGCCCCTCACACCCTGAGATGCTGAGACGGACTGGAAAAGGACCTGCCTGAGGTCGGGGTCGGTTTCCAATGAGGGCCTGCTGGGTGCCAAGGCCAGGTTCTTCCACCGGCAAACCGCCGCCAAGAGGCCGGCTGGGGTGAGTGACTTGTAGAGTCGTTGGGCGTGGGGGCTGCAACGTCCTAGCCGTGGGACCTGGAGAGCCCGACGGTCCCTGTCTGTGATGTGGGAACACTCACGCCTGTTTCAAAGGATCGGGGCAGGGTTCCTTGGCAGGAGGGGCTGTGTATGACGGCGATACTCCGAAAATTCTAACTTCCCTGTACTCCCGGGCAAAGACAACTTTCTTTGGAATTCCCAGAGGGACGGGGTAGCCGAGGGGGAGGGTAGAGAATTAACCTTGAAGGTGGCGGGGTGCACGGGGGCAGCTGGTCCTTGCTGGGCATCTAAGGAGGGCTTAGTGAAATCTTGGCTTAGGAGACATAACAGCCAGGTGAGACAGGGAGCCCCTAGCCTGTGATCTGAGGCTTCACCCCGGTTTCCGGGGGACCAGGACATCTCTGTGCCCCCAGGTCCTGACAGGCATAGGGACGCCTTCACATGTCAATGGCCTTGCACTCATTGGCTGGCTCCTGTCTGTGCCCTGCCCGAAGGTCGCACCCTCAGCCCTGGTGCATCAGGACGACGCTCTAACCAACCACGCTGCCCGGCCGGGGCGGGCATGTGTTTCTAAATTGAAAGCTTCGGGGCTGCGAGCAGAGAGCCCAGAGTCCTGGGCAACCTCTCACAGGGTGACCTCAGTGCTGGGCCCCAGACTGCGGGAGAGGAAGGTTGGGGGTCTGTGGTGGGCGGGCGGACACCGGCCAGGACACAGTCGCTCATCCCGGGTCGGGGGAGGGAGAGTTTAATCTTCTTCAGGAAATCCTCAGGGTGTAAAAAGTCAGGCCCGATATTATAAAAGCCTGCCGAGCGGTTTCAATGGGAGCGGACGTATATCGGGAGTGTTTTCTAGCCCCAATTCTCCCACTATAGAAGTGACCGGGGTCTAAGAAACGCCCAGCACACATCTAGCGTCTCTAATATGTGGCCGCCTTTTAGCCTCCGGAGAAGGACAGGTATTCATTTTCATAAATTACTTTTTAACTATTTTTTTTCAAAGGGGGGGTGGTGAAAGAGAACAGAGACAAAACAGATGCCTGAAGCCTTTGATCAGCCCCACTGCAGACAAGCAGGCTGCCCACTAGCACCTCCGCAGCCACCGCTTGCCAGGAACAAAATGAATGGGCTTAACTCGGCAATTACGGTGCCTGCTGAAGACCTGTCATCGCAGCCGGGGACCCATGCCGACCAGCTCGGCCGCCCCCAGAATTACAACCAGCGGGCCCGAAAGTTAAACGCCCCCTGTGGCTGGCGGCCTCCAGGGGCCCAGAAGCTCTGGGCCAGCCCCCCACCCCGACCCGGTCCCCTGCCCTGGTCCCCCCAGCCCTGTCATTATAAATAGAGAAAACGAAGACCGTGTTCGCTGGCTGGCCCGAGCAGGAGGCAATGGGCTTATCTCAGGCCCGGGAGCCGAGGAATGCGGCGGAAGGGAGGGGAGCGGGGGAGGCTGAAGGTCGGGTTTCTGGATCGTCCTGTCCAGAACAGACGGCCTTCCGGATGCTACGGGCCCCTTCCTGCGTCCGCTGAGAGCACGCAGGCTGGCCCTCGGGGTGTTGGCGTGGGGTGTTACCGGCTCTTCTCGAAGGGCACAGAGGAGGCGGGTGTGGACTCAGGCCCCATCCTCAGGCTCTGCCTGAGGTCACTTGCGTGCTTTGCCCTCCCGGGATGGCAGCCCCAGGGGTCACCACTCTCCATTCCTGCAGCTTTTTCATCCCGCCCACCCTCGTTAGCAGAAATTCTTTTATTTTAAGAACAAGGACAGGGACACTGGGGAACCATTGCAGGGCCTTGCCGAAGTTCTTCTGACATTTGCTCATTGTTTTATTACATTTCTGATTCTGTCGTCTCCCACGTATCAGGGCGATGGGGCAGTTCCAGCCGCTCATTCGTCCGCTCGTTTACATGAACAGTTACTAACACCTCCCGAGCGACAGACACTCATTGAGCACCTTCTGGGTGCAACGCGCCCTGCCAGGCAATCACCCATCGGGCTGTCCCTGATCCATCAGCGCCAGCGCATGCCGCCTGCTGCCTGCCTGCTGCCTGCCGGGGGCACAGAGCCTGGGTTTACGCTGCAGACCCAACCAACCACACGCTGCTGGTCTTGCAGAGCTGGGGGCAGGCCAGGGAACGCTGACATGGACCAAATAGAAAAAAGCAAGCTGCAGCCACCACCTTCTGATAGTTCATGGAAAGTGTCAACTTGACCTGACCGTGGGGGGCCCCAGGTGTTTGGTTACACCCGATTTCTCGGTGTGTCTGTGAAGGTGCTTTGGAATGGGACTAGCATTCGAATCGGGGGACACGGACTGCACTCCCCAGTGTGGGGGAGACCCATCCAATCAGGTGGAGGCCTGAATAAGAAGGCAGAGGAAGGCATCTGCCTGGCAGCTGAGCTGAGACTGCAATCTTCTCCCGCCCTCAGGCTGAAACTGCACCACCGGCTTTCCCAGGTCTCCAGATCGCCAGCGACAGGTCACGGGACTCGTCGATAACTGCGTGAGTCAGTGCTGTACAATGCGTCTCTTTATATGTGTGCAAGTGGGGTGTGTATGTGTGTGTGTGTGTGTGTGTTCTGTTTCTATCGCTTCTGCTTGCCAAAGAACCCTGGATAATGCCAACTCTGAGGACAGCCAGGAGCAAAAGACACACAGAGCTTTTGAAAGCTTGTGGTGGGAGGATCCAGCCAGCCCAGGGGGTCCAGGGAGGCTTCTGCAGGAAGTGCAAATGGAGCTGAGTACAGATGGCCAGTGGTTAAGTAGGCACAGAGGGTGAGGGAAGGGCATCTGGGCAGAGAATAGCGTGTGCAGAGGCCCTGGGGTAGGCGGCAGGTGGGTGTGAGATCCTGGAAGAAGCCTTGGGCGGCTGGAGTGCAGGGGGCTGCAGGCCCGTGCAGAATGAGGCCGGAGACGTCCGTGGAGACCAAGGTCACGCCGGACCTCACCAGCTACATTGAGGAGCTGCTTCTCAATGTCATCGTCCTGGCTGCACTGCTTGTCACTTCAATGTTGTTGCCACCGTTTTTCAGAAGACACAAATTAGGCCCAAAGATGTATATTCCTTCATCCACAGGTAATGGCATCCCGTGTCCGCCATTACCATTAGGGAGTGCCTACTGTGCGCCAGGCGCTGTCCAGGGTACTGGGGAGACGGCTGTGAGTGGGACAGGCTGGGCCTCGCGGCTGGAGAGCTACAGGCACGCACACCCACTCGAGTGCTAGGGGCAGGATGGGGACTTGGCTGCACCTGTCCTGAAGGCTTTGCTGCTCACCCACGTCACAGCTTCCTGGGCCCCACGTGGGGACCAGAGAGGTCCAGCACCTTCCCCTTCGAGTGCTGACAGTCTGGGAGAGAACAAAGGAGCCCAGTGCTTTGCCCCTGTGGTTTGTTCACTGGGGCCAGCCCCCGCCCCCAGCCCCCAAGTGGTGTCACAGCCAAATCCCAAATCTTTAACGAGGGAGGCTGACATGGAGGAGCGGGGCTGTGGCCCTGGCCGGGAAGTGACAAAGGGAAGCTCTTTCTACCTTCAGCTGTTGGGCTAAATCATGACCACCCTCCACCCCATTTCCAGTTTTGCAGATTAAAAATGGTCACACATTCTTTGCTGCTCTTCACAAAGCAGAGGCTACTTGCCCTCTTCCTGCCTCTGGGCTGTCCTTGTGACTGACTTTGGCCAGTGCGGTCCAGGTGGCCGGGGTGACCGGTGCCAGCCTTGTCCCCATGCTCTGGGACGCAGCACCTTGGGGTGAAGAGGCTCAGGCTGACCACTGGGTGGTGGGACATGACACAGAGGTGGGAGCAGGACCCCGGGGGCCCCATGGGCACCCCGGCCAGGCCAGCAGAGGAGGTGCCCACACACTCGTGAGAAAGAGCCGATTAGTGTGTTTCCACCACCGAGTTTTGGGGCGGTTTGTTGTCTGTCAAGAGACTACGAGCGTGCCGGGGAGAAATGTAATGAGTGATCTGTGGATGGGAGACAAGTTGCTCTCACTCAGCACCCCCCACCCCATCCTTCCACGGAGCTGGCTCACCGGCCGGGCGGGAAGGAGAACGGAAGGGGAGACCTGGCCCAGCTGCTACTTCCATCACCCTGTGTACTGCTGGGGTTTTTTCTGTCGCACACACGGTCTCACAAGAGTTAGCGACACTTTAAAATAAACACCAGTCCCCAACCCCAGGGCCGCCACGCCCCCCCCCCCCCCCCCCCCGTGTCTGCCAGGACCCCTCCCGGCGGGGTGTGGCAAAGGCACCCAGATTCTAAAAGCAAACCACTGTGAACTGTTCTCATTCTGGGGAAGGAAAGGGATTTTGTAGAGAAAGCCGCCCGCCCCTCCTGTGTTTTGGCAGCAAAACTGGAAACACCTCGGCCCTCATCTCTTGGCAAACACGGAAGCTCGGTTGTCGCCCCCTGTCACACCGTCCCCAAGTTAATCCCTCATCGATGACAGTCTGTGCATGTTCCCCCCTCTTCTTCCAGCGAACCCACCGGGCTGCGTCCTTGTTCAGGAGACTCCAGTTTCTGCTACGCACAGGTGTTCCTCTGGCCCGTGCGAGAAGCGGGGACAGGAGAGGCACAGCTGGGACAGCAGGTCATCACGGGCACAGTGAGCAGTGCCACTGCCGCAGGAGGGTGGCTTCATGGGGACGATGGAAACTGGTGAGTCCAGGGACAGTCCTGGCCACTCCTGCCTTTGTGCCAGAACAAAAAAGCTGCAATAAAGCTGCGACGATTCCTTCTGGAGTGCCCGTGTGAGGCTAACAGTCACAGGGGCCATGAGTGGGCTGAGCAAAGGGCAAGGCCCTTTGACCAATAGCTTGGGCAGGAAAACCACCTGGGGCACGCAGGAGGCTCCACAACGAAAGAAGAAAGGAGAGAAGAAGGAGGAAAAGGAAACAGGGCCGAAGGGAGGGAATGGGGAGAGAGTGGGAGAAAGAAAGGCTGGTGGGGACCACGTACTAGGTCAGATGCATCACTAAGCAGCCCAATGAGCTTCCAGTGAGGTGTCTCCACCTGCTTTTGCAGGTGAAGGAAGCGGCTACTCAGGCAAGACCGCCCGTCTATGCAGGTAGAATGAAGCTCTGAATTCAGAACCAGCGACTCCAAACGGAACATTCTGCTGGCTACCACGACGGCAGCAGAGATATCTGCCTAGTTAGTGACATGTTACTCGGCCAGAAAATGACCCAGACTTCCCGAGGCCTGACCTTTGCCGTGACCGCATCTCAGCTGGGTTGGCCGGCCCTTCCAGGCACACACAGACTTCCAGGGGCCCTCAGCGTTCCACAAGTCCTCTCGTCTTCTGCTCCAGCCGCCTCTCCAGGCCCACCGTCACCAAGTTGTGACAGAGCCCTGGCCCCACACTGGCTCCGTGGGGGCTCCACAGGGAGCCCTGGGACAGAGCAGTCCCTCAGCTCTGTCACCAGTCCCTGGGGGCTCAGGGCAGGGTGCGGGGCTGAGTGGGCAGGAGGTACTCCATGCAAGCCCAGGGGACCCTGCCCTGCCTTCCCCAGCCTCCGTGGGCAAAGCCACTTCGTCATCCTCCTCCAGTCCCAAGCAATGAACTGAAAACCTCACAAAACTGACCCCTGGTAACGTGCCCAGACCCTTCCCAACAGGCCCAGGCTTGTCTGGGCTTCGGGGTGCACTCCCTGTGCTCCAGTTCTGTTCAGGGAGCTATTTCCCACCTACTCCCTCACGTGAGCTTCAGAGTAATCCCATGAGGCCGGCAGGAAGCCTACTTCTTTCTCCTTTGCAAACAGGGAGGTCGAGAGGGGCCCCTTGGTGGGGAGGTGGGGACGGGGGCTCAGGATTGGTCCCCCAATTGGGCTGTGGTCACCAGCACAAGTCGACAGTCAGGGAACTGTTCCAAGCCCCTCAGCAAGTGCCTCGACTTCCCCCAGCCTCAGTCTTCCCATCTGTAGACAGGGTGGAAACCCTGCCTGCCTCTCGGCTGCGGTGAGGCCCCAGCGGGACAAAGCACGGTCCCGGGGGCCCTATACTGCCACCTGCCGGCAGCTGGGTGCACTGGTGGGCCCAACCGAAACACAAAGCTTTGAAGGGCCGGCCACTCATTCTTCGTTAGAGAAAATGCTCCATGACCGAACTTGACCCCTTTGCTGTAAAAGTGGGTGTAAAACAGAGATCTTATTCCAGGGGTTCTCACAAAGGATGAGACAAGGATGAACTGATGGTTTCTTTGCGAACGAGGACAAGCTAATCAGTCATCATCATAATCGCCATCCTGGAGCCCTCCAACTCGTAGGGAAGGTTCTCCCAAACGCAGAAGGAAAACAGACCCGGCCCCAGGAGGGAGCTCCCATTTTACAGCTGGGGGAACAGGCTCAGAGGCGCTCAGAGCCCATGCTCGCTGGGAGCAGATAACCGGCCTCTCTGATCATCCTCCACGGGGCTTGTATTAAAAACTGAGGCACGGGCCCTGGCTGGGGTGGCTCAGTGGATTGAGTGCCTGCCCACAAACGAAAGGGTTTCAGGTTGGATTCCCAGTCAGGGTACATGCCTGGTTGCAGGCCAGGTCCCCAGTAGGGGGCGCCTGAGAGGCAACCACACGCTGATGTTTCTTTCCTCTTTCTCCCTCCCTTCCCCTCTCTCTAAAAATAAATAAATAAAATCTTAAAAAGAAAAAAACACTGAGGGGCAGGTTGGTAAGAGGTCAGAGAAACAAATGGTCCAGGGGTGACCTTGTTTGAGAAACTCTCCAAATGCGAGGCCAGGTGGAGGCCCCTCAGATGGGACTGTGCTGGTAAGGACCACAGGGTCCTTGAAAACAGGGACAGGTCTGAGCCTCACCAGGCCAGTTATAACCAGGGCCGCCCGCCAACCATCCCCCAGGCCTGCGGAGACCCGACCCACGGATCCTCACCGGTCCCAGGTGGGTTAACTAACACAGCTGCTGCCTGGATGGCGGCTTCTCTGTCGGACAATGGCGCCCTCTGTCGGCCGCTCAACGCAACAACCATCAGTCGCAATTACAAAGCTGCGCGGCCTGGGAAGTGCCAAGTGTAATTATCTTAATAGTTCTTAGACTTTGGGTTTCATCCCTGAAAACACTTTTTGTAATTTTATTTGTTATTTATTAGTTTTTGTTAATGTACAGTTTTGATTATTATTGTTGTATATGTCTGTTAAATTGATCACTATTTACTGGATTAGAAATTAAAATGGATACGCTTATCAAATATTTTAACTCATTTTAAGACCATTACACTTAACATATTTCTATGAAAAATAGTTGTATTTTTTGAAACAAAAAACATTTAGGGGAAGAGTGGCATCGTTTCGTCTGGGCAAATCTCTTCCATGTCGGGCCTAACAGAGACAGCTGGGTCTGCGCGTCTGCCTCACACACTCGTCTGCTGAGAGGGACCCGCTGAAGAACAGAAAGACAATCTGCTGTCTCCAAAATATGCAGTTGGACGAGGGAGGAGCACTTAATAGCCTTTTTCAGACCGTTGTGAATATTCTTCTGTGCTGTAAGGCCCCAAGTGGACAAACGGTCTTTTCTCAAAGGTTAGCGGCCATCTGAAACCTGAAAACACACCAGGGAATCTTTCCCCTTCTGTTACACTAAAATCCATTGTTCTCCCTCAGATGGCTCCACACTCAGGCCTGGCTGTGAACATCACACGTTCATCATTGGGGAAACGTTAGTTCAGAATTACGCGGGTCTTTCAAATCTTGGTGCAATTTCACTTAAAAAAATATCAGAAGGTCACGTTTGCTAACATTACCAGATGTCTTATCAAAAGTGTTTAATTATTGGAAAACTTTCAACCTCCTGGTGGTAGATATAAAATGTCCCCAATTCTGATTTTCTCTGGCAAGATCAAATTTCCTCTTTGGTAACAAATATGGTCATTTCCCCCCTCAAAGTGACAAGCTCACTAGATGTGCTTTCAAGAAAATGTCTACCAAACACCGGAGTCTGAAGCTGGGCCTTCAGATGGAACAGTTGTCAGTGGAAAAGTGATGGTTTGGCTCAAAAACTTGCACAGCTGCTTGTCCTCCACACGGCTCTGCCTGAGTGGAGGGGACGGTCCCACCCATGCCTGCTTCCCACGCCGTCACACGGAGTACAAAGAAGTTGTTTTACAAGGGTCGAGACGTAATAAAATCCATAATGTATACTTCATCCAGGACATTCTTAAGTGAAACAGTTTTTGGTGTTTTTTAGAATTTTTATTTATTTTTATTTTATTATTATTATTATTATTATTATTATTATTTTGCTTTTGTACTGTGGGCGCGTGGTGGCAGCCGACACAATGATGGGGACGGCGGTTTGGGGCCGCTCCCTGGGTCCCTGCGGCAGCCCCGACGGTTTCGGCCTGTACCATCCCTGGTACAGGCGTCAACGCGGCGAGACAGGCAAACAATATCTTAGCTTCATCATGCAAGGAGTTTGAACTCTGCAGCCTCTTGAAAAGAAGATGGGGCGCTCGTGGGGCAGCAGACCACGCCGTCAGAACTGCTATAAGGCACCCCTACAACGGAGTCAAGAAGTGGGAGCAGCAGGGGCATGGGGGGCGGGGCCAGGTCTTCCTCTGCCTTCCCGCAGCAGACAGCAGGGAGGCCTGTGAGCTGATGGAAAATATTTATCGGTCTCTGCCCCACCTCCCCGCCCCGCCCCGGTTCCTGACACCAGCTCCTGAAACCCCTGTAATCTCTTGTTCTAACAGGTGACCCTTGGGCGGGGTCCCTGATGGTGGCTGGTCAGCAGAGAGACTGGGCCATGATTAGAAGCTTGGAATCTCCACCCTGCCTTCCCCATTCTCCAGACAGGCGGGGAGGGCTGAAAATGGAGTTCAGGACTGATCACCGGAGTGGTGACCGCATGGGGGTGCGGGGAGAGGGACGCCCTGGGGCGGCGTGGAAGCTCCGCCCCCAGAGGCCACTTGTTAAACCTTTTATCAGCAGGTCGCTGCCTCAAAGGGCCGGAAAGGGGAGCAGCCACGGTCTCCAGAAGCCCCCGCTCAAACACCTGCTTACTCCCCGCACCAGGCAGCGCCTGGACGCTGGTTAATTTTCTAGTACCCAGGAGACCTTTCAGCTCCGATTATCCGGGACCTCTGGCTCCTCCCACAAAACACTATCCACCTACTGCCGCAGCTGAGCCAAAGCACGAGGGGCTATGCTGCATCTTCACCACTGGAGGGCGGTGTTGCTACAGCCAAGGCGTCCGACAGCCTTGAGGAGCCTTGGGGCTCCCAAGCTGTGCATTAAGCAAGCAGCTTCTCAGCCCCTCGAGGCCAAGGGACCCTCCCCTGAGGGTATCAAATGAGGACCCAAACTTTTTGTATCCCTTAAACCCAGAGCATTGATTTCATATTGGAAATAAGAATAGCCACTCAGCATGTTACCATTTAAGCCATTAGGCTCCACTTCCAAGCCCTGGGACAAGCCACTGTCGCTGTGAGCCTCCTTTCCTCGCTATAAAGCAAGCGGGACGACAGTGGTGACTTCAGAGGGCTTTGGGACGACGAAATGACATGCTAGGTAAAGAGCTTGGCCTGGCGCCTGGCACAAGGTGAGCTCAGAGACGTCAGCTACTGTCACTGTTACAGTTTACAGGGGTTCTGGGGGGCCTCATCCCGATCTTGAGCTGAGCTTCGGAACTGTGGGCTATTATTCTGCATTTTATGGAGTATAACACTGAGAGATGTAGAAAGGACGTGACTGTCCCAAGGCTGCACAGTGAGTGGTGGACAAGCAGGGAGTCGAATCTGGTCCACAAGAAGCTACAAGCCTCCTTTCCTGCTCAGCACAGTGCAGCAGAGGCCACAGAGAGAGGAGAGCCCGCAGCCTGCTCCCTCGCCCCACCCGCGGCCCTGCCTCCTCCTGGGGGCTGGAAGGCCCAGGGTGGGGGCGGGGACTGGGCTCAACGTTCCCCAGTCTGAGCCTGATGCCTTCTTTGGGAAATGAGACCCGCCCTCACAGCGTTATTGGCAGGTTCGGCGCCCGTGAGGGTGGAGTGCTTCAGGAGAAAGGGGCGGTCAGCTGTGTCTTCATTGAACTCACTGTGATTGTGCTCCAAACGTTTGTAAGGCCCCGGGAATAGTGCAGGGCAAACCCCCAGGCTTTGCCCTTATGGGCTCGCAGCCTGGGGAGGGTGGGCGGGGCTTCAGGTTCCTCCTCTGGGCGCAAGCATCGCTGCCTGGAATTTACTGCGGTAGGCAAGGCACCTCTCAACACCCCCTCCTCCCGTCCTCCCCATCGCAGACACCTGTGTTGACATCCTGACTCTCACTACCTCGGAATGTGACTCTATTTGGGATAGGGTCTTTAGAGAGAGAATTAAGTTAAAAATAGGCCATTAAGGCGGGCCCTAAACCAATATGATGGGCCCCTTTATAACAAGAGGAAATCAGACGCAGACCCACAGAAGGAAGGCCATGGGAACACGCAGGGAGAGGACAGCCACCTGCGAGCCAAGGAGCGAGGCCTCAGAAGAAACCCAGCCCGCCAACATCTTTGTCCAGGGTCTCCGCCAGCCTAGGCGGAGCTGGAACGGCAAACAAAGGGGCTGCTCCTGTCCTGGAGCGGCCGCAGCTGCCGCCAGGGGGCAGCGTGCGCTCGCGGGCTCCACGCGCCTTTGTCCCAGCGAGCGCCCTGCGCGACCCTCCCCAGGCCCTGCGCTCACCCCGCTCGCCGGACAGCACCCGCACGCCTGTCCCGCGGTCCCTGGCAGACCCCTGCCCTCCCTCCCAGCTTCCCGCACATTGGATAGCTTCTCATCCCTCCCGGCCTGGCTCCAAGATCTTTACGCCGGTTCCCGCTTCACGGAGCCTTCCCGTGTCACCCGCACACACGGATGGAGGCTCCACGGCCATAGCCCTTTATCAGCCCCCACTGCGGTGACAGCCCCTTCCTGAGGTCCATGCTGGGAGGATGGAGAGCCAGCGTCTCCGTTCCGGCCATAGTGAGCCCAGAGGCCCTTCCTCCGCAAAAATCCGGAGGCTGCGAGGGCTCCTGGACCCCTCGAGAGCAGCCAGGGCCTGTTTCTGTCCCCGCGCTGCCCACACGGGGCGGTGAAGGTCTGTTTTGGGGCAGAGACCCCCTCGGCCAGTCCCATGTCCGAGTGGCCCCTTTGCTCCCGCCCAACTTGGCTCCTGATGGTCAAGCTCCATGGGGGGTCACTGGGGTGCGCTGGCATGGGGGGGGGACCCTCGCTGCTGCCCGTCCTCCTGCAGTTGGCGTTTCTCCTGGTGGAAGGGGTTCCCTGGGCCAAGAGTCCTTTACATACCTCAGGGGAGCCCCACACTGGAAGGAAGGTCACTAGGCAATCAACAGAGCCGGCCCCCCAACGCAGGCAGGCAGTCTCCAAGGGTGCGCCAAATCGGAGTCCACTTCCACCCCACCGTCCCCACCGGCCCCATTATCCCCATGGGGGCAGGTGAGGACTCCCAGGCTCAGACTGGCGGCCAGCATGGAAAAGAAGGAACATTTCCAATAGGGGTAAATCAAGAAGTCTACCTCTGTGTATTTGGTTAGGTCTCACAAACAAGAAATGACACCTATTTGTATTGTAAATACTTTGCATGTTTTACTGACAGAAAGAACTAAAAGAGTCAGTCCACTTCATAAAAAGTATCTCGGGTGCGAACCACACGGAAAGGAAGATGACAGAAGAAGGGCTTGGGGCTTTTCTGCTGCTGTTCCCCGGGGTGGGGTGGCCTTGCTGGCTGCCGCCCAGAGGGGAAATTCCGGGCGGAGGCAGCCAGGAGCCTGGGCTGCCAAGGGGAGACTGCACTGACCATGGATCTGGAGCCCTAGGGATGCTTCTTGTCGGGATGATCCTGTCCAGCGTGGAGATGGGTGTGGGGTCAAGTCACGGGGACTCTGAATGCTGGACCCTGAACTTGGATTTTGTCCTGGGGGCCATGGTGGGTTTGGAGGGCACAGCTCGGATTTGCATTTCAGGGAAGGTGGGAGGAATGAATGGGAGGGTGAGCCTGGAGGCCGGGTGAGAGGAGGTGGGGGGGTGGGCAGAAGCTGAGCCTGGCCACGGACCAAGGAGCTGCCTGGTGTCCCCTTGTGCTCCTATTACAGGTCATGGGTCACAGTGTGCTCCGCCCCTAAAAACCCAACTCCCTGCTCCCTGCGATTCGGGGCGACCTCACCCAGCTTGCTCTCAAATCCCAACTCCCACCCCTTCCTATTCATTTTCTATAAAACACCAGGATTTATTGTTTTTTAAAAGATTTTGTTTATTTTTAGAGACAGGGAAGGGAAGGAGGAAGAGAGGAGAGAAACATCAATGTGTGATTGCCTCTCGAACACCCCCTACTGGAAACCAGGTGCACCCCAGGCATGTGTCCTAACTGGGAATTGAACTAGCAACCCTTTAGTCTGCAGCCTGTGCTCAATCCACTGAGCTACACCAGCCAGGGTTGAAACACCAGGATATAAACATTACGTTCTCAAGGAGGTTGTTAGAGCCTTTGGTTCACAGCCTGTGCTCAATGTACTGAGCTACGCCAGCCAGGGCTAAAACACCAGGATTTAAACATTATGTTCTCAAGGAGGTTGTTAGAGCCGCGGTGGAGATGAATGCATGCCTTCCCCTCTCTGGTCCTCTGTGTCCCCATCAGGGATGTGGGTGCAGGTCATCTTCCTGCAGAGGCTCAAGGAGGGCAGAAAGCCAACCCGCCCACCCCTGACTTTTGACACCTGGCCCCCCATCTGTGTGGGAGTGCGTCATCACACCAGGAGGCTGGGAAAGGTTGCACTTTGCTCGTGGTCACCAGGCCCCCAGACGCTGGCCATGACAGGCCTGGCATGCAGACACGTGAGGAAGGTTGTGGGGGAGGTCTGGGAGTCCTGGGGAGACAGGCTGGGAGGTGAGACAGGGCACTGCCACCAAGGGGAAGCCACACTGCTCATCATTAGAAGCACCTGGAGCCACCTGGGACATGCTGACGTGTGACCTCAGAGGAGGAACAAAACGTGTTCAGCCCCGAGAGCTCCGCTGGGTAAAAGCAGAGCTGCCTGTGGACAAGTCCTGTGCAAACGACGCAGCCGTGCACCCACGGGTGCTGGGTTGCTGGGAAAATTTTCCGTCTATTCTCTGAAATTTCCCTGATGTGACGTTACTTTTACTTATTTATTTTCTGGGAGTGAAAACACACAGAGGAACCTCCCCCCCACAATGGGACCAAGACCGGAATGGCAGGAAAACTGAAGCCCGGCGCCCAGCTCCCTGCACGGGCTCTGTGCCTCCACTGCCCAATCCCTTGTCCCAGAAGCCTCTGCTCTGCAGGAGCCAAGCCCACCGGCCGGTCAAGGAAAGGACGAAAGGAAGAGTGTCTGTGCCTCCTGCTGACGTGCTCACGTCCCAGTCCCTGCAGGACTCAGGACTCTGTGCAGCGGGGCTGGGGGGGGCGCCGCAGGGTGGGGCAAGGGGGGCAGAGACGCCTTCGGTCTCCGCCGTCGCTGTTAGTTACTCCTTCACTTTGCCAGGTGAGCTCATCGGCCAGGTGCTGGGAGCTCGCGGCTGAGGCCCCGTCATCTCGTGGGAGCTGTCTCAGGGAGGGGTGGGCAGAGGGGTCCGAGGCCCCAGCTGAGGGCCGGGGTCTCCAAGGCCATGCTGATGTCTTTCAGAGGGCGCGTGGTGGCACAGGTTCACATCTCCGGTCCCTCCTTCATCCTGCTCAACGGACAACTGCGCGTGGAGCACGTGTCACACCGTCATTGTCATCGTTCATCATCGGCCTAAACCAGGAGAGGGCAAAGGTCATGTTAAAGGACCAGACAGTGACTATCTTAGGGCTGGTGGGACATTTGGCCTCTGTCTAGCTCCTCAACTCTGCCTTTGAAGTCCTGCCCCGAAGCCACAGGCAATCTGCGGGGACAGAGCTGCTCACACTCCAGTGACACTTGATTGACAAAAACAGTCAGGCGGTCGCTTGCTGACTCCTGACCTACACAGGACTCAGAAACAGCATTTGCCTCTCAGCGTGTGAACTCGATGGCCAGGCCACCCTCCATCACAGGCCACAGCACAGGTCACGGTCCCCTTGCTCTAGAACCGCAGCTCAGGCCACTGCTCACACACAAGCAGGAGTGGAGACTCACGGCAATTCCGGGCACCCCTCCCCTCGCTTCCGCGGCCGCTGCCTCTCTGCCATTCCGAAGATCCTCTTAAGAGAAAAAAATTGAGTGGAGTGGTGGGGGCTAGGAGATAGCCAACTAGATTGTGAGATTAAAAAGAAAACAGAGCTTCCAGGAAGCATCTTCTCTCTGCTGGCGAAGCTCATAGCTGCCCCCTCTAAGTCATTTCGGAGGCTCTGAAGGTTTGAGGTCAGGGAACGCTAAGACCTCCAAACCTCGAGACAGAAACGTCTGACACAGCTGCCCCGGCCCTGCCTGACTTCCTAGACTAGCTGAGGACAGCTGCCAGGATGAGTCTTCTGTGTAAGTTAAGTGACTTCTGTGCCCCTTGCCAATGGCGGCATCCTGGGGCCACGGAAGGGGTGGGGCAGCTGTGGGGTGAACAGCAGACCCCTCCCCTCCCCCCCCGCCCGGGCACGGCCTTAGGCAGCCACTGTGCCCCTTAAGCCCATTTTCACATGGGCACCATGGGTGGACGATACCTGCCCCCCAGAGGGTAGTCGCAAGTGTCCCACGAGAGAAATACACGTCATGTCACGTTTTCCTAAATATTCTGAAGTCTGGGCCGTACACCTGGAGTTGGGGGTGTTCTGCACGTCCGCTTTCAGCCGTGCGTCGTTAGAACTTGCTTTTCCATCTTCTGTCACCATCTCGGGCAGGTGACAGATACTCCTGAGCTCCCCGCCCCTGGGTCCAACCCAGCTCGCTTTCCTTAGATTTCTCTTCCCTGTAGAGCCACTGAGGATCCTCATTTGTCCATTCAGCAAGTGCCACCGGCCTCCGCTCCACGCCACACTGCACAGAAGGGAAGAGGGCAAGTGCAGTGCCATCTCGGAGCTCGGGGCCCAGGAGGGTGGTGACACAGGGTCAGCTGACCAACGCCCTGAGACGGACAAGGTGAGACCACCCTCGAGGAGTTCCCACAAAGGGCAGGACTGGTACCCTCACCCCGGCTGTCCCTCCCGGGCTATAGAAGATGAGATGGGGAAGAGGAGCTCGTTGGAACTTGGAGCCTTCAGCTGAGTGCGGAGTGCAGGGGCCTCATCCCTTCCTTCTCCCGGGCCCCAGACCTGAGCAGCCTTCCAGCACCTTCCACACAGAGGCCATCAAAGCCCCTCAGCGTCGGCCGGAGAAGCAGCAAGGACGAGCAGACAGGGTGCTGAGATGTCTGTCTTCCCCTCCCTCTCCCTCTCCCTCCTCTTTCTTGACCTTAGAGGCGGGGCAGGCAGGAAGTGTCCCAAGACAGACTCCCCGGCTCAGTGTCCTGCAGGGTCAGGGAGGGGAGAAGGAGCCACAGGGCCAGTCTCTCTCTCCGGGGCCCTGAAAGTGAAGCAAACAGGTTGTTTTCTGCCTGCATTGTGATGTGCTCGCCCTGAATTTCCTTCTCACCCCATCAATTTAGTGGCAGCTCCAATTCCCCCCTAAGTGAATAGCTCAAAGTGGTACCAGATAAAAACAGCGCGGCTCACATAGAAACAAGCCTCCCCGTCTCACGGTTGCCATAGAAATAAGAGAAAAGGTGACTAACAAGAAGGCTTTGCCTGGATGCTGGTACACGGGCCGGGCCGTGATGCCCGGGAGCTGGCCGACTCACAAAGCCCTCTGGACCTTTAATCAGATAACAGTTCCGAGGAAGCCGGCTCTACCAGGCCCCCAGGATGCCATGCCGGAGCCCAGAGGCAGACCACGCTGTGAAGGTATCTGTGAGGCTCTTTTCTAGGCCTGATGATGCTTTTCCTTGGGGAGCCTCCTGCTCCTCCCTGGGCAGTGCAGCGATTACTTCCAGATGGACACGTGCCCCAAGCCAGCCAGTGAGCCTGCCCGCTGGGACCCTCCCAGACCTGTGGGCGAAGAGAAGCTTTATAAAAATAGCAGTGATAGGATGTAATTAAGGGAGCGCTTGGGGCCACCAATCCAGACAACCTGCCTGGGAAAGGAGGGCAGGGGGAACACAGAGAAAAACAGACTAGAAGAGAGAGAGGGGGAGGAAAACAGAGGCCTCATAATTCTGTCTGGGCCTTTAGACTCATGAATTTCTGACCGGATTTCAAACCCTAGGCTCACGGGTCACACGAGCCAGCCAATTTCTTTTTTACCCAGGTCTATCTGGGTTGGGTTTCTGTCCTTTGAAAAAGAAAGACAGCTGTTAGGGACCAACAGCTGTCCCCCAACAAAGATTTGTTGAAGTCCTAAGCCCCAGCACCTCAGAATGTGGCCTGCCGTGGCCGCAGGACCGTGGTAGATAACCTAAGTCAAGTCCAAGTCCGATTGGGGTGGGCTGGGCCCTGGCACTATCCCCCCGGAACCCACGTGTTCAGAAAGCTGGCAAACTCAGTCAGTTACGGTGGGCCCACGCTCTGCCGCTGCCCTCACCGGCACTTGTGCCACACCATTGCTGGTGCGCTCTGAACCCCCGGGGAACCGGCCCCCGCCTCCCAGGCCCCCCAGCATCCTGCGCGGGCTCAGGAAGGACCAGTGACCAGGCGTCCCATCAGTCCCAGGGACTGCGTTAAGTACTTTCCTGCCTCCCTGCTTCTGCTCGTGCTGCTACTTCTGCCTCAAGCCCCCTTTGCCTATGCCTCCTCCTGGAACGATGGTCTGTATCCCTCAAATTCCACTCCCGTGGCAGTCTTCTCTGGAAGCTTCTTCCCCTCCTCCCCCCACCCCCATCACCACCAACGTCCTCTGTGTGTTAGCCCATCCCTGGGGGAGAGGGGCTGAGGTCCCCATGCTGTCGTGCCTGTTTCCCTGGACCCAACTTACATCCTCTCTCTGACTGAACTCAGAGGTCCCTCAAGGTCAGAGAATGTGCCTGATGTGTCCTTGTGTGGAAGAACCCAGCACAGTGCCTGGCGTGGAGCAGCAGCTCTCAAGCCCTGGTTGAATGAATGAATCCATAAATCAACAGCGGGTGCCAGGCTGGCATCCCAGCCTGTGTTGTGAGGGAGAGAGAGAGCATTCTCGAAAAGCACCGCTCCCCTGCTCCCCAAGGCACAGCTGACACTGCAGGCCCGGCCAAGCTCAGGAAGCACTGGCTCTTTCGTTCTGCTCCATTATTATTTTTTAAAAAAAGAAAACAATATGATACTTCCTGAGTGCTCCCCAAAGCACACCAATCAGCATGCTAATCACCCTGAAGTGTCATCTGAATCTGCCAATTTCACAAATTTGCATATTTCCCAATCAGTTCCTCATCCCCTCCCCCCCTCGTTAGCTATTCTTGGAAGAGCTGCACTTCCTCCATATTGCTCACACTGACTTGATTTTTATTTCGCTTTGTAAAGACAGATTTGCGAGATGATGAATTAGTCATTGCCAATTTCATGCATTTACGCTCTGTGCGCTTATACCTTATATTTATTCAGCCCCATTCTCCCCTTCTGGCTCCAGATGGTGTGGGGATGCAGCTCGGCGAGGCAGGGGGGCGCTCCCCTCCCCCACCCAGGCCGCTCCAGCCCCGCTGCGCCAGGTCTGAATGGCCCACCAGCCTCTGGCACACGGGCTCAATCTGCTGACGCTTTCACAGCCTCTCCAGAACCGGGAACGTGAGCGAGACAATGGGAACAATCACATGCAGACTTTTCATGCTCACTTACTTTATTGGTGCCCCAAATCAAGCCACAGTGGGACGGTATTTTGAAGTAGTCACAGACGTGGGGCTTTTCTTTGTTTTTGTTTTTTTTCCTGAAGGCTTCATCTGTTCAGGCCGAGGCCACAGGCCCCTCCAGAGGGGACTGGCACCATGCAGCCCGACGTGTGGACTTTCCAAGTCCAAAGTCCTGGTGAGAGATGAAAAGATTGGGGAGAACGTGAGATCGGGCTTACCCAGCAGCGCTTCTTGTGCCCAGAATGGGAGCCTAGATAAACAGGCAAACAAGGACCAGGCTGGGCGGGAAAAGGGCCAGAGACCAAGACGCCCGTGGTCCTGGAAGGAGCAGCCTGACCTGCCATCCGTCTCCCAAGGCTGAGCCCCGGGGGTATCCCAAGTGAATATTGGGGCGATCTGAGTGGACGAGGCCCATGCCTTGGTTTCTGGATGGAGCTCAGGGAGGTGGCAAGTTTGTGTAGCTCCTTGTCCCCCAGGCTGAGTAAAGTAGAAAAGGTGACATGTTTGTCACAGGTAGATAAAGGAGGGTGGGGCGGAGACAAGCACTGAGGAGGATCAGAAATTCTTCTGTCCCCAAGAGAGGGAAGCAGTAGCAGGCAAGGGGGCGGGATGTGGGGAGAATGGGGAGTCAGGAATGACTAAGGCCACCAGTCAGCAGAGGACAGCCAAGGATGCCAAGGCGTGGCGGGCACGCAGACCACGCCAGCACAAACACAGGACACCGGCAACAGGTGACCCCCCCCCGTGATGCCATGGCCCTCCCTCAACCTCTGAGAACTCAGCCCCAGGAGCGGCTAGTGGACTGAGAAAGCCCCTGACTTGGTGGATGAGACCCTAAATGGATTGAGAGCATCAGGAATCGGCTGAGATTACCCAGAATGGACTGGCGAATGGGGGCTGGAGACCGGCATGAGGGCTAGTTTTAGGGCAAATGGAAGAATTTCAGGTCTGGGCCGGGGATTTATAAATACCATGTGCCCCGTGAGAAAAAGGCCCTGCACCGCCTGCAGCCTTTCTGAGAGCCTGAGACTCTGAGAGGGGAACCTCCCGCGTGGGTCGTGGATCTGGGCCTTCTCCACACCGACTTGGCCGGGGTCCCGAGGACCGCTGTGCTTTCTTGGCCTGCAAGCTTCCCAACACCTCCAAGCCCACTGATGGTAACAGAGGAGCTCATTCTCGTTCTCAGCACAGGAGCCCACACAGAAACATTTTACAGGGGTATTTTTAAACATCTGTGAGGGTGTGTGTGTGAGGGTGCATGTGTGAGTGTGTGTGTGAGTGTGTGAGCTTATGCAGAACATGAGAGGAATGAAGGCCATGAGCTTCTGGGGGCTGAGGGTCTTACACCTGTTTGGACGTCGGGTCACGGGCTCCTCGCAGAGCTTTGGGGAGAAGGGGGCACCTGGACCGGGAAGGACCCTGTTGGCAGAAATATGACCAATCTTTCGTGTGGCTTGTAAAGCTGAACTGTAGTTAATTTGCAGGCAATGAAATATAATGAATTATAAAAAGAATGGTCAAATTAAGCCCAATCGGTTTTTCCCAAGTTTTCTCATTAATTTTGATCTGCTGCGTTCGCGTCCCATCTGTCACTAGCGCAGAATCTCGGCAAAAACTGGCAGGAAGGGTAGGAAGGGAGGCAATCTATGGAAGGGCCACAGCGCCTCCTGTCCACGCGACCTGGCTTTGCTCACTCAAGCTCATTCCCAGGGCGGCCCCTGCCATCACTGGACTTTGAGACCCTCCCCCGTATCCTCCCCCCTACACACGTACCAATCCTGACCCAGTGCTTCACACACAGTAGGCCCTCCACCAATGGGATGTCAGCATAATAATGACAACAGTAATTATTACTATCCGCTGGTTCCCCTTGCTTACTTTGCTTGGCCCCCACAGTTCTGAAATCCTTCCTGTTCTCTGGATAAACTGACATCCCCTCGGGCTTTGGTGTCCTCAGCCTTCTGTGAGAGCCCGGCAGGGACTTGCATTCACGTTACCACAAAGGGGCGGGGTATGGGGACAGCTTCATTGTGAAACTACAGGCAGGGGGTCACACAGGCAGGTGACCACTGCAGAGTAACGGGGGGCAGCAGCAAAGCCCCTCACTTCCCATTGCAGCTGGCACAGCTCCATCTGGCGGTCATCTAACCGTAGCCAATGAGGATATTTCTGATAGAGCCCAGTGTGGCTCCTGGCTCGGGTCCCATCTATCCAGACACCTATTTGCTCCATATTCTCCTCTGGTCAGTGTCCCTGGGGAGCAGTTCAGCAGCTAGAACTCCACCTCCACACTGGGGGCTTTTATTCCTCCTCACCCCAGACCTTCTCCCCACATCTGGGCCTTCGTCTGCACCCACAAAGCTCTTCCAACAGCTGCTTCACTGCTATTTCACAGCCACCAAGCGGGGATGGTGCGGCTTCCCCGATGTGTCCTGTTGGTGGGGTGCAGAGCGATCTTAGAGGGCACGCGGGTGACATTTTTAGACTGGACCTTTTTAATGGACGTTGTGGACTGAACCTTGTCCCCCGCCAAATTCATATGGTGCAGCCCTCAAACTCGTGACTGCATTTGGAAATAGGGTCTTTAAGGAGGTAATTGAGGTCAAGCGAGCTCATAAGGAGGACCGGTGTCCTTATAAAGAGAGGAGGAGCCACCAGGGATGTGCCCACCCCGAGGAAAGGCCACGTGAAGACGCAGGGAGAAGGCGGCCGTCTGCGACTCAGGGAGGGAGCCCTCGCCAGCGGCCAACTCTACCGACACCCTGGTCTCAGTCCTCCGGCTGCAGAACCATGAGAACATAAACGTCTTCTGCCCGTGCCGCCCGGTCTGTGGGGTTTGCTGACGGCAGCCCCGGCAGGTGGGGAGGTGTGTGCCAGGAAAGAACCGACAGGTAACAGGTGCACCAAAATGCGATCTGGCAGGGGATGCTGCTGAAGGCTTCAGTTTTTGAAATGAAGAAAAATGTTCGACACATACTAGAACTTGGAGGTGCAAGAAATGACAAAAGACTGTAAAGGTATTTGTCCAGCTGATTGAAGGTTAGGGAGACGCTGGCCGAGGGGCACGGTGGCTTTGGGCACAGGCAGCCCCGAGTTTGAATTTCAGCTGTGTGGAGTATACCACCCCCCTCACCAGTGGCCCAATCCCTCAGGCCAGCGAAATAGCTTGAGTGTTCAAGCTGCTATTGATTTAACATCTCGCCACGGGCCCGAGTCCCACAAAAGCCTTCACTTTTTGGCGCACCCGCGTGGTGGCTGTGTGGCGTCCCCCACCCACTGCGTGCTGACCCCGAAGGACATTCTTCTCTGTGAGCCCCACAGCCCACGAAGCTCCCAGAAGCAGCACCTCCCCACCCCCGAAAATAGCTCCTTTAGGCTTTGGGGGTTTTGTTTGCTGTTTCATCTATTTATTTATTTCTGACAAACGTGTCTACAACTTCCTTTTGACCGATTTTAAAGGGCTATTTTCTGTTCCTTAAATAACCTGCGTGTGCTAATTAGTAACTCGTAAAGAAAATGAAATCATGTGAAATCAGGCAGAGTGATTATTCACGGCTGTGTTTTCTGCCGTCACCTTCCAACGGCATCTCTTTTGGGGGAAAGCCCAGGAGGAGAGGGTGCAGAGGTGCCCCCGTGTCTCCTCCCCACAGTCAAGGCCATTTACAGTGTTGGGGGAATGAGAGCCGAGCAAAATACTGACCACAGTAATTGCCTCGTCATCAGAGCCAGGAGGGTTCGGTCTGGTTTTTGTTTCTTCAGTAAAAAGAAAAGAAAAAAAGGCAGTGATACTTCTCTCAACCTTGCATTCTTGATTTATTCAAAAATGGCTTATTGACCTCCCCCCCACCAGCTGGGAGGCCAATCCTGATTCTTGGGGAAGACCCCCCTGTGGGGGGCCGCTGTTTGGCCAGGGGTTCCTCCCCAGCCCCCACCCTCCTGCCTATTATACTGCCTGCCTCGTCCCCGTCGAAGGCACCCCACAACGCCTGGAGTTACGTTCCATCCCAGCTCCCACTCACAACACAGAGCAGAGGTCACAGAGGTGAATGGCGTTCTGGGGTCCCTCGGCTAGCAGCCAAATCCAAGAGTGAACTTGGCTCTGTAGGTCACACTGCCCTTTCCTCCTCTACCAGGCCGCCTCCTTGACCCCTGAACCTCACGGCACACAGAACGTGCGACATAATGTGGCTGGTCTGCATTCACTATGGGGGGCACGGATGGGGGTGGCAGGCAGCCCTGACAGTGCCTGGCCCGCAGGGCTGAGGTGTAGTTATTCCGCTAAGGACCAGTGGACGGGAGACCCGAGGGGCCGCCACGTCATAGCTCAGACTTGGTGCGGGAACATGGCAATGGCCATCATGCTCGGGTAGGCACATAAACACACAGAGCCAGCGAGTGGTTAGTGGGCCCAGGGCGCGGTGGGGGAAGCCAGCCGGCTGGGTCAGCAGAGTGGCTGGGTCCAGCTGAGTGAGAGAGCGTTGGCCCAGCCTCTCTGACCCTTGAGTCAAAGAACCTGGGTCCAGGCAACCCTAGGAGCCCCCTCCTTGGAGGGGGGTGGGAGGGTAGTGGGAAGAAAGGATCCCGGGGTCCAACTCATCTTGGAATATTTGCAGACAGCTCACATCGAGGACATGACCTGCTGCAGAAAAGCATGATTGTTTGGGCACCTCGGCGCATAGTAGGGAGTCCTGCTTCTCTCCAATCCGTTGTTTTAATTCTTCATTCTGAAGAGTAGCAGCTTCTAAGTGCAATCACCGGGTCGTTGTGTGGGCATCCTCTCCCTCCCCACCTTCCTCCAAGCATGGGAGGGCCTGGCCTCTCAGAGGTTTGTGAGCAGGGATTACACAGAGGCATGGAGCCAGCCGAGAAACGCTAACACTCGGTCGAAAACATCAGCTCCATTTCCCTTCAAAGCATTTTGAATTAATGTTTGATGCTCTCAGGGCTTTGTCGGCTATGCATAGAGACGCTGGCAGGAGCCGAGGACTGATTCTGGAGGAGACAAGAGCAAGCGTGCAGGGCCCGGGAGGGCGCAGCAGCCCCACGCGCTGCGGGCAAGGGTTCGGCCTCGTTCTGCGTGTGTGACTGCCTCTGTCCACATCACAGCCGCCCGTGGAAGAGTCCGGTCACCTGCTAATGGCGTGGCCAAAGTCAAACACCATCTGGTCTGCAAGAGAGAGAGCATCCCAGCTCACATGTGGCGAGGAAGTAAGTTGCCAAGGGCGACAACGAGAAGAATGGAATTACAGATTGTAGCCAGTTCTTACTATGGGCTAAGCACTGTGACATAGGCGAATCTACACATTTAAGTGGTGGAAAACCAGCATAACAAAGCGTACCACTGTCTTAACCACAGTGCACAGCTCAGCGGCGTTAAATGCATTCGCCAGTCACACCACCTGTCTCCAGAACTCTGCACCTTACCGACCTAAACAGCGTCCTCCTTCAGCACTGAGTACTAACTGCCCCCCGTCTCAGCCCCTAGCGAGCCCCCTTCTACTTTCTGTCTCTGGGAGGGGACTGAGCACATGAGTGGAAGCACACAGCGTTTGTCTTTTGGGGACTGGCTTATTTCACTCAGCATAACGCCCTGAAAGCTCCTCCCCAAGCTGTACGTTTGTCAGAATTTCCTCCCCCTTTAAGGGCGAGTAATATTCCATTGGATATAAAGAGCACTTACTTGGGTCTTTAAAAACACATCTTCAATCACGTATACTTGTCTACGTATTTTTACGTAAAGACCTGACATGTCATTTTTATAAATTTTAGGCTTTTGGAGGTGTTAGTTTTTAGATTTAAAGTGCCTAACTGTTGCTGATATCTATAAATGTGATTGATTCTATGTTTTGGTGGTGTATCCAACAATCTCGCTGCCATGTTTGTTAAAAACTTGTACATAAGTTCTTTTGAGTTTCTGAGTAGATATTTCTATCATCTATGGATATTTAGTTTTTTGTTTTCTATTCCTCACCAACTCTTATTTCTCTTCCTTCAGCTCGAGTGTTTGTAGAGAGAGCTGGCTTTCTGTTTTATTCCACATAGAAAGGGAATGCTTTTAACATTTCATCTTTAAACAGGAAATTTTCTGTCCATTCTGACTATGCTTGCTTAGTTTTATTTTGTTTTACATGAACTTTATCGGGCAGAGGAAGTTACTTTTTTGTTTTGTATTTAATCGTGAACAGTGGCTGAGTTTTGCCCCGTCTTTCTCCTGCAGCTGCTGTGATCAGAGTTTTTCTCCTTCGATTTGTGTATCCGCTCGTTTACATAAATATGTTTTCTACTGCTCCATCCGCCTCGCTTTCTGAAACGAAGCCAACCTAGATACGGTAGATTTGGGGATGCATTGTTGAACTCGGTTTTCTTAGATTTGGTTTAGGACTTTTTCAGTCACATTCTTGAATGAAATTGGCTCATAGTTTGTTTTTTAATATCGTCTTTGTCTGGTTCAGATGTCAAAGTTGTAACAACTTTACAAAGTGAGTTGGGCAGTGTTTTCTCCTCTTTTTTCCAAATTTGTATGAAGTTTGAAATGATCTATTCCTTTAATGTTGAGTAGAATTTGGTGTTTTATTTATGAGAAAAATTTAATTTTACTAGCAACTCCCATACTAATTAATGGACCATTGATGTTTGCTATTTTTAAGTCAGTTTTAATAATTTATATTTTCTGGTATTTGGTCATTATGCCTGATTTTAAATTATTAAGATAAAATATTCATAGTTTCTCTTATTTTTATTTCTAAACTCTCTGCTAAATCTGCATTCATGTCTATTTTTCCCATTTTTAATTCTTTTTAAAATTTGATTCTTCTGTCTTGAGATTTGTCAATATTGCTAGAAGTTAATTTTTTTAGAGTTTGCAAAAAACCAACTTTAGGTTTTATTATACCTCTTTATCTTTGTTTTCTCTCTTATTTTATTTTATTTTTGCTTTTATCTTTATATGCCACTCTTTCTAATTGCTTTGAGTTTATAGGCTTGTGCTGTTTCAAACTCCTTAAATTGGACGCTTAGCTCATTTTTTTTCCATCTCATTTACTTCTTTTTTCATATCATCATTTAAGGCTATAAACTTCCTTCTAAAAAGCAGTTTAATTGCATCCCACATTTTGTTACATAGCTTTTTTATTATCACTCAGTTCTAAGTATTCTTTTAATTGTCTTTATGAATTCATCTTTAAGTCATGAGTTATTCGGAAGTTGGTTTCTAAATTCTAAGTGTTCGTGGATTTTACTCTGTAGGCAAGAGATGTTACATTCTGCTCTGTCTCTACGCTGTCAGTTTCCCCAGCCACAACCATGCCTCACGTGACCATGACCCCTGCATCTCCACCACTGAGCACTCTAGGCGGCCGCAGCCAGCGGCTGGGAGCACAAACGCAGAGATGAAATCCCCGAACACGCCTGCCGCAGGCTGGGGAGGCAGTCCCACAGACACGGCCCTGCTCACGCCTGTGCTTCAGGAAAATTACTCCGATCTCAAGACAATAAAAGTACCTCTTTCCCCAGCCCTATGTTCAATCACAAGGGTACGCTGCATCAGTGAACTCAAAGGCACGTATTGAGCACTTACTATGTTTAAGACAGTAAACAGTGACCAGAAGTGTATACTGTTGACAGCCAGCCCAGTTCCACTAAGTCTTCCATCAAAAAGCCTCGATGCTGCTTCCCGGGCGTGATCTCATTTCCCAGCGACTCTGGGAGCCGGCTGGCGTTATCTCCACTTCCCAGATGATGCAACAAGACTTAGAGAAATGAAGTAGCTTGCCTGAGGTTGCCCGGCCAGTATCAGCAGTATCAGAGTTGAAATCCAAAGCCACATGGGTGCTGCCTCCTTGGAAAAGATTAGAAGGTTCTATTTTTTTCTCTCCCCTGTCGTATCCACACGCTCAGCAGTTGGAGGGTGAGATGAAAATTGATGGCTATGCACTCGACTCGCTTCTCCACTCCAGAAAGCACATCCAATCTCCAGGCTGCTGCAAGTTACATTATGGTTAGTGACCTCGAAGAATCTTGCTGTCGTCTGTTTTCCTTATCTCTTCAGGATGCTTTGGCCAACCAAGCAGAATGCTTATCTTGCAGCTTTAAGGACTTTGAGAAAATGTATTCTGTGTTATTATCTCCACTTCACCACGAAGGACGGAAGACTCAGGGAGAGCACATTATTTACCCAAGGTCACAGGGCCGTTGCCTGGTCGGACTGAGATTCACACCTTGGTCTGCTGGACTCTGTCCCCTTTTAAAGTGGAGACACCTGTTCACTCAGCACACGCTCCCTCTGTGCCAGCGGCTGTGCAGGGAAACCGAGCCGGGGGACAGTCGTACCCAGTAGGTGTCCTGGCTGGAAGACGGTCCTGTCCCCCAGTCACTGCGAGGGCAGATTTGTCCTCGGCCCTGCTGACCGAAGCTCGGCCCTCAGACCAGCAGCCTCCGCTTTGCCTGGGAGCTCATTACAAAGGCGGGTTCCCAGGCCCACCGCGTCCCCACCGCAGGCTCACAAGAGCCCCCGGCGGTGTGTACGATCATTAAATTTTACGGTCTCTACAAGACACCAGAAATCGCATTAAGTCACTTTTCTCCCATCTACATCCAGCTCTTCACGTGTGTGCCGACACAGCCTGTGGGCGTCAGCGCGACGTTGGGGACCCTCGTCTACAACTCCTCGGATACCCCGGCCTGTCCCTTGGGAACAAAATCCCAGTTTAAGACGAAGACACTTCTTTCTGATTAGCTGGTTAGACTCATGTTTTTATTTTCTCTTCCCCGCTTTCCCTTTCTCATCAACGTTAATGAAAGGAGGGAAGGGAGGGAAGGAGGCAGAAAAGAACAGAAATCAGTGATCCTTCGGCATCCTGGGCTGTGACCTGTGGGCGCAGGACGAGTTTCCTGGGGGCACTTGGTCCCAAGCACAGCCTGGGTGGGGCTTGACAGGCAGAGCCCAGAGTGGCTGTGCCATTCCAAAACATTCAAGTGCCCTGTGCTTTTTATCACCAAGGCAGCAGAGAGTGGTTTCCATTGTGACGAGTGACTGAGGAGACACTCAGACATTCGTAAGTGGAAACATTTGGCCAGAGAACACTTTCCAGGGGGCATTAGCAACCGCAGGCACAAGCTGGGTTTCCGGAGTGGACCGAGCTAGCAAACGCTGAAGGCAGAGGCCAGCGCTGGGAGGGGGTTCAGAGGCTCTGGTGAGATCCTAGTGGCTCCCGCTGACATCAGAGCTGGGGCTCAGAGCACTCAGGGACTCAGCCAGAAAGGAGGGCAAGGAGCTGGGCATGGGGAGAGCCCTGGTCCCCAGCTGGCCGCACAGACACCAGACACCTGGCCGTGACCTTTCCTGCACAGCCAGGGCGGATTTTGCTGACCTATCCCAGGACCTACTCCTTCCTGCCTGGCCCAGACTCGACTCAAATCCCTCCTCAGCAGAGCCCGCTACCAAAAAGCCCGAGTCAGCTTCCCAAAATGCCGCCACACTGTCACAGCCGGGATGGGCCTCTCATTGGACAGCGCCAGCCGACAGCACCGTCTGGAGGATGGGCCTGTTCTGTGGCCGGTGCAGGAGACGATAGTCACTGGGGGCTGTGGGACGTTGAAATGCGGCTAATGTGACTGAGGAACGCAGTGCTTGGCTTCGTTTCATTTTAGTAAATTAAAAGGTAAATCACCACTTCGGGGGCGGGGCAGGGGAGGGAGGAGACTTATGGATGTCCAGCGTCTGTTGGGTGAAAAACCCTCCTTTCTTCCTGTGCTTTCCTCCTTCTTGTCCTGCCCTGAGATGACACCATTTCAGTCCAGCGTGACTGCCCAGGTCTCAGCCCGGTGACTCACCTGTAAGTGCTGGCCCCCAGGCTGATGTTCGCGTTACCTCGTCTGGGTCACGGCCTCTCCTCACCCTGACACGTGGGGGCTTCTCGCCCCGGGTCGCAGGTGAGGAAACTGACATTCGCACAGGGGAGATGATTTAGTAAGACCGGAGCGCGCATACCTGGCAGAAGCTGATGACTGCGTTTCCCCTGGACACAGTATGTCCCACTGTCACAGCCCTGATGGCCCCAGGTGGCCCCAGGACCCGGGACAAATGGCCCTCCGTGGGCTCGGGTACCACCACCTTCATCGCAGCCAGTGTTCCGTAGCCAAAGCAGAGGGGCTGCCCGTGGCGCACCACCAGCGTGCATTTATCAGCTAAACGACTTTATACTCTGCTTGCTAAATTGGATTGCTCGCAGAAAAGGCTGGGGTGGCAGATAAACACGATTTTATGACCATCCAATCAGAGGAAGCTAAATTTCATTGGAGCCGGTGAGACAGGATGTCTTCCAGCTTTCTCTTGTAAAACCTGGGGGAAGCACTTAGACGTGGAGGCCGATCCATCAGGCTTTAGGAGGCTGGGTTTTTTTTATTAGTCGCTCACAGCAAACACATTCCCCTGTATGGATGGTCGCCTATTGCAACAAAAATCTCCGTCTCAGCTCCATGCCAGGCTGAGACTTGGAAAGTGGGGGAGGGGGAGGGGAGAGAAGGGCAGCATCTCATTCCGAGTAAAAAATGAGAGAATTCCCAAAGGCACCACGGAGAGTCAGAGTGGAGAGAGGAGACTGTCCGACAAATGGTACCGGACGGCTGGACGTCCGCATGCGAAAAATGAACCCCCAACTCAGCTCACGTCCTACGCACAACTCCAATCTGCGATCTGATCGCAGATGCGAGTGTGACCCCTAAACCTATAAAACATCTGGAAGAAAACGGGTGGGAAGGTCTGCGGCCTTGGTGTAGGCGAAGAAATTTACAGCAAGGACACAAAAAGCAAAAGCCGTAAAAGAAAAATACTGATAAAATGGACTTGGTGAAAACGAAAACCTCTGCTCTTCAGGAAATGCTGTGGGGACAATGAAAAGACAAGCCACTGGCTGGGGGCAAGGATCTGTGAAACGCATATCCGATAAAGAACTTGTGTCCCAATAAAAATTAAAAAAAGAAAGAAAGAAAGAAAAACCCCAAAAAGAACTTGTGTCCAGAATACAGGAAGAACTCAGAACTCGAAGAGGAGAAGGTAAACACCATTCAAAAATGGTTAAAAAAAAAATCTGAATAGACACTTCCTCAAAGTAAAGATGCAAACGGCAAATAAGCACATGAAAAAACGTTCACCCCGTGGGTCATTTCACAACCGCAACTGGATACCCCGCACACCTGTCGGAACGGCAACAGCCAACAACCACAAGTAAACATCACTACTGCTGGGGTCTGAAAGTCTGTGTCCCCCAAACTCACACGTTGAAATCCTACCTCCCAAGGTCGTGGTGTTAGGGGGTGGAGCCCGTGGTATTGGGGGGGAGGTGGCTAGTCACGAGGGTCGGGCCCCCAGGAATGGGATCAGTGCCCTGATAGAAGGGATCCCCCCAACCAGGCGAGGACACAAGGGGAAGCCACACCCCAGCACAGGGCCCTCGCCCGATTTGCTGGCGTCCCGATCTGGGACTCCCAGCCTCCAGGGCTGGGAGCAGTAGTTGTGTGTGTGACATTCACTTCGCGGTATTTTGTGAAAGCAGCCTGAACAGACAGCGACAAACGCCACCTAAGGAGGCAGAGCGGCTGCGGCTGTCAGGCGAGGCAGGCAGGAGTGCCGAAGGGCCCACCCCGCCACACAGGGGGCCAGTGTGGTGACGTCCTGTGTGCGGTGGGTTCACACCCACCCCGTGAGCCAGCAGCCCTACTCCAGATGTTCACCCGGCAGAGACGAAAAGGTGGGCCAACAGAAGACCTGCGTGCAGATGCCCACAGCAGCTTCAGTGGGAATCAAAGCCCGAATCGGCCCAAATCCCTCCCCCTGACGTATGAATCCTGTAACTATACAGTGAAATGTCACGAAGCTTCAAGGAAAGATCAACGCTCCATACGCACAGGAACCCGGGTAATCCTCAAAACACGCTCACTGAAAGAAGCGGGACGCAAAAGCTAAAAATGGTGTGACTTTATTTACATGATAACCTGGAGAAAAAGCACAAAACTAGAGTGACAGAAATCAGCCTAGAGGGCTGGGAGAGCGAGCAGATGGGGAGGGGAGGGGAGGGGAGGGCGTGAGGGACGGCCCGTGCAAAGGCCAAGAGGCAGCGGTGTGAGGACAGAAAGGACACCAGGCTGGCTGGGGAGGCGGGGGTTTGGAGGCCAGTCGTTCAGAAGAGGGATGGAGGGGAAGGGGACCGGGAGGAGGGTAGCAAGGCCCTGCACGCCCTGATAAGGCTTTTACCCTGAAGGGACGGGGAGCCTTGCAGAGTTCTGAGCCGAGGGGGGTGCGTGATCTGACTCCGCTCAGAGTCGCTTTGACTTCGAGGCTGAGAGTGGGCAGCAGAGGCCTCGGGGGCAGCGGGGGTCGGGGGGTGGCAGGAAGCCCACTTTCGGAGTTTCTTATGTGAAGGGGGAGGGCTCTGGCCCAGGGGAGGTCAGTGGGGATGCACAGAGGTGTTCAGACACTGGGTTTATTTTAAAAGCAGAGCCAACAAGCTGGCACGTGGGATTTGAGGGAGAGGATGGCAGTGAATGTCAGCCCACCTCAGATGACACAGAACTTGTGTTCCTCTGGCTCAAAGCAAATCCAGAATACGCCCTCCGGGGCTGGTGTGGTGGCTGCCCCTGGGTTTGGGGCCCAACCATTTCCAGCTTTCCTCTCCACTCCCCCCTGGCACACTGACAACTGTGCTCATCCTCACAGTCTGAGACGGAGTTCCGCCATCACACCCAAGTTCTAAATAGCGGGGTGCGGAAGGAGGGAAAGGGGGACAAATGAGCCAGCTGCACTTTAACGACATTTTCTAGAAGCTGCCATAGACACTTCTGCTTATATCGCGTTGTCCAGAACTCAGCCACATTCCTTAGCTACCTCCTGGGAGGCCAGGAAGTACAGCCTCTATTCCAAACACCCAACGGACCGCGGGAAGGGTTCCTACTGACGAAAAGGGGAAGAACAGATATGAGGGTGACCATGTGCCATCTCCACCATGCCCATCCATCCAGTTGCCCAGAGTGGACCCTCAGTCCTTCTCAGCTGCTCATCCTCCAGCAGTACCAACCTCACCTCCCCAATAGACCAGTGCACCGCTCCTCAGCCAGGGCTGCGTGCAGAGTCAGACAAACCTGACTTTAAATCCCTGATTTGCGCCTTAACAGCCACATGACCTTGCACTACTATTCTGCGATCCTTTGCATAAGCTGCCCCCAGGCAAGAAATGCCACTCTTTCTGCAGCACACTCCTAGGCATGCCTCAATACCCAATCCCGATGGCCCCGCCTGGCAAAGCTTTACTTGACTTAGCCCGAGTGCCATGCATCCGCCCTCCTCACTGACCTGTTCTTCCCTAAGGACGAGGCCTGATCCACTTCTCTACGCCCAGTGCACCATCAGCATTCAGAAAACGTTCCTTGCATTTCGACTGTTTCCAAATATTGAAAAGTTTGCATGTAGTAAGAATTAACTAAATGGCAGCTATTCTTACCATTGTGCTTATTGTTACAATTATTTTGCTTCCTGAGCACAAAATGCATGTGATTGCCTGGCTCTCAGTCCACGTGTTTGCAAAGCAAGTCGACAGAGTGAACACGCACCAGAGAAAGTCCCAACAGAGAGAAAGGTCTCTGGAAAGCGGCCGCAATGAGAAAGGGTGTTTCTAGGGGGGCGGGCTGCCCTGTCACAGCTAAACGCGCCTTCACTGGCTGCCCGTGCTGCCCCGAGCATCATCCAGGCACATTTGATGAAACTTCTGTCTTCTTTCCAAAGCCTTAAATCAAAGGGAACTTTGCTTGCAGCATCAACTCTGCACCTTAAAATAGCAGCGCATTAGCATCAACAATGGGATTAATTAGGCTACCCTGGAAACCGTTCAGAGGACTGCGCAGTTCTCCGGGAAGGTCAGGCTCTCCGTTCTTTCCTGCTCCTGTTCCGCAGTTATCACCTCGGTGCAGGCCCTGTGCGGTGGCTGCCAGGGCACCTCAGCCCACCCTCCGGGGTCTGCTGCACGCAGATCTTGCTGGTCCCCCAGAACTGGAGAGCCTGGTTCTCCAGGCTCTCTCCCCGGGTAGTAGGCAGAGGTCCTGCATCCTAGGTCTGGGGGTGACAGCAGAGATCGAGGGCTCTGAAGTTTAGCAGGAGTCCTGCCATCCTCGCTCCAGGCCTCACTGTCCCCCTCTGCAAAATGGGAGTGGCATTCTCCACCGCAGGGCAGGGCTGCCACCGGGCTCCCGACTTCAGTCCCCACACATCCCTCTCCGGTCTCAGCAAGAGGCTGCCCCTCCTTGGCTCCACAGGACTTAATATTCTCTTTTAATCAGAACATTTTAGGAGAAAAGGCTATATAGTCTTACTTCAAATAGAAAAAAGTAAATAATAAGATCTTTTTATTCACAACCAAAAACTACTAACATATATACACTTAAAATTGGGGTACCACCAGAAATCATGCCATTACCCAGCAAGCTTTGGGAAAGGCTGCACTGCTACCTGTTTAGGAGGAGAGCTCCCCTCATTCCCCATCCCAGAGTCTCGCCACTGTCCCTGGGCAGGGCGCTCTCCTCACCACCCGGGACGTTCCATACTGCCTGACAAGCTGATGTTCACGCAAAATGGAGAGGCAAAATGAAGGGGGACATGTCTCCTGGAGCCGGGGACCCAACGCCTCGTAGAATCTGCTGGAACTCTCCCAGCAGCTGTGGCTCAGATGTGTGCAGCTCTATCCCCATGTGACTGGGGGACCCCAAAGGCAGCCAGACTGGCCCCTTTTTCTCAACCATTCCACGTACAGCGCAGTGTCCCTTCCTGCGGAATGTCTACACCCATAGCCTCCTGGGACACTCACTACTTTGTGTTTAAACCAGTGCATCATCCGTTGTCGCTTTTTTGATCAAGTGACAGAAAAATCCTTCCTGGATGCACCTAAGTAAATAGTAGGCATTTATCAGCTTGCAAAACTCAAGTCTTGAAGCTTCAGACAAGGCTTGATCCAGGGCTAAAATCACGTGACGAGTATGGGCTTCTCTGCTTGCTATCAGCCCCGCTCTCTTCCATGTGGCTTCCCTCTCTGCAGGCTCTTCCCCTGTGGCCATAAATACTAAATGGAGCTCCCAGGGCCCATGCATCTGCACTCAGAGCCAACGGGAACATGTAAGTCTCACATCCCCAAAGCAGCTCAGCCCCCACCTATACACGGAGCCGGTGTTGGTGGCCGATCCCTCTTTACATCTGCCCTCCGCATGCTTGTTTGCATGGCTCGCTGTTCTGAAGTATTCCTACTTTGGAAGTCCCTTGGCAATGCCTGTGCCCTGAACTGTCACCATCCCTGGGGCCCTCCCAGGGTCTGTCACATGGGCCCACCTGCCTGGCTGTGGATTTTACCTTTTTTTTTTTTTTTTCATTTTTTCAGGACAGCACACAGCTGAGTCAGGGTGTGGCCGCACAGAATCCCCCCTCAGAAGCCCGTGTCTCCAGACCTGTGCCTTCACACAGCACTGAAGACACCCTATCTGTCCGTCCTGTCCACCCCTCCAACCTCATCCACAGCGTGGGCTGCTTCTGCGTTCGAGGGCCAGAACTTACACTTGGCTCCCCCTCTGCCCACTGTCTAATCCTGTGTTCTGACTCTTTGTAGCTAAACCCAGCTGGCTGCCTGCTCCAATTCCAGGCTTGCTCCAAGCTCTGCTATCCTTGACCTTGACTCTTCTCTCTCTCCTCTGCTTCCTACCCTGAAGCCCTTCCTCAAATCCCTGTCTCTGCCTGGTGTATTATCTGCACCACGGGCAACCCCAGACTCTGCTTCCCTGGGGTGGGGGAGGGTGGGCAGTTTCCCTTGGAAAATTCTCTCTCGTTGGTGGAGGAGGGGGCCCTGCCTAGGACCCTGCCCTGCTACAAATAAAAGACAGCCTTGCCTTCAAACTGACTTCCAGGTCCCTCATTTCACAGTGCAAAGGCCCAGGGTGGATGAGTGTTTTATTTAATAACATTCGTTCTGGACCCTTTGGGCTTTAAGGCAGAGAAAGCCCAGGACCTGGTCCCAGGTGAGGAAGGATGATCCATTTCTCTGCATAATTTAGTCCCAGGAATGAAGAGCTTTGTCGGGCAGCCAGGACACAGGGAGGAGGGGTCTGGGGAGAGAGAAGGCCCCCACCACTCGGGAGCAGGCTGGGCATTAGGAAGAAACTGTGGGGAGGACTCATAGTCGAATTAACGGGAGACGGATTAACAGAAGGAAGTGATGAAATTTATGGCATGTGTGTACATGAGGGTTCCATGGGGATGTGAGACCCCAGGACAGATGGGGAAGTTAAGGCCCACATGCCATCCTGAGCTAAAGAGAGGGGTGGAGGGCTGTGGTTTGGGACTCCAAAGGCAGGAAGGCAGTCCACAGGGCGGTGGAAAAGCAGGTGTTTGGAAAATAAGCATTTGCTGGACCTTGGTGGGCTCCTCCCTGTCTCTCCCACCCAGTTCCCGTTACCCTGCAGCATCTGTGGTGAGCGCCCCCTTCCTGGAGCAGGTCCTTTGTCTAAATGCCTTCAAGCCGTTAGAAGAGTCGAAGATTTTTTCCTGAGTCTTGCCTTTCTTAAAAATAACCAGCTTAAAACAGTCCACATCGCAACAGACACACTTTGGACAGCAACCTCTGCTTCCCCTCCAGACTCAGAGGCAGGGGTGCAGGGGAGGCTTGGGGGCAGGGACTGGACAGACCGGTGGCGCTCTGAGCTCCAAGCCCTCCACTGGGGACAACTCTCCACCCCGAACCTCCAGGACAAAGCTGTTGTACACCATGGTCGTAATCACAGGACTGGGTGGGGAGGGTGGGGCCAAGAGGGGCAGCAAGCAGCTTGCTGGCATAGGGACATCAGGAGCATGAGCGGTACCCCCTTGGGAATTCCCAGGAGGAATCCCCAAAATGTGTGAAGGGGGCTCAAGCCAGTTTATTGACCATTAACCATGGCCCAGATGACCAGGGCCAGCTGGGTTCCTCATTCTTAGCCCAAACCCTGGAGAAGGGGGAAGGGGTGGCACTACGCGCTGTCTTTCTAGAAAGTTCCTACACTGCTCAGAGGAGGAGGCTCGGCGGTGATGAACGCACTGCCCAGCACTCGGCCCGGGTGGCTGCTGTCCTGGGAAGGTGCTGTTTCCCTCGCCAGGCCGGGCTAGCTAGAAACTGCTGCCGGGCATCTCCCCCTCCAGGGGCTGCTTTCTCTTCCTGACTCCAGCGCTACCAGCTCGTGTGCCTGAAGCAATGCGATTCCCAGCTGCTCGGCTCAACCTAAACAGGCGGAGGACAGGAGTCCCCCTCGGTGCGGGTGTGTGGTCCTGAGCACGCTGCCCAGGCTGTCTGCCTCCTTCGAGGAAGTCTCAGTTAGGGACTAGGGAGGAGCAGGCCCAGTGGCGGAGTTGGGGCTGGGTGCTGGAGCAGGAGACGTGGGGAAGAGCTCACGCAGGGAGTACACGTCTTAATTGTCACTAAGGGCTCCCCCTGAGCTCTCTGCCAGTGACAGGACCCCAGCTAGTGACAGGCACCCAGCCCCGTGCCAGCCGTGAAGAACAGGAGCTGCCTGGAGTCGGGGATGATGTCAGAGCCCAGCGAGCAGACCACACTTAAGGAGGCCCTGGCTCAATTTGAGTGACTTGACCCAAGGCTCATGCCCAGTCCTTGAGCTGGTCACTGGGCCTCGGAGGCTGCTGGGAAAGGATTGTGTTGCTGGTCAAGGCAAGTTCCACTCCTGAGGCCAAAGGTGAGGCCCCAGCAAACTCCATGGTGGCAGAAAAAGTCCCCAAGTTAGAAACAGGACCTGTGCCTGAAAGGAGGGCCTGTGGGTCTCACACAGGTGTGCCGTGACCCACTACTCTGCAACAGTTACTGGGACACACGTCCGGAGCCCAGTCTGTGGCCCCAACACCCAAGAAGGTCCTCTGAGACTCGGCTTCACTCTTGGGGTGCAGCAGAACTTCGTCCCTGTGCCCCAGTCCCCTGGCAGTCTTCACCCCCAGTTATAAACCAAGAGCCCGTCACAGAGTGGGCTCGCACCTAATGGAACGGGAGGAAGTCTGCTCTGTTATTCATGGCAATGGCCCCGTTCTTGGGAGAGTCTGAACCGAGTCTGCCTTCATAAGCACAGAAGCCCAGTTAGCATCTCTGTGGAAGGAGCGTGTGGGGAGAACCGTCTCTCTAAGTAATGGGTGCTGCGCCTGAGCCGGGCCTCTCTGGGGCCTGAGAGGAGAGTTCCATCTGGGAGGCCTCCCATTAGCTGCGCTCAGCCGAGCCTTGTCCCGCGTCAGCTTTGCCGAAGACAGCCTCCTGCTCTCCCCGCTCGAACTCGCGTGGCCCACCCTGGGGAAGGGCCCTGTCTCCCCGCTTTCCCTCCCTCCTCCGAAAGCCTGGGAAAATGCCTGCACCCTGGAGTGGACAGGCAGCTGTGAAGGCTGAGTTACTGCCATATCTCCATGGCCTGGCTTGTGAGAACACTCATTCGTTTGTCCCTTGCATGCCCGCAAGTCCCACTCCTCTGCCCACTCCCCAACTGCAGGCGAGCGTTGTTCCGAGTCCCCCTGAGAGGACATCACAGGGGCTTGAGAGTCACCCGGGCCGGATGCTGTCCTGGTGCGGGGCCACCATAGCTGCTTGGCGGCAGTGGCCAGTTGCTGGCAAGGCGTGGCTTGTGCACGCACCATCACAGAAGAGGTGTCAGCACTTGCAAAAAGCCCTGGAGGTGACACAGAGCGGGCACCGAGGAGGCGTCATGTGGAAAAACTCAGAGTTTGACGATGCTGATGGAGAAGCCACAGAACAGCGACAGATTCTAAATGGGACAATGTTTTAGGAGCACGTTAACCAGTTAATTTGCATATGATTTTCTTCTCACACATGCCCAAGCTTGACATATGATAAAATCCCTTGCCTAAGTAAGTCTCAAATACACTGTATACATATAAAGTAAATCTTTAAGTAATAAGAAAGCTCTGTGTCAGAGTTTAATTGGCAGATTTTTCTTTCTGAGTGGGTAGGTAAAACAGTGGTACAGCTTGTAATGGATGACATCGTGTAAGTGTGATGAGATACGGTATTTGCAAAAATAAAATAAAATAAAATAAAATCTGGCTCTTCCAGATAAAAAAATAAAATCTGAGCTTCCACCCTCAAAATCAGCAAGTCTAACGACA
Source organism: Desmodus rotundus (assembly GCF_022682495.2). Taxonomy (NCBI): domain Eukaryota; kingdom Metazoa; phylum Chordata; class Mammalia; order Chiroptera; family Phyllostomidae; genus Desmodus; species Desmodus rotundus. The sequence goes on along the minus strand of NC_071392.1, from coordinate 155,745,342 downwards.
CAGGGTCTTTATTTCCGCATGGCAGCCATTAGCTGGAGAGCTAAGAGGCAGTTGCCCCTTTTGAATGGGGTACATTGTACCTCAGTTTGCCCCAGTCCCCACTATACCCTACTACCTTATACCCTACTACCCTCATCAATCATTCTAGTTACTCTCCGGTCTCTGGAGCACTGGAGTCTGTCACCCCTGAAAAGATACATTCAACGTTGTCTGCTTGGGAAATGATGGCCCATGTGCAGCCCCAGCAGCTAAGATCCGGCCTCTGGTGACGTCTCAGGCTGGACTTGGGTAGAGGAGAGAGGAGCTCAGACCCAGGAGCAGCCACCGAGCAATGGTACTCGAGAGTGGCCCTTGGAAGGCACTCTGTCCCACTGCCTGGCCTCTCAGCTGAAAGATCAGCCAACTATCTCTGGCCACGAAATCTTTGGTCACACTTGTCAGGTCACAGAGACACCCAGGCATGGCTGAAACCCAGCAGAGGAACAAGCCAGGCTCAGGCTGAGCTCCCAGCTGCCCTCGTGGTCATTCATTCGCAGACTCCCGCTGAGCGCTGCTCACATCAGCCATCAGCCAGGCGACGGGATGGCAACACGGAATGCTCCGTGGACCAAGCTGCAGGCACAGGAGGGGCCGTTGCCTGGACCAAGTGTCCGAAGACAGGCGGAGAAGTGACAGGAAAGTGAGGGTGGGTATTTCTATTTTGGGAAGTCAGAGACAAGCACCAGAAAGGGATTTCAAAACGAGGTTTTAAAAGATGACTGCTTGTCTGGAGCACCAGAAGGGACGAGCAGGGAAAGGCGTTCCAGACCGAGGGGCAGAAGGGAATCAGCGCCCCGGTTTCTGTCAGTCACTCCTTGGTAAAGTGTGTGTGGGGGGGGGGTCATTTTCACTTATTTTACGTGAAAAAATTATATAATAATAAGAAATATATAATTACGAATCCATTCTGAATTACACTGATTTTTATACCAACGGTCATAAAAAAGTGTGTGTGTGTGTGTGTGTGTATTTTTTTTCAGTGGAGGAAGGACCCCAGAAGGTGAAGCCACCTAGGGTCCATGAAACCCCCCATTTCACTCAAGGAAGCTTTTTGTCATCCGCCCCCCAACCCCACCCCGACTACTCACTCCACGGGTGTGGGGATGCGAGCACCCTGGTTGAATGGAGGGAGGGATGAATGAGTGAATGAGTAAATTCCAACTTTTGTCCTGAAAGCATCTATCATTGTCCTTCTGCGGCTTTGTGTCCTTGAAGCATCAAGACCCCTGTAGCCTCTGGTCAGAGGGGCTGTCGCTTCCGTGTGGTCGCCCCTGCAGGAGCTCACCCTCGAGGTAGCTCTCTGCGGAGAGAAACTCCACCCCTTTCCATTCTCTTCCTCATCCCACCCTCCATTATTGAGGCATAAGTGAAGAGGGTGGCACTTGGGGCAGATTTGGCGCACCCCAAGAGCCAAACATTTACTGACATTTCTCTGCATCAGGAAGTTGCTTTCTAGTCTTCCTCGTGCCTTGGCCAGAAAGGTTGGGGCTCGGGCCGGCCCCAACCTGGGAACCTCAGACCCTCAGGGAGGACCAGGGAAACCTGCCTTTGGCTGCGCTGTGAGCCCAGGTGAGCCGGGTCACGCCGATACAATTCGTGGGCCCCCAGATCGCAGACACTTAACACAGCAAACATCTGCTTTATGCTTTAAGCAAAGTCCAGTAGGATCTTGGAGCCTGTCTAGCGAAAATGACCTTCAACTCAGCTGACCTGGCTGCTTTGAACTTGTGGCTCTGCCATTCTAACCCAGGTCTCCTCCTCCTCTGCCACCATCCCGGAAGGGTGGGGAAGGACACACAGGCTTCTCAGTGTCATTACCCAGAAGCAACACCATCGCTTCCTCTCACATGTCATCGGCCAGGACTGGCTGGTTGGGTGGCCCCAGCCAATTTCAGGAAGCTCAGAGGTGCAGAGCTTTGTGCCCAGTAGGAAGAGAGCCCGACGCTGGTGAGCAGGAGCCCTGGGCACAACACGAGCTGTGGCCGCAGCCCGTGCCGGGGAGGCGGGCGAGCCAGCAGCCCCTGTGCACGGGGACTACACAAGCACGCCCCATGGGCAGGCGTGCCACACCATTCTGCTCCTCCTGCAGCAACCCCATGTTTTGACACCTTCCAAGAATGGCAAACTTTGACCCAGGAGGGGAAGAGAGCATTCCCTGTGTCTCTGGATGTCACAGTTCTAATTCCGCTCCTGCCGCCATCCACCAGGAGCACAGACCCGAGTGATCTAAGGCATTCGAGGAAGGGCTCAGCCTTCAGTCTCTAAGCGTGCAGTGTGCTTGGATTCCCGCTGCAGCCAGGCGGGGGTGATTAATGAGGCGAATTCTTGCTTTATGTCAGAAAGTTCAAAGCAAGTGAGTTCACAGAGCGAGCGCTTGGCAATCACTTCAGATGTGGGATCAGACAGATGGGGGGGCGGGGGGACCTGCGGTCCCGGCCCTGCGGATGAGTGACTTCCATGAGATGAGCTCACCTTTCTGAGCCTCTCCTTCCCACTCTCTGCTGTAAGGTGATCACACCTGCCCTGCAGGACTGTCCCAAAGGCTCAAAGTCACATGACACCCACCTGGTCCCTGTCCTGCACTTTCTCTTCTAAGAGTTATCATCCTATGAGAAAGGCACCAGCAGTGCCCCAGACACGTGGGGACGACATTGTGGAACTTGGCAGAAAAATACGTTAGAGGACGAAGTGGGATTTTTCTTGTTGTTACATTTCCTTGTAGCCCTGGTCCGCTCATTCATCCCATCAGCTAAGGCAGGGTCCTGGGCTCAGCACCCCCAAGAAGGAATGCCAAGCAGAGGCCTTTCAGTTTCAGAAGTTGAGGCACTGTGGGGAAGACGTGGCATTCTAGAAAATACATAGGAGACTACACAGATGGACAGGAGCTGGATTCCCCACCGCCCAAGCCAGATCCTGGGGCCTCTGGGAATTCTGACACGGGCTGCGACACGGGTGAGCCGTGCAGACGTTACACTGAGAGCAATAGGCTGGTCACGGAAGGACGCACACAGAATTATTCCTCCCAGGGGAAGTGCCCAGGGTCGCCAGATTCACAGAGACAGACTGGGGCGTGGTGATCATGAGGGGTTGGGGCAGGGGGTGGGCAGTCAGTGTTTCGGGGGACAAAGATTCAGGCTTGCACGTGGGTGGTGGTAAGACAGCTACACAAGAGCGTGAATGTGCTTAATGCCACCAAACTTCCTACTCAAAAGTGGTTAAGATGATGTGTTTTCTGTTATACATATTTTACCCTAATAAATGTTTTTTTCTAATTTGTAAACCTTTCATCAGGAAGAACTAGCTAGAATCCCAGGTCAGCCCTGGCGGGGCCTTGTAGATGACCCCTAATCCCAGGGGGAACCTGAGGCCCAGAGAGGGGATGTGACCTGTCCAAGGGGACAGGCATTTTCATCTAGGCCTGTGCCCCTTCGACTCCCCCTTCCTGCGGTGTGACAGATGCTCAGATGACCGATGTGCCGCCCCCACCTCGGGTGCTCTGGCCCGGGCTGCGGGCTGCAGAAATGAGGCCTCATGACCAGGCAGAGAAGGGAGCAGCAGACAGACGCTCGTTGGGTCTCTTCCTCCCGACGGGGCCTGCTGAGTCTTGTTCCTAAGACGGTCACCTGTGAAGAAGGACATCCTACCCACGAAGCCCTTTCTGTGCCCTGTGTGCCAGACCCTTTATGCACTCTGTCACCTCTCTCCCCCCAGCCCCCACCCTACGAAATAGATGCCAGTATGGGGCATCTGAGAAAAGTGCAGCAACTGACCCAGAGCCTCAAGCTTGGCGTCAGCGGGGCCAGGACTCTGCCAGGGAGGAACAGCTCCTCGTACCCTGGGCCATCCCTGAGACCCACTATGTGCCTGATACACGCATAGTGGGTCTCAGGGAAATAAGAAATGCTTGGAAAAGCTACTTTTCACCAATCAAAAGGCAAAGACCAAGAAGGGAGGAAACACCTGGCCGGGTATAAGGTGGCCCCCCGTCAGGTGGAGAGTTGGCTCTGCCTGTCGGGATCACAAACGCACACTCCGAATGTCCCCGGAAATGGCGCTTCTAGGTGTTTGTCTTACAGCATCCTCACCACCCTTGTGCCAAACGCTGTGGGCATCGGGTTCTGTATTTTGGTGTTGTGATGCAGAAAGCCCCATCACAACAGCCTAAGTGCCCACTAATCGGAGACTGGGCAAAGAAATTGTGGGCAGAGCCACACAATGGAATACAATTTTCAAAGAGAAGAAGAGACGTATTTATGGACTAACAGGAACCAGAACAAGTAGAACAGAAGTGTGCAGAGCAGAGTGCAAAATATGCCTCGCCTGTCTGGGAACCGAACCCGGGTTTACGGGCGTGTGCCGGGAGCACAGCGCAGGTTGGGGCCGCACAGGAAATGGGGCCAGTGGCTACTTTCTGGGAAGAAGGCAGGATGGCCAGGGAGGGGGCGGGGGAGGGAACGGGCCAGAAAGGCATATATTCTAAAGTCTATTCTCCATGCAGGAGTTATGATCTTAAAATACATTCAATGACAAAGAAAATTCTACAGGCCTGGCTTGGGCCTTATTGCTCCAGAAAGACTCAGGCCTTTTAATAGTTTCCCAATACATGCAACTAATTTTTATTTTCACTTAATGAATCCAAATGAAACCAGGGCCAGTGTCGGGGAAGCTAAGGACAGAGAAGGGGCCCAGACAAAAAGCCACCCTCTTCCCTCCCCTCCCCTAACCTCTCGGGACACTGGTGGTGTTAACCCTTCCCTCCCCACAGCACCCCCACCATGATCTGGTCCTCAAGCCAGAGAGTGACAGACCTTCATCAGGGAGTGTGTGGCTCACAGACAGGCCTTGGACAGAGATGGCTTGGAATCCTGATCTGGCCACACACAAGCTGTGTGACCTCGGTGGCTGGACCAGCCTCTCTGTTGCCTGGTTCCCCTTCTGAAACATGGAGGGGATCCCGCTCCCTTCGAAGGGCTGTCATCAGGTGGGACCCATGGTCTTCGGCGGAGCCAGGCTTCCCCAGCCGGCTTGGAGGCATCGACCTGAGCCCAAGGTCATCCTTGCAAGGGCCGGCCCTCAACATGCTGTCTTTTGTAGAGAGCTGAGGGGTGACAGGCACAATGAACCTTCCACTCTCAAAAAGCGCACGCATCCAAAGGCAGCCGCCCCAGCCCGGTGCTATGTGTGAACGGGGAGGGCTGCCTCAGTGCCTGCCCCAGCCCCCAGGGTCTGTTGGCTTTAGCCACGTTGGGAAAAGTCTGGCACCTGCCGGGAAATAATGCCCTTTACTTAGGCGCTGCAGGGTCCCAAAGCTGGGAGGGCGTCCCTGGTCTCCTTCCCAAGAAACCCTGCATAGGACACCACCTGACGGTCTCAGACAGAGAGAAAGCCAGTGGGGGATGCACAGGGCATGTGTCCCTGCTCCAGAAGGATCTATGTCAGTGGGGACAAGGGGAGGGGAGAGGAAGGTGACACACTGCCTGGATAACAAAGGGTAGAGGTTCACAGAGAGCCTGGAACAGGAAGCCAAGCCAGGGGCTGCTGCAGAAGCTGGGTCAGCCTGGAGTCCACCGCCCGCACTCACCGGGGCTGGCTGTGCAGCAGGGACCGTCCAGTTGGCCCTGCGGTGGGCACTGCGTTCGGTTGTTGAGGAGACTGAGGAGCACCCATCAGCATCTGTGCCGCCCCCACCTGACTCACCAGGCCGCCCACCCCCACCTGCCGGGACCCTGGGGAGCACCCCACCTAGGCACAGGTGGGCCGCAGAGCACAGAGGGCGGTTTGGTGGATTCTGAAGCCTCTGTGGACGCATCAGAAGCCCAGCGGGGGGAGGTCCCCTGCCATGTATTGTCACAACCCGCGTTCTGGGCTTTTGTGTTTTGTGCATCCTGGAGTCAAATTACAAATACTGACCTGAGACCTGCTTTTCCCAGTTCAGCGTCTGCCCGAGAGCCTCTCCTTGGTGGAGCCTGGAAGACGAACCTGCTCCTTCTCACGGAAGCAGCAGGAGTCCGGGTGCCCTCTCCTTGGAACGCTGCGCCGTCCCCACCATCCCAGAATAGTGCATCTCACGTCCGTCTGGGCTGTATGTGTGCAGCTTTGTGCTTTGGGAGGGTGGGATTTTTTATCAAGTTTTGATAGCTTCTGCCCTTTCGCCTTATAAAAAGGTGCCATCATGGTACCCCTTTGTTGTAAATAATTAGAGATAGGCTTAGAGGGGAAAGGGACTTGGACTTCTAGAGTGGCAGAGATAGTATTTGAACCCAGGTCTGCCACTCCCAGACCTGATAAATAGACACACAGCAGTCTGGCTTGGAGGAAGTCCCCGTTGCCATGACAATGGGAGGGCTGTGATGACTCTAGAGAAGCCAGGCATCCACAGGACCCAGTTCGGTGTGTCCCTGTCCTCAGAGGCTCAGCCCTGTCTCCCACAGCCCACCACCAGCCCCCAGAGGGTGGCTCCCAGTCCCCGGAGGCAGCAGCTGTCAGAGCAGCCCATCAGCCTGGAGTCAAGGTTACCCAACAAAACACAAGTGCCGCTGGGGCCTCCCTGACAGGCAGATGGCTGAGTCTGTCTTTCTCCTTCAAGCCCCTCGACAGATCTATCTGCCCTGCAGCTGCTCTGGGGGCCGTGAGGCTGCTCCCACAGCCCTCAGTGCAGGGTGTGACCCAGCCCGAGACCATCCCCGTTAGTGACGTCTAATGACCCTCTTGCCTCGGTTCACTTGAAGGGCCCCAGGTAGCAGGGACAGATCCGAGGCAGATCCTGGGACTCTGTTCAATGTCTCCCTCTGAAGTTAGGAAGCGCACTCTTTCTTTCTCAGAAGATCGTGCTTTCGGGCAGTATTGCAAGGGAGAGGGTCAGAGATCAAGCAGAGTTCAGCCCTAATTGGCAAGCAGTCTGAGTTAATTCATTAATCTCTTGTCCTCCCAGCAGGCCGGGTCTGCAGCCGCTGCTACAGCTGTTTGCTGGCTCATCGTAGCCCCCCTCCACCTTCCACCAGGCCAGCTTATTTCTTACACCGAGCGACAAGTGTCTGCTTGTGGTCTTTCCTAGAATGTGAGTGTCTGGCTGTTCCTGGACACCAGGCACCGTACCTTCTCCACACCTTGCACAAGTTCAAGCTCAGAGTAGGTGTTCCACCAATGTCTGATGAAGGGAGTCCAGTTTAATTCACTCAATTCATTCATTCGATAAATATTCACAGCTACAATACTCTGTGCTCTGCTCCAGGCTCAGTTTGTCTGATACGCTAGCCGGTAAATAAACAAACAAGCTAAGACATTTGACTTTCAAGGAGTATAAGTCCAAGACACAAGTTCAGGTGTGGCCAGCTCAGTTTCTGGGTGACAGCTTCCTCCCTCCGCGGGGGCCCAGGAGAGCCTCCTCGTCCCTGCAGCCAGCTGTTGAACAATTGATGACCTTTACCAGCGCGTGTGGCCCTCAAGGAAGCAGATGCGCTGCTTGCTGAGCGCCAGATGCTAGACAAAAGCAGGCAGTCTTGGGGAATGGCCGTCTGTGCCTTGAGCAGATGGGAGAACAGGTGTGGACAAATACTGATGGGCACCCCGGGAGCCGTTGGCAGGCGAGCGAGAGGCCAAGGCCAAGGCAGGGCAGGCTAGGACAGGGCTCTGACCCTGGGCCCTTGGGAACCTCCAGTTTCTGCAGCTTTCCAGCTGTGGTCTCTTTTGGAAGCTGTTAACTTCTCCCAGGGTGTCTTACTTTCCACGGCTTTTATGAGCATTGAAGGAACCAGACTTGAGACGGTCACAGCGCAGTGTGGCTAACCCTTGATTCCAGAGCCCAGTGGCTTGGGTTCAAATCCCTGCCACCCCCTTTCTAGGTGAAGACCTCAAACAAATCATTGACTGTCAGTTTTTTTTCCATATAGAAAATAGGTAACAGTTTTGGTTTTTAACATGATAATAAATCTCAGTAAGTGGTAGTTATTACCATGTAATTGCCCGGCACACAGGAAGTGGGAAATACAGCTCTTGGGGAGTTCATCTGAATAACTGACCTTCTCCCTTTCCAGATTCGCAGGCCTTCCTCAGTCTCCTCCCTCCATTAGATTGAGTAACTTGCCCTCCGTCCTGTTCCCCAAACTGCAGACCCACCCCCATCACAGTATCAGCAGAACCAAAAGCCCTGCATCATTGCCTCGCTTTGGTTGTGTGTGTGTGTGTGTGGAACACCAATGAACAGCCTGTCAACCTAGAACCCACATGTGCCTGACATCGGGTAGCTCCCTTGTCCCCATGGCATTAATGCCGGTGGAGGGGTGGATGTCATCGGGCTTCGCGTTCCCGGTTCTCCTTTGGGAACTGCTATGACATTTCCTCTGGGCACAGTGGGGAGCTGTCCTCTTGCCTTCAGCATGGAAAGGCCATGTGCCAGCAGGAGCCCCTCTGTGGCCGGGACCCTGCAGCTCGAGGGACTGCTCGCTCGCTCGTGGAGCTGCTGCAGCTACCACCAGGATGGAGAGGGAGCAGGAGGAGCGGGGAGCCTCCTTCACCAGGGTCCCAGCCATGGTGGCATTTGAGCACAGTGTACCGGGCAGTTCAGGAGCTGACCTGCTTCTCCACTCGCTCCTCCCGGCTACATGAAGATGAGATGAGGTGATCCGTGTGAGAGGCATCTCCTGGACCACAGGGTCCCGGGTGGACAGCCCAGAGCTCCAATCATGTGGCTTGGTAGGGCTGCCCATTGCCCCCAGGGGAGGCCTGCCACCTTAGCCTGGCCCATGGAAGTTCCAGCAGTTGGATCAGCTCAGACATCTGACCCAGGCTGGGCCAGCAAGCACCAGTCCTGCGATTTCTTTTTCCCTGGAACTTTTGGGAAAAGAGTTTTCTTTCCCTGAAGGCGTGGCCTGTGATCAAGCCATGACCGAAGGCCAGTCACAGCTGGGCCTCTGATACCAGCTACTGAAAGATCCCTACCGAACACAAGACTCAGGAGTCATAGCAGCCCACGCAGGAGGAGCAGTGTGTGGGCCCGCCATGCTGTGAGCTTCTGGAGGAAGGACACTGAGAGGTGGCAGGAACGAGTGGGAGGTCTCAGGCAGGTCTCTCAGGCACAAGACTGCCGTGGGCTCCGACAGGCCCATTGCTACCGGACGCAGGCAGAATGGAAAGACTCAGAAAGGGGATCTGAGTCTCCACACTCAAAAAGGCTTTGAATGCCTCACCAGAGCGTTCAGCTTTATTCTGCAGGCAGTATGTTCTCATTCAGGAGCTTTCAACGGAGCGAGCCGGCTTTCTGAACGAGCAACCTGCTCGGAACCCCCCGCCCTGGGACCCACAGTCCTTGTCTCCTCCTTCCTGAATCCTGTCACCTCCTGTGCGGTGGGTGCATCAGCCGCCCCCACTGCAGCCTCAGCTGAGTGGCGCTGGCATAGTGACGTCGTGCTGGGCACGATTTCCGGAAAGACCCAGCCCAGGCCACGGAAAACAGAGGTTCTATTAGGGTCTAGATTTCTTTGAGACTCAGGGACTCTCCTCTCCCGCAATCGCACACAGAAACAAAACTCAGGCAGCCTGTAACCGAGCTCTGGGGGTGTGGGGGGTGCGGTTTAGGGGAAGGCCACCAGCATCTCTCTGGTAGCACCTGCCGATGGGGCTTCCTTGTGGGGCACCACCCAAATGCTCAGAAGATGGGTGCCCACCCCAGCTGCCTCCCGCTGGACAGAGGAAGAAGCAGGCGGTGGTCCCCATTTTCTGGCTGGCCAGTGGCGGCAGCTGCTGCTCTCAGCTCCTACAAGCCATTACTTCTCTCTGGGCCTCAGCCCTACTCCGCCAAGTGGGTGTGGCAACCCCTTGCCTGCAAGGGAAGACGTGGAGACGTCCCAGCGCGTGGCTGGCATCCTACAAGCAAGTCAGAGCTGCCCCTTTCAGGTGGAGGAAGGTTCTGGGCTTCACCTTGTTCCTCCTGGGACCCCTTGGTTTGACACTTGGGGCAATTGGCCTCCTTCCAACCCTCTGTCACTGCAGGGGCTCTGCACAAACCATTTGTCATCTCACCCACCATTCCCCACACTCCCCTGTGGCCCCTCGCTCTACCAGGGACACTGACGGACCCTTGTGTGACAAGGTTCACCTCGCCCTCACAGGCCCGGCCCCTCCGAGCCCCCACGCCTGCCCGTGTGCCTCCCTGTGTGGGTTGTCACAAAGAGCTCATGAACTGGTCATTTCAAAGGGCTTTGTCCCCTGTGAAGAAGCTTGAGTGGTGAGGGGATTATTGGGGACCTTGGGGATGCTGATATCTCAGACAAGCCCCTGACTGAGTCCCCGCAGAATGTGGGATGCTCAGGGAGCCGGGTGCAGACTGTCCGTCAGAAGCTGCAGAGAGAATTCCCTCAGCCCTTCACCCCTCCCCGCTCCTCTCCCATGTCCTGGTGATATTTGGGTTCAGATATAATTCCTAAGAAAGGGAACAGAGATTGTTCCACTGGGGGCCCTGGGGCCCCCCACACAGCAGCTCCAGGGCCCCAGGCCCTCCTGTGCCTCGGACAGACGGCGAGACCAGAAGCAGCAAACCTACCGCCCCACCTGTCTCTGCAGCCAGCCCTGCTCCTTGAGCTACAAGGACCAAATCTACAGCCTTCCAGAGCTACAGTTCTCAGATTCTTACTGGTGCCTCGTTGCCATGGCTACCTGAAGCTCTCCTGTGCCACCTTTGGAACGTTAGGAGACTAGGAGATGCAGGGGGAGGCACAAACAAAGGAAGAGGATCCAGGCCGAGGCAGCTGCTAAGGGGGCACCGCTGAGCGGCAGAGCCCCTTTGTGTAGCTGGCTTCCCCCCTCTTTCCTCTGAAATAAATTACACGCACCGTTTTACTACATCCTGCTAACTAAGGTGTTCATTTTCAAAGGGAAAATCAAAATGAATAAAATGTGCCTCAGTGCCCAGGCGGGGAACGGAGAAATGTACACTGATGTTTTGACAAGTACAATGATAGGTAACAACCAGGACTTCACCTGCGCCCTCACGCTGAAGCCTCCCAGCAGCCCATTGTGCAGCTGAGCAAACTGAGTTTGAGAGCGGTGAACAGGCTGGCTCGGGTCACAGAATCAGTGCAGGGAGGGGCAGGGATGTGAGCCAGTCTCAGAGCCCTGCTGGGCCCTGGAGGTGCCACTCTCCTAGGGAACAGCCCTTGAGCCATGGGCAGCGGACTGGGCAGGCCGGCCCCCGTGGGAGAGCGGGAGGGATACCAGTTACCCGCTGGCTCCCCAGCCCAGGTGTGCTGATGCAGCCTGGAAGCAGCCCAGGCCCCGGCTGTCTCAGGAGTCCACTTTCACACCATCGCCAGCAGGATGGCTTGATCCTCCTCCCTTGGCCTCCCTAACTTCCATCTCTCCGCCCCCTACCCCTCACGGAGGGGACACCTCTGCCTAGGCGGCCCAGGATGAAGTTCAAGTGCCTTCACATCTGCCTTGAGGGGGGGGTCGGGATCCGCTAGGTTCACCATTGACCCTCCAGTACTGCCCCCTCCCCACCACAAAGAGCTTAGTATAGCTCCAGCCCACCTGAGCTCCGCTCTTTCTTATCTCTTTTCCTAGTTTTCATTTGTTTCCTCTGCCTGGGACCCGGCCCCTCCCTGGGAATCACAAGAACTCCTGAGCGAACACGCAGCCTCAGCCTGTGCCACCTCCCTCCCCTGCGAGCTCGTCCCTGATTTCTGGTCCCTTTCCTCTCCGTGCAAACTAAGTCCATCCCTCCTCTCAGCCCTTAAAATATTTACACTTAGAACACTTGTTTTATTTACTGAAATTGCCTATTTATAACTCCAACCCCCGCCTGCCCACCACCAGGCTGCCAACGCTTTGAAGACGGAGAGACGACGCCGGGCTCGCTGCTGCAACCCGAGCGTGCAACAGATGCTGGGGAATCTTTCCATGCTTCACTGGCTCGTGAGCTCACACGCAGGTGAACAGGGCACGTCCGTGTGACTACAAGTTGTTTCAGCTAAACCAACAAGAGACGGTGCTGGAATGAGCTCCTTTCCTATTTGAACATCTAGCAGGAGCTGTTGGAACCGGATTTGCGCGATAGGAACATGTCTGATCTGAGGCTGCGTAGGGGCGACGGGGCCCAGAGCACCGGGATCCAGGCGTGCTTGGGGATAAGCGGCATCCTGCCTTATCTCGGCCTGGCCATCAAGTCCAGCCAGCCCACTCACTGAGAGAGAAATGTACAGTCTTAAGTGCATTTATTAGAAAACCCCCCAGAGCAGTGGACAAGAGAGGTCTTCCCAAGAATCTAAACACGGCAGAAAAGGACAAAATGACTCACTCCCTAAATTAAGAGGAGCAAGGAAGCTGACAGCAGGAATTAATAAAACAGAATGCAAACCATACAGAATCGGTGAGTTTGATCAATGCAGCCAAAGATGGTCCCTTGAAAAGACTGACATAATAGATAATTTTCTGGCATTCCTTATCATGAAAATCAGAGAGAAGATATTAAAAAATAACTTTGGAAATGAAAGAAGTCGAGGAACCACAGATGAGTGCGATATTAAAAATGTAGGAATGCTGGGTACAACTTAACGTCAATGAAGTTAATGGCTTCTTAGGAAAACATTATTAAAATCGATTTAAGAAGAGGTAGACAACCTAAATAGATCAATAAACACAGAATAAATTTAAAAGGTAACCAAAGACCTATCCCTTAAAAAAAAAAAACAAAAAAACACTAGTGGTTTATGACAAGTGCCACAAAATTTTCCAAAAAATATATTTTCTATGATACATAAACTGTTCCAAAACATAGAACAAGATGGAAATTATTTCTCCTTAGTTTGTGAGCATAAGCCTTATGTCAAAACTAAAAAAAAAAAAAATAGTAGGCCATATTCACTCAGAAACATAGGTATAAACACGTTGAACAAAATGTTAGCAAATCAAATCTAAAAGTATATCAAAATAGTAATGGCAAAGATATTTCATTATTCAATATCAGAAAAACATTTTAACCAGTTTCACCAGCTTAATAAATAAGAGAAGAAAATAGTATGGGATGATTTTCAATAGGGACTTTTGTATGAGATGGTTTCAAAACACATGATAAAACTAAACACTTGTTTCTGTTGAAACAAAGTCATGACCTAGCAATTGATGTGTAACCAACATGGGGCCTACTGATGAAATACGAAACCATCGCCTCTTAGGACTTAAACAGGGAAGGAGGCTCTCTGTATCACCCTGCCACGCAACATTTTAGTCAGTGTCCCTGCCAATGGAATAAGGCAAGAAAAGAAAAGAAAGGATTAAAATTTCAAACAAAGAAAACTGTCAGTGCCTGTAGGCAACATTACTGTATTATCTCCCTAGAAAACCAGCTCCAAAATAACAAAACTAATAGGAGACATCAGTAAAGGGGGAATAGGTAGATATCTGAACAACGCTTAAAAGTTAATCATTTCTTTTACTACCTAATAATCAACTCTTAAGATGTAACTGAAATTCCCATTCATAACAAAAACAAAGAGACATGCATAGCATCCCTAGGAATAAATCTAATAAGAACTGTGCAAGACCTACATGTCGAAAGTTATTAAACTTGATGAAATGAATGTTAGCAACAATGAAAAATCCTGAATAATGAAGTTTCATGCCATAATCCTGGATGGGAGATAAACTGGAAAGATGTCAATTGTCTCCACACAATCTCAATATTCAAAGGAATTGTAATCACAATTTTGAATGGCCGCCCCGCGGGACTCCACTCGTCTGCTACTCCTTGGCCTTATTTCCCATGCCCACGCTGGTCCCGGCTCATCCAGCCCAGCTGGGGAATTCCGACCCTGCCATCGGAAGTATGTGCAAAGCACATGGCAAAGCCACTGCACCCAGACACCTGAGCAACAACCTCCACTCCCCGAAGAGAAGCAAGAAGCCACGTGACCCTCCTGAGTGCCCACCTTTCCTCATCGCTCCCTGGCCTGTTATGTTATAATTATTTTTGTTTATAAACTGTCTATTTCCCACAAGAATGAGGGCAAGCAGAGACTTGATTTTGCTCACAGGCCGTCCTATCTCCAGCACCTGGAAGCACACCTGGCCTCGTAGACTCTCAAAAGCCCTGCCTGGTCTCGAGCAGCATGCGTCCCCCGAAAGCCTGGAACCTCTGTGATAGGATCCCCATTGTGGATGGGCCCTTCTGATTGGTGACCTCCTACGTTTGGGCACAGATGGCCCTTCCCCTTCCTGGTGGGCAAGTCTCACTTCTTCCCCGCAGAAGTTCCCAACAATTCTTGAACCATCCACCTTGTGGGCCTCGGCCATTTTTCTCCTTTGCACCTTCATTTCCATTGCCTGAATAACTTAATTCCCAAATCCCTGCAGCAAGGACAAGGCAGGGCTGTAGCCGGTGCCGCTGGTGACGTCTGGGACAGCAGTGGCGGAATTTGCATTTTTCTGAAAGCTCGTCCTCATAAACTTCCCTGCATGCCTTGGCCAAGGATCCGTCAGACTAAAAATCTCCTATTTCCATCCACGGCCAGACTCAAGGAGAATTTCTAATTTTCTGTCAAGCCCCTGGTGCTCAGCAGGTTTCTTGCCTATGGTTTTGCTTCACCAAAAAATATTGAATCTTGAGGAAAAAGCCACAGTTGGTCTAGCCTTCCCACAGGCTTTCATGAGAAGAGATTCCACCAGCCTGAACCAGCAGTGATGTGCATCCCCACAGGGATTTGGGGGTACTCCGTCATAGGACAGGGCCAAAGGAGCCCCCAGGGGGGCTCACAAGGGTCTGGTAAACGGGCTCACTTGGCCCTGAGGCCAGGGCTCTGAGAAAGGTGGCCTGCAGCGTGGGAAGAGAACAAAAGCAGCCATATGTGACCTTCAAGACAGGGGAAAGGAGAGCTAACACCCCCCGGGGCCACGGCCTCTTCATCGATGAAATGGCTGGAAGCACATCCCCTCTCTTGCAGTTCTGGGCTGTTACCTGAGACCAGGGGCCCACCCTCAGTGTGTCTATGACTTGTGACTAATCCCTCTGCTGAGAAAACGGGTTTGGCACACAGTGGTTTTGGGAACCATGTGACCGTGACCGTGAAAACTCTGAGCTGAGCCCTGGGCCGAAGCCTCCTGGGAGGTGGCAAAGGAGCTTAAGCCCTGTCCGCTGCCTTGGGAGCATCTGTCATGTGTGTGAAGACTTAAAAAGGAACGTCTGCCAGTGGTGGACGGCCCATCAAGGCAGCTTCTTCCTGCAGGCCCTGGCGACAGAGTGCAGCACTGCCCGCTGCCAGCTGTGGCATGGGGACCGTGACCTAGCCTTGCGGAACTCGCTTCTGCAGCTGGAGAACTCCCTTCTTCACATCCACCTTCTGCAGTGGCTGTGGGACTTTCTGAAAGCATAAATTGAATAGTGTGGGTTCAACATTTAATACTGCACCAGGCATGCTCTTTTGAATTTTATGCCAAGCAAGGAATATTTAAGGGTGACGCAGCTGACACATGATGGAAGGAATGGAGCCCACTGAGGACCCACGGCTGCTGGTCTTTGAATCTTGGTTCTCAGCAGCTTTTGCTGCATCACCCTCCCTCCCTTCCCAGCCGGAGGCAGGCTGCCCTGGCAAGCAGGCGGATGGGTGCTGGGAGCGGGACACATTTGGATTCCAAGTCCGGTTTCACGAGTCACCTGCTAGGTGACCAAGGCTGGCTGGCTGAGGTCCTGGATCTCTAGATCTTCCCACAAATATAGGTGGTAGGAATGATAGTCCCTTCCTCACAGGGCGTTGTGAGGATGAAATGGTGTGGGGTGCATGGGGCTGGACCGGGGTGAGCGGCAGCAGGTGTGAACTAACAGGCCCTGGTCCTGCCACTGTCAGGGCTCTGGTCTCCTGGGGCTGGTGAGAAACAGGGAGAGGGATGGAGGACATGCCACGTGAAGGGGTCCTGGAGGGGTGTCATTGTCACACCAGGATGAGGGAGAAGAGAAATGAGTTCCCATGAGACCCAAAGATACCCCAGTCCCAGGATAACTGGACAGTTGGTCACCCTAAAGGCGTGATTGAAACAGCAGCACCGGGAGAAGCTGGGGGAAACAAAGGGGGTGTCCCAAGGGATGCCCTGAGGGGTCCCCGGGAAGGAAAGCTCAGCACCATGGACAGCGCCTTGCAGCAGAGCCCTTGCTCAGAGCAGAAGCTCCAAACCCGGCATTCATGTATAAGGACATCTTGTCAACCACCTCTGCTGGCTGGGTCGTACAGACATTGTTCCCCAAATCGGTGAGTCCCCTGCCACAGGACTGTCACCGTCACCAAGACAGGAGATGCTGAAAGAGCCATTGAGCCTGTGGCCCAGGAGTAAGCAGACACCCAGAAGAAGGGCAGGAGTCAAGATTAGGGGCTCGAACAGGGAAACTGAGGCCTGTGCCCACCGCCCTGAAAAGAGCCACTGGTGGTGAAGCGCTCAGAGAAATCTGCAACAACGTCCCCGTGAGTACTTCACCCTTTAAAGAACGCGACTGCAACTTCATAAGCCGTGACAAGCGTGACCATCGGGATGACAGCTAACATTTCTGAGCATTTCCCGTATGCCAGTCACCCACGGGGTCATCTCTTTTAACCCTTACCACTGTCCTATTTATCGTCCAGGTGTGGTCTCCATGCCCATCACACAGATTAGGAACCTGAGGCTTCCAATCTCATTTCACTTGCCCAGATCCCCTGGAGCAACAGAAGAGTTCCAAAGGCTGGCCGGCCAAGTCCTGGGTGCCACTCTCTACACCCAACACTGTGAGTGAGGGAGTGTGTCCCACACGAGATCTATTGCCCAAAGGAGAGGGGGATTTACGTGCTGGGGAGGTAACAGCCCCACCCCTGCCCCCCGCACGGCCAGGGAGCTGCCATTGGACGCCTGCCTGGGGCAGCCACTGCCTTTGGTGCAGCCTAGTCTCCGAGTAAGCCCTGCCTAGGCCTGTGTGTGTGTCCTTATGGAGTCATTAAAACAGAACACAGCACAACACCCTCCAGATGCAAAGTCATTGACCACACCCCCCGCCCGCTCCAGCCCCCGAAGGCGTGTTTTCGCATTCCCCGTTTTCCCAGTTCTGTTGTTTGTAACAACTGGTAAAGAAATCTCTCTCAGTGTAACAAACCCATTGTATTCTATCTCCACAAAAACAAGGTGTAGAATCCTAAGAACCTCATTAACAGCTCTTTTCCAAAACAATCAGGCTGCTTGGCTGTCGGAGGTGTTGGACTCAGCCCTGAAGACTCTACTTGCACAATGTGGGAATTATTGTAATCAATCGTCCTCCCCTTGAAGCACTAAGTGGGCACCTTTTTTTTCTGGAGGGGAAACACAGCAAACCTTTTCCCAACAACAAGTAAGTCACAGAATGAGAAGCAGTTGGCCTAGTGGTCTGAGCTGCCCAGGGGAGAGCGCCCATCCTGGCCTGCTCTGTGACCTGGGGCAAGTCACCCGACCCTTCAGACCTCAGTTTCCCCATCTGTAGCAAGTACAAAGCAAATACTCACTAGCATTACTGTTTGATATCTTGATATGATGTCATCAAATTAGGATTCTGCTCTTAGCTAATTGCCAACCCCTCTCCCTGTGTTCTTGCCCAGTGTTCAGGTGACAAGTTTGCCACTTACATTCAAGGAAGTCACCCTTTGCCCCCTCCTTCCCCAGGAGAAGCAGGATCATAAAGTGCAGAGACGGGAAAAGACGACCCAGCTAGGTTCCCAGGCCTCAGCTTCCCGCCGGGCCATCTCTACCTCTGGTTTGTTGTGAACATGGTTGAAAGTGTGTAAGATGTACCCCTCAGCACCCAGCACATAGCTGCTGCTCCACAGTGGGCTCTGTCCCTTCCAGTGCCCACTAAGGCACCTGTGCTCTCTTTGTTCCCGAGAGGGAAGCAGGACGAGGTCCTTGTCCTCACTGGGGCAGAGGTAAACCGACCTTGCCGAGGGTAGGCTCTGTCCAGGGGTTCTAGTCCTGTTCTCTTTTCAAAGCTCCACACTGAGCTGTCTCCTTCGTTCACCAAAACCTGCTGAGTGCTCCCCATGGGCCCAGCTGTGGGCGGGCTGGAGTTATGGAGAGCCTGGCCGGGAGCAGAGGCCGCTCCGAGTGTGGTGGTCAGCTCGATGTCTCCTCTCTCTAAGCCTCCTCCTTTCTCCTCCCTGCTATTCTTCCTCTCATTGCCTCTCTCCAGGGCGGCCCCACCCACACAGCCAGCCACACTCTGATGCTTGTAATAATCAGGGTGTCAGTTTTAAATACTGGTGAGCTCAAGGGAGACAACCTACTTGTTAAAAAAAAAAAAAAAAAACACCGAACAAGTGGAATATTCCAGTTGAGCTCACCCATTAGCACAGACCTTGGTGCTCAGTCTTGTACAATGCTGTTATATGGCGCTCATTCATTCATTCATTCATTGACTTATTCATTCTCCAAAGAAGTATTTATTTACGAGTATTTATCTACTAGGTGTCAGACATTGTTCTAGGCCAGAGGTCAGCAAACTTTTTCCATAAATGGCAAGGTAACAAATATCCAAGGCTTTGGAGGCCGCGTGGGTTTCCGTCCCGGCTACCCAACTTTGCTGCGGTAGCACAGACAACCCAAAACCAGTGAGGGCGCGTGTTCATTCACAGAAACAGGAGACAGGTGGAGTGTGCCCACGCCTGCTCTGGGCGCCCCCTCGCGCCTCGCAGAGGCCAGGGCGACAGGTAGGACAGAGGGCGCGATGATGCCGGCAGTTAATTGCATACGGAGTGTCTGCCGTATGCCCGAAACTTTACCTAAGCTGTTTCATTTATTTTTCCAACGACCCTGTGAAGGAGGCATTATGTATGGTCGCATGCAGGAAACGAGGCTCAAATGGGTGAAATGACTTGTCTGGTCCTTGTGGTGGTGACTGGTGCAGCCAAGACCATCTGTCTGTCTGTCTATCTTAGAATTAGAATTCAGAAGTGGTATGATTCCTCAGGACCAGAGTAGCGAAGTCAGACACTCTCTAACAAGTTTGACCTGGCCGATGGGCAAAGGTAGTTTAAGCAAATGGCCTGGCCATGCAGGCGAGGGGCAGATATTTTTCACCATTTTCAGGCAAATACTTAACATACAAACAATAGTCAGTTCTGCCTCTTACAACACTTAAAAACTTGTGATTTAAAAGAATCTACGGACCAACCTAAAAATGTGCAAGAGAAAATGAAGCTTCCTTAATTATTACTGTCTTGGGGGATTTTGAGTAAAATCGTTTGAGGGCCCCTGATTGGGCTGCCACCCTGTAGCCAGGCTCAGCTTCTCAAGGCATTCCTTCTGCACAAACACAGGGCTCTTCTCAGCGGGAAATCTGGAGAATGGAATTCTCCCCAGCTCATTGCATTAAGGGCCAAAACTAATAAAGCTGTCCCTCTGCTTTGGGGAAAGGAAATTTATGTGCAAAGGATTTTGCTCGGCCACAGGAAGGCTGTGGCTGAAAGGGAGACGCATCAGAGAGGAACAGAATTGCCGAGTGTCCTTCTCAGTCACGTTCCCCAGGCCTCTGTGGAAAGAGGCTTTTCTTCCCAGAGCCGCAGGAAGGGTCTGCAGCCAGAGCCCTGGCACAATGCTGTGCTCATTGCTTTTCAGCAGAGCGGAGTCTAAAGCCCTCGGCCATCATCCCTGTCACAGAGAGGACAGTGCTCTCTCCGATGAGAAGGCGTCCGCCCCAGCAGCCACCCCATCCACATGCCTAGCAAGTGTGGCGGGCGAATGGGTTGTCTGTGGGGCTGCCCCAAGCGCAGCACAGCCAGGCTTTGGGTGTGTTACTGAGCAAGGGGCTGAAGAACAAATTAAAAGCGCTGCTTCTCAAAAAAAAAAAATAATTACAACCCAAGTACAGAACAACCATTATTCAGAACTGCCAGGGATCGAGCTGAATGGAAGTCCATAACTACAGAATTAAAGAAGAAACCACATCGAGCCTGGTAGGAGGGATGGAGATGTGGAAAGGGCTGGCCCCACACCCACGTGTGGCTGATAAAAATCGGGAGGGATATCTCAGGAGCAAGGGGTCCCAGCCCCACACCAGGCCCCCCAGCCCAGGGCTCCAGTGCAAGGAAGAGAAATCCCCACAGTTTCTGGCTGTATACATGAGTAGGGATTGAGGCTGTGGAAGACAGAAATTTCTGGGGTCCCAGGCAGCTCCTCTTAAAGGACCCATGCATGCCCAGGCTTACTCACATTCACTCCCTCTGAGCTCCAGCGAGGGGCAGCAGCTTGGAAGGCACCAGAGGCATATGGGGAGGAACTGAATTGTCCAGCATCAGGGAGAGAGCTGGGGGACAGCTTTCTCCCAGACAGAAGTGCTGGCAGAGGCCACTGTTCCTTTTCTGAGCCCTCCCCCAACAGAGCTGGCAGGTGGGGGGCTATATCTGAGACTCCATCAACCTGGCTCACACTGTTTGCCCCGCCCTGGTGATTCCCGGAGGCTCCGCCCCACCCAGCTTTCAGGTCCACCTGAGCTGTTTCCAGAGGCTTTTCCAAATGAATGGCTTATCTCGGCTCAAGCTTCAGATTTTCCTAAATCTGTCAAACAGTCAGCATCTGTCCTCAGCGAGCCCCGTAAGTCTTGCTAAGTGGCTCCAGGCCCAGGACTAGCAGCAGCTGGCCTTGGTTCACAGCTTGGCCTTGCTGGGGCCCCTCCAAGCCCAGCACAATAGCAGCCATCTGCAGATTGCTTTGTAGCTTATGCCGGGAGTCCTCAGACACAACACGGGCTGGCTGACCTTGGCCTGCACCTCCTGGGAGGCCCCAGAGGCTGTGCACCCATGGACGGCTGCAGCCCAGGTTGGAGCACCACCACCCAACCACCTCCACAAGCGACACACCGTCAGAGTCTAAGCCATAGCAACCCTGTGAGGGGGAGGGACTGTTTTACAATAATTCCAATTTACAAATGAAAAATCTGAGGCTGAGTAAGAGGCTTGAATTCAAGATGTAGTAGCTACAATTTGTTGAGTACCTGCCACAGATAAGTTAAAATATTTCATTGAGTTTTTGCAAAAAGTGGCAGTGGGTACCATTGTTGTCCCCATTTTAAAGATGGGGACACGGAAGCTTAGAGAGAGGCAGGGAGTTGGCCAAGGCCTAAGATCCAGGAGGGGCGGAGCCTGGAGGCCTGGCTCCTCCCAGGGACTCTGTGCTCCCCTCTGCCCCGTGCCCCACCCCACGCCCAGCACAATGCTCACCAGGACCTCCGGCTGCAATGAAAATTACATCATCCCACAGCCTCTGGTCCTTGTTTCCAAAGGAAACGGAGGGGCAGAGACGAAGACAAGGACAGATCGAGAGACACAGAAGACAGAGAAGAATAGAGAGGGAGACAGAAGGCGTCCAGAGAGGGGGTGGCCGTGCGGCAACTTCAATTATGAGCGCTGGGCCTCGGTTCTCAGAAAGAAATCATTTCTGAGAGACGGGAGGACTCAGATAAACACCCTGCTGTGCCAGACGGGAGCCAGATCTACAGAACGGCAGGGACGTTGCCGTGGAAACCAACCCTTCCCCAGCAACTGTTCAGGAACACTGTTTTTTAAACAGGAGATGGTGGCGTGTGCTTCCTGGAAAAATTATTGGGGATTTCTTTCTTGTCCTTTTCCCACGACTCCCCATCTGGACTAGAGCACATCACACACACGGGGGGTGGGGGGACACATTAGCAGCAGTTCTTCCAACGAGGGGTCTTTCAACTTCCCAGAAGAAGGTCTGTCTCCCTAAATGTCTTCTGACAGGAGCACTGCTGGGATCACCCCAGGCGCCACCTCGGCCTCTCCTGAGCAGGCTGGTTGTCCCTGTCCCTCCCCCCATGCCCACCCAGGCCTGGGCCCCAGGGAGTGCCAGCGGGTTCCCATGCATGTTGGCTCTCTGTGCCCAGTGCACCCCGGGGGAGCCATCCCGGAGCGTCTCTCCTGCCACTTCCACAATGCTGTCCCCGTGGGCTGGTGGGCCTGCGCTGTCTTCTCTCCACCCGCCTGGATCCCTCCCGCTCAGCTTTGAGGCCAGTCCCTCCATGGACCCTTGGCTGACACCCCTCCTCCTCAGAGCTGCCGCCCCACCAGGCCCCCTGCACCCCTAAGGTCATGTTCCCCAGGCCGGCCAGCAGATGAAAAAGTGTGCAAAAGTCACACACAGAGCTTGTTCTGCAAATGAAGGTGCCGTGTTTAATCCTCATTTCCTGGCTGCCTGACCCTCTCCCTGTGAAACCCCGTCCTCCAAACCCCAGAGCGGCTCTCTCCTGACCAAATTCTTCTGGAACTAACCTCCCAGTCCCTGGGTATTCATGGGGGCAGCTAGGTGCCCCCCTTCTTTCTGATGAGAAAATTCTGACTCCGCCAGAAATAGCATGGGGACCCAGGGTCCCCCCCTCAAGACAGCCCTTCCTGGTCCCGTACACGCTCCCTTCTTTCCGGCCGCACACTCGCAGCGTATATTTTGAGGCAATGGGGTAGCAGATGCATTTGTGACAGTGTTTGAACGTGTGTTCATTAAGTCTTTAGCTGACTTTATGTAACTGAAAAAAGTACTGGGTGTTTATGAACTGGCCGTACAGATCAACCTGCTCTGGCAGACCTGACCCCTGGCCTGGCTTTCCCGCTCCCCGTGCCCTGACGGAGGCCAGAGCCCAGAGCTGGTGGGTGCGGGGAGGCTGACCTCAGGCCCACACTCCGCAGCCTGGACAGCCCCAGAGGGCAGGAGCGACGCTTTCTTCCTTCTCCACACCAGTCCCGCGCATTCCCTCGCAGCTCTGCTACAGCCAGGAGCTCGGAGTCTCAGCCTCCAGCTCTGCCCCAGCCCCTCCCGCAGTGGCTGCCGCCTGAGTTGGAGAGGAGGTGTGAACACAAACTATCAGCCGCCAAGCAGCCTGCAGAGATGAGCAGTCCGTGCTGCACAGCAGCGCGGTTAAGACGCTGGCACCGAAACCCGTGGGATGGAATCACAGCCCGTGGCTTCCTAACCGCGTGAGCAGGAGCCAGCCGCTGCTCTGCCTGGGGTGGTGGTGGGGGGGGCTCCCTCCCTTCATCTCCAGACAGGGTGATGCAGAGGCGGCAACCACCTCACAGAAGGTATCTGAGCTGAGACGCAAAGCACTTAACAAGTGGCACATGGCAAGAGGCACTGACGCGCTGCTGTCCTGGACGTGAGCCGTGGACACAGAGGACAAGCTGGATCACTTTCCTGGTGGCTGCCACTCCCAGAGGAATGACCTGCACCTGAGCCATGCAGGCTGCAGAGCCAGTCAAGGGACCGCACACACCGGGGTTGGAATCCCAGCTCATCGGCTATAGCCCTTGGGCACCTCTTCATCCCTCGGGAGCCCCAGTTTCCTCACCTGTCAAGTGGGGGGTCAAGAGTCCCTGCCTTCCAGGGTGATAAGATTTAAGTGAGCTAATCGTGCAAAGGGCCCCACCCCTTGCCCATCACCTTCCTCCTCAAGCTGTTGGCTCCCGGCTAACAGTGTTATGTTGGTGGCACCCAGATTCTTCTTTTGCGGGTCTGTCTGTGCATTGACTCTGCCTCCCGACTTCAGGGCTGTGAGCAGGCATCATTGTGGCTAAATGCCCGTGCCCCATGCAGCCTGGCCCTCAGCAGGTGCTCACGGGGCGAAGGATGCTGGGCTGCAAGGTAAGCGGCCAGGTGCATCTCTTGGTCCTTGATTCTGACCTTGGCCTCATTCAAGCCCCAGGTGCCTAATGATTGGGGGGTACCCTACTGCCCCACTCCAGCACCAGCCTAACAGCACACTCTGCCCCCAGAGCTCACCCCAGCCCCGAGGACCTCGGAACCCCAGCCTCTTCCCTGCCGGGCCCACTGAGCAGGAGATGAAGTCGCCGAGGGAGGTCATGGGGCTCAGACACATCGATCTTTATTTGTTTTCCGTCAGAAAAGTTCAAGAATTACACCAAAAAATACTTTAGCCTCTGCTACCTACTGACAAAAATACACCACAAAATTATAAAGCGCTCAGCGTTTTGGCTAGGGGCAATTTGTTATTCGGCTTTAAGTGACAGATGAATTTACAGGTGACTTGAGGTGACGGGGCAGAGCGGTGCGGGGAGGGAGGAAAAGTCGGACGGTGGTGTTTGGCAGGACAGTTGGCGCCTCGCTAGTCTTGTGACCTAGCTGCTGTGAATGATGATCCCAGCAACAGAGCAAGCTGCAAAAATGCCCTTTCAATGGCCTGTTGGAGCTTCGAGGGAAAACGGTACCACTTCTCAAATTACCAACTCTCCAGCCGGGTCTGGCCTTTTGTCCTGGAGCTGACTCCCCCACTGCCCCCCAGAGTGGGCCTCCCCAAAATGTTAGCAGGAGAGTGTCGTTAGTGTGCTGAGGGGGCTCAGGGAAGTGGGGGGCCTGGCCTGGCCCGACACTGCCTCCTTGTCAAGAACTTCTAGAACCAGATCAGGGAGACTGGAGAGACACCCCCTGTCAACACCACGGAGTGGGCTACAGATGGGCATATTTCTCCACTTCCCTTAGAAATGATCTGCCTTGTGGCAGCTCCCGTCTTAAAGTCCCCCCGGCTGTCACCTGGTCATGACCTCCATCGTTTGGGAAGCAAACAACCGAACCAACACTTAAAAATCAGGTACCTGTGCTTACGATGTGGACAAATGTCACACGCCTGTCCTGTCCTGCCTTCTTCCTGCCCCCCTTCTTTCCCCTCCCACCTCCACCATCTCATAAACGTGGGCAGTGTCCGAGTGTAGATCTAGAAACGCGAGAAGAAGGCCCTGCCTGCCCTTTCCTCGGTGCTCACTGACACCGCACTCACGCCCAGCCGGCGAGCTCGGAAGCCCTTTTGCACAAATTTGTGCTCATCTCGCCAGCGCCCCCTGTTGGGGGCCGTGCACTTTGACTTGTGTGCTTCCAGGGCTTACTATCATCAACACCAGTCCCTGTCTCCCACTCCACCTTCCCCACCTTCCCAGTTCCTGTCCTGCGGACCAGTGGCCACCCAGACGCCCGGCCTGCTTCACCACAGGTTCCGTGCCTTGGGGAGCCCACACAGGAGCTACACTCTCTCGTCTAAGCAGCCCAGGGGGGCTTTCCTCCCTTCAGCGTCTTCTACTTGCAGCCAGTTTAATCCTTTTTTTTCCGTTCGTGTTCTCTGCTTCTTTCCTGTTGGGTTTTTAATTTTTCCTAACAAATAATAAGCAGTGGCTTTGAAAATATCTTACATGGGAACAGTCAACACGAAACATGCCTTTGTACATGAGCCTGACTTGGGGACGAATCAACAATACCAAAGACAAAAAGAAATACCGATTCCGACAACTCCAGTGCTTGGTAGCTCAGGTTGAGTCCCCCCACCCCGCCCCAGCCCCCCCACCCCCCCCATCCCAGGAGTACAGCGTGGTCTTGTAACTGGAGCTTGGCTTAGCCAACGGGGGTCCCCCCTCCACCCCCCATCCTGGCTGCGGTGGGCCTCTAATGGCCCTGGGTCTTGGGTGGTTTGGGCTCATGGATGACGGCGGCCGCCGACAGCCATGGCCCGATGGCCCGGGCCGTACTCTGCTTGGCCACGCTGTAGTGGCTGATGACCGTGTAGAAGCGGCTTCTGGAGCTGGGGTCCTGGGCTGAGTAGTAAGCATCCAGGGAGGCCGGGATACAGCGCTTGTGCTGGGGACAAGAGAGACAGAGTCAGGGGCAGCTCGCAGACTGCTTCCAACCCACTCTGCAACACGGCCGCCCCATCTGGGGACCACAGCCAGAGAGCAGGTGACAGGCAGCACCCGGCCTGGGCCCCCCCGGCATCAACACCATCACCACCGTCAACTTAGATGAGAGGAGGATTGGTCGATGTCTTGTCTTCGCTGGCACCCAGATTCTGCCGGTGGCAGCCTCCCTGCAGACTGTCTGAAATGTGGCCATGAGTTTTCAGCTTTGCGTGAAGGACTGGGTCCCCAGTAGGAAGGAGAGCCCCTCCCCTAAGACGGCACTCCGCAGAGGGGGCCTGACATCACAGGGGCCACGCGGCAGGGGCGAGGGGAGTCCCTCACCTGCCGCAGGGCTCTCACCTTATAAACGAAGCCCTCTGGGCAGCTGTGGTCGTAGGTGAAGGCTTTGTAAACCACCAGGAACACGATGCAGGCGAGGAACGCGAGGGCCAGGCTGACGAGGATGGTGACCTGGAGGGAGACACCATTGATAGCCACCCGGCCTTACCCTCCAGCCTCGGTCCCCACACACACCCAGGCAGGGGGGCGGGGGACCCAAGAACCGGCTCTGTCTCAGCTCTGTCGCTGCCTTCTGCTCTCTTTGGGCCTTGGTTTCCCCCTTCTGCCACATACTTTCTAAAGTTCCTTCTTGATCCAACGTGTGACCCCCCCCCTCATTTATATTTCCTGTTAACTGCCTGGGAATGGGTGACGGGAGTGTTCCATCGCCACCACCCCGATGCCAGTACCGAATTCCAACCTCAGACACCTTCCCAACCGCAGCTCCTGCTGCCCCCTCCCCTGCTGAAGGCCTCCCCCCTACCCCCCACCCCTGCATCGTCCCATCTCGGGAAATGTCAGTCCCACCTTCGCAGTCACTGAGGTCAAAATCATGAAGTCATCCCAGACTCCGTTTTTCTCACATCTACGTTCAGTCTACCAGCAGATACATCTGTAATCTGACCGTTTCTTGTCACCTTGGTCCCCTCCACCCTGGCCAACACCATCACCACTTCTCACCTGCAGCAGCCACACAGCCTCCCAACCAGCAGCCCCCTTGACCCCCCGGCAGGTTCACATAAACGCAGCCGGAGAGACCCCTTCAAAGTCCAGGCCAAGGCACGACCCTTCTCTGTTCAAAAGCACCTAGTGGTCCCCAAATTGCCCAGGGGGAGAGCCCAGCTCCTGATGATAAACTACAAGCAAGCTTTACAAAGTAGCACAGCGCCGAACAACCTGGGGGACCAAGAGGGTTGGGGAGTAACTGGCTGATTTCAGTGGCACTTCCGGGCCCACACTACCCACCCCAGCCCCTGGACGAAGGGGCAGGGACTCGCCCCATGACACTGGGCATCTACAGCTACATAACCTGTATTTTTTCTCACGCTATTTTTAAAAGCTGATGGCTGAGTCAGCTGGCCTCGAAATATGACAGAGAAGGTTCTCATAGAGGGAAGGATTTTTGGATTTAGAAGAAAAGTAAACCACGGCTTCTGAAGCAGCAGAGCCTGAGTGGGCCCCTCGGTCCTCACCACCCTATGCCCGGCCCCTGAGCATTTCTCGGTCTGCAGCTGCATTTGGCTACGATAGTGCAACAATGCAAGACCAGGCATGCCACACACTTACTCTGGGAGGACATGTCCCCTCCAACGCGGTGTCCCCAGGGTTAGGGAGAGAGAGAGGAGGAAAACAACCCTCCCGCTGCATCAGCCCAGCCAGGACGCTGATCCAGGACCCTCGTGACGGGTGGAAACGTGATCTTCACAGACATTTGTGTTCCACGGTATATGGCCCCTTGAGGCCCAATAAACCGCCCTTACATGAAGAACACAGACCCTGGGCTCCTCAGAGCCACAGACCCACTCACATCAGGGGAGTGGAGCTTCGTGGGGAGATAGAGCTGCTGGCGGGCCCTCGTCTTTTGTAAGCGACAGCTGGAGCCTACAGGGACACAATCAGGCCACCCTGTGCCTCACTCCTGGCTTGGCCCCAGAGGTTCTGACAATGGGGTTTGAGTGGGAAATGCGAGGGGACGGCAGGCTCCATAAACCCAGCCCCGGGGACACCCTGGTTTCCCAGCCTCCTCTGCCGTAGCACCCAGCACTGAACTGAGTGGGGTCTGGAGCCAGGCTGTCTAGACAGAAAGCCCAGCTCTGCCCCTCGCTGTGTGACTCTGGACAAGTTGCTTGCCCTTGGGAACCCTCCGCCTTCCTCCACCTCCTTCTCCCTCGATGGGAGGGATGCTGCTGGCGTCCTCATGCTGGCTGTCGGAAGACAGAATGTGGCGGTGCACGGAGCCCTGGGGACAGGCCTGGCCCCGGGTCATGACCTCAGTCAGCATCCCTGGAGTGCGGGCATGAGGACATCACTGTGAGTCCGTGCAGCCCTGTGGGGCAGGTGCCATCCATGTGTCCATTTTGCAGATGGTCTTTCAGAGGCTGAGGCAATGAGTGGCTTTCCATAAGGAAGGGCACAGTGCGGATTTGAACTCGGGTCTGAAGTCCCCCTGCCTAACCGTACCTGATACTGTCCACCCATCTGTAACTACATTAGTGTTTCTTTTTATTAAAAACCCGTTGCCCCCGATTATAAAAACAAGACTGGAAGTCCAAGAGGGAAAACCCTCGTTATAATCCTGTTTTTACGTGCTTCCTATTCATTCTGGCCACGCGCAGCCCTGCAGAAATCTTTGCTCCTTCTGCGGGTTCTCATTTCGCCCCCCAGTGGCCCATCCGGAACTCCGTGGTCACAAAGCACACCCTCACATACCGAGTGGGGCCACCCCAGGACCGAGGGAGGCCTCGGCTTTGCCATGTGCACATGACTCTTCACCCCACGCGAGTCTACACAACACCACCGGGAAGTACCGCCGTGACGATTTCCGTGTAAACGCCAAAGTGACAGACTCGTGCTTCGTGCTGCCCTCGCTGCCCTTGTGCGTCCTGAGGGCTGAATCTGGTTCAGGCGTTTCCTCAGTATGAGGACCAGACCATCGGGTGTTACACTGTGCTGCCGTCCGCTGTGACCGGTCCTCTCCCAACTACCGACAGCCCCCAGAGCAAGGTGCTCTCTGTCCTCGGGCTTCCGGAGGCCCGCGGGTCCTGCTCCCCGGAGGGTTTGCTGCTGGTTTGTGCGGCTGGGCCAGAAGAGCACCTCAGGCGTGGACCGTCAATTCCCTGGCCTCTCCTGCCTCCCCCTCCCGATGCATCGTCCCTGCTGGCCACCGAAGGATCTTCCTAAATTACTCTTCTGAAGAGTTCGCGATGAGGCTAAAAATCCCACGTCGCCCCATGTGGGGCTGACTTCGAGCCCTGACACAATGGGCCTACAACCTTACTGAGGCTCAGAACCATCTAAGGAGATGGATCAGACACAGAATCCCGGGTCCCACACCTAGAGGCTCTGGTCCCCTCTCTGCCACCGCACCAGGAACCAGCGTCTCCACGCAGCTCCGGCTTCTGAAGAGAGGAAGGCAAGAAACTCGCACCTCCGCTGTCAGCACGGTCCACCGATGCTCCCGCTCAGGCCCGCCCTGGGGCTGCCTGGCAAGCAGGGGCCGTGACATTCCTGCTTCTCAGGGGATGAGCCCAGGACCTCAGAGGCTGTTGGGGAGCTGTAAGGGTTGTCTAGCCTATCGGTAGAGGAGCAAGACTGAGAAGCCAGCTCTAAACGGGTCCAGAACACATCTTCTTTCCTTGGCACTCCACTGTCTTCACCCCGTGGCCTCTGCCTACCTGCCCCACGTCACCATTGGTACCACCTGAGGAACCTGCGCGCGTGTGCACGTGCACACACAAACACACACACATCAGGGCGTCTCCCCACAGCACCCTTCACAACAGGCCTCTCTGGGGCCCCATGGGTGGTCCTGCCACGGCTACCAATCACCTGTGCTCCTGTGACCCCTTTACCCTTCCAGTCTCCCGGGGGCCTCCTGTCCAGCTCCTGGCCTCGGCCTGCCACGGAGGGCATGTCAGTCAGCTCTGGAGGACTGACACCCATGGCTTTGGCCAAGTCCAGAGCCAGGCCCCAGAGCAGACCCCGGCATCCGCTCTGCCCAGAGGGCCGTCCATTCACATCCCGGTCCCCGTCAGGGGAACACGCTGCCTCACTGCATCTGAGCCCACCGCAGCTGGATGCAGCTGCATCCCCGTCTCCATGGAGACACCAGCCCCACAGCCCACAGAGCTCATTCCATTAAGCTACTTTCATTCCTCAATCCCCTTTCTTGGCAGAAGAGTTGATAAAAAAAAAAAAAAAAAAAAAAAAAAAAAGGAAATCGGGTCAGCAAAATTGGTTTGGAAAATTAGAAATCATCTTCCCCGACTTCCAGGGTGAGGCACCATGATGCGGGCCAGCGGGGGTTTCTGAGCCGGAGGAGCTGCTCCATGTCACCCCCTGACTCCTGCCCCGGGGGAGAAATCATGCCCGCCGGTGCCGCGAACGCATGTGGCGGGGTCCTCTGTCCTCTGCACCCTGGCCCCACTCCCGGAGCTCTGCCTTTGCCCAGCGGGCAGAAGGGTCTCTACCCAGTCTTCTTCCTCCTTCTCCGGCCCTGTTGCAGACCCACCCACAGACCCACACACACGGACACACACACACTCCCCCCGCTGCCCCTGCCCAGGGAGGAGTCTTGGAGGAGTTTTCACGGACAACAGTTAATGGAGGGACCTGAGGCGGCCACTCTTGGGGAAGTGGCCACTGCTGGCGAGGCTGGCCGTTGGCTGGCGTCTGGGAGCTGGGCTATTGGAGGCTCCCACCGTCCCCAGGATGAGTTTGTGTGGCTTGCTCTGCCCACACGGTAGCAACAACACGCTGAGCAGCTGACCTTTTTCTGGGGGCCAGGCACTTGGGTACAAAGCCTGGCACTAGGCAGAGGCGCCCCTGTGAGCAGCCCCCAGCAAAAGCCCTGGGCCCCGAGTCTCTCCTGAGCTCCCTCAGCTCCTCCCTCTGTAAAAGGGGAGCAGTGGGGAGAGGCGACAGGAAGTCAAACAGGTCAGCTACCTGGCCTTGGTCTGAAGCGGGGCACGTTGGGAAGTGAACGGATCAGAGCGATTTCCACGGTGACATCATGTCCTGGGTAGAACTGCCGACCCTCAAATGGCAGGGGAGGCCTGGGGAGTGGGCATCTGCTTGGTTTCCTCCCTGCTCTGACGTGAATTCCTCAGTGGGGCTCAGATCCTGGAGAGGGAGTTGGCTGGGCTTAGGGGCCCTGCTCCCGTATCCAGGAGGATTTCGTTGGAAAAGCTTACGGTGGACATTAAGAATTACTAAACATGGCGTGGTTGTTTTAACTTTCTTTCTTGGTAATAATTGTTAAACCAGCCCCACAAAGGTAGGTCTTACTATCTTGAAGAGCGTAACACCCAAAGAAGCCATTTGCCTCAGGAAACGCAAAGACCGGAGGCTGGAGAAGCAGGGATTGGACGCAGGCATGATTCCAAAGGTTGTGCGCGCTTTCACCCGCTCCATGTCCCAGGAATGTCTCCGCCAGGGCGCCGTTAGGAAAGCGCAGACTCCCCCATCCCCAAACTGAAAGCTTGCCTTATCAAACTGTTGGGCCCGCTCCCCGTGGAAGCCCCCCCAGAACCCAATGAAGAGCCCATTCTCTGGGGCCCCAGTGAATCCAGCGAAGTAAATTGCCTTTTGAAAAGGAAAAGGAAAAACATCTGTGGCCTCAGACTTTCTAGGAGCAGTAATTCCAGAGTCTCCCGGGAGAAACTCCCCCCAGGAAGGAGGAGCGGGAGCCCAAGCCCATCCGGAGCCAGGCACGCATCAACCCTCATGGGACCCTTGAAAGAGAAAAAACACAATTTCCATGGGAACGTTTCAGAGCATAGCTCATTTCCCAGTTTAATCTGCTATTGGCATAGTCATTAAAGGGAAGAAACGAGGGTCCAGGGGGCCAGCTTATGAAAGAGAGAAATCTCTGGCTTCCTGCAGTATTTTTCATTTTGAAAGTTCACGCTGTCCGTCACCTTGAACCAGAGGATATTAAGACCTTTGGCAGTGAGCATCTTACAGGGTGGAGAAGTTGAGGCCGGGCTTCACAAAGTCCTTAGAAGCCAATAAACAAAAGACAAATGCAAAACGGAGATAGGAACATGTGTACCTACATCTAAACAGCCTTCGAGAGGGACAGGGCCAACCTCTTCTAGTCACCTGCTATGTGCAAGCACAGAGCAGACCGGTGACAGAAACCAGTGAGGAAGTCCAGCGGTGAGGAAATGAGGCATGGCGGGCACCACGGGGATGGGGGCGGACGTGCCCCTCCCACCCCGGGCAACTGTGGTCCAGGACGGGAACGAGGTCCCCATCGTGGCTGATCTGCTTTTTCAGAAAAGCCCCCAAAAGACTTAAACCATAAGTGTGACTTCCCAATTTTAAATGGGGGGCAGCAGATACAAATCTATGCTTTCACTTTAAACCTTTCGACAATCCTGTGAAATCCATCTTTTTAACCCTATTTTATAGGAAACAAGGTTTCAAAAAGTGGCTACTTCTGGTGCAGATAGCAGTAACGGCTGAGACCAGGACTTGCCCCCTATCTGTTCTAGAAGGGAGGTGTGATCAGGGAGCTGGGCTGGTCTGGGGCTGGGTGGAGAGCTGGCTCCCGGGCAGCCCCGGGAGCGCCAGGGGCCACTCATGGAGCCTCTACTGCAAGCGAGGCACCAGGCTGTCCGTACCCGGTGTTACTGGGCACGTGCAGCAACTGGGCGATGAAGCTCCGCTCTCCCTGTCTTGCTGCGGGGACTCCCCAGCATCACTCAGCCAGGACAGGCTGAGCCTCTCCTTTCAAACATTTGCCCAACACACAGGGGCCTTCCTCCCGTCTGGGCTGCAGGGCAAGGAGAGGCCTTGGGGCTTCCACTGTGACCCTCCCAGTCCCCAGCCTTTTGTAAAAGATGGTCCAGACAAAGTGAAACTCTGTAAACTCGAATGCTCCCCCCCTCCCCGGCCTGCTGCTCCCACTGGGCGTGGCTGCAGCTGCAGAGCTGTCCTGGAGCAGCGAGGGCGTGAAGTTCACGCAGATTCCCTGACGAAGGTATCGATTGTCTGAGAGAACCGGAGTCTTCCAAGGGCTCAGGGAACGGGCAGTGCCGCAGCTCGCCTTGGGCCTTTCAGGGACTGGGGTGCCGGGATTTAAGACGGAATCGGTGCAAGGTGGGTGGATCTGTGCTCTAGAACCAGGCTGGCTGTGTGGCCTAAGCAAGAGGTGTCCGTGTCTGCAAATGTGGGGCCTGTCCAGGCACCCAGCCACCAGGCAGGTGCGCTGCAGGGACGGCTCCTACGAACCTGGCTGTGGAGCTCCCAGCGATGCTGGGCTTCCTTGCCGTCAATATTGGTGAAATCCTCCCCTTAAGCGGTTGCCTGGAGATCCAATTGCTTGACTTCCTGTCACTAAAATAGCAGACTGCTGGCTGGACCTCTTAATTGCACCAAAATGGTCTGTTGAGTCACTACCTTACCGCACTTCCCCATGGTTTTACTGGAGCAGGAATCGGGCCCCAGCCTCTCGCCCCCTGCTCCCTGGCTCCGCATAATGGAAGTGCCCGTCCTTTATCATGGCTCTGACTCAACAAAGGCGAGCAAGTCACCCAGCAGACACACGGGCAGCACACACAGCCGGCCTGTGGGGCCCCAGAGACGGATGCACAGAGCACCAGAGCCAGGGCTTGGAATCTGGTGACATCCCCTTCCCACAACCGAGTTCCCACAGTGGCTGCAGCCTGGGTCCGGTATGTGTGGTTATTCAGCTGTGCCCTCCAGCCCTGCCCTCCCAGCACCGGGCAGGGGGCTGCGCTGGGCATCAGGGCCCAGAGGGAAGGCCTGGCTTCCTTGCCGGGAGGAGAAGCTGCTCTTTGCGAGGTGGCGGTGGGGTTCCAGTCAGAGTCTCTTCCTGGACACGGAAAACGAAACAGGGAGTGTGGAGTGTTCTTAGCTCCAGGCTGAGAAAGCGGGTTTGATGCCTGCCTAGGCGAGACCTGAGTTTGGGTAGAGCAGTTTGCTCCCTGGAGGACCTCAGGGCTTGGCTGTGGAAGGTGCTCCATCAATCTGTGCCAGTCAGTAAGCGCCACCTAACAAGTTCCATTCATCTTATTTTTACGACACCCTCTCTTTTTCCAGAAATGACTGAAGGCCACATACAGGCTCCACGATTTAGTCGTCGCCGACACTCACAGGGCGCTCGCGGTGTGCCCGGTGCTGCCTGGAGCCTGTGACAGGGTCTCTCCGTGGTGTCTTCGCACCACCCTTGGAGGTCGGTATTGCTCTATGTCCCCACTTTCCAGACGAGGAAAACGGTCGGGAATAGAGGGAAGGGCTGAGGGTGGCCGTAAATTGGAGGTGGGACTTACAACGGTGCTCATACTTGCAGCTGGGGGCAATAAGTTGGCTCCAGGTTTACTAGAAGCCTGACCCAAGACAGGAACTGGATCCGTTCAAACATTCGAAGTCTAACAGGGGGGTCCACCCTGCGGTCCCCAGGCCCCAGGTGGCTCAGGATGGCTGTGAACGCGGCCCAACACAAAATCGTAATTTTACACAAAACACGATGAGATTTTTTTTATGATTATGCGCCTCAATGTATTTAATGTTTGGCATCTTCCAGGGTGGCCCAGAGATGCCAAACGGTTGGACAGCCCTGGTAGAAAATAAGAACCCACTGACTGCTGGGAAGATAAACACATGGCTCCTATCTAATCCGTGTGGCCGTGGGCGAGTCACCCCGTCTTACATTCCCACTTTCCTGTGTGCAGTGAGAATGATGACGACATCATCCCCAGCACCGGGCAGTGATGAGGGTCAGAGGAGTGGCCAAAGGCAACAGGCACGGTGCCTGGACCTCAGGAGATGCCCCAGCGATATCCACCCTCCTGTCTTATTTCTTTCTGGCCTTCCCCCAACCCCACTTAGGTCCAGAGGCACCTTGGTGCATGGACGTTTAACTGTAAACTCACTGCTAAGGCTGCCCGGCCAGCCCATTATTCCTTGAAAAGAAGAACAGGCCGTGCTGGGGGCTTTTCATGCGTGTGCTCCTGAATTTCACAAGTGGGCGGCTGAATGGTTTGGCGAGTCCCAGCCTGGGCTCCACTTGAAATCCGCGTTAACACGAAAGGTGCCTCCAACTCTCCACTCTGTTCTGCTGCCCTGGGAGGCTGGGAAAGTCAAGCTTTCCCTTCATCCCCTGCCGCCGAGAAGCGCAATTGATTTTCCTGACCTCATTTTCGTGTTTTAAAGAACCGTTTCCCCAGGGCTCCTCGGAGAGCTGAAATGGAGAAAATCTCATTCATATTTTACCATGTAACCCAAGGACTAATTGTGTCCCTGACAACAGACATGGACGGAACAGCTCGTCCACAGCGGCCCAGGGCCAGGTATGCGGGGGGCAGAGATGGCTTATAAGCAGCCTCTGCCCTCAGGAGAGACCTTTGAAGGCAAGGGAGAAGCACTGTAATAAAGACAGAACAGGGAAGGGGGCGGGGCCGGGGCTGGGCGCATTGGGTGGGGGGTGGGGGGAGACCAGGTGACCCGGCCAGAGACAACAGCCCGTGCAAAGGTATGGTGGGTGGTATGTGATGGTGAAGCAGGAAGCTTGAAAGGGAAACAGAGGCAGGCTCAAGAAGGAGCATGGGTCCCCCACAGAATCCAATGGGGTCCTGGAGGGCTAACAGGTAAATACTAGCTATCTGCTCTTCGCTGACATGGTTCCATTTGAGATTTAAAAGTTACTCTGGTGCCCTGGCTGGGTGGCTCAGGTGGTTGGAACTTTGTCTCATGCACCAAAGGTTGTAGGTTCGATCCCTGGTTGGGGCGCCTAGGGAAAGCAGCCAGTCGATGTTTTTCTCTCACATTGATGTGTCTGTATCTCTCTCTCTCCCTTCCTCCCTCGCTAAAAATCAATGAAAACATATCCTTGGGTGAGGATTTTAAAACACTGTTTTTTAATTACTTCGGCAGTTTGGATGGAAATGGAACTGGAGGAGGTGAAGTTGGGAGGTGGGAAGACCAGGCAAGGGCTTTAAAAATAACCCAGACCTGAGCAAGCATTCCACGATCATCTTCTTCCCAGTCCAGTACTGAGCCAGGTATTTGGGGAGATGCCAAAATGAGGCGATAAACTCAGGTTTACTGGGTACCGACTGTATTCCAGTGCTTTATATATGACGTCTCGTCTAAGGATCACAAAACAAAATTACTATCTTCATCCAACACATTGAAGACCTAAAGCTCAGGGAGGCAAAGAGAGGGAGTCACACAGGTGAGCAAGGCCGGCGAGGGCTCCACCCCCACAGACCAGCGTCAGAAATGGCAGTGGCCCCAGCACAAGAAGGAGGCAATTGTTGTATCGGTGTGTGCGGCCTGCAGTGGGATGCTGTTCTGCAGGTCCAGTAATGACTAATGTAAGCCTGAAGGGTAACAGAACACAGACCCCTGAGCCCTATTAATATTCCGTGATAAACGTTGTGGCTTTAAACTCAAATTCACATACAGGGAGGTTTCCGATGCATGCCTACCTTCCAGGACACCAGACGTGGGCCGTGTCTGGCATTCCGTGAATCACCCACACCACCGACCCCAAGGCCTGGGACACGGTGGCTACTCTCTAAGTACTTACTGACTGAACGGGGCCCCTCAGGGAAAAATCTCCGAAGGAGACACAGTTAAGAGAATGACGATGGGTTTGTTTCAAAATGTCATCTTTCAAAGTGTTAGACGGTAGCTGCTTGCGAGTGGAATTTATTTGTTATTAATTCTTCACATATTTACTGAAAACTACCTACACCATCCAAATATCACTAAGCCAGGTGATTTTATGAGCTAACTCTTTAACAAAAAGTTGAAGGAACAGATTATTTCTACTCTTTCGAATTTCCTAGAGCATTTAGAGAGAAAACGGCACGTGTGTTTGCTCTCTTTCCAAAGGCGGCGTGACTTGAATACCATGCCTGCCCCAGACAGCGCAAACAAGAGAACGTAACGCAACCTCGCAACCTTAATAAAGCAAAGATTTAAAGAATATATCAGCAAGCAGAGTCCGGTGCTGCCCCCTACCAAAGGAGAACGTGTAA
This sequence comes from Desmodus rotundus, assembly GCF_022682495.2. Taxonomy (NCBI): domain Eukaryota; kingdom Metazoa; phylum Chordata; class Mammalia; order Chiroptera; family Phyllostomidae; genus Desmodus; species Desmodus rotundus. The sequence continues at coordinate 155,708,576 of NC_071392.1, read as the reverse complement.
GAATGGCTTAATATTTAAAAGCCTTTCAGCATAATTCACCACAATACCAGGTCAAAGAAGCCAAACCGTACATCACCTTAAATGCAGAAAGGGCTTTGGGAAAAAACAAGTCCATCCAAATGTAGATGGTAAAACACGAGAACAGTAGACGTGAGGGTCCTGACCACTGCAGCTGCACAGGGAAACAGCGCCGGGGGTCTAAAATTTGGGCAGAAGCAATAACCTAAGAAAACCAAAGGCCACACAGGGGAAGCAATATTGGCATTGTGGACAGATGATATGTTATATACAGAGAAAACCCAAAGAATCAAAGTGTTTTTTGACATTTTTTCTTCTTTCTCTTTTTTAAATTGTTTCTTTTTTTTCCTTAAGGGATCAAATTTTTAAACAAACTATTAGAAACAATAAGAAAAGTTGATAACTACCTGGTGGCAAATGTACAAGATTGAAAAGAATTTTTATTAAGTATAAATAACAACTGGTTTAAAAATATAATGGAAGAAAGGGTCCCCTTTATTATTACCAACAAAAAATAGGTAAAACACTTTGAAATACATTTAAGAACTATAAAGATAATTTTAAAGCTCAGTCGAGAACCTTGAAAGAAGACTTCAGCAGATGCAAAGTTAAATATTGTCTCCAGATAGAGAGACTCAAAATGTTAAAGATGTAGCTTCTCCTCAAATTAATCCAGAAACTTATGAAACCCAAATTAAAAATTAGCATGGTTTTGGGAACCTAAACAATATATTAATATTTACAGGGAGAAACAAACATATAAGATTGGGTAAGGAGTTTCTGAAAAGTAAAAGGAAAGAGGGAAGAAGAGTTTACACAGATTTTTAAGATGCACTGTAAAACAAGTAATTGAGAAAATTTGTCATTGTCTCCATTTCCAACACCAAATCATGGTCAGGCCAGCGGAAGAGAAGAGAGCTGAGCAGTAAACTGAAACGCACGTGGGAGTGAGGAATCTGGGAAAGGTGGCCGCCAAGTCAGATACGAGTAGCTCGTGATCGCGGACCGCCTGGCCCCTTGCCATTCACACAGAAATGAAGTTGGATTCCCAGTTTACTCTTTACAAATCCAGATGGATCCAAATGTTAACAGAAAAAAATAAAATCATTCGAGTAGCAGCAGGAAACGTGAGTGTGGGGTGGGAGAGGCCTCAGTGTTTACAGAGTCGGGGGTGCCCGTACTTCCCTTTACACCTCCTGGAGTTGGTGATCACAGCAGAAGTAAGACACCCCACAGGCTTGGGAAAGCAGTCACACCACAAACAAAACCAAAGGCAGAGGACAACTGAGAAAAGACCAAACAGGCGAGGATGGATGACTAAGCTCCTAGCTCCGGGAGAGGCCGTGCCGAGGCGGGGGAAGGATTAACAAGTGGTCCAACCAAACAGAATGTCTTCCTGGAAAGAAGCCAAGGCCAAGGGTCAGTCAGCACGAGGAAAGAGGCTCAATCTCAAGACTCGTGAAAGACAGACAAGTTTAGACAAAGCTGAGGTGCCATTTTCTATCTGTCGGATTGGTAAAACTTTTCAGGATTGTTGAAACTAACAATGTGGGGGAGGGCACATCCGTAGGCATGGTGGAGGAGGGATTGGTGGGACAATTTTGGGAGATAATGTGGCAAAACCTACTAAAATGGGAGACTCACATACCCTCTGGCAAGGCTTTTAAGAGGAAGATTCTCATACCCTCCAAATATACTTGTAAAACATATGAAGGACGCATGGGCGCGTACGTGACCAGGAAACTGGGAAGCTCCCCGCGGCGAAAGACAGAAAGCGAGAGCAGCACCAGGCCGCTGATGGAGAAGGATTGGGGGAACCCTCCGCATGCACTCGTGAGCAAGAACAGGAAAGGATCTCCATGCGCTGATGCAGAAGGGTCTCAGATAAGAGAACAAAGCAAGGTACAGAGGAATGTGTATACACTGGTCCCGTCGGAGAGCATGGAAAGGGAGATCCAATGTATGTATGTGCGTGTATAGATATATATATATATATGCTGACGTGTGGAACGTGCCTCCGCTGACAACGGGAGGGGCTCCCCTAAACTGCCCCATAGAGCGCTCTGAAGCGATGGAAACGTCCTATAAATCCCAGCTGTCCCATACGGTCACCGCTAGGCTCGTGTGGCTAGTGAGTATTTGACGTGTCGCTTGTGCGACCGAGGAATTGAATTTGAATTTTATTTCATTTTAATTAATTCGAATGTATCTAGCTGCACGTGGACCATGGCTATTTGGGGGGAGGAGAATTGTCAAGAGAGATAAAAGGAGACTTATTTCCAGTGCACGCCTCTCTGTACGGTTGGAATTTTGCCGTGTGTAATTGTGTGACTCTATTTCATTGTAAAAGAAAAGTTAGTGGCCCCCCAGGGTCGACAGTCACAGGGATGTAGGACAGAATCAGGAGGGGCAGCATTGGTCCTCAGGAGCCCAGATGCCCCTGGGGCCACGGAGGAATGCGGGTAAGGGAGTAACTGCCCAAAGGAGGCCAGGTAGACAAACTCCCCCATGAGTAAGGCCCCAGAGGAGGAAAGGGCCAGCTGTTAGGACAGGTGCATCCTGGAGGTGACATTCAGGGTGCCTTGGAGAGGAATAGGTTTGCACCAGACAATGGGGCAGAGAGAAGCATTCAGGGCGGAGGGAACGGCTAAGTTGAGGAGTGGAGACGAGATGGGATGTGTGTCCAGGACTCCAAGAGTAATTCAGGTTGGCAGCAAGGATGGTAAGACAGGAAGGAGAGGAGGTTGAGGAGATGAGTAAGAAACAGCTTCTGAGGACAAGGTTCAAAGAACCAAGGAGTTGAGATTCCATCCTCAAGGCCAGGGAAGCCCCAGAACGGTTTTAAGCAGGAGAGAGAAGCACTTGCATGTGACTTGGAGTAGAGACGCACATTGGCTACGACTTGGAAGGTCAAAATCAAAGACTGAAGCTGGAAACGAGGTCCAGGTGAAACACAAACAAGACTCATTCGTATCCTCTATAGAAAAATCACAATAAAGCTATTTACGGGCCTAAAATTGCATTCTGTACATTTTGCCCATGAAAACATCCACATTTGGTCTTTAAGAGTTATGCAGTACACCAAGAAAAAAGGAAATTCAAAGGAAGGTATTATTCCCACCTTCCACAGCCATCTCACTTTTTATTAAGCCCCTAGGCCCTTGAGAAGTCTTTTCTCTTTACCTTTACTAATTTTCCCAAGGCTACAAACATCCAGGAGATGACCAGGAAACCAAACCGAGGACCACACAGACCTGGTGCATCTTGGTGGGTTGACCGGAGCATGATTTCTGTTTTTAGACCAAGAAGCATGGCGGTAAATCCTAGACCAAGGTTTCTCAGCCCCGATGCTATTGACATTTGGGGCAGGATAATTCTTTGTTATGGGGGCCATCCTGTCCCTTAGGACACTTAACAGCATTTCTGGCCTCTACTCATTAAATGCCATTAAATGCCAAGCGCACACACGCACACACCAGTTCTGACAACCATAATGTCCCCTGGGGAGCAAAATCATCCCCCATCATAGTGGTTGAGAATCACTATTGTGTGAACACCAAAGACAGAAGAGCCCTTGGTGACCGGCCCACCCAGCTTCCTCGTTTTACAAATGGGAACACCGAGGCCCAGAGACTGAGACAAGAAACCAGGTTTTCTTAGTCTGTTTAGAGGGTTTTTTTAGAGACTAGAGATCTTTTTCTTAGCCTCAGAAAAATGCGATGAAAGAAAAAAATTGGAAGGATTTCAATTCAAGTCCGTTTCATCTAGCTGAATATTCATTTACTCTCTCCCTCCCTCTCCCCAACATGCGTGATTCATGCTAGAATTTCTACTCACTAACTTGGTTATCAAGCCACAAATGCCCTCAAAATTCATAATAATAATAAAGATTATGAAAACATCCCCCCAGTTCAGCATTTTCCACTTTTTGTTTGTCCACCACGAAGAGGTTAAGGGGAAGGCGTCTGATACGCCCAACCAGGGGCCGCTGTGGGCCAGGCCCTCCGCAAGGTGCACCGCTGACACAGTCACTGCAAACACCCCCACCCCAGCTTACGAGAGGCTCAGGGCGGTGACGTGGCTTGCCCAAGGTCACACAGCCAGTGCCTTTAGAGCCCGCGTCGAGCCCAGGTCTCTCAGACCGCGTGGTACAACTGAGTTCAGGTGGCGGAGAGTTAGAAGTCCAGGGCTGTCACCCAAGGGAGGGCCGAATCCCCTCAGAGAACCCAGTTCTCCCCGAACTGCTCGGATCGCAGAGCTGAGGAGCCTGCCAGCATCTCCAGGAGCAGGCTAGGTCTGCACGGCAGTTGCTATGCCAACTAGTTTTCGTGTAATTATAGAACACAGCGGTGATGCCACAAGCTGCACAGGCAGTCGCTTTGTGAGCACCTCTCTTCCTCTGACACTTCTAGGGGCTTAAACATAATACATTTTTTCAAAAAGAATCACATTTCATGTAACTACGCATTGTAGCCATGGAGGCCCAGAGAACGAGAATGCCAGGAGACGACACCTCCCACCACGAGAGGTGACAGGGGCATGGGCCCTGTGACACGGCACGAGGAAAGTGGCGTTTCTCCCTTGGGGAATCTTTGCTTCTGCATTTTCTTCTGGCTCAGTACCTCTCGGGACTCAGCCGAAGAGTGCAAAGAAAAGAAAGGAGGAAAGACAGCCAGAGGGGCACAGGCCTGACGTCTGCCAAGCAGCCGGCGGGGCAGCAGAATGTCAGCATCTCGCGACCACTTTTCAGTTCTGTTTGTTTTTTCTTTTTTCTTAATCTATCAAACTTATTGGGTGATGTTGGTTAAGAAGATAGTTCAGTGTGGTTTAGCCAGTTCCCCAGTGAGCAGGGTTTCCTGACTTGGAAGACGGTTGACAGAAGAGCACATGCCAACACCCCCTTGTAAGGGATGCGCAGGCACCACCCCTCTGGATGAAAAGAGCCTGTGCTTCCCCGTGGCGACTCGGTGTGCCTGCGCGCCCTGCCTAACCTCTCTGATGCTCAGTTTGCTCCCCTGCACATCAAACGCAATGCCTTCTGCGTGAGTGACAGCAGAGATCAAATGGGAAATGACTTGCTAACCACCTGGCACATAATTGTAGCTCAATAAAATGGCAATTATTATTATTGATGAATTACAAATAATACTTTTTAAAATATTGTTTTACTTGCCATGAGCCTCTTTCCTTTTATCACCCGACTGTGGGGATGAGGTGAACAGATGAGACACCCTGACTCAAGTGCCACGTTCTGCAGTCCCGCTGGGAGAAGGGGAGCTCCAGGCAAGCCAGTGTGCCACCTCAGAGCAGTGACAGGGGCAGGAGCTGAGAGAGATGCTCAGACCGTGGAACTCCCAGAGGAGAGACTGACCTGGGAAATTGAAGGCAGGTTTCTAGAGGAGGGGAGACCCGGGCAGGGTCACAAGGCAGAAAATGTGGGATGGCCACAGAGGCAAAGGACAGGGCCTAGCAAAGACCCGGATGTGTGAAAAGCCTCGGTGGTCTGCTAGGACGCTGAGAGGGCAGGAAGTCAGTGTGGAGACACTGAGCTGGCAGCAAGGATCACCTTCAGGAGACCCTGCGAGGAGGAGCGACACAGGCTGACACCTCCATTTGGATTTCCAATAAACCCCAGCCAGAGGGGCCATCAGGAACCTCGGACCCCATCGCAGCTCTAGCCCCGCATGCTCACATGCAGACGCTCCCCTGCAGGGTCCTGACTCTGCCCCTCACCCAGTAGGCAGTGTTGGTAATAACTTATCTGAAAATCTCCTCCAACTACATTTTTAAAAAATAGGAGAACAATAAAAACCAAGACAGCAGATAATAAAGTAAAAATTCCTTATCTCCATTTGCTGGTGTCAGCAAATATTAGAATCCTGTCCATGAGAGGCGGCCCCCGGAGCTTGGACAGTGGAAGCATAGGCCGAAGCTAAACATGGGGTCTCCCCTCCCTAGGATGGCGGTGCAGGGAGAAGACATGGATGAGAACGCGTCACGGGCAAGGCGCAGAGAGAGGGCCCGGTTTTAGACAAAGCTATTGAAATGAGGCAGCCAGGGCACGGTGTTTATCAACGCAGAGTTTCTGCATCAGCCACGGGGATTTTTCTGTTTGCTCACTCGCCTGTTTATTCAGTTATTGGAGAAATCTTTTGGTGTTTAGGGTGGCCAGGGACTGGCGAAGCTCTTGGGAACAAATGACAATACACCGTCCCAGCCTCAGGTCAGGAGGGGGCACAGCAGGTAAATGGATGGGCCTAACACTGTAGCCGGTGCTAGAACAGAGGGTTGTGGAGCAGGTGCAGGAACCCCAATGGGGAAGGACAGACTGCGCATGGGCGGGCAGGCAAGCCCACTCTGGCCAAGAGCCATTGACCCGGGTGCTGAGGGACGAATAGGGGGTCTGCCCCGTGTTGAAGGCGACAAGGGTATTCCAGTGGGAAGAGACAACACGAGCAAGACAGGCAGGTGTACAAAGTGCCATGTCATGCGGGCAAGGCCAGCGCTCTGGGCGGGTTGGGGCACCGAAGGCGGCAGGTGAGCGAAGGCAGCCGCAGCAGGGTTTGGAGGACGGCAATGCCGTGGTGGGGTGTGCGCTTCAGGAAGACTCCTCCAGGGGCAGGCGGGTGGTGAGAAGAGTGGACGGGATGGGGCAGGGAAAGCAGACGGAGGGTCCAGGAGGTGATGAGTGAGAACTGAGAACTGAGACTTTCAGGAGGGAGAGGGGCCTGGCTCTGCCGGCTATGCCAGCGGGTCGCCTCCCATGCCGGCGCTGGAGGGAACAGGAGCGGAGTGCCAAGACCCCATCCCTTGGTCAGATAGAAGAGACAGAGGAAAAGGAAAGACACAACTGGCAGGTAGGCCAGCTCCTCAGCATCTCCGGGCAGCTCCACACTGCCAGGCAGCTCCCCTTCCTCTCTGGTAGCAGCCTCCCTGGAGCTCTCACACCAGTGGTGGTGCCCTGCTCGGGGCTGGGCCGGGAGCACGGCTGGCTCACAGCCTCCTGGCTGTGGACTAGGGGCAAACCACCCACCCCTCTGCCTTCCTCACATGCAAGTGGGGTGGTAGTGCCCCAGCCTGGCAGCTGGGACCATTCAGGGGTGACACCATGAAGTGCCACTCACACGTGGAAACAGAGCACCACAGAGCCCCCTGGGCCGGCGGGTGGATGGAACCGTGAAAACGCAGCACGCTATCATGCGAGGCCTGATGCTTCAACTCGGCTTTTGTTTGACTTTTGTTTTGATTGTTTGTTGCCATTTGTTTGTAATAATAGCTCACAGACAGCAGGTCTTTAGGTGGAAAGTTCTAGCACCCTCACTCACTTCTCCCTTTTCGTCTGTCCATCTGTCTGGCAGGAATGGGGAGTCCTGGTCCCTCCCACTCTAGCTGCTCCCCACTGACTGGGCTCTGGGGCCGGCCTGCAGGCACCCCCAGGACCTTTCCCCGTGTGCCCGGGCCACAGCCACCAGAGTCAGAGTTTCTGACCCCGAACCAGGGTGTGTGGTCAGCAATGAATACTGAGGCTGTCCCCAGAGACCGGGGCTCATGTTCCAGCACACCCGACAGCCACTCCACACCGGCCCTGCTCGGGGAACTGGGAACAAATGATGGGTCCCGATGTGGCCCTGCCCTCCGGGGGTCAGAGACTGCGGACGGGGGTGGCAAATACAGCAGCAGCCATCAGGTGCCATGGGACCTGCAGGGCCCTGACGAGGCACCAAACCCAGAAGGTGGCTCCAGAGGGACAGTACAGCCGAGAAGGTGGCCAGAGTACTCTTGTCTAACCCACACATTTGCGAGCTTCTTGACAGCCGGGATTTGTCTTACGCATCTTAGTTTCTCCCAACAACTGGCACGCAGCCCGACCTGGAGCAAACCTTAATAAAGACAAGGGAGAAAGGAAGCAAAACAGGAAGGATGGAGAGAAGGCAGTAGGCCACCACTTGAAAAGGACATGGCACGGTGGCACCAAGGTATGGCAGAGAGAGTGGGAAACAGAGGCACAGAGCTGGATTCTTGTTCTGCTCTGACAGGTCCTGCCTGGCTCAGTGGCCTCGGGAGTCACTTCGCCTCTCTGAGCATCAGTTTCTTCCTTGGTGACTGGGGACAGTGATAGTAGCAAGAGGACCAAGTTCGCAAGGTTGCTGTGAGGCTGAAAAGTGGACGTAAAACATCTTTAGGATTATTCACATTATGGCTGGTGTGCTGATAAATAGCTGACCCAAACATATTGCCAGCTCCCTGGGAGGCAAAGAAATGGCTCCAGGGGCCACCGTTGAGGGCCAGAGGCTGCCATGTTCTGACCTGGAACTAGCTACCCTTCGGACAATTCGTCCAGGTTTCCCCAGCCACATTCCCAGGGGACAAGCCGGGGAAGGGACGCCCAGGTCTGTTTCAGTCAACAGACAAAGTTCAGCTAATTAGGCAGAAAGCTAAGAACCCAGGAGGGAAAAAGGGACCTGAAGAGGAGAGAAATGAAAGGCCACTCAGTAAGCGAGGTCCAGAGTGTGACAAAGACTTGGACTACGTATGGCCAGACTGAGTCCTGGCTTTTGGATGAGGAGTCAGGAGCTCAGGGAAGTGAAGGAACTTTCCCAAGATTAAGAAGCTAAGAGGACATCATCTGAGTTGCCCAGGTGAATCTCGCCCCCAAGTCCGAGAGTTCCCAAAACATCTCTCATCCACTTAATACAAGCAGCTTCCAAATGCGACACTCAGCTCCTTGTCATGCCAGTTCAGGGACAACCAGGTCTGAGAGCATGCCCAGACGCACCAGCACGTTCCATGCCACCACCACCTTCCAAGCTCCAACACCTTCCATAAAACCAGCATCAGCTGCACCCACAGCATCAGCCCATCCCACAACACTGGCCCCTCCCACAGCACTGGCCCCTCCCACAGCAAAATTAGCTTTAGAAGAATCAGGCTCCCAGGAGTAAAAAAGAAGGAGGGGCTTCTCTCTGCATGCCCCTCCCTTCTCAAATAAGGTTGCTGAACAATATTTCATGTCTGTGGCTCTTTGTAAGAGCTTTCTTGGTCTTAGAAAAAACAAATATTCCAGGCAATTCTTCCAGCCAATCTTCCTCAAATCATCCCTCCCTACCCTGCTCTCCTCTCTCATTCTCTCACAGCTTAATTGCTCTGAGCTGCTCTCTCCAGGTCAATTTTGGAATGTGAAGTCATAACCCCTTCCACCTCTGCAAAGGTATTAGAATGAGGGATGGCTGTATCTTTGCTGTCCCCATGGTTACCTCTGCTGTGAACAGTACACTGGGCGGGGGTGGGGGGGGTGCCCAACCAGGTTTACCAGCATCACGCTGTCTGAGACTAACAGAACATCTGGTTTCCAGCCCCGGATCTCCAGCCCCAACCTCCACCCTGAGCCCCGGACCAGTGACATCCAGGGACGGTCAGACCACCACCCGCCTCCACCGCCCCCACATACCAGGCCCCTCACACTCAGTGTGTCTCCCCACCTCCACCTGCAGTGGGTGGCATCCCCCTGCTCTGCCCAGGCAGCCAGGCCACATGCCCTCGAACCCCTCCTTCTTTTCCAAGCAGGACCAAGTCCTGTAAATCCCACCTCCGTGACAGCCCTGCTGCAGCTGACAGCTGAAACCTCAGACTCATAATTGTCACCACGGCCGCCTCCTTCATCCCCGGCGCCACCCTGGCCCCCGCAGGTGCCTCCCCCGCTGGGCCCAGAGGGAGCTCTCTTCAGGAAAGCAAGCACGAGCTGATGAAGGTGCACAGCTTTACATAAGCAGAGGAATTCGCTCCGTTCCTCCCACTTTGTTCCTGAGCGGCAGGGCCCTCTGCCCGCATCTGACAGTGCCGATGAAGGGCTGTCCCCAAACCCAGCGTTCTTCCTTCCTGACCCCAGGCCTAACCCAGTCAAACTGCGTGGAAGCTTCTGTGGGCCCTAGACCCCAGCCCAGCCCCAGCTTTGCCCTTAGTTGGCTCACATCTATTCTAACCTGTGGTCCCCAGCTGCAGGCAGGCGCGGGGCTGAGCAGAGAGGCTGGCCAGGCCTGGCTCCGGCACTGGCTCTGCCACTGGCTAGCTGGGCAGCAGGTCACATCACCGCTCTGAGAGCTGTAGTGGCCCTTTAAGAAGTGGGGGATTATGGGATTATGTCCATTTCTTAGAGGTTCGTGGGCACTCAGTATGATAAAATAGCCACATCACCAAAAGTTGCCAAAGAGAAGACAAACGAAACCATGCTCCAACACCACGTCTGGGGCACAGATGGCAGTTTGATACATTTCTTTCCACGTCCCATCTCGGCATACTTGTGATTTTTTTATAGTTCCAACCCTAGAAAACACAGAGTTGTAACCTCTGCTTTATTCACACAATCTTCTCTGTGAGGTACCTGCCCAAGTTATTGCCTGTCTTCACAACCATCATTTCAATGACTGCAAAGTAAGGAATAGTTTCATCCAAAACTTGCAGCACTCTATTTGGTAAAAGAGCACATCTTAAAAGTAACTCTAACTTTTTTGGTTATTGAAACGGTACATGCTCGTAGGAAGTTTGGAAAGCACAGGAAAGTAAAAAGAACACGAAAGTAACTCGTAGGCCCATAGTTCAGAGTAAACTAAATAGTCTCTGAAAAAAAGTGATTCTTAAGGAACTGTTGAAATGGTCCACCCTCTGGACGTGGGCCTATTTACGGGACCGTGAGGGAGTCGTTGGTAACCCGGCAGTGTTTCCAGTACTTTGGTTTTATAAATAAGACTGTGATCAACTTTCTTTTTTTTCTTTTTTTTTATTGTTGTTCAATTACAGTTGCCCCCATTATCCCCCCATTACTTTCCTCTGCCCTACCCACCCCCACCTCCCACATTGTTTTTTTTTAAGATTTTATTTATTCATATATTTTTAGAGAGAGGAAAAGGGAAGGAGAAAGAAAAGGAGAGAAACATCGATGTGTGGTTGCCTCTCGTGCACCCCCTACTGGGGATCTGGCCCACACCCCAGGCACGTGCCCCAACTGGGAATCGAACTGGTGACCCTTTGGTTCGCAGGCTGGCACTAAATCCATTGAGCCACACCAGCCAAGGCTGTAATCAACATTCTTATACAAGCATCAGGACATATTTCTGAAGACCTCTGCTGCCTGGTGCACGTGTATGACACACTGGGACACCCCAGCCCTTCCCACACAACCACCTGAGGGTTCTTGAGTACACTTGCAGGCAGTTCAGGTCAAGTCCACGTTTATTGGGCTCACGCTGTGTGCCAGACACTGAAGCAACAGCCAACAATAAGAGCCATCCCTGCTCTCAAAGCAGGGTCAGCGTCCAGGGAAGTCCCACATCCTAGGGAGACGCCACATCCCCTCCCGGGCTCACATACCCAGCTGCTGGAACACAGATTTAGCGCAAAGAAAGACAGAAACAGAAACAGACCCGGATATCTATCCACGTACAACCGAGCGCAGTTTCCACTTCCTTAGCCCTCAGTCATAGCTGCCACAACACAGCGACTATTAGCTGTGTGCTTCTCCTGCAGAGCCCAGTGCTGCGCTCTGTTCCCTATGTCATCATCACAGCCAGGCTCGTAGGGTCTCCACACGACAAACCAGACTTACCGCCCTGCTGGTGGCCACACGGCTGGTGGGCAGCTCTCACCCAGCCAGCCTGCTCCACTGTCCATCCACGGGACCCCTTGTTCTGCTGCTCCCATGGCCGGCTTCGCCTCCTAAGTATCTTTTAGGTCTGCCCATGTCTCTATACATTCGCTATCCTTATCGCAGCCGCTGGTGATTTTTATCTGGACAACCGCTATAGCCTATGTTCTCCCCATGTCCCCTCTTGCCCTCTACAGCCCTCAGCCATGTAAAAGCCAGTGCTTTGGTTGAAACCCAGATTCATTCATGCCTCTTGCAGAGGCTTCTAGCACAAAACCCAAACCCCTCCATACAGCATGCTAGGCCTGGAACCGTCTGCCCTCTGCCCACTTCTCCTGCCCCGTCTCCACCTGCTCCCCATGCCCCTCCTACAGCCCAGCCTCACTGCCCCAGTTCTTATTCCGTGTTGGGGCCAGACTCCCTCCAGCCTCAGAGCCTTTGCACAAGCCCTGCTCCTCTCAGCCCCCCAGGGTCCTACATGACCTCCCTAGGAAGCTCCCCGGAGGCCCCTCCTTCCATACCCGCCAAGCACACTTCGCGCAGCTCCTCCCTCAGACACCTACTCATCAACTTCCCTAGTGACCCCTCCACCAGGAAACAGAGTGGCACCTATTCGGTCTCCCCACTGAATCAGCTTTTTGTCCCCTTTGTCTTTATTGCATTAGGCTGCAGCCATCTACTGACCAAACTCTGAATTCCTTTACACGTTTCCATCCCATTTCCTGGAGACCGTGATGGGAAGGCAGAGAGGTGGGGACAGGAGGAACAAGAAGAAATGAGATACATTCAGCAATTTTCCAATGATCCCAACATTCCGAAGCAGGAGAGAGTGCGGGTCGCCCTCAAAGGGCAGAGCTTCTGGGACTCGATTAGACTCAGCGACCCAGACAGTGCAGTCCCAAGAAATGCCTGTCGTCTGCCACTCTCCAGCGGGACCTGTCCCACCAGCGCGGGGAGCGTGAGCCGGCTGAGGCCGGCCTTACCTTTACCCTTCTGGTTCACCATCAAGAAACTGACCGTAAACTCGGCGATTTTCGGCACCCGGAACTTCCCTTTGTTCTTCTGTTCCGGCTGGTACTCCGTTCTTGTCTTCACAATCACCTGCAACGGTCAGCCAGCGTTAGCGCACGCGCAGACTTGAAACCCTTTTCTTTCCTTTCCTTCATTAGCTAGAATGTGTTATACGCTGCACAGAGGCCCTCCCTCTCAAACACATGCAAGAAAATAGAAAATTCAAGTCCCCCACAGCACGTCGCCCTTCCGGCGGAGACAGCCACGGGCAAGAATTTGGGTCACACCTTTCCAGACGTTTGTGTGTGCAGATGAGTGTACTTACTGGTTGTGCAAGAACGTATGTCCTTTTCATGCTGGATGTATAGTCCATAAACTATAACCTGCTTTTGTCACACAACACCATGCTAACCTTTTTTCCACCTAGACAAATATGTGATTGTATTTTTGCCTTTTTTTAAGAAAAGATTTTATTTATTTATTTTTAGAGATAGGGGAAGGGAGGTAGAAAGAGAGAGAGAGAAACATTGGTCCTTTGCCTCTTGTGCACCCCCAACCAGGGACCTGGCCTGCAACCCAGGCACGTGCCCTGACTGGGAATCGAACCGGCGGGATGATGCCCAGCGCAGAGCCCCACCCACCAGGCAGGGCGTATTTTGCCTGTTGATGTGGCATCATATTCAGTGCATGCCTATGTTACAATTAATCTGATTAATCTCTATTGTCGAACATTTAGATTGTTTCCACTGTTCGGGTTCCACAAACAAGCTCTGATGAGCTCCCCGTGGCTAACCCTTTGCACGTCGACTTAATTCCAATTTGATTTAGGGACTGAAAAGCATGAAGGTCTGTTGAATCCATGGTAGTTTTCTAAAGTCTGAATATTTTGCAGAGGTGGTTAATATCTTACTGAGCTACGCTGTCAGCCTGCCAAGGCATTTATGGAACGCCAGCCCACTGTGTGGGCAGAGTGGAAGGAGAAGCGGCCTGGCAGACCGTGCTGCTGAGTGCCACCGTGCTGTGGGGAACGCAGAAGCGGTCCGAGCCTCGGGGCCTCGCCTGTGACATGTGGACAGTACCCCTGACGTGACCCTACTGAACGAACCAGTGCGTCGTCCTGCGAGCCAGCAGCCCTGGGGCGATGACTGCCCTGCCTTTTGTGTTAGGCAGCCTCTAAGATATCAGGTTCAAAACCATATATAATTTATAGATTATTTGTTCATATAACTTACAGGTTTCTAATATACATATGATTTGTGATGTTTATAACATAGTATAACACTTCTTTTTAAAGTGCCCCGTTTGCCATTTGCAGTAATGGGTGGGGGTGCAGAGTTTAGGTAGAACTGGGGTCAGAGCCTTCAAACCCATGCCCTGCTGGCCCTTCACCCCTATGAGATGTCACTTACGCCCGGAGTGACTTTCAAATGGAAACAGTTCTTTTGGCTTCAGAGCCTCACTCCTCAAACCACCAAGTTCAAACACAGGCCGAGGGACAGCGGGGCACCTGACCCCGTGATCATGCCCCGTCGCCTGCTCCTCTCTGTAGCTCAGCCACATCTTCTGCAAAGCAACCCAGGCTGCGACGTGATACTTGACCTTCACCCCTATGAAAGTGCTACCTTGTTGGAACCCCATCTCCATGCCCAGAGCAGGCCTTTGGCCACCTGCCTGGACCGACCATCCTCTTTGAGCCCTCGGCGGCCAGTCTGTGATGGGCTTGCTGCTTGCTCTCTCTAGGAATGTCCCCACCCTGGGCTCTGGGCCGTCCCCCTGTGGTCCTCTGCCTGCTCACTGACCAGCCCGTCTTCAGCAGGACCCCTCGGGGTTAGGATCTCTCGGAGCCAGGTCATGGGCACTGTCCCCTCCTCTCCAACCCCCACCCCCCGCCACCTCCCCAAGGGCTCTCACTCCCATTGCTTCCAAGTCCCTCTGCATCCTCACCACCCCCACCTCTACATTTCCGACCCGGACCTCCCCCAGCACTCTGGTCACCCTACTGGACACCTGCCCTTGGATCGCCACACCCAAATGTCTCATGTCTACGCAAGGCCCTTCCTTGGGTTCCCTGACCTGCCTGCCCCTCGACATTTTCTTCCCCATGTGACCCCAAGTTCAGGAAATAGCAGCGTGATCCGCACCATCATTTATGTCAAATCACATCCAGGAATCTCCCACGACCCTTCCCTTCCCTTCATTCCCAAATCCATTCCATCATCAGCTCCTGCTTCCTCAAAAATTGCTCTTGGGTTGACCCATTGGTCCAGTTACACCTCTGCCCCGCCTGTCCAGAGCATCCTCATCTCTCCTGGAACGTTCACTCGGGCAGCCTCCGCATTTCCATTCCTGCCTCTCCAAACCCGGGAAGAGAGCTTTCTACACCCAGTGGGCGGATGAACCAGCAAACACTCAGAAGACACCCAGAGGCTGGCATCTGGGGAAAACTACAAAGGGGTGGTTATGAGTGGCCAGGGAACAGGGCCAGTGAGGTGGCAGGGGGCAGAGAGAGGTTCCAAATGGCACATCAAGCACCGTGGAGATGAACTTAGGGTGGCAAGGAGCAGAGGAAGGGTTATCCAGAGGTGCACAGCAGGTCGGGGAGAAGCCTCTACTGCAGGGAGGATGAAGAAAGGTGTAGCTACCTCAGTGGGGAGATGAAGAAAGCAGCAGAGCCCACCCCCACAAAGTTACTGGGGTCAACCAGCTGTGAGGCGTGTCATGGAGTTGGCGTTCTGTTCTCATGGAGAGGAGCCAGAAACCGTCCCCTTCCATTAAAGGAGAGGCCGTGACAGTCACTTTTATTAGTGCTATGAAGGGGAAAGCATAAGGAATGTTAGCCAATCATTATTAATTGGACCTTGGAGGAATCAGCTTGCATAAGCAAAGAGGGAAGAGGAAATAAATTTGCAAAGAAAGGCTCTACTTTCAGCAGCTGGGGGAAAAAATGGAGCAAAACAGAGCCCCGAGCTCCTTGAATAATAACAGAAATGGGAGCAAAAGTGAAGAGAGGACAGAAAAAAAATTTTTCTACTGTCTACTGTCAAGAGGATGGTTAGAGATATTTGGAAAAAATGAACCTCCAGATTTTCAAATATCATTGTGGATTTGGGCAAAGAAATAAATTTGTTTTCATATTGCTGTATCAGTTTGCAGGGCCCTGTCGGTGGCTGATATGAAGAACATCATTTAACATAAGTGTGGAATGACGGCATTGTGGAAATGGGATAAATTATTCATCCCGAAAGGACCCCTCAGCTGGAGCCATTCCCCGTCCGCTGGCGAGGCCAGATGACACACGGTGGTTCGGATGGCGCAAAGGACGGATCATAAAAATTTAAAATACTGCTTCCCGGGATTATCAATAATGAAGAGGCTCCCACATGGCGAGGCCCCGGACTGGCAGGGACAAGAAATAAAAGAGCAGAAGACCTGACGAGAAGCAAGATCGTATTTTTCGGAGCTGGACTTGCACCAGCCGAAAACAGGTGGAGGCCGCGCCCTTCGGCTCATCCCTGTGGCACAGAGAGCTGTTCAGAGCAAGACAGAGAACAGCCAGCAGCTAGGCACCTACTACGCACCAGGCAGAGGGCTGAGGGCCCAGCTCACTCTCCTAACTCCCCTGGCAACCTTCTCTCCAACCCTCGCATCTCTCCTTCAAAATCATCATTCCCGTTTCTCAGGAGAGGAAATCGAGCCTCCAAGAGGTGTCGCTCGCCTGTGACCGAATGGCTGGCAAGTGGCTGTTCGGCCAGTCAGTGTCAAGACTGTCCTGCTCTCTCCTGCCGGGTTTTGCAGAGCGGGTGCCCACTCTGTGCCCGGCACTGGACCAGACGCTGCACTCCTACATCACGGCCCACCCTCTCTGCACTCGGGGTCGGGGCGGGGGTCAGATAGTGATTGTCCTCATTCTACAGACAAGAGGCAGAAATGACCCCACCGCCTGACATGGCCATGAAGAGGCAGAGCCAAGGCTGGAACCCGGGCTTCTGGCTCAGATCTAAGTGCCACCCACTAGTGCGGTCATCATTTAAGAATCATTAAACGCCAACTCCGTGGCAAAGGGTAGCGTGCAGCAAGGTGAGGGAGTCTCCCGAGGGTCCTCTACCAGGGGCTTCCAGCTCCTTCTGCTCTGAGCAGGGGTTTGCTCCCTGGGCTGGAATCATGTCCTCGGCTCCACCACCGGGCCCGCCCCCCGTGGTCCAGAGGCTCGGTCCACTTCACCCACTGCTCAACTGTGCTGGTGGCCAGGGTCCAGCCCCTGGGCTCCCAGGAACAAAGATCCCGGGACTGAGCCGATGATGATAACAACAACAACAACAGGGGCAGCAATAATAATAACTACCTCGCCTTATGCATTACTCTGCACCAGACACCGTGATAAACGTCCGACATGTACCATATTTTCTCATTTCACACTGAAACAGTTCTCAGAGGAAGATATTGTTCCCATTCTAACAACAAGAAATTGGGGGTTCAGAGGGGCTAATGAACTTACCCAGGGTCACACAGCACGCAGATGATGGAGTTGGGATTCAAATTCAATCTCTGTGTGTGACCGAGAGCAAGTCACGTAAACTCTCCAAGACTGTCTTATTGTCTGGGAAATTGGGGTGACTTTAGTTAAAAAACAGAAAATTTGATACATGCTCATGGTAAAAAGTATAAAAATACAGAATAAAATTCTTCAAACGGCCCCACCCACCCCCATCTCTTCACCTTAAGCATTTAATGGTTTTCTTGGGAGCCTTTCCAAACTGTTTGATAAATTATAAGAATAAAACACACACAGGTGTTTCCACAACCGGGATCACCCCTACGCTGCTCTTTAAAATTGTTTTCGCTGAGCAGTGTGCCCGTCGAGTGAGCCCAGGCCTACCTGCCTCATTCTGACATCAGTTGCTTCGTTTCCCACACCCAAGCACCAGAGTTGGCTTAGCCCATCCCTTTCCATGGAGTGCTCCGGTTTCCCAGGGTTTTATTGGCCTTCGCATCCTCGCTAAACTATACCCACAGGATAACTTCCTACCAGCTGGAAGCATCCCAATAAAATGGCATACACCGTTTACATCTTATAAACCATGCCAGCGCACCCTCTGAAAAGCATTGCACCCAATTACATAACCGACAAGCCCACACCAGGACCTGCCAACTGCTAGCGTTAGCAACACCAGGCATAGCAATTTGTTTTGCCATCTGATAGGTAGAAAGCTCTATTGTGTTCAAAATTATGTTTTTAAATTATACGGAATTTTTAATGTGCTTAGTGGTCACTTTATACCTGCTTGTTGGAACTGCCTAGTCAGAGCCTTTCCCCCAACTCAGAGTGATTTACAATCCCATCTCCTAAGAGTCTTTGAGAGAAGCAGAACGAGGTGGCTCCACGGGCCGGGCGCCTGCAGAGATGGGCATTTCTGCTGCTCCCTGGGGGAGGGCTGCTGGGCCTCTGATCCCGAGGCTCAGGGAGAAAAAGAAACTCTTCGGTGAAGCCACTAGAGAGGGCAAGAAAGGACACAGGACCCAGTAACAAAAGCAGCACCTCCCCCGCCAACCTTCCAGGTCCACCCGTCCGGCCCCTGTACCCCCACCCTCGAAACCCCACCCTTCTCAGCACGTTACGCTTTAACAATCGGCTTCCAAAAATGCCCACTTTAGAAGCTGTATTCTTGATGTCCAGTGGAGGAAAGGAAACTCCACTAGTGAGCACCACCCATGTGCTTTTAGACGATTTTCACATGTTTCTCTCGCAGTAACCCCATTAGGTCGGTATTATGCTCACTTTACTGTTGGAAAAAACCAAAGCCCAGAGATGCTAAGTAACTTGCCTAAAGCCACACAGCAAGTAAATAGTTTAGTTGGGATTTGAACCCAGGTCTCTAGAACTACAGAGAGCATGTGGTCTACCGTGCAAAATATGAGGTGTGCCCAGCATCAGTAATTGATCTCCAAGTGTCTGCACTGCTTTCCTCCCACAAGCAGGTGAGCCAGGATGTGTAAAGACTGAGTAATCCGTCGAAAGGAAAGGAACGTTTGCCAAGAGCCTGGCTGCCAGCTCGCCGCGTGCACGATCCACCTGGGGCTTCGCCAGCGTGGGGCCGGGCCTGTCTGTGGCTTGCTTTCTGCCCACCTGCCATCCACTCGCTCCTAGCACACCTGTGTGCAATCTTGGCTGCCCTGGTTTCTCATGACATGTCCCAGGACAGAATTCCGCCTCTCCAAGACTATTTCTGCATCTGTAAAGTGGGGGTAATGGTAATGACCTCAAAGAGGGCTTGTGGGGACTCGTGTATTACTGTGGTCACCTAGATAAACCAAAGTCAGTGAGGGCCCAGAGGCACGTCCTTAAATTTGATGGCCCAGCATCTCAAGAGCTGGCTCCCCTGGGCTGGCGAAGGCTGCCCACCTGCTGAGATTCTAGCCTATCCCCTCACCTACCAAGTGGAGGAATCACACCTAGCTTTATGCTAGGCAAGGGGCAGAGCACCTCATTCAGCTGGCCCTTCCCACCGCCCGCTGCATGCCAGGACTGAGGCTGCAGACATCAGGAAGAGCCAGGGTCCTCGGGCTCAGTGTCACAACCAAAAATGTCTGCAGACATTGACACATGTCCCCCTGGGGGACAGAGCCCATCACTTTAGATCGGTCTCACATACAGTGCTCAAGGTACACAGTGGGGAGCAGGAGGGACGGAAGCCTATGGAGCAGGTAATGAAGGACCCGGATCCTTAGGTGAGGATGTGAGGATGGTGCCCTGTGGGGATGCCTGAGAGGGTTTCTGCAGGGAAAGGACCTGGTCACAACTCTGGGGACAGTAGCTCAGGTGCTGTGTGGAAGACCGAGTACAGTGATTGAGAGAAGAGAGGGGGCCCCAACCGAGAGGACTGCGCTCTCCCCTCCCGGGGCAGGCACCAATCCCCCAGCACTGGGCCAGGGGCGCTGGAGGCTGGATTCACCCTGGGGAATGGTCCCCAGCACTTCTGGGAGGAGCTGGCCATGGATGAGGGGATATGGCATTTGAAGAAATACTCTCTGGGGGGTGGGGAGGGCCTGTCTCCTTATTGAAGGCAGCACGATGCGGAGGGAGAACTGGGATGTCAGATGCACTGGGGCTCCAGCCCCAGCTCTTCCACTCCATCTGTGCAGCTCAGGCCAGCCACTCCACTGACCTGAGCCTCAGTTTCCCTGGTCGGCTCACTAGCACCCACTGCACGGGACTGCAGGGAAGATGAGCTGAAACAGCAGCTGTGAGTGCCCCGCACAGCCCGTTCCCAGCCCGGCACGAGGACGTCAGACACACGTGTCCTCTCCGTGTGGCCTCCGATAGCTCCCCCTGAAACTCGCTTCCATACCGAAGAGCACTCGGTGAGCAAATCTGAAGATGGTTGTCGGCATTACAGTTGCCAGGAGCATCCTGGTTCTGGCCAAGCACACTCCGCACTCTGCTTTCACGGAGAGGAAACACCATGACCGAACACTGGGGCCAAACAGACTTCACTCCGACAGCCGCGCTCGCTTCACCCGCTTACCATCTGACCGGAGCCGGACAGCGCGAGAAACCCGCTCCATGTCACCGGCAGTGGGAGGCTGGGAGGCGGGGGAGCAGTCTGTGATGCTCATTAAGCATGTGGAGGACCCCTTTGGCCGTGGAGCGGAATTCACTCTTAATACGTCTGTTCTAACGTCAGGGGGGAAAGCTTGGTTGCTCTTGTAAAGATTATAAAATCTAAATACTAGCACAGAAAACTGTTCATTCTATGTCCCACTCACAGAGGACAGAGGCCTAGTGGAACAACTCACATGAGTCGCGCTCTGGGCCGGCGACTCCACTAGAGCTCAAGCCTCGGTCTGTGGGCACCCAGTCCTGCTGGCTCCTTGCTCCTGCCAAGATGGACGCTTCTAGAACAACTCTCCCGGGGTTCTAGGTTTTCCAGACACTGCTGGAACTTTAGGAAGCTACTTTTCCACTCGGTGCCTGAGTTTCATCATCTTTAAAAACTGGATTAAAGTAGCAACTTCCTTAGGGGTCCTAGTAACTGTTGAAGTGGCAAAAGAAAATTGTGTGTGTGTGTGTGTGTACACGTGGCTCAGAACAGCATCTAGCACTTAGGAAGCACTTGAAAATGGCCATTACTATTCTCTTACAGTTAGTTTTGTCCCCGGCACTTTACATATAAAGCCACTTCCATGGTTCCGACCATTGGGAGGTAGGCGGGGTCATCCCCACGTCACAGAAGAGGAAACTGAGGTCCACCTGGTAGGAAGACTTAGTCGTGAGCATCAGAAGGAAGCTGTGTGATGTGGCCCTGTAGGGATGTGGTCCTTTGGGATTTGCATCTTTCGGGATGCACTGGTTTCCCATTCCACGCAGGGCCACAATGTGTTTGTCCTTCAGGCTTTGGGGCAGCGTTGTGGTCCATCTGTACTAGGTGCTCAGTGGTTGTCTCCTCGCTCAAGGAGAGGAGAAAGCCCATGAAAGGCAGCAGGATGGAGTGGGATGGGGGAATAAACAGGGACAGAGGCCAGAGTATCTCTGGATGACTTGCAGGTGTGTGGACAGTTGGGAGAGAGGTGACCTCACCGTGGTCCCTTTTCTTGGCACACCTCTCAAGGAGAGGCAGATCTCTGAGGCTGCAGGTGTTGGCTGAAGGGTAAAATTTTTCCTGGAGCCTCACAAAGCCTCAAGAGAATATCTCCCCTTCTCCCCAGCTTGCATTATATCTGGGCTCAAATTCCAGCATCATCGCACACTCCTTCTGTGAGCTTGGAAACTAACCAGACTTCTCTGATCTTTCACCTTCTCACCTGTAAGTGTGAGCGCATAATCCCAATGCCCAGGGGTAGGGTGTGTCTAGCACAGTGGTTCTCAACTTTGGCTGCACCCAGGAGTCACCTGGAAAGATTTAATTCACTGTGATGCCCAGGTCTGACCTCCAGAGAGTCTCATTCAGTTGTTCTAGGGTGTGGCCTGGATTTCAGGATTTGCAAAATCTCCCCAGGTGTTTGCAATATGCAGTCAAAAACTGAGAACCTCTGCTGTACCTGTACCAGCCACCCAGCTAACGCTGTCCCCCCACATCACTTTAGTGTTCATTGCCTGTTCAAATTTAATTTTTAAAGACTTTATCTGTTTCTCAGGACAGCTCCAGGTTTCTTTATTTCTGCCACCCCCGTGCACAATCTCACATTGACAACCTCTGCACTTTCAAAACAGATGACTCAACCCCCAGCCAATCACCCAGGCCCTTTATCTAGCTCTGGCTCCTCTTCTGTTCATCGGAGAGAGCCAATTGGTTCAGACACACAATGCCCTCCCAGAGACACCAATGAGAGAATCAAACAGACAGGATGATCCATTGTTCGCTCTCCAGCCAGGGAACTCCATAATTTGCCTCCAAATCTCTCCCAGTGTGTAAAAGCTCACAGTATAAAGCCCCGGGTGCGCTTGATGGCTCTCAAACAGCACTGTTTCTCCCACCTGTGTCCGTGCGATAGCCCACCCCCACCTCCCCCATGCACCTTTGTATAAATGCCCACCGCCATTCCTCATGCACTACACCCATGCCAGGAGGTGTCCCTTCAGCCAGGCGCTCATTTCCAGCCACCCCTCCCCTAAAGACACTCTACACCGGTCACACTATTTCCCCTGCGCGCCCTTTGCCTTGAATGCCTCTTCCTCCCACGGTCTACCTGGAAGGTTTGTACTCACCTTTAAAAGCCAAATTCAAGTGTCCTCTGCAGCTTGCCTCACCTGTCCTTCCAGCCCCTCCTCCCCACAGCGGAGTTTACTTGTTCCCACCCCTCTGCTCTCACAGCCTTTAGCACGCTCAGGAACAGCATTCGCCATGAGGCTCATCTTATGTGTTATGCTGGGTAGGGATTTTGTCATCTGTCTTTTTATAGCCAACTTCCAGCACAGGGGACAGGGCCTTAGCAGGTGCTAACTGAATGCATGTTGGACTGCATCCAATGCTCCGTCCTGAGACCTATACCAGCTGATTTTTGAAACACCACCCCCAAATAATCCAGACGATTTTCTCCGTCACCACTTAGAAGCTTATTTGTATTCATCTAGCATGATAAAACTTTAAAAAGGAAGACATGTGAGCCAAAGAAAAAAAATGAATAAACACTTACCATAAATCTGACATAACGCAAGTGATGTCATGCCTCTGGAAGGAATTGCTACGTTTTACAAGAAAGGCAACGTATTTGGCTGCTGCAGGGATGAAAGGGTTGGGGGTGGCATGTTTTGCCGCTTTCTTTCCCGAGATGGGGGAGGGCGGGGACTGATGAGAAGAGACCTGCTTTACCTTTTCCGGAGCAGGCAGCTGTAAGTGATTCACCTCCAAGGGGGTGATGAGAGGGACCGTCTGGAAGCCATCCTCCACTGAAGGCGGCTTGGCTCCCTTCTCGCCAGGGTTGCTGTTCAGCTTCACCATCCTTCAGCCTTTCTTCCCGACCTAGGCAAGCAGTGGGGTTCCAGTTACAGCCCGAGGGGAGGAAGGGGGAGAGAAAGCAGCGCTGTCTCAACCGCTCCTTGGGCGGCTCTCAGCGTAGGGACCAGGCGTGGATCTCCCGCTTCCTCTGACACGATTCCCCTTCTCTGGAAAACTTCTGTAATCATCCTAATATGCCATCTGCCCAGAGGACTCAACAGCCCTCAAATTTGGGAAACTCACACAAAAATATGCAGGCTTAAAAAAATTCTCCAAGACACTAGAGCTAACATAGGCAGAGCATCTCAAGGAAGAGCTTATTTTCGGCACACAGTTAAACCCTATTATGCTGGGTCGCCCTGCAGCATGGAAGAGCTCACCTTGCCACCGTGGTTGCTATTTGACTCTATGGGTTTTCCTTCAGCAATCTCCCTCAGCACAGAAAATACACTCGCCGTCTCGATGGGTAGTGTGCCCTTTTACATAATATGTAGCTTGTACAGGAGACACAATTTCACAAAAGAAGCCAAAAAAAAAAAAAAAAAAGGACGGGCTTAAACCCGAACCTGTTATTCAGCCATGGAATAACTCCATTTCCTCAATAGCAGAGGGCCATTTTTTTTTCCTTCCATGGAAAGTTAGCAAGCCCCGGATTGCAAGATTGCCAACTAAACAAACAAATCACATTTATTCCTCTCCAGCTCCCTTAGGGGACAAATGGTGCTCCGACCCCACCCCCAGAAGCCCCGCACCACTGAATGTCTCTTGTCAATCCCACTGATGGAACGTTATTAGCCCAAACAGGGCTGTCGAGGGGGTGAAGGGGATGGTGGAGGGCTGCAGGATATTGGAGAGTGGTTATAGCAAAAGCAAATGCCTACTTACTGCGCCGCACTCTTGGGAATCGGAGCAGATTCAAGCCAATTTGAAGAGGAGGAGGACGGCCAAGAGTCCTCCCTCCTCGGCCGGCTCCTGGTGCTGAAAGGACAGCGCCTCGCGTGTGTGTGGATTGGGAGCTTCTGAGAGCGGAGGCGCCCGCGAGCGAGCAGGGATGAGCTCCTGGCAGCAGCCGCCTGCTCGCTGGCTCGCTCTCGCCCCCTCCCATCGGGGATGGGCTCCCACACCATCTGTCATCTGGCACCACCTGCTGTTTCTCATGCATGGCCACAACCGGCACCGGACAAAATGGTTTCAAGAAAGTGGGAGGGATGCTGGCCAGGAGCACACACAACATGTAATACATCATATAACAAACACTCCTTGAGCCTTTAGAAAAACTGGAAAAGTACCTTTACTGGGAAAAGGCGCCACCTCTGAAGACCTCCCAGAACAATACTGTGAAACAGTGGCTCGAGCCCTGTGCCCAGCTCCGACCTGGGGAAGTGAGGGCAGGGGAGCTGATGGTTATCATCTCCCATGCAGGGGGTGGGCATTCCTCGGGGCTCTTTCAGACAACTTCCCTCGTCTGCAAAACGCAATCTCCAACAGGGCCTACAGGGCAGGGTTGGTGTGCGATGGGAATGCGATAGCCTGGGAGAGCAGTTAGCGCGGAGCAAGCAGTGCAGGACCATCCACTGCTGTCCCCACCATGCCGCTGTGATCACACAGGTCACGTAAGGTCACAGAGCTGGGAGAGCAGCCGGAACTGGGATTTGAGCCCTGGTCCAGTGCCACGTGGTCCAAGAGGACAAACACATTTCTTGGAAGAAAGGAAGGGAGCATTTCCAAAAAGTGGAAGGGAGCGCTGGGCGTTCCAAACCACAGATATCTAGGCACCGCGGTACCCTGCCAAAAAGCGCCGAGACCAAGGGCTTTTCTCTGACCCAGTGACACACCCGTAAGTGAATGACTCGGACCTGGACGAGACAAATACTTGTTCTTTTGAGCATCATCTGATAATTCGAGGTGGCTTTCACCACAAGGTCCTTGTAAAGAGTGTTTTAATCATCTGTGCTTTTAGCACTGTATTACATGCATCGTTTTCACTTAGAAAATTGTCATCACTGTATGTTGTTTCTATGAGCGCAGTGTGGGAGCGAAAGACACCCGCTTCAGAGGCAGGCTGTCTGGGGTCAGCTCCCGCTCCTGCCACGTGCTAGATGCACGACCTTGGGTAAGTGACTTAACCTCTCTATGCCATATCGGGTCGTTATAAGAATTAGCTGCGTTCATAGATGGAAAGTGCTTGGAACATCTGTAAGTGAAAAGCAGGTATCTACTATTATTCAATTACTAGATAAGCATTTTTAAAAATTGTCTTACATTAATCATTTTTTAGTTTTTTAATTTATTAATTTATACTTTAAATTTTTTTTTCCTTCCTCATTTCCTGAAGTGTATCTCATTTTTCTCTTTTGAACTTTCGGGGACAAATATCTAGTTTACTGTTTGCCTTCTACCTGTTTGGTACTAAAAGAAATTGATGTTATAACTTCAATTTACCTCTGAAATAGTGCTGCTTTGTTAATTATCATTCCTCGGTCATTTTAGAACTAACGATTTGCTTCTCTGACTCAAGTCATTCAGTAAAATAAGATTTTTTAATTTTCATTTCTAAATGCTTGGTTTTCACTGTTGCTAGTGTATGTCTTTTGAGACTAGTTTCTAGTTTTATTGCATGAGGTCCAAGAGTGTTTTCTATATGTTTTCTGCTGCAGGGAATATATTAAATTTTCCTTGTGGCCTAAGACATGAATTATTTCTGTTAAAATTCTCTGAGCATGAAGAACTTATATTCTATGTAAGTATAGATTTCTATACAGAACTATTAAATCAAATTTGGTACTTACCTGATTGATTTTTTTACTTGCTTGATCTGTCAAGAAATTAGAGGGTGGCGTTGCTATTTTCCATTACTATTGTGATATCTCTCCTTGCATTAAAGCTGTGGTATTTGGTACATGTTTATGAAGTCACGTCTTCTTGTGAACTTTGCTTTAAGGACTGAATGTAAAATAATTTATCTGTCCCATTTAGTGGTTTGTGATTCGAATTCCTCTCTATCTAAAATACAGTTGTAAATCCTTCCCTCTACGGTTTCTATGTGTTCTTTCCAGCCTTTTATAATTAAATGTGACAATAACATGCAATGTCTTACACTTGACATAATTTTTATGATTTCTTTCATTGTTTCCTACATAAACTTTTTTCCCTCCAGTTATTTGGAAGGAACACATATGTTTTAAAATTATGTCTTTGGTGATTTTTTTGATATGTCAAAAACATATTTGAATTGGCCTTCCTCTCTCAGCCTCAAGAATAAAACAAATTCTTTTGATCTCCTCCCATGGAAAACGAGATAATTCGGACACATTACGTGTCCTCCTGTTTGTGCTTCTCGTTTCTCATCAGATGTCAAACCTAAGTCTTCATTTTCACTGATGCATCTTTTCCCAATTATTCCCAGTTCCTGAGACACTCTCGTCAGCACTGGAAGCAGGAGAAAAGTGAATACCATGTGAATCTTTTCCCAAATGCCTCAAACGATGCTTCATGTGGGAATAGTTTACATACCTAAATTTCAGTGAATCTGTGATGCTCCTGTGATTGGTTCATTACCTCACGTGTTTGGTTTTGTTTGCCGTGTATAGAAACATTGCCAGTGAAAGGGATGATAAAAGCACTTTAAATGTCTCATTATGAATCTTGTCAAGTGGTCGGCTTGCGGATGTTATTCCAAATGTACTGGTGTGACAGGAATGTAAGCTTTTTAGGAACCTAAGAATCTCCCAGAGGCAAGCATAAAAACAAGCCACGCTCAGACTGTGGCTAGGAGCTCTGCATTTAAATTTCAAATAACAGAAAGCTATGAAAAGCAAGAGATTCTCTTTCCTGTAAAAAAGGAAGTGGGTCATTGCCTACTTTTGATTTGAAAGAAAAAAACAAGATGAAGGAGAGGCAGAGAGGCAAATGGCAGAAAAGCCAGTTTAAACTTCTCCTCTGATTGGCTGGGAAGAGTTGAGGAAGGCGACCCTAACTCAAGAAGGCAAGCACTGC
Source organism: Desmodus rotundus (assembly GCF_022682495.2). Lineage (NCBI taxonomy): Eukaryota > Metazoa > Chordata > Mammalia > Chiroptera > Phyllostomidae > Desmodus > Desmodus rotundus. The sequence goes on along the minus strand of NC_071392.1, from coordinate 155,681,480 downwards.
TTGGCACAAGCAGGAGGACTTACACAGAACCCTTCCAAGGAAAGCCCGGGAGTCCACCTAGAAAGAAATAATTTGATAACAATAAAGGCTTTTTGAGAAAGTTTTTGAATTTTGCCTAGAAACGTACGTCTCTAAAAGGCATTCCTTTCCTGTTAAATAATCCATTCATCTGTCTCTTCTAACACAAGGCTGCCCGGCCTATGTTGTAAAATAAGTCACAACTCAGTGGCAAGTCTGGGACTCTGAGAGCTTCGAACGCAGAAGGTTTATTAGGGAGAAGGGAAGAAGGGAAGGAAAGAAAGCAGACTGGGTCAGACAGAGAACTTGAGCTGTAACAGTCTCAACAAAGCCCTCAGCCAGTGTCCCAAGTGCCTCTGCGGCTAGCATGGCCCTTTTTAGCTGTCCTTGGTTGAGATGTGGGAGGGCGCCCTTCCCCAACAGCTCAAGAACTTGGGCAGGGCGGCTCTCTCCACCAAGGGTAATTCGTGGACCAGGCCAACAGCTAAGGGACAGCTACTTTCAGTCCTGACGGGACATCTCCCTGGGCAGCACAGCTTCCACTGTGGCTGTGTCCTCATCTGCCTTCACGCCATACCTGGCGATCACACCCCGTGACTTCCAATGCCATCCACAGGCCTGTAACTGCTCAATTTTACCTCCAGCAGAGAGATTTCTTCTCCACTCAGATCTCAAAATACAACCGTTCCCCGGACATCTTCATTTGGATGATTCAGAGGCACTTACCTGAATCTCCACTTTTCCAAAACCACGTTCCTGGGCTCTGCCCAGAGACGGCTCCGCCTCCTGCACGGCCCCACCACGTCACTGCCCCGTCCTGTGCCCATTGCTCCAGCCAGAAAACAGAGTTTTCGACATCTCCCTCACTCCTGCACCCGATCACCAAGCCCTGACACTTTTCCCTCCCCGATCTCTCTCACACCACTCCTCTCCGGCCCCCCAGGGCTCCCCCTTAGCCCCTCTATCTCCCTAGCTCACATGTCAGCTGTGTTTTCCTCCCTACCAACCTATTTTTTATACTGTAGTCCAAGCAATTCTGGTAACATGACCTCCTTTCCTAGAACTTTCCAGGAACCTTTTGAAAAGATAAAGACCAAAATCTTAAACCTAGCCTATAAGGCTGTATGATCTGTCCCCTGCCAACCCAACAAGCGTCACTTCCTGCCACTTGTCCCCTTCCCCTGACCTCAAACACACCTCCCCATTCCAGAGACTGTCACATGATGTGTCCTCTGGGGTGCCCTCTTCAGGGGGTGCTCTTTCCGCCCCTTAGATTTCTTAGGATTCTGCAGAGCCATTGAAATATGACTTCCGCAGACAAGTCTCCCCCGAGACCCCGGACTACGGTATGTTCGACGCCTCTTGTATATGCTCCGTGTTCTGTTCTTCTGTGTTGAAATACGTACCCTTCTTTAAAAAGACGTGATCATCTGCGTCGTGGTTGAATAAGAATCGAGACCCAGTTCTTGCGACCGAGGTATTAACAACCGGGAGGCGGGTGGGTAAGTTTTGGTTCATCCCACGTGATGAACTACCATTCAGTCGTTAAAAATGTCGTAGAGCACTGCGTCAATATGGGGGACGTGTATCGTGCTGAGTAAAAAGAGCAATCAAATTGTATAGACATCTCAACTGTGTGGAAGCGTAAAGACTTAAAGATACTAAAATGTTTACAGGATTTTTCCCTGGCAGTTTTCGTCTTTTAATTTCTCATCTCCCAAAAGCTTATTTATTTTTAAACTAATGGGAGACAATATGAATAATTTTCTACTAGAGAAAAAAATCTGTTGGGTTCTAGAGAACATACTTGGTTTGGGTTTTTTTTTTTTTTTTAAGAAACAGTGAATTTGTAAGAGACTACTAAGACGCGTGGTGAAATCAGAGTTGAATGTAAGGTCACTGGGCGCCATGGAGACCCTGGGGAAATTCCCGGTATGGCTGAGAGACCCTCTGACTCACCAGGAAGGAAGAACAAATGGAAAACATCTATTATTATTCTTCCAGCTTTACTGAAGTATAATTAATAAACATTGTATGTATTTAAGGTTGCCCCTGACAACTACCATTCTACTCTCTGCTTCTATGAGTTCGACTTCTTTTGGATTCCACATGTAAGTGAAACCACGCAGTACGTGTCTTCCCGTGCCTGGCCTATTTCACATAGCACAACGCCCCCCAGGGTCATCCATGCTGACACACTGACAGAAGTCCATTCTTTTTGAAAGACTGAATGATATTCCATTGTGTGTGTATCACATCTTCTTTATCCCTTCGGCCCCCGACGGACACTCAGGTTGATTCCATAGCTTGGCCCTCGTGGGAAATGCTGCAGCGGACGCAGGAGCTCAGATAGCCCTTGAAGGTGCTGTTCTCGTCTCCTTTGGAAACACACCCGGAGGTGGAGTAGCTGGATCACGTGGCGGTTCTATTTTCAATTTTTTGAGGAACCTCTATGTTGTTACCTGTGGTGGCCGCACCAAGTCACACCCCCCAGCAGTGCACAGGGGCTCCATTTCTCCACTTCCTCCCGACACTCATCTTGTGTGTCTTTGGGTAATGGCCATTCTAACAGATGCGGAGTGAGATTTCATTGTGGTTTGGGTTGGCATTTTCCTGATTGTGAGTGACCTTTAGTGTTTTTCTCATATACCTGTTCTTCTTCAACAAAGTACAAGGACATGAGTGCGCCCTCCCAGGAGGTGGACTTCGCCCAGGAAAGAGACTTTAGTACTTGCAAATTCCCCACGAAAGTCCCTCTCTACAGAGGGGCTTTGCTTGCTTAGATTTTTATGCTTATATTAACAGACAGGGAGAAAAGTCATCCCTCACCGACTCATAGAAGGAGTCCCTTGCTTCTTTTCAATCCATTCTCAAAACAGTTGCCAAAGGAGTCCTGTTCAATGTTAGTCGGTTCATGTCAATCCTCCGCTCCAAACCCTCCGAGAGTTTGTCATCAAACTCTGAGAGCCATCAGAATAGTGAGACCTGATCTGGTGCCCACTACTACCCTCTCGCCTCCTCTCCTGCTGCTCTCTCTTCACCTCCTCTGCTTCCCCCCGCAACTCTCCCCCTCTCTCTCCCTCTCTCCTCCAGCCTCAGGGTCCGGCCTGTACTCAGACCACTCTTCTCAGGCTCTTTCCTGCGATTTTATCTCAAGGTCGCCTTTACATGCAGCCTTCCCCTCCATCTGCCTGTGTGACGCCGCATCCCTCAACACACCCCCATCTCCTTTACTTGTCTCCATAGTATTTGTTTTTTAAACATGCTGAATACTTCAGTTATTTAGTTTATTATCTGCCTTCCCCTGAAGACAGACATTTAATATGTGTTGTTCACTTCTGTTCCCCCAGGGCCTAGAACAGAATCTGGAATGTAAGGTGTACTAAATCAATATTTCACAAATTAGCGAATGAGTGAATTAACTAATGCCCCCTTGAACGTGCCCCACTTGAACCTGAATCTTGAAGGGCGGCAGACTAGTGGCTGGGTGGCAGGCTCCTAGCCCTGCCCTGGTGCATTACGTAACTGAAGGCTGCCACCTTCAGGAGGGAGCGGGTAGTGCATGTTCAGTAGCTCCTGTACTTGGCGTTCCCTTTCCTGGGATGATTTTGGCTTTCAGTTGATCTCTGTCTCTTAATGTCCAGAAGATTCCATTTCATGGTGATGGTGACTTTACAAAATAAAAGGTCTGGCTCCTGGCGTATGCTCAGGTACCTGATGCAAACACTGAAATGACATACTAAAGCCCTGGGACTAATGAGTCATCCATAGTCAACTAGGCTATTTCCAGCTGTTTAAAAACCTGCTCTAAACTTCACCAGATTCCAGAATTAGGGTCCATGAGGACCCACTGGGGTCACAGAAAGATCAGCTCGACAACTGACAATTAAATGGAGGCCTTTGGGATCATATTGGGACACTTCCAGAAACATGAGACGTCTCCCTCATACTCGGAATCTTAGAAAGCACAGGACAGGGTAAGTGAGGATGTATTTCGTGAAGCGGTGCGGCAGGCCCTTCACTGAGGAGCCTACGGACTGATTTGATTTCCCACTGCAACTTCTCTAGGATAAGCTGTTTCCACACACACAATCGATTTCTAAAAGCATAGAGCTCAGGGGACTCATTTAGGATTATCATTTATTATCAATCAAAATAAACAGATTAAGTAATCAAGTGGTTAACAAGTTTACCGCGAGGAAAAGGGGGTAGCCTGGGTCTGGACAGCAGGACCCCCAGAGTGCAGCCATTTCCTCTCGCTCTACTTGCCTTTGAGAAAGTGCAGAGCAAACAAACGACCCACAACGGCAGTCACCAACACGCATGGATTGTAGCAACGTAGTATTAAAAAGTAGTGTTAAAAGTCCAAAAAAAGAGTATATGCAACATACTGTCCTCATGAGAAAACTGAACACCTAGATGCAAGGTTTAGAAAAACATGTAATTGCAATAAAACTACACAAACGTAAAGAAATCATACACACAAATCCAGTGCGATGTTTATCGTGGCTGCAAAAGGCAGGAGGGTGCATTGGAAAGTGCTGGGCACTATAACTAAATGTAAGTTACTTTCAAGATATTGTCAGCAAAGAAAAGTTGCACTATGTTCATTATATTCTATTTAACAAAACACAGATTTAATACATTCTCACCAGAAACTTTTACATAAAAATTAAAAGATTTAGAGCACCCATCTAGCACGTTTACTTCCACACAAGTCTTCATTACTCCACGGTTCTAGAACAGTGAGGCACGCTAAGTGTGTATCCAGCATTAGACTCATATTTTAAATCTAATAAATATTGATGCATTTGATAAATTAAAACAGACTACTTTGTCAAGCCCTGTAAGTCACATAAATATAAACCTACACTGAAATGAACATAACATCCCCCACGTTCACCACAAAGCTTTATGCAGCATTAATTACGGAGTAAACAAGTAAATGTCTCATTTTACAAAGACTTCAGTTCTATAAGCTAAAATTTGAAGTTTTACCCAAGAACTTAGCAGCCTGAGAACTTACCCAGCACATTCCTAAGGCGCACGACCCTCCTGCCAGGAGGCCTGTGGACGGACACTGCAGGCAGGCAAGGCCTAAGCCATTTGCTACATGTCCTTCAACTGCAAACCGGTAGCTTTGCCCAACAGTCACAGAAGAACGTGTCGCCACAAACCCCACGCTGTTCTAGCCTCAGAGTAATTAAACTACAAGGAGAGGGAGAAGAAACAATGACTCATGTTACAGTCCTTCCTTCTGCACTGTCTCAGGAGAGCTCTGCGTCATCACCACTCTGCGATGCCATCAGAAGAGCAGTGAGGAAGGCCACAGCCTCAACGCCCCCGAAAGAATGGACGGTGTCACCGGTACCATCCTGGACAGGAAACAGGGTCTTCCACCTCCAGGGGAAGAAGCAGGGTGTGTCCATGAGCTCGATCTTGGGCAAGCCTCTGCGTGTCTTTCCCTTCTAATTTCTCAGGTCCACCTAGGACTTTGATACGACAGAGGAAGAGACACCACATGATCAAGGAGTAGAAAAACTGGTACAGGCAGTAGGTGATTATTAAGTAGAAAATAAAAGGATTTCACTGAAAAACACTTCTAAATTATTTTCAGAGTTCTGAATTTCTCATTTCATTGACTTAAAAGTAATGTATCTATTAATTCGAGGTCTGGAAAGGAAAATAAATGTCTTCTCTAATCTTTGCACAAAAGTTTTCCTAAAATATTCCATATTATAATAGAGAACGTGCATAATTTACTACTTTTCCTTAGGATGAAAGATGGCCTAAATAACCATTTGTTTTAACACCCAAAATCACTTTTGCTGTGTAAATTGTTGGTTTTCATCATAAGATAATTGAGAAATTTAGAAAATGTGAGGAAGCTGAAGATAATTTAAGTTTTATTTAGAAATTACACCTAAATGAAGGAATAAAGCCATAGTTGCAGCCTCACTAATAAGAGGTAAAGCTGGCAATTTTAAAAGGATGCAATTATATTAATATGCTAATTTAAATTGCATGTATAAGTTTAACTTAAAAGAAATGTATAAAGGTTAATTCTGCAAATAATACTTGTATGCATAGGATAAAAACACTTAATGAATAATGTTAACTTGCAAAGAAATACTAGTAATTCATAGAGACGGTGGTTCTTCCATTCAACTACGTAAGTCCCAATTCCAATGCAAAACTTAAATTAACAAATAATTATGATTCAATTTAAACTTCTGTCTTTAAGTTCTTCATAATCTTCTTGGTAAACAGATCCTAAATAAAAGATGACAACTGAATCTCGTTAATACAAAATGTCATAATCAGTAACCACTGAAAAATTTTTAACATTTCCAAGACTTTATAGCAACAGTTAGTCACTCCCTCTGTTTCCTGTTTTGATAACTTTTACATTCTCTAGTCGACCATAAAAAACTTATGACTGACTTGATGTAAACTCGTTTTTCTTCTCCACTCTAATGCTCGCCAGTAACACTGGTGACTTCCATAGCGCTGTTTACAGGACGTGGCCACAAAACCACGACGGCACAGGCCTTTACCTCCCAGCCACTGCCCCCACTCCCAAGGTCACTGCCAGCATACTGTCATCATCGCTTTGGAACTTCTGCTTCACTTCCAGGTGCTGAAACTTTTTAAATGTCCCCAGCTGTCACATTTCTGTTCTCCTATTTTCTGTACCCCAACACGCTCCCAGAACAAGGTGACTGCCCCCCTTTGCACTGCCAACTCCTAGATCTTCTTCAAGCTTCCTTTGAATCCCTCTCGGTCCTCCCCATTCAGCCCCTCGAAGCCCTCTTTGAGAATTGCTCTTCACCCTGGACACTGTCGGACATTCAGCTCTCAGTCCTCCCCGCCCTCCACCCTCACGCTGACGTGTTCACCTCCCGCCAGGCCTACTCCGGCCCTTCGCGCAGCACGGATGTCACACTGGCCCCAATACCACACTCCCGTTGCTTGCCTGGAATTTTCACTGGAGCACCTCACTATCACCTACAATTCAACGTGCCAAAATGAACCTCAGCAGCTTCACAAAACCAGCTCTTTCCCTTGACTTTCTTATTTTTTACCTACCCCTTCTCAAAATGCAGTAGTGTCTTTCTTACCCCTCCCTCTGATCACGTGTCTCCTCTCCGCCTGGCTGCCACTCTTGGTCAAGTGCACTTCACGGTCCACTCGGGCGACCATGGCAACGCCGGGCTTTCCCTTCTCACCTCTTGTCTCGCCTCTCCTCCAAACTTTTCCACAAGACAACATCAGATTATTTCTAAAATGCAGTGGATCTGATCAACCCACTGCTTTAAAGCATTCTGTCCTGATGGTGTACAAGGTATGTGCACAGTCTCTAACATCCTTCCGCAAATACTAATCACAAAGGGGAAAACGGGAACTACATACGTAGTGGGGCAATGGACAACCTGACCGACAGGTCAAGGTTAACATCACCAACAAGGGGTCAACGAAGATCACACAACTCCAAATGTGATACTCCGAAAAGAAAGCTTATAGAATGTTTGCAGCCAAAAATGCAAAATATGACTCAAATTATGAGAAGGTATCAGCAAGTCCAGAGAGACAGTCATTTCTCTCTTACCTTGATGTCTGTCTGTCTGTCTGTCTGTCTCTAAGTCAATAAACATATCCTCAGGTAAATATTAAAGAAGAAAGAAGGAAACTAAAGAGACATGACCACTAAATGCAATACGTAATCCTGGACTAGACCTCACAACACAAAAAAGCCATGAAAGACATTATCGGGACAACCGAGACCACTGGAGTGTAGACAGTAGATTACACGAAAGTTTTGTACCAATGTGGTTTTCCCGACTCTGTAACTGCGGTGAGGTCACATCAAAGACGCCCTTGCACGTAGGATATATACACACTAAAGTACTAAGGGTTCGCACCTGACGTGCATACCCAGACAAAGAAATGATAAGGAAAATATGGCAAGATGTTAACAGTCAGTCAAGCAAGGTAACGGTTATTTTGGAGTTCTTTGTGTAATTTTTGCAACTTTTCTGTACACTTGAAATCGCTTAGAAGAACAAGTGAAGACAACATTCCATGTTGGTTCATTAGCTACTGAGCTGACTCTAACCCTGGGCCCGACTTCACACGAGACCCTTTGAAGTACAGTCGTGGTGGACCTGTGTGCCTTTCTGCACTACGACTGCCTCACCCAGGCCCTAACCAAACGGCACTTCCGAAACACTTTCCTGGGTGGCATGTCGTGCACGCTCGGGTCCGTGTCCAACACACGCTCCCTTCCCCCACACTCCCCTTTATAAGAGTCTATTTCTCTTTTCTAAAGCACATTTTACCTCCCTTTTCTATTACTTTCCAGACCCCGCCCAACTGGATGCAGTCTCTCCCTCAGAAGTTAATGAGCCCAGATGATTGGTAAACCAGGGCGCAATGCAAAAGAAACGGGGAATGATGACATGCTCAGTTTTAAACATGGGAGATTCAAAAGGAACTGTAGAGTAGCCTACAGGGACTCGGAGGTACGTGACCAGAGGTCAGGGGCCGGGTATAGATTTAAGGGTCATACACCCAGAAGGAGCAATTGAAGCTACAAAGACACGGGCGAGTTATCTCTGAAGGAATATGTGAGGAGAGAGGAGGCCCACCAATCACTCCCGGGCAGCGTTTGTTATTAGGTGGCAGCACAAGGGACAGATAAGAAATACTCAGAAGAGCAGAAAAAGCCCAGGGCACGGCCTCTGGGACATTAAGAAAGAAGGAAAATTGGAAGGAGTGGGAAGAAAATAATATTACACGTGACAGCATGTTTAAAGAGAGAACTAAGCAGACACATGAACAAAAAGAAAAAACGGGACCATGGAGACAGTAATTTCAACAGCATTGCAAACATGGGGCCCAAATGAAGTTTATTAAACTTCAGCCAATATTTAATGAGCGCCCTCTATGTGCCAAACACTGGCTGTAGGGAAGGAAACTGGCTGGAACTGGCAATGAGTATTCACGGAAGGTGGAGAAAGTAGGATATAGAGGGGAAATTGTAAAAAATCTATATTTTACATTATACTTGTTATCAAAATAGGTTCTTACCAGAAGATGATAAGGAGATTCATCTTGTGCAATCTGAGTCTAGAAACAATATAAAATATAAGGAAAATTCAAGTTGGCCTCTAGGAATGGTTTTCTTATTAATAAATACATATTAGGGAATAAGTTATAACATTTAAAAAATGATTAGTTTTTGTAATCTGGCTTAAAATTGCAATACAAAATGATGAATTACAAGGATACCTTTTGTTTGTAAGAGGCTATTTCTGAAAAATACTGCATATTATCTTAAGTTGTTAAACAATGCTATACAAGATTTTTCCATGGTTAATAGAAGGCCTCTTGCTGAAGTACAAGAGAAACCGACAAGCTCAAGGTTACGGACAGAGCACAGTTAGATATAACCTAGTGTGGTTGTTAAAGTAATTGGATCTGGAACAACACCCAGAACAAGGTCTAGGTTTTTGCACATTGCTCTGCTTATTCAAACATCCTTTCCACCTAACCCCACTGACTACTTTTCCCTCCTAATCACCTTTCCTGCCTCGTTCTCCTTCTTAACTGGATAAGAAAAGTGAAAAAGAGTATCACTAATTTGAACATGGGCTTATATGCCATTACTACAAACAATTTCTGCTATTACTGATGCAATATTACACAAACAGTAATGAGTTTCTAGTTTGCATTTACTTACAAAACAGCATTCCGTTGTAACCATTATTGCTAGAAAATATTCCTCACAAAATTAAATTCTGCAGATTTACTGTCAAAATAGAAGTTGTCGCCCTGGCTGGTGTGGCTCAGTGGCTTATGCGCTGGCCTGTGAACTGAAGGGTTGTCAGCTCAACTCCCAGTCAGGACACGTGCCTGGGTTGCAGACCAGGTCCCCAGTAGGGGACGTGTGAGAAGCAACCACACACTGATGTTTTTCTCCCTCTCTTCCTCCCTTTCCCTTTCTCTAAAAGTAAACAAAATATATATTTTTTAAAGTTGTCATCAGGTGGCTGTACCAGGAACCTACCGAAGCACTCAGCGTGGTAACACGTGTATTAGGACATGCATGTAAAGGAAAAATAATATCTATCACGATTTATCAATCCACGCAGCATTATTATAGATTTTTTAAATCCAATTTAATTGCTTGAGAATCCAGACCTTCCAATTACTTTAATAAGTACACTAGATCATACCTAATGTTGCTTTGGCCACAGTATCAAACTCACTATTGATACAGCTTTAGAACACAGTTTAACTTATGAGATGTTTTCCAGGAATGAGGTAACGACAGCAAGGCCATAACTCAAGGGCAGATTTTGTTAAACACATTAAATTTGACGGCAGCATCCATGTGACTAGATTGACATATAGTTTGCATTGCCATTGAAATGTGTTTCTTCATCAGCATGGATGAGTTCTGTAATCTGTATTAAAAAGTCAGCCTTAAAGTCAGATTTAACAAACAAGTGTGTTCCCTCTGCTCAGGAGACTCCAGGCAACATTCCCCTCCTGCGACCCGCCCACTCACCCACCCCAGCGGCGACTCTGGCTCCCTGCGCTAGCCTTGTTCCGAAGTTCTGGATGCTGCGTGTGGCCACTAGGAAAACTGCTGTTCTAACTGACCCGAAAGCCACTGAACTGTTTCGAAAGCCGGTCCTTAAGACAAGAAAAATTTTAACTTACTTTCACTGGAGAGTCGGTGGCCTTTCAGCCTGAGTCTGTATTTTTCGTTTTCTTCCAGCATTCTGCAGATGAGTTTGTGCACTTTCCTCCACACGGAACCCTTAAAGAGAAGCATGGTTAAGGAGCTCTGAGCAGAAAAGCAGGGGCGCGTTTTGGTGGAGGCAAGCGGGGGTGACTCAGCTGTGTGGCAAAGCCATCGACACTATCGTTATAAAGCAGTGTTAGCACTCAGGGACCTAGAACTCAAGCCCGATCTTTTCCCCACAGTCACTGAACTCTCAGACTCCCCCCAGCTTCCCAGCATCTCCCCTCTGCAGTGCTTGAAGTAACGGCCCCGGGAAAGTTCCCTCTGAAGGCCGAGTCTATAGAGCTCTGCCTACTGGGTCCAGCACACTCACTCTTGTTTTGAGAGCTATTGGGCTGGCCAAAAAGTCCATGCTTTTTTTTTTTTTCTGTAAAGTAAAAGACGTGTTCTTGATTTTCGCCAATAACTTTACTGATTTGGACATTTTGAGTATGTGGGCTGTCTCCCATGTGATATAATGTTGATTGTTCTCAATGTCTCTATTTGCTCGCTGTCAACTTCAACTGGTCCCCCTGACCGCGGAGCATCGTCCAGTGAGGAATCTCCAGCGCGAAACTTCGCAAACCACTTCTGACACGTTCCATCAGTCACAGCCCCTTCTCCACACACTGCACACATCTTTTTTGCATTTTGTTGTGTTTTTCCCTTTCTTGAAATAAGAAAGTGCAATATGCCAAAAATGTTGCATGTTTTCTCCCATCTTCAATATTAAAATGGCTACATGAAAATTCACCAATTTTGATGTTTTTTAAAAATGCACGCTTAGTTTTTTTAAATAAGCTTTTTAAAATGATATGACAGTTGTCACAATACAATCTAACAACATTGTTTCGAATGACATTAAAGATGACTAAGCACCACTAGAGCCATCTTATGGAAAAAACCAAATGAACTTTTTAGCCAACCCAATAACAAAAATAATGAATTTCTATTCCTATGTCCAACCACTGGGCAATGATTTGATTTTTAATGTATTTTATTCTACATAAGAATAAAACATTTCTGCTAAGACACACCAAAGCAAAATAACTAGAGAGCATGAGTGGACTAGAATAGAAAAAATGAGGACTAAGGAAGCAACATATAGACCTCAGCGCAAATTCTGGTTCGCCACTCATCAGTGGCTGGACGTGGGCAAGTGTTTTAACCTCATCTAGGAATAACTCCATATATTGGATTACCAGAATTAATAAAAATATTTGTAAAGCACTTACCCATGCCTGCCATGTAATAGTTATAAGTAAATATTGGCTATTGCTCTTTCTTCTCACCCAAGAGGGATTGGTTCTTGGAGGGAATACCGCTTAGTGGGAAGGTTAGGTGCTCACCCAAAATGCATTTGGTCAGTCACCTGGAATGCCATTTATGTACCATAGGTAAATTATAACTCAAACACCACGCTCAGAAAACACGATTTTATGTGTCATTGTCAACGAACAGTTTCTTTAAACTGAAGTATAAACATACAGTGGAGATCAAAGGTGAGTAGAGCAACGAATCTTGAATGTGTTTAAAACACTCAAGTTACCATAACATTTGGGCCAGAGGTGCAAAGGGCGCAGCTCGAGAGTTTCGTCCTTGTCGGCTTCCCTGCTAGACACTCGGTGTGCGTCCCTTGTCCTTAAGGAGCCACATGACACCAGTAGTTACCTTATTCTTTTCTGTGAAATCCACAATTTTCTTCTTAAGTTACATTATCTATCAGAGTTTGGTAAAGTCTATGGAACATATTTCCACACTTTGAAAAATCTCCCAGTGGGCTACGTTTTGATTAAAATGTGTTTTATTCCTTTGAGCACTGCAAGGACTATTCTTTATGGTTAACAAATACAATTTTCCAAACCAAGTTTCATTTCTGCTCAATTAACCTTATTTTCTCATTTTAGTAAATCAAACTTTTCAAAAGATGAAACTGTTTTTACTACCTTGAGTATCTGCACATGTTTATATTTAGCAAGGTTAATCTAAAATTCAAATATCGTCCATTCTCCTTTTCTAGAATATACCTTTTTCTTTTTCTTCATTATTTTGCAAGCTTCATTGAAAGGTATGGGAAAATCATACTTTTTAACTAAAGTCTTCTGGATTGAACCTAATTTAAAAAAAGAAAGAAGAGGAAATGTCAATGTCAGTACCTGTTTTAAAGCCGCCACGGTCCTGAGAACAGATGCAACTATAAATGCCTGTTCTGCTCGCTTTGGGGAGTAGAGGGGGTTGGTGTATTTCTGATCACTGGGCAGGGCCAGTTTTCCAATTAGCTAATACAATTGTGGGGGAAAAAAAGAAGAGATAACCTTGGAAGTGCCTAGGAAATATCCCTCCCTTTCTGATGTGAAAGGCAAGCCCCTAAAAGGTCAGCAACAGTAAGCAAATGCCAGTACCCCATGCTGCCCCAATGTACTTCTACGATCTCCTTTCTTCTCCATTCAACTTCAGATGCAGTATGCTTCCAACTACACAACACACCTGTGGCTCCTCAGCTATGCCTTGTGCTCACCACACTCCCCCGCCCCCCTGCCTTTGCACTTGCTTTCTGTCCGGCTAGAACACCATGTGTGTATGGCTGTGTACACACACACGTGCACCAGGTAAATTTCTACCTGCTCTCCAAGATTCAGCTCACATGTCACCTCCTCCCTAAAGCCCTCCCTCAAGCCCACACAGTCCTGCACAGCACTGGCTCCAGAACACCTTAGAGCACTTAGCACACTTTTACATCCCGTGTTTCTATAGCGATTCCTCCACTCGGCTGTGACATTCTATGTGTCTTATTCATCTTTCCATCCACACCACCAGACACATAGGAGACACTAATAAAAGTTCCTCAGCATCCCGATGGAGCATCCCGACGATGGAGCATCCCAATGGAGCATCCAGATGGAGCATCCTGCCCCCACTCACTGAACCATGCCGCTGCCCCAAACACCGACTCTCAGAAGAGAGCCTAAGGGCTGTGTGTCCACAGACAAAATCATAAGACGATGGGCACGTGTTCCCTGGAAGCTTCTATCATTGTTCTCCTTTTATCTGGAACGCCTCCACCCCTTTCTCCCCGGTTCCTGCCCTACCATCGCTCCCTACCTGGCTTCCTCCTACTCACCCAACATTCAGCTTTCCGGGGTGTTCTCCTGCCTCACAAAGCACCCTGTGCTCAGTGCTTATAGGATCTGGCACAGTTCACCTGAGGAGTGTGTTTTATCCTTCATGAGAGGTCCGGGATCTAACGCCTTACCAATTAGCTGTACAATAAGCACTCCATCTGTTGAGTGAATTTGGATACGTTCTAAAACGGCACTTCCCACTTTGTGAGAAGCACACTGCTGATTGTGGGTGGGGCCCAGACATAGGGCTAAAGAACACGGACTTACGTGATGAGAAACTAATTCCCTTCCCAATTCTTCGTCCATCTTCTGATTACATCAGGGAGAAAGTCTGGGTTGGAAATCAGTACGTCATTACGACTTCTCTAAGACTCACTGACCTCTCTCTATGACCACAGGCAACCTTCAGCAGACAACCTACTGGGCTATAATTTAATATTGTTTCGCCTTTATTAGATTATTTTAAATTAACTTCTATTTATGGCAAATGGTACAGACTTTCCACTGCGGTAATAATATAAAGGGTTCTAAAAAGAAATGCAGTTGGGAGGGAAGAAAGCTCCTATTGAAATAAGTGTGTTGAGTAAATGGCGTACAGATGAGCGTGTGGTGTGGGAAATAACTGAAGCTCTGCTCCTCACACGCCCATATTTACCCTTCCCACCAGATGCCCGTGACCTCTGGACTACTCTGCTGGCCTCTTTCCCAAATGCCTTCTCTCTGTAAGTCTTACCGGGCCTGGACATACACTCCTGGAGCTCAGGACAGGAACCATCAAGTCTACGCGTGACTAGACGGGCATCCAGAATACGTCAAGGAGTAGTGCAGAGAGTGCGGAAAAGAAGAGAGACAAAACTCTCTCTCCCCGTCTCTGAGTGCCCCGCGGGGGCTGCTCCTGCGTATATACAACAGACTTTGATCGGACCTGTGTTTCAGCTCTGTCTCTCGTCCGCACTCTCTACACACTCTGATGCAGTCAAAATACACTTCAGTTCCTCCCTACTCACTCACCGTCGCTGATCCACACGCGGGACTTTGTTCACCTGCTGTTCCCGCTGTGACTCCCTCCTGTCTCAGCACCTTGTGTAAATCTCAGGCAGCTTCCGCCACCCCGAAGGCTTCCCTGAGTCCCTCATCCCCAAACTATTCACCACTTCCAGAGCATCTATTTGTGCCTCCACAGTAGCATCATCATCCGCTGTCACATGTAGATTACGGCTGTATCTCCCAGGTTCTGCGTGAAGAGGGAGCCAGCCTGATTTATTAGTCTCGTTTGAGATGTTAGAAGAGTTCCCCGATTTGCCTGCCCCTGGATTTCTCAACTCCACTACGTCTTACAAACAGCTCACAAGTTCATCTTCCAGAAGCAAACCTCTCTCTGAAGGTTTCACTCTACCATGCAAAGAAGTCCTCAATGACTACAAAATGACAGTCTCCAAGAGAGGGAAGAAAAAGCAGGGGCACTAGAAAGATACTTACAGGAGAAGTGGAGTGACTGACAGAGTGATTAAGTCCACCCTACATTTAACACACTAACGTAACCAGGCACAGCAGAGCACAGCCTTCAGGGAAGGGATTTGAAGGGCTAGACACCACAACAGTCCCAAGCATGCTATTTAATGGGGCCGACTCGGTTTAGAGGACCAAGCCAGAAAAGGCACAGTCTTCCAACTGCATGGCTTCTGGGGGAGAAAACGCAAAAAGGAAGGATCATAAATTAGGTCAGAGGAAACATCAGTGACATGCATGAAGTGGAAATGTTACAAACAACACTCTCTGATAACAATGCAACAAAACAAGAGTTTACCAACAAAACCAATACAGAAAAGTCCTGGAAATTAAACAAAATTCAAATCTATTCAGCAACTCTAGGGTGAGAGGAGTAATACACACTGAAATTACAGAATTAAAATAAACAGTGACAACGAGAGCACTACATACTAGTATCTAAGGTACTTAAAACGGTGATTAGAAAAAGTTCATTGCACTAACATTTTTATCAATAAAAAGGAATAAAAATAAATAAAATGTCCTGCTCAAAAATGTATAAAAAGTAGAAAGCACACTAAAAGAAAGACATTTAAGAAAACAGTAGTTTTATCTTTATTATATTATTTATCTTTATTTATTAATGAGGACAAGACTTAACAAAATGTCTCACTGATAAATCAAAATTCTATTTTTTAAAAAATCTAATAAAATAGACCAAAACAAGGGGCTAACTTGATCAAGAAGTAGGTAGAAAGCACATACTTCCAAAAAAAAAAAAAGACAAGGGGGAAATAACCATGGAAACAGAAATTTTCAAAAATCACGAGACACTACTTTGCAGACCTCTATGTAAATAAGGTTGGAAACCTAGATAAAATGGATAGTTTCCTAGGGAAATGCAGATTACCGACATTGACCCATTAGAGTTAGAAAAATTAGAGACCAATTTTCACAGGAGATATGAAGTTATTACAGAATTATCCCACAAAATGTTAACATAGCCAGATGGTTTCCCAGAAGAATTCTACCAAACCTTCAAACACTAGATAGCCCCAGTGTTTTATAAATCCCAGAGCACCGCAAAGGAAAGTTCCTAATTTGTTTTAGGAAATAAGTGTAACTCTGATACCTAAGCCACATGAATAAAAAGAAAGTAAAAGTACAGCTCACTACCTCTCACAAATACCAATGCAAAAATTCGAATCAAATTATTAGCAGAGCCCACCACTACTTTATGAAATATCACATCCTAACCAAACAGGATTCGTTTCAGGAATGCAAGGTTGGTTCAATATCAGGAAATCCATTTATATCCTATGCCACGTTAACAAATCTAAGGAAAAATGTTTATCTCCATAGATCTGAGAATGTCTCTGACGAAATTTAACACCCACTCCATCATGATTAAAACACCGAAGAACATAAAAACTGAAGAAAGGTTTTTAAATATTTTAAGTACAGGTCCCTTAGTCCCAAGGCCGGCACCTTGCTTAACGGCGAACACTAGGGGCATCCCCGCTAAGACCAGGAACAAGGCCAGGACGCCCACAGCCTCCGGCCCGACTCACCAACACTGCACACCAGGCATCAGCCTTCGTAAATCAAATCTACTGCGGGCATAAGAATGGGCAAAAAATAAAATTATCCGTTTATGAATAATAGCATACCAGGAAAATCACGAGTGCCAACAATAACACTAACTCTGATAACAAAAGAATTGGGTGAAGCGCTAGCATCTAGGATTAACATACAAAAATCACGAGGATACGTGGCAGAAGCCAACCAGGAAAACCCACACAGTGTAGGATCCGGCTTACGGAGGCTTCCAGAGCCGGCAGAGACAGACGGCCGGCCGTTGGGTGCGGGCGGAGGGTTCAGGTCTGCGGGGCGCAGGGCAGTGAGCGAGAAAAGGGGCGGGGCGGGGCGGGGGCGGTGCTAGTGGGCGTGGCCCCCTTGGGGAGGGGCTAACTACGTCGTTCCGAAACTGGCGGCGGGAAGGCGGTACAGCTCTGTAAACAACAACGCATTGTGCACTTTAAATGGGTGACTTGGATGGACTGTGAATTACATCTCAACAAAGCTGCTGTTTTTTTTTTTTCTAAAAGAAACGCACAGGTGGAGGCGTGAGCCCTCAAAAGAGCAGCAGCACCTCTTAAGGCGATGGGAAAGCTCCGTGAGTGTTAGTTACTGGGGGTGCAGCCGTGTCGAACCTGCTCAAAATGCACGTAAATCAATCCTAAATAAAGGTGACTGTTTTTTAAAGATCAAGAGGCTCCATAAGCGCAAACTACAGGCATCTAGGGGACAGTGTGGAAGAGCAAACCCGGTGGGCAATAGCAGCAAAGATCAGATGCCTCGGAATGAACTGGAGAAGAAATTGTTTTGTAACAGAAAACATTCCTGAAAGACACAAAAGTAGACTGAACACATGGAACGAGTCTTTTTTAGAAAAGAGGGGACTCAACATCTTAAAGACTGCGTAAATTCAGCGAATCCCGGTCGGAGCCCCGTAAGGACGTCCCGGCCCCCTCATTCTGGGGGCCCGCGGTGGCTCCAGCCGAGGACCTCTCCTCGCAGACGCAGTTCTCGGGCTGATCTCAAAGGACTTTCACGGGCACCTGCGCGCCCAGGCCGAGGGACACCTGAAGCGACTGACAGGACACAGACAGGAGGGCGGGGCCTGCCGCCGGCGGTCTGAGTGGCCCACCTGCCCCGGACGCTGAGCGAGGCCACGGCGGGGCGCCGCCCGCGAGGCCGGAGGGCTGACGGAGCCCACGCCCCTGAGACCCCCGACACCCGCGAGACGGCTGCCGAGGAGCGAGAAAGGCGACCTGGCCAGCCCGCACCCCGCCCGCCGGTCCCCTTCGCGCCACCTGCACGCGCCGCCGACTTCCCGCCGCTCCGTGCGCTCGACGCCCGCGCCGCCGAGGAGGCCGCGGGGCCCCTGGGCTCGGAGCCGGGGAGCAGGTCCCCGCCGCCCCGGGTCCCCGCCGCCGCTCCGCGCGGCTCCTCCAGGCTGCCGCCGACCTCGAGCTGGGCGCTCCTGCGGCCCTCAGCCCGGCGGCCGCCCAGCTGCAAGACGCCGCCACACTGGTGCGAGCCGAAGCGGGTCACGTAGACGAAGCGCGCCGGGTCCTGCCCCCGCTTCCCACCGGCCGCAGCCATCGCAGCCGTCCCTCCGCAACCGCCCCGGAGGCCCCTCAGCCTCCACCGGACGGGGCGGGGGGCGGGGCGGGACCACTGTGTGTGGGGCGGGGGGAGTGGCGCGGGGAGAGACCACTGTGCGCAGGGGTGGGCGTGTAAGTGAAGAGCGGGGCAGGACCACTGTGCGGGGGGAGGGCAGACTGAGGGCCGGACCACTGTGTGTGTTGGGGGGGTGTTAGGTAGCTGAGGGGAAAGACCACTATGCGGTGGGTGGGGGGAGGTAAGTAGTGGAGGAGCAGACTGGATCAGTGGGGGGGAGAGCAGACTGAGGACCAGACCACTGTTTGGGGGGGGGGGGTAGGTAGCTGAGGGGACCAATGTCAGGAGGAGGAGACGGGGCTGGACCACTGTGTGGTGCGGAGAGATAGGGGGGTACTGAGGACTGGACCACTCTGTGTGTGGGGGGGGGGACAGACCACTGCGGGAAGAGGGGACTGGACCCTAGTGGGGCCCCAATTGGGGAGCCAGATCGTGTGCTGCAGGGGGCGGCGGAAGGAGGGATGGGGACGTGGTAGGGCAGTGAGAGGCGCGGAGCCAGGTCACTCCGCGGGCGGGCGAAGGGCAGAGAGGCGTCGGGGGAGAACCACTCTGCAGGGAGAGGGAGGTTGCTTGGCTGGGGGGTGGTGGCCACTCACGTGGGAAGTGGTGTTATGAGTTTGGGGAGCAGCTGCCTGGGGTGGGGGCAGAGCTCTCTGAGGACATGCGCTGAATCAAGAAGAGGGTGGAGGAAGGCGACCAGGGCCCTGGGCCCCGCTCCCGCGGTTGGGAGCGGGCAGATTTAAGAGTGAGAAGCTGATCCTGGTCCCGACCAATGTGGAGTGTCACCCAGATGAAGTTGGGGCCCTGGGGCGGGGAGGCGGCCCCTTTGCTGCAGAGGGCAGCAGTGGGGCCCTTGTTGGTGCTGGGCCTGGTCCTCAAGAGCCCCTGTCCAGAGAGGACAGCGGCCCGAGGCCCATCCTGGTCCAGCCGCTGACGGGCTGGGCCATCTGAGCGAAGCCACTCTCCGGCTCTCAGCTCCCAGTGTCTTCTGATGCAAACTCAGGGTGATCGAGTTGTTACGATAACTCAACAGAAGGCACAGTAGGCATCCGGCACAGAATAAGAGGAGTTAGCCTCAATTTTAATTTCACAGTTATTGAGTACACACCCTGTGAACTACGTGGCAATATTTCTACATTTATACTTCACAGACAGCTTTTCCATAGACCATCTTTGTAAATCTGTGCGTCATCTTGCAGCTGAGAACTGGGGCTCCAAAATGTGGGGTGACTTCCCCGAAGAAATAGGAGGTGGCATACATTCTGAAAATAAGCTTTTAAAAACGGGTTATAAAGATGTGCAGAAAAGTCGCAGGGAGGTCCGAGCGCAGGGATTCAAACCCAGGCTGGGGCCTCCTGCATCCACGCCCTTGACCCCAACTTAGGACTGTCCCTATCACAACACCATCTATCACAGGGTCTCTCTCCTCCCCTTCGTGGAGCTTACCCCCACCCTGCCAGAAACAACCAGACAGAAGGGTGAGGAAATGAATGAATGGCCGACTGCTAAGTAAGGAGCCTTTTTAGTTGCTCAGCTAATATCATCCACCAGGTGGCAGTCACAGCTCCCGGATAAAATTGTCTCTCTTTCCCTCCCCACCCCCACCTTTAAGAAAGAACTCAATTCTTATTTTTACCGAGTAGCCTGAATCGCAGCCGCAACTGTTTCTGGCAGTTGGAGAAAATGCATTTCCAATCCATATGCACGGGGGGAGATGGTCCAGGGCGCCTGGGGAGCTAGGTGCAGGGCCTGCTTGGCCGTTGAATGGCACCTGAGGACCAGGAGCACGGTGGAAGGTGCCCTCTCAGCCCACGGACGACATGATTCCCTCCTCCCTCCCTCCCCCACCCTCATCAAACAGCTGCAGGGGCAGAGGGGGAAGCCCAAGGATGCGTATTCCCAGTCATCAACTCCATCTGGCCAGCAACAGGCACGGATGGGGACATGCAGCCCCCAGGAGATGGCCACATAGGACTGCCAGAAAACGGCCTTCCCACCTCGTCTGTGCCTGAAATGCTGTGCCTTCACCCCGCACTGGTTCTGCCACATGCTTCTGGCAGCTCCCACTGCGTTCCTGAGCAGGGAAAGGGGACCGACTCCAAGGGGGCGGGGGCTGGTATGGTCCTTGCTGCTAAGCCAACCTCAACCTTCAAAACACTGACCCCAGGGTCTGTCCGAGAAGGAAAGGGCCCAACCAATCCCATGGTTGGGGCAGCAAGAGGGGATGCATATTTTTTAAGTGAAGAAATGGTGATATACTTTCAATGCTTACATTACAAATAAACACTACTAACTCACAAAATACAATGTCGCAGAATTATGCTTTTCTCAAGAAATGACGGGAGCTTGGGGTGGTTTTATATTGAGTGAGGAATCATTGACATATGGCATATTAGTTTCAGGTGTACAACATAGTGATTCAATATTTGTGTATATTTGGAAGTGATCGCCACAGTAAGTCTCATGCATATGCGTCACCTACCATGGTCACACTTTTTCTCTTCTTGTGATGAGAACGGGACTTACTTTTTAAAACCGGGGTCTCTGTGCATTACAGGCAGAGGGTGTGAGTGTGGTACCCAAGTGGAAAGGCAGAGGATGGCCCAGGTCTATTGGCACATCTGTCAGGGGGTGTCCGGGCCATTGTCTAACCGGGAGGTGATGTCACGCTCTCCATTGTCTGCCCTTGGTGAGATGAGGGGACCTTGGGCTCCAGGGGACCTAGCCTGACACTGAGTTTGTTGGGACTGAGTGGATGGGAGAAGCTGAGAATTCTTTAGACCTGGTGGCAGGGAAATGGATCATTTCCTCCCTCCCCTGTGGCCACACAGCCACTAAACGAACACACACATACAGGCGTGCCTCACCTCCTGGTTTTCGGGCCCCATCTCTAAGATGGTCTGTGCCATCCCTCTATCCTGTCTTCCTTCCAGAAACCCCCTCCAAATCAGAATAATGCTTCATCAGAACTAGAGCCTGTGGAACGCATCTAAGTACCTGCCACTCATCACTCCTAAAAGCATGATCTCTCATGCCCGTTCAAATAAGCAAAGAATTTTGATGAAGGTGGAAGGGGACTGGGGTCGCAGTCTCCCTATGTACCCCATACCCTCCTTTTGAAGGCTCTGCGTGTCCAGGTTAGAACAGGCCTTGTTTCCTTCTGGTTTCGTGAAGGCCTTGCCTTTGCTGAAGTGTTGTAAGAAGTGGGATGTGTACTGCATGGCAAATTGCGTTTCCTCCAAAAATTGCGGAGCATGTGGGGTTTTGCCAAACCCAAGTCATCTTCCTGTATTTTCCTCAGTCACCACACTCGCTCCAACATGGAGCCCTGAGGTGCCTGCCTCTCTCCATTTCACTGCCATCATCCTGGCCCAAGCCACCACCGTCTACCGCCATCCACCGTCATCACGCACCAAGACCACTGCCATCCCCTGCGAGTGGCTGCTCAGCTCGTCTACGCACCATTTCCAGGGTGATCACAAATCAATTCACGTCCCTTCCCCGCAGCTACTCTGCAGCGGCGCTCCATCTAATTTAAAATAAAACCCAAAGTCTCTACCCTGGCCAATGAGACCCTGCCCTCTGTGGCCCCTCGACCTCTCTGAGCTCAGCCACGACCTCTCCGCCTGGCCACTTGCTCTGCCCAGCTCTCCTGCTCTTCCTCGAATGCATCAAACTCAGTCTTGCTGCAGGTGTGTCACACGTGCTGTTCTCTCTCCCAGGATACTTTTCCCTCAGACTTCGGCCTGGCTTGTTTTTCTCCTGTTACTCAGATCTCCCCTTAAGTCTCCCCTGTCAGAGCTGCTTCTGGGGAGAGGGAAAAGCGGCCCCACTCCCAGCCTCCACCAGATTACCCAGCCTTTTTCCTCACGACACCCCGCACTAACAGTCTTGTTCGCCTGTGCTTACTTGTCAGTTGCCTGACTTCCCCTCCGCACGTACGTGCCAAACAGGACGCCCCCACACTCTCCCCAGGGCCTGGACCAGTGCAAATGCTTGACGGATGAATGATAAATGAATACAGAAACTCCTAGATGCAATTCTGTTTTGCAGATTGCCACCTTCGGCTAAGAGACAAAGTTCAAAATCAGTGGTTCTGGGACTAATAATAGTGCCTTATCTTTGTAAGGTATCATCTCCCGAGTTCCTCCCAGCAACTCCCTGGGTCGGGCAAAGGTGACACAGTTCACTAGGGCTCAGAGAGCTGAATCGACTCACCAAAATCACACTCGTGCGTGCACGCATGTACACACACGCCCCTGAGGGCTCAAACCCAGGCCCTTCTCCAGGATGTCAGTGCCGAGAGTACAGAGACTTTGTCTGGTCCCCACAGTAACCTCAGGTCCTAATGCTGTGTAAATATTTGTTGGAGAAATGCATAAATGAGTGAGCAAACTGCTGGATAGAATTCGCTTTCTGGGACAAAGGAAAATTCTAAAACAGTCTATTGAAGCCTCTTGCTCGCTCTGGCTGGTCTGCAGAGGTAGCAGAAGGACCCAGCTCTTTGCTTCTCCCCTCCCTGCCCCTGCATCCTGGGTCCCAGCAGCTTCCAGTTTGGGAGGCGCACCCACAACCCAGCCAGGCTCCACTCTCCCAGCACCTATGCTCACCCTGTCCTTGAGCCCCATACTCAAAAATTAAGGCTTCCGTAGAGACTAAGTTCTCGCTTTGCCAGCACAGTCTGAGTGTTTGCGTTTACTGGGAGCTTGTCAGAAATGCAGAGTCTCAGGGTCCCAGCTGCGCAGAATCACAACCTGCACGTGAACCACCTCCCCAGGTTCTGAACCTGGTGCACACGAGCCTTGGAGGGCTCCAGGCATCCGGTCTCTGTTCCTCTTGCAAAAGACCTGCCCCTTGGGCTGCATCAGCTATCAGGCCCTTGTCCTCAAGCCCTGCCATGCCCTCAGTGGCGGTTTTGAGAGCAGGGCTAGGAAAGGGAAGTAGCAGCTGGGTCCTGTGAGTCACCCATTCAGCAAACATTTATTGAGCACGTATGATGTGTAAGGCGCGTGGCAGGGCCTGAGGACACGAGTATGAGTGAGACAGTGTTCATGTCCACCACCCCCCACCCCAAAAGACCAGGCGAAGAAACTGCATGTAGCCATGATTACACTGTAACATGCTAGGCCAAAGCGGTGTTTCTGACAACAAACCCATTGTGATGATGGTGTGATGGGCGTGGTGGAGAGGGGCTGTGGGAAGAGCAATCCAGGAAGTCTTCCTGGAGGAGGTCCCTTATGAACTAAGTCCCAAAGGATGAATGAGGAGCCTGTTCTGAAATTCAGTTGGGAAAGGGAGGGATGGGGAGAAAGGAGCGGGACAGCAGATAATTTTTCACGGAGGGAAGAACAGGTGAGGAGACCCTGCCCCAGCAAAGGGGGCTTGCATTCCAGGAGAGGAGAAATGCTCACAGAGAAGCTGGAGTGCAAGGGGGGGGGGGGACAGGAGACAAGGGAGGTGGGCCCAAGCCAGATCTCGCAGGGCCTCCTGGCAGGGTGGAGCAACATGGGAAGTGGATGGAGGGTTTCAGCCAGGGAAATGCAGAGCCCAGGGTCTGTTGCATGCTAGGTGTTGGGGGGAGGGGCGGTTGCAGTGCTGGGCCAGCTCGGGCTCTGCTACCTACAGCCCTGAGGGGCACAAGGCATTCACTCAACTTGAGCCTGACCACAGTCCTGGGGCTGAGGGTCACTGCCCCCTCCACACGGAGACGGCGGGGTGGGGGTCGGATGGCGTTATGTGGTATCTCAGAACAGAAGGGACTTCCCCGGGGCAGTTGCGGCCAGTTAATGGCCGGATCTGGGACAATAATGGCGATGATAAGCTGGGTCTCTGATGTTTAGGGTCAAGTGTTTTTTTCTCCTGATTGCCTCATGTCATCCTTACCTCAACCGGATGATAGATTATTATTTGCCCAACCGATGAGACAATTGATACTCAGAGGTTACCTAATACAGTCAAAGTCACTCGACCAGAGGTGGCAAAGGGACAGAAATCCTGGGTGTCCCTAACACCAGTGATCCCGGGGTTTGGGGTACAGCCCGACTGTGCTTGACTGAACATCTGTTTCCTAAAAGGCAGTGTAGTTGAGCTGCCTCCTGAGGGACTCGAGGCCTCACTTCCAACTCCCATCCCTCTTTTCTCGCTGCTTCCGCTAAAGAGATGCTTGGCTCCTGTAAAAGTCTCCTGGAAACCAGAGTCCCAGAGCAGCCCCTTGGAGCTGGTGCTCACGTCAGCAGCATACACCCACGGCTCGCCACCGTGCAGGTGTGCTGCTGCTAAAATGGGCAGGCAGACAGCAGGAACCGGCAGTGGGCACCGGGCCCTGAGCCCCCGTGTCTCCCCGTCACCACGGCGACTTGTGCAGCCTGGACGGGGCTGAGCACGCAGGATCTGCAGAGGGAAGATGCCACGTGGGAAAGCGGCACAGAGGGCTCCCACCTGCCACACAGGGACTCTGTTGCCCACTCCTGTCCCCTGCCCCGCCCAGGGACTGGCACTTTTAAGAGCATGGATGGTAATTATAGCAGCTGTGCAGCTGTGATGGTGCTCCTAGTAACAGTTCACAGGTATCAAGGACTTACTCTGGCCCAGACCCGAGCCAACGCTGTCTTCATCTGTATGAAGACTCGTGTAGACCCTGACTTCCAAAGCTTACGGGGCTCCACTCTCCCCATGGAGCTCAGAGGACACAGTGTTACTGTACAGAGTAAGTTTAAGGAAAGCCAGGGAAGGTTCCAGTTCTCCTCCCTTGTGTTGACTACTGCTTCCCTGCACCAGTGCTGCGCCCCGGGAGAGAGGAGACTGTCACGTGTGAAAGGCTGTGTCCTGGGTCCTGGTTCTGGAGACGTGTGTATGTGAGCGCGTGTGCGTGTGTAGGAGGAGGTGCTGGTGGTGGCTTCTGGACACGAAATGGCATTTGATCATTGAATTCTACTTCCCTTCTCTCCCCCTTAGCCCACCCTCCTCCCTCCACCCCCAGGGGAGGGCTGCCGACCCTGACTGAAGCAGGACCTCTTCAGGAGACTAGATCTGAGTCCCCGTTTGTATCCCTCCCAATTTCAGAATTTCACATTTGGCCTTTGCTGGATCTGAATTCTTTGGATGGCACAGAAATAGTGGCTGATGACTCTATTTGGCTGCGGCCTTAGAATCTCCCCCAGAAGGACCTTTCCCTGCACATCTACATTCCAACAGCCCAAGCTGGCTCTTCCAGGCTCCGCGTCGTCACATCGGCTCAGGGACCACTGTTCGGCAAGGACTGAAGCCACACACTCCAGAGCCAGCGCTCTAAAAATGGTATTGCTGCTTCTCTTTTTTGATATGTGTAAAACCAGGTGTAGAAATTCTCTGCAGGTATTTATTTTAATGATTCTGACATCAGTCCGGAAGCTAAATAAGCGCTGTTTTCCAGTTCACCAGGACACACCAGAAAGATCGCCTCTCCCTGCCCGTCTGGATTTCAGGGCCGTGTTTCTGAGACTCCAGGGAGCGGGTGGCATGCAAAGACCCAAAGGAAGACATGAGTGAGAAGAGGCTGGGTTTCTGCACAGAATGTGCTGTTCAATCAGCTGTATAGGAAGAATGAAAACCCGTTCTCCTTGGTGGGGTTAAATCTGAAAAAAAATCCAATGTATGTATGTGTGGATGTATATAAACCTATCTGCCTGCCTGTCTCCCCACCCACCCATCACCCATCCATCCATCCACTCATCACCCATCCACCCACCCATCCATCCATCCACCCGCCCATCCATCCATCCACCCATACACCCACCCACCCACCCATCCATCTATCCACCCCCCCACCCATCCACCCACCCATCCATCACCCATCCATCCATCCACCCACCCACTCATCCACACATACACCCACCCAACCACCCACCCATCCATCCGTCTATCCACCCCCCCACCCATCCACCCACCCATCCATCACCCATCCATCCATCCACCCACCCACCCATCTATCCATATAGCCACCCACCCTCCCACCCATCCACCCACCCATCCATACACCCACCTGTCTTCCCACCTATCCACCCACCCACCATACCTTTCTTCCATCCAGCCAGCTAGATACTTTTTCTTGGCACCCATGTGATTTTGGCTGCTAGGTCCACTTCCTAATCCCCTGACCACTTCATGGACAACATAACGAGCACCAGCAATAGCCACCACATTAAAGACACGCTGGTCAAACAAACTCCTGTGTAGGGAACGATGTTGCAATGGGTTTGTAAAATGGTACGCACCCTTTCAGTGTAACTCCCGTGGGCCTGTGTTCGAATCCTGGCCTTGCGGATGGCTCAACTGTTCTGAATCTTGGCCACCTTCAAATGAGCCCCCTGACAGCCCCTGTCTTGCAGGGGTGGGGGGAGGTTGAAAGAGAAGCTATAGCGTGATGCCCTGGTGCTTGGTAAGCACTCCATGAGGGCTAGAGGTGGTGGTGGTGGTGGTTATTATTATTATTATTCTCATTCCCAGAACTGGTGGTGCCTGGAATTTTGGGGTTCACAGTACTAGTTCCCTGCCCCAAACTGATGTCTCTTTCCCTGGTGGTGAAGTTGAAGATATGCACTAAGAAGTCTGTAGTTCCTCGCAGTGAATAGAAACGACATTTAAGTTTCCTACTCCTGGAAATGTACGCCCAAGGCTGGTCACTGAGCCACAGGCCCACATGTGAGGCCCGTGAGGCAGACGAGCCACCAGGGCATGACAGACCAGAGAGCTGCCGTCTGGACTCCTTCTCCTGCTCCCCCCACCCTGCTCCCCAACTCTGTGACCTTAAGCAAATGAGCAAATGCCGTAACCAAAAGCCAGCTCCTAGGGAGCCAAGTAGCCTCACACTCGGACTCCATGCAAACTCACGTGCCCTCCAGCAAACTGTCTCATCAACCGATCTCTAGAACTTCAGATACGATAGCTCACACCCAGATTAGGTTTAGAAATGAAACTTTTGTTTTAAAGACAAACCCATCTGTCCACTGCCACCCCAGGGGCAGTGAGGTGCACAGGGGAAGACTTCGGGGTTTGGTAGGTGGGGACTGGAATTCAGGCTTCACCACGCACCAGGTGTGCACCTTCCCGGGCCCCCAGCTGCTCTGCGAGGCAGCTCTGGATTCTGTTCAGCACGGCAGGTCCTCAAATGATGTCTCGTTCAGAGTTGCTTCATTATGTTGATGAGACGCGGTAGGGATTTAGCTCTCATTTAGGTCAATTAGCCTACGGTGAAATTGGTTTCCTTATGCCGTGTTTCCCTGAAAGTCCCAGAACCTACCGGGAATGTCAAGTGAGGACTCACTGTGCCTTAGTGGGTGTTAACTGTGCTAATGTGTGCAGGTGCCTGAGACGCTGTGATGGGCAATGACTAGCTTCCTCTTCCAGAACCCAAGCGCCCTGCCATTGCAGTCGGGAGAGCTGAGAACCCCCGACCCGGGAGGCCGTCCCACACCCCGGC
The DNA here is from genome assembly GCF_022682495.2 of Desmodus rotundus. Taxonomy (NCBI): domain Eukaryota; kingdom Metazoa; phylum Chordata; class Mammalia; order Chiroptera; family Phyllostomidae; genus Desmodus; species Desmodus rotundus. Next base: position 155,653,357 of record NC_071392.1, on the reverse strand, counting down.
AGCAGGTCACATCCTCCACTCAGGGGCTGCTCCTCTTCCCCTCCAACACGAGCACTCGCTACGCCTCCGTTCATTCCAACATGGAGCCTCGGGTCCCTTATGAGCAGCCTGAAACCTTGGACATGGTTTCCCGGATTTCAGTGGCCACCAGCTCCCTTCCCAAGTAACTTATTTCAGAATGAGTTTTCAATGCCCTCGTGTCTTTAGTAGTTTTGAGGGGTTCATTCTCGGGTATGTTTCTTCCTTCTCTCTTTTGCTGTTGAGGGGAGCGTGTAGAAGTTGAAAATAATCTCTTTAAAACGGTGACATTTGCTTGATCACACTGACATTTTTATGGGAGCGACGCCCTGCTTACTGAAATAGAAGGCTGAGAAAAAGGATAGAGAAAGCTCAGGCGCAGCTTTCAGCGCCCGTGCTCACTGATCCCCGCCCCCCCTCCCCGCCCCTACCCACCCACAGGCAGTGTCCCACCACACGCCGCCATCTGCTCATCTGCATGGAGAACGGGTGGCTCGGTGGCTCGCACACTCAGTCCGGATGCTGCTGTTCACTTCCAACTTCCCTGAGACCAACTGCAGTCTCCCACCTCTGGTCGCCCCCCGGAATCACACACAGTGAGACCCCTTTTCCCTGCCAGCCGATAGTGACACCCAATTTGACTAGGAAAACACTCAAATTTAAAATATGACAAGCCTCAGGCGTGCCAAAGCAAGATGCTCTCTAACGAGAGACCGATTTGGTGCTGCTGGGTGAAGACCCACTGTAGGGCACAGGGTCTGTTTCCTGAATTCTTAAGAGTTTACTGGAAGCCTGTGGTCCCTCTCTGCTCAGATCATGGGGGTGGGGGACATTTGCAAAGGGAAATTTTGGGAGGAGGGAAATGATATGAATTATCAGAAAGACAGAGAGGGTGTCACCGAATGGCAGCATCGAAGCACAGGCTGCCGCCCTGGCTGGGTGGCTCAGGTGGTGACAGCGTTGTGCTGACGTGCCAAGGTCGCGGGTTCGACCTCTAGTCAGGGCACCCAGTGAACGCGTGAATAAGGGGGACAACGAGTCGATGTTCTCTTTCAACACTCGGGAACCCCTGAAGTCAGAGGGCTGCACAGTGGGAAAGACAATTCAGAGGCCGAAGACCTCCAAGTCCGTTTCTCTCAGAACAACTGCTGCTCCTTCTAGTCTTGAGAACACCGTATTCAAGGTGAAAAGGAGCAGGAAATTTGACGAAATGGCATATTCTCCATGTGATATTATTGTCTGTTATAATAAATCCTTCAGTTGAAATTTTGAAAATGCAGTTTAAAATGGAGCCCTAACACATCACAGTATCCAGCAGTCCCCAATTAATGAGCCAAAGATAAGACTTTGGATAATTCACGCGCTACAGCGATGAAAATCCCCAAGGCTGCGCCCAGGGATGGCAGGGTCTAGGGGCCACGGAAAGTCAAGGAGACTCCTTGACCGAGAGCCTCTGGTAGAGTGGCCTCAGGAGACCTCCCCTATTCAATACACACCTGTGCCTTCACTTTGATTGGACAGTCGGCCGTCCGCAGACAGCGGGACACCAGGATCCGGGGCTTAGGCTTGCAAAACGTACTGCAGACCACAGGGAAGAGGCCTGCGCGGGGGGGCGCGGAGCCGACTGCGGGGCCCCAAGCGAGGGGCCCCGGTCGCCCAGGGGTGCACACAAGCCACGCGCACTCACCACCAGTATTCACGTGCCGTGACCTCTCACCGCTCTGTTCTGTCTCAGCTCAGGAATATATGTTCTTGATATTCTTAAAAGGTTATTTTCCCAACTGTGGAGGCAGAACCTACTTATGTTGAAAATAAATAAGTATATTAAAAGAATGCTGAGTTAAAAGTTTTATTCATTCAACATCTCACATTACAAATATTTAAAAATTATATGCATACTGGTATAAATAGTCATTTGCAAACTATTTAATAACATTAATTTTCCACTAGCACTTCAACAAATGAACTCTTTTAAAAAAGGAACTGTGTTATATAACTTAAGAGTAGAACATACAAAAATAAGAACTTAACGTGAAAATGACTTTAATAAAAAATGAATTACCCTTATTTAAAATGCTATAATAAATACTACAACCTCCCCATACACAGTAAAAACTATATGGAAATTCAGCCAAGTAGTACAATTAACTGACATACTTAAATAACTTTTCCTTCTGAAAATATGAGCAATACACTGGGGAAAAAAACATTAGGGATTAGTAAAAACTAGACACCCACTTGCTAAAAGTTTCACTTCCAAAAAATATAACAAAAATCTGATGCAAATTATAAAAACTAATTATACTTTAAATTTTAAAAATATAAAAAATAAAACAGTTGAATACAATATTGTCCCAATTCTTACAATGCTATCAATCACAGTAGCTTTAAAATAAGATAATAAAATAAAGCAAATGACCAAAACCTCTTTTATTCCATTTTTAAAAATAATCTCAAATTTACATTAGTAGAAAGATTGATTTCTGATTCTTTTCTTTAGAAACACCAGCAAGAAAGAGGATTACTCTTAACAGTAGAAAATGACATTTTTAAATGTCTGCAATTAAAAACAAAGAATTACACTGCAAAGATCTTTCAAAAGTTTGAAATAAGTATTGCACATAACTTGAAGTTAACTTGCCACAATTCATCACATTCAAGTTTTAAATCACCTTTTAACAGAAGATTCAACTCTTCAAAACAAAAGGGGTGAATTATCAAGTCTTTCCAACAGCACTCTCAAAAAATGCTAATTCACTCACTGCAAGTTTTATTTTGCATTCTGCAGAGGTCTGTGTATGGAGAAGTAGATATATTATACCAAAGCTTGGGGACCAGAGGGGGCGGGGGGGTCCTTTACATAGAAAATAATCAGAAACACTTTATTTTACATTGCAAAAATAACCATGTAATTACTCTGTAACTACATTGTAAGTACATGGCCGGTGCCATGCTAAGTGCGCTACAACTACATGCTTGGTAAATTGAAGTGATACCCTAAAATCTGTAAACTAGTTACATGTTAATTATGTTTTGAGTTACATGGTAACTCCCAACTACAATCCCATGTAATCTGAAGGACATGTAATCAATAAAGTTCAGAGTAATAGATAATAATTGTTTATGCCCTGTAAATTGAAGTGTAAGCAAATAATCTGTAAACACACTTGTCACACAATCACAAGTAAATATTAGTAGAAGAGCGATTTCTTACATTAGTCATGCACACTAACGTTACACACCTGTCGCACGGCAGGCTGGTTTATGCTTTTCCTTATATATAATTTAAAAGAGCAGACATCTCTGAATCAAACACTTAACATCAATTTATTAATATTAAAAATGGCTAAACATTCACCAAAAAATGTCTGCGTTATGAATCATTTTAAAAACTTAGTAAGAAGCTGTAGACAATTTTGTTATTTTAAATTTCTAACAGATGCTTAGGCATTTAATTTTTTTGAGGAACTACAGTGTTATCTGTCATTTTCATGCGAATTTTTCTCATTAATTTGTGACGTCACATAGACTATTCCTTAAATTCTAGGTGCACCAGTGGCCGGTGCTGGGGAAGGATGCTTAGGCAACATGCTTTCTCTTCTCTGCAGACTCTACGATAGCATCGCCAGTGCGCGACATTCATAGTTCAAAATGTATGCAGAGCACTGAAATGTATAAAAAGCAGAATATAAGAAAATAAAATTTATTAAAATTATTTATATTAAAAAATGAAGTATATGAAGATCTCTCAGTAATAAAAGTACAAAAAGCTACTCTTTGCAATATGAAAAATTGAGGTATTGCATAAAGAGATATCCCGTCAGTGAAAAGTGTGCCTAAAAATGTTCACTGTTGGAAAAACAAGATATACAAAAGTAGTGCATAACAAATATACATTATGTGCATGACAAAATAAGTTAGCTACAAAAACACTGTACCGAAATTCAGCAGGTCATGTACAAAGGGAAAAATCATTATTCAAAGCTAGTTCTCAAACAGCGTTATTTCTCGTTAGCTCATCACACCTGTTTACTGAGTAGGAACAGCACAAGAGCACACCCCAAGCCACCTACAAGCGTTTAAAAGAAGAAAGAGGCAAATGAACATTCCACTTAGAATTATGTAGTTCGGGAGAAAAGAAAAAAAAGTCCCTGACCAGCTACACAAGAGCACCCTCCGTCCGCATGACCGCTTTCAACACGTGCAGGGAATTCTCAGAAAGCAGCTCCCGCTCTAGGCTGCACTGTTAGACAGCAAATGTCTCCATTTTGACCTTTGGAACTTCACAGGTACACAGTTCATTAAAGCCTGTATTAAAAATAAAGGACTGCTTTTCCTCAAGATAATCAGTAGGGGGCATCAGCCAGGTGGTTCCACCGTAGCGCTGGGGCAAGTCTTTGGTTTTGAAGGATCCCAGATGGTACTGTTAGGTAGCACAACTAGCAAGATTGCCATGAGATTTTCTTAATCAATGTTTTGCACACCGATAATAATCCTCTTAGTGGTGGATAGGGCATTTAATAAGATAAAGTCAATTAAAATAAAAGTTACTTCCATGACCAGGGCTTCAAGAGACTATTTTAAATTTACCCCTGAAGCGTACTGTTCAACACATAATAACGCCTTTCGAAGCTAGATTTTATTTATAACAGAGCATGCATTACTTGATGAAGTTGGCACTTCAAACACTGACTATGTCCCATGCTAAGTTCTGAAACTGTAATGTTATTTTATTTTATAGGAAGAGTAAGATAAACATACGTATCTTTGCACAGATTTACACAGTTACTTAGTTCAACAGTGCAAAACACTTTGCAACTACTTAACTTTTTTTAAACTTTTTTTCCCCATTTTCTATGTTACAACTAAATTACAGGATACCCAAAGTAACTTGAAATCTAAAAGGAAGCCAATCAGCAGCCAATCAGCAGCCAATTTGTATATTGATTTTGTCTTCCAGTTTTGGCTACAAGTGTACTATACAACACAATCAAAATGATATCCTTGAGGTATCTCTAGATCCGCTATGGTTGTTTTCTGAACGTCAAAATGGAGAGCAAAGGCTGACACCTGATGAGTGTTAGTAAATTAGGATATAGAGCTTATATAGAACATCAAAAATAAAATTTATACATTAGATCTTCAGGAGAGGGAACGCTAGTTTTCCCGCCAGTTGTCGTTAATCCTAGCTTTGGTAGGTTTCCTGGGGCTGCGACCAGATAAGTAAGCTTAAAAATAAATAGGTGCACTCCCCTCAGTAGTAAATTTCCCCAATTTTTACATTCTAAATTTTAACACTTGTTTAAAAGAAAACGAACCTAGCTCTGCCAACTTGACTCCTTGGCTTCTGATGTGGAAGTAACTCGGAGGCAGAAGGAAAGGGTTTTCAGCCTCTGAACCCTCCCAGTTAGTGCTAATGCTGCTTCAATCTTGCTCATGCCTTTGCGTTTGCTTTCACAGACTCTGTCCTGTTAGTGATTGTTAACTTCCTCCACTGCTGTTAAAAGAATATAAAGGGGATGGAAACAGAGGCAACCAAGGTGGAAGGAGAGAAAGAAAAAGGCAGAAGCGTCTCCCTGGGGGACAAACTGCATCAGGATAGACGGATAGTGTTACTGTCGCGTGGTTATTTTAATAAAAGTATTCTTATATATCATTAACAATAATTTAATTAAAAACCCAAAATACTCTATTGTTTCATTTCTCTCTTCATATTTCTCTCTCTCCTCTACGAAAATGTCGCAGGAAGTTTGGATCCTCTTGCTCTCCAGCACAACAAGAGAATGAAACTTCCGAACAACACGGCGGCGACAGGAAAAAGGAGCTCGCCCACATTGTTTCCAGTGACGCAATCTACACAACCCCTCCGTCACAGGCCACCCTGTCACCACACTCCCGGTGAGCGACGCGGGGCTACTGAAGGGCATGCCGGCGTGAAGAGGCTGAGGAAGGGGAGAGTTAACAGAAGAGCGCACTTATTCTGAGGCCTGAAAATGAGCGCTGTCGTTCTCCTTTAGTTCCAGCGGAATGAAATATGTCGAGGACGGTCACCGCCCTCCTTCACCAGGGGCTTGTGGAACTCCCTGCCAGCACGAGAATGAATAGCAGCCCAGCAATATTCACAGTAATACTGCAGACAGGTAACATTAGCGCAGAAGAATGGAGCGAACTTCCCCCCGCAACGGGCCCCCTGACATTCATCACACAGCTGATCGTCCAAGACATATGGCTTGACTTCCACCTGCAACCAAGAACAAAAGAACGGGGTTTATGTGCTGCGACACCTCCTCCACGAGCGCGTGGACACGCCCACCGCTGTCTGGGGGAGCCCACGCCAAGATGCCCAGGAGGGTGGGTCAATAATTCTCCTATGAGCTGTGTTTTAAGAACGAGGTCAGGTTTTCATGCCCATCGTTTTACATTTTTGTCTCATTCAATAAACAGGTTTCAAAGGGGAAGAGGGTTCTATCAGAAAGAAAGTGAGGGCAACTGAACATTACGAAGCGAAACCCCCAGGGCAGCTTTCGCACACCAGCATTCTAACTCGTGGGTCTGCAAGTTCACCACGTGTGGAATTGTAACTCGCACAGAACCAGCTCAGAGCCTCCCAGTTCCACAACACAGCACTTCAATACTCGAATCGGAGCGAAGGTGCCTGGCTTCTGCGGCGCAAGCTTCGGCGCTGTCACGAAGCCGAGGTCAGGGTTTCTATTTACAGCGCTCCATCCTGAGTTATAATCCCTATGCTGGAACTCTGGGAAAACAAGATGCAAAACAAGACGCGATCCAAAACCCCGCGTTCTTCTTTGTCAGTTAGGAAGGGTTTACTTGAGTCTAAAAGTCAAAGGTGCATTTATAAAACTGGGCCTGTTCCAGTGTTCAATAGGCCGACCTGTCATTTGAGCCTCTCGAGTATTAAAAATAACCCAGCTATTAATTCGCCAGGGAGAATAGAGTTGGTTGTTTTTAGTCTCGGAGAGACTCATGGTTGAAACTCCCCCACGCCAGACTGTCACCACCGCTGGTGCCACCCAGTTCCGACGGGGAAGCCTGACAAAGGGCAGCCGTGTCCGGGGAGAAGCGCGACATGGCGGACAGAGGAGCAGGCATAACCAGCGCATCAGCAGGCGTCCAGCCCCGAGGCCATCCCAGAACATCTGCAGCGTGGCGAGAGCACCGGTGGAAGAATGTGATTGTAGAAGATGCAAACTAAGCCTGAATTAGGGACGACTAGCCTCACGACTCAGAAACCGAGGCTGGAATGAAGCAGTCAGGCTGGGGGGACTGTTCACTCAGATGTACATCTTTTCTAGTGTGAGCAAACCGCGAGCAGGCACGCTCTAGTCCGCTGTGGCTGACGCGGCTGCCTCCCTCCCTGTTCACAATAGCATCGGCACCTTTTCCTCTGACCTAGTCACAGTACAGCATGGTGCCGACTACGATTGCACATTTAGCACCACCACGGACACAGAATACACACGAAGTGAAACATCAGCATCACACGTGAACCCCCGCTACCGACTTGACGGCTTCTGCTGCTGAACTGAGAGCAGCGCAACGCAACCAACCAGTCTTTTCTGAGCGCAAAGCCCCACAGTGCTGGGTGTCTGACTCAGGCCGCATGAAGTGCCAGTCTACCATGAAATAGAGCCGGCACCAGAATGGAAATCAACACATTGCTTCCTTCATGTCAAGAAGGTCTTTCTATGAAAACACAGTCGGCTGAACTAAACACCGTGTTTCCTCGTGTGGCTGATGCACATTCTGCTGTCCCTTCCAGTCTCACCACAACAAGAGCATGCTCTACTGACCAGCCCACGGACTCAGGAGGACAGTACCTTCTGGTCCCAGGCACAGAAACACTTGTTAATGCATGGAATGCAAAGAGAAGAAGTAAATCTGTGACGGCAATAAAATAAGATACCTAACCGAATACAGCACTTCAAAGACAACACATTAGAAAACAGAGGAAAGAGCTCTCTTTGAGGTTTTCTCCAGACTTTTGACTCAGAAAACAAACCCAACAAAGAGGAATCTGAGTGCTGAAAACAGTGCTAGCTGGTTACTACCGAATTTCAGGCTGCAGGAAAGGCTACAAACCAAAGTTCATGACCTTTACTTAATTTGCTATGATGAAGTACTTCTAAGTCGCGCAGTCCTAGGAGTCAATTTGCTCATCATTTGCTCCATGGTGCACTAGAAAATAGGGCTGGCTGAGGCCTTCATAACGTCCCAGGACGAAAACAAGGAAGTCAGGAGACCTCAAGGGCACCGGTGTTTGTGTGCCTGACCTAACAGAGCAGAAAGAATGTGGTAAATACTGAACGATCGACTACCTGAGTAAGTGAATGGTTGCAGGTGACAGAGAGCTTAGGAAAAACTAAATCAACTCAAGTAAACTGACTGAGCCTTCTGGTTAGGCTACTCAAAAGCTAGGAGATAGAAATTCACGGGAAATTCCTAGATGTGTTACAGAACATACACCTAATGGGTCCTACAAGCACCACTATCCACTGTCAGTTTATTTTCATATAAAATCCCCTCATTCCAATCTTGGTAATGACACAGTTAGAGGGCCAGTTCTGGAAACTTCCAGAACGGAGCCTAGGACTTACCCGTTTATCTATCTCTCCATGCTGCAGCTGAACAAAGCGGGCACTGATAGCAGCTATGTAACTCTGCTGATTAGAGAAGGCGACTCGCCCGGCCCCTTTCGGGTACTTCAGCTCGGGGTCGGTATCAATCCCAGCATAGCACACACCTCCGTACAGCCGATCCATTATCATGGCAAGTTCCACTGCGCAGGACAGACGCAGAGGGGGTGTTAGAAATCGGGAAAACCCATCTGGCCCGCCAAAGGTCTCCTCAAAAGCAGCTCACCTCTACTCTGAACTCACATCGTTACAGTAATTATTAAAATCAAACATTATTACAGCCAGGTGTCCAGTTATTTGTTTATTTATTTATTTAATCCTCACCCGAGGACATCTTGTCATTGCTTTTAGAGAGATGTCCATTTATCTTTTAACTAAGGGCAGGTGTTTTACTTATATTCTCTTTTAATCTTCAGAGAAACCCTAAGAAACAGGCACAGAGAGGATGATCCACCAGCCCAAGGTCACAGACGGCTGCGCGGTCGTGCCGGGCTTGGCACCTGGTCCGTCTGCTCTGCACCCTGTCGCTGCTGCGTGCTGACCAGTTAACGAGGCGTGGCCTAATATAAAAAGTCATCTGAGCACGAGAAACATCGGTAGGCTCTTCCAAGGTCCTTCTAGTTTATCTCCATCAAAATCTTGTTACCTTTCCCTGCAGTCCAGCTATTTGCCAATTTTTCTTATTAAAACTTGAAATAGTGGATGTGTCATCTTTGCCAGTATATGCTACAATTCTGAAACTGCACTCTTATTCATTTTATGTTCTTTATCTTACTTATACTATTAAATCTCAGACTGCTTGGCTGGGGATGAAATTTCTTTCATAAGTGCTGCGATGCACTGCTGAGAACCCTATCGTATTTCAGAGCTCAGCCAGTGGCTGATGAGCAAATGAGGACGTGGGAAGCAAACACCAAACGTCTCGATCCATAATCTAGTCTTGAAGGGTGTTGCTATTTTTTTTTTCAGATGACAGAGTTACGAGCACGGGCATTATGAGAAACTGCACTACGCGCTTTGCATTGGCTATCATATTTAACCCTCCGGACAATGCCATAGAAAGTAGATACGCTCATTACTCCATTTGACAGATGAGGAAATTGAGAATAAGAGCAATTAAGTGATTTGTCCAAAGCCATTCAACTATTAACTGAGAGCGGAGCACACGACTGCAAAGCCAGACACTGATCCCGGAACTCTCACTCTTAGACATTAGTGCAAATGCTTATGGAGAATTTATTCTGAAAAAAACTTTACAAAATATTTCTCATGCTAAAGGGTAAAGAGGGTTTGTTTGTTTAGCCATACCAGCTCGCAATGGTCGAGGAACACCACCAACGAATATGGTTTTTCGTGGGTCAAGAGGCTGGGAACCATCCATCACAAAGTCACTGTCACTGAGATTCCAAGGCCGGATCTGCACCTAGGGAGTGTGCGAACCCGAACGTCTCATCGTCAGTACAATTTATGGGTCTCATCGTCAGTACACTTTACGGGGAAAGCAGTTCAAAACCGTTGCAGAGTATTTTATACTTTTAAAAGCAATAATTCACGTCATTACGAAGCAATAAAGCTGTAAAACTGGAAAAGATTTTAAAAGAGTATATACTAATCATTTCATTTTCAAGAGTAAAATGAACAAAGGTGGACATTTCATTGCCTGTAGTAAGCTAAATCTATTATTAATAGGGAATCCAGCTCCTTTATCAAATGCATTACTAAGTGAAATCTTTTAATAGTAAAGATTTACCAATCTTCTAATTCACCAAAAATGTAACGTCAAAATAATATGCACAAATATACAGAATGTCAATGTTAGGGGCTTGACGACAATAACAAACCTCACTTCTAGCCCACTGACAAACGCGTCACTGAACAGAAACAGCGTGATGTCTGTGGGTTTTTCAGACAGAGGAGGGACGGGGGCCAAAAGCAGACGCTACTCTCAGGCTAGAACACACTTACTGGCTTGTCTTTGATGGTGGGGCTTGACACACACAGGTAGAGCTTCCCATCTTCCTCGATGCAAGCATCAATGAGGGCCTGGACAGAGCTTTCGTCTTGAAACAGCAGGAACGCATAGCCTGATAAAAAGGGGGAAGGGTTATGTTCTCCTAAATTATTATTATTTTTTTTTGTAATTCTTCAAGAGAAAGGAAACAAATTAAAATCAAGGAAAGGGAGTTAATATTTTTTTTAAAAAATCAAAACAATATTCCTACCTAAAGTCTGATAATATCCACATTAAGCTCAGTTTGGTACCTTGAAACATCTTTTAGAGTAAAATTAAATTGGAATCGGAAGTGTGTATTAGGTAGAAAGTTTGAAGACGCATTTGGGAAAACAGAAGCCTAACAATGGAAAATTTTACGTCGAATGCAAACACTTCTGAAAGTGCTGTTAAACGATGAAAGCATAAACTGCGGGTGTGTAGTGAACCTGGAGGGTTACCTTTGGGAGGGAAGTAGGACTTGCTCTCCGCCTTATGAGGCCAGTCCACAATTAAAGGGCCAAAGCGACGAAAACTGGCTGTGATCTCGTCTAGTGAACGACAAAGCAAAGAGTAGATTTCAGTGTTTTTGTGACCATTTTGGGGAAGTAGTTAGAAAAACAACAGTTTCCAATCTCCTATTTACAAGAACATCATGAAGAAGTCCCGCATCCCTTCACCTAGCTTCCCCAGCTGTTAATATTGTACACACCTGCCTCTTCCCCTTCCTCCTCCTCTGTGAACCGCTGCACGATTCACGCTGTCTCCCTCTCTCCCGACGATCTACCATGTTTTCCTGACGTGATGCTCTCTAACCCATAATGCAACTGTTGTCACCTGCCCAAAGCAAGGTCACTTCCTCATCTACCACCATATAACTGCCCCCCATTGGGAAATCAGTACTGATACAACTCCCAGTTCATAGACTGTATCCACATTTCAAACTTTCCCAGCAGCGTCTCTCTTTTCCTTTCTGACCCAGAACACGCGCTGTGTTTAGATGTCGTGTCCCTAGGGCGCCCGTATTCTTCACTTTGGAACAGCTCCTCATTCTTTCCTGTTACCTGCTTTACAGCCTTTTCTTTTTTTTTAAAAAAAGACTTTATTTATTTTTAGAGAGAGGGGAAGGGAGGGAGAAATAGAGGGAGAGGAGCATCAATATGTGGTTGCCTCTCATGCGCCCCCAACTGGGGACCTGGCATGTAACCCAGGCACGTGCCCTGACTGGCAACCCTTTGGTTCACAGGCTGGCACTCAATCCACTGGGCCACACCAGCCAGGGCTCCATGCTTTACAGTCTTCAAGTACACAGGCCCTTGCTTCTGCAGGATGACTCTCGACCTCGCCTACCTCTCTGCTCACGACCACGCTCCGGCTGCGCACTCTGAACTGGACTACCACCACAGTCATGCTATGTCACCCTGTCCTCCCTGGGCACGTCAACCTTGATCACCTGGTCCAGCCGGTATCTGCCACCTCGGTGTTGTGCTACCCACCAGTGTCACATTCCCTCATCAGCCTGGGCATGCACTCCAGGCTCCCGCCTCTACCAGCTACCACAACGTCAGCCCACACCTTTCTGGAAAATGCGTCACTGAATTTGGGCAAGGCGGCACACGCAGACAAAAACGCAGTTAGCACTCCTGTCTGTCCACACCAGATCCTTGAGACGCTTTCCCAGCACAGTGGTGTTGCTCTTCTTCATTTAGTCCCACCACTCGTTTCAGCTGGCTCCCCGGGCCCACCCTCTCTCCTTCCGGGAACCCATCTCATGGGCCGAGATAAGAAGATATGGAAAGAGAACAGTGCAATCAAAACGGAGTCCCTGGAGCCAGATGGAAACAATGGCTGCCATCATGGTAACAATGACCTCTGTCTGTGAGCTCCCTACTGTGTGCCACCATCTGGGCACCATGCTCTCGCTGCCTTTGTCCATGTACCTTCATCGATGTCAGGAGGCAGCCCGCCCACAAACACCTTGCGAGAATATCGTTCTACTCTCTCTCCGTTCTGGTGAGTGAAGCAGTGAGGTGAGCCGAGGCCACTATGAAGAGGCTGATCCCCACGGCCGTCATCCAAGAATCCATCTTCCATCGGAAACAGTGAAGACTGACCTGGAACAGAGAGCAGGAAAGAAAGCTAACAGCAACGTTCCTGGCCGCTGGTTATCGTGCACAGCAAACAAGGACAGCAGCTGATTCAACAGAACTGCCGCTTTGCTTTTTCTCACTGAGTAACAAATAGAATCACTTAGATAAGCTTTTGAACTCCCATCAGCTTCAAGTCCCAGCTGAGTCACAGAGAAAGTTCACGGTTAAATAGAGGGCCACCCCCCTCCCCCTGGGACCCAGGCAGTTCAGCGAAGTGAGTGGAAGCGCAGCAGCAGGAGGGCGCGCTCCTTTGAGTGCAGGTGGCAGCTGAGGCCCTGCCTTGGCAGGGTCTCCTGGCCCCTGGCAACCTAGCCGTGTGCCCTGTGTATTAGATGTGACTGTCAGCTCTAGATCACTAAAACGTTCTTAAAACATCAGGTAACACAGCCCACACGATTTCCTCCAAGAATGGCCTTAAAGTGAACGTGTCGATTTTTAAATTGGGTGCTCATTTTCATTTACCTTAAACTAATGGGCCGCAACCGAAAGCCACTAAATGCCATTATCTAACTTCACTGTCTAGTCTTCTAGAATTTAAGATCTTTAGGCATGCTAAAGACATACTTTTTTTCAGTTGAGTAATAACCAGCTGCTACAGTGCTATCTAATTCTAAAAACTAACCATTCAGTTTGACGTTTGAAAATATCTAGAATGTGTAAGTAGAAAAGACCAGAGATGCCAATGTAAGTTATATTCTTCCTGTATTGACCAGACAGCAAAATTCGAACTTTTAAATCATAAGCAAAACACAGAACTTCAAAGAACTGCAGAATCTCTCAAGCACTGGTCACTTTTCGGGCTGCCAATGTAGGTCTGGGCACCGCACAAGGTGTCTGCCCGGGGACTCTACAGAAACGTGGGGATCTGCTCTTCCTCCACCGAAACTCTCCAGCGCCCTCTTGTGGCCGCCTTCTCTTCCTTCCGGCTTTCACTACTAAACACAAGTCATAACAGTATGGACACCCGTTCCGAATTTACCATATAAAACCACAGCTCAAAGGAGTTAATAATGAAGATTTTAAAATGACTATAAAATTGGAGACTATTTCCTGAATGGCTTTCAAAGATAGCTTATACTTTTAAGCTGAGCTATTTAAAACGGTCCAACATACTTTAAAAGGCAAACTTACAGACGGCAAAAATAAGGTTTATTCAGGCACCACGAAGAAATGATTTTTTTTTTAATTCTCTAGAATTTCTAGAGCTTTCCCCCAATGTTTGCAATTTAGAGGATTAGCCATTTATTTAGCTAATCTCATTTTAGACCAAATGTATTATGCTGACTTGGTTAAAAAAGAAAGGTGTTCACATATAAATGAAACTCTAATGTAATCAGGTATTTTGAGATGATTTGGACTGTATTTTCCCTTTTAAAGAATCTTAATTTTTTTCCTAAGAAATTCCTTTCAGAAAAAAAGGAAACAAATTCTTTAGATATAAATAAGTTGAGCTTATAATATAGAAAAATTATGTTTTTCCAAATCCTACCATTCTGACTTCTTAAAATTAAAATGTTAACTACAATGCATAAAGTACGTATGAATCAAACCTATGTTTCATTCCCCTCGTCCCCCATGAGGGTTACAAATTAAGCAAACTTGGGTCCTCTCCAAACACAACTACACATTCAAAAGTTAGAAACAATAATGTTACCTCTCCTTCGCCCATATGTCCTTGCTGCATGTCAAATGAGAAAAAAAACAACCTTTCAAACATCGTCAAAAGAACCAATTGTGAGTTCATCTACCAGCTTTTGAAATTGAAAAAATTTCGCCATATATAATTTTGTGTCAAAAACAAAGAATTTGGATAGTGAGAGGTCATTTACTACTTTCTTAAGTTCTTTAAGGGCACTTGTTTTAAAGGCAGCTTTTTGCTGTAACTGTCACTCGAGGTCCACACTAGTATAAAGTAAAGGAGTAGGTCACGTGATCTAAACCAACGACCACATTAACCTTATTTTCTCTCAGAATCCCCTGCTAACGAGCAGTTCGGTAAATATCACAATATTTAATTCTTGGCTTTTTCACTATCACAGGATAAACAGCCATTTTATACTACCTCTCAATTAATCCCTAATAAAGAATATCATAACAAATGAAATTGTTAGGCAACTTACAAACTTCCTTTTGGCCAGAGTTTCCTGGCCCTAATCAAATCCTCCACTAGGCCCCAAATGTTGAAAAGTAAAAGGTCTAGAATTTTACTACCAAGTAGGTTGCAGCCAAGAAGAGAAGTGTATAAGTATATTTATATAATTATATGTATTTCCCTGAATACTTGGGAAATGGCAGCATAAACTTGAAATAAAACGTTTGAGAAAATATCTTCCCTGAAGCAAACTGTCACTTATTTTTAAGCCCAGCCTGTCTGACGCCTCAATCCCATCAACACACATTTCTTAGATGCTCACCTCGCGAGGCACTGTGGACAGCTAAGTACCTGTGCCCTGAGCGTGCGGCCACAGAGGAAACAATGGGATGCAGCACACCCTCTGCTGTGACAGCGGTGTGAGAGGTACAAAGGGACAGAGTGGGAGGAGCCCCGGTTTTGATGAAAGGGTCAGGGTTGGGGGTGGCATTTCAGGTGGACCTTGAAAGAAAAACAGAGGAAGGGCATCGCAGGGAGGCAACGCTGCAGATCGGGTGCCGGGTGCCGTCTGGTCCCGGACAAGGCGTCTGGAACAGGAGCGCGGGGAACCGTGGGTCTGGGCGGGAGAGTGATGTCGCAGGGGTGCAGGAACTGCACAGCTCAGTGGTAACAGAGTTAGTTACCGGTGTGACTCAGAGATGCCATGCACGCTTTTCCAGTAGTGAAATTATGTCTTACACCAAAACACACTTCTACCAATGCTAGAGAACATCGGATTTCACCAAAGTGCTTAGGAGATGGATTCAAACAAGATGAAATCTCCCTCGGCTGTTACGTTTTCCTTCCCTGGGTCTTAAGTTTTCAAAAAGGGAAGGAAAGGCATTCTTTTCCACAGTTAATCTGACAGATACTAGAAAGACAAAGACCCCACAAAGGCTGATAGTTGTTTAAAAGCATTCTACCCACACAACTAAGTGCTCCGAGACACCAGACTCGAGGGAGTGAATGACCTGAAGATCCTGGTTCTGCCGACCTTGGAGAGTTGACTGGCGCTGCCTGGATCTCTAAGAAGCCGTGTTCACAAAGAGTGGGCTTTTAAAAGCTACAAAACTAACATAAAAACCTCATAGCTTGCATTATTTCAAAAATAAATATAGTTTCAGGAATAAAGGCTACAGATCAAAAGCAAATTCTAATACTCTCAAAGTCTTCAAATGTGTACTTTCAAACTTTGATTTTATATCACAAAATGAAGCTGGTTAATCTAAAACATTCCTGGTCAAATTCTGATATTAAACCCTGAAAATTATTTAGAAACATTTTCCCACATTAAGGGCAAGTTGGTTATAGGTATACAATGTTTACAATTATAAGAACTGCCCATTCAAATAGGGAAATTAATATGAGTACCAGAAAAACAGAAACAATGACACTCTAGACACAGCAAATGTTTGATTTTCACTTATTAAAATGCTGGTAACACTATACATTGTTTTTCGTGTCGATTTTAACATATGACATGTATACGGGAATGTACACAATCCCTAAGTGTACAGTTCTGTAACGTGCACACACGCGTGTAACCAGAACGCAGACATTTACGGAACGGTCGGTGGTGCCGACTCACCCTGTGGAGGAAGGACACACTGAACCCCTTCCCCTCGCCCGTTTCCAATTGTACTTGGCACAACCACGTGATGATGAAATTTTTGTAACACGTGTCCTCATCCCTCTCCTGAAGAATCTGTCTCATCAGACAGATTTCCAACCTCACGATTATCAAGTGTGGCACGCTTTTGATGTTTCTCAAGCATGCAGAAAAGTAGCAAGTAAAAAAAACTTAGGTTAAATTTGTTTAAAGAAATCTACACTTGGAAAACTTCTAGCTAAGTCAGCTGACATAACTGCTCAGAATTTGCTTTTAATTACCAGAGTACCCTGTTAAAAGATTTCAAAAATGAATGCTATTATGGAATAAAAATATTCTAGTCCCCATCAGGGTTAAAATGAATATGATTTATATGTCTATTTACTTTTGGTTTTATTCCTCGGTTTTGTTTTCTAAAGTCCTCAAAAATTTAATGTTTAGTACTAACATGATTCAAGAATGTTCTAAATGGGTTGGAAAATTATGGCTGGAAGTTTTCGTAACTTCCGGATGCGTGTTGTTATTAGATCTATTAATACTTTATTTCCAAAATGTCCTTACAGGATTGCTTATAAACGCCCCCTAGTCATCATTACATTCCCTCTAGCGAAATATCCCGCCATGCTTTGGGAGGCTGCACTTACAAAGAAGGTACAGAAGGGCTTGGGTCTTTTTTCAATACACTACACTTATATTTCATTACATACAAATATACCAATATATAAATATATGCCACATATTTCATTATCCAAATGAAGATATTTCTTAAAAAGTATTTTTTCTCATTTGTGAGAGTCAAAAAGAAACGAAGTATCTGCAGTAGTGACATACTTAGAAGAAATACTTAGTATGTAGCCACTGAAAAAACACGGCACATATTCACTTGAGGTGCCTGAGATGTGTATTGTATGATTCATATTTTGTAAATCTGAAAATAAAGAAAATATAAATAGATGTAGGAATATGCATAAATCTTTTTTTTTCTAGAAGCAACCACAAGAATCTTGGGGAAACTGGACTGGGGAAAAAAAGAAGGATTTTACTTGTTGTTTTATCTCTTTGTGCACTATTTAAATTTATTATCATTGTGTACACTGTATCACTGTATTTCATAATGAACCCCTTTTAGTTTTCTACTTGGTGCTTTATCAAAAACAAATGACATTTGAGGAGGGTGTCCTTGCCTGCACGAGGGCATCTAATCAGTTCTGCGGAGGACAGGGCCTCAGCCCACGAGGGTTAAAACCACCCTAGGAAAGGATGGCCAATTCAGGCCACGCTGGCCTGCCTCAGGCTCCGCCTCTCCCTTGCTGTCCAAAGCTGTTTGGAAAAACAAGGGGCGAGGGCTCAGATGAAAAGATGCTACCAAATAACTGATTTTTCCAGTAAGACTAAAAGAAAGTATGTGGGGAATTAATCAAATTATCAAATCAGTTAAAAAGATATAAATGAAAGGCTGGAAGCGAGGAGAAGTTATTATGTTAACAAAAGAATGAAGACGGTAGAATCAAAACACAGACAATCATCACGAAGACCAGGGCGTTGATTCAACAAAGATGCAAAGAATCACTGTAAGTAATTTTATACATCAACTCCTAATTTAATGGACTCATTGCCACAGAATTATTTTAGATGTACGCTTAATAGCTCGAATTTCCTGTCACATTGACTTGCATTCACACCAGCTTGCAGGTACAATATTCACAGAATCTTGACAAGACATCATAAAGGTGGGAGACTACTATTTGTACAAAGCTATCTTAGACGACAGAGAACATAACCCGTCTTTGCATATTCCTATCCTATTTGTCACTTATAAACATGGGAGCTGACGAGAGAGTGAGCAACACCAGATGTATCTACGATGGTTGGTGAGACACTCAGTAAACCAAAGTGTTCTCCCTTCCTCCAAAGTAAACATACACACACACACACACACACACACACGTACACACACATATATATTCATTCTTAGGTTGGTCTTCAATATTTACCCGTAGCTTTTCATTACTACTCTAAGGCTAACAATTGTAAACCACCCTTAGCGTTTACAATGTTTTCATATTATCTTTTTCACTCCTTATTACAGCAACTAGAGCCGTATGATATATATTTTCAGTGACTAGAATCTAAACTCCCTTTTCATAGAGTTCTCCCCTCCACCCCAACCCTTCAGAGAACAATCTTCCTCCTTTGCCCCACAGAACCGTCGTAAGAGCCGGTGTGCTGCACACTAACCTTTCAAGCATCTCTCACTAGCCTCCTCGGAGACCAGCAAACATCGCATAGCGGATGCTGCTCAGTGAAAGACAGCCACAGAGGAAATACAGACATGAGCCTATTAAAACCTAATATATTTCCTTGTTGTTCTGTGACTTTCTCAGCCACAAGGTTCTTTTTATTATTTTTTTTCAAGGTTCATTTTGGAGGCACCTAGTCCCAAGGGCTGAAGCAGCAGCACGGGGGTATGGAGATAAGGTCCACGTGTGAGCACTCTCACAGAGGTGCTGGCGGCTGCCTGTTAGTTTTCCGAGGCAAAATAAGGCTTCAAGATGGGAAAAGGAAAAATTAATGTTTTAATCTACCTCCTTTCTGACTTAGCTAAAAAACTGGCTTGCTTTCAAACCATAAGATGGGTATTCTACCTGTATTCCTGTTACATCCGATTTAGGAAACCCTCTCCTGTTACGTGGGAAAAGGCATCTGTTACGGGATGAATCCGATCCCCTCCTCAAAAGCCCTGTGCTGAAGCCCTGCCCTCGCCCCCAGAATGTGACTGTCTTGGGAGAAAGGGTCTTCACAGAGGTGATCCAGGTTGAACTCAGTCAGTGAGGCGGGCCCTGACCCAGCGTGACTGGTGTCTTTATAAGAAGAGACTAGGACACAAGCATGCACAGGGAAAAATCACGTGAATACACAGAGAACACGGCCACCTACACGCCAAAGAAAGAGGCCTCAACTCTGACTCCCAGGCTCTCGGGCTGAAAATAAACTCCTGTGTAGGCCACCCCGTCTGTGGTCCTTGTCATGGCGGCACTAGCAAACCGACACTATGTCCAAAAAGGAGCGAGACAGCTTGTTTTTTTAAAAAACACATTTCAGATCCAAGGATCCCCCCTCCAAAAAATACCTACAACTAAGAAGCCGGCACTGAATGGAATGATTCCCTAGACTGTGCACTACAGCATTCTTAGCACAGCTGTCGACGACCATTTGTTGGGTTACACCGGTGACGTCTTTAAGAGGCATGAGTGGTCCACGAAGGTCGCTGTACAGTGTGAAGGCTGATGACTGAGGATGGCAAAAGGACCCCACAGCAGACCTGGACCCACGGGCCGAGTGAGCCCTTTTTCTCTCTGCAGATGCACACGCTAAACATCACTCCAGTGTAAACTGCCGAAGCTGGGAGACCGCTCTGAATCTTTCCTCTTTTGCGATTGCTTGAAAATTTCAAAGTAAGTTCTACAATAATTATCATAGTTGAAATTCAAATGTTCATGCAAGGAAGGGAATAAACGGTTCTTTGACCATTTTATCCAAACAAAACCAGAAATGGCTTTCCACTCAAAAGAGGCTGGGAAGAAAAAGCTCCGGAAGTTACAGTTAAGACAAAGCAGAGTAGCTACATATAACCCCCTTTCTGAAGGTTTCTGAAGCCTGGATAGAATATTAACGGTGAACAGAGGGCTCCTTGTCGTTCCTTAAGGTCTTAAAATGGAACAATGAACGTAAAGCAACACTAGATGTTAGACTTTTATTTTCAGTTCTAAACTGCAAATGAAAGAGGGTGTGATGGGACTGCCTTTAAAAGTGAATATAGTAGGCTTTAGGTTATTTACCTTAATAATAGACCAAAAAAAGCATATTCAGCCACGGACAATTTATATATATTCTTCTCCATCCCTCGTATTGTGTTTTTTCTTTATAAATCTTTAGCACTAACGTTCCTACCTCCCCCCAAATGACACTGTTTTAACTTCCCCATGTGCCAGGTGCTGTGTTAAATGACTTCCGTGCACTCAATCTTTACCCCCATCCTAGGAGACGGGAAGTGTTTGCGATCGTTCCATGCTCTTTCATTCTGCACAATTACTGTACTACGGTAGCTTTGCAATGCAGGTACTCCCAAACCGGAGCGAAAACAAGGGCCCGGCTCCTCAGAATCCACACGTGAACGAGGTCGCTGTATCTAGAGCAGCACTCCGCCGCAGAAGATAAATGTGCCCCAGGAGAATGGGCTGTGACTAGGCCGGAGTCAGGACGAGAAGACACTGTCTCAACAACCCCCCCCCAACCTGTTATCACTGCACACTTTTTAATTAATCTTCTGTTGTAATCTGCTTTGCTCCTGAAGAAAAGATCAGTCTATCAGTCAAGTTCAACATCTGGTCTGCCTACAAGTTTCATTCCCCATTATAAACGGACAAAGCAGCATCTGGTCCTATGTGGTTGGTTATTAGGGACTAACACTTGATCACAGCCGGCAAAATCAAGTTCTGAAGCCCTTGACCACGAACACTGGATCTGCGACCATGGCCATCATGACCTCATACTCTGAGGTCTTGCGTGAGGAGCCAGCATCTTTGACGTTGCTTTCTTCTTTGTTGTTGCTTTCTTCTTTGTCTTCCTGTCTTTCCAGTAGAGCGGACTGAACCTCAGCCAGGAGACCTCCATAACAGTTTCCATGAGTGCTGGGGTAAAAAACCTCCAGTCCCCTTCTAGAGCCTATGGACCGGTACAATTTCAAAACATCAATATTTGGGGGAAAAGGTTACCTTTATTTTTTTCTTTGCCAAGTAGGGGTCATTAAAAAAATGGTTTGTTCATAACAAAATATTTGGGGGGGGGAGAAGGAAAACCAATCTCATAATAGATTTTATCAAAAATTATGCAAATTTAGCTGTAAGGAAAACCCACTAGAGAATGTTTATTTTTCTCACCTCAACATAGATGGACCAAGGGGCAACCAGTCTAATTCAGTGACTTCATGAGGAAACTGGGACAAAGAAGAATCGACCACTTTGCCACCTAGGATCGCACAGCGGGGTCTCGAACCTTGGTTCACTGCAGTTTCCACCACGCAGACCTGCCGCTGGGGCTGGTCCACGGCCAAAGCTCCAGAGGCAACCCTGACATTAACCCCCTTAGCCTGATGCCACTGTTACCGCTGGGTTTCCTTTTCAGTCTACATGCAGTTATGCTGAAATATTATATTCTGGCCTTATTTCTGGCAGAGCAGCACGAAAAGACCAAAGTCTGGCGAACAAGTAAGGCTTTTATAAACCGCAGAGCCTCCGGAGGATCTGATGAGCCCGCAGCCACTCTCGTCAGTCAGATCTCCTCACTTTTCCTGGCACGGCAGCCCTGCGCCTACAGAGCAGTGAATTCAAACACTGGCCAGAAAGATAATTTTTAGTGCCCCATTCACAATGTATCATAGACAAGGAGTAGAAGTTTTAGGGTTTTGTTTTTTTTTTTTTTTGGTTTGGTTTGCTTTGTTTTTGGAATGAGGAGAATAAAGCTATTTAGGCAACACTCCTCAAAAGTGGTGAGACTTCAAATGAGTTTTTGGAAATGGAAGGGAAAATGAACCCACAAATTTGAAATCCACTCACTAGTCAATGAGTAGAAAAGAAGTAAACAAGACCTCTGCGGTCCACCCAGTTATTTTAACCCACAGTACTACCAAACAGACACTCTTTGATTCTCTAGACTAGTGCTGAGCGTAAACGTGCCCCCCTCCCCCTGAAATGTAGTCTGCTTCAGCAGGAGCTCGTAAAAACGGAACGAGCGGCACAGTGGTAACATTTAGAACAAGCGGGAGAAGACACTGTAACGGCCAATAAAACTGTATTTTCCTGTTCTCGTTAGAGAGCAAACAGTCAATGACCTTGTCCTTTGCAATGTCAACCCCTGTGGTTTTCGGCTGCTTCTTCTGCTTTCAGATCTCTGATTACACTGGAACATTTTTCCAGCTACATGGAAATGGTGTATGTTGACATTTCAAAGGTCATCTACAGAAGCTAAAGTTAGATGAAGCCATCCTTTTTGCAACATTATGTAATTCTCATTGTGACCAATTTCAAGACAGAATGGGTTGGCTCTCAAAGTTTAAAAAGTCCTTGCCACAATTTGAACAAAAAATCATTATTCATAAAACTCCTGACCGATTGATTAATAGCAACTTTCAATTGTCACTACAGAATAAACTAATGCCATTTCTCCACTTGTTGAAGCATAACTGCTGTATTTGTTCACCTATACGAACTTGTTTCGTCCGTGAACTTGGCTAGGGTAAATCAATTATCACTTACCATTAATAAGCAGAGAGCTATCGGATCCTGGATAGGAATAGTTTAGACGACCTGAAGGTAAAAGAAGGCCGTTACTAAATTTAGTTTTTTCATGGATGGTTTCAGCGTATTCAATAACAAAATAATAGCAAGGTATTTAAAAAGCTGTATCATGGGATAAAACTTCGTCGCGCTAATAAACACAATGACTCACAGGACATATGTATTAATCAGCATGTTCACAAACATTCTGAAAGTTGGAAAGGAGGAAAGTAACATATCCTTCCGATTTAACTAGTTGGTCACTCTAATTTCTCACTCCCTCTCCAAAGTAATATTCTTTGTAGCATTCTGTCCCAATATCAATTCATAATAACAATCTTCACATTTTTTGCCCCATAAATGTGAACAATTTTTATTGCTTTTTAGAAGTATGTTTAGAAGTCATATTTTTTTATGATTTAGAACAAGTGACAGACTTATGCCTCCCGGAACAGACGTGCTGAGGGGTTTGAAATGCACATTTTGGAGAACACGCAGAGCACGCAGATAAGAACACATCACTGTGTTTACACGTGACGGAAACTATCACCGCACACAGCCACGCCCCGTGCACAGCAAGCACTCGAAGAATGCAGGGTTAGTTTCCCTTGAATTTTTAAGTGGTTCAAAAGGCCAGTTCTGCACCTAAAATGGGCAGCTGCAATGCCCATCCGGAAGGAGCTGGCGAAGGCACGAAAGTTTCTGGAGGACACGCCGACTTCTAAATTGGTAACCACAAATAGGGGGAGGGAGACGGCGCTGGAAATGGTTTCTCTATTTCTAAGGAATTGTATTTCTGTTTGGGAAGAATCTTACATGTAAGTTGAGGTACCTAGACCACAGATCCTTACCGAATGCTATTTTATAATATATAGCACAGAATTAGTGCTATAAATTATAAAAATCACTGTGGCAACATTTTTTAAGTCTCCATATTCCACATGCCCATTTATACCCCTCCTCGTAAGAAAGGTGGAGAACCCTCAACGAAGTCTTGCTCACCGGAGGAACGGAGAGGAGAACTTGACTGTGAAGTAGCTACCATAGCCCAGCATTGTATAAATCAGGAGTAGTGGGAGAATTTAAAATCAGCTCAGAATTACAAACGTTCCACAGGAAACTGTAGGCTAAACTCCGACCCTGCAGATCCACAGTAGACTCTCCAAGGCTACAAAAAAGTGGGTAAGCAGAGGGCCTCCTGTGCCTTGAGGCTGGGCGGGGCAAGCCTTCCTAGGTGCCAGGAAGACTCTACCCAGTTCCACCTGAGCCCGACAGGAAGCAGGGCTAGTGTGCGGGCCCCTCAATCCCACATATATGGACAACTCCAGAAAGGAACTTTAGGCCTTAACTAGCCTTGGATCTCTCAAATTCCTGCTTCTTTGAGACAGCCTCCACAGAAATGAGCTCAGGCCGTGAAAAGAGAACATTGTTCTTTATTGCCTACAGCTTTAATTAATCCATATCCAAAACTGGAAGTCTAACATGAAACAAAACCTGAACTTAATAATTTTTCTACCATTTAAAATCAAGTACAAGAATTGTTTTTATTGTTATTACATTGTTAACTTTCAGCTTGTTCCTGTTAAGGGAGAGGAGGTAGGGACAGCGATAAGGAAGGAGGAAATACAAATTAACTTATTGCAATTTCTTCCTAAAACCGGCTTCGTTATTCAGTGCTCACAGAGACAGCCCAGTGTCCAGCTCCGCTGAAATCCCACCTGAACTGCTGTGACCACAGCCCCGGGTCGTCTGACCTGTCACCGTGTGCCTTGTAAAGGTGCAGTCTGGAGTTGCTGGAACAAGAACATGACCCCCAACTGTTCAAAACTTGGGAGGGGCGAGCACTGTTTCTGAGTCCCTTAGCTCCGAGCAGCGGCCAACTTCCCTGTCACGGAACACGACACACATTTCCTAACTGCGGACCCTCCGGTAACAAACTAACAGAGCGATCACACATGCCATTCTTACTTATCATAAGACATTTTTTAAGAAGATGATATGAGTCCATACAAAACCAAATTTATGTAATTACATGAACTGAAGTAAAGAAGAAATGGTTTGCTGTATTTCTAAGAGGATGTTCCTATATTCCGGTAATTTTAGTGCTAACTTTCCAGCTGAAGTCATGGATGGCTGCTCCATGTGAACTACAGCATCTCTTCTGAGATGCCAAGGAAGGATGGCTGCAATTCGAATCTGAAGACAAACAACCAAACAGGCTGGCCCAGTTTACGAAAGCAAGTTCATCAGAAGCTCCCCTTTTGGGTAACTTTTAAGGAGACGAGGAGGAATGCTTCAGCTACGGGCACCAAAGTGTACCCCGCACTCGGTTCTCAGAGTTCCTCTCCTGGCGCACCTCTAAGGAAAACCAACCCTCTGCCCCCAAGGGAGGTGACCTTTGCTGCTGTCTCTGCTCTTCAGGCTTCTGAATACAGCCATTCTGGTCTCCGGCTGACACAATAGGGTACCGAAGAATCGCTGGCAAGGCTCGTGGTTCAACTCTGAAAGGTGATACTTGTTTTTAATTTTTGACCTGGTCTTATGAGTCTTCTCAGGTTGGACTCAATTTTGACGACTGAGTAGCAAATACAACTGTGACATTTTGTTAAATATCAGTAATCCTTTCTACTTCAATTTTAAAATATAAACAGTGACATTAAAAAAAACACCTTTATAAAAAAACTTTTTTAAAGCTTCCCTAACTTGCGGGCCCTATCCTTCCGTAAATTCTTTCTATAATTAAAATACTAGAGCCATCCACTCGTGACATCTATCATGGATCATGCACGTCACTTGCTCTCTGGAAATCTTCTGAAAGCCCCCATTTGAAGTGCTGTGGGACTCTCGAGTCTCCTACAAGCCTTCCCCATGCTCCCTGCGCTCCGTCCACTCTGTGCCGATGGCCACCCCGCTCCGCGGAGGCCCGTCCACACTGACATTTCTGCCTTTCTGTTTCATGGCTGCATTAGCAACAATCCCCTCCTCCATCTGGAGGGGATTTCTCAAATCTTATTTTCTTTCAGTTTCACCTTTTTCAGGGCACCACTCCCCCAAGGGAAACCCCCCTGTCAGATCAACTCGCCCCATTTCATTTCTAGCCACGTTGCACCAGCAACCTCCTTAGGTGATGATTTCAGCAACTGCCTAACGTTCTTACCTCTCTTACACAATAACCCCATTTAGGGACTTGAGGGTTTTGGGGGGTTTTTTTAAACTAGTACCTTGAGTTTCCTGTTTGGGCACCAGGTAAGGACTCAGTGAGTTCATTCCACTGAACTTAGAACACCAGCATTTCACAAATGAATAAAGTGAAGAAAAACAAAAATAACTGACACATCTAAACCTAAATATAACCCAGTGTTTATGGGTTTTGTTTCACTGGGTTTTTGGTAACTCATCCTATCTATAAATATACCCCAGGTCTTGGCACACTGAGAATTTAATTCCTCGAGGGAAAAGCAAGGTACTAGGATTTCAGGCAAGTGAACCTATTTGGTGAAGGAAATTCAATCTTTGAATCCTCTCGGTATTGATTGTGTTACAAACATAAAGTAAGAGTGCCTCATCAGCAGTCCCGAACGGAAGGGACACAACAACGGAAACGCACCAGTCCCCGGGGGCCCGCTGTGGCATTTGGAGCCAGAAGCCTGGCACACATCATGCAGGAGGCCCAGACTGTGTTTGGCGACATGACTCAACCTAGCCAAATACAGGCAACTGATGGAGTGCAACTCGGGGGAACCACACTACTAAATTCTACTGCCTTGACCGGGCAATTCTAGGCTAGGCATTTGCGAGTTGGGAGAGAACCAAAATTTACCAGCCAGGCTGACGAAGAACTACGTGAGGAGGAGGTACTCAAAGAACAGTATGTACTGTCATACACTCTTTTAAGACACTAACTAAAGTAACCTACTCAATGAGATAAAAGGAGAAAAGACGAGAAAGAAATTAGTATGTTAGCAGTATATGTATGTACTACTTTCAAAGTTATATCAAATAAAAGTTGTTCTCTAAAAGGTAAACCAGATGCCATTGCTCCTGATGATTCAGCAGGAACGGCTCAGTAAAGGCTGCCTTTCGGGCAACACGAAGACCGAAAAGTATCAAGTGCTCTACAGCGCTACTGGATCTCATGCTGCGACCTTCTCTTTTTCAGAATCGTGCCAGCACTGTTGGTGACAGGGTGCAGGCCAAGGAATGACAATGGGGGACAACTCTACTGGGTTGTCAAAGTACAGACAGATAGCCATGCAGTCCTGGAAAATAACAGTGACGCTCTAAGTTAGTTTTTTAAGTGACTTACCCTGTAAGACCTTAGATACTCCAAAGAGGGGGGGAGGTCTTCAGGAGATGTTGCTGCAAATTTCCAATAGGGGAAGGACAAGTATGGCCGGTTTCTCAGGCAGATCCGAGACTTATGCACACGACACACTCACGTGCATACATGTACACACGTGTTTGTTGTCGTCCAGCTAGCGATGCTCCTACACCTTGCTCCTGCTCACTGCTTTTAGTTCACGCTAAGTATGTAGAAGCCACACTGCAATAAATAATTTTTTAAAGGAGGTGCTCCACCTGCCTTCCCAGATGGATTGTTTCCAACACTGTCAGAGACTTGCAGCAAGGTGGCGCTGTGGGGACCTAGACGATGCATAGCGAGGCTCAAGAAATGTGTAATAAATGCAGTTTTTGATTACCACTTCCTGCTTATTATACAAATGCCGAACACATATCAATATGAGCTAACAAAAATGGACTTAACATGTTCTACCACTGAATGATATAGATAACTATCCTTAATAATTTATTAAAAATAAATTATTCTATTGACCTAAAAATAACTCCCCAATCAAAATTGGGAATTTTATTCTCCCTCCAGACCCATGTGTGATACAACCAACTTCCAGGAAAGACGTCTGCATGCAACATCATAAAGAGGGGGCTGGCTGGGGCTGACATCAACTAGAGAGCTCCCCCATCCCCAAAGAGCTGTTTAAATTAATAAACACAGAGTTTAGACTAAACAAAACCCTTCGCTAGGACAGAACTGGCTTTCCGTTTACAAGCCAGGGCTTCGAGAAATACTGAGTTCCCTCACCGGTTCCTGCAGGCTCACCTCTCCACACTGCTGCTTCCCTTCCCATGTTAAACACTTTAGGCCTTCGGAACTCCTGGTCCATTAACGTCTGCTTCCGAATTCCTTCCTCTGTCTAGAAGGCCCTCCTCTCTCTCTGCCCCCAATATCTCACCACTCAAGCCCCCACCCTTCTACCCAGGCAGCGTCTCTCTTAGGCCTCACCCTGTATGGTCAGCCTTCCCTACCTCGAGCCCCCTGCTCTGGGCCAGATAAGCACCGTGCTCCACACAACACCCTTGACACTTACGACACTGTACTTAAATTATCTATTTCTAAGCTATCTCTTCCTCTAGGGCCAGATCTTTAAGGACAGATGTTACATCCCAGAGCTTGGAGCAGAGAAAGGCGCTCAATAGCAGCTGCTGAGTGAGCGAAGGAAGCAGGGCAGCCATGGCGCCCCGGTGCTGTGGCACAAGCACGCAGTGAGCAGGGTGGTGGGTCGGGCCAGCCCCGTCTTGTGACCTGGGTCACATTACTTAGCTTCTCTGAACCTCAGTATAACAGGGAAGTTCCCATTTATCTCGTAAGGCTGCTGAGAGAAATTCATGAGACAGTTTTTGCAGAATGCCCAGAAAAATCCCCCGAATAGAGTAGGTACTTAATTAATACTAATTCCTTTCTCCTCCCCACTGATACACCAGAGAAAAGTAATCATTTCCACTTGTCAGGGACAGAGACAGGAAGGATTCCTTTTAGCACCTAAGGCCCAAAGTGGAACCTTGGAGAAGGGAGTGGCCATCTGGGGATTTTTCAGCTTCAGAGAAATGAGAAATTTGCTAGTGTTTTGGTTACAAACAGGAATATAATTCTTCCCTGGAACAGAGGGGAGGAAAAAACCTACCTCCTTGCTTTTGTAACAGCCAAACTGGCAAAGCAGTAGAAGTATTTTAGGAAATGAAAACTTTGAAAATGCACCTTAGCATTTTTCCTTTTAATAAAACTCAAGAGGCTCTTCCTTTTGTACCAGAAGCTCAAAATACAAGTTGTAATAGTGGCGAAAGAAAAGAGCGTTTATCCGCTAGGTAAGTAGAGCCAATGGGATCGGTTTCTCAGGACAGTGGAAGGCCTCCTGGAAAGGAAGGACCCTGTTGACTCCAACTCTGGGCAGGTGCGAAGCCGCCAGATCTAAAAGCACCTCAGAATTTCAGGCAGGAGGGAATGTCTCCGGAGAGAGCCCAGCAAAGAGCTGACCTAATTAAGGAATTCAAAAGATTTCCTACTGCCAGTAAGCCTAACAACAAGCCCGCAAGCAGGAAGGCTATTTTTATCGCTGCCAGAGGACTTCTGACTCTAGACGCTACATTTAGAGGACAGAGCAATAAGATAACTTGCCTTAAGAGGATGTTATGATACCAGTGATTAATGGCAATTCCTTCGGCTTTA
Source organism: Desmodus rotundus (assembly GCF_022682495.2). Classification (NCBI taxonomy): domain Eukaryota; kingdom Metazoa; phylum Chordata; class Mammalia; order Chiroptera; family Phyllostomidae; genus Desmodus; species Desmodus rotundus. The sequence continues at coordinate 155,623,947 of NC_071392.1, read as the reverse complement.
AAAAACTAGGCACGGTTTTTGCCCAAACTAAACCAGCCAAGGCCAGTTTTGTTTGTTTAAGGATACCATAATGGGGGGGAAAAAGTGGAAAAACAAACCAAGAGATAGTAGAAAAGCTTTAAGTAATATAGAAAAAAAGCTAAGGTAGTAAATTGAAGTTCTCCTACCTTGCAAAAAGGTGGTTGATGAAAAGCAGCATGTGTTACAAGGGACATGTTTTAAAAGAACCAGTGAATGAACATCAAGGATCGTGCTCCAAGGTAAACACGGTTTTCAGACATGGCTCTCTGTACTGACATGAGCGGAAATAAAAGACGATCAAGACCAACTAGGAAATCCCTAGGGACCACAGGCTAAGTTGTTTGCGAGTGACTGAGAACTTTAGGGAGATAAGCCGCTCTGAAGCCTGGTGCTTGAAGTCCGGACCCTGAAAGGCAGTCTGCAAAGTCACTAGTCGGCTTTCTACAGACACACCTATCTACTAGTAACTCAGATCCCTTATTTCACGTAGATTCTGATGACCTTATGGAACCCTAGAGGAGAATGTGCTTGAATTTCATACCCGACCTAATTTCACCTTTAGTTATTTCTCAGAAGGCCCAGTTCCTATTTTCTGCTATTGATACTCAAGGCATGGGTCTTCCTCTTATTAGCTTTCAAAACTGAATAATTAACATGCTGTTCAAAGATATCTAATTATTTGGAGGATTCGCTGCATGAGGTAGGAGTCTTCGTTTTCTATTCCCTGGCCCGTCGTGGATGTTTGCTAGGCATTTGCTGGAGGAGTGGCCTCCCACGTTAGGCCTTACACAGACCCCAACGCAAAGGGAATGGCGGTGGGGTGGGGAGCGCAGCGCAGCTGAGTCACTTCAGGAGCACACACGCTTCAGTCTCCTGACAGACCTGGTGAATCAGAATCAGACTCAAGGAAAAGAACACGCCAGCCTGGAAAAGTCTCCTCAGTGACTAGTCCGACCTCTGCGCCCCCAATAAAGCACTGTCTACAAGAAACCAGCAGAGATCTGAATCTCCTGCAGAAGAGTGGGATAAAACCCCAGTCTTAAATTCTGCACCCAGTCGCCTGGGTAGAAATCAAGAGATTCAAAGCCTACTCTCTGTCTAGAGCGCGTGGAGACAAAGATGCTCACACTTTGTGATGTCGTCTCCCTCGTCAGCGCTACACAGTGGGGGCCTAAGCCCGTGGCCCAGGAGCCGGGCGGTGTGCTCCCTCCTGCCCCTCTGGGTCCCAACAAGTCGATGGACTTTACAGAGGCCGTTGCATCTCTCTGAACTTCAACTTCTTCAACTGTAAAACGGAGATCAAAAACCTCACGTAAAGGGTTATTGTACGGATTTCAGTTAGAGATAATCCTCAGAAGGAGCACAGCATAGAAATCAGAAGTGCGTGCCCTCTCCCTTGAAACCGCTTCCTACACAGAACACCCACATCTACCTCAGAGGAAGAGCGATGCAGACCAGCACGGGACGCGCCCTTCGATCCACTACCTGGAACGTGCAGTTTGCACAGATGTGTGTGGACTGCAATCCAGGCGGAAGCTAAGATGTAAGAAACGTCCACACGCCGCGTGGCTTAAAGAAGGCTGGCTCCCCCTTCCAACAAGGGCTACCAAGTCACCCAACTCCAGGTGGACCTACCCCCCCTGTCAGATGGCTCTCCCTGCCCCTTGGCATTGTGCCATATGTTGCCTAAAGAGCCCACACTCTCAGCCTGGCCTCGAAGGGCACAAAGACGGCTTCCGATGTCAGAGACAAAGTTCTGAAATGCTACTTGGTGGAGAGAATAATCTAGGACAGGGGGGGTGACCTCCTCAATCCTCTCTGTCCGCCTCCTCACCATTTCCTCTATTAGATTCCTTTTTGAGTTCTGCGCCTTTCCGTAATGGGGACGATTCTAACAGCAGGAGGTTATACCAGAACAAGAGAGGAGTTCTCTGGAGCAGTGTTTCATAGCTGCTGTAACCATGAAGGCCCATTTTGATCAAAACATTTCGGAGAGGCTCCCCACTGTGACAACCACCACTCCAGTGGATACTACGAGTGAAACACCACCACCACCTCGACCATAAAAGGCCACTGTGAATTCATCGGCACCTTTAAATGTATTTTCAATTCATCACATCAGCATCCATATGCTTTCGGAAGATGGTCACGCACACACAAAAGACACTAACTGGCATGCCTGGTCCTAAGGGGTTCACAGGCCCATCGAATAATTCTCACAGCCGAAGAGGCCTGTGGTCCACAAACCAAGAGCAGAAACATTTCATGAGGTCAAGTTTAACAACTGCCTCCTACACGTAATATACTTAGGCCTATCTGAAAAAGGAAAGACGCAGTCTAGATGCAAAGCCTTCACTCGGCCAACTAAATCTGATTCTTGGTTTGATCCCTTCTACAAGCTACTCAATGGTAAATACCGCCAAACCCAGAATCACGAAGGTCATACGCTATTGTCAGTCATTAACCCTTTAAAATCTTCGATTTTGTCACTGAGGAACAGCATGCCAGGGAGATTGTATGGAGTTGCTGATGATAACTTAGAGATTGTGAAGTTCAACCCCTTCATCTACAAGTGAGGAAACCGACACCTAGAAAGAGAAGTGACTGGCCCGGGGCCACGTGACCAAGAATGGCAGAGTCAGCTTTGGACACAGTCCAAAATGCTTCTCTTTTTATTTCTGACAATTCGGGAAGGTCTGTTTGTTAACAAGCTAACGACCTGTAATCATTTACGATAGAGACCAAGTGGCTGATGTCGATATCTCTATGTAATTAACCATGCCAGGCATTTATTATTTGAAATATTACAGCCAGTCGAAATTAGATTTTTTTAGGTTCTTTATACTTCATTTAATCAGGGCTGTTTTTCAGAATTAAGGCTTGTCCTTGACTGTTGGTTTCTCAAGAATTAAAAAAGGGTCCTCTCATTGGTGGATTCCTCCTCCCTCTCCCAATGTATGGCACCTGGCACCTGCCCAACTGGATTCCGGAGAGACTGTGGAACTGCTTTCCCTTCAGAGTTCCACTGATGTTCCTCGTTGACTGGTTACCAGGCAGGCCCCGGAAGACAACAAAACCTTGCTTTCAGAATGGAGTGCACTGGCGTGGCGCTGAATTCCGAATCAGCCAGTCAGACAACATCATAAAGCCCAGGGGCAGCCTGGCCAGCTCCCGATCAGATTCAAAAAAGGACTAACTCATTTAAAACCAATTAAAAATGGATTCCTTTCGCAAATATTTACTGCTAAACAACAACAAGGTCACTGAATTTTCTCTCCTGTCCCTCTTTTAACTTTGGCAGTGGGCTAGTGGCCACCCAAGGGGGAAAAGTGAGCAGGGAAATTCACAAATCAGGCATGTACAGCTCAGAAGTGAATCAACCGCTACAACATTCAGGTAGAAATTCCACGTACGTCAGGAAGAAATAATTTTGCGCACAACTGTGTAACTGTTCCGCCTTCCTGCTGCTAAATTGAAAGCAAAGAGAACCTTGGGTACTTTTATGGCAGCTCTGAACCAGGTGGCATGGCTCCCTGCCCTCACAGTCAACAACGAACCGTTCCAGGATCGCGGAACAGGATCAAGGACAGTCTCAGGACGGTCACAGCAACACCCTATTGTGTTACTCCGTAGTCAGAAGGACTTCCATTGTGTAGACAGGAGCAGGTGGGACTGTTTTAGGGCTGTCACCTCTCCACAGAATTTTGTAACGTGGAAGGAAAAAAACCAAAATAGTAAGTGACATTATCAGAAGGTACACAATCTGCTATTATCTTTAATTTGGACGCAGAGCATGAACAAAATGGATCTCTACAAGTGTCCTGGTCCTCCTTAACGTTTTTTACCCTGCGGAGGTCCCTAACATTTAACACTGACGAACTGTGGACGTGGGAAAACCTTACTACGTCAGTGTCTCTCAGATTTCATGTCTCAATGTTAAATAACATCGCTCCTGTCTGTCTGTATGGTAACATCTATTCCCATTAAGCCAGACATGGTACTGAGTGTGAAATGTGAAACATTACAGAAAAGCACATAATGTGCTACCTGGTCGCCGTCAGTTTTCTAATTCGTTATCTCTGAGTGTTAACTGCCACATATATAGTTCACTGCCCTGAATGTGCGTCAGACAAAATTAAGTCACAACAGCCATAAAATGTCTGCCTTAATGGTTTAAAAAAAAAGTTGATAAACTAGAAGTTTTAAAGAAATGTTTACAAACCTTCCAATGACACAAAACGTTTACTGTCACCCTCTCCCCACCCCTTTACCCTCGGCTCTCACCCCGGTACAGTCAGAGTCGCAACAGTGTTTGAAGAGGAGGACTCCATTATCGTGGACCCAAAATCAGACTGTGTTCAATGTTCAGGATTAAGATAAGGGGACTGCTTAGGTAATTATGGACCTATATCATGGATGACATAAGACAAATCCCCCCTATGTGACAACTGCTTATAAGGATTTTCAGAACAAATCAAAACAAGGGCCATGAGTCCCTCACAAGTGTGCCGAGGGCGGGCGATCACTACATCCTACTTCCAGGACGTGGTCTGGAAATCACCTGGGCGGAAGAGGACCTGCCCGGGGCACGGGAGCATTCGGTGTGCACCACGCTGGCTTCAGTTCAGAGGTCAGGGTAAGGAAGGCTTCAGCCCAATGCTGTGAGCACATTGGTGTTCACAAACATCGTATTTTGTTCTCCCAGACGTTTCCTTCCGCCACCCTCCCCGTAAAAAACAAAACACACAAAACAAAACCAAACCAACACCAACCCCCAACCTGAAAAGTGTAGTCACGCAGTTCAAAGCCCACACGTTGGTAACTCTGCCTGTTATTATACACAGCGCTGCGAGGGCTCTACAGACCCTGACCGACGGCACCCAGAGGGGAGCCAGCGGTGCCCAATTCAGAACACACCCGCACCGGCAGCACGAAGACAAGCGTGCCCGCTCCTCTGCCCTCTTCTTCCTCACAATGGAAGTTACCTGACACAGCAGCCCAGGTCCCACCCTGAGGCACAACTATGCCAGGCAAAAGAGAAAGGCTGTTTAGGGTTTCTCCATTCCGGCAGTCAGGAAAGGGAGAGTGCAGAAGGAGAGGAAGCCATGTCTTTTCTGAACAGCCACACACCAAGTTCATTGTCGCTGAGTTTAAGGTACACTCTTTGCTACGTGCCTCACACCATTCCTCAGGAGGCTTCTAGAAGTAGGGCAACTTTCTACTCCCCAGGGGTCTCAGCAACCCCCCACCCGCTGCTGTACTGCTTTGAATCACTTGGTACCCTCCAAACACAGCAATAAAGAGCCAGCAAGTGCTGGGAGGCTCCAGCCTGGCTCCTGGCAGCTGCCTGGCTGACTCCGAATCTTTAAGACTTGTAATATGTGAAGATCATCCAATATGCCCGGAGACAGTTGACACCAAGTAATGGTAATTTACTAGGAAGGAGATATTCGATTATAAATTCAAGTGACATTAGCTGGTTTGCATTATCCATTTCTTGTTTATGGCACTTCGTGTCATACTCAATTAAACCTGAGTTTAAGGGCAAATGTCCATCTAGCCCTTTGAAAAGGTGACGGGGACTGGGGTAGCCAGCGTGCAGTAGTCTTTTCTCGAATCACCACAGTCACCCTGACTTAACTAGAAATCGGTTAGACACTGTAAGAAACGACACCCACCACCCCCATGTGAAACACATCCTTTCAATATTATAGCAACAAAAGTTAGTGAGAGTTCATTTCCTTTCAGAAAACTTTTTTACTCTGAAATTCAAATTTACAACGGAGTGATATGAGAGTCCTATTTGCAGCGACTCTCATGGAAGGACTTTAGGGCTGTCTCAGTCTACGTAACATCAGTGCGCACTACCTGTTCTAAAACCTCTGCATCACTACGCAACATCTGTTCTTTCGAGCGGAGCTACGTGACTGCAATTTGGAATATAGGACTATTAGGAGAATTATGTATCGAAGGAAAATTTCAGGTTTCCTGGTTATTATTTATAGTATCCTTCTTAAGTAGCACTAACTTCCTTTCCTGCTTCAGTAAGATACAGAATGGAAATAATTATCCCAACAGTCACTCTCTTTCGGGGACATAAAAACAAAACCTTATATAAAATTAATGAAACAGACTTTGTGTACAAAACTTTCAACTGAGTTTGACTTTCTTCTAGAGAGATTATTATAAATTCTTTTGCTTAGCAACAAAGAAAAGAGGCACAGATGGAATTATCACTTACCCACTCATTTATGCATTTGTTTCAAGCCCAGAGCAATGAAAAATGGGGGGGGGGGGAAGGGCCCCTAAATTTAATGTGCAAATAAAGAAAGGGAAAGATATCAAAAGTATTTTTAAATGCAAGGTCATAATACCTTCAGCAGTCAGGAATTAAATACATAGCATTTTTGAAGGAGATCCAGCTCTTAAATTCTTATTAAATGAACGCATGGAGCAAGTGAGGCAGAGACACCCAACTGGTTAACATACTCCCACTGCTCTCGCTGCACAGGCCATTGGCTTCCGGGGCGCCCTGGGGACGCGTACAAAGATGGGCACTTTAAACAACCTGCATTCCTCCACGCAGTCCTTGCTGCTTCTGTTCAAATTAAGAATTTAAAATGTCTGACACTCAGAAGGGTTGGGGTGGGTGTGCTGAGTTCCTCCTTCCAAAAACTGAAAGCAAGACATATTCTATAACAATATGAAGAGCATAACACACTCATTTTACCGCACTCTGGGGGGAAATGAGATGATGTTCTGACTCATACTTTAGTTAATATCTGAACAACTATAATGTTTGGACGATGTATAAATTGCCTTTGTTCTCACAATAATTTTGCTGTCTCATTTGGCTTTCTAGTGAAATGAAGCAAATTGGATATGAAATTGTTTTCGTGTAAAGGACATAAAATACCCAACCACTATCACGAAAGAGTGATTTGTTCGACTCCGTCTGACATCTGATCATTTTTAAGTGCTGTTTTTTGCCTTTTTATTCCAGTGCTGTCACCTGTGCTTCCAGGCCACAAACTACTACTGTTTGGTTTACATCTGTATTCCTTTACTCCCCTCACACCCAGGGAAGATAACAAAAGGCTCCTTGGTTTGCAGAGGTCTCTCCCACCGTGCACTGAATATAACACGGCTCCACGAATCTTTATTTCGCGGTGTCCGGCCTGTTTTCCCGAAGGCTGAAAACAGATGTGCTCACATGTGGTTTTCATCTAGCTCGTGCTGCTCCATTTCTAAACAATAAGTACCAACTTCACAGGCCAGGGAAAAACCCCACAATGGCAGCGACATGCAATACTCCCCAAATGTTCGTTCATCTGAATACCAACAACAGGGAACGAGTTTTCTGTCCAGGTGAAGAAGGTGCTCGATGAGCCTGATAATACCGTGGCAGGGCACAAGCTGCGACCTGGGGGACCAAAATCCAAAGGTGGTCTGTAGCGCGGGTTCTGAGCTTACGGGGCTGGTGGGCAGGAAAAGAAAGTGAAATCGTCTCCGGAGAAGAGCTTCTGTGGACTGCCACTAGCTCTGGTTATGGAGGAGGCCACCCGCAACCCGAAGACGACAAAAACGTCATACGTGCCAGCTGACCGGAGCAAGGGCGTGGGGCTAAGGTGGAGGGAGGACCCTTTTCCTCCGGAAGCGCTACACCTCTGTACGTGGAGAACATGACAGGAGCCTTAAAATTCTTAGAAAAGCTATTTTTAAATAAACTACAAAAAAACTAATATAAATTATGAAATGAAGGTTAGGTACTCCTTTGGTACATCTGTTAAAATGTTAAAAAGGAAAAAAGATAAAAAGATTTTCGACGAGCCAGCTGCAGTCGTTGACACATTTATGAAGAAACTCAAAAACTCTATTTGAAGGTTCCGAGGCTTATTAAGCACTTTGCCATCTGTTGGCGGCAAAAATAAAAATTTTAAGCCGACTACATTAGGGGAGATTTTTTTTTCCCAAAAGGAAAAAGCAAATTCAGTTTTCTGTCTGTTCGCTTTTGATTTAAATAAGTGAGATAGCCAGGCCAGTTCGTTCAACGGGACGTTCTCGCACCGACCTCGGGCTTTGTTACTTGAACGCGTGCATACACCTGCGTTTCTGGGGGAGCCGCAAATGAAGGAAAAAAGTAAATGGGGCCAATCGCAACATACTTTATTAAATTATTTTTCAGATAAACCCAAATATAAATTTTGCCTCTATATGATGGAGTCTCTTTAGAACAATTCTCAAATGAATTCTCTAAGTGAATGTTTATACTTTTTTTTCTGAGAGGCACATCATTCTCCACTAGTCTCATAGAATTAATGCCCATTTTCTGTTTTCTCTGTTTCTAAGGAAGCTGGGCATGTGAAAAGGGTATTTATTTTCAAAATGGATGGTCAGGTTTTATATACTTATTTTAAAGGACAATGTGTTATTTTTTAAAAGATGTTCAACTTTTATCATTTCCTTTGAACAAACTCTCACAAAACAGGAGAACCACTCGTAGAAGCAGGCATCCGGTTTCCCAACGCGTATCTAAATCAGTACAGAGAGTCTGACCAGAAATAAAGTTTGCCCCCAGGCAAAGCTACCTTGTGGTAATGATACACTACAGTGATATGAAGGGCATCATCTTGGTTAAAAATATACATACGTCAAGCATAACTATAAGCTAGCATCGGGGACCATGAACTCATCTGTGAATTCTTCATTGCTCTTTGAAGGGAAACACACACGAAGTTTATTTACTTTGCATATATATACTTGATACACTTAAGTCACCTCGGCACTTCAACTCCAACTGAAACTGGCTTTCTCGTGTGATAAGCATGAGATCACGTAACAGATGTTTAGTCGTAACTGATTCTGTTCACTGAGCGTCTTCTATAAGCTGGACAGCACGCTGGGTTTTATAGGTACATCACATCCTTGAATCCTCACCCACTGTGCTGGCGGAACGGCCCCCCAAATCCAGATCCACCTGGCTCCATTCTGCTGCGCTTCGCGTAGATCTCAATCTGCAGAACCTTTGTGTTCCCCACAAGCCCAATTGGATTTAATTTTTTCTTTCATCAGACTTAACTCTTGATTATCCCTACAGACTCGGCTAAAAGAAACTTCATTTAGGTAAAAATTAAGTAAGTTTTAAGTAAGTTTAGGTAAAAAATTAGGTAAGTTTTGGTTACAGATTATTTTAAAAAAAGGGAATACTAAATAAAGGCAGAATTTTACACAAAAATTCAACAATGAGAGAGAAGAAATAAACCTGAGAGAGATGCCCTGGCTATATCTGATAAACTAAGAAAATGCTGCTGTTAATCCTATAAGAACAACTTACGCAAACTCTTTTACTCAACCTAAACACTAGTTAGACGCTTCTTAGAGAATCACATAATAAATTGTTTACATCTGCTGCTTGCAAACTGCTTTCTCTAACAAAAGAATAGGCACTTACCATGAAAATGAGTTCTAATTTACTATCCCTAGTACCTAGTACCTAAGAAGCTCTCCAGAATAAAGAAAAGAAAGAAAGAGTGAGCTGCTGAAGGAATCAAATACATTAAGAATAAAAAAATATCCTTCAGCTACCTTTTCTGTACTTAACCTCTAGCTTTGAAAAAATTATAGATTTATAGCAAGTTGCAAAAAGCGGAACGGAGGGATCCCAGGAGCCCCTGGTGCAGGTGCCCTGAGGGTCACACGGGACACAAGTACAGTGCGGAACCAGGACGGACGCTGCTGCGGTCCACAGACCTCGTTCAGATTGCTCCTTTGGCTGCTTTTTAACGGTGTGCAGTTTCTCTGGTCTAGAAAGGGCCGAGACTCTCCTCATTTTTCCAATGAAAACATGAGAAGAAAGGTCAAAGAGGCTGAAGGACTATCCAAAGTCGGAATGCTAAGAAGTGGCAGAAATAAAATCAATTCTGAGGGAGAGATCATCTTTCCTCAGAAGCGGTGTGCATTGGATTTGTCGCCTATCAGAATTCCACAAGGACATCAGTAAAGACCTTCAAAATTATCTTATTTCAAAGTTACCTCATCAGATGGATGCATATTATTTTCATCTCTGCAGACTCCGAAAAGCTTTCCTCATTGAAAAATTGACCATTATTCACTTGTTGAAAGATATTTAGTTTTACTCATCAGTAATATGATAAACCAAACTGAAAAAAACCCCAGAACTGGCCCAGGCTGATCACCACTTGAAGCCACAGGCTACCTTGTCACGTCTAACCCCAGTGCAAGATGCGTCTGGCACAGAGCAGGCTCATAAGCAATGAATGAATGAATGAATGAACGAATGGACAGACAAGTGAACAAACAAGTAACTTAAGGGGGATGATCATACATACCAAACCACCTAATTTTTTTTTAAGTGTCTTCGAGTAAAATAGATATGTGTACAGAAACATACAGGGTCCGGCAGGAGGCTTGCTCGAGTGTGGTTGGTGGGCACGCGCATGTCTCGCACGAGACGGACAACACTATCATCTCACCTAGAATGTCGTATGGTGTGCTTGGGTGTGACATTGCTATGTTACAGGATTCCATGCTTATGATTTCACACTAGCAAAATTTATAGCAGAAAAGGGGCGTTATTTGTGCTGGACCCTATATTTTATTTTGTAGGATAGTTTTCACAAAATCAGATCTGGAAGGGCCCTTAGAAAACATCTATTCTGGCCATTCTCAACCCTGGCTACGCATGAGCATCAACTAGGACATTAAGAAACGATATGTCGCCTCGGCCGGTGTGGCTGAGTTGGTTGGGAGTCACCCCACAAAGCAAAGGGTCACTGGTTCAGTTCCTGGTCAGGGCACATGCGAGAAGCAACTGATAGGTGTTTCTCTCTCACACTGATTCTTCTCCTCCTCTTTCCTCCCACCTTCCCTTCTTTCTAAACAAATAAATAGTATCTTTAAAACAACTTTTTAGAAAAAGACATAATCTGTCAAGCCCCACCCACACATGGGATGGGACCCAGGCATCTGTACGTTATTTTTAAAGCTCCCCATTATAAGTTCCTTATTGTAAGGCTGACTTGAAACCTCTTGTTATAAAGATGAAACTGAGGCCAACTCAAACTCAAATGTCTTCTTCAAGACAGCACAGAATGGAGGCCGGGATCCAAGCAGGAACGGCACTATTTTTTCTTAATGTAATACACAGGAAATATTTCAAGAACAACAAAACATCATTTTAACTTTGAACTGTTGGCTATTTAAAAAAACATTAAACTAGGCTAAAAACCTATCGACATTCGAAATCTCCCTCAGGTACAGTCACTGCTACGAGTGGACAGACGTACCCGTTTCCGGCACTGCGCTGCTGTTGCCTGAGACATAAAACACTGAGGCCGCGGTTCTAGTCTTTCCGGGTGCCTGCCCACCCGCAGCAACTGGTATTCGGGAAGCTCTCTCAGTGAACACCCTGACGGGCCTACGGGGGCTGGCCACCGAGTATTTAACAAGAAGTCAAACATGCATAAAACCGACTGGATACAAAATAAGAATCCCGAATATTTGCCATATTATTGATCAGGTTATACAGATAGTACAAATTTTACACTACGGAAATCAAAGAGTTACATTTAAAAAATTACCTTTAATCGAATCGTTTTCAGCTCTCATGATGTCGATGAGGGAACTCTCCAGGGAGTGCATGTCGAAGGCCCTGGGGCGCTCCTGCAACACAAGCAGGCACAGACCACTTTTAAAACAGCATTTAACCACAGCAAAGGGCAGTAAGCCGCCCTGGACGGGACACAGATCAGGAAGTGGCAATTTCACTCCCTCTCTGTGTACCGTGCATTATTACTACACTTTATTTGGAACACTTAAAAAAAAGCAAAACCACAAAAGTTAAGTACCCCTGGCTTAACAAAGAGTGATTTGATGTCCAATAATAATTTCAATAAAAGCATTACTTTTGCTAACAAAGCAGAAGCAATTAAAACCAGGTGAGAACATTCAATATAAAAATAAAATTTGTCATCTTTCTCTGCCACTTAAGATCGCAATACCGTGGCCCAGCTTTCCCAACTGGATCCAGCAGGTACTGATGAACGTGGCATCCATGCGTGCGATTCACCATAGCTCTATTTTCTTACACGCTGAGGTATGAAAATAGCCATCAAATATCTGCAAGACCACACAGAGGCAAAGTATCCCTGATTCTGCCGCCATTAAGTTTAAAGGGCAGGAAGGGTGTGGAGGACACTGCTTGCTGGTCTAAACCCTGGCTTAACAAAGTGCATTTCAGAAGTGGGTGAGGAATCTTAAAATACACAACGACCCAACTGCTCTGGCATTCTTCTGCATGAAGAGTCCTACAGATAACTAAAATTAAAGCTTAGCTTGATAAGTGAAAAGTAGTTGATGAAAACATTTTCAAATTATATTCTGGAAGGAGGCAGCAATGAACACATCTGACCCGCCCTACCCATAGCACGTACACACAAAGACCACAGCCATGGTATTAAAGGAAAAGGAATTTGGCCCTGGCCACATGATTCAGTTGGTTAGAGCATTGTCCCCAGTATGCCAAGTTTGTGGGTTCAATCCCCGGTCAGGGAACATACAAGAATCAAACACTAAATGCATAAATAAGTAGAACAACAAATTGATGTTTCTCCCCCTCCCCGCCTGCCCCCCCTCAGTCCCTCTCTCCCTCTCTCTCTCTCTCTCAATTCAATCTTTTCTTAAAAAAAGGAATTTGACAAGCAGGATTCCATAACCTCTTCGGTGATATTTTCTCTTTCCCTGACATTCTTTTTTAACTCAAAGGTCTCCAGATGCAATGTATCGAGAAGGGTTTTAGGCTCTGCACTAATTCAGAAGGAAATAGTCTCAGCAGATCGCTGATGCTAAGAACACGGGATAAAGCCCAAAGGCACAAGCACCACACCCTTGCACTCCTCCCCACAATCCAGCATCACGACCAATGATAATAATGATAAACTATACATTTGTTTAACATTTTATTTCTTATGATGCTTTGGTAATTCAAAGAGTTCAAAAGCCACATTTTGTCAAACATTCTGTTCTCAGAGAGGTTCTAAAGTTTATCATTCTCGATTTACACACTCTTGCTGATCTTTTCTGCTCATTTTTAACCTCTAATTTAAAAAAACTAAAATGTGTCTGTGCCATTAGAAAATGGGTGGAGGACTAGACACTAATAATCAAACCCAAGAAATGAGAGCAGCACAAAGCTCGTTTTCCTACCTAATGATGAAAATGCCACATCGAGAGTGCTCTGATTTCCATAGATCATTCCTCGATTTTGTGTTTTCTGATTGCGAGTTGAGCCAAGTATCATAACCACTGATCTAGTTGCTAGGATACTTCCCGGAAAGTACACAACTGAAAAACAGAAGGCTTGCTGAGTGACAGCTCTTCTTGACTGAACTTGATGACCGAGACATGACCATCAATATAAATCAATGGCATGACTTCAGACACCGGGAAGCCCCAGCTCCACTACTGGCATGTCACATGACCTTGGCACTTTTATCCTCTAGACCTCCCTGCTGATCTGAGAAAGGAGAGAGTTTGAGTGGATCTCTAATGTCCCTTTCCCAGCTCGAGAATACAACGGTAATCTAGCTTTCCGATATCTTCAGTTTGTGTTCTTCCAAGATTCACAGTTTAAATGATGATGATGATTATAGCAGGAACCAAATTAGTTACTAGTTAGTTAATTTGTAACTAATTAGTTACAAATTAGGAACCAAAGATGTGAATGAGAATTACCAATAAAAGTTTATCACTTCTGTCCACAAAAAGGCGAGGGTCAATCAATGACAGATTAATGCAAAATAACAAGCTTAAAAAATCCACTTAAAACAATTCATTGAGTGGGATGTCTTGATTTCAAAAAATAAAAAGGTCAAAGGTTCTATTATGAAACAAAAAACACTGGCAACTACACTTGCTTCAACCCACCACTGCCAGTTACTCTGGGTGGTCTACAGCGAGAAAAGGTAGAAAAGCAGAACTGCCATTTATTGAGCATCTACTAAGTACCTACCTTATTCTAGGTACTTATTAACACTGTCTTAATTAATCCTCAAACCTCCTTACAAGTATCATTCCTGTTTTAATGATAAAAACTAAGACTAAGGAAAGACACAGTTTACTACACAGACAGGTCACTGCGTAGTGCGGCAGGCTAGTCAGGATTCAAGTGCACGGCTCACTCCAGAGCAGGCGATGCTTCTGTGGGTAAGGCCACGGCCACGGCAGTTACAGGCCCACTCTAATTACAGCATACACTTGAGTAAATGAGACACTCCGCCATAAGGATCCAGGGCGCAGGAATGCTGGCTAGTGCCCAACACCCAGTAGGCACTCAAATATGACTTACTAAGCAAAAGAAAGAACAAAATGTATGTATGAGTAATAAAGGGTGATATGTCAGAGATGCTAAAAATATAAGAAGAGAAAGAAGCCGTATCTTCCGTCTCCTATTGAGATGACAGACGCGGCACACACATCAGTGACCCACCACGAAGTTCGTGCGGGTTAGCCGCTGCGCCCCCAGGCATAGAGGTGGTAGTAGTAGTGCAGTATTTGTAATAACAACAACAACAACATCGGCAGCTAACGTTTATCTAGCTCTATTGCTTCACATGTCTCTTATCTATTACTCTCAAAAGTCCTATACGATTAGGTATGTTCAGTTATCCCATTTCACAGATGAAGAAGCTGAAGCTTAGAGTCGTGAATAACTTTGTCAATATCAGGTAAGTGGAGGAGGCAGAATCTGAAGGAGGAACCAGGCCTTATGATGCGAGAACATGTAGCTGAATGATCATGAATGAAAATAAAAGAGCACCAATTATTCTCAAGGCTCAGCAGAGCACACGTGGTTACAATGCTTAGAGCCCATTTCATTTTGTTATATCTTAATTGTTATATTTTCATTATAACAATTTCGATTATAATCTTAATATGATATATTGAGCTGTGTGGCAGTAACTGATTGGTTTCAGTTTCTATCATTTCTACTTCACAGGACAATTCTTAAAGGAAAAATCATACTATAAAAATCAAAATTGATGAAAATGACTTTCTGAAAAAAATTGGTGTTTCAAAGGGCAGGACCTGCCCTTTTATGACACACATCTGAGTAGTCTTGTCACGGAGAAGAGCTACGTCAGCACGTAGCTGATGACACGACAGGGTTTTCACAACATTCCAGACGGAGCCACAAGAAGCTCATGTACCACTTGGTCTGTCACTATCAGAAAGAGCAACCAGATTCAATCAGGCCACAAGTCAAAGTCATCACTCGTGGTTTGGGGTTTTGTTGTTGTTAATGTTCGGATGGATAATCGAAGCCAGTGTTTCTCACGCTTGAGAGAAAATCAGAATCATCTGGAGGTCTTGTCCAAACATGGATTGCTGGGTCTACCCCCAAAGTTTCTCTTTCAGTGGCTCTGGGTAGGGGCCAAGAATTCACATTTCCAACACGTTTTCAAGTGAAGCTGAGGACCGCCACACTTGGAGGACCACTGAGTTAAGCAATTCCATTCAACAGGCTAACCTCATTAGGTACTCGGGGTGTGATTTGTAGCTTACCTACCTCCTGGCTGCCCAGTCACGATACAGTCGAGCTTAAATATTCCACACAACCATTTTAAGGGTTCCTTAGGAAGAGGACTTTGCTCTCAAAACCCGAACAAAGCCTTCCGCTCCACGCTCTAAGGTCGTAACTTGGGGAAAAAATTACAATCAAGTTCAATTTCAACAAATCAACCACCATGACCATTCTATTACTGACTCTTGTCCTTTTACACTTGAGTTGATGTGTTTCAGCATACTAGACTGGGTGTAAAACAAAATATAATTAAATGAATGTAGCCACATCATTAAGAACCAAAGCCAAAACCCAGCTACTCCCTCCTGTTCCTGTAAAGACCGACATTACTGTGACCAACACTTCTCAGATTACTATGTATCTGTACCAGCCTACGGAAGCTTCTCTTTCTGGCTTAAATTTTGCCTGGTGAACAAGGGAAAGGAAAATACTTTGCTTTGAAGGTAAAGTCTATGCCAGTGTGCCAAAGAGGTGCTTAAACAAAGGGGAAGTTTGAGTTGCCAGTAGAGCTGTAATTAATCAAAGGTTACTAACTATAAGAGTTTTTGTCCAAGATTTTCCAAAATGTAAATATTCTTCTTGGATTGAATATTTAAGCCCACAGACATTAAAGGTTGGCCACATGGCCAACTTTCAAGAGTCCACTCCCAGGTGACCCTCACATTCTGGTACAGACACAAGTCCCTTTTCCTCCCATGTGCCCCTAGCATGCTGACATCCTACATGATATCAACAAGCTCTTTTTTGGCTATCTCCCCACTGGACCGCGAGCTCCACGCATCCCGGCAGTCACAGATTGTAGCATATGAGCAGCATACAGTAAATCCATCATCGTCGTCGCCACCAATGTAAAGCGGCTGACACGTTCCTTCTGAGCTAGTGTTGCGCATCTTACATGAGTTATATATCATTTACATAGATTAGCTCCTCACAAGCATCACGTGAGGCGGGTACTATCGTCATCCCCATTTTAGGCAAGTGAAGCTAGGAGAAGTTAACTAATTGCCCTCAAAGTCACACAGTAAGCGGTAGAGTCTGACTTCAGGGCAGAAGCTCAGAGAAGTGGTCCATTGAGATGAGCCTTGTCTAACTTAGAAATTTCAGTCTATTAACACCTGCAAGATATGAAATCCTCCACTACGTACAGGGTTTGAATTCCAAGAACAAGTGTCAGAGGTTAAAGTCGAAGAGGTAAGTATCTGCACGTTTAGTAACACCTCATACGTCCCATTATGACCATTGTATGATGAAGGCAAAGAGTCTTAACAGATCTGAGGCTACCAAGTGCTCCCGGAGAGAGTAATAAACTACAGCCAAAGGAATGAATGTCTTTGGTGTGTTACCCTCATTGGGTCAATAGCCCTTTTCACGCCCATGGGAACTAACAAATCAGAGCTCTTTAGAAAGTCTTCAAGAAAATTTCCTCTTATTCCACCTCCGCTAAAGAAACCACACTCATTTTGAGCATTAGAAGTCCTTAACATCGTAAATAAACATTTCTTGTCACCACTTCATTGTATTCAAAAAACAAACTGGCATTCTAGACTTGATTACCGCTTCCGGAATCAACAGTCCCCCCTTCTTCTGTTGACTATTTCTTCATTCTCACCTTGCCTGGCAGAGAGAAATAATTCAAATCTACTCCAGGACCTGTGTTCAAATCATCACTTACTAGACAGGTGATCTTCACAGGGTGGCATCTCTGAACCTTGATTTCATCAGCAAAATGAGGATAACGCCTTCCTTTTAAAGGGGTGGCAAGGAGAAATGAGGTAAGGTATGTGACAACCTGGGAACAGCACCCCACAGTTAATAACCTTTGCAGTAAATACTCCCTCTGCCCCTTATCTCTGGTGCAAAGGCAAAGAACTCGAAACTGACATCTTTAAATTCAGTGTGGTTTGCATCTGAATAATTCAGCTGTTTTGTGATATTTCCCGTAGCCCATTTTCATAGAGATCAGCAACGTGAGCCAAAAACCTATAAACCCGAAAATATAAGTATATGATTTAGCCTACCTAATAAGCTATTCAGAGAAGGAAGTAGGTAGGTAACTACTAAAATTCACCCCTAAGGAATGAAGGAATGAGCACCATTCTGGCCAGCCCTCCATCTCCGGCCCCTCCTGGCTGTCCAGGTGCCTCTGCTCCGCGTCTGCCAGGCCTGATCGGGTCCAGAGTCAGCAGACAGAATGGCCCCCACGTGCACACTCTTTATTCATAAGCTGAGGCTCATGTCCTACAGGACTTGTAACCCATGTCATCACTTCTCTTTTATGAGCCTTGGCAGCAATCGTCAAAGAGCGGCCCATGCCCACAGTCGGCCCTTCTGGGCCCTCACGGCTCCCACCCCCACATCCTCAGCTCTCCTGAGTCTCCTAAGCAGAAGGTACTTCCCAACACTCGGGCAACACAGCACAAGGTCACCAGACTGTACATTTCATAAGGAGAAAGAGCACCCTTGCCTTGGTCATGCACGCCCACCCAGGGACCACCCGCCTCGCCAAACATTTGTGGGTTGAAAGAGAGCAAGAGATGAAAAGGTTTGATGGAGTCCAAAGGCCTGCAAAAGACCCCGAACCTCTAAATTCCTCTTAAAAAAACAAAAACTGTCACCCATAAAGCTATCGGTCCTGTCCTATTCAATCTCCCTTTGGAGACTCTCCCACAAGTTCACAGAAGACAGAACCTCGGGGAAGCTGACATGAGAGAGGAAAACAGTCCGACCTCCTCCTAAATTTTTGGTCCCCAGCTGATGTTTTGGTGGTTTTGCTGGATCTTTTTTTTTTTTTTTTTTTTTGGTGATACCCACATGACTACCAGCATCCCTCTCCGCCCGGAAGGTGGCTTCCTGAGAGATCTGCACCACGCTGAGTGGTGAAACAGGCTGAGCAGATTCCACAGAAATGGGGGCCTTGCTTCAGTTTCTTTATTTTGAAAACAGCTAAAGAGAACACTTTTTGTTTTTAAGGGAAAAAACTCCTTATATTTTATTTCATTTTTTGAAAACTATTTTATTTATTTATTTTTAGAGAGAGGAGAAGGGAGGGAGAGAGGGAGAGAAACATTGATGTGTGGTTGCCTCTCGCACACCCCCAACTGGGGACTCGGCCCGCAACCCAGGCACGTGCCCTGACTGGGAATCCAAGTGGTGACTCTTTGGTTCGCAGGCCAGCACTCGGTCCACTGAGCCACACCAGCCAGGGCAAAAACTCCTTGTATTTCAGAAACACAGACTAAACCCTTTACAAATGAAATTGATACAATATCTGGGAATTTCTTCAAAATAACATGAAAGGGAGGGAGAGGATTAGGAAGATGGGCGGAAGAGGACCATCCAGGAGCTGATCATTGGTGACACCAGGTGACAGGTACACAGGGCTGTGCTCTACTCTGTCTACTATTGAATATGCTAAATTTTTTCCATAATCAATTGAAAAGACACACGGGAAAAAACTTTACCCAAAGAGGAAAAAAAAAGACATTTGGTCACTAAACATTTCAGCACGAAAGCATCACCTAGGCTGATTCCCCTTACTATTTAACTACAGCGCCTTTATTTTTAAAAATTATAGTTCAGTTCATAAAATTCTTCTTTAAAATTACCATACACCCAGTATACAATGGTTTTCACATTTGACGAAATTATGCTATTTGCAAGATTTTGAACTAATATTTCCATTTGATGATTTGCTTTCTTCTAACACCAGAATCTTTTGGAAGCTAAATATTAGACATATTCCATTTTATCCTCAAGAAGAAAAGACAAACGACAGGAGAAAGTGAAGGGTCAGGGAGGCTGGGCAGTCTGCCTGCGGTCCCGCAGCTAGTGAGTGGCAGAGCTATATCTGGAACCAGGATTTGACTTCTACACTGTAATTAGGAGACTCTTCTGAGTAGCAACGTTCTTATATTGGGCTTTGTTTGGGGGTTTTTTTTGGTTGTTGTTTTCTTAAGGTTCTTACAGACAGTTAAGACGACAGCAGCTATTTCACTAACTAGCATTTGATGCAATCCTCAAAATCAACTGGAAGAATATTCCAATATAAATAGGGCTTTAAAATATAGAATACTGTCCCAGCCGGGTGGCTCAGTTGATTGGAGCGCTGTCCCATACACCAAAAGGCTGTGGGTTCCATTCCCAGTCAGGGCACATATCCAGGTGTGGATTCGATACCTGGCTGGGGTGCAAATGGGAGGCAACCAACAGATGCTTCTCTCACATCAATGTTTCTCTCTCCCTTCCTCTCTGTCTAAAAATCAAAAAACATGTCTTTGGGTAAGGATTAAAATAAGTAAATAAATAAACAAATAAGTTACAATACTGAGGGATTATGATTGGGATATATCTGGTAAATACTCAGCAACCAGAAATTGCTCACACAATATGAAAAATACTCACACAGCTTAAGGTTTTAAACTTTAATTACTCAGTTTGTAAACATCAGTGGCTGATGGAGCTTTTCTCTGACAGATAATGGGACCTGCACTCTGCTACCCACAGGTTCCCCAGTGCCTTTTGTGGCACCATTTTGTCACCAAACTTAAATAGGCACATCTGTGTACAAGGAAGCTTGTGCAAGCATGTATGTGTAAATGTGACCATTAATAAAATATGTAGAAACGCCATTTACACATTGTTTTTGTTATACTTAAAGCTGAATCTGTTCGTTTACTTTAAGTTTAAACAGCTCATGGATAAAAATAAAAGGAACCTATTGGGGCTAGTTACTAATTTGCTTACAATGAGGGAAAAAAATGCATGTTTGGTATCACTCAAAGATTAGCACAGGTCAGAAATACACCGAATAAACCAAATCACAACAGTTTTTATGAGATGTCTAGCCCTATGCTTAGCCATGGCAAAGCAGGTGTGCAATATATATGTGATAACTAAATTGATTAAAATACGAAAAGTAAAACTCAGTTTCAGGATAAAAGCTAATATACCCAATTCAAATCTATGCTACCTTTTCCTAGCTTTAACAAACAAACAAAAAATCACTAACTTTCCATTAAAATACAGTTTTCTTTAATATATACAAATGTTTTAAATTTCTGAAAAAGTAAATATAGGCAAAATCTTTCAAAATACTGAAAGGCTACCAATGCTAATGAAAGTTTCGGTACCTATACAACTAGAAAACTTCACTTCAAGAAAATTAATAATTCTGCTAAAGGGTTTATCTGTCCTGAGAGGTAAAGGGCATGTAGTAAGATAAGCAATCCTAAGGCCTGTTCAAACTGTTCACAGATGTCCAAGCTACGTTTGTAATGAGTTTAATTTCATGGTTTTATTCAATATTAGAGATCCATATTTTAAATTAAAAAAAATTAAGCTATCTAATACGGCCATATACTCAAGGCACCTCGCAATAAGCCTTCACTGTCAGGTATGATTATCCTGATGAGGTACTGTCTTCCTGGATTTAAGCAATTTGCTCAAGGTCACAGAGCTAATTAGAGTTCAGAGCCAAACTGAAGTCTGGACCCAGAGCCTGTGCTTCGCTCTACCACATTCCTGGACTCGTAACATAGCCTTCCTGGGCAATTACTCAGGGTTCCCCTTCAGAAACTGATTAAAAACAGGGTCTACACTCTTATCTTTCTATCTACTAAGAATTTTCTGAAAACCTGAAAGTGGAACTCCTTCTGTTTTAATAATATAAAATGTGATGAGAGTCAACACTACATTTGAAGTTAAAAATATATATATTGCTATAAATTTATCATGGTAAAATATACCTTAATTTCTGCAGGAACAATTTTCTTTGAATAATTAAACATAAAGTAAAATGAGTTTTGTCTGGAAAAGTTAAAATAAAGGCTAAAGTTAGGGCTCCCTGGGCCCCCAGGAGAAACACTCAGCGCACACACTCTTATCTGCAACGGGACCAGAACCCAAGGTACAGTAATAGCGGAGTGCTGAAAAAACGTGGTGATGGATCGTCAAGCTTATTTTCGTTACAGTGAGACAGAGCAAAGTCTTAAGAAAAATAAACTTAGACTTTAAACTTCAAAGTAGACATATGTTAATATTAAAGATGATTTTCCCATTTCTTTCTCCTCAACACCAACAAGGATTATTCTCAGAAGCTTAAACTCATGAACTGAGTACATAGCATCTTTCTTGTTGCAAGTAGCAAAACACACATTCAGCAGGCGTGCAGTAAACACGCTTTTCCTGAAAGATGCTGAACAATGCGTGGATTGTGTTCCATGGCTTCTCTGGAGACAACAACAAAATATCATCAAAAAACTCTACCCCACCCAAAGTCTATTCCACCAGAAAAGCAACTAAACCTAGTTAAAAGGCCTTCTAGAAAAAGGCATACAACTGTATCTGGCAGGCTTTTCCCGAAGTTTTTCCGGTACCTCAATTCTGCTGTAGCCAGAACCAGCCAGCCCATACTTTGCAGTGGAAAAAAAAATTAGTTTCCCCTCTTCTAATATAAATAAATACAAAGTCAAAGACAATGCTTCCTATGCAAAAATCTCTCTTGCAACTATACTAAAAACAAAAAATGTAATGAGGTTACACTTTAGACAATTTAATAATTCACCATGACATTCAAAACTGAAGCAACGCAGTAAACTTCGTTTTAAAATATAAGATGGCACATCCAATTTTGAGGAGCAATAAACTGACAACACGAAGGGAGGTACTAAAGGGACGTGAATTATTTGCCCAGTTCAGACAACACATCCGTGGTGACAGTGTTCTAAAGGAAGAGCAAATAATCCCTGAGTCCTGAAATGTGTCCCTCTCCACCGAGTTTTAGTGTTGTCTTAGTGACAGATTTTGTCCCCCTCTTTTTCTGCCTCCTTCCTGGTTCGTAGCTAATGGAAGCGGGAACAGAGCTGAGCTGAAGGTAAGAGAGAATCAGAATAGATAGTACCAATTCCCCTTCACTTCGCGTAAGGACAGAAGATCTAGGCTCCCCTCCAAAGAAATGCCACATTCAAACCTAATAATTGGCTGGTGCCTCAACATACCATCTGGTTTGGACAACAGAATTCCAGGATGTGCTTGACAGGACGGGGCAGATTTTTCCCCCCTTCGTGCAAAGGTCAAATCATGTCTGCAGTCACCGGAATACAGACCTTGTTTCTTCATTTGGAAATTGGGACGATAAAACCAGGCCTCATAGGACCGAGAAATCCTACGTAAGAAGTGTGGCGACATATGTGAAAGCACCTAGCTCAGTGCCTGGCGTGTAACATGTACTGAAAACAGAGAAAAAATATTTACTTGAATACTAAGCTTAACATTTAAAAGTTGATAAATATATACTATTATTTTCTACTTTCAAAATGTATCTATCATCAGCTTTTGACCATCGTGTCTCCATTATTCTCTGTAAAATTTTTCCTCTCGTCTTACATGCTTCTGGGAAGCGTTTCTTCTGCCCCAGCCCCGTCCTTCCCCCTGCATTACGTCCATGGGAAGAGGCACTGCAGTAAGATATTTGAGCCAAATCTTGTGTGTGAATAGTAATAATAACAACAATTTCTACCTTGTGTGACTGTTGAATGAATTAAATGAGTAAATAAATGTAAAACACTTAGAATATCATAGGCGTGTTAGCTTTATTAAATATCTGATAGCTTAGGCGTATCTGAAAACTGGATTTGAGGTATATTATCTGAATGAAATATTTAAGTTAAGCAAGTATAACTTAGAAACAAATTTTAATACAAAAAAAATCCCAAAATATAATGCCTTGTCATATCAGTTATTTAGAGGATTATTCACATATTTGGAATCTTTGCTCCTGCTCCAAAACATGGACACAAAGAGACGGTTAGGACTGGCCAGAAAGACTAATTGAAAATGTTATCATTCATTTTAACTCACTCTATGCATTCGAACCTGCATTAAACAAACATAAAAACCATCCTGATTCATTTCAAAGTAAAATAAACATTGCCTACTATTAGTTACATTTCAGGTAAATTATTTCCTTTTAATATAACACTATCATGCTAGCCTTTGATTGAATACCAATATTATAAAGTAGCTGTGTAAACTCTATTCTGTAATGTCTGTGATAAATTTAAATCTCTTACACCTAAGGAATTTTTTTCTAATAGCAACTGAAATTACTGATATCTATAAAATCTTTCCTAAAATTAATAGTGTTCGAGGTAATAGGTTTAAATAAGATAGCAGTGTTTTTTTTAAAAAAGAGCGGATTGTGGTAGCAGTGGTTCAAATTTCACATAGCTTGCTTTAGGATGGAAGGGAATTTAGGGATCTCCTAGGTCACCCCTACATTTTATAAAGAAACCGAACCCTCCCACTGCTCTGGAACTGATAGGGCTAGAGCGCAACCTACTTCTGACTCCCAGCCACATAAATGTTCCTTCAGGTTTTTCATATCAAATTTAACCAATCTGTATCAACGCCAAACTATTTTTTGTGCCAAATAATTAATTCAAAAGAATAACTGTTCACACACACACACACACACACCTGCACTCATTCCAGTAAGCACCACAGCAGCCAGTTTACTAACTTCTTACGGTATTTCCAAAGTCCGATTAGGGACTGCACGCTACAAAGATTTTTTCAAATCACTTATTTTTATTACGACTTTCAGCTCGCCCCAGGGCTGGGGCCCACACACTCATGCAAGTGGGGGCGCTGTCTCTCGCTCTCCCTCTCTCGCGCGCTCTCTTCCTCAATCTCTCTAAAAAGCTGTGAGCAGAAATCCGCAACATTTTTTATAATCCTGCTATACTGGAGCCAGGTATATTGACTCAACCTGGCCATTCTCAGCATTATAGACAACAATTCTTAGGGAAGAGTTAGTTTCTAACAATATATTTTAGTATCGATCTTAGTCTATTTTATTATTATTTCATAAACCAACTTAATTTCTCAAGAAACCAACTGATCAAAAAATTTCACTTGTTAAACAAATTCTATTAGTGCCATAAAAATATTGGTCATGTGCATACATGTACAGTTTATTCACTTTCTGAAATTTTTATTTTTCCCAAAGCAAACCTTTAACAAAGTCAGTAAACTGAGAAAGGAAAATAAACCATGAAGTTACTCCATCAGCGTATAGTAGCAAAATAAAAAAAATAGTAATAGTACATTCGATATTCAATTCCGAGCCAGTCTTAATCCAGCTAAAATGTATAAAATGCCATCTTGGATTTTTTAAATTAGCAATATATGAATAATTCATAAAATTTGCCTTTGCATTAAATTTCCCTTAAATTTGTGCTCAAAGAAATAGCAAAACCAACTTTTTAAAAATCAACTTCATGAGATTGCCAATATTTTAAACAGCCTTCGCCTGACCACTAAAACAGTAACTTCTCTCTTCAATTTGAGTAAAAGCCCTTTCTAAAAACCAAAGCCAACAGCTTTTTGATACTTATGCAAAAAATTATTTTTAAAAGAAATCTAAAACTAAATTTAACCAAATATTTTAAGCTGCATCTTAACCACTGCACCTGAATCCTTACAGGGGGGATATTTACTTGCTTGGAATAACACAGTTGTTTTCTTAGCAAACTTCCCCCACCACTAAGTAAACAATTAATTCAAACAGATAATTCTGCATTTAATCTGCTGTAGCCCTTGTGGGAAGATCTCTAAAGTAACGCTCCAGCTATAGTACCATGTATGTACTCATACATGTATACAGATATATTTTTAATCCTTGTTTTTTAGCTTAGAGTTGGTATTCTTACCATCTATGAGCTGCTGGGCAAGTTATTATATCTTTCTGATACTCAATTTTCTCATCTGTAAAATGGGATAACAACTGAACTTACCCTGTAGGCTTGTTAGGACTGAGTCAATGTTAGCTTACCACCTCACATAAATTTCCTAAACACACATAAATGATCATACTCTCCAAATATACAAATTCAGTGGGGCGTTTGATGTTCAGTTAACTATGAAATTCCCTGTATCCTCTCTCTCGACCAGAATGGCTGCTCATTGATTCAAAAACATCAAACAAATGTGACTCTTGCAGAACAAGGATACACTGGTGGCGAGAAGGACAAGTGATCTCGGCCTGGATCTATTATTAGGCTGGTTAATTATCTACACTCCCAGTGTTAACACTGGAAAAGAAACAAATGGGTGAAAAGGCGTCATTAAAAAAGTCACTCTGAGATCTACAGTTTCACCGTATTCAAAAATAAATGGACATGAAGAAGGAACTTAGATAATTTCTCTAGTCGTCCTTGCTGACACACGGCAGGTCAGAAATGGCACAGAGGGTTCAAAGGAAATTAATGAGTCCAGACTGTTCAGACTGCCCGGTTCAGAGAGGTCCCGGGTTTAAAACATAAGCAGCGAGAGAACTGCTCTTAGAGTTGGTTTTCAGTAACTCACCACCTTACAGCAGAGAAAAAGGAATTTTTTGGTTGCAGAGTTACTGTATATGGGTAGAAAACGCTCATCAGTTTCCACACATGAAAGGCATTTGTATCTCTGTCTTATTTACTCTCATGTAAATAAGTAGGGAAAAACCAACCCTGATTCTCTTGTCAGGCTAGAGAGGTATTACAGTTCATAATTACGACATCACTAACTACCTCGTATGAATTATGCAACGTCACACAATTATCTTTGGGAAGATTACAATGAGAAATTTACCAAAGAAACAGCTGAGTATTTTGTCCCAAATTACACCCCTCCCCTGCTGAAACACTGTCTGGTAACTAACTCATGTTCTGTAAAAAGAGCTCGGACATGAACATGGACAATTCAAACTCTCTTAGATACCACACCATGCCCCTTCCTTATTCATCTTAATCTCTTAGTGGAACACAATCTTACCGGAAAAGGAAAAATGTTGTCAGCCCTGTTCAAGCTGTCCTCCATCCAGGACTTAGGAGCAAAGGCAGAGCTGGGGCGAGCGTACTTCTGGAGCTGAATATGATTGCTTGCAAAATTTTTCTTCAAAGGCGAGATGGAATTCAGGGGCGTTATTCCTCCATTCAGCCCTCTGCGGTGGTCGCGGCCTTGGGAACCTCCCCAGCCACCATATCCACCACCTCCTGGGCTCCAGGAAGACGAGGGTGTAGGAGAGGGGCTCTGGTAGCTGCTCCACGGAGAGGGGGGTTTGTTAAGATTATTCGCCAAATGCGGCAGCTGGTTAAAAGCAGCATTTCTGTGTGTGAAAGGTGGCGGGTGGGGACTGGCAGGAGACCTCCTTTGCTGCTGATGCTGGCTGTGATGATGCTGGAAGTGAGGATGATGAGGGTGGTGCTGCGAGAGAGGCCCGATCTGAGGGGAGAAGCTGCCTCCGAAGCCAGGGCTGACGTGATGGGGGAAATTTTGAAACAACAGAGCACCGTTATTAGCTGAAGCAGCTGGGACCCCTCCCTGGTGAAAGAAACTGGCATCTTCGTTGATGATTGTAGAGGAGGAAGGCGCGATCGCAGCTGACCAGTTACTGAACCCGGTGAGAGACGATGCACTGGATGTCAGAGGTTGGGTGGAAGTACCTAGCCCCGCGGCTTCTTGATAATCAAACCCTGTCAACACTGGTGATTCGATTCTGATTTTCTCCTTCCCACTGCCGTTTTCTGAAGAACTGTCCCCTGGATTTTCTTCAGATTTTGCCTTCTCAGTTTCGGGCAGTATTCCAGCTTCCTGCCCTGGGCTGGGGGAGAGCTGCTGCTTGTCCAAAGGGTCTTGCTGTTCCTGTTGCTGACTTTTTGCTTTTTCTGACCCCAAGATCTCATCCTGAATGTTGTGGGTGGCAGGAGCAGGAAAGAGCCAAGCTGAGCCGGCGCTGCTGCCATTGGCAGCTGTGTTATTATTTATAAAAGCAGCAGGGCTGGGGGTGGCATTTTGGTGATGGTGTGGAGGCTGCAGGTGCGGATGGAATCGGACTGGAAAAGCAGATTTATTCCCAGTGTTGCTTTGCACTAGCACCCCAAACCCGTAATCCCCCATTTATTATTTTTAGAAGCAGAATCTTACAAAAAAAAATGACAACCTGATGTCTCACGCCTTTGTATCCTCTACCCCAAATGTGTTTGTTTGAAATGTCTTATTTATAGCTAGCTGAAAGATCGCAGCTTATCACCCTAAATAGTTCTGATTTGGAATTCTGGTCTCTGAAAGAAAAAAAAAAAAACTGAAAAAATCAAAATCTCTTAAAACATTGACATGAATCCAACTGGGCTTATTTCTAGGAGGGAATAAAAACGAAGAGGGTAAAAATCAAGTCTTTGGTTAGTAAAATAGGCGCTTTCTTTTTCCAAAGGAAAATGTACATGAATGACAAAAACACAGCTTCTCAAGCATCTATACACGTAGAAGAATAAGCATTGCGCGGAGTAAAAATATATATATATAATTTAACAGTCACATATGGTCTTCCTCAGCAGCTTAGGTTCACTCACATAAAAATCAGACTAGGGCTAAAGGGGAGAATACGTTCTTTTCTTGGCAGCTTGGTTAAAAAAATCAGGAATAATTTAAGAACATTATATATTATATATTTATATATATAGATTATATTAGATTATCTGGGGCGGGAGGTGAATTCCTGGTTGCGGGCGGGCGAGGAAATCAGCATTGACTAATGGACAGACGATCGCGGGGAGGTTTCTGCCGCTCCTGGTCCTGTTTCTGCTCTTTCACGGGGCGCAGTTTTGGCCTCTGGGGCTGTTCCTGAGGCTCTGGGTGCAGATCTTGCTGCGGTCGCTGTTCCTGGGCTCCCCCCCGGCTTCCTCTCCCCCATGAAATGGGTTGGAAACACCCGTTTCTCCCTCTGAGGGGGTTGCGATCAGGAAGGATTAGCAAGACTCGACGAGGACGAGCCGGCGGCCCGGGCGTGCGGGGACCAAGGGGGCGACCTGGAAGGTCCTGCGGTTTCGGCCTCTTCCCCTCTCTGCGTCTCCGGGGTTTTTTTCCCTCATGGGACCCAAGGGCGGTTTGTTCAGTTCCCTCAGTTCGATTCTCCGCAGGGGGGGGAAGAAAGAGGAAAAAAAGGAAAAACCCACTAGCGTAGTTATCCCGAAAGAGAAGGGCCTCCCCCTTTTGCTCTCTCTTTTTCCCCACGATTTTTTTTTAACTATAATTTAGAAGGCTTTTGTTTCTCCTCACGGTTGCTGGGCCGTCGTCGTCGTCGTCGCCGCCGCCGCCGTCGCTTTACCCCGGTCCCGCAGTCCCCACGGTTGTTGCGGACGCCGCCTGGCTCGTCTTCTCTCCCTTTTCCTCCTCTTTCTCCTCTACTGTCGCCGCCGCCGCCGCCGCCGCCGGCGCCACCGCCTCCCGGTGCCCGGGTCCCGCAGCCGCGGCTGAGTCCTTCTCCTAAGGACCGAGCCGAGTGAAATGACAACCAGCTGGAAAGACCGAGAGACACTTCCGGTTCGAAGAGGGAGGGGTGGGGTACCGCGGACCACCGCCCTCCTGCCTAGAGACCAATCAGCTGTTAGAATTTAGACGGGGCCACGCCCCCCCACTTAGGTCCCCTCCCAGGAAGGTCGAAAAGGTACCTCGAGAGACGCCCCTTCCGCTGTGCCTCTCCCAGTGCAGCCGGCTGCCTGGAACCAGCTCCCCAACGCAGAGAGCGCAGCAGGTCGCCATCTTTAGTGTGGGCAAAGGCCTCCTTCGCTGTTTGTCTTTCCTAACCGCCCTTTGCTAGGGGAGCACGTAGAGACGCGCAGAAGAGAACAGATTCCTTGAGAACCACGAAAAAGAGTCAAGGTGTCGGGGATCGGAGTGGCGACCCTCGAAAACACGGATGAACGCAAGGACTGCCCACAGTAAAGGTGGTTCCCCAGGCGTTATTTTGGCCCGAGCTCCGCCCCAGAAGGAGTCTTCCCCGCAGCTAGGTGGTGCCTAGAACTGCGTACTACGTCCCTCTCCTGGATGAAGATCTCACGCGTGACTCTCCCTTCACCTCCCATTGCCCCACCCCCACCCCAGCCTGGCTCAGCGCTGGTGTAGCCTCTCAGGCGCAAAGATACAGCTGCCCTAGGCGCCGGGGCTGATCCTTCATTCCCACCCCGTTCTAGTGCACCTTATGTGCTGTAATAGAGGGACTTTTTCAAAACGAAAATCTTGCAGTCCTTACCTGCTCAGATCTCTTCTATGGCTACCCATTGCCTCGCCTAAGTTTGGTATTCAAGGCTTCTGCACTTCTGTGGGCAGTAAATCATAACGTCTCACCTCTCTCCAAACACCCCACACCCTTCCTGTCTTCTGCACCTGGCAAACCCCTATTTAGTTTTAGGAATCAGACACCCTTCCTGTCTTCTGCACCTGGCAAACCCCTATTTAGTTTTAGGAATCAGTTCAAAAGCTACCTACTCTGTCTTCTGAATTCTCTCTAAGCATCCATGCCCCTGTGTACATCTCATGCTCTTTGTTTTTTTAATCACAATTATAATGGTTGCTTATGTCGGCCAGACCTGTGCTCAACTGTGGCTCTTTGCAGAGAGGATCTTGTCTTTCCTGAATGACAGTCCCCTTTCTGAGTCTGAATGATGGCATTCTTTCTGCCATTTGGTTTGGAGCTCATCTCTCTCAAGCTTTCTTATTCAAGCTTACTTGCTACTCAAGGGTACGTCTTGTTTGTACATTCCCACCGCTGTGACCGCCATCGGGGTGTGGGTTAGTGCCTGGCTTCAGCACCAGCCCTAAAGATGCTGAATAAGTGAGTGTTTTCCTTTAGCAGGAAATTAAACATGAAAAAAAGAGAGAGAAGAAGTCAGAGTAAAGCCAGAAGTGACTATGGCAAGAGTAGGGATAAAAGATCAATTGTGCCTTTGAGGAGACTCTTATGAACAAAGATGGCTTCTACTTCATTTCTGGAGCCTTCGCTCAACGGCTGCGACTTCTGCCGCCTGTTTTTCAATCCCCCAGCGCTTCCATGTAGAACACCTGTTAGAGCCTTAGCTATTTTATTCCCTTGCACGGTGTCACAATGCATCTTATCTCTGCAGCTGAACTGCACATGTTGATACCTGCAGCACAGGGACTGGGGCTTACTCTGCTGTTTATTGCCCACAACTGGACACACCTTAAGATTTAGCTGGTTCTGTTAGGTGTCATTTCCTACAGGTTGGTTCCTGACTGCTCCCCTCTCTAGCATCTTATAGATTTCCCTTTGTAAATTACTGCCGGTTGTCAGTGGGTTCATTTCTTGAGGGCAAAGTTTGTGTCTGATTTGTCTTTCTGTCTCTGGTAGCCAGCAGAAGGTCTGGCATAGAGCAGACTCAGGACATGCTTATTAAATGAATGAATGAATGTTCAGTGGCCAGTGGATGGCTGAGAGTCTTTGGAGCTACCACTTCTCAGTGGCTAAAATGGCAGCCATGGTTTGAAGCAAAGAGGACTGACTGACGATCTTTGGAATCTACGCACCTGAATTTGAATCCCAGCTCTGCCACTTCCTATTGTACAGCCCCAGGCATCCCCTCTACAAGCCCCTGGCTCCTCGGAGATAAAATGTGAATGATATTTCCTCCTGCACTAGGTTGGTAAATTACATGAAATACATGTGAAGTGCTGGGCTCATAGGAGGTTTTCAAAAATGTCAGTTCCTTATTAATATATTAAATGCAGAGAACTGCTCACAGACGTCTTTTGCTTAGAAGCAGCTGCATGCATGAGTGAATCCAGGAACCTGTGTGGGTTTGTAGGGGGAGGAGGCACTCCCGAGCCACAGTCGGGGTGCTGCTAGGGCAGCCTGATCCTGTAAAACTGTAACAATCGTAGGCAGTAGGGTTGGGCTGGGCTTAAGCTAGAGTGATCAGTGTAGATACCACGCTCTCGGTTAGGGACTAGGAGCGTGGGAGAAGGAAGGGAGAAGCAATTCTCTTGGCTCAGTTGCCTACTCAGAAAGCCAGGATACCCACCCAGCTCAGGGCTGCCCTCCTTCAAAACATTCTGGCCTCAGAAACTGTCCCAGGTAACCATGACAACAATTCAGCGGCTCCATTTAGGATCTCCAAAGGGATCTAGTGTTGCAGAGGACTGCTGGTTTGAACACTCTGCTGGCGGAAGAGGGCCCCTCCCATGAAGAAGGCTCACTGGGAAGCTTTTGGGTTGAGGAGAACGCAACCTCCGCCCGACCATTAAGGTGCTACTAGATTTTTAAAAAGGAAAAAACAAAACAAAACCTCCCTGCTTGTCCAGCAAGGGCTGACACACCTTTAGAGGACCTGCAGGTCGGTAAATGCGTGTACCCTGCTGGCTATTGCCCAGCCCCCTCTGGGGTTTGAGGTCAACCACACCCCAAACCCGGAGCCTCCCAGGAAGCACAGCCCTAATATCTCCTTCACCAGCCGCTCTTAAAGCTTGGCAGATGATATAAATCTCACCCCATAATCACACAGAGTGAACTCTGCCCTCCTCCAGCTCTGAGGTCCTTCAGTCTTATCCCACCCACACACACCCGAGCTCTCTAGGGGCCCATCTGATAACTTTGGCCATCGGGGCTGCCCCTGTAGGCCGCCCAGGCTGTGCGCCGTGCAGCTCCACACGGCGCCAAAGACTCGATGGTGTGCACACCAACCCCTGGCTCTGCACAGTGTGTCAGCCGTGCTTTGGCTCATTTCCGTGAGACACAGAGCACACTGTGGAATTCTGACGCCCATCCCAACAAAGCCACCAGATACTACCATAAATTATACATGAGCACATGCTCATCACAGGCAGAAATATTGGAAACAATGGATCCTTTTAGAGGTGGTGGCCCAGGAGCTCTCTGTGATGGAGCTGAAGGACACGATGTCCTTGGTGCTGTTTTGGGTAGTGAGCACAGTGAGGAGACAAGTCCGGGCAGGTGCACGGTCCAGTCCCCTAAGAGATTAATACCCAGCAGCACTTGCCTGGCAGCGTTAATAAGCTTCTAATGTAGTGGTGGAATATATATCTTAGTGAAACCAAAAAAATGTAATGATGCCCAGAGCAAGCTCCGTGGAGGTAGGGGAAGAGAGAAGAGTGGAGTTACTTTGGGAATAGTACCTGGGAGCTCACTACCAGAAGGGCAGAACACCACCAAGTCCCGAAAGCAGGTTTCATCACACCCCATCTCTGCTCCCCACCCCGGTTCGATATTGGAAAGTGTGCCTGTTTACTTAGAAAGCACCATTGTTTTTTTAGCAGTTAATTGCTAGATTACATTTTCTCTTTTTGTGTGTTGTTTCGTAACCCTCTGCATTTTAAACAGTGTTTCCTTCCCACTTTCCCATTTAATGTGTTACCATTAACACAGTGTCCATAGTGGACAAGCCATTTGGATGGGGAGTGGTGAAGCCAGTCCCTGCAATGCATTGTCACTGAATGAAGGGCTTGGAGAGGTCCCGGTCACAGACGCGCTTCATTTGGGATCACTGTATGCTGGCAAGGACTTAGGTGAGCTGGAACAGGGGGCTGGCCTTCCAGTGACGTGCTT
This sequence comes from Desmodus rotundus, assembly GCF_022682495.2. Classification (NCBI taxonomy): domain Eukaryota; kingdom Metazoa; phylum Chordata; class Mammalia; order Chiroptera; family Phyllostomidae; genus Desmodus; species Desmodus rotundus. Next base: position 155,590,930 of record NC_071392.1, on the reverse strand, counting down.
CATGTGGCATGACTTGGATTCTTTTGTGGCTACAGCCACCTAGGTGGACGGGCTGCTGGCCCAGATCACCCCTTGTGGCTTTGACTGGACATACTTCACTTCTCTGCGTCAGGGCCCTGGCTGTGCTGCCCAACAGCTGCCGTCTCACACACACTCTGTGGCTAGGCGGAAGGACTGTCGCTGCGATGCTGCAGACTGAATAGCCTTTTGGAGCTTGTAGGAAGATGCAGGGTCCGGGGCCGAGAGAGCTGGGAGTCCGAGACCAAAACCATGGCCCCGACATAGCCATCAACTCAGTCCCTGGTCCAGTTTGTCCAGTTTGATGATTTCCTTTTGACCAGAACTTTTACGACCAAAAGGGTTTCATTTCAGAACCCTTTAGCAATGAAGGTTCAAAGAAAGTCATCTATTAAAAAAACAAAACAAAACAAAACGAAACACTAAAGCTGGTCCTTTCTTTTTATGTCCACATTGCTTGCTCCCTATTCTTGGAGTACATATATTACTAATGAGCAGTTGTGAGGGTTGATTTGTAAGCATCCAACCTCAAACTTTGGTGTGCATTAGTTCCCATGGGAGTCCATCAATCGCATGTTCCCAGGCATAGCCCCCGAGAATTCTGATTAAGTTTTCTCATGGTATTTTCTAAAAAAGTGAGAAGGTACAAGAGATTTTCTCATCGTAATGTGAAAGCACAGAAAAACCGAAAGAAGAATGGCTGAAGCAAGAGTTCCTCTCTCACATGAAAGAGACTGGGGGGGTCAACACAGGGCCGGTGGGGTGGTTTCAGGAAGTCATCAGAAACCAGCTTCCTTCCAGCTCACTGTTTCTCCCACCTCAAAAAGTAACTTCTGCCTTTTGATCTAAGATAGCCGATAGAGCTCCAGCCATCACGTCTGTATTCCAGATGGAAGGCAGGAGGAAAAGACAAAGAAGGACCTTGTCTTTGAGAACACTTTTCTGAAGACACACACAGCACTTTCATTCTCTTCCCCTTGGCTGGACCTTGGCTGTATGGTCGCAGCTAATCGCAAAGAGATTTGGAAGTATGGTCTTTATTTAAAAAGTAATATTCTGTGGCCAAGGAAGACAATGGAGGTGGATATCAGAGGGTGGGGTCCTTAGACGCAGAGATGTTTCATGACTAACCTGAAGTCAAGCCAATGCCCTCAGCGTGCTGTTGAAGAAACTGAGGCCCAGGGAAGGAAGGGCCTTGTCTAAGTAACTCAGTTCTTTTCTCCAGGTATCTTGACTCAGAACTCTTTCCTCTGCCCAGTGGTCCTCAGATGTTAGTGCATCAGAATCCTCTGGAAGACTAGTTAAAACAAACCAAAATTTCTGATGGGAAATGTATGGGATCCAAGAACCTGAATCTCTAACAAGCTTCCCATTGATGCTGGTGCTGCCGGGTTGGTTGGTAACCACGCTGGGAGAGCCAGTGGTCCACAGGCCACCCCGCCTGGGTTTAACAAGGGACCTTCAATTCAGTGTGGCCAATGGAACCCATCACCTCCCTCCCAGCCTTAGTCCCCCTCCCATTTCCTCCAGCTCACCCAGGGGGGCCATGGTTCCCTCTCTGAGTTGCCCATGGGAACCCAATGTGGGAATCATCCTAAACTCCTCCCTCTCCTTCTCTCACCTCTAACTGGACCACAGGTTTTCTTCCTATTCTGTCCTCAGCAGCTCCTCTTTCTCTCCATGTCTGCTCTGCTTCAAGCCTGGTCATTCCTCACCTGGATATTTTGGTTTTATAAGGGCTACCGTCAGGCCTAACACTTAGCTTTGCTCACCGACTCTTCCTAAATGGGGAGTCTAATCACACGAATCCATTGCTTAAGCACTTTCAGGGGCTTTTGATGTAGTGCTGATACATTTTTCAAACTTCAGTGATTTTCACCCCAGCATCACAATTTTTTCTTTTTCTTTCTTTGTTTTTTTTTTTTTGTTTTTGCCATATTGGTGTAGCTCCTGCGCTATCGTTCATTTCATAGTTTTTAATTATAAGCTGGCTTACCTTTAAAGAAAAAAAAATGAAATACACATTCAAAGAGCTTGATTGACCAGCCAAAGTAAAAAACTAGCATCCCTGGCTATACCCAAAAAGAAACGGTCACATTTAAAACGGTGAGACCAAATTATGTATTGCATTTCTCCTACATGTTGTATGCGTCTTAGGTCTGAGGCCTTCTTTCCCTTTGTTAAAAAGGAACATTCGTAAGGTTAGAGAGGTGCTGAAGACACGCTACCATTCTGGAAAGGTCGTCTGGGTGTCATTAGAAGGACTGAAAGAGAATGGAAAAGGAACCGAATTTCTCATCGTGTGATTCAAGGTTGTGCATGTACCCTCTTGTCTGGGTGCCACCCACAGTCCTCTCTCAGCTCCCCTGCTGCCTGCACTCCGCCAGATCCTTAACCTCACATCCCACGCACTCGGCGACCTGACACGGGCACAGCAGGTTGGTACCACCTCTCCCCACTCACCCAGGGCGTTGTTCCGAGCCCTGATACTCCTGAGGTCCCACGATCTTTCAATCAGTCAATACCATTTGCTGCAAGGAACCGAATGCATGAGTAATAGCGACTTGAACAATAAGAGGTTATTTTTCTCAGACATCAAGAAGCCCAGAGGGTGCTGCTGCTGCTGCTGACAGCAGGCCCTGGGTTGGAATCTCTGCGTGTTCTCAGCCTTGTCTCCTGCAGCTTCAGCCATCAGGCAGGGCATTTGAGGCAAGAAGCTGAGGGCTTCCAGGAGCTGAGAGTTTCTGGTCATGAGCTTTCCTGTGACCTGGGAGGAAAGCGCTTCCCCAGGGGCCCTCCGACACACTTCCTGTTATATCGTTTTGGTCAGAACTGGGCCCAGTGCCTTGATCTAGACCAGACCCAGGCCTAGCTTCTCTGAGGCCAAGGGACCCCATCAGGAACCACGAAACAAAACCAGGATTCTGCTGGAAAGGGGAAGGGGAAATCTTTGGAGGAGGCTTCTGTGCTCACCACGCCATTGCCTTGGGCCTCCCCACGTGTATCTGATTGCCAAGGACCCTGACTGCCTTCGCCAGAGGGGCTCTTCCTCCTCCTCCTGGTGCACGCTCGCTGGCCTGCCCGAGCCCCAGGCAGAGGTGGTATTTTCTTGGGTGGCACAGATGCTGGGCCACATAATTGACTCTCCTCTGAGTCTTTGGATTCCATTAGAGTTACTCCTCCGGGTCGGGACTCTTTTCTTTGTCTTCCGTATCCCCTGGACCCGGCATTATGCCCAGCGCAGGGTAGGCCTTTCACGAGTGTTTGTTGAATTACAGTTGAATTAATCAATTTTTTTTCTTCCTCATACACAAGTCACAAGGAAGTCCAACAGTAGTAAATGTTCGGCTGAACTCAGCTAAGAAGCATACTTTGGAAAATCTTAGAGTTCTCCAGATTTTGTTGTTGGCATTGTAGGGGAAATCTCCCCAAATGCAATCTCCCAATAGAGGACATCCAGTCCCGAGCAGCATAACACTTGTACCACGCTGTCATTCTTCCGGCAAATCCGCCCCTGGACGTCCTGGCGAGTGCTTTTACAAACTTAGCACACCATTTCCGCCTTGAGTGAGACACATTAAACAGGGTGATGTCTCCATTCGGCCGAGCCGCCTTTGGTCCAGTCCCTGAAGTGCGTTTAGCTGCTCTTTACGGATACACCCTCCGCGCTAAACAGCTCCTTAATGAAGTGGGTTGCCTTGAAGCGACTGAATAATGCCCGTGCGCACACGCTCACACACACACACAGTTCAGCACCCCAAATACCTGCAGAGGCAATAATTATCTAATATTAATGGGCACCGTCGCCTACCACTGGATGCGCCAGTTTCTAATGCAGCTGAGTTAATTCTCAGTAATGGGTTTCTTGAAATGGCCCGGTCCCCACAGAGGTGCCTCGGGTCCAGCAGCCCATGTAAAATATAATAAACACATAAATAATTTAGCAGGGGAAATAGGTAGCATTACGGCCACACTTCTGTGCCGCTGTTATTTCAAAGCCTGCCAGCTCGGTAGTCAGAAACCACCGTGACCGGGGGCGCCGAAACTCACCATTTGCTGAGAGTGGAAAAGAGGCAGCGGAGCGCTCCAGGCTCCTAGCTCATTTTTTATTTAGAGCCCTTTTTTTTTTTAATCCACTCGGCCATTTATGTTCCAAAAATAGAAGGAGGAAAAAGAAATAAACACACTACAAATTTAGAAGTTTCTAGGCTGCTTAGAGTCCTCGTTAAGCAAGGCCTGGGGTGCGTTTTCTAAGCAACTTTCTCCAAACTTGTAAATGCCGTGGAGAGAGTTGAAGCATTACTGTTATTGTGTGAGTGTGTTTTCTTTTTAATCCACATATGGTGGCTTGTAAAGCAGTGTCTCTTCAAGTGCTAGCCTCTCGTAAACCCCAAGACACGTCGTTTTTGCTGTACTGCTGCGTTATTTATGATTCGCCCAACGTGATTTGTAGATGGACTCAACTTTTTAGAACTCCCGAAGTTGAAAAGGAAATTTTTGTGCAACTAGTGTAAATAGAATTGTCAGTACGTCATGCCCGGTAACTACAGTAAGAGTTCCTCTGTGAACTACCTCGGAGCATCTCAAGAACCATCAGCGGCGCTCTGAAGGCGCCCTGGCTTACTGGGTAAGAACACAAACCTTTTGAATCAGGGAAGATTGGTTCAAGTCCCCCCTCTGCCGTTGGCCCGCTGAATGACTCATGAGCAGTTCTTTCTGTCTGCCTGAGCCTCAGTTCTGCACCTGGGAAATGGGGATAAAATTATTGAGCCGTCAGTTGAGAGGATTATATTAGCAAATGGCCAAGACATGGCAGCTCTGATTATTATCAATTTGCGATCGGGAAGATGCCAGTCGTCATAGAGGATCAGCCACCAACAAATTCGGTTCAGGACAAGCAGAATGTACTGGGCATCTACCATAAGGCAGGTTCTGTGGCAGGCCCTGGTGACCTGCAGAGAGGTCTCGAAGGGACAGAAATGACAGCAGTCACCGTATAGGACGTGCAGTGAGAGGCGTTTGCCCAGGTTTTCTCGGCCAGAGGAGGACGGGATGCAAGTCAACGTCTGGGAAGAAAGACATGCAAATCTGGACCTCACATCCCAACGGCTCACGGAACACATTACATCAGTGCCGGAAGGGACCCAGTACAGTGGATTTGCGCCAGGGACAGAAGATGCATGGAATTCAAACCTATATATGGTAATCATCCCTTACCAATGGGCTTAAGTGACAGGATAAATTGGTAAATACTATTTTCAAAACCCAATACTGATCAAGCAACATGTAAATGAAATTTTCATTTTCTTTCCTTCCATAAAAATCCCAGGCAGGTGGTCACAGATCTTTGAGGTTTGGCCTACAGAGTAATTCACTCGTTTTTTAAGAATTATTATTTTTTGATAACATGTATAAATCATACAATTTCATACGAAAACCCAGATTTGTGTCTTCTCTTTACAGAGAGGAAGGTGTATCTACCTAGATTCTCACAGGCAGCAGGCAGTTCAGGGCTGGAGTTGAGTAGCTGCTGCTCTTGCAGACGGGACACTGATTCTCTTGCTCACCCCAGTCCGTGCCGGCCCAGACGATAATGCTGCCCTAAGACCCATGTAAAGCAGGGGTGGGGGAGGCCCTGCTTTTGGCCACATGCTTCAGAGGCCCCACTCTGGCCCCTCTCCAGGTCGCCAGGAGTCTGCGGAGCCACGATGTTTTGAAGAAGCAGGGAAAGGAATGAAGTTAGATGTGCCGGCCAGGGTGTCCACCCGCCTGCAAAGAGCCCCATGCTGTGTGAGCGGGAGTGAGCCGTGGGAGGAGAAGAGCAGATGGTGTTCATGGGGGTTGGGGGATGTTGGGCTGGGGCCCAGCTCTCCCGATATCGTCATTTGTAGGTAAAGAAATCTGAGGCTGTTATAAAGGTGTATTTGTCAAGTTAGGAGACTGGGAGGTACTTCTTTTTGTTGACTCGATTTATCATTGGTAAGTACTTAGACACATGGCAAATGGACTTCCATTTATTCACTTCCCCTGGGTCTGCAAATATTAGCAGAGGTAAGGCCTGGGCCTGCTGGTGGGTTTCACACCTTTCTCCTTGCTGCCTGGCCCCCATTAGCACTTGAGTTTGGGGGTCCCACCAGACTGTGAGCTCCGTGAAGGCAGGAAGCGTACCCAATGTCACCACCGTACCCCTTGCCCCTAGTCCCGTCCTTGGCACCTTCCAGGGTCTCCAGTTAATATTCAATGAGTGACTATATAATCTGAGAGCTGCTATCTCCGGTCAGTCCTCCTGGAATTATTTTCTTCGGTCATATATGTACACACATCATAGATGATTTTTAAATGTTTCTCTTACAAACTTCATTAGTGGCTAGACTATTTTTGGTTATTTTTATTTTTCTGATTTAAAATGAATTTATATACATGGTAAAATAATCTGAGAGGTTCAAAAAAGTATAAAGAAAATCACCTATCACTCTTTCACTCTGCTGGTACAACCACTATTAACATTTTGATACATTTATTTCCAGTGTTTTTTTCCCCAGACATTTCTTTCATAGCTGAGATCCTACCCAGAGATTTATGGTGATCAGCTGCCATATTCCAACCGTTTGGTCAGCTTCCTTCCTGCTGTGTGTCATTCCCCATGATACCTTTTAAAAGATAAATTGCCTAGGAAACTTCTAGGTTTCACAGAGAAATACTGACCTGAGGAGAGGTGAATGAGGTAGTTCTAAATTTTTGCGAGAGCTTCTGATCTACCCTAGTGACCAATTGTTCATCATTTTCATCAGCATCACGATCACCACTCCGGGGCAGTTATTAGTCCCCTAGTTTTTTATGCCCTTTCTCTGTTAAGCTCTGTATAGAGAGCGCTGCACACACCTGGCCCTTTCCCTTTCGAAGGCACCAACCACCGCTCACAAGTGCTGGCAGTGAATGAAGTCAGCGGCCCGCAAACACGATCGGGTGATGCTCCAGAGCCACTCGCCTCTGAGACCCCAGGATTTATCCAGTGGAACAGGGCAGAGATGACTAAATTCCAAATGGCAGTCAGCATGACAAGCCAGCACATAAGGGTGCCGTGGGGACATGGAAGAGAGGCTTCCTAACTCAGTCTGAGCTCCCAGGAGGGCTTCCAAGAAGAGGTGATATGTGAGCGCAGTTTAGAAAGCTGAGCTGGCATAGGTAGGTGGGGAAAAGAATCTGGTGTCAGGTTGAGGCCCCCAAGGGTGTGGCTGGTCCGGAGGACAGCCCCCCACATTCACTGACTGTGTGCTCCGAATCCGGGCCACGCTGGGTCCACAGGAGATGGAGACAGGTGGGACAAGGAACGAATACAAGAACAGACCTCTGGGTAAACCCTGCCTGGGAGAACACTTCAGAACTGTGTGCTGATAAGCCAAAACCCAGGGCAGTCTAGACGATCCCCAATAAAAGTAACTGAAAATGTCTTCTATAATTTGGCAGTATCCATTAAAATTTTTTAAAAATTGTGCCTATTCCATAACCAGGAAAGTCTATTTCTTGATTTCTACCGTAGGAAAAAAAAATTGTTCAAATCACTTGCTTGTGTAAAAGTATATGCGTTTGCAAAAAGGGGAAAAATTGAGATGAACCCACATATTTATGCATAGGTGATGGCTGCCAGAACTAGGCTGTCCCTATCTGATGTATGTATATATATATATATATATATTCAAGCTTCCAAGACAGAGCTACAATACGATGCCATTCATGTAAAGAAATCAACACACAAAAATACCGTGTTTTCCATAGAGACAGAGATATGCATGTTTTTGTTAGTTCACAGATATAAATCTCACATAAGTACACAGAGAACTAATGAAATGTATTGATAGAGAACTTCTGCCGAACTGAAAACCGTGGCTACCTCTGAGGGGTCTGGAGATCGGAGGAGTTGGTTAAAGGAGATTTAGGCCTTAACTTTTAAAATCTTTAACAAGGACTATGTATTCTGTGAATTGCTTCTGCAATTAAAGATTAGTCAAAACAATGAAAATGTTTTAACTTTCAGGGTAAACCAGAACCCCCTATTAGAAGCAAATCGAGCAAGGAGAAATAAGACACTACGGCGTTCCTGCCCTGGGAGCCAGTAATTTTCCTTTTAGGAATCCGTCCAACAGAAATAACCCCGGAGAGGCGCAAAGATTTTCACATAAAGATGTTCTACGAGGCATTGTTTATTGTCGTGAAAAAGAGAGGAATCATCTGAAATGTTCAAGCATGGGTGGAAGGTTAAATGGCCACTTTACATAATGGAATGCCGGGTAGCCATCAAAGGGCTGAATTTCTACTGACTTGGGGAAACCTTAACAAGATAATAGTGTCAGGAAATAGAAATGTGAACATCGTAGGGTCTCTAACACCAGACCCATGGGGATGGTGTAGGGACCCAGGAGAGCCTCCTGGTCGCCCACGGTCTCACCTTTAGACTTCTGACGTGATCTCTCAATGCCGTTATAGAAAGGATCACAGGGAGACCCTGAGCACTCACTCACAGACGGACTCTTGCTGTTTATGGGACTCAGATTGCTGCAGGGACTGCTGAGTGTAGACGCTGAAACGCAGCGCTATTCTCTCCCACCCCGCTTCGGGATGGCTTCACCGATGGGCAGAGGAAGCCCAGGCTGCTCCCGCCGCCTGACTGTTTGGCCTGACAGGCACAAAGGGTCAGCAGGAAGTACACCACGCGGGGGTACACGTGCTGGTGGGGTTATAGGTTTTTTTAAATGGATGGTTTTCTGCTTTTTCTAAATTTCCTACAATGAGCATGGATATTGTTTTCATAATTTAAAAGTAGCTGCTAGAGTAAGATGTACGTAATAAAACAGAAGAGGAAATGTCCTCCTTGAAAACACAGAAGCAGAGCCTGGCTCTAGAATGTACTGCATGAGGCTGGCCCCAGGCAGAGACCTGGGCAGGCTGGCACCAGGGCTGGACAGAAAGAATGCAACTGGACCCTGATCCAGTGTCACGCAGAGGCCAGTAGGGATTTCTGCCCCCGCCCCACCCCACCCCTCGTTCTAGGTGAGCCAGAGTGGCAAGATGATTCTGGTTCAAAGCTGGACCTGGTGGTTGGAGGGGGTGGGGAGGTAACCCAGGCTCCGGCTCAGCCAGGAGAACCTGGGGCCCTGGCTCCAAGTCAGAGAAGAGAGCGAGGAGGAGCCACTCACGGGCAGGAACAAAGCAGGCGTGCAGGTCGACTCGATAAATGAATCCCTTTATCAGGGGACTGCAGGACAGATTTACTTGTGGGGCAGACATGCCGTGCATGGCTTGGCAGATCCAATAGAACGAGAGAAGGCAAGAATCATTAGGTTACCGAGGATCTCTTGTTAATGGGTCTGGGCCGTACTCTCGGCACGTCCGTCCTATAGAGAACACTCCTCCCCACCCCCTCCACTCCCAAGCCTTAGGCTTTCTCTGCCCACTGACAAAGCGGGTGGAACTGGTTCTATCAGTAGAACAAACACTAGGCGTCCAGCTTTTCCTCCAGTGAGGAAATAGCTCCTGCCTCTTCGCCCATCCGAGGGGCACAGAGCCCCGGCACGGAGAGGTTGTGGGGGGCATGCAGGGTGCCTGCTGCTGGTGAACAGCTGGCTTGGCAGCCAGCACCCTCTGCGCAGGAAGCAGCTCCTCTTTGCAGCCTGCCTGTGCTCAGTAAAAGCAGGTCATTACAGACAGGGTGCGCTTTTGCATATTAACCAAATTAAAATAATAATATGTTCTCTCCTTTCATGTGCTCTACTGATAAGGCCCAATTTATGATTGAAGCATGCTGATTAGTTAGTTAAAAAATAATTAGTCCCAGAATGTGCTTCGGAGCTGAGGACTTAATGGAATGCACAGAAATACGTCGTTATGCAGCCCTTGGCACAGGAGTCTCTTTGAGAAAAATCTTCGTAAGGTGCGTTCATGAGAGACAAATGATGCAGTTGCTGGATTTTACTTTTCTTTCCTTATCACCGGGCGGGGTGGAATCTGGACGTTATTTCGTGCCTGCCAAGCTGGGTCCCTTTAGAAATATGGATCCGAGCAATAGCTCTCACAGTTGATTGAGTTTTGATGTTTAGATTGTCAAGAGACAAAGCCTCAGCTCAGAAGCTCCTTCTTTTCCTGGGGAGAGCCCTCCCACTCCTTATGGTGCCTTCATTTCTGGGACCCAAAGGTGAATCCCACAAAGACCAGGGCAGGGAGACCATCCACAAGACCAGAGTGGGCCTATGAGATTTTCACTGTGTTCCCACAGCCGGGACAATCAATACTGGCATTTGGACGAAATCTGGGTACTTTGGCCACTAAGAATCAGAAGGTTCTAGACACTCCAAGGACAAAAGGGCATGAGGATGACCTCTAAGGGCCTTTCACCCGAAGACTAGCTGACCACTCTGAAGCCGGGAAGCTGGACCCGGCCCCGTTGCCCTTTGCCGGGGCATTAAATCCTACAGGTCGTATGGCCTTGCGTATTGTCAAAACCACCCTTGAAAACGCCTTCACTTGCCTGGCAGAGCTGGGTGGTATGGTGAGATCGCTCAGCTTCCATGGCTGGACCGGATCACTGTGCCTTTGCTCAAGCCTCATGGGAAGCGCATGGGAAGCACAGGCTTGCATTTAGGTGGCATGGAAATCACACAGAACACCGAGATGCAGAGGTGACTGAGGGGTTGCAGATCTAGGTTCTGGCCCCACACTTACCCCAGGGCACAGGGCGCTGAGAATTCCAACAAGAATAGCCCACATGCTTAAAATTCCATTGTTTTCCAAGTGTGTGTGATGGAATTCGCAGGCGCTGAACAGCCCTGCTCCCCTTGGGGGTGTGGGCTAAGAGGATGGGATTTGGTGCCAGACGGACCTGCCTGTCCAAGCTGTTATCTTATCTCTCAGAGAGTATCCGCAAGTCAGTCGTCATGTGTGTCTGTAACTCTGAGATAATAATAGCCTATAGGACACACACTATGCGCCAAGGACTGTTTTATCTATATCTTTCCTCCCTGAGCCTTGGCAATTGCTCTGCCTCCTCCAGAGAGGCAGGGACAGCACAGTCTGGGTAAAGGCCTGGCATTCAGGCACCTTCGCGAAACAGCAGGAGCTCCCTTAGTGCCATGCTGCTGTGGCTCCATCTCATGCTCTGTGACTCCCCGCCACACCGCCTCCATGCCGTCCATTCAAGCAAATGCCTCCTGGCCACTCTGGGCCTCTTAAGGGATCGGAGACAAAGAGGTCCCCGTAGCTCCCACAATGGATGGACTCTCTCCCCGGCCTCTTTGCCTTGACTGGTCCTTCAGCCCAGAGCCGTCCCCGCCATGGCCTTGAAGTGTCTGCCTAATGCACACGCCCTCACCACCTGGCTCTGGCATCACCTCCTCCGTGGAGTGCCCTCTCAGTCCACCACGAGCTGATGTTCATCCAGTCGGGTGTGAAGTCTGGAGTCTGTTGTGATGGGTGAGACAGCCATCCTGCCTGACCATTAGCACCAGGAGCAAATTACCTTAAAGGTCCCCTCTGATCTCTCCTGCCCCGCCCCTCTGTGTGGACCCAGAGCACTCTGTGTGTGCCTCCATCTTTACTCTGTCACCCCACGTTTTCATGGCTGGTTTCCCTCTCCTGCCTCCCCCACCTGACTGTGAGCCTTGGCGGGCAGGTTTGAAATATTACTCATCTCTAGCTAGCCCAGGGCTGGCCCCTAGAAAAGAGCAATAATGGAGGGGGAGGGGCAGAGAGCACGATGGGTAGAAGATGAGAAACGTGGGGGAAATGAGAGCTGGTGTATTTTTGGCCTGTGCGCTGACCACCATGAGGAAGTGGCCACAGGCTATAAAGCTGTCTTCTGAGACACCTCCCCCAGCCATCTGCCCCCAAAACTCTGGCACAGGAAATCTCTACCTATAAAAATTTCAGCTCACGTGCAAATTGCATACAAGTGTTGAGAACGCTCTGGGTTCTGCGTTTGGAAAGAAAAACGAGTCTTTGGCCCTAGCCTGCTTCTGTTTCATTGTCCAGAGCTCGGAGGCCCTGGGCTGTGGCTGTCTGTGCCAGCGTGTGGGGCAGAGAATGGGCGCTTTATGTGCTGGGAAGCAAGGCTTTGCTCTGGCTCGTTCTCCAAACCCAGCTGCCAGTCACAGGACTGGCTGCCTCGATCCGCTTCAAGATAGCCTCCCACCTGTACTGGGGAGGCCGCTGCCCTTGCAGGCAGGCCCTGAGGACAGCTCTTGGATCAGGAGGGCCCTGGCGCCGTGGGAGGCACGGTGCCCACGTGCCAGGCTGCACAAAGCAAGGGCACAGGCCCCCCGCAGGCAGGCCTTCCCCCTCAGAAGCTGTGTGCCGCAGTGGAAGGGAGGCAGGCCTGGTAAATCTGGCTCTCAGTGTCTAGCTGTGTGACCTTGAACCAGCTTTTTGACCTGTCTGTGCCTCAGTTTCCTCATCAGAAAAAGGGGAGAACAGAATCACCACGTTCTGTGAATGGAAAGGTTGGATGCACGTGTCGATTTATTGCTCAGTGACAGGAAGCTGAAGTGTTCATGGAGGAACCCAGGCAGGACAGCTGCTGCGTTCCATAGGAGGGTCCAGGCCAGCCAAGTGCAGAATTTACAGAAGAAAAATCCACACTTTGATCCACACTGATGGCACACTTCTCACAGTTCTTCACCACTTGGGAGGGGAGGAGACGGTTGGGTGGTTGAAACTGTGGGAAGACCCCGTGACGCCATCCTCAGAAAAGGCATCGGGCCTCTCCTCTGCCTTAGTGCATCGGATCTCAGAGAGCTTGTTCTGTGCGCCCTGCAGCTGGGGATGTGGCGACTCTGGGCCTGAGTCGTGCTCCAGTGGCTGGTGGTAGCAGTGCACGGAGTAGGGACGTGACCCTACAACGGCAGGTCAGAGCTAGGTGCATCAGGAGCTGTGACCACAGGTCGTCCAGCACGGACATCTCCAGAAAACCTGCCAACTTGGAACACCAGAGAGTGCAAAGCCGCCCTTTGACAGGACCAGGCAGCTGAGAACTTTCCCATCCTCCCGACCTTCCCTCTCTACCCCCGCCACGTGATCCTTGGAGGGACCAGGAAATAGGGTAGCAAGCTAACGGAGGAACAGAAACAGCAAACCCACAGGGGCCTCCTGGAAGCCGGCCCTAGTGGGACGAGGCAAGAAGATGTAAGTAATGAATGCAGGCAGTGTCCCTGACTTAAAGGGACCACAGGACCTTTAATTACCTAATGGCGACTAGAAAACTCACGGATCTGCCCATATTCTGGAGCGAGGAATGGTTTGCATGTAACGAACGGGTTTTAAGGGAAATGGGGGACAAAAGTAAAGTTGCTATATGATGAGAATCCCGCTTGTCCATGTATTGGATACGTTATCGCTACTGATTCAGCACTAACCGTGTGCTGAGCGCTTTACAAAGCACTTCATATGTTTAAGCGACCCGTGGGGGTAGGTGCTATTTGCCTGTTTTGCAAAGGGAGAAACTGAGGTTCAGAATAGTGAGGTAGCCTGCCACAGACTGCAGGGCGGGTGGGAGCCAGGCCGGCAGGCTGCAGAGTGCTCTGCCGCCTCCCCATCCCGATGCCTGGGGCACAGCTCAGACAAGGACTAACGTCCCTCACACCTCCAAGTGCACTCAGCTAAAAATACTTCAAGAGCGCACAGGAGTTTTCACCAATCACTTCAGGGAGACACACGTTTTTGGTTAGAATGACCTGGTTTTAAACATCAAGGCCCACTCTAGCTAGCTCAAGGAGAAAGGAGGGGAACATTCCCCCAGGAGCCAGGGATGCATTCTGGAAGCCTGTCGGACTCCCTCCGCCTCCACCCTGCTCCTTCCTGCTGCTTACTCCTCCTCCGTTTTCCTCCACACATTTCTCTATCCATTTGCAGAACGTAGCTGCCTCACCCCCTGGGGCGGGGGGCACTGTGCCCTCCCTGAGGCCAGTTCATTGGCTGAATCCCGATTCCAAGTGCAGAGAAAGATTAGGTAACTACATACTGAATACCTACGACATGCCAGGCATTATTGGGGCACTTGAGATATAGCAGGGCCCCAAATAGGAAACAACAGAACAAAAACTCTGTCCTTGAGGTGCGTCCCTCTGGATTGGTCCATGTAGGGTCAGCTGACCTCTGCCCCTGGCCCAGTTAGACTGCCTGGTGGTGGGGTCACGCAGTCTGTGGGGCCCCAGGGCGGAGGCAGGTGTGGAATCCAGGACTGCCTGTCCCTGAAGCTGCCAGGCCAGAAGTTCTCAACCTACAGCTCCAGCCCTGCATGGTGGCAGCTGCCCGCTGCCACGTCCTGGGGGGCAGCCTCCCCCCGGAGGGCCTCTACCTCATCAGCACGTCCCTGGTCTCTTCCACGCTGGGTCTGACCCATAGTGTCCTCTACCCCACCCCCTTTTATGTCGGATGAAGCCCAGTCTCCTTTTCCTGTTGCTTCCTGTCCCCATCTCCAACCTGGAAGGGAGCGAATGCCTTTAAGGGGGAAGTGGGGCAGTCTCCCCCCGCCCCCGCCCCAGTGCACGCAGCCAGGGGAGGGGAGGCAGAGCCCGGTGATGACAGCACACACAGAGAGGACAGACTACACTGGGACTCTTGTCCCCCCAGATGGTCTCCTCTGAGACAGTGATGCTGCTTTGCACAGCTGGGCCTGGCTGTGGGGGCCTGGCTGAACGGGGCCTTGTCAAAGTGCCTCCGTCCTTCATTGTCCTGCAGGCGGGGATGCTGACGGCCTGGACAGGGAGGGTCCTCCCCTGCTTCCTGTTTGGTGGCCACTGGGCTCGGCTTCGGTGGTGCCAGCTGCTGCATTTCAATTGGCCGGGTCTGGGCCTCCCACCTTCCTACCATTTCAACAGCGTTTTCTTCTTCTTTTTTTTTTTCTTTTCCTTTTTTTTTTTTCATTTTTATCACGAGCTACTGCGCATTCAGTAGTGGAATGGATTACGTCAGAGGCTGCACTTGCAGCCTCGGGGCTAGCTGGGCTTCTCACTGCAGCTGCAAAGGGTGCCAACCTGATGTGTGTGTCTGCCCGGCGGCGTCCCCCGTGCAGAATCCACCCCTCTACCGCGGCTTCTGCAGGGTCCCCCGGTTTTGTCATTGGAGAAGCATGGAGGTTAAGAACGTGAATCCCAGGAGAGGCTGGGATTCAATCCGTCCGAGCCACGTACTCTGCTGGCCCTGCGCATGTAACTTAACCCTTGGTGGCCCAGTTTCCTTATGCAGAACAAGGCTGATGGTGGTTCCCAGGATGTAGTAATGACACAGCGTGTGGCAGCCACTGCTAATACATTTGTTACACCCCTTCTTGAACTCTGTCCCCAACATAATCTCCATGGCCACAGAGGTGTGCTGGAACGAGGCACCGGAGACGGACGTACCTGCAAAGCCGTGACCATCACATGTATCTTTGGGATTGTCGCACATGCTAAATGGGACAATGTGCACAAGCATGATGCAGCCAGCTGATGCTTGACACATCTCATCAAATCCTCGCAGCAACTCTGGGAGGGAGGTACGATTACTGTACGCATTTTACAAATGGGGAGACGGAGGTGCTCACTGGGGCCTTCAGTGACTGGTTCAAGGTCATGAGCTGGTAGATGGATAAGGCAGGTAGTGGGCAGCGCGGCAACCCCTCTGTCTAGCACGTGGTCTGAAGTGCCTGGCATCTAGTAGGAGTTCAGAAAATGTGACTGACATTTCTACACACTGCAGATGTATACATGACAAGCGACAGGGAGGCGGGGCAGAATGGATGTTCGGGACAATATCTGTGTGAATGGTTAGGAAATAAAGTCGTCCATGGTATGATCAAACAAGGTTAAGGGTACCTATTGCATGCCAGCTGTTCTCCTGAGGGCTTGGCATGTGTGATTGTGAGTTCTGAGGACCCCCACGTGTGCAGATGAATAGACCCTGGTGGTCCGTGTGAATTCTGTCCACAGGCACATCCAAGGTTCTGATCTCAGATGAGGCCCGAGCACCACTTCCCTTAGAAGTGGGAGGGAAAGGGACTCTTAGCTGGCCCAGACCGAACGGCAAACAGAATGTGCAAAGATTTGGAAGACAGCCTCATCGTGGCCAAATTTACAGCCTGATTTCCCACTGGTCCAGAAAAATATATGCAGGGAGTGGAGCGGTGTCCAGCCTGCGACGCCCCCCCTCCCAGAGGTGTCAGACAGAGGCTGGCAGGAGACAGATGGCACACACAGACGAGGTCACTGCAGGAGGGCTCGGGGGAGGAGCCCTTCACAGAGGTGAGGGGGAGCCACAGGCACAGCTCAGCTCCCTGGGCCAAAACAGCTGAGTGCTGGCACCTCAAGGGAGAGGGGGCAGACTGACCCGTGACCTGGGCCCTGTGACAGAGTACTGATTGCAAAGAGACTCAGCCAACCGGCAGTGGCCCAGTGAAGGCAAGGCAGGGGAACAAACATCCCAATGCCCCTCCCCCATCCTCCCAGTGTCCCACCAGGTTCCACATTGCGGGAGCCCAAGCAGGAGCCAGAAGGCAAAGGGGCTCCATGGATTCAGTCCACACAGATCAGACCCCCTAGGGCACAGAGCAGGGAGGAAGAGGGTGGCGGGTCTGGACAGGCAAAGGGAGGACTTATGGGACCCTGCTCTTAACTGGGAGCACGGAGAGACCTTTGCCCCCTTGGGGCTGGAGATCCGGAGGCAGAGAGCAGCTTGTGGTCGCAGGGACGGCGGTCCATTTCAGGGCCTTGGAGCAGGATATCTGCGGCACAGCTGGACCTGCGCCGACCAATCAGGGAGACTGACGTCACCCTCTGCTCCCCTACGCTGTGGATGGGGTCTCTCAACCCGATGCTCTACCAGGATCAAGCATCGAGTCTCATTTGTCCTCTGTGGCCACTCTCTTCAAAGCCGGAAGCAGCTAAGGAGGGCTCTGCAAGCTCAGGAGTGCTCCCACCACAAACTCATGCCTGTCCTTCAAAT
This sequence comes from Desmodus rotundus, assembly GCF_022682495.2. Lineage (NCBI taxonomy): Eukaryota > Metazoa > Chordata > Mammalia > Chiroptera > Phyllostomidae > Desmodus > Desmodus rotundus. The sequence goes on along the minus strand of NC_071392.1, from coordinate 155,573,947 downwards.
CGGGCATCACTTCCTTTTCCTCTGTGACATCTGCGTGTGTCTGTCCCACTGTCTAAAATATAAACCCCGCGATGGCATGTTTTATGCAGCTCCCTGTGCCCGGGACCTGACGCAGGCTGACATACTATGGGATCCCAATAAACATTCATTAAATCTTTATGTCCCTGTAGTCCTCAACAGATTCCAGTTTAACCAGCACTTACTTACACTTACTTACATTACTTACATTTACATTAAGCCCCTACTTCCCAAATACTGTGTCAGGTCATTTTCATATTAATTTTCTGATTTACATATTCCCAACAGCCCTGGTTGTTATCTCCATTTTTATAAATGAGGAAACTGAGGCTCGGGGAGATGAAAGATTTGAAGACTTCTGCTTCTCTGGTCTAATGCTCTTTCCTTTCCCGCTCAGAAGATGTCTTTTGATTGGTTATTGACCACTTACTTCTTGCATATGCATGAGCTGACTGCATGCATGAGCCCAGGAGAGGCTGCGTGCGGGTGTGTCCGTGCGTCTGTCTGTGCACACATGTGCTCTCGCTTTGGGAAGCTCTGAGTACCACCCGTGGGGCTGGCCTGCTCACAGTCCTCGTTTCTCTTCGATGGGTGCTGCCAACTAAGGTGCCACGGATATCCTCCCTGGAAAGTCGACCTTGACCCCACCCTGCAACAGGAGCCTACGGCAGGCTCCGACGGGCGCCACCCCTGAACTCGGCTCAGAACTGGATGCAGGAGCCCTGCTCTCCCTCACTTGGCTTGCTCCCGCTGACTCAAAGCACACGTATTTCTGACAGTTTCCTCTGCCGAACAGTGAAAACATAAGCGTGTCAAGTGCCTACCGTGGAGCTGCCAAAATTCTAATCGGCCAATAAAATCCACCTGCCTCGGAAGAGCCCCAAGCACATCCCGCTTACCCAAAGAGAACAAAGTTAAAAGCTGTTAAAAATGTATGTTCCATATGCCCTGATTTTGCATATAGTTCTGTCTCCATAATGGGGATATTTTGTAGGTGGTAGGCCTGAGGCTTCGGGGTGTTGGAGCACTTGGTCCAAAGTCACACAGCTAGGAAGTGGCAAAGAGGGGCCTCAGGGCGGAACGGGCCTTGCAGCTCTTGCTGTGGATGGGACCGGCCTGAAGCTGTCTGCTGCTTTCCTAGTCCCCTGGCCCCAGTCACGGGTGCTGTCTCCTCGAGTCCTTCCCATTACCTTCTGCCCTATTTTACTCAGGATTCATGGCAGAGTCAGATCTGGCCTAGAAAAACATCTTTCTGACCCCTTAGAGAGAGAGGCAGAGCAATGTGTTTCTAGGCCGTTCTGTAGAAGCTAAGGCACTTTCACGACAAGCCTTTCTCCTTCCTGCGAATCCTCGGGACACTTATCTGCCCTTGGGTTGCAGTCTGGGCCCTATCTGCTCTCCGAGGCAGGGTCTGCGTCTCATCCTTCAGCCTCCGCTCACACCCAAAGCCCCGCTGTCAACATTCAGCCAGCACCGATTGCGCGCCGAGGTCCTTATCAGACGCTTTCACAGCTGTGACCCCATTTCTTCTCGTGGAGCACGTGGTAGGATTAGCCCGTTTTACAGATGAGGACACTGAGGCTGGGAGGGGTGAAACAGCTTGTGCCAGGTCACAGAGCTAGTGGAGGGCAGAGCTGGGATTCGAGCGCCGGCCAGTCCAGCGTCGGCCAGCCTGCGCCACCATCGCGGTCCTTCCTGTGGCACAGTAGCTTGTGAACTACATGCCCAGTGCACATCGGTTGCGTGACAGAGGAAGCCAGGGAGGACGAGAAGGAGGAATGCTGAATGAAAATACTTCAAAGACAGCAAAATAAAGAGAAATAATAGAATATTTCAAGACAGTAAATGGGAGGAAGATGAGAAAAATGGGTCTAGAGTCTAACTTCCTTTCTCCTAAGGTCGTGAAAAGGGAGGTACACACCTCAGATTGGAGAGAGAAACGCAGAAGTAGCTGGGAATGTTAGCTTCAGAGTGGACATCCCACTGGGCTTTCTGGGGTCAGCGGGGGAGGGGGGGGACAGGGAGGTGGAAATACTCCGGTAGCTAAGCATGTGCTCTGTGATGCTTCTCAATAAGCCCGAGCAGTTTATTTATACAGTTCACACGCAGGTGTACGTGCAGTGGTGTGGAGTCAAGGACCAAGGTTCAAATTCCAGGTGTGTCCCTTTGCAGCTGCCCAGCCTGAGGGAAAATCCCTCATGTCTCTTCACCTCGGTTTCCGCATCTGTGAAATGGCCTGACAAGACTCCCTCCACAGGGGCCTCGTAAATCAGATTAAGTAAAGTAGTGAACAGAAGCCCCTAGCAGGGCTCAGTTAAATGTTTCCCATGTCGTTCCAGCTAATGAATCTACCTTCTTTTAAAACGTGACCCCAAACAGCCCTTTGCTGCCAGCTCCGACTCTCCACCTGGGGACAGTCCAGAGCAGTGGGCCTGCCCAGGGACTCAGAGCCAGGCCGCCAGCGTTAAACCTGGCTTTGCCTGTTCTGAGCTGGTGACCTGGGGCAACTCCCTTAACCTGCATTTGCCTCAGTCTTCCCGCCTGTAGAGTGGGACCCATTCTAGGGCTTCTCTCATGGAACTCTTACAGAGAGCGGGCTCCTGGGGACCCTGCCTGGCACGCAGCAGGTGTTCAGAAAATGTTGGCTATGACAGTGTTGCCGTTATTCTTATTACATCCCGAGAGTGTTCCTTAAGTCATCATTTCAGCTAGTACACTGTCCCCTCCCCCACCTCCCCCGTATTCCAGCTGCTGAGCCAAGGACGCAGATCTGCAGGGCCGAGAGGCATCGCTTAAGGGAGGAAAGAGCCTTTCTGTCTTTCGGTGAAGTCAGGAGGGCTCCTTATCAATAATTGAACAGTTTTCCAGGAACCCAATCTAGAGAGAGCAGCACCCCGGCCACAGCAGGGCCAGCTGCTTGGGGCTCCCAGCAGGCTCTGGGCCCAGCGGGGATTCTTATCTGCCTGCTCTGGGGGCGGAGGGGCCTGGCCGTTCAGTGTGGGACTCCAGTCTCCAGCATCCCGCAGGGTGCTGACCTACCCCAGGCCCTGCCCTCATGGTCCTGTTCCAACAGCCCTAAAATAGAAGGCCCTGTTCCCCACCTGGTGGGCTGGGGCCCAGGCCTGAAAGTCATTCTGAATACACCCCCCGCCCCCACTGCCTTTCCGAAGTCCTGATGAGTTTGTTTTTAAACATGAGCCAGCTCTGCCCCTTTCTGCCGTTCTTATGAGCACCACTCTGGAGCAGGCATGCAGGGAACCCCACCCACAGCAGCTCCCTAGCTTCCCAGATTGGCACCTGCCACCGCCACCCCCGTCCCAAAGACACACGCAGCCAGCGGCTAAGCTTTCTCAAGGGCAAATCTGGTCCTGTTACCTCCATGCCCAAACCTTTGGGGCTTCTGCATTGCTCTTGGGGAAATATTCTGCCCCCCACCTCAGCACCCGCAAGGCCTGTGGCTAGCCGGCGTCCATCTTCCCTCACACCCTTCTTGTCTTCATTGTGACCTTCCTGCCACACCACCCTCGTCTCAGTCCCTGTCACGGAGACTTCATACCTCCAGGTCCTCGCCCGCGTTGCTCTCCCCCACCGCCAATGTCTGCCTCCTACTTATCAAGCAGGGCTCAGATAATGTCACCTCCTCAGAGAGGCCTTCCCTGACCTCCTGTCTAAAACGGTGACCCCACACCCTCATCGCCCTGTCCCCCACAGCCCCTGCATATTCCCACCGTGAGACTCATCCCAGTGAGAATGATTCTGCCCGCCTCCCAGCTTCCTTGCTTATCATCTGTCTCCCCCACTAGACGGTGAGCTCACAGGGACACAGACCCGGAGTCTTGCTCACAGCTGTGCCCTTAGGACCACCAGCCCTGGGGCCTGAAAAGTGGATAGTGCCTATGTACCCAATGGGTGGCTGGAAGCTGGGAGTCGGGGAGGTGAACTAGAGTCCCAGGTTCGAGCCCTGGGACCTGCTACGTCTGTGCAGCAAAGCCTGTCACTGCACCTCTGGAAGGAGCAGTCGGGGTCAGGGGAACTGGGACCCGGGCTAGGAGCTCCCCTCATCCCTCAGAGCCTCCTTTTCCTGCTGTCACCAGGGGAGTTTGGGGGGTGATGGAGGGAGCCTAGGGCCTGCCGTATCCCAGAGGCCCTTGGCACTCTGCACGGGGCCGACAGACCCCGAGTTCACCCCATGAGGACCAGGGCTGGGCAGGAGGCAAAAAGCAACCATCCAGCCCAAAGCCTGTTAGATGGCACCCCGCTTCAAAGGAGCCAAATCAACACAAAGTGTTTGCCTCCTCCCTTCACCGAGTTTCCCTTTGCAAAGGGGCTGCCAGGGAGCTCAGAGAGACCTTGCACCCTGAGCCACAGGCTCTTCGCCTACAGGGTGAGTGTCCATGAGACACCGTGGATATAACCCCATCGATAATTTATGGTGCACGCTGGCCTTTCAGGGTCCGCTTCCATGGAATCACAGGGGCGGGACGTGACAGGCTTTGAAGTTGTAACCTTTGCTTTGAGAATCTCTATCATAATGCTGCCTGGCAAAGAGGATAAAAAGGATTAAAAAATGCATCAGCTGCTCTGCACTGATGTCGGAGCTGCTGGCAGTGAAGGGGGCTGCTGCCGGTCAGGTGTCAGGGCTCCAGACCCCCAGCCACAGAAACCCCTTTATGGTCGGGACTCCTGCGGGGAAAATCGGGACTCTAAAGCTCTCTAGTCCAATCCCCACCCTCTTTTTCTTTTTTCCCATTGAGACAATTATTTTGCAACCGTGACCCTGAACTCAGGGCTACGCTGGCATTAAAGCCAGGAAGGACCAGTGGTGCTTAGCGGGTATGTTTCCCTGCTTGCCAGCATGTTGCATTTCTTTGTTAATCTTTGATTAACGTGAATGTGGGCAAGGCACTGAACTCGGTGCTTGGTGCATAGTCAGCACCCCGCACACATTATCTGTTGCCATTCCTACTCCTATTTGATTAACAGTAGTGGAGATAAACGCACTATATAGTAAATGGCCATGGATCCTCTTTTTTTTTTTAATGAGGTGAGTGGTAAAGAAATTCTAGGAGTCTAGGGTGCCTTCTAATTGCCTGGGTGGAGTGAATTTGGTTCCACTGCCAGGTGACCCTTAACACAACCACCCTACATTCATCAGGTGACACCTGGCTCATCAGGTGTCTCATTCCTCCAGCTGACCCGGAGAAGAAGGCTCCCATTGGATGGGAGGAGGGAACTTGCATAAGGTAAGCACCTTATCGTGGTTAAGTCTCATAGCAGCCTTGGGAGGTGGGGTTTTCCCCCCAACGTGCAGGTAGAGAAACTGAGACTCAGTACAATTCAGTGACTCACCAGGGGAACATAGTTAGAAAGTGGCCAGGCTGGATTTGACCCCAACCCTTTACGGCTCTGAAGTCTGCACTCCTCCACTGCCTGGAATCTGTTCTCAGGTCGGCTCCTTCCTCAGGAGCCTGCAGCAAGTTTGAGTTCGCAAAGTTTGCTTTTGTTTAAAAGAGTGGCACCCTCGGTTGCAATTTATTTTTTAGTGTTTGTTCCCCATTTTGCAGACAGCCCTGCGCCAGGCTGCTGACTTCTCCGCCTTGGCTGGGTAGGCCTCTCATCTGTAACCCAAACCCCGATCCTAGCAGAATCCGGCCAGAGTGAGCTATCTGCTGTCAGGGCTGCTTAAATATTTCATGGTGGCCTGGATCAAGGCAGAGGACAGAGCGGTCTGCTCAGGGGGCCTCCAAGGCAGCTAATGGATCCGCTGTGGGCACCAGATGTCCAGGGCTGGGAGAGATGGCCCGTCAGACGAGGCCGGCAGACGACAGAGGCTCCCGCTCAAGCCCCTTGCTGAGGACAGGGCTGCCTGTTTACGAGAGGCCACATCTTTAAAGGCCTGATTTAGATGCACCTCAACCTAGACTTAGAGGAGAAGCTGCGTTAGCGCGTTTGCACCCCTTGCGCGATCTTCTAAGAGGCACACACACACACACACCCCATGAGGGGGCTGGCTGAGCACCCCATCTGCAGATGGGCCAATGGAGGCTCACAGAATTCACATGAGGTGCTTGCTCCAGGTGACCCTGGAGGTCGTGGCCACTCTGGGGTTCTGATCCCAGTTTTCTGTGTCTCCATCTATGAGAAGGAGCAAGTCACTGAAAAGATCTTGGAAGCTGGAGAGAGAGGAATCCTAGGTTCTCTTCCACTTACTGCCTACGGCCAGGGCCCATCCCCTGTCTGAGCTGCATGTCCCCCTTCTGAGGGATTCCTGGGGCCCATGATGGCACCGCCCCCATGACTTTCCCCGCCCCCACTAACAGCAGGCTGGTGCAGGGGGGAGGCTACTGGCAGAGAAGGCAGAGAGGTGGCCCAGAGGATGATACAGCCACTCCAGTTCTGTGCCCAGGATCTTAGCCAGGGAGCGTGGTCGTCAGTCCTGGGCAGAGACCGAAACGACAGCCAGGAAGCTGCCAGGAAACACAGCTCCCCCAGGGCCCCAGCATGGCGCTCCTTAGACCGGAGCTGGCTCACAAGGCCGACCCCAACTGATCACGAGCGAGGGAAGTGGTGCTGGCCACGATTAGACCGGACATCTGATTGGGATGGGGTAGGATAACCCCCCATCCCCGATGGGTGGGCACATCAGTTAAATCAGGCTTCTGTCAGCCAGGAGGGAGGGGGAGAGAGCATCACCCAGGCGCCCAATGGTACCCAGGAAGAACAGGAATGAGCTGGCGGTCAGAGGCAGGGAGAAGAGGCTAGCAGAGCAGAGCAAGGCATCCTAGGAGGAGATGAGGTCAAGGACATGGGCAGGGGACCCCCCAAAGACCTGAGAACAGGCTGCTACTCCACGAGCAAAGGAGACGACAAGAATGCGTTTCGTAAAGGCGCGGCACCGAGAAGTGTAAGGCATGGCCTTACTTCCTGAACCACTGAGAAAGATGAACCGTGTCAGTGGGAAACGATGCGCTGATTTCTGAGATGTTAAGATGTGGAAAGAAAACACATGTGAGTTTGACTCATTGAAAATGAAAACCAGTGTTGGCAGCCATGGGCGCAGAGGCCGAAACGGACCTTCCACCCAGGCCCTGCTTTCAGGAGTTCCCGGGAGGTTTGACGGCTGGTTTCCTTCCAGCACGGAGGCAAAGCCTCTGCAGGGGGGGGGGGGGGGGGGGGGGGCGGGGGCTGCAGGACCACACCCCCAGGGCAGGGCCGGCGTGTCTGACCCAAAGTCAGGCACAAAACACGCATGGCACAGAGCGAAGACACCCAAGTCTGACCTCCTCGTGGGCCACTCAGCTGCGACAAGACCTGCCCTCCCTGAGCGTGTTCCCTCTTCCGCCTCTCCTGGGTGCTTGAGGATTCGCAGAAGCGATGTAGCCCATCACCCCACACAGTTGTGGGTGGCCAATCAGTCCCCTTCCCCTCTCTCTCAACAGGAAAAAGAGTCAAACGTGGCTCCCAGCGACAGCAAGAGCCTGTCATTTCAACCCTCCTTGCAACCCAAGGGTCCTAATAGAGCCCCATCTCACATTTTGCCTTTGAGTCAACAGCCCCTAGAAGGGGACATCCCACTGACTACTCTGGACCGAGGCCTAAGCAGCCCTGTCTCACCCACCGTCCGCTACCAGCACACCTGCTGCTTCAGGCAGTCACTAAGCGCTTCCGGCTAAACCTCTCGAGGCTACAAGGTACCAAATGTTTTGAATTAATTGGCTTCTATCTTCCTTCCTGGTGCAGGCACCAGGGTGCCTTTTGGGGCGGGATTGACTTGAGGAATCCTGCCTGCATTCTGGCAGGGCCCCGATCCGACTCGGGGTTAATTAGGTCTGATACGCCGTACAATTCCCTCTCCACCTTTTACAACATGGAGTGGAGGCATAATTTATCCAAGTCTATCATCTGAGACTCTTTTTTTCCTTGCAGGAAGAAAACTGTGTGTGTGCCTTACGAAAATATTTATTTAGATGTCTGGTACTGCTTATTCACAAGACGTTTGCCGAGAACATACCCCTGGGCCAAGCACCGCCTAGGTTGTCCATCATTCATCACCAGGTTAACTTCTCGGAAGCCTCACGGGTCAGTAGCCTTATCCCCACTTGGTAGAGAGAAAAAGTCAGCCCAGAATAAAGAAAAAGGTGAAGGCTTCCACCCCCACCCCCACCTGCCTGGACGTGGGGTGTCTGTCAGGAGCCCTGTCCCTCTGCGACTGTCATTCCTGGTAGCCTCCAATAACATGGTTTCTTCCCTCTGTCCCCTGGCCCGAGGCAGGTCCTGGCTTCCCTCTTGCTTGTCTCTGCAGGCCACCCCATCCCTTGTCCCCTAACCCCGTGCAGTGAATGGCGTTTTCTCCAGTCAACCCAGAGTCACGAGAGATACTGGGTCTATGGTGGTGGTCGTTTGAAGGCGCCGAGTTTTGGGACGGTTTGTTACACGGCATCAGATGACCGAAACACGAGGCACGCCCCTTGCCATTGTGTAGCTTACAGACAAACTTCTGGTGACTTCATGTGCCTCTCTACACCCTTTCTGTACCTTTATTTTCTGTGGAAGTAGGCTAGAGTTCTGATCGCAGTAGGAACTGTGACGGACAGAGCCACGGAAGGGGTTTTTGCTGAGGAGGGTCAGGATGTGTCTGCGCTGAAGAAAGGCCACTTTGGGGGTGACGCAGCAGAGAGCTGGGAGACGGAGACGCTGAGGCAGGGAGGCCAGTTTGGAGGCCACTGGGGATAATGATTGATGATGATGATGATGATGATAACTGGCTGTGATGGGGGAAATGAGGGAGAGAGTGAGGATGTGGACGCTATGCATCTTGGAGATACAGAGGGTAAGAGAGGTAGGAGGTAGGAGGCTGCCCAAGTTTCTGACTTGGTCAGCTGGGTGGAAGGAGGTGCAGAGGCCGAGAACCTTGGAGATGGAGGATGAATATTTGCTTCCTTCTCCCTCAGTGGGCCACAGTACTGAGTGGCCGCTGGTACAGATCCACACCGCAGTGTGTCCTCCACCTGCTGGAGACCTGAGCCTGGGCCATCGTTCCAACAAGCACGTGTGGTCACGTCACATCTCTCCTTGAGACCCCTCTGGGCATCTCCATCTTTCCAGGAGGAACCCACAGTCCTCAGTGACTTCCTCCTTGCCCCTCCACCCTCTTCCAAAGTTCCCCTGTGAGTTCCAGAAACTTCCATTCCCTTGTAATGGCCTGTTTATGTGTCTGGCTCTCCCACTGGACCGAAGGAGAATCCCCTGAGTATGTGAGATCTCAGAGCTGGCACAGAGCAGGGCTAGGGCTTTCCCCACGCATTACCTCACTTCCTAGCTGTACTATTGTACTTAGCATTTTCACTATTATTCCTGCTTCTCCTTTTGTAACAGATTCTCCTGGGGCAACACTGTCCACACGAATTCATAAATGTATTTAAGAAAGAACAAACAAACTTGTTTCAGAATTGAAAAGCAAAATAAAGAAACAGACCCAACGTTTATACACGACTTCCTTAGGCAGCAGTTGAAGCGAGAGGACAGAGAGTCCCCAGGTAGAATGTGACAAGTAAAACAAGGCCCAGAGGACGTATGGAGACTGGGAAGAGTATAACATTGCCCAGGAAAGTTGGGGAGCTTCAGCTGAAACCAGCTCCTGGGAGGTAGAGCGGCCCAGCTTGCCCCAACCTCCTCAGTCCCCGACTCCTCACCCACACTGTGCAGGTTCAGGGCCACACCCGCACCCCACAGCCAGGGCTGAGCCACACGTGCGGCTCACATTACCCATCAGAAAGTGCCATTCTAGATTGTGCGCCACACACACGCACTGAGGACCACGGATGCTTTGCCCAAATGGCCCCAAGCCTGTTTCTGGAACCTGCGTAGGCTCCTCCCCAAGGTCTGTTCTCCCAAAGGCTGAGCCAGCTGCTTGGAGCTATGCCTGGGGCCCAATGAAGCCCGAAGGGCAGCTGTTGGTGGGGACAGGGACCAGGCGATGGGGCTCAGACCCGAGGCCGAGGGCCCCTCAGATATCTGCCTGCACAAGGCCCATCTTGGCACCACACGGAGGCCAAGGTGGGGGCCGGGACCAGGCCGGGGCCTAGGGACCGGCTCTGCAGTGTCGTCACACTGGGGCACAGAATCCCGAGGCATCTGCCGTTTCTAAGTTTCACCTGGGCCTTCCAGACCGTCAGGTAGATACATTTGTCAGGGTTTGTGGATAGAGTCCATTTTATTTAACAGTTTGTTAGCCTGTCTTACACCTTTTAATGTTTAGATCTAAGATACATGGGGCTCGACATCCTGGGCAAGTGAGCCAATTCCCGGGCGGCTTCACAAGGGCCCGGATACGATGTGCACGGCGCAGTGGGAGCCCAGAGGAGGGGCACACTCTGCCTGGGAGACACTGGCCTTTGAGCAAATACTGAAATGCAGAGGGAAGAGTCTGAGCAGAGGGAACACAGTGCAGTGGGGAGAAGTTAAACCCACTTACCTCACTGGGGCAGGAAGGCAGGCAGAGTGTCCGGGCATCGAGCTACTGTTGGGGATCCCAGGGAGCAACTCGCCAACCGGCTTGGCCTCGCCCCACCTCCTCCCATTTGCCACCATGGAGCATCGGATTGCGACATATCATCCGCTTCCTTAGGGTACACAGAACGTGATTAAATACTTTGCTCTCTGTGCTTTTAAGCCTCCCAACAGCAGCGGCCCACGCAAGACGCAGGACTGCAGGGCATTGGATTCCAGGTCCCCCTCTCTGGGTCTCTGTTTCCCCGTCTGTAAAAGGGGCTTGATACTAACTGTCCCAGACGAGGGTGCTTACGAACAAGAACTGAGATGCTGTCTACAAACCGCTCCTGGCTCGGTGTGGGCACCACACAAACACCTGTTCTCACTAGCTGCCGCTCACGGATGGGTCACGGCGGGATGGGGAGACACGGGGATCTGCCTGCAGAGCTGCACCGAGGTTAGTGGCAGAGCTGAGGTTCGAGACCAGCTTTCTGCTCCCACAGAGCCTAGCTCTTCTGTGCCATCATGCTGCCTCTCACGTGTGAGCATTTCTCAACCGCAGAGATAAATTGGTCTCCTCTTTCATGTGGGTGCACCCTCTGAGCTGGAGAGAGGAGGCTAAAAATACCACTTGGTGTAAAGCTCATCCAGCAGGAAGGGGTGAGTCTTGGTGGGGCTGGGCTGAGAAGAAAAGGGCCGGCTCCCCAGCCCCTCAGTTTTTCAATCCCAGGTCTTTGGTCGGCCAATGCACCTGAGCCTGGGATGAGCTTCTGGAAGCAGTGCCGTGGTGACAAAGCGGGAGGCCCCATCGTGGCCCTGTGGTTCTTCCTCGGCCGCCTCCTACCAGCTGCTCTGTGTGCCCCAGCCCCCCGAGCACGTATCTGCCCCAGCACAAGCCACGCCAGTGCTGTCTCCCAGGCCTCCTGTGCATGCCCAGACCCAGAGCTTCCCCGGGCTGGCTCTGGCTCAAGGGCCCCAATCACAGTGGCCTTCTCCACCCGACTACCCTGCTTAGAGTGGCCTCCGCTGCGTCTCCATGCCAACCCATGTGCTCTCCAGCCTGATGCCCCTCTGTGGTTTGTCCAGCCCTTCGCCCACTCTGGAGTCATCCAGTCCAGTTCTGTGTGCCTCTGCCCCTGCAACACGTGCCGGGCCTGTCCACCCGCAGAGGCGGTTCTGGAGTAAACACACCTGTGCATGGAGGAGTGAGTGAACAAAGGAGTGAGGCCTCGGTTTGGGTCTTGATGGTGTCACTCACTTGCAGGGTGACCTCAGGAAAGTCCCTTTACTTCTCTGGGTCTCATTCTTCTCAATCATCCAGTGAGGGGGTCGCACTAGGTCAGGAAGTTTCGAGGTGGAGCTTGTGGTAACAGTAAAGGGTTTAAGTAGGAACGTGGTGTGCTTATGTTTGCAATAGAAACGAAAAGAAAAACACTCCGGTATCCAGTAGAAAGTGCATGGAAGGTACCCACTCTGGGGTCCAGGGAGGGGCCAGGAGCCTGCGACAGATGTACAGGCCAGAGGGCAACGAGTCACCCGGCTTATCAGAAGACAGCAGACACCACTCGCCACACTCTCGGGTGACGACTGTCATCAGGGGGCCAAGCCAACTACAGAGACATACACTGTGGTTGAAGCTTCCCTCTCTCTCACACCTGGGTCGCTGCCCCCTCACCCGCCATCACCTTGGTTTCCCAGATTATGTGATGATGGCAGATTAAAAAATTAACATTTTGATAAATCATCTTCCCAATGACTATTTGTATATAATTTAATTATCACCTTTCTACATGCAGCTTCCAATAACGCGTATAATATTGTATACGTGCAATAATAGAATACAATACAATAGACTAGAACACTATGAATAAACTAGAGAACAAATCAAGATTAGGGAAAGATGGATTTCATAGGTCAAGACCAGAAGTTGGAACATAAAAACAAAGAATTCCAGGCTTTTATTAAAACTGAGGGACAAATTTGGCTTTGAGCTTCCTATTGGTCAGAACAGAAAGGAAAACATGACCAGCTCCATTATTTGCATCCTATAAGGAGAAAGTACACTAATGCATTGTAACTTAGGAGAAGAACTTTGCATTCTGGGAAACGACATTGCCACGTGAACCAGGGGCTGCAGCAGGCGTGGGAGGCAGTGACTAGGGGACTTTGCTCCTATCTAGGCAAGAGACGATGGCTTGAAAGAGGGTGAGTGGCAGCTCTGAAGTGGAACCCAGGACTGGGCTGCCAGTCAGCTGCCGGTAGTGAGCAAACGAGTTCTCCAGCTGCAGGTGCCACTCGGCTCCTCATCCACGCGGATGAGGAAGGAGAACCGCAGGTAAGCAAAGGTACAGTAGCACATACCACGGGCTCATGTAAAACATATATTTTACCACATATAATGCGCATGTTTTTGTCCAAATTTCTGAGGGAAAAATAAGGATGCACATTATACATGAGTGGTACTAATTCCATATCTATATAAATGTTTTTGATTCTTTTATTTATGCATATGCATTAAAAGTGTAACTCTAGAAAGCAATAATGATGTCCATCTGCAAAATAATACCCTGGAATATAATAATTGGTTTTGTTTCTAAATATAAATTAAAAAATTGAATTAAAAAATTAAAACAAAAGGTTTTTTTTCTTGAAAGTTCGGGGCAAAAACGTGGGTGCACATTATACATGGAAGTGCATTGTACATGGCAAAATACGGTAACAGGCTATCTTTCCTACACCAGATCAGGCCACCAAATGTCGCCCTTCCTGGCACCTCAGATTTCTAAGAAAACGCACCCACAGAGCAAGGACGCACCACTAGGCCCGAAGCCCGTCACGCGGACCACGGGTGTCGGGCAGCCCTTTGCTCACGGGCTGTTGGGAACTGCCATCCCCAACCCTCTACTACTCATCTTTGATTGCAAGCGAGTGCCTGGGTTTCAAAACAGGAAGCAGCCCAACTGGGGTTGCTGTTCTTCCCAGTCACTTCCCTTCCCCGCAGCCCCTCCTTCAGACAAAGAGGCCAGACAGCTCTTCCGCTGAGAGTGAGCCCACACCCGCACTGCGCTCTGGGGAAGGAGACGGGCAGGCTGCACGGCAGGGCTTTGGTGGGGCCCATCGCCTCTGCATGGGCGCGCTGGGGTTGACCCAGCGAGAATCACACCAAAGGGAATGGACAGGCAGTGGAAGCTGGCGATGGAGCAGGCGGGGGTATTTTATCTGGCGATACCTCTCCATTCGTTGTGTCTCTCACTTGACCAGCTCAGACTTGTAAGTGCCACGTTTGGGACGCACACCCTGCCGGACTCCAAAACTCCATCCTTCCTCGGTCCATCACCTGGTTGTTGTCACCTCCACAGTGACCCATGACGCCAGCCCAGTTTTTCCCTCGTGACTCGGTGAACCAGAGGCGAGCAGTCAGCGAGCGCCAGCACCCCAGGCTGGAGGAGAGCGCAGCCTTGCAGCTCTGTACACACACGCTTTGCATGCTCAGGGTGATGAAAACTTCGGGCTCACCGCGCTGAGCGGCTCTCCCATTTGTCACACCGGTTCCCCTCTTACATCAGCACGGTCTGTTTTCCTTCAGTCAGCATCTCTATCAGTGTCTTCCTGCCCCCCGAAGATGGCACCCCATCAGTATGTCACACCTGGCAGGCGCTCACCGCACATTGCTTAAATAGAAATGAGTTGAATCATCCTGGGAATTACCTGTGCTTCACAGTACTTGGGAATTCAAAGGGGGCTGGGACTTCACACATTTTAAGGTCTTGCTGATGGGAAAGAGCTTTTCAGAAGGGAGCGTTTTCTTTAAGCTCCAGAGGGGGTGGCAAACACTAGTCTGAAGGAGTGGGAGGGCACGCTACTCTGGCTCACTTCTCAGAAGGGGGTTTCATGTCCGACACACCATTGTCAGGGCTGCGTCCAGGGCTCTGATCGCGCCCTTCAGCTTGGCTTTGATGGGAGGCTGACCGAACGCCCAGAGGCCTCGCCAGCTGACACGGAGGCCTGTCTTGCCAGAAACTAAAGTTCCCAGCCATTAATCAATGTCCAGTCGCTACCAGGCTGAGAATAGACCACTTGCTTGTTAAGATGTTTGGGGGAACAGCCAGTGGCTTCCGGTAATAGCTAGTGTGAGCGGGAAAGATGTAAATTATCGGGGGTGGGGGGTGGGGTTGAGTGGATAGAAAAATGAGGGATCGTTGTCCATGGTTTCATCCAAAGCAGGGTGTGTTTTAAAAAATACCAATGATGATCCTAAAACAAAATAAAGCAAAATCAAATGAAAGCAAATCAAATGAGCATGGTAAGGTCAACATCACTTCCTGGTTCATCCTGAGTTGGACGTCAAACAGTGATTCTTTGTTTTCAGTCTTTTCTAGATGTGACGGCAACTGGAGTACATTGATTAACCCGAAATAACCTCCTCTCCATTTGCTGGATGCCCCAGAACACTCTGGAGACCCTGCTTTTCTTTTGAGTTAGCCATTTGGGAGCCTGGTGGCCGTCCTTGTCCAGCCATTCAAACGGAGCGAACCAGAAAAACGTCAGGGATGACACAAGGACATATAGAACGGGTTTAATTAGTTTAGAAAGAGGGTGGGGGTGAGGGTGGGCCCCCTGCCTTCTCTCTAAACATCACTCCAGTAAATATTTTTTATGGTCTTGTTAAAATCACTTCACGGCCGCGGTTTTGTTCTCATGCTAACTGAACAGGACCGCGTGGGTTATTAAAAAGGGTAGGCGGCCTGGTGAAGGCGGGCGCGTTCTCTTTGCCTGTAAAAAACAGAGGGGCTTAATCACCCGGCTGGCGCGATGACAGTAAAGAATGCAATCCGAATGTCAGCGCAAGGCTGAAGCGCCTATTAATAACAGTCGCCAGCTAGGAAGTTCTGCTGTTGCCTCTAATTGGGAATTTTCCATAGTAACCGTGGCTGCCCACGGGAAGCCGGGCAGAGGGCACATTCATGCCATCACGCGCATTTTTCTGTCCATCGCGGTGCGGAGAACATCACTCAGCGGAACATGTGAGCAGAGCTGCGCTCTCCCGGAGCGGAAACCGTGCTCTTGCTCCTCCCTGGGAAAATTCCTCTCAGAGCCTGGAGAACTGCTCTCTTTGGAGGAAGACGAGATGCAGTTTCAAAATGTCGCTCTGCTGTGTGGCACGCCAAGCCCCTACGTCTTTCTGCTGTTGCTCTGCTGTGTCCTGTGACTCCCATGGGCATGACAGCCACAGGGGCAGCCCTTCTACCTCCTGCAGGAACCAGGTTCTGACTGCACAGACATGTCACCTCCCCGCTGCAGAAACTTCCAGGGCTCCCCACGGCCGGGGAGAGAAAATGTAGGCTTGTCAGCCTGACTTTCAAGATCACTCATAACCGAGACAACACACCATTCCTGGCTTGACCACCCTTTCCCTGTGCGGCCCCGGCCACACCGATTGACTCTGTTGGGGCTCCTCAGTGAGGCTCTTCCCTTGGCCTTGAAACGTGCTTTTCCAACTGCGCACCCAGTGGGGCGGCTACTACCAAAACCGCCCAGAAGATAACAAGCGTTGTCAAGGGTGTGGAGAAGCTGGAAGCCCCGCGCACTTTGGGTGGGAACGGTGCAGCGCCATGGCAGGAGGTGCCGCAGCCCCTCAAAACCGTACCAGTAGAATTATACGATGGAGCAATTCCACTTCGGGGATATGTGCTCAGAAAAACTGAAAGCGGGGCCTCGGGTCTCAGAGAGAGACGCGTGCGTGACGTTTACAGCAGCACGACTCACAAAGCCAGAGCACGGAAGCAGCCCGCGTGCCCGGCTGGCGGCTGAATAAACGAGCAAAGTGTGAGCTTCGCATTCTGTGGGATGCCATTCAGCCTTACAAACGAAGACATTCCCACACAGGCTGCGGCAGGGATGCAGCTCGAGGACATCACGCCGAGTGAAACGAGCCAGCCCCTCAAAGGCAGACACTGAACTTACACGAAGAGCTCAGAGGAGTCAAAAATCAGAAAGACAGGAAGCAGAAGGGGGGTGGGCAGGGGCTGGGAGAGGGGGAGGGGGGAGCTGTTGTTTAAGGGGGACAGAGTTTCAGCTTTAAAAAAACTGAGAAAAAAAATTTGGAAATGGATGGTAGTGATGGTGGCATAAATTCAGAATTTCTTTAATATCACCAAACTGTACACTCAAAAGTGGTTAAGACAGTACGTGATGTTACATGTACTTTAACACAGTAAAAAGTCTGGGAAAAAATAGACTGTCCTTCTCCATGTCTGCTGGACAAAACTCCATTTGTTCTGTCTTTCATCTCTGGAGGTCAAGCTCAAAGGGGCTTAAAGACTGTGCGGGAGGAACAGGGAGGCTGCCAGCAGTGCTTTGCAAAGCCACCTCCACCTGCAGCATTTCCACAAGGTGTGTGTGTGTGTGTGTGTGTGTGTGTGTGTGTGTGTGTGATATAAAACTGCCTTTTAAGCCATTTAGCCCTCAGAGAAGACGGAGACTCCTGGAGCTGTGCTACTCCGAGGGCGGTGTGAAGTATCATCCTTATGTGGGGTTTTATGAGAAATGCATAATCTCAGGACACACCCAGGTCTACTGAATCAGAATTTGCATTTCAGCCAAACCCTCAGGTGACTCACATCTGCATTAAAGGTCAAGGGCACTGGTCTCGAGGGCCCAGCATCAGGAGGGTCATCTTTCATTCCTCTGTGGCACGTGGTGGCAGGATCAACATGGAACCCTGGAAGTGCCACGCACACCTGGGCCTTGTGTGATTCAGCAGGCCAGAGGTGAGGCCCGACAAGTGTATATTTTTAAGTCCACAGGTGACTAAGATGCACAGTTGGGCAGGGAACCACTGGCCTAGCCCAGTGGTTCTTGAACTTGACATTGTATCAGAATAACCCAGAAGGCTTGTCACTGCTGGTTGCTGGGTCCCACCCCAGAATTTCTGGTGCAGAGATGTGAGGTGGGGCTCGGAACCTGCATGTCTAACAAGTTTCCCAGCGATGTTCCTGGTGTGGAGACTGAGCTAAGACCTATTGGCCTAACACACAGCCAATAGTTGTTGGGTATATAAATGGAAGGGGATGATTAGAAAAAAAAATCCGATTCAGGAAATGTCTAGTGTTTTACTTATCAATTGTATAACTAGCATCCCAAATGTCGGGGTCGAAAACAGTAATGTGTTATTCTCACAAGCCTGGGGGTTGTCTGGGCTCAGCTGGGTGGGGCTTTTGCTCCACACGACACCTGTGGCAGAGGGCTCCTGGGAACCGCCTTCCACCAGAAGCCTGGCTGGAGCAACGGGGCCCAAGATGGCCCGGCCTCCTCCGGGCTTCTCTCCACACTACGGCTTCTCGACCCAGTGGTTTAGCCCAAGCTTCCTGGAAGCAGCTGGCTTCCAGGAAGGAGAACACAGAAGTTGTCAGCCTTCCTTTTAAGGCCTGGTGTTGGAAGCCCCAAAATGTCACTGTTGCCACATCCTACAGACGTAAGCCAAGTCTGGAGGCCAGCTTCGATTCCAGGGGAAGGGAACTACACTCTGCTTCTTCACGGGAGGCGTGGCCAGGAATCTACAGCCATCCTTAACCCACCATATCTAGTTTGATTTTTTCTTTTTAAGGACAAATTAAGGGACCTAATGAGAAACACCTAAATTCCCATGAATCTGTCAGCTGGTGACACCAGCGGTGTCTTCTGCAGCCTCTGCCTTTTCACACAGGGCCTCCGTGGCCGGGGATCCAGGGCTGGGCCTCAGCTTTGCTCAGTGCGCCTGCTCAGGCAAGCTCTCCTTGGGATCTCACTGGGAGGCGGGGCCAGGCTGTCCTTCTGCATCATCTTTTACACCGAGGATGACAGGGGCCTGGGAATATCCGTTTGTAGGTGTAAGAAAGCACCGCACAGAGAGTTCTAGAGGATTCAGGTGCTGAGGTAGCAAATGCCCTAGTCAATGCAATGAAACACAGATGAATCTCTTCACCCCGATCATCAGATGGTAAAAACATTAAGAAGTCTGGCCAAAGGACGCAAAACTGAAGGGCTGTGACACAGGGCACCACCCCTCGGTCCCCTCGACAGGGCACGGTTGTTGGTAATCGCATCATTTCGGTTTTAATTCCTCTAACGACAAACTGTGGGATGACCATACTCTCTGTTAAGCCTACAGAGCCCTCACGCACGGGCATGACCACACCTGACCCTTCGGGAACGCCCGTCAGGTGGCACCACCAGCCTCACCTGCAGATAAGGAAACGGGGCCTCAGAAGGCGGGCGGAAGCTGCCCGAGGTTGTGGAAACTAAATAGCAGGTGGGAGTCAAAACCCAGGACTCCTGGCCACGGACCCTTTCCATGGCTCTCAATCGGGAAATTCCGTCTAGAAGAGAACTTAACTGAACCCCCTACAGTCAGCCACACGAGAGGAAATGGCGTCATCGAGAGCGTTCTTCACGTGCGTGCAGCGGCGCGGGAACACTTCTTAGAAACGCTGAATCTTAGGCGCCGGGCCAGGGTCTGCACTCCCACAAGGTCCCCAAGAGATTTGTATGTCCCCAAAAGTTTGAGAAGCACACTGAGGATACAGGTTGGGAGTTGGGCAGGCTGAAGTCAAACTCTGACCTTTGTCCCTTAGTTAGCTGCGTGGCTTGGGCAAGAGATTCTCTAAGCCACCACCGCTTAGGCTGTAAAACAGTGATGAAGAAAAGCATCTGCCCCCCGCCTCCCCACGGCTGCTGGGAACATGCTACAATTCAACCCACGTGAAGTGCTTCACCAACCGTCTGGCCTACAGTGAGTGTTCAGTAAAGGGGAGCTACTATTATTAAAAATAACCGTCCTGATCAGCCAGCCAAATAGTGTGTGACTCTCCACTGGGAAAAGCAAACTTCTGCGCACGTGCCCCCACACTGCAACAAAAAGAGGGGCAGAGCCCTCGCCCTCAGTCCCAGAACAATGAGAAAGGAAGGACAGGCGCAGAGGGAAGCGGACGAGCACACTCCTCCCTCAAAAACAGTCCCGGTGGAGCCGCCCTCTCCCGGGCGCGATGGGCTGTTTGATGAGGTGCCACAGGGAAGACGGATGGCTCTGGAGCTCGTTAACTAACTGATGAGTCAGGGGCGACAGCAGCCGAAGCGTGAAGGTGGAAATGCACAAACAGGACTCGACGTGGCCCGGCCTGCCAGGGCACACTTCCCCTCCCTTGTCGCCCCCACCGATGACAGTGCAGAGAGGCCTGGCAGGCCGTGGGCAAGCCTGGAGGGACCGGGGGTAATGTGGGGTCAGGGCTGGTCCTGCCTGGGGAGCTGACTAAGCCAGGTTCTATAGAAGAATGCTGGGACCCAAGTCCCTGGGGCAAGAAAACTGATTCTGAGCACGGAGGGGGTGCCAGCAGGCCGGGCACCCGCGGCCAGGAGAACACAGGCAGAGACTCACGCTCTGCAAGGACGAAGAGCCGAGTGGGGTCGGAGTGGGGGTCAGGGTCCCGAGAGCCGCCTTCTATCATGCTATTATTAATAGTAACAACTAATGCAATAATAACATCATAGTAAAGTCCATCGAGTGCTTATCCGTGTCAGCGTTTTCTGTGCATTAACTCACTCTGTTCTCCCACGTATATGAAAGTCAATGCTCTTAAACAGACATGAGAACTGAGACACAGCGGCGGTAAACGGCTGTGCCCACGGTCACGCAGCTGGCACATGGCAGAGCCGGGCTGTTCGGTTCTCATCACTGGCCCTTTTAACTACAGAACTGGACTGAGTACCATCTGGTCTTTGATGCTGTTCTTGGGGGATGGGGGGAGGGGGGCGGATATGTGAGTTGGGTCTACCTGGCTTAAGGAGCCTGGGGGAGAAAAAACTGGGATGGCCTGTGACTCTCTTTTGAGAAGGTGGCCACCCTGGAGATGACATCACCGTTTGGGATGAGACGATGTCACAGGGTCATCTCTAGCTACAAGGCAGACTGGTAAGGCCTGTGTCTTGCTGGTCTCTGTATAGCAAAGCCAGTGACGGAGAGGCGGATTGAGTGACCAGGCGACATCATCTGCTGTATCCCCAACCAGTATCTCGTTCCTCCAACAAACCAGTGCACTCGATGCTCCCCGCAAAGCATCCAATTCCTGTGCTATGTCGGTGCATGTACTGGTTCCCCCGGCCTGGAGCGCCCCCTCCCTTCTCCACCGGGGAAACCCCCTTCCCTTCCAGGAGTCTGCTCGGCAACGCTGGCCTTAAACCTCACTTCCGCTCCAATGTGGGTTAGACGGACCTCCCTTCCACTCACTGAAAGCGCCTCTGATTTATTTCTGCACCCTAGAGTCTAGCAATTTACCTGACATAACACAGCAGCCCACTAAAGCTAGTGTCACCTCACAGTCACTGTGAAGTTGAAAATGAGGTAATTTATGGAAAACAGTTTGCATGGCTATTAGTAATAACTGACATGTGATACCAGTAATTTCTGCTAGCATTCTCTGAGTACTTACTCTTTGAAAGATTGTCCACGCCTAACTCATCCATTCCTAACACAAACCCTACGGGTGGGTCGATGAGTTAGCATAAGCTATGTTTCGCTGAAGTAACAAACAAGCTCGGATCTCAGTGGTTTAAACACCAGAGATTTATGTCCCACTCATGCTAAACATCCTGTGGGAGTCGAGGGAAATCTCTATTCATTTCACTCACTCAGGAATCCACCTGACCATCCTATCGCTGCAACATCCAAGTTGTGCAGCCTCCTTGGTCAACGTGGCAGAGAGAGAGCATGGAAAACCCGTAGTTCCAAAGGCTTCTGTCAGGAAGCGATGCACATCACTTCCGCTTCTCTTTCTGGTCAAGGCAAGCCCCCTGGCCGGGCCTAAGCTTCAGAGAGTGTGACTGACTGAAGGAGTTGGTGAGCGCTGGCAGCATCCTCCACCTAGAGTCCATTGCTCCCTTTAATGAACGGGTGAGAAAACCGAAGCAGAGGACGGAGGTAAAGTGACTTGCCCGAGATCACACAGCTGGTAGGCGGCTGCTCTGGGATTCAAACCCGGCTTTTGTGAATGAGAGCAGAGGTCGGCAAGCTTTCTGTCGGGGTCATCCAGTGACTACACTAACCTCTGCAGGCCTCACAGCCTCTGCTGCGGCCACTCAGCCTACTGTGGCAGTGCCAAAGCAGCCAGTGACAACATGGAAATGAATGGACCTGCACGAACGCCACCAGAACTTCATTTGTAAAAACACAGGGAGCTCCAGTTTCAGCCACCGCGCCGTGGTTTGCTGAGAATCCTTGCTCGTGATCTCAAGGTCACCCTGGGCTCTGAAGACGGTGAACTGAACAAATGGGAGTCGTTACAACCCTTTCCCACCACGTATCAGCTATATGACCTCCCTAACCAGCCAGAGTCAAGTGACTCCCCAGACTTAATGGGTCACTGAGCTTTCCTCCAGCCAAGGTTAAGGGTAACCAGCTTCTCTCTGGGGCTGGCTAATTATTACTGTGCAAGTTTAAAGGGAATGACAGGCAGGTCATTTTCCTACTGAAAATGAGAACAGCAGCCATACCAAGAACCAAGCAAACCCCCATTAGCGGCGCGGGGCCATTCCTAATGGCATGCTCACCGATGACAATTGTTCTGCTGGCCTGTGCTAACCAGCAGCTGAAATCAATGGGAGGCTCTGGGCACTGAAGCAGGTTTTTTTCTGGGCCACCTACCCCAGACCTTGTTTTTCCAGCTGACACTCTGCCTGTGTCAGCTAATTCCTGCTGTGGAAAATGCATTCCAGGGCTAATAAAGACTTGAAAGTCACACTATTTTCTCACCATGTTATTAAAACCCAAATGGCTTTGCTCAGTGCTCACGTGGCCAGGAGATTTCCCGACAAGCTTAGAAAGGGCCCGAATGTCACAGGATCTGGGTGCTCAACTGGAAAGACGAGGTCTGAGGTTTGTGCGCGGGTTGTTGTTTCCGAGTGATTCAGGCACGGCAGTGGCTGGGCGGCACGCTAGCCCCAGGACAGGCGAACATGGCAGCCGCGACCTACTGACGCGCACGTGTGTTCGAAACCCTGTAAGGCGGCATTTGTCTTCACGGCTGGGAACCTGGGCCAGTCACGTCACCTCACTGAGCCTCAGTTTCCACATTGGTAAAATGACAACCATGAGACCGAGTTCGCAGTGTAGTCGTGACAGTGGCCACCTGGTGTGCGTGCCCAGAACGCCCTCCCCAAACGGCAGCTGGCATGGGAAGCGGGAAGGCCTGGGGCCTGGCCAAGGGAGAAGCAGCCGAGAACCGGCTCTGGAAAACTGGCAGCATCAAACCCACACTGGGCTCCCCTGTGCTAACTGGAAATTAATCGGGAGAGACAAGAACCAGCCAGAAAAATTAGGAAGATGAGCTAATGGAGCATTCCCACCCCGACCTTTGCTTCCCCAGGCCGGCTGCAGCTGCCTTGAGAAAGAACGGCCCCGTGGCGGCAGAGGGACAGAGGGAGAGGGGCCGTGTCTCACAAATGCCATCCTCAGGTCACCAAAGAGGGCAGCCGGGGCCATCCGTTGGAGCCCTAGGGAGACTCGCAGATGTCCCAGCAAGACAGGGCACCAAGGTACAGGGGAGGGCCGGACATCGGCCTGGGCCCTAGCTCTTCTCTGATGGAGCTGCGGGTCATGGGAGGGAGCTCCTCCCGACCCTGCACACCCCTCTGTCAGAGAAGAAAACCGAGGTCCAGAGACACTCAGTGGTTTCCCAACGTCAGGCAGAGGGCTTGTAGCCAGGCTGGGAACTGGGCTCAGGTCTCTTCCTGCTGCACTGGCCACCTTGCAATCCCTTTCAGAAATGGGGTGGACACTGGAGTTGGGTAGGAGAGGCGGGAGCTGGGTTGGAACAGGGTTGGGCAGTGTGAGCAGGAACAAGGAGGCAGATCTCGAACATTCCGAACTAGAGTAAGAGGAAAAATCTCTCCCCACCGTGACGATGTCCACGTTGGAACAAGGAGCCCTCCCACCTGCCTCAGCCCCAGTCGGTGTTCAGATCACATGTCCTCGCCCAGAGGGAAGGGGTGGGGCGGATCCAGAAGACCGAGCACAGGCACTGTTTTTGCCCCATTTCCTTCGTAGAAGACTTTTCCTTTCCAAGATTGTATTTATTTATTTTTAGAGAGAGGGGAAGGGAGGGAGGATGAGAGGGAGAGAAATATCGATGTGCAAGAGAAACATCCATCGGTTGCCTCTGGCACACGCCCCAGCAGGGACCAGGCTGCAACCCAGGCACGTGCCCTGACTGGGAACCAAACTGGCGACCCTTCGCTTTGCAGGACGACACTCAACCAACTCAACCATGCTGGTCAGGGCTGTAAAAGACTTTTTAATCCTGGTCCTGCCATTTCCTCTCTGCGTGTCCTTGGGTGAGTCATCTCCCCTCTCTGAGCTCCAATTCTCCCGCCCGCCAAGCTGGAGTGGTGGCAGAACTGAGACTCTGTTGTAGGTCCCCAAGCGTCAGGCACATGTACACATTGACCGCGAGGCTTTTATTTCTTTGGGAAGCAGGTGGAGGCACAGAATCCCCCACTGGTAGGTGTCTCTGTACCTTACAGAAAGGCGGAGGAAAATTCTGAGCAGCCCAGCTGCTGAGCCTAGAACCCCCTTTCTGCTTCAACAATCTCCTTGTCCACTGCCCAGGGGTGACGGACTCTCCTCCACGGAAATCCGCCGCAAACTGCATTCCAGGCCGACTCAGCAATCATTAGCATGTGATCTTGTTTATCCTGCCCCGGCCTGGAATCTGGACTCTTACAAAACCCCAGCTACAAAAGAACAGGTTGGACCAAAACGGCCAAGGCAGTGAAGGAAGGCGTCCTGGAGGCTGGGGATGTTGATCAAACAGACACCGGCCGGGGCCCACCCATCGGCCCCAGCCCCCTGACCTTCCCGCTGGCACTGATTGGAGAGTTTGATGTTGAGATCTGAGCCTGCAGAGGACAGCTCCCAAATTCAGGCAATCGTCCGGCCCCTCCTTAAAATCAGGTCTTTCCTAGAATTATGGCAACACTGCCTCAAATTACTTGCTGGTCACCTGGGGTAGGACGGGGACTACATCCGCCTCCCAACACCTCTAGGAAGGTTTTACAGGGCAGAAGTGGAGGCTGGGTTGCAGATCCACTGAGTCACTTGGCCAAGGTCACAGAGCCAGGAGGGTGGAGCAGCCAGCGCAGCTGCTGTTGGTCTCTGCTGGCTCACTTCCCCGCTTCTGCCATTTTTGGGGTAGCAAGCCCAGCTGCCGGTCTACCTGGGCCGGGCACGAGACCCAGGCCAACCCAATCACAACACCGCTTCCTCGTGGAGAAACGAGAGAGGAGCACGTGGCCAAGCAGGGCCACTCTGCCACTGTCTTAAGCACTTTACAACTACAAACACACATACCTCTGAACAACCCACTAATAATAGTTATAAATCATCCAGACCCCCACCTGACAGATAAACAAACTGAGACACATCCAAGTTGAGACACTTGTGCCAGGTCACACGGAGGAAGGGTTAGGATTCAAACTAAGCAGTCTGGCTCCAAACCCAAGGCTCTCAACCACTAGGCTAGCCTGGGCCTGAAGGCACCTGGGCGTGAACTGAGGCTGTGAGACTGTCGGCTGGCTTCTTCTCTTCCAGCTCCACTGAACTGCTTCTCAGGGCTTTTGCATTTCGTAAGGCCTCCCGGGCCCTCCTCCGCTCCTCCACTGGGCTTCCAGGTGCCATTCCAAACGACCTAATCAGGTCGACCCACCTCTCAGAGCTTCAGAATCACTCTGTCTCTATGGGGTCAAGTCCAAGTACCTGGCTTACCATGGGGGCTGCTCCGCCCCTCCTCCGTGGCTCAACTTCACACACACACACACACACACACACACACACCCCACCCTTGCGGAGAGACCAAACCACCTACAGTTCCTGTGAAATGTTAACCTCTTTTCTAGGGCCGGGCTGTCCATACACATAATAGAAGCCACATAGGGAATTTAAAATTTTCTCATAGCCACATTAAAACAGTCAAAAGGAAGTCGTGGAAATGTTAATGTATCCAGTAGCACCTTCGATATATTCAAAATATTAACATTTAAGCGTGTAATCAATATGAAGCAAATTATTAAGGAGTTTCTTATTTTTGTTCTCCTTCTTGCAGTCTGGCAGGTAATTCCCACTTAGGGCACATGTCGCTTTGCACCAGACACACGCTTCTAGTGGCCACCAAACTGGACAATGCTGCTGCAGAGTAAGGCTGGCCAGACGTTCTGAAGGCAGGGCGCCTGTAGGAAACGACCGCGCTTGTATGGTACGCTGGGGCAAGTAGCTGAGTGACGGAGGCTGAAGGCAACGGGGTAGATCTGTATTTCCCTTACCCACCGAGCCCCACTGGGGCTGGACCATTCGCATTTTAGGAGGAGGGATCTTGTGTGGGGATGTCAGCCCCGTGCGCCCTTGACCTTAAAGCTGGATGCCCTTGTTCTGTGCACAGCCTGCACAACTGTCCCCAGGGTAGGTTTCTGGGCACGTGCACATCCCGCCATGTTCCCACCTTGACCTCCTTTCAGGGCCCTCTCTGATCTGGGAGAACCAGCGCACGCCCGTCTGGGCCCTGCATCCCACCACCGTGTTCTTCAGGAACAACCACAGGGAGAAAGGGCCGTCTGCCCCTTCCATGTCTCCTTCGGCTCAGGGCCTCCTGGAAGCCCAATCCATGCTCTCTCCTGGGGGGACCTTCACCCCACCCCTTCCCTGAGGTCACCATAGACTGGTGACAGCCAGACCGCACCTCTCCCAACACCTCACCCATCAGTGATGGCAGAGCCCCACATAGCCCATCAAGGGTGTCAGCTGCTTTCCCCACACTGTGACGCACTCGGCAGAACCAAGGGCCCCCACTGAGTAGTCCCCGCCCTCCCAAAAAGGCAGTCAGGGTTAGAAATGACCATTTTTCCTCATTGCACACTCAGGGGGGATGATTACGATGTTAATTATTCACTCAGTCAGCCACATACAAACAACTCGATTAAGAAATGCGGTCTGTGTCAGCAGGAAAGAGCCTCCTCACCAGCCCCTCCCGAGGCTCCGCGAACACCCGCCTCCCAGGCCTGTACCTGTGGCCACATTTCCTGCACTCTCCCTCCCTTAGGCCCACCCCAGACACTCGCTTCAACTCCATTCCTCCACCAAGAAACTCATCAGGTAGATGGAAATAGCAATTTTCCCTATTCTGACAAAACACATAAAATTATGATACTCTCCAGGGAATGAACCTTGGACAAGACTTGGCAGCTGTTAAAAAAGGGTTCATACCATCCCTCCAGCCCCTGAGGTCCATCTCTGCTCAGAGCTGGCCGGCTCCCATGTTCTGTGGAATATACTATTGCTTAATAAATCTGCTCTCTCTCTTTATGCTATTAAAACAAAGGGGGGGATTCATACCCTTTGACCTGGAATTTACCCGACAGACACAATTCCTGAAAGGAAACACTGTCTCGTGGGTGTTCATCGCGGGGATGATTCTAATAGCTCCAAATCAGTGACCTCAAAGCCAGACGACAGGGGCTACCGCCGGACAACACACAGCATCTCGAAGCAGTGTCATCGGATGCACTCATTAAAAATGACAGGGACGTTAGGTAGCAACATGCCAAGTGCCCATAACTTGACGTTCAGTATACAAAGGCCGAACACCAAAGTGTCTCTCTGAACGTTCTCCCAGGCCCTCCGCAGGCTGTGTTAACCAGATCCTGACCGGCCTGCTCTTTTGCTCCTGCCTTCCCGGTCCAGCGCGTCTCAGGCCGCAGCGCCGCGGAACACACCCTGTATTAGTGCACAGCCCCACACAGCCCCGCATGGCCCACTGCCCGCCTCTGGCCCGTATTTTGGTGGATAGGAACGCTGTTTGATCTCTACCTGATGCCTGGCTCGGAACAACAGTTTAATCAGTGTTTATTGAATGAAAGAATCAGTGACAATGATTTGGGCTACTGTTTCGGGAGCATCTCCTAGGTGGCAGGCATTGGGATCTGCATTTCCCAGGTATTAGTTCACCGAGATTTTTCTGAAATAATCTGACAAAGTTAACACTATTATCATCCCCTGTACAGATGAGAAACTGGAGCTCAGAGGAGTGGTCACATACCCAAGCCCATGCATTGGGTAAAGAGGGGAGACAGGACTTGAATTCAGTTCCGACTCCCGAGCCAGAGTTCTGTTAACGTCCCGATACCCTTGTGTATATGTACATGCGTCTGCCTTTGACGACACAGATAAATAGAAAGAAATTAAGGAAGACTAAAAATGGGTGGGTGGGAGGATTTCTTCCCATTTTGTATACACTTTCTGGAAACGTCAGGGAAGGTGGGCTGGAAAGAGAGGAGCGTGCCTCTGATGGGAGCCTTCCTGGGGTTGGGCTCTGGAAGCCCGAGTATGTCAAAGGGAGACAAGCCACGTCGGTCAGTTGACTGCTTTTCTGTTTACCTGTCAGGGCCCAGGGGACATTCAGTTCCAGAGAGACGTCACGTGCAAGCCCCGGGCCTGTGATTCCTGCCAGGAGCAGGAAGTGCCTGCAGCAATGAGGCGTGCTGCTGATCAAGCCGGACCGCCTGGCCCACTGCTCGGGGCTCATGGCCTGCTCCCCACCCCACACTGCCTTCACTGCCTCGCTGGCAGCTGCACAGTTGAAGTTTCGGGGTGCGTCTCATCACGAGGCAGGGGTGGGGGGCGGTGTGCCGGGACACACGGACCACGGAAGCATCCGTGTGGCCTAAGATTCCAAAGCCGATGTTGTCTCTGAGGTGCGTTGATAGAGTTCAAAGGGGACATCCGCCACACTGTTTTAGGCTTGTGTCTCGTGACTGTTGCGTTCTGCCTGTGTGTGATGAGTTAATGTTTTAATAATTCCTGTAATTATCTTGTGAATAGCATAATTATATTGCTTTGTCATGTTTTTTCCGTGTCGAAAGCATGAATTTGGTAAATGCAAATGTTTAAATTATATCTCAATTTTCCTAAATTTTGTTTCAGTAGTGTCTTCATTTTTAAAAATATATACTCCAAAAACTGGGGAAAATGAGGCGGCCGGGCTTCATTTGTCCCTGGAGAACGCCAGACACCTGGCGTCTGAGCTTATGTGGGGGGGAGACAAACTCCCAGCTACTGGCGCATTCCGGAGTGTTCACTGTGCTTGCAAATGGAATCGAGTCTTTATATCAAAATAAAATAAATAGAGACCAAGAGGAAAGGAAGAGGAAAAGGAGCAAGGTCTAGGTCTTTGAAAGGGCGGCACGGAACTTCCATTTTAAAATGAAGATGCATTTCAGTCATTTTCATATTTCTTCCTTAGACACCACTAAGTGACAAAGGAATAAAAAATGGGTGCCTTTGCAAAGACGGAGAGAATAGGGGCTTAGATACGCCGGTGTTATGAAATTGGAACGCAGACGGGTGACCAGTAGCCAACTTTGCCAACCGGAGAAAGCTCTAAGCTAAGCCTACAAGCAAGAAGACAGAGGACACCAGAACCGTCTGGGAAAGGGAGACTCCAGGCAGTGGGGAGGCGGAGGGTGGAGGAGAGCCGGAAATAGAAGGAATGGTTAAAGAACCAGGAGATGACAAGTCCCACCAAGTGCCACTACCACCTTCACCACCACTGTCACCATCACCATTGCCGTCTCTGCCACCACTAACACCTCTCTGCCTGCCTCACACAGTACAACTCAGACAAATGTCCCTCCTTCATCACAGCAAAAGCCTGGGTGCTTTCCCGTGAGGGAAGACGAACTGGGGACACGACATCACAGCTCAGGACGGGATCAAAAGACCGTATCTCCCAGGGGTATTAAGTGGGCGTCTCCGCTGAACACAGAGATCCACAACGGTTGTCGGGCAGAACGCCTTCCTAGGGAAGCGGACCAGCCCGAGAGCAAAACCAGTCACCGCTTTTTTACACAAGCCTCACCAATGAGCTTCCAAAGAACTTTTCAGTTCTTCAATGTGAACAGCAGCCAACAGCACTCAAAGCTTCTAGAATAAACCAAACAGGGGGGGGAAAAAGGGACCCAACAGTGACAGAGGCGATGCTGGGGGCAGAGAGGAACTGCCAAGGAACAAGAAGAAACGCAAGACTATCCTCAGAGAGAGAGAGAGGCGGCCATTCTGTCCCTGGGACCAGAGCCTATAAACATGAAAGGCCGGGGAACGAGGAACAGCCCTGCTGGGGGAGAGAGTAAAACAGTCTCGGAGGGTAAAGCTGGCAGCGGCTGCGGGGCGCCTCGTCCTGTCAACGTGTAGCAGAACCGCATTTGAGAGCCCGTGGGTTTGGCTACAGGCTGTAGCCAAATGGGATTTGCTGTGCATTCGACCTCCATAGCGCTCCCGCAGGCATGAATTGTAAGCCTCGTTTATACATCAGATCTCAAAACGATACAGTGCGAGGTCAGACGCAGAACAGTCAGTTCTGCAGTCACTGCCACGTCCAAGGTCACCCTGTGACCTTCTGGCCAAAACCAGAAAATGTTAAAAGTTAAGACATCATCACCTGGGTCTCAGATGTGCTGGGGGGTTTGTTTTGTTTTGTTTTTCATGAGTTATCCTTGAGTCTAAAAGGGGGAAAGGTGTGGATTTTGTAGAGGTTACGAAAGCCTTCTTCCGAGGCCGGCTGTGGTCAGTGTGCGGCAGAACTGTCCGTTAATGGTGAGTGTGTGGTTCTGGCGAAGAGCTGAAATCACTGGATCTCCCAGAGTCCCACGGGGCCAGAGTGTGCGTGCTGGTGGGAGTGTCGGCTGGAAACAGAATGTGATTGCTGGGTCTTCCCACCAGGCCGAGTGTGTACAGAGGCGCGGCCCCTTAGGCTCCCGGGGTGTGGGCGCTTTCCCTTAGGATGGCCCCTGCCCACTGCTGGCTCGTCTCCCCCCTCTCTGCCGTCTTGGTTGAAATCTTTGAGTGGTGAAAATTCAGCAATAATTTCTTTGGTCACTCCTCTTATATAACAAGTAATCCTCCCACACAATTATAGTCCCGGGAATAGTCTCATTTCCATAATTAAAATCACCAGCATGGGTAATTGAAGAAACTCCATCTTTTATTTAGAGTGAAGGTGCGTCTCCTCCCCACATGGTGGCCAGTGAGGGTGGGGGAGGTGTGCACAGGCCTCCTCGGGCTCCCCCAGGAGAAGCGGAGGGTGGGTGGGAGCGCTGCCCTGGCACCCATGCTCCCTGGCTTGGGTTTCCCCGGCTTTGGGGTTTAAGCCTGGCTCATTCTCTCACGGTTATGCAGTGGGTTCTTGGAAACCCTTATCACCGGGGCAGGGGTGGGGAGTGCTCCCAACTATCATTTCTGTAAGGCAGGGATTTTCTCTGCCTCTTATAGACTCATCACTGGACTCACTGCAGCTGGTGGCTTTTCTGCATCGAGTCTCCCACCAGCTGTTTCTTCCGTAGGCTCACATATCCATGGAAGGTGCTCTTGCATTCTCTGCTGCAGCAAAGTGTGCTGGCTGCTCCCAGCTCAGCGCCCTCCTCTCCTCCCCTTCTCCTCACTCAGCCCAGCCCCCTCTCGCCTACAGACCTGTAGCAGGTGGACAAACACCAGTCCCCTGCGTTCCCCAGACTCCAGGGACATAGGCCAGGGGTCCTCTGGCCTCCAGCCACCGGCTTAGAATGAGGAGGAAGCTCTCCCATCTCCTGCCTTGGCGAGGGGGTGGAGGGAAAATGCCAGAGCGTTCCAATTTCTCCCAACACCGTCTTTCCTCCAATCTCTTCAGTCTCAACCCTTTATACCTCGCGTGGGTGTGGGCTCAGGGCTGAAAAGCTGGATTTTGCCCCTACCTCGGTAAGTTCTGCGTAGGCAGAGCAGCTCCTCACGTCGCAGTGGGTGGAGAGCGTGACACCTCTCGTTTATTCTCGGCTTGTTGAGGTCTCTGCCACATTATCGTGCAAAGGGACCCACTCTGCTCTATTAGCTGTGAGTGTGCCACATGCGCAGGTATGTGCTTGGCAGGCGTGTTAGAGTGCGAGAAGGTGATGGTACGTGGATTTGCCGTGCCTGTGGGGAGTGTGTGAGCCAGATGGATGTGCACAGAGGTCCGCCTGGGTGAGGGGCTTGTGGGGAGCATCCCTGTCTCCGGGGTGTGTGCATGCCCGCGAGTGCACGTGGAGGTGAGGCGCGTCCTCGTGAGCTCCCCCGTAAACGCCAAACCACCGGCACTCGCCGCGGCCCCCCACTTGCCCCAGCATGGGCCTCTGATAAATCGTGGGAAGCAGAAGGCACCTGCAACAAGAGCCCGGGTCCCCTCCAGCCTTGGGGAGGGGAGACACACCTTCGTTACAGGCCCCACTGGGAGCACAGGGCCTTAAGCAGAGTGAGGTGCCCCTCCCCTCCCTAAGGAGGACAGAGAATAACGACTTCATTTGCCTTCAAGTAGACAGTCCTCTCCTGGTGTTGCCTTAGCTGAATATGTGTGTATTGGGGGGGTGGGGCGGGTGGAGAGCGAGAGATTCCTGGGAAGATTATCGCATTTGTGAATCAGGGTTATTTCCCCTCCTCGCCTTTGCAAGTGAGCCCGTGAGCAGGCTATGTGAGTCTTAGGCCTGCCATGTGACTCGCTCATTCTCAGATCTGTGGTGTCACGGGCAGTGAGGGCGACCGCACCAAGGGGGTGTGCGTGTCCAGGCCCTCGGTGAGGGTGACCAGAGGTGCAAATGCCTGTCACTGGAACAAGTCTCTCTGGAGTGCCAGGGGCCCATTTCCTCGGCAACAAACAGATTAAGCCAGGGAATCGGAAACGTCACCAGGTGTCGTGGCCGGGGCAGGCTCACCACTGTGCACAGGAAGGAAAACCCCAGCCTGAGTCTGGGGTGGGGGGATGCGGCGGGGGGTGGGGGGTGGGGGCACAGCCTGTGCTCTGCTATAAAGAGTTTCTGTGCATCCTGCAGCATGCCTACAGCCAACTGAGCCTCCTGCGGGCGGGCATCTGCATTTCTAGGGCCCTTTTCCCAGAGGACCCAGGAGCCCCCCTGGCACCCTGGGCAAACTGCATCCCTGTCCGTAAAGGTGCCAGCTGGAGGGGCTCCCTGGGTACACGGATTTGCCGAGGTCATTGCAGAAATAGGGAGAAAACCCAGTGGGTCTCACTCCCTGGTTTGGGTGGGACCGTGGGTCACCCGGTAAACTTGCTTAGAGCTTGGTCTTGGGGTGATCGAGACACTGATGTCCCTTCTTCTAGGAAACACACCGCACGGCAAGTGTCAACCCCTCACAGACTCGTCCCACTCCAGAGCCCCCACAGGCCGCCGCCCCTTACAGATGGGCACACTGAGTCCATTCGTTCATTCATTCATTCATTCATTCACTCAGGACAATTACTGACCACCTTCCGAGTGCGGGAGACAGGGCTCCGGAAAGACAGCGTGTGAGTCAGGCAGGATCCCTGCCTTCACAGAGCTGGGATTTTGGGGGTCCTGACAGTGAGCAGGGCTGCGCAGTGAGACACAGCATGTCAGGTAACAATCAGGGCTGTGGAAAAAAGCACAGCAAGGTGAGGGGAGCAGAGGGAAGTGGGGGATGGGCGGGGTGTTACCCCTTATAAAGGAGGCTTCGCTGGTAAGACAACCTGTGAGTCGAGTCTGGACAAATGGGGGGAGCACGTCATGGAGATATCTGCAGGCAGAGGGTTCAGGTCCCTGGGAATGCAAGTGCAAATGCCCTGGGGCAGCGGCCTGCTAAGTATGTCAAAGGAGTGCAGGAAGTCCCTGGAGGCTGGAGCACAGTGGACCGGGGGAGCTACCGTTTACTGAGATGGGTCCTTATTTTGGGCATATGGAATTGGGTCTCTTCTATTTGTTCAGCAAAACATTGTTAGACATCTACACGGAGGCACTGAGTAGGGAGGGGATATATGAGTCTGGATCCTGGGACTGAAGTCCAGGGCGCAGCTGTCAACGTATTGATGACACATGAAGCCACAGGCTGGCTGAGGTCCCCAGGGACTGAGTGTAGACGGAAAACAGAAGGGAAGGGAAGCAATCACCGTGTATATTAGCACTGAGTGGTCAGGAAGATGAGGGGACACTAGCAAAGGAGACTAGGACACCGGGTGGTGTCCCTGAGGCCAGCCCAAGAAAGCGTTTCGGGAAGGAAAGAACGATCCCCTGGGAACGACCCACTGGCAATCCAAACGGGACCACTGGACTTAGCAATGGGGAGGCCATCCTGGGACTGGAGGGGGGACGGGCGTCACCAAGGATGGAGCAGACCAACAAAAGCTCCCAACACAATCCCCTTGTGCAGAGTAAGAGCTGCTCACCCTTCAGACACCTGCTTCCTTCGTTCATTACAACAGGTGTGCGCCTAGGATAACAAAAGCGGAGTAACGCTTATGAAGCGCACACCCCGTGCCAGGCACTGGGCCTTCCCCAAATACCTCGGGCAATACTTGCTCCCCCCACCCCACCTGGGGAGATCCGTACAATTGTTTTTGTGTGTGTCTGTGTGTTGGAGTCCTGGGAAACCTGGAGTCTTTTTTTTAATTGTGATAAAAAACGCACTCCGTAAATTTACCATTGTAACCATTTTTAAATACACATTTCACTAGCGTTAAGGATATTAACATCGTTGTGCAACAGATCTGCAGAAGCCTTCTGCCGTACAAAACCGCAACTCTGCCCCCATTGGACACCAGCTCCCCAGTTCCTCCTCCCCCAGCCTGGGGCGACCTCCATTCTACTTTCTGTTTCTATACATTCGAAGGCTCCAGGAAGCTCACGCACGTGGAATCTCACAGCCTTGGTCCTTTCGCGCCCGGTTTTCTTCACTCAGCATACAGTCCTCCAGGTTCATCCGTGCTGTGGAATGGATCGGAATTTCCTTCCTTTTCACAGCTGAGTAACATCCATTGCTTGCAGACGCCACATTTTGTCCGGCCATCTATTTATCGATAGACCCGTGGGTTGCCTCCACCTTCCTGCTATTGTGAATGATGCTGCTGTGGACACAGCTGTGCAAATACCTTCTCAAGATCTTGTTTTCGATTATTTTGGATACAAGTAGCAAGCCTGGATCCTTAACCAGTCCCCTGTCAACCCAGTGATGCCTGGGGAGGGTCCCATCTTAATGGAGAAGGTCCAGCGGGGAACACGGACAGTGTGAGCACATCAAGACCACGGCGTTGGGGGACATGGGTGGGAGAGTCCCATGGGTGGGACCTTAAGGAGGAAAAATAGCTGAAGGTCCAGCCCCCCTGCCCTTTCGAAGCTCACGGAGTATAAAAAAGTAGCTGACCTTATTAACCAGTGAATTTATGACTTCCAGGTGAGGAAGTCTCATGGTCTCTACGTAGCCTGAACTGAGTAAATCTTTTAGATCTCCAATAGCAAAACGATGACTGTGATGATAATGTTGCCAAGTGTTTGCCCTGTGTTGACCCTGTGCTGAGCTGAACACACTTACTGAATCCCTGCCATGGCCTTGTAGTGTCGGTCCTGTTACTGTCTTGCTTTTGCAAATGAGGAAACTGAGGCCGAGGGAGGTAAGCTCATCTAGCCAAGGCGTGCAGCTGGCAGCAGACTTGGGATGGAGCCAGCTCTGCCGCTTGCTCAGGCCCAGGCTCTTGTAAGCCATGCCCACCTGCCCTTGGCCCCTGTCCTTGGATCTGTGCCCTTCCCTCCTGCCGCGAGCCAGTGACTCCAGCCGGTGGAGAGGCCTGCGGGCCCTGCCCCACCCCCAGCAGCACAGATCCTTGGCCTTGGACGTGGGCACCCACAGGTTTCGACACACTGATTTCCTCATCTTCCCTTCCCAACGTGTGACCCGCTGGCCGCAGAATGCCGTAAGGGGAGGTGGGCTGTGGTGGGGGGCGGGGGTGAGATGTGAAAAGGGACAGGCCTCCCCGCTCGCCTCGCTGGGGCCACCGTGCCACCTCCCCTCTGTTCCCTCGGTGTCCCCTGCCAATCTCTGTGCCACACAGCAGCCTGAGTGGCCTTCCGGTGTCAGTGCATGTCACTCCCACAGCTGCAATCTTTCTGTCATTCCCCACTGCTCTTCGAGCAGAAATGGCGCGTCCCGCCCTGGCCTACCAGGTCACAGTGCTGCAGCCCCTGCCCGTGCCTCCCGCAGCCCACTGGCTCCCTGCAGTCCGGATCCTTCTCTGTGCTCCACCCCCTGCTCAGAAGTTCCTCCTCCAGAAAGGCCTCCCCGCCCTCCTAGGGAACATAGTCCTCTTCCCTGTCCCCTCTCTCACTGCTCAGAGCCCACGTGTCCTGTGCTGTAGGCCCGGGTTGCAGGAGCCCGCATAGGCGCAGTTCAGGGCCTGAGGACGGCGGCCACAGGAGAGAGGCGCTCCCCAGGAGCGGTGGGTCCTCACCGACAGGAACACGCACCAGCGGGGTGTCAGGACAACCAAGCAGCCGTTACTTGGTGTCTTGTGCTCTTGTCCTCCCTGTCCCTTCCTCCAGTGCAGACCGGTAGCCCCATGCCATAAGGAGAAGATGCTCAGGACACGTCGCGTCCCTGCCTTTTGCATTTCTGAAGCCGGAACTCTAGGTTGTGCTACAGAGAGGGGAGAGCGCTCCCCACCCCCACGACTGGAGAGGAGGTGGAGGCCGGCAGTGTCCGTGGAGGTGGCTGGGAGAGGCGGGAATTCAGGGAGGTCAGAGCCTGGCAGAGCAGGAGCAGGATGCCTTCCTTCCTTCGGGGGCCTGGTGGGAGGGACAGGAGGAGATCAACCGTAGCCAAGGCTGGAAGGTTGGGCTGGGGACCCATCCCAGATGGTAGGCTGGGTAAAGAAGAGGGATCCCGTCACCTCAATAACAGCTGAGCTCGAATCTCCAGCTGCCTCAGCAAGAATGTGGACTCGGGGTCCGGTTTGATTAGACTTCAAGGAAATAAAGTTCTGTGACCTTTCTCACACAGTCACGTTGACAGAGCGGGATTCATGTTACTTTGCATAGGGCACTGTCTTGACACCGAGGTCGTCATCAGGAATCGTCTGGCTGCAAGAACAGATTTCTACTCAGCAAAGTTCGCAGGTACAGACGGAGGCAGGTCATCAAGACACAGCTGGGGTGAGCCCCAGCCAATGGATCCAGGGCCTGGGTATCTTGGTTTAAATTCTCCAAAGCATACACTGGGTTGCTATGGAGAACGTCCCGGTAGGATCAGGAAATCTTCTGCAGTCTGGTTCTTTTAGCTCAGTGGGGGGAGAGGGGACCCGGGGCACAAACATGGCCACCTAGGCCAAACACGAGGCTGGCCGATGGGACAGGGGACGGCCCAGACAGTGGACGGGTGGGTGTGCAACGACATGCATGCCCACAGTCAGCAGTTAGAGGATTCTGGAGTCCCAGAGCTGGAGAGGCAACTGGGATGGCCTGGCCCAGTCCCTGCAATTTCACGTGTTTAGAAACTGAGGCTCTAAGCAACATAGTGGCCTACCTGAGGTCACAGTGAATTGGAGGCAGAGGCCGCTTCAGGAAGTAGGGTTTTCCCCCCTCTCTCCTATCCCGTCCAGTGCCTGCTGGGAGAGGAGGGGAGCCATCTGGACCCTGCCCCCACCACCCCGCCTTCCAGGCTCCTCTCCAGAGCCCGTGAGCTCAGCAGGGTCCCGGCCTCGACCTGTGTGTCAGTTGCCTGGAATCCCAGGCTGCAGGAAGTGTCCGGCCTCCTGGCCCTCTGCAGCCCAGCCCTGGCCACCTGAACAACCAGATTCCTTCCACCCATTCCATCTAGCCATGCAAGTCGGGCTGTCTGATTGCCACATGTTTTCCTTCCTCTGCACCTTTGCTCAGGGAGAAGCTCTCTTTACCTTGAGTGCCCTCTCCCTCCGCCCCGCTCGACTGAGTTCCATACCCCCAGCTGCAGATCGTCACTTCCTCTGGGAGGTCTTCTGTCATGCACACCTGCATCACACTCCTACCTCCCAGTTTCTGCCTTTTCCTCTCTCTGAGCCTGACACACCACTGCCTGTCCCTCCGTGGGGCATGTAATTATGGGCTGCCTGCTAATTTTTATGTTCTCTTGAGGTTAGAAACTTTGTCTTAAATATTTTGTGTCAACAAAGCACCTGGCACTGTGCTTGAAGAGGCTCAGCAAACATTTGCCGGAATGAGTGAGTGAGTGAATGAATCAGTGAGCGATGGCAGTGGGTGCCCCTCAGAATCCTGTGAGTTGGGCCCTCCTGGCCCCTGGATTCCTGGGAAAGGTGGGAGGGCCCTGGTTTATACTAGTGACAGCAGCGGCTCCTGGAGGACCTCTGGGGACCAGTCAGGCTGGAAGGCCCATATTGACCACTGCCTGTTAAGTCTCACAAAGGTGCTGTTATCACTCCCATTGAGGAAGGACAGTGAGGCTCGGGGGGCCGAAGTGATTTGCTGGGGTGGAGGGTGCACGAGCCGTCTATACCCAACTGGGGGATCAGATGGCGGGAGGCTGACCCCGCAGCTCACCCTCTGACCACGCACCATGCACACAGGCCGAGTGCAGCCCAGGCCTGACCTCCAGGAGCCCCTGATGGGCTGTGGTCAGAGGCCAGCTCTGAAGAGACCATTGAAAGCCACAGTCCCATGTGCCCACCAGGACAGAGGCTAAACAGGGGGTGGTGGGAGTATAAAGGCCCAAATTAAAGGAGGCAAGTGACGCCTCTCTCGGCAGAGCAAAATCTCCAGTCCCTTCGACCTCCCAACTTCCCCGTAAGACAGGTGGCACGAGGGTTGTTCGACCTGATTTACGAGGTGACAAACTGAGAGTCAGGGAGGCGGGTGACGGGCCCAAGGCCACTCGGAGAGCAGTTGGGGAGCCTTCTGTCCCAGCTGCCTCTCTGACTCACCACCTCTCCTTCCACTGTCCGGCAGGGACATCCTGTTCCAGAGGGCCGGCTCTTGTTTCCAAACACACCCTGCATGATTCGGCAGCCCAGCTTGGCTCGGGCGGTACCCCTCCCTGCCTGATGCCCTTTCTGCACCCTAAACTTCCCAAGGCCCTGGCTTCCAGGGCTCAGCCCGGATCTCACTTCCTCTCAAAATGTGTCCAGTTCTCAGCCAATCTGAGCAAACGCCCCCACCCACCCCGAGAAGCTCTCCCGAGACCTTACTCCGACTTAATGCTTCTTTCAATAGGGTGCCTGGCCCAGTGCCCACTCATCTTAGAGACTCAGACCCTATTCTCTGCAGTGAAGTGTTGGTCAGCAAATTTTGGCAGAACGAACGTGTGCGTGAGTGAATGGACGGATGAGTGGATCTCTTGCCCACCTTACGCTGCTGTTGAGAAGGTACATTTCAGCAGATGACCTACGAGCGCCCAGCACAGAGCTGGGCACAGAGCAGGCACCTGCAGCATGCTGGCTGGCTTGGGTCTGTCGGAAGCAAAGCTATCTCCAGAGCCACACCGGCCAGCAGAGCTGGGCTTCCTGAATGGGACAAATGCCAACCCAGAGGCCCCAGTCGGCCTGGCGCCAGGGAGCTGTCTGCTGATCTGCAGAACGGAGCAAAGTCTGCGGCCCCGCCCACCTGGCCCCATCCTGCCAGCTCAGTGCTGTCTACACCCCGCCCACCGGGCCTCCCAGGCCTGCAGTGTTGGGGAGAAAGAGAAAGATTGACGGAAAATCAGGTTCAACCAGATGGCCAAGCTGTTCTTTTAATCAGCACTGGTGGGGCCCTGGGGCTGAGGTCGGGGGGCGTGGCTGCCAAGCAGGCCAGGCTGGCTCGTGGTTAAGGGCGCAGGCCCTGGACCTGGGTTCAAGTACCAGCCTGTGGCTACCAGCTCTTGTGACCCTGGGCAAGGCTGCTCCCTCTCGGAGGCTCAGATTGCTCACCTGTAAAGCGCAGTGACAACCAACTGCCATTTGTTAATCTGCAGCAGAGAGATACTGACTTGGGACAAGTTCTTACCCTTGGATACCATCACCAAATAAATGATGACAGGCGCAAATCTCTCCCTCCTGCATGCGCTCGCGCGCTCTCTCTCTCTCTATATATATATAGACACACACACAGTGATAGACAGATACAGTAATATAGCTATCACCATAATAGGTTTCCGATTCCTCTAAGGAGGATAGGCCTTTATTCTAAATTATACCAGTCCTCTCTTTTTATTTTTGTGGCTGAAAGGGCTTTGTACTTCTCTTCCCTCTGCCCAGAACCTTAATGCACCTAGCCACAAGCCTCACCCCTTCCCCAGTTTCAGAACTCACTCAATTGTCTCCCACCCACGGATGCCTTCCCTGCCGCCCTATTTAGAATACCACCCACCCCCAGTGTGCCCCGCCCCGCCCCGCCCCACCCCACCCCAACTGGTTTTCTTCCAAGGCACTCACTGCCGTGGGACCCAGTGCTGGTTTCTGGTTTCTGGTTTGAGTCCCTTGCCTGACTCCCCCACGAGGGCAGTTTTTGGTCTGTCTCATCCACAGCTGCATCTCAGAACCTAAAATACTGCCCAGCACCCAGTTGGCCCTGCATAAATGTCTGTCAAACGAGTAAACAATTGAATAAATACTTCTTTTTTAATGCCCTTCCTTGATGAAATAAAATGTGAGCAACTCACTCACTTTCCAGCCCTCAAAACTGGGCATTGGGAAGAAGGCGATTTTACTGACCTATGGAACCCTTAAATCACTGAGTAAATGTTTGTAAAAGTTTTGGTAAAATTTACTAAATGGTAATAATGATTTCCTCCTTCTTCCTGTTCCCCTGCCCCAAACCCTCCCCTCCCCTCCCCTCCCACACTCCTCCTCTGGCCTTATCTGTCCTCACCAGTGCTGTCCCCAGCCCTGCAGAACTCACAGGGACCCTCTGTCCTCTCGATTTGCCCAATTCGCTTATTTTCTTTAAAGATCCTGGCTAGAGACCTGGCTTGGGAGAGCCTGCCAGGCTGCAGACCGGCCGCAGGAAGGGCCGGCCTGCCCGGGAGACCTGGAGGCCTGCGTCGGCAAGACGAGTAGAGAGTCATAAATAAAAGGTTGTTAGTTTGCTTGCTTCTTGGTTCTGGGCCTACTGTTAGGGACGTCAAAGTGCTCAACTCTGAGGATGACTGTGGCTCCAGAGGTGGTGGCACCAGACAGGAAGGGCTAGGGAAGCTGATGGCTGCCGGAACCCACTGGCTGGAGGAGGGCGGGGTCAGCTCTGGGACCCTGGGCGGAGCCAGAAGGAAGCTCAGAGACAGAAAGGACTAACCCAGTCATTTGCGCCTGGGGAGAGTGAGGCCCAGAGAGGTCTCACTTGAAGAGTAAAACCAGAAACCTGAATTTCCCGCCCCCACACACTCCCTGTCCAGCACCTTCTGACCTGGACAAGAGGGGCTCCAGTCTGTGGCCCTCCCTGCCCTTCAGAAGACCCCGCTCTGTCTCTCCTCCCCACAAGTGAGGGGTCTTGGGGGACACAGGATGTGCCCAGGGGGAGGCCATGGGACTGCCCTCCAGGGGACATTCCAGGTTGTCAGGACACTGGGATTCCCAGTTAAGTGTCCAGGCCCGCCTCCCAGGCCTCCACGGGCCTCTCACCCTCCTCCTTTTCCCTAGGGTGGACCATATGGCCCGTGGGTGCCACTCGCTGGGCAAGGGGCTGACGTGTGGGCTGGGCGTCTAGTACCTGCCCGGAGGCCCCTTACAGAGCAGGAAAACATGGAGAAGGGCACACAGCCACCACGTCCCGGTGCCGGACCCCGAGCTGGGCCTAATTCCAGGTCATTGGGAAGCTCTGTTTGTCTGGTTAGGAGGTAAAAACTTTTTAAAATTTAATCGTATATTACCTGGATTTATACGTCCTGAAAGATTTAGACCAAGGGTTGTGGCCCTGGCCTGGGTGAGCCCTCTGTATGGTGTAGCCTCAGGTCTGGCCTGAGAGGAGACCTGCCAGCCAGCAGGGGAGGGAGTGGGGGGAAGAGGATGAGCGCAGGGTCCTCCTTCTAACACAGGGATTTTGGGGGAAACTCGGGCTCACACTCACGGGGCTTTGGCAAGGTAACACACCCGGGAACAGAGGACCAAAGGGGTTTCGCCTTTCCCAAATTTTGCAATAACAAAAGAAGGGGACAGGGAGGGATGTTTTTGGAGGGCCCTTCAGCACCTGTGGGTTTTCCCTGCCAGGCACGCACCTG
Source organism: Desmodus rotundus (assembly GCF_022682495.2). Classification (NCBI taxonomy): domain Eukaryota; kingdom Metazoa; phylum Chordata; class Mammalia; order Chiroptera; family Phyllostomidae; genus Desmodus; species Desmodus rotundus. The sequence goes on along the minus strand of NC_071392.1, from coordinate 155,532,381 downwards.
GCGGCTTTACCAGGCCCACAGCTCCGCCTGGCTGCTTGCTGTACAGTCCAAACGTGAGTTCCCGGGAAGGGGCTGGATGTAGGGGTGGTGAGGGTGGCAACACAGGGAATAAAAACTGGCACCTGGATGTGCCATCGGATACCAGAGGCTGGAATGAGGCTTCCCACCAAATCATGCTTCCCTGTGTCTTCCCTAGGGAGCCCCCAAATCTTCGTGACATCAATTTTACACAGGAGGGAGACCCTCATTCTGCTTGAGCTTCTGTTTAACTGGTTCTGATGACATGACCTGAGAGGTCTCCATCAGACCTGCACCGCTGAGTCCTCCTGAACACCGGTCCGTCTGCCACCCGCCTGTGTCGTCTTCTCCCCTCCTCTTCCTGGCCTCTGTCCACCCCTACCCACCACCCCCCGCCCAGCTGCCCCAGGCTGTATGCTCTGTTCTCCCCAAGCCTTCGTGCCATTTTCCTTCTCTAACAGGACTCAGACATGGCAGCTGGCAGCTACCTGTCTGCCCTCTATAGTAACTCTGAGCACCTTGGAGGCAGGGAGGACTGGACCATGCTCATCTCTGGGGCTGTAAAGCAGCCCTGGTCTTGCCGCTGCTTGGCTGGGGGCAGGGGAGCCACCAGCTAGAGGATGCCCAGCCAAAGTGGAAGTGACATTGGACATTTGTCTCAACAATTCCCTGGGTTGCGGCGGGAGAGCTGAGGTGAGGATCCACATACCCGCCCTCTCCATGGGATAGGCTGGAGCTGGATCCAGCCCCAGGGGCATGCTGATGCAGGGCCAGGGTGGAAGGAGAGGGTGGTTGCAAAACCCCACATGCAATAGCCTCACTGCTGACTCATGCTTGTTAAGCCTACTGGCGACCAAAGTCAGAAGCCACAGGCTCAGAACTGCCCAGTTAGTGCTGACTCTGTTGGTTCCCTGGCCTTCCATAGCCAGTCCTTCCTCGGGCCGTACATGTCCCCTTCCTTAGGGCACAGCGGTCAGGCTTCTCTTCCCCAGCATACCTCCCTTGCTTTGGGTGACAGCACCCCAGTTTTCCTTGAAGACCCTCTTTCCCACTCCTCCCAGAGGAAGTTGGATTCTCCCCTCCCCAAACACCAAGCCTCATCACATGGCCTGGGCTTAGCCAATCAGAACATTCTCTTGCTATGACTGGCTCTAGGATGGGAACATGGTGGACACATAGCAACAAGACAGTTCCAAGACTTTCCAAGAAATGTTGAGAAAGACACCCTCACTTTGGCAGAGACTGCTAGCTGCGTGGACATGTCAGCCTGGAGCAACCAGGGCCTCCATGTGCATGGCGGTTGCCTAAGAATAAAGCCACCCCAGAAAAATCAGGACCAAGAGGGGTGCAAGGGGGAGACCCAGCCTTCCAGCCATGGGTGAAACTCAAAATGCACCTTGGAGCAGTTCAGCTAAGTGCATGGACACCTTCCTCTTTGCTTGACTATGTTTCACAGTGGGGTATTGTCATTTGCAAAGAAAAGAAAAAATTCTGACTAACACCACTTGAATCATAGATATTCTGCCTACCTTCCTCTCTAGTCTCTCTGTCTCCTAGTTTAAGCCTTGTCATTGGCCTTGACCTTCTTCTGCCCTGGGTTATTGCACCAGACCACCAACTAATAATCACAACAAAATGAGAGAAGTTGAGCAAGGGCTACCTGTGGGCACTTTATATTTATTACAGGGACCCTGAACATTGATATTTGCATCTTGCTGATGAAGAGACCGAGGGTCAGGCAGATAAGGGGCTGGAACACTGTTGGGAAGCGCAAAGCTGGGATTTGAGCTCAGGTGCTCTGGCTCCAAAGTGCTTGCTCTTTGACCACAGCATCGTCCTGCTTCACTTAACTCTGGGTGGATCTCCCACAATGATGGCAGATTTTTTGGTGGGACCACTTAGGTCCCTCAGAAGCACGAAGCCATGGGTGCAGCCAGGCTCTGTAAATACCCTGGACTTCATGGGCTCTTTTTAGGAGCACTAACTGTAAATTTGGTCCATCATTTTTCTTCTGCCCTTGTTTCCCTTTCCCCCAATTTCCGTATTCATTCTTAATGTTGTTGCCGTGCCCTCATTGGCCAGACTCACCTGCCCATCACTGCACAGTCATGGTAAGTGGACCATGGACAAACCACCAGAACCACCAAAATGTCACAGGACAAGGCCACAGCCAAGGGAGCGCAGAGCACCACGGAAACAATTCGTTTTGCTTGGGCATGGGGTAGGGGGCATGGGAAAAGCTATGTTGAGTTAGGGCCTCAAAGGGCATGTCAGCTTTTGTTGGGAAGGGATGGTGGGGGAACAGCATTTCCAGCAGAGGGAAACAGCATATGCAGAGGTGCAGAGGCATGAGAAATCTGGTGCATTCTGGGAAGAGCGTGTAGCTGGGTGACAATGTGAGATGGGAGGGGAGGAAGAGGAGCTTAGCCTGAGGAATACAGGAAAATAAAATCAGTCACTAGTCCTTTGGGTGACTTTTCTGGCCTTTTATCCAAGCTTTGCTTAGACAGCCAAAGAGGAAGTTTGTGCTTCCCCATCCCACGGCTTCCCCGGGAAAGGAAGGGTTACTTCAGAACAACATGAAGAAATGGCTGGGAGCTGAGTGTGCGGGGGGAGAGCATGGGAAGCCTGAAACTTGTGCCAGAGAAAGGGAAGCAGGCCAAGGAAGGGACAGGTCAGCTGCTGAGCCCAATACAAACTTCCGTTCTGAGCCCTGCACTGGACCTTGGGGATACAGAGGTCAATAAGACACGGCTCCTGGCCCCGCAGGCTCATAGGCTAGCTGGACAGATGCACATGGGCATGGCCAAGACAACAGAGTGGGCTGAGTTCTGTGGCTTAGGCTGACTATCGAGGCCCCTGGGGAGCACCAGGGGCACCAGCCCAGGGATGTGGAGCAGGCTTCCTAGAGGAGATGACATTGGAACTGGGCCTTGAGGGATGAATAGGAGTTTGCTACCTGCAGACTGAGGAGCTCTCAGAATTTCCTTATCCCATCTTTTATTAAGACTGACCACACTAGCTGCTTGGCTGATGTCAGCCCTTTCTGCTGTGCTCCATAGGGGCAGACTCCCTCTGTCTGGTTCACCAGGTTATCTCATACCCAAAAGAGTGCCTGGTGTACAGTAGGTGCTCAGTAATGTGTGTGTGCATGAGAGAGCAGCCTGTGCCAAGGCCCCACCGCGGGCGCAGACACGGGCAACTGCACAGGGTAGGTGGAAACGAGGTGGGTGAGCAGGCAGCGCCCGTGGCCTCGCCTGCCCGTCTGAGGAGCTTGAATTGTATCCTCTCAATGGGGAGAGGTGTGGCCAAATGTATTCAATCATTTATTTGACAAATATTTATTGTGTACATACTGTGTGCCAGCCATTATATTAGACCCTAGAGATATCAAGAGAGCAAGACCAACCCCTTCCCCATGGAGAGCCAACTTTCTCAATCAAGAAAGAGTATCTTTCTGGCTAGTGATGAAGTGCTAGGTAGAAAAGTGAAGATGGGTAAGGAAGGGCTAGACCTTGATGAGCCTGGGGAGGCGCAGAGCAGGCCGTGGGGTATGTCTGACGGGATTACGTCAGCGGCAAGCAGCAGAAACCTGCCTCTCAGCAGCCTGGCCTCCAGGGGTTTATTTATATCTCATGACAGACGTCCGGGAGGTAAGCTGTCCAGGGCCACACGGCCACTCAGTGGTGAAGTCAACAAACCACGTTCCTCGGCCTTCCTGCTCCACCTCCTCAGCCTTCTCTCTGATGCTTTCGTTTCTTTGAATGAGCCCGTGCATTTCCCATTTGTTTAAAGGCACAGCTAAGGACTAAGTTGAAGCCTTGCTTACATGCAAATTTCTCCACCCAGAAAAATTCAGAGAAGTCTGATGCTCACAAAAAAATGATGAGTATGGATTTTCTAGGGTGGAAAAGAGGGGCGGACATGACGTTGAGCTGGATGGTGTCAGTGTGCGTGCGTGTCGGTATTAAATCGCTGGACTGGACTCATTCGGAGGAAGCAGGAATTCAAAGCCAGAAATGGCCGTGAGAGTATAACCCCTCCCCCATCTCCCACCAAGAAACTTAGCAACACTTCAGGGAGAGCACTGGGCTTCCTAAATTTCCTAAAAGGGGAGACGTGGGACAAGGTGACTGCAGCTGACTCTGGTTTACAAAAAGGTGGCTTTGAGGGTGAAGGGCTGGGAGCAATAGTCCTGGGAGAGATGGGAGGTATGGGTCAAGGCAGGCGACAGGAACGGAGAAGAGAGGCGGCTTTGAGAACTTTGGGGGAGTGGTGCTGAAATACTGACAGTCAATGTAGAACTGAAGGAAGGGCCGCACCCAGGAGAGGGACCCCTAAAACAGCTGCAAGCATTGGCAAGCCACTCCCAAGTCACCAACAATACTTCTAAGAGGCAAATCCCGAGATGGCTCTGGGGGTTTCTGGATGCTGAGTTCCTGGAGTCGGCCTGCCCTGCCTTTACTGGGGGAGACAGCCGGTCAGGGAATCCAAGCACTCACGGGTACTGAGCACGCATGGTGTCTCGGTAGCCAGTGACAAGTCCACTCAAAACCCCAAACATGGCAGCAGATCTTTGGGGAGTTTGGGGAATGCAGACCAAGAAGCCCAGCCCTTGGGCCCTGGTCCTTGGACACCTGAGTTGGCCACTGATTGGGAGAAATTCTCTTGGGAGGTGACAGGAGTTGCTTAAAAAACCCAGGGGCTGTGGCGATCATCTCCTCAGTAAGGACACGAGCTGATGAGCTTCAGAAGAGCTCCTTTCACACAGATTATCAATGAACTTACTTTTCTCGAATGTAGCCAGGACCTAAGGCGGTTTCAGGAAATCAAAGAGTCCACCCTTCCTGGCCCACACACTGTTCTAAGTGCTGGGGAACAACACAGACCGAAATCCCTTCTCTTTCAGATTTCTGGCTGCCGGCGACGCCCCAAACCTCAGAATAAACAAGCGGTCCATATATAGCATGCTGATTGTTCCCTTTTGTCTTTCTGTGTTCCGCGGTGCTCTGCCAGCATCCTGGAGATGAAAGCTTGCACATACATCCTCTAACCTCCCCAACCAGTCAAAAGAAGACGGTCAGTAGCAAAGTTCTGGGTACCAGTTGCCCCACTGTTTCTCCTTCTGGCATCTGGGGCATTTACAGATGGAAGCAGGGAGGCCTCTGAGGTGAAATGTCCAAAGATCAGTCACCAGACAAGCAAGACCCAGACACCCCGATTCACAAGCGGAGGTGCCACACCTCCAGCACCTGACCGCAAGACCGCCTGCTCTACGCGCAGCCCAAGCTGGCATCTTCGCCGTGTGCGTCTCCCGGTGAAGATGTCGCTGAGTGCCCGTCAGGGCTTGATAGGTGACCAAGCACTTTGGCGTCTGCTCTCTCTCCCCACGTTCTGCGTGCAGTGGGTAGATTTCGCAAGTGCAGTTGCAGGGCACCCAGTCATACTGGGGGGCAGCATCTGGAACACACAGATACCCCTCCCGAAAAGCGTTATCTAAAATTTTAAATTTAACAGATTGTCTTAGTCCATTTGGGCTACTATAACAAAATGCCATGGGTGGGGCAGCTTAGAAACAAACATTTGTTTCTCACAGTTCTGGAGGCTGGGAGTCCAAGGTCAAGGCACCAGCCCATTCTTTTGCCTGTGTCCTCACACCGTGGAAGGGGTGAGGGAGATTCCTGAGGCCTCTTCTATCAGGGCACCAATCCCTCTCACGGGGCTCCATCCTCATGACCCAAGTACCTCCCAGAGGACCCCCGCCCAACACCATCACATGGGGGCTGGAATTTAACACAGGCATTTGGAGGGACCCAAACATTAAGTCTGTAGCACTGGCCATTCTGTATTTTACCTGGCAACCCTAACTCAGTGATGCCCAGAGGGGGCAACCTCAGTGTCCCCATTTGGTCACTGAAGCTCAGAAAGTAAACTTCCTGAGGTCAATAGTCCAAGGGGATGACAGGGTAACAGAACTGGGCTCTGCCCCTTTACCGGTCCCCAAGTCATCCCTGGGTGGCCTCTCCGAGGCATCAAGGATGTGCTGGGGTGGAGGGACCACGCCATCTTCACATCGAGCGATGGAGGACAGAGGGTCCACTCTTGGTCGCCACACGTTTTCGGTTTCAGTTCGCTGTCGCAGGACCTCGGCCCCCCAGCCAGCAAGGCTGGGAAGGCAGGAAGCCATCTGGAGCTGGTGCTGAGTCACAGGGCCGGAGGAAAACAAGGACGTCGTGACAACAGAAGGGTGGGGGTAGGGGAGGGGGACGGCCTCCCTAGAGATCGCGATGGGCACCGGAAACAGAAACTGCTCCTGTTGGAGCATCTATTAGAAGTCTGAGAACACCACGTGACTGCAGTGCTGTTCCTACTAGGCACCGACTGAATACAGTGCTCTGTTCTGTGACAATATCAAAAAGCCAGGCAGTAAAGCGAAAGTCTCTGTTTTTGTGGGGATTTTTATTTTATTTTTTTAAATCCTGGCTCATCCTCTTCCTACCTGTCACCCTTTGGGCGGCTCACTTAAACTTTCTGACCCTGTTTCCTCTTCAGTGATACCAATCCTTGCTTCACTGAGATAGAGTGAGGGTTTAAATGGAATCACATTTTAAAAAATAGGTCTCACAAAGGGCTAGCACACAGTAGGGGGTCAACACATGGTGGGGCTTGGTATCAAAAAGACCAAAACACATCTGTGTAGCAGATTGGTGTGGGGATTCGGGGAGATATGTCTGCTCGCTCTCCAGAGTACACGGGACGCAGTGCACGTGAGGTTTCAACGAGTGACAGGGACACCTGTACCCCTCTCCTGCCCCCGATCCTGAGAGGACAGTTCTGGTCCCGCCCACTGCTGGTCAGGAAGCTAAATACCCCACAGTGAAGCTTACGTGACATCTGCACATCACATTCCACAAATAGTTCCTTGTAGCATCGCATGTCGCTGGCTCAGCCCCTGCAGAGGTCCCGAGAAAAGAAAATAAGGATAAATACTCCTGTTCGTCTGTTGTTTTTAGCGACTGGTCTGTGTTAGGTGCTAAGCTAAGCACTTGACATGTGTTGACTTCTCTGAGCAAGCCTTTTAGGTCAGCACTATGATCGCCCCGCCTCACAGGTAGGGAAACTAAGGCTCGGAAAGATTGAGTACAATGTCCGAATGTGCGGAGTCAGTAGGTAGCAGAGAGGGGGCTCAATCCTAGGCCTGATCCCTCCGAAGGTCCTGGCCGTCATACCCCAGACTGTCACACTGCCTGGGACAAGCTCCCAGAGGGAGAGAAACCCTCAGCTGGGGACTTCAGCTTATTCAGGCCCAAGGGTGCATAAACAGCAGAGGGCAGCGAGATGATCGAACGCCAGAGGGGGGGCTGGTGATCACGGCTTGAGCAGTTCTGGTCTGGGAGGGGACCCTGAAGGGCTTCCTCCCAGGGGAGCAATATTGGGTCTTGAGGAAGGCGATGGAGGAGGGCCTAGAGAAGGCAGGCGAGTCTAGACAGAAAAGGACCTGCCCGGGGACGGGCGGGGTTCAGGAGGGCCAGCTGGCTGAGTCTGAGCTGGGTTTTGGAGAGCAAGAGGACTCTGCAGTTGGCAAAGTCTGGCTGGGGCAGGCTGTCATCAGCATCCAGAATGACACGCTGCCCTGTCTGGCTGAAGTGACTTCCAGCCGTGGTCCATCACCACCTTTTCAGGGCCCCTCCCCCCATGTGCTGGGCCTGGTCAGCAGTGCTTGCAGGCCGGCCTGCTTCCAGAAAGAAAGGCAGTGTCTGCAGAGTTGGTGGACCTGATTGGTCTTGGCCAGCGGCCTCAACTGCTACCCTCATGGGTAAGGCAACAAGGACACCCCACGCTCAGGGTCACAAGAGCAAACGCAGAAATGGCAAAGCTTATCTTCAAGTCACTGTGGCGGTATCTGTCAAGAGAATTAAAATCATGTGCACCCTCTAATCCCATGATTTCGCCACTCGGAATGAGCCCTGAGGAAACGGGCTCAGAGGTGGCCACATCGGGTGTACGAGGACAGTCTCTGTAGCACCACAAATGCCCCCAAGAGTCAACGACAGGGGCTTGGTTAAAAACAATGGTCCATCACACAGTGGAATTCTATGCTGCTGTTAAAAGTCACTGTGGCCACGTCCGATGAAGCGCAAGAACCAAGTTGGCAAAACATTAATATAGTATGATCTCGGCTTGGAAGTACATCGATCTAATTCATCACTTATTAAATAGTTCCTATGTTGCGTGCGAGGCCGTATTCTGGGTGCTGGGGGTTTGCAGGGGAGCGAGTTCAGAGAACCACCCGGGGGAAGTCAGGCAGTGAACCCAGGATGCAAGAATACACAAGATAATTTCCGAGAGTAGGACAATACCGTAAAGAAAAGATCAGATGTGCTGGTTTGCAGTGAGTGACAAGGGAGGGACCATCACCTGCTTGTTGAAAACGCCCAGTTATGAGGATCTGGGAAGAGCATTTCAGACAGAGGGACTAAGGCTTTTGAGGGGCGATGTGACTAGAGTCTTAGAAAAAATAAGAGGAATGAGTCCAGGAGAGAAGAGGTGGGAGAGAGGCAGGCATGGGCCAGAAAACGTAGAGGCCGAACACCAAGGTGAGTATAAAGAGTTTGGATTTTATTCAAGTACAATGGGAAGGAACTGGATTTTAAGTGAAGCAATGATTATACACATATATACATTTGCATTATAGTTATGCAACCAGAAAAAATACAGAGTAATCGAAATCATCCATGGGGAGTGGGGTATTGACCAATACTTGTTTTTGCATGCTTTTCTGTAACTCCCATACTTTTGGTAATTAGAAACAAGCAATAATTTCTACTTAAAAAATAAAAAACTCACCAGAGAACAAACAGCTACCACTTTTGTGGTGTTCCAGTGGGAAAGGTCTTTTGCCTGCCGAGGGTGTCCGACCCACGGGCTGCAGCCGGCTCAGGATGGCTATGAATGCGGCCCAACATAAAATCGTAAATTCACTTGAAACAATGTGAGATTTTTTTTTGTATGATTACGTGTTGCAATGTATTTAATGTGTGGCCTAAGACAACTCTTCTTCCAGTGTGGCCCAGAGACACAAAAAGCTTGGTCCCCCCTGGCATGGATTTTCGCGACAACCCAGCGTACTCAGTCCACTTGAATCAGCTCCGTATTGTAGGGGAGAAAAGTGAGGCAGGAACATGCAGAGATTCTGGCAGAAAGTGGCACCAGAATTGAGGTTCTACAGCCCCTGCCCAGGTTTCCTGACCTGGCCACACAGCCGGGCCTATGTGTGCTCAGGTCTGCCTTAGATGTACTCAGAAATCCAGCATCCCTGGTAAGAGGTCTGTGGGATAACTCCTTACTTGGGACGGGGGGTGGGGGCCAGGGATGGACAGACAGCCGTCAGCTGCCAAGGATGATGAGCACAAGAGGCCGGGAGTGCAAAGGGCAGTCTCCCCCACCCCGCAGATGCTCGCGCAGCATTTGCTGAATTGATGAAATAACTTGCTTTCAGGAAAAGGCTGCTCTTGGGACATGGGTTCGCTGACTTCACGATTTAATAGCTGTGCAGTGTTAGGCTGACGACTGCCCCTTCGAGCCCGTGTTCTCTGTCCAGTGGAGAGCATTCTGTGCTCAGCCACCTCCCTGAAGTGCAGTGGTCAGCGGTGGGCTCTGGAGCCAGACTGCCTGGGCTGGGCTGGGCCTCTGTCCTCTTCTAGTTTTGACCTTGGAGAACTGCTCAACCTCTGAGTACCTCAGTGTTCTCATCTGTAAAGCGGGAGCACGAACACGGGCCCCAGGGGTTACAGCTCAGATGAAATGAATGAAGGTGCTGTGAAGAGATCTTGGCTTATAGCGTGTGCTCCTGAAATGTCACCTATTATTAGCACTAGCTTTATGGGGCTGTTGAAAGGGTCAAGGGCGAGGCTTTCCGAAGCACATGCAGAGCTTAGCGCAGGGTCTCAGTTTGGAAGAGTTAAGTCCGCTACCCTGTCCCCGCCATGGCTACCATTCTTAGTGCTCCGTGGCTTTCCACAGGGAACATACATACAAGCCCTGTGCATGTTTTGTTCAGACCCCCTCACCCACCAGGAGGGTCTTGGCCAAGTTAAACAACAGACCTGCCCCCTCTCATCTCAGGAGGTTTCTGCCTGGTCAAGGTCCTGGGGAGACTTTCCTGGCATCCTCCAGTGTCTCTCTCTCCCATTCCTTCAAGGAGCCACCTTCGAAATTCCAGGCTGGACATTTGCCGAACGACAGGAATGGAGGCTGCTCTGGGGAGCGGCCCTGTGGTCACTGTCCCTCTGACCTCCGCCCGCTTTCAAACTCCAGGTCTCTGAGGCACCAATAATTGTGCGACCGCTGCCTGCCCCCTGGTCTAGTCTCTCCCCCGTTCTTTTTCTTGTAACGTTTTCACATTTAAAACTTAAATACATTTATCCAAAAGGGAAGCAGACTCATCCCCATAAATGGAAAGCCAATGCCACCTGCCATAAATAGGAGCTACCCAGAAAAAGAAGTACTATAAAAATAAAGCAGTGTTATGGGATTCTCGAGGAACAGGGCTGCCCATTGAAGGCTCCGGGCTGGAGGCCTGTTTGATTTCCATTTAAAAGGGGGGTGTGGAGGGGTGTTCAAGATCCCTCAGTGCCAGAGCGAGAGTTTCTTTCGGTGTGATAAGTATTGAAAGAGAATTTAAAGAGGAAAAACTAACTGCGTGACTCAATGTTATTACTTCCTTTCTGTTCACCTTCTAGAACCTTCTCCTGTATGCCAGGGTCCTAGAGGCCTTTTTATGTGATTCGGTTCTTCACTGAGAAAAGCTAAGGAGAGAACAGCCCACCCTCTGCCTCTTACCTATTAGGGCATTTTAGGAAGATTCTAGAGAAACGTTCTTCTCTGACGATGTCCAGGCCCTGAAAAATCCTTCTCGGAGGATTCCCAAAAAGTGACTTGGCTGCATGTCAGTGCCGCCTCACCTCCCATTGGAGCGGAAGTGAAAGCCACCCAGAGGGTGGCCTCCAAATGGCCCAGCCACTGGGTCTCCGCGAGGAGCAAAGGTGTGGGGCTCGTCGCATATCCACAAAGAAATTCACAGTGCCCGGGGGTAGCCTGAACCAAAAAGGTGGCTGAGCTTGAGTTGGGAGAGAAAGCAGCCTAGACCCGAGGAAGAAGCGACCCAGGGGTGCACTGACTTCCAGCTCCTGCCTCTCGTTCCCAGAGTCTGGGAGGAGCCACGGGAGCATCACCCAGAAAGGCTCCTGTTCCTGTGCCTTCTCCCTGCCGCACCTGTCTGGCTCCAACCCACATTTCCAGCCCTGGCTGCTGGGAAGTCCTCCTGTGAACCTCTCCTTCTGACAAGCTGGTTACCTGGCACATAGCAGGCAGACGGGGATGCTTTAATGAAAGAATACACCTTATGCAGAGCTGCCTCTACAGTTCATTTCAACATATTTCTTTTTTAAAAAATATTTTTATTTAATTTATTGGAGTTACATTGGTCATTAAAATGTCCATACTACCCAAAGCAATCTATAGATTCCATGCAATTCCTATCAAAACACTGATGTCATATTTCACAGAACTAGAACAAATGTTCCGAAAATTTATATGGAACCACAAAAGACCCCATATAGCCTCAGCGATCTTGAGAAAAAATAATAAAGTTGGAGGCATCATGCTACCTGATACCAAACTATACTACAAGGCCATAGTAATCAAAGCAGCATCGCACTGGCATAAGAAACAGACACATAGATCAACGGAACAGAACAGAGAGCCCAGAAATAAACCCACGCCTTTATAGTCAATTAATATCTGACAAATGAGGCAAGAACATAGAATGGGGTAAAAACAGTCTATTCGATAAGTGGCGATGGGAAAACTCAACATATTTCTTGAGAGCCAGGGACAAATAGTGCTGAAAGTTTTCCTACCAGGCACTGGCAGGATGACCACTGTCCCGATGTGCAGGGGACTCTCCTGGTGTCAGCACCAGATGTCTATGCATGTTCCAGGACCCCCCCCAGATCAGGGCAAATCGGGACAGCTGGTCACCCCTGCTGGTTCAGGCTTCAGATGCTCCACGGTCATGGGACTTTCCAGCAGAGTGGGAGAGGGTGACATTAAACAAATCATCCCACAAAGAAATGAGTAATTACAAACCAGGATGTGGATGAAGAAGGAGCAGCCAGCCCTGTGAGTGCTGTGGGTACGAGGCGGAAAAGGCCCGGCCCTGGCCCCGGAGAAGCTGGAGGTTGCTAGGAGAGAGAGACACACACACACAGCTTACATGATAAAAAGCAGTGAGTGCAGACTGTCAGAAGCCTGCCTCCCTATATTCCTGGCTCTCATTGCACTGTTGACATTCCAGTTGGGGTTTCCAGCAGCAGAACCCCACTCTGGTGAACTCGACAGACAGAGACTGAGAGAGCACTAGAAGGAAAAGGAAAACTCTAGGCCTTCTGGGGGAGTGGAGAGAGTGACACGCAATGCCAGAATAAAAGAGCCTGCCTGTTGCATTCCCGTCAGGAAAAAAATCGACTCTAGCCCTTCTCTGCCCTTGGGCTTCTCTGCCCAATACTCTGATTCCAGGAAGAAAGAATCTGATGGCCAGGCTCGGGTCTCATGCCAGCCCCTTGGCTAGGCTGGGGGGTGGGCACCATGATTAGGAATTCCACCAAAATCTCGTGCTGTGGGGGCAGGGGAGCAGCATGGTTGCTGATGGAAAAGGGAAGGGCCGGGATGCCGGGAAGGTGGAGGCCTCAGATGTCCGTTATCGCCTCTTCAAGAAGCAGCCCAGACATTGATTGCCTTGCCAGGGCCTCTTGCTCTGTGGTCACTCCTTTTGAAGTAGCTCCCTGCTTGCCTTCTGTCCAGAATATTCTGTTCCCACAGACAGCCCCACGCTGACAGCTGCCTTCTCAGGCACACGTGTCCTGTCCCACCACCCAGGCTGCTACCACCTTGGAGCACATGCTGTGTGCCCTTGGGCACGGCTGGTTCAATGCCTGGTGCAGAGGGGAAAGCCTTTAAGTGTTGCTGAGAACTTTCTAGAGAGTGTTAAGGAGCACACTGCCCTGAGGATCCCTGGCTCGCTGCCCTCCAGCCAAAGTAGCTTCTTCCTGCCTCTCAAACGTTCAGCCCACCTTGCTATTCCTTCTGTGCATGGTGCCTGCTTTACTCATCGCGTGACTCAGGGGTCCCACACCCCGCGGGATTTTGCTCTCCAGGGGACATGGAGTGATGTCAGGAGACAGCTTGTTGGTTGTCACCCTGGAGAGGGGGCTGCTACCAGCATCGTGTGGTGGAGGCCAGAGATGCCGCTAGACATCTTCTACTGCACAGCACAGGCCCCCCACAGAGAATGGTCGGGCAAGGCGCCCCTCGTGCTGAGGCTGAAAACCCAGCGGCACGGTTGAATGCCCGCGTCTCTGCTCTGAGGTCCTCCCCGGGAAGCCTTCCCTGACCAGCCAGCGCCCCTTCACGTCCCCTGCTGTGTTGTCTTTGGGACATTTCACTGCCACCCAACATGATCATGTCTGTTTATTCAGTCGCTCGTTTGGTGCCGTAGGCGAGGGGCCCTTGGGCCTTGTTCTCTGCTGGCTGCCTGGCATGCAGAGCGGCACCGGGCAGATGGTGGGCTTCTCCATCAAAATACGCATGTGAATACTGAATGAAGGAGAGTGGCCTCGGCCGCCCAAGCACCAGCAGTGTGGTACTCAGCTGTGCCGCCCAGCTCCCCTCGGGCTGCCCATCTGTGTGTGTGTGTGTGTGTGTGTGTGTGTGTGTGTTTCACAGCAGGTTCAAAGTCAGCCTCTGTTGGCTGCTGGCTGGGTGGCCTTCAGCAAGTTCCTTAAGCCTCCCAGGCCTCAGTTTCTGCATCTGTAAATTGGGGCTTCCTGGCAGAGATGTTACGGAGGAAATAAATCAAGCCACGTGCACACAGCACAGAAGAAAACGCCTGACCCGGGACAGCCTCAGTGAATGTCACCACCACCATCACAGCACCATCATCACCATCAGGATTTGGCCAGAGTAGGCTGTGACAGTGACAGAATGGGCTCCGGGGCCCTACCAGGCGCTGAGAAGATAAAGGACAGCATGCAAGACCAAAGCTGTCCCCGCTTGGTTTTGCTGGCTCCTGCTCCATCCATGAAATGAACCACTGGCTGAAGCCTTTACCCACCTCTCGTTTTGATGAAGGGTTAGCAGAGAGCACGTATGTAGTGTGGCAGATGGTGCTGTCCTTGAACTATGAAACCAAAGAAGGAAATGAAAGCGCTCCGCTGCAACAGATACGGGCCAGGAGGGGTAGAGGGCAGGGCAGGTGTTTTATCAGCGGGGCAGTGGCTGTGCTCGAGAGTGGCTGCAGCCCTCGAGTAATACGATTTCACAGCCCCTTCCTTTTACAGAGGCAAATGCAGTGCAGGAAGTGCAGCGTGGCAGACTCCAAGGGCGCAGGGCCGAGGGTGGCACAGCACCCACACTCTGGATTCCTTGAACAGGGCTGTTTTTGCTGCCTCGGGCCACAGCCCTGGGAGACTGTCCCAGGGCATTCTGACTTTAGGCTCCTCTGCTCCTCAGGGGGCTCCTGAGGACACGCACCCCGTGTCTGCTCTCCACACACGGGGCCAGTGTGAGCCAGAGCCCCGGAGCCTTCCTGTCTGGGCCCCAGTCCCGGCAGCCAGGGCGCGTTCCTTACCTTCTTGGAACCTCAGTTTCCTTATCTGTGAAATGGAGATAATAGCAGGCCGTCACAGAAAGTATTTAGCCTTGGGCTTGGCACATAGGAAATGCTCAATATAAATGTTAGTTCCTCAGGAGGTCCCAGAATTGACTCGGGGTCTGACAGTCCCCTGGGCTGTGAGTCCCTCAGAGGTCGGTCTGTGGTGCACTCCCTGCTCTCTATGCCTTGCGTGACGATTGACACCTGCTGGGGGCACCCTGAATTGTAGTGGCTGCTGACAGGCCCCTTAGGCGCACCTGTTCCTCAGTGGGCACCAGGAAGCCCCGTGGGATGTGGCCTGTGACTCCCTGTTGCTTGTTTAGACCTTAATTCTTGATGCATAAAGCGACCTTCCTGTCCACTGGCGAACCAGCCTCCGCTCGCTGGCTCGCGCTGTGGGCTGTGTTTTGTTTCCCCAGCTCTTCTGTGCAGCCCAGCCTTCCCCCGACAGGGCTGTGGGCTATTTGCATTTAAATTGGTTTTCTCTCATTATAGAAATCTCTTAGGTCAGCTGGAGTTGCCATTTTCCTGGGCATCAGTGCGGGAGCTCCCTTTCTCAGTCGAGGGTCCCTCATGCCTTCCTCCCTCTTGCTGACAGTGAGAGGCGGTCACACCTTCTCCCTCTCGGTGACCAGACAGCCTCAGAAAGTCGCCCCACTCCAACCAAGCTGGGAGTGTTTCTCACGGGGAAGGTGGGGGTCGGGAGGGGCTGGAGCGTTCAGAGAAGAGGCTTTCAGTTAGCGCTCATCGTGAACCACTGTCACACACGCATGCACACAGGCGTGCGCACGCTAGCTAACCTGTTTACAGGACTACCTGTGCCCAGGGATTTTTCTCAGAGACATCATAATGACAACACTTTCTTCATGGCTTCTCATGAAGATTAAATGAATCCGTAAATTAATTAGTAACATTTTCCCGATGAGGACACTGAGGCACAGAGAGATGAAATCACTTGCCCAAGGTCATTGCTAATAAACTGTAGAGGCAGACTTGAGTCCAGGTGGTGTGCCCGCGGTGTGCATCCTATGCTATAACCGCACCTGCCCACGTTCTTGTGATTTCCAGTCCAGTTCATTTTCCAGAAAGTGCTGGTCAACACCCACGACCATGGTTTTCTGACCCGTGTATGGGCTGTGCCCACGTCTGCCTGGGAGAATCAGGGAAGGCAGAGCAGGGAGGGGATACTCATGGTGACCTTGAAGGCTGACTAGGAGTTTTCCAGATGGATAAGAGGGAGAACAGAGAAGTTCACGAAGGAGGTCTAAGTTAGGGTACCCCGACTTGGAAGGCAGCGCTCAGGTGTGATGCGGGCTGAGCAGGCGGTGAGGCGTGGGGCTGGGCGACTGGCAGAGACCAGACCACGACAGGCCTCAAATGTCACATACACGGGCTCTGTCCTGAGGGCAGGGGCAGCCAAGGAGGGGCGGAGCAGGAGAGGGACAGAAACTGTCAGAAAGGTCACTCCAGGTCGGGTGTGCAGGACCGCCTGCGTAGGGAGGCGGGGAGACAGTATAATCAATGCATACGATCAGAAGGTATGAGCTACAACTGGCGGGGGATCACCGGCAGGGTTACGGGTCTCTGTCTCTGCACCGAGGGCCCCCCGCCACTCACTGATGCATCACGGAGCTGCCGCTACCCAGGGAGGACGTCTTTATCTAACTGACCCAGGCGCCTCACAGGCCGGCGGTGGCCCTGGAGGAGTGTGATAGTTGAGAGGGGCAGGGACAGGAATGGGCTAGGGCAGCGGCATTGGCGGAGGAGATGGGGGACCACATGTGGTAGACCTAGTGGGGCGAAGTAATCTGGGCTCGGCGCTCAGCCCGATGCCAGGGCTGGGGGAGGGCGAAGAGGGGGCTGCCGCTCAGGTTCTGGTTTAGCTCAGCCAGGGCAGCCTTACTCCTTCCTCAGGCTAACACCAGGGGCGGGTAAGCTGTTTCTGTAAAGGCCCAGACAGAAAGTATTTTAGACTTTGTAAGCCCTACGGTCTGTGTTGAAATTCCTCAACTCGGCCATTATAGTGCGCAAGCAGCCCTTAGACTTTAGGCACAGGAATGGGCGTGGCTGTGTTCCAATAAAGCTTTATTTACAAAAACAAGCCGTGGGCCAGATTTGGCCCAAGGGCTGTCCTGTGCTGACTCGTGCTCTGCACAAGGACGTGGTCCATGGGCCAAGTAGCAAGCCAGGGGCACGAGTGAGAGACAGGCGCACAGGTGAGGCTCACACTGCATCAGGGTCAGACAGACCATCGGTCTCTCCCTGAGTGACGCACATCCGGCCACAGGACAACTCATCTGAAATGGAAGAGTCTCTCCAAGGACTGGTCTGGGTCGGGCAGGATGGAGACGGATGTCTCGCTCCAGAGGCTCAGTCTCTGTTACCGTCACAGTGGAGGCCCCGGTCTGATAGACAACCACTGGTGACAAATGCCACACAACGGGGCCACTGGCCCACCTTCACTGGGCACTCAGTCTTCACCAGGCACTGGGTTGGGAGCTTTACTCACGCGATCCCATTTCATCTCGACAAAACCCAATGGGGCAGGACCCGTACAATGAAGTATCCCCCTCTCACAGATGAGGAGACCGAGGTGCAAAGAGGTTCGCTGTGTTTGGGGCCTGGAATCAGGCAGTGCAATCCCAGGCTCTGGGCCCCCAACCACTCTCCAGTCACGCAGGCCGAGGGGACGCCTGCAGCCGATTGAGCAAAACCACGCTTGGGCGCTGCAGCACTTGGCCTTCTTTTGTCCCCTGGCCTGAGTGTTGTTGATACTGGGGAAAAGCGGTCTGGAGGAGATAAGCCTGTTTTCTTCAAAACCAAATGAAACCAAAGTCAACAGGCACACCTCTCTGGGAGGTCTGTTACGGAGCAAAGTAGTGTCAGAAGTGGGGAGAGGGTGGGGACTGGAAATGAGAGGAGACAGCTGGTCTCCACGTGTTCACTCTGCAAACGTCCACCACGGCTCCGCAGACCCCTGTCCCTGCCCTCCAGGAGGGTGCCGCCTGGGAGGGAGCCAGGCGTGGAGCAGAGAGTTGAGCAGAGATGCCCAGGATGTCACACACAGTGAGGGGGAGGGGTGAAGGGAGGATGCACTTGGGACACAGAGCAGGGACTTTTGCCTTAGCCCGGGCTGAGGCACCTAGAGCCCGGCCCACATGATCTGGGGGCAGAGCGGTGATGAGGCATGTTTTGGGGGGATGGACAGACAGCATCTTCCAAAGCAAAGATGGAAGTGCCAACCCGGTGCCTGGTGTAGACTGAGTGCCCAGTAAAGGTGGGCCAGTGTCCCTGTTGTGTGGCATTTGTCACCAGTGATTGTCTATCAGACCGGGGCCACCACTGTGATGGTAACAAAGCTGAGGTCACGCTGAAGTGAGCAGACCATGCAAAGGAGAAAGGCAGAGGGGCTGGCTCTGGGGGTTGGGCCCCCGGCGGTCAGCCTGGACCACCCTGGGCTGGAGGCTGCCTCATTCTCAGACCCTGTCTGCAGTCAGAACAGCCTCGAGTTCTAGATGAGATGCAACGAACTCGCCAAGAAAGTGGCGATGCTGAGAGCAGCCCGCAGATGCTGAGCATCTTGAAATAGTAAAAACAAAGAACAGGCCGTCGCTCTCTCCTGCTGCCTGCTTCCCCTCCCTCGCAGGGGCTCTACCTGGCTATACTCACAGAAAGCCAGAGAGTCGGAAGACATGAATATTGCCACCCCCCCGTTGTATTATTAAAAATATGAACAACTCCCAGTTCGAGGCCCTCACAGTGGCCAGCGGTAGGCCGGCTGCCTTCTGTGCAACATCCTATTTAACAGAGGAGCAACCTGAGCCCCAGAGGTATCCTAATTCGCTCAAGGTCGCACACCGGGAAAAGGATGGAGCCTGGCCCCTGAGCCACCTCTGCCAGACATCTGAGTCCCACGTCCTCCCACCGGGCCTCTCTGCCTTGACATCGCACAATTTAAAGACCTTACAGATTGTTGAGAATACTTTCAGTTACTATTGTATCTGCCCCTCTGAAGGACCATGTCAATTTAGCAGGTAAACCCTGGCTCAGAGAGGTAAAGTGTTTTCCCCGAGGTCACACACACTGTCGAAGGGACCAGCTGGAAACTCGAACCAAGGCCACACTATTCCTACAGCCAGAGCCCTCTCTCCTTTACCACAGCCCCAAGTCCACAGGAAGCAAGATGGACAGCTAAGGCTCCACCCTGGTGCGATTCTTCAAAAACCAAACAAACCAGAACTCACGTCTGTGAATCTCTGCGCTGGCAGGTACTCATCGAGCAACCGAAAGACAAACACCTAGGAGAGCAGAATGTGCAGACCACAGCCAGCATGACGTCATATGGAGCAGTTGTGCCAAGAAAATCCAATTTCCTCTGGCAGAGCGGCAGCCGGGAGATAAGGCTGAAGGCACTGACGTGCCTGGTGTCCCGATTCTGAAGGACAAGTTAGATCAGCCCCACAGAAGCCACTGGGGGCAGGGACGGGGCAGGGTACACCCCCCCCCACAGAGGCACACACACGGACACTGACGTGCACACGAGCACACAGACACACAACGACACACACATGCAGAAAGACACAAGTAAACACACTCACGTAGATGCACAGACACATGCAAATCCACGCACACACCTCCAATTCAGGCACACACTCACACAGAAATACAGAGACATGCATGGAAGCATAGACACATATAGACATATAGACACACGGGCAGATCACACACAGACACACGCACAGACACACAGACACGCCCACCCGTCTCCCCTCCACATGAAGACATGCAAACACACAGACACACACACTTACAGACACCCCCCACACACACACCAAGACACACCAGGGCCTCCCACAGCCAGGAGGCGTGGCCCCTCCTCTACCCGCCTCCTCTGGAGCTCAGGCATCGCATCCCCGCCCCCTCCGCACACAGGAGGTGCTGGGAAAGGACGCCTCTGGACCCTGCGTGCGCTCTGGACCCTGGCCAGCCTGGAGACTTCATCCAGAAGCTCAGGACACGCGCCCTGGCAGCAGCGTGGCGTTGAGACTCCTGAGTCAGGCTGCTCTGTGTTCCTGACCATGGCTCAGCTGCTCAGCAGCTGCAGGGGCCTGGGCAATTCCCTTCCACTTTCTGAGCCTCCGTTTTCTCACCTGCAGAAGGGGCAGAGAATTGCTGGGATGAGTCCACAGGGCTGGCCCTGGCATTCAGTGAGGACCTGTAACTACCCGAGTGTCTCTCCCTCGCCAGGCTGAGGGCAACTTTGTGGGCAAGAGTCTTGCCTGCTTACATCTAAGTCAGTCCCCAAGGCTTAACAGTGTCTGCCAGGCACAGAGTAGGTGCTTGGCAAATACTTGTGCTATGAATCAAACAAGCCTAGATCCTCAGCATCTAGCAGGGACCTGGCACAGACTACACGCTCCATGATAGTTCAAGTGCACTGAGAAAGGAATTCAGGCAAGTGTGGTCGCGATGGACCAAGTTCTGACGACACGCCAGGCACTCCTCTGACCTCATTCCATCCTCTCCGTGAAACCGGCACCGTTTGTAGACAAGCAAACTCACATCTGAAGCCATTAAATAGTTCACCAAGGTCACCCAGCTTCTGGAGGCAGTGAAACCTGGGACTGTGACCGCTGGACACACACTCAAAACCTCGAAACCAGGGACTTCCCGAACGAATGCTCTCCTCTAGTGACACAGCTCGACCAATGACTCCCCCGCCCACGCTGCCGAATCCAGGTGCGAGTAGCTCTTTAGAACAAATCGCCACATTGTCTCGGTCCTGGGTTGGCATCTCTGTATCCAGCATCTGTCTGGAGCACACTCCATAGAGCCATGGCATCTCATTTTAACGTGTGACCATCCATAAACTCCTGCTGTCTGAACATCTCCTTGCATCTTCTCAGCTAACGTTCATATCTGTCTATCCACCCACCCATGCATCATCCACCATCCATCCATCCATCCATCCATCCATCCATCCATCACCCATCATCCATCCATCCACCATCCATCCATCCATCACCCATCATCCATCATCCATCCATCCATCATCCATCCATCATCCATCCATCCACCATCCATCCATCCACCATCCATCCATCCATCACCCATCATCCATCATCCATCCATCCATCATCCATCCATCATCCATCCATCCACCATCCATCCATCCACCATCCATCCATCCATCACCCATCATCCATCCATCCATCACCCATCATCCATCATCCATCCATCATCCATCCATCATCTATCCCCTGACCAACCATTAGGGGTTGGCATGAGGTCCCCACATGTTTTTCTTCTGTGATTGTGTAAACCGCACAGCTCCATCCTGAATCAACACTGTTTTATTTTCTCTTGCATTGGTACAATTCCTGGGATTAAAATTCAACCAACCTGTGGGCCAATTAAGCTCTTTTGCATAATAGCTGCATTGGGCAGTGATTGATGGTGCACGGTTCAGCACCTTGCAAACCCCGAAAGACTCCTACACTTGCACCATCCCTCCTTCTGCCCACCTCAGGCCTGCTGGACGCCCCACCCCTCCACCCACCAGCCCCCAGCTTCCTGAAAAAAGAGGGCATTGTGAAGGATCTTTGCCTCCATCTGGGGGAGGCAGAAAGGATACAGCCCCAGGGCATGGAGGCCGTAATTATCCTTCCTCACAAAGGAAAATAAAATGTCCAAAGATAGTGGCCACCTGGCAGGCAGGGCCAGGGCAGGCGGCCGTGACTCATCCTGCATGCCAGGCTGCCACTGCCGCCTGCACGCACCCCGTGCTCACGCACAGCCCTGCCAGGCGAACGGGCAGAGCAGAGGCATCTGGGGGAGAGGGAGGCTCTATTTCTGATAGCTTAAACCCTTGGGTGACACAGTGGCTTTTAAGCCTTTTTAAAAATCACTCTCTTGCTTCCAGTTTGTGATTCTGTTCACTGGGATAGCCTCCAGTGAGCAGAGCAGATTAAAAAAAAAATTAGTAACCAAGCAACCCGCATGTTCCCTGCCCTTAGCACCTCAGGTCCCCCTCCCCCGCAGTGTCTGCGAGAAACGCCACCACTGCTGGTCCATGTTGTGGCACTGAACTTGGCGCTCTCCTGGGTGGCTCTGTAAAACAGCAACCTCCCCTTGTGGGGAGCAAAGTGCGGTGGGGAGGGAGGGGCACTAACACAGTAAAGGAACCAGGCACATCACAAAAATCATCTCCCCGAACACTCCCAGCCCCTGCTGCCTCCGTTTTAGAGACGCTGAAAGGGACATTCAGAGAGTGGTGACCTACTGGAGATCTACAGAAAGGCCAGGATGCAAATGCGGGTCTGTTTGGCTCCTGTCCCCGTTCCCACCCAAATGTTTTATCACCCTGCTAGAATGCTGCTAGACACACCACACTCTGTCCGCATTGGGACACGAATAAATGTCACCCCAAGGGCCAATGCTGATACGCCCCCCAGCTGAACCAGGACAAATGTCACATTCTCTGATCTTCTCACTGAAACACAGAAAGTTAGGACGCAGGGTGCATCTGGCTAGCAGAAAGATCTGCACGAAGACCAAAAGCCACAGCTCAGGACGGTGCAGCAGAAAAACAAGCCCCGGGGCCCCGATGGGGCAGCAGAGCCCCCAGGGCAGCCCCAGGACTCTCGTCAGCAAGGCCTAAAGTCCACACTTGTTTCTGGGCCACAGGCCGAGGCACCTTCCCATCACCTGCTGTTGAAACGCCCTATTGACCACAGTCCGTGGGGATCATCAGATAGGACTGGAGTTCAAGGCTGACTTTCTCACACCCTTGTCACTTGGGCTTCCCTGCCCCAGAGCCTTCTGTGGGTTCAGAACAGGAGAACTGAGTGCTTCTGACACACAGAACCCTAGCTCCCAGCTGGACTCGCTAACTCTCACCAACTCTCCGACCCCCTCCTCTTAGGGTTGCCACCCTGCCGACGTGGTAAACAGCACAGTGGGACACTGTGGAGTCATCTCGGTCTCTCTCCATGTCCCTACCTCCCCTCAGATATCGGATGGCCCTGACCCCTAATCTCCCGGGAATCTGTCCCCTGCGTACCACGGCCAGCTCCCCATGGCAGCCCTGCGGTGCCTCGCCTGGGTGGCTGCCTCGGCACCTCTCTGGAGGCTGACTGCAGCCCATCCTCCCCCGCCCTGGCTCCGAGAGCACATTCTCAAGCCAAGCCTGCGCTATCGCCGCCGCATGTAGGCCTGCAATCCTCCCATGGATCTACATTTCCTGAAGATAAAATCCGAATGCCGAGGCCTGACTTCAAGACCTTCTGTTACTAGATCCCAGCTCACTTCTCCTGCCTTATCTAGAGAAACTCGCCAAGACAGGACCCGCGCTCCCTCCAACAGACACACTGCCGCCACTCGGGCCTAACTCCATGCTCCCCACCTTGAAGGCTCTGCCCTTGGCCCCACCGCCCTTTCCTGTCCATCTGCCTCCCCCGTCCTCCAGGTGCAGCGCAGGCCTCCCAGGCCACCCCCTCAGACAGTTGGCCCAGATGGGGTGCATCCTCTGGGCCTCTACACTCTGCAGTGTCCCTTGTCACACCGGGTCAGCAGTCCTCCTTGGCTTCCGAGCTTCAAAGACGAGATTCTCAGGAGCCCGGCAAGAACTCATGGCTTAGCCACAAACATTTCGAGGGAGACGGGAGCAAAGCAAGGTGCTCCCACTTCCTGCAGAACAGAAAGACGTTCCCCAGGGTGAAGGAAAAAGGACTGGGAGGGAGAGTGGCGTTGACGCCACTGGGAAAGAGGTCTGCGTGCTCAGGGCCAGGTGTGGGACATGGGCGAAGTCCCCAGAGGAGTGACCTGTGGGATCTCCAAGCAGAAGGGAAGAGGGAGCCCCAGGGAGGAAGGAAGGCCCAAAAGAGCAGAGTGGCCGCGTTGCTCGACTAGGTGATCGGGGGCTTGGACATCTCATGGAACTTCCCACAATCCTGTGCGGCACAAGAAGTGACCCCTGTGAGCCCCAGGAGGTCACAGAAATAAGAGTCACTTGACCTGAGACAGGCTGCAGATAGGAACAAGGGACAGCTCCATGGTGACCTGTGTTGAACAATGACTTAGAATGATAAATGCCACTGAATGCAGCATGAAAAAAACAGGTGGCCTTCCCCTGGCCACCTTTTGCCCACCAAGCACAGATGCAGTCCCTGGGAGAAGGGAGGGGAGGGGTCAACTGCGACTGAGCTGCTACCCACCCCTGCTGAATGGAGGCTCTGACTCATAAAAGCTATGCACCAGCTGAAGTCGGGTGTGAGCGGTTGTTTGATTTACTCACGGCGAGGTGGCAGGAGGGCAATGAGTGGTTGGGAGGGACAGGGACTAACCTTTGCCCACCTGATCACCAGGTCCTTGCCCGATGTTTTGCCTTAAATATCTCACTGGTCCTTAGGGAAATCAGTGCACCCCAAGGGGTGCAGTTAAGTAACTCACCCAAAGACATGCAGCCAGGGAGAGGTGGGGCCGGGATCTGACCACAGCTCTGCTTTTGAGTGGGCCGCATACCACAGCCCTCTGGCATCACTCTCACCAATGGTCCTTCCAGAAACAGCTGGTCCACAGGGCCAGAGCCAACAGTGGAGAAGGCAGGAAGACCTACATGCTTCCTTGTTCTAGAGAAATATGCCCAATGTTGGCCCAGGCAGACCTTCCGGTGAAACTGAAACAGCTGCGGCATTGGCTATGGCAGGGACAGCATTCTCCTGTTAATCCTTACTAGTAGAACCTCCCTGTATTTTTGGGGTATCCACCTGCCCAGTTATTTCCCAGCTTCCCTTGCTGTAGGGGATGGCCAGTAAGCTATAAGTGGAAGTCATTGGGTGGAGTTTCTGGTAGTTTTTAGAAAAGTGATGACTCATCTGAGAGGTGCAACCTTTTCTCCTTCCATGCCTGGAATGTGGGAGTGATGGCTGGAACTGCAGCAGCACTTTTTGACCATGCAATGACATTGATGACGGAGACCACACTTTAAAGATTGGAGAACTCAAAGACAGGAGTCTTGACTCCTTGGAGGGAAAGACTGGGGAGCCACCATTTCAGGCCTGACTACTTACAACAAGACTTGTTTCACATGAGAGGAAAGTAAATTCTTATCTTGTATAAGCCACTATTATCTGGGTTTTCTGTTACAGGTAGCTGATACTAGTCCTAAGCGATATACTTGCATTCTTAGAAAGGTATTCGGGCAAGATTTGGAGATTTCACTTTTAAATTGCCAGGACCCTAGACTCTCGGAGAAAGACATTCCCTGAGGCCCTCTTCATTAAGGAGTTCTTAGAGGAGAGGGGGCGCTAAACTTTCCCAAGCACCTGCTTCACCCCACGCCCTGTACTCGGCTCCTCGTCCACACTGGCCACACGGTGTACTTGTGGGATGGAGTTATCATTCCCTTTCACAGATGAGGAAACGGAAGCTCAGTCAGCCTGAATCCCTGTCGGGGGAACCCCGCTGGGATTATTCACCCGCATCCCTACAGCGCATATTTTCCTGTTGCCTTCCCTTCCCACTGCCTCTCGGGGCGAGAACTCAGAGTCCCAGTTCAGGAGGGGCAGTCGGCCTTGGCGAGGACCCAGGGTCAGGGGGCCCAGGCCCCACCCAAATCTTCCAACCATAGCCACCGGCCAAAGGCTGCTCCGCTGCAAGGTGGCAAAAGCAGACTGCCCAGCTGGTCCTCTCCCTACCTCACCGCCATCCTGTTTGCTGGCCATCTGGCCCCCATCTCTGTGATTCTCTCACAGGCCCGCCTTCAAGAACCCTCTTAAAGGAACAAAGTCCCACCTCGATTTCAGTAAAGGACCTCCATTCTTAAACCCAACACATTGCCAACCTTCACTAGGGCAAGCCTGACAAAGAAAAGGCCAAACACGGCAGGGATTTCTGGTAGCAACCAACACAAATCTATTCCTAACCTCAGATTACAGTGTCCAAAAGGATTACCTGTGCCAAGCAAACATTCCCCACCCCTGGCAGAAACGCGATCAGGCAGCCTGACTCCTTGCAGGCTCCAGTTCTCTGCACCGAAACTGGCTTTATCCTGTTTGAAACTCCAGTCTGTCCCAGGAGGGACTGGAAATACATTCTTTCTAGGAGCTGGTGGAAAATTAACCCACATTAGGAGGGAGCTAGGTGATGCTGAATTGGGGACAGGAAGGTCCATTTGAAAGAACAAAAAAAAAATGTTCTCTGTAACCAGGACAAGGCTAAACATGCCTCCTCCCTATTGGTCCGAATCTGTGCCGGCCTCCCACTGGCGCCGTGGGTGTGCGAGAACAAGCTATGGATTTCTATAGAGACGGTCACCATGGCACTAGGGGCCCTATTCTGCTATTTCAGGAGGAAAAAATAATCAAAAGGTCAGAGGAGGAAAATCGACCACAGGGCTTTTCAAACTATAAATATTAATGCTTTAGCGTGTGCCTGGCAGTATGCTGGGGGACGGCCACGGCCAGACGGGCCAAGAGGGCTCACCTGGACGGCAGCCCCCGGGAGTAAAGCGCAGGCCTGGGCGCTGCCCAGCCGTGATCTGATTTCTGTCTCACCACAGCCTTGAGAGGACAACAGTGTATTCCCTGTGTCGTCCCCTGGGGAAAATGAAGCTCAGGTAACTCACCCAAGGGCCTGCAGGGGCTGGAATCAGGACTATGGTGTGAACCGGGCTGAATCCCTCTCAGAAGGACGAGGGATTCTGAGCATAAAGTGCTTCAAGGTCTGTTCACGGAGACGCGGAGTGAGTTAAGGAGCTGACAAGAGTGTTGAGGCAGCTGGGATTATCACGGAGCAAGGAAGGAAAGAGCGTCACCAGTCCCATGGGGACTGTAGGTGAGGAGGGGTCCCCGGCTCAGCGCAGGTGGGAGCTGGGCAGAGCGGATGGGGGAGGAAGCAATGGAGAGTCACAGACATGGGTCTACCTTTGGACCACACCTGGATCGTGCCCCCTCCCCACCCCAACCACGTGATGCCCAGCCCCGTCCGAGCAGCCAAGAGTAGAAGGGAGACGCTTCCCTGCGGGAACTGGCCCTCACCGTGCTCACTCTGGGTAATGACCACCTAACCCAGTGGCTTACAGGAATAAGCTTTTTTCCTTGCTCATGAATCTGAGAACAAATGAGCCCCTGCTGGGGTCACCTGGGCTCGGCTCCAGGCTGCAGGTCCAATCAGGTCTCACGGCCAATAGCAGGGGCACAGAAGCCGGAATCACACAAGCACGTTCAGGGCCTCGGCCCACCCTCATCCCATTGGTCAGTGTGAGTCTCCTGAACGAGCTCAGCAACGGCGCCGTGGGAGGCGCTGAAAACCCATGAGGTAAAGGATAAGGTGTATAATCCGGTTATGTGGGAATGAAGCATTAGAAGCCGCATTCCAGTCTATGATATTCCCCAAAGGAAAATTAAAACACTAAATATCGAAAGAGGCACAGATGAAGGTTAAAAACAACCAAGGTCCGCCACAGCGGTCTCACACTTAGACAAGCCGGAGGTGGTGGGGTGACGAGAGCATGTCCTTCCTGTCCCCGAGTCAAGACTCAGAGAGTGCTGGTCAGTGAGGAGGTAGAGGCTGGAGGGGGCAGGTCCCCGGTGGCAATCTCAGGACTCTGCACTCAACGGGGTCCTATTCTCGGCATTTATGAATATCTCAATGATCAAATCAAGGAAATCACAAACGTAGGGGTCAAAGCCCAGCTCTGGGTCCTGAAAACCCTTGAACCCAAAACCATGTGAATGGTGCATCTGAGAGACCAAACCCAACCACAAGACCCCTACAGACACGGCTATATGTCCCACCCACTGGCACTCACAACTTGACCACACGGAGTCCCACTTTGTTCTGAGTTTCTTCTAACTACACCCCTCCCTGAGCCTCAGCTGTCTCACCTGCCAAATGGGGCGAATGAAACCTGCCTTGGAGAGGTGGGGTGCGGGTTCCAGGCAACCCTTGTATGTGCAGAGCCAGGAATCCTTGAGGTGCTCTCTGCGTGTTGATGCCTGAGCAGCCTTGTCGTCATAGCAACAGATGCACCTATCACCTAGGGGGTCCCAGTTGACTCAAAGGGTGTGCTTGTGCTAGGTGTGCCCAGCGGGAAAGCTGGCCAAGCAAGTGTGCACTATGGAAGGCATCTTGCTAAAAGGCGACTTTGATCAAGGGCAGCATATCCAGTAACAGCCACAGGGAAGGGAGGGAAGCTCAGCGTCCTTTCTAACAAGAGGGTTGAAGGAATTGGGGACCCCAAAGGAGGATGAAACACAATGCAGATATCTGGTGTGGTGTTGAAAGGAGTAGCTCCTATTTTGAGAACATAGAAGGCTGATGGATACAGAGGGCAAACACTTTGGGATTAGGACTCACAGTGGAAAGGACTTTGAACCCATCCCAGCTGCCTGAGCAGGGAGGGTGCTGCCGCGTTCCAATCTTGGCTTAGCTGCCGTGCTTGCCCCGTGTGACTGGGGCAGATGCTATACTTCTCTGGCCCCAGCCTGGGTCCGAGTTTTCATCACATAACACACTATGGGGTGATGGATGACAATGTCTCCCTGACCCTGGCTGCCAGTAAGAATCACCCCCCACCTGTAGAACCAGGGAGGAGGCAGAAGCCAGCTGAGGTGGAAAGTTGACCCCCTCGGCACCAGGGGGGATGAGACAGTGTGGGGGTCACTGTTAGTCACCTGCCTCCCTGCAAGGCGGCAGGCTTTCAGGGGAGAGGGAGAGAGGGCACTGTTTGCCTGCTGTGGCTGTCCCTCCAGGACCTAGCCCCGGACCTAACACAATGACAGCCTTTGATCGGTATTTGAAAGAAAGGAAGAAGGAGGGGCAGAGGGAGGAACCAAGGGCATTCTGTGTGCTAAGCAGTCTTCCCTTACAGAATCTAATCTTCCCAAGCACCTGACAAAAAGAGAACGGGCATCCCTTATTTTCTGAGGAAGTGGACATAAGCAAATTGCCTTTAGCCGTTTATGTGACCTTGGGCAAGTGACTTAACTTCTCTGTGCCTGGGTTCCCTCATTGAAAAACGCAGGTGTGACGCTGTCCGGTCCACAGCTGTTACATGCACGTGAGTGCACAGGAAACTCCGATGCGGTGTGGGCGGTCGCTGTCGTGTTGTGAAGGGTGGCCTTGGGGCTGAAGCCCGGTTTCTTTGACGGGAGGGAAGCACTTCCCACCGCACCATGCCCCTCTACAAAGGAGGAGTTAAGCGGTCCCACCCCTGTAGCCCCTGCGCAATAGATACATTAGTCTCCAGCCGTCCTCCTCTCCAGACTAAAGGCCCGGCACGGTCTGGGAAGCCACAGACGCTAGGTGGCTCCGGGCTGGATGTTTTTAGCAGCGGAAATGCGGAAATGCCGCACAGAGCAGGGAGGGGAACGGCTCCCGTGAGCCCGCGCCAGCGCGGTAGGTGCAAATCGTGGGGTTTGTGCGGATGGCGGCCCGTTGGTGTCCACAAACCTTCGATCAGGTCAGCCTCCAGGAGGGTGGCCTCTGTGGTTTGGGAAGGAATGCGCACGCAGGAGTGAAACTGACTCGCATACCTGGGCAGCCCTTCACCTACAATATCTGTCGCCCAACCTGGAGTATGGGGTGGGTCGGCCAGAAGGACTAAGGGGCAAGGAGCAGGAGGGACGCTGCTCACCACCCCCTACCTCCCCTTAGAGTGTCCCAAGTGGCCAGGGGTTCCCCTGATACTGAACTGAGGTGATGCTGTCAAGGGCCAAGAGCCACCAAGCCTGCCAGGGAAGAGCTGGGACAGTGTGAACCAACCCCTGAGCCCCAAACTGTCCTCCAGCCTCTGGCAGGGACAGTCTGGGAGCAGCTCGGGTTTCTGGCTGAGTGACCAGCACACACCGGAGCCTCTCTAAGCAGATCCGGTTGTACTCTGGCCGCACCTGCCCAGGCCAGGGACACTCAGCTGGAGATCAGCCTCCGGCTTTCTGGAGA
This sequence comes from Desmodus rotundus, assembly GCF_022682495.2. Taxonomy (NCBI): domain Eukaryota; kingdom Metazoa; phylum Chordata; class Mammalia; order Chiroptera; family Phyllostomidae; genus Desmodus; species Desmodus rotundus. The sequence goes on along the minus strand of NC_071392.1, from coordinate 155,502,707 downwards.
CCCCAGGGGAGGGCCGACTGCCGCTACTTGAAGATTCACTCAAGATGGAGTGCCTGGTTTGAACCCTAGATCTGCCCCTTTGTAGCTCTGGGGTGGGAGCTAATTACTTCGTCCCTCTGAACCTCAGTTTCCTCATCTGGAGCGGGACGTTGATCCGAGTACCCAGCTTGCCCTCTAGCTCTCTTGCTCGTGCCTTTTGCAGAGCAGAATCCTTCAGGATGTGAAATCTGGGTTACCAGCTCCACCAATCACGGCCACGCCTGTGGTGTTGTGTCTCAAAAGGCCTCACCATAGCCAGGTCTTCCCGCACGCTGTCCTCTAGAAACTTCATAGTTCTGTGTTTTACGTTTAGGCCTGTGGTCCACTTTACGTTAAGTTATTTGGAGGGTATAAGGTCAGTGTTCAGACTACTTTTTGTGAATGTGGATGTACAGTTTCCAGCACCATTTCGTGAAAACCGTCCTTTCGCCATTGTGTTTTCTCTGCTCTGCTGTCGGAGGCCAGCCGCCTGTATACAAGCCGGTCTGTGGCCGGGCTCCCCACTCCAGCCCCTGCTCTGTTCGCCTTCTCTCTCACTGTTACAGGGCGGGCTCGGGGACTGCGGCTGCACAGTGGGTCTCGAGGGTGGGTGGTGTCAATCCTCCAAATGGTTTTTTTTGGTTTTTTTAAAAAAATATTGTGCTGCTTACTCTGGCCTTTTGCCTCTCCATATAAACCTCAGAATCAGTTAGGCAATATCCAAAAAAAGCTGCTGGGGTTTTGGTAAGGCTGCATTAAATCTATAGATCAGGTCTGGGCGAACGGACATTTTGACGATACCGAGTCTTCCTACCCACGGACACTTATTTATTTCGTGCTCCTTCAGTCGCACTCATCAGAGTGTTGTAGCGCTCCTCCGACAGGCCTTACGCATGTTCTGTTAGATGTATACTTAAGTGTTTCATGTTGGGGGTGCTACTGTAAGTGGTATTGGTTTTTAACTTCAAATTCCACCTGTTCGTTCTTCGTATATGGGAAAGCAACTGACTTTGGTAGATTAAACTTGCAGCTTACAGATTTGCTGAGATTGCTCTGTAATCCCAGAGTGGATGCTCTTTATTAAAGAGGGGCCACAGATTGTATGGGCTCCAGGGTCCACCAAACCTGGACTGGGTCCTGGCTGAGACAGAAGCACCTCCTCAGTGTGGAAGACCAGCAGTCACTGCTGTTTACTGAGCACCTACTATGCGCCCCGGCCACGAGCACACATTACCTTCATGCCAACACCCCAGGCCGGGCCTCATTTATTCTGCAAAGGAGTAAACTGAGGCTCGCAGTGGTGGGGAAACTCACCCAACACCACACAGGTGGGCAGTGGCAGAGAAAAGGTTTGAATCCAGGTTGCGTTCCCTCGCTGCTCTGAGGCCAGTGTGCGGGGAGGGGCCTGTCTCCTCCAGAGCTCGTAGAAAGGGGAGAGTTGGCTCCCTGAAGGTCCCCACTGGTCTAAGTGTTGCAGGAAGGAGCTGACCCTTCAGGCAGGGGTGGGGCCCTAGCCAGGGCCAGAGCACCAGGTGGTTCTAGAAGCACAAATGAAAGTTTCAGAATTATGCTCAACAACTAAAAATACCATCAGGCACCGATTCCACACCAGGCAGAGCTGCGAAGAGGCTTCACAAGCATTGTTCTGTGTCACCCTCACAGCAAGCCCGCGAGGCCTTTTGACAGTGGGCTGCACCTGACAGACGAGAGAACCAAGGCCAGGTGCCCCGGAGCACCCCGTGAGTACAGACCCGGGCTTCAGAGAGGGGGCTGGAGCGTCGGGAGAGACGGGGCTGCCATGTGGGGGCTCCGGGACTGTAGTATCAGTTTCCCACGGCCGCTGTAACAGAGCACCACAGACACGGTGCCTGAAACAACGTAAGCGCAAGCGCATCATCGTACAGTGCTGGAGGTCAGGAGTCCAGAATGGGTCTCGTCGGGTTACAGTCAGCACGGTGGCTGGGTTCTGCTCCTTCGGGAGACTCATGGGGAGACTGCATTCCTGGCCTTTCCCAGTTTCTAGAAGTCGCCTGCATCCCTTGGCTTGGGGTCCCTTCCTTCATCTCCAAAGCCGGCAGTGCAGCATCTTCCAAGAGGAGAAAAGGAAGGCTTCCAGAAGGAGAACAGATTTTTCAAAGTTCAGATACCTAAGAACTGTGGCCTGGGAGATCCAAATGCAGCCCTGGGTGACTCCCAAAACCTGTTTTCTTCCCAGAAGGAAATGAAGGAAGAGGCGGGTCCATTCTGGAGCTGAGAAACTGGGAGGAACAGGAAGAAAGGTGGAGAAGCAAAATGTGGAGGCACTGCTGGCCGTGGGCCAAGAACCCAAGGTATCATTTTGGCTATTAAAACACAGGGTAACACCAGAAAGCTGAGTGGTTGGGGACACCAGGGGACAAATATGGGGCTCTTGTATTTTGCTTTTCTTTCTTTGTTTTCTTCCCTTGCTTTTCTTTCGGGGCTAAATCCCGTAGAAGGCAAACCACCCCTCACACCCTGAGCCAGGCCGCATCCAAATGGCCTCCCTCTGACCAGCCTCAAAAACTATCCAGCGGGTGTCTTCCTCCTTGGAAGGTCAGGGGCTTCATTTGGAAGAGAACCCTGCTTCTTCCCCAGGGCTTCGGAGCCTGTTTAGGAAAGATTCCGGCCATCAGTGGCTTGGCTACATGCACGTGGGCTGAGGAGCTACGGCTAACTCTCGTGATCGAATGCGCAACCGGCGTGGCCTGAAACAGCAGCCACCAAGCCCCTCTCGGCAGCATAGCCTGCTCCTGACTCACCGCGGGGCCGGCCAAGAGGGCTGTGGGAGCTGCTGTCTCCTGTGCTGGGGTCACGGCATGGCCCAGGCCCTGGCTGGAGTCTGGGTCTCCCAGCCGGGCAGGTCTCTGCACAGCATGTCCTGGGCATGTTGGGGGCCCTTGAGGGAGCTTCCTGCTTGTAAAACACCCACTCCCAGCTGGACAGCACCTTCCTGTGTCCAAGACACCCTTCTGCCTATCCTGTGACCCCACAGGATGAGCCACGTTGGGAACGCAATAGACTGAGTCCAGATCCTGGCTCCGCGCCGTCTTAACTTCACGACCTTGGGCATCTCACCTCATTGCCAGAAGCCTCAGTGTCCTTGTATGCAAAGTGGGGGTGATAATTGTCACCCTTCACATTTGCTCCTGATACTGCTGCCAGATTGTGTGAGGACCTCAGGCTCGGAAAAAGATGTCCCCATTTAAATCTGGGCTCTGCTGCCTGCCAGCACTGGCATCTGAGGGTCTTCTTGGCTTCGCTAAGCTGCAGTTCCTTCACCTATAAAATGGGAACGCGATGACAGTATCTGATTCATAGGGTTGTGGTGAAGATGAAATGTTTCCCAGAGGTCCTGCCGGCCATTCACTGTCTCTTCACCAAACCCTTTCTCAGGCCCCTGGAGATGCAAAGGCCCTGAGGAGGCCCGAGCAATGCCCCCACTTTTAGGAGCACCATCCACTCAGACACAAGTAATTTCCTTTTATCGCCCAGGTATCAGAAAAGGTGTTCATGTGAGCTGCCAACCAGCTCTCTTTCCAGAACGGGAGGTTTCCCTGGACGGCAGCGAGGGCAGAGCTCTGCGCCAGCGTCGGGAAGGCTGGTATAGGGGCTGAACTAGTGACTACGTAAATGTCACACAGTACGTCTTCACCATCTCAGGGATGGCTGGCAAGGGCAAGGGCAAGGGCAAGCCTCCATCTGCACCCAGAAGGAACCTGGGGGCAGGAGGAGGCGGCGTCAGAGGCCTGGGCATTAACAAGAGACTGGGAAGGACCTGCCGCGTTTTGTTCTTGGGCTCAAATCACATCTTGTCATCGTGGCTGCTTCTGCCTTGCTGCTAAGGCAGAAGCAGCTGGCATTGCCATGGCAACCAGGCAGCATTAACTTCGAGCTCAGCCCTGGATTTCCTGTAACAACGGCAGAGCCACTGAAAAGATGTTTGGAAAGTGAGAGTCATGACGAGAAAATTGCACCAAAGAACTGCGGAGAAAGGGCAGGAGCTCCTGTTTCCTCCCCTTGGGGTAACTGAGCGTGCAGCGAAAGGACACTCGGTTGAGCCCGATTCAGGCCGGAGAGAAGGAAATGTCACCGAGACCTGCCTGTGCTGAGCTGCAAAGGGCAGACGACTCTCCCCATAGGGATCGAGCACACTGACTGTTCTCTCTCCGGCTCCAGGTCAGGTGCTGGAACGAGGAGCTAAGGAGACGTGAAGAAGGGAGGCACCTGTCTGTCTGTGGGGTGGGGGCACCTGGCACCCAGACAGGAGAGGGCTTCGTGGAGGGGAGGTCTTTGGTAGATAGCCAAGATTGCAATTTCCAGAAGGTTCCTCAGCACAGGGTACAGGCCCCTGGGGGTCCAGGAAGACCTCCCTGAAGAGGAGTCCATGCCACCCCCTGAAACCAGGGGGGTAGTGTGCTGAGACCCAGGGGTCAGTAAGCCACGCCACGGGGAGAACTCGCCTCCCCCACACACACACCAACTGGCTCTGCGGACACAGCCCTGCACAGCCAGTGCATCCGAAGCCACCGACTCCTGCCAGAAGGGAGGTCCCTCCCGCGTCATGGGAAGGCTGGCCGCTGCAGGGCTTCCGGGGCCCTCCTCTCCCAGCCTGCCCTGGGCCTGGCCGCCTGCCTCCATGTCCTGGGCAGCACGACGTTCCCAGGCTGATTTATTCGTCTCATCCTGGAATCATCCCAGATGCCGCCTGGTCTCGCTGACTGACCTGCCGCAGGGCCGGGGGGGAAATTCATAAGGCTGGGCAGAGCTGGCGGCCAGGTCCATCTGTCTGGGCATCTGTCTCCTCTCCCCTCCCTTCCCCTCCTTCCCCTCCTCTCCCCACCTCCCGCCTCCACCTGCAAAGGGAGGATCCCGTGACCCTGCTCAGGATCACCGAGGCAATGACACCACGGAGCCACCAGTCCCCAGGGGAGGATCCCAGCCAGGAAGGAAGAGGCAGGAGTTCCCTCAGAAGCACATTCACAAGCCCCGGCTCCCGCCCTGACCCAGGACACGAGCATTTCCATCTGCGGGTGTGGAAACCTCTCTCCATGATGGAGGGCGGGTGTACCGGGTTTGCCTTTTCTATACAAAAGGCAGCTTCCGGAGCGAGCTGCTTGGGAATCAGGTTTTTGACCGACTGCCGCCTTTACAGAGGAAGGCGAGAGGGGGCTCCCGAAGCTTTCTCACCCCAACACAGGGCAGGCGAGGTGCTATTTTAATATGCCCTCAGTCAGTTTTAAAAATATGCACATTTATACTCAGCACAGCCACATTATAACTGTTTGACATAAAGCTTTAATAGGCATTTACATATTTAAAAGCACATCAGTGTAATGAAAAATGCTAAGTAAATAACAGTTATGGGGGTAGGCAGATCTGATAAAAATGAGAGTTTAGGACACACTGCTTTTAAAAGAACAGGGAGGTGAATGCATTGCCAAGGTTACTTTTCTGGAGGTGAAGCCAACCTTGATTAAGCCAGCCCACTCTGTACAGGGAAACTGCCGCCCCAGGTTGAAAATGCCACTCAGCCAGCACCTGCTCCCCTCGGCCGGCAGAGGAGACCACTCAGACCAGAGACAGTGCCTGCACGGTGACCCTGGGGGGTTAAGCAAATACGGCCCAGTGCTTAGGTAAATGTTTAGCCTCAGTGGCTGGCAGAGGGCTGAGGCCTGAGGACCTCTGTCCCTGACAACTGACACCACAGGGGCCAGCTGGAGCAATGGGGGCAGGGAGGAGAAGCCTGGGTCCCCTACCCTCCCCATGATGACCTTTCTGATCCAAGGAGAGGTAAGGGGCTGAGGCCCTCCGAGGCCGCAGGAACAAATGAACAGCAGTGTTTGCAGCTTTGTCACTGTCGGAAACATCCTGGCATTGCACACACATGCACACACACAAGGCAAGTACGATATACACTCTCAGCTACCGTACAGACGGCCCACCGCTGGCTGGGAGAGAGCACATCATATGCAGGGTCCTCAGCCCGCATGTCGGCTCTGTGGACAGCTTCCCCGCTGTCCAGGTGGCTGGAGAATACAGTGTGTGAAGGCCGGATGAAGGGGATTTGTAGGTCATGGAGAGATGCCAGGTGTTATTAATGGTGCCCTGAAAAGATTTGACGGGTCTTTTCAGTAAAAACCAAGAGGTTTTTAAGCAGAGGAGTGACGACGCCAGGTCTGTATTTTACAGAAATTCCCCCAGTTGACTGGAAAGGAGGAAGAGGGGCTGTGAGACCAGCAGGGAGGCAGGGGCAGACAGCGCAGAGAGAGGGAAACTAACGCATTCATGAGACATTTCGGGGGGAGCCACGGAACCTGGCGCGTGCAGCATGGAATCTGTGCCTTAAAGGAGGAGAGGCAAAGGTGAACCCTGGTTTCCAACTTCAACCGCTGAGTAGAGAGTGGCGCAATTTGAAATCACTGAAGACGAAGCGATTTGGGGAAGCATTTCAGTTAGACAGGCCTAGCTGGCCCCATCCCGGGCCCCACACCCCAGTGTCACCCCTGCCCCCTAACAGGGGCCTTGCCCAGCCCACTCTCCCACCTCGATGCCCCTATCTCTGCAGGTGAGCTCCTTCCCAGGGGTTCCCTCTGCCCTGCGCACAAACCGGCACCCTATGGGCCTGTGGGGCATGCCTGAGCCTTGGGTGAGCCCAGGCCAGGCTGCCACGCTGAGGCCCTCTTACCTTTTGCTTAGGCCTCTAGCCCCTGGCTTTTGGAGATGATCTGTACTGGCCCATGAGCTACCAAAAACTGCTCTTCGGGTTTTCTAGAAATTGGATAGCAGCGTTAAAAGCAACCGAACACCTTTCCCTTCCCCGGAGCATGACCTTCATTTCTCACGATTTGCTTTCACTGGACACGGCAGAACGAAGTGCTTAAGCCGATGGCCTTTGGAGTCAGACAGGCCTGGGCCGGAAACTAGGCTTTGCCCTAATAAGCAGCTGTGTGATCTTGGGCAAAGCCACCCAGGGCCTGGCCCATAGTAGGGCCTTACTCAGTGGAAGGTAGCAGTGATGTAGGGAAGTTGAGAAAGGAGAAAAAAATTTCAGCTGGAAGGGGCCCTTAGAGATCGTCCTGCCATTGCACAGGTGAGGTAAACTGAGGCCCAGAGAGAGAGAAGGGCTCGCCCAAGGACCCTCTTAGAGGTGACCTTGGGAGGAAATGCTCCACCTGGACGCCCTGCCCAGTTCTCTCTCTGGAGTCACTGTGCCCCACGGGCTGGAGGGGTTTCGCTTGTCTGTCCAGAGAAGGCAGCATGAACTGCTTGCTACAGTTTACAAATCAGACGTGTCATGTAAAAATCCAAATTTCTTAATGACTTTTGAGAAACTGGAAAACATGGCCACACAGACTTGTTTTGCTACACGGCAGCACACGGTTGGAGCTGGCCTGATGCCACGCCCTTGGGCCGGCCCTATGCTCTAACTTTGCCACAGTCCCCACCCCTGTCTCTCCATTGTCTCCTGGATGCTGCCACCTGGGGTCCCCTGCACTTGACCATCCTACTTGACCTGCTGAGTTTTGAACCCGTGGCTCGCTGCCCTCATTTATACGACCTGCCTTGTTTTGTAGGCATGAGTTTATAAATCTGGCCCTAGACGATCTCCTTTAAAACAATGTTTTAGGCAATAAGGCCATATGCATGCTCTAGTGCATATATCACCTGCTATTGTGCAATCCTGAGTCATTTGTCTCAAACTCTCTCAGCAAACGCTTTCCCTCTGAAATCTTCCTCCCCGCATCCACCTGGAAACAGGAAACCCTGCCGGAGTCGGAGTCAGAGTCGGGATCGGCCCTTCTCCACATTCCCCCCACCCCCTTCTCTCTTCTTCTTTGTTTGGATCGTGCCAAGGGTTACAGTCTTCACTTTTTCATGTTCTTTCCTTCCCCCACCCCACCCCCTGCCTTTCTTCCCCCACCTCCCTGCAGAAGCCCAGCCCTGTGCCCTCCGTGGCTTGCCCTTCCCCTCCGCACCTGGTGGGTTAGAGGCTCCAGGGACAGTCAGAATTGCTAAGTGCACTGCACCACTTTCAAACCTGCTGTGGCCTCCCCACCCATCAAGCTCCTCACCTCTCCCCACCCCACACTCCTATTCCACTTTGCCTCAAGCTTGATCAGGCCTCCTCTCTGCTTAAATGTCACCAAGAGCTCCCCATCACCTTCAGAAGAAAGCCTAAGGCCATGGCCAACCAGGCAGGGCCCACCAAACTTCCCAGAATCCTCTCTCACCTTTCCCACAAGCAGTCGGCGATCAGGCCAGGAAGCCGCCACCCTCCCCTCGCCCTCTACGCTTCGGGACAGGCTCCCGCCGAATCCGTGTTGTTAAAGACAGAAACGGCAGGCCAAAGCCATGTCACCAAGCCGAACTTCACAACTCACCTAACTGCAGTTTGGGCCTCTCCCAGGGGCAGATGTTTCAGCCACTCCGCCCAGAATCTCCTGATCCACGCTAGTTAGGTAGCCATTGTTGGTGGCATAATATACCTGCCTGAGGAGACCCCGGCCTTCCCCTAACAGAAGGTGACCTTGTCTGAAATAATCCACTCTTTCAACTTCTTCATCCACCCTTTCTGCCCATGAAAACCTTCCAGTTTGTACAACTCCTCCGAGCACCTTTGGCCTGCGCCTGATCCAAGAGTCGCTGACAAAGCCGCTCGGGTCTGCCAGTGTACTCCGGAGAAGTTGGCCCTTTGCCAGTTTCCGCACCTCCTCCTCCTGCCCCCACCACAGTATGAGACTGTATTGTTCCCCGGTGGGCTCACACCCCTCTGCTGTGTTCTGCCTGCTTGTGCTGTCCTTACAAATCTGTCCCCCAGACTCTGAGCCGCTCAGCCAGGACCCTCTAGTTCACTGGTGTCCCCAAAACCTGGAACAGGGAGGGCCTGGCACGAGGAGCGGCCAATGCAGACTGAGGAATGGAAGCAACGCAGCGCTGACTTTCAGCAAAGACACAGGAGAGACCGTTCACAGCTGGAAGAAGCTCTCCTTGGCCTTTTGAGAATGTACCTCCTATTTCATACAGACAAGGGGCTCTTCAAGGAGGCGGTAGTGGCCTCCTTCTACCCCGGTCAGCCACAAGGCCCTTCCTCTTCTCCATCCTCTCATGGACTAGGCCCTTCTGTCACTGAGCACAGGGCACTTGACCACAGAGGGCCTTGAGTTACTAGTAACCATTTTCTGGGTCTAGATCTTGTGACTCCAAATGAACAGTAAGATCCTCAAGGGCAATCTGTAATATGCATCCACCATCCGTCCATCCATCCTTCAGATCAACCATCCATCCATCCAACCATCCATCCATCCGACCACCCATCCACGCAATCAAGCATCTCCACTGTCCCACATGCTCCAGTGGGTGCTGCAGATAAAGTGGAAAGCGAAATCAGACGGGACCTCTGCCCTCGCCGCAGCTAACGGTGCAGTCTGGTGGCGCAGACATGTAAGCAAGCACAAATACACGCAGAAGATCAACCGTGACAAGTACCTTGAATCAGCAGTGCCAGGAAGGCCTATGACAGGGAGACTGCCCCTGGCAAGAGGGACAGGGACAGCCCAGAGTGGTGGCAGCACTGAGACCACGGGGGAGTGCGGTTCAGACGGGCAGGCATCACAGAGCTGGCCGTGCCCAGGAGCCCCTTCACTGTGCATTAGCCCCAGTGAGACACGGCCTGTTCGAGGAGCATTATGCCGCTGAGCTGGCATTTCAAACATGGCTTGGTTCATTTACACAAACACGCTCGATAATATATATGCATTTTCCTGTGACGTCTTCTCTTACATAACACAGAGCATGTGTTTATAGACCATATATATCTCTCTATAAATACACACACGCACACACGTGTACATGCACACATGCCCAGAGCGTCCTCCTCCTCTCTGACACTCAGCTCTACACTAGGTGGTCAGTCCGTTGAAACGCAGCCGTTGTAATCACCTTCACAGTCATATAACTATCACGTCTTATATCTGTATATTCCGTATTTGATAATTGTCTGGCGCCTTAGTGAGTGCCACTTCACCAGGGGAATCGTCTCCATTTTCCCTGTTCTGCACAACAGCCCTGCCGGACAGGTTCTGCTTCCCCGTTAAACGGATGACAGAAAGTGGGGGGAGGGGGGCAGTACCGGAGCCTACACCTGTGTGACTCCACCTCCATGCTGCCTCCTTTCTAGAATTCTAGGACCCAGAGAGACCCAAGAGAGTGGTCAGACAGCTGGCTGAGTTAGGAGTCGCCTGTGCCTGCCCAAGAGTTTGTCTCTATTTAAAGAAAGAGCCGTTCGGGGAATGGGACCGTGACCGAGGCTGCACAGGCCAGCTGGGCTCTGGGGTCTCAATGGAGCCACGCAGCCATCACAGCCCCCGAACAATAGATCCGCTGACCTGCAGTCAGAGGTGACCCCAGAGGTCACTGGCCCCTGGCCGAGAAGAAAGGGCACAGATCTGTGGCCCCCCTTCCTGCGGACCACACAGGGAGGATGAGAGAGGCGGGGCTCGGATGGACAACCACGAGGCCCACTGGGAATCTCTCCCGGGCCTTTGGGGTCAGACTCAGATTCCATGCAGCCAGCCTGGGCTGAGTGTCTGACACTTGCCAGGCGCTTTCACAAGCAGCTTCTCACCGATCCTGAGAGACCCTTCGGGAACAGCACGATTCCTGTCCCCATTTAGGGAGGGACAAACGGCTTCGTAGTAGAATTCTACTCAGTACAGTTTGGCATCCATCCGTCCATCCACTGATTCACTCACTCATTCAAAAAACATTCACGGCATGTCAACCTGTACCAGGCACTGTCCCAGGCACTTGGAATAAAAAGATAAACAAAATCCCAGCCCTCGTGGAGCCGACATTCAAGGGCCATAGTGCCAGAGCCTCTGCAGACAGTCATTACCAACACAAGGGAAACAAAGACCCGGTTCTCACCTTTGGGGCACTTGTACTTTAGTGGAAGGGACAGCCACACAGAAAATTTAAAAGCACTGTGGAAAGTCAAGGGTGCTTTGATAGGGGTTAGCAGAGGGCGTGTGAGAACAAAGGCTGGGCATCAGGGAAGGCTCCCTGGAGGAGGTGTTACCTGAAATGAGCATTATCGGATCAGGAACAGTAAAATCATTCCAGGTAAAATTCACAGCAGGGAATAGAGCCCAACCCTGGTCTCTTTTGGCTGCTGTACTCAGAGACCCAGGCAGAGCTGCCCAGACCTGGCTTGTTCTCCCAAATACTGCTGAGCAAAGGCCCAGAGGCTGGAGGCAGCTCTCTGGTTTGGCAAACTCTGCCTCTGGCTACAAAGGTCAGGGATACACATGGCTGAAGAGGAGAATGGATTCGGGCGGACTTGGTTCTCTTAGGAGGCACTGGTGAGTTTTAAGCAGAAAAATGGCTGGAAGGTCAGAGCATCTCTAGGGCAAGATGAGCAGCATGGAGCCAGGCTGCCCGGCAGGGTTCCCTCATGTCTCATCATGGGCTCCCTGACCTGCTGTCTGTTTCTCTTCCCAGTGCCCTGAGCCAATCCCGCTGGATAGGGAGGACACCACCTTGGAGGCTTCCTCATTGTGGCCTGGGGGAATGGCACCTGGGCTTCGCAGCTTGCCATCGGCAGGCCTACAGGGGACCCCTGTCCCCATCCAGAGGCTCTGCCGCTCCCCTGAGCAGCCTGGCATCATCTCCACACTCCTGCTGGTCCGGGGCCCTCCATGGGTGAGGTATATGGAAGGAGGTTTGGTTGGTTAAAAATGCCAGCAAAAATACTCCTCTGCCAGAATGCTGCAGAGAAGGCTATTACAGGGGGAAATTCCTTCAGCCTAGCTGGATCCCGGGTGCAGACACAGGCTTGCCCAAGGAGAAGGAGGTCCCTGAGGCTTCTTCTGTTCCTCTGCATCTGCAGGCCCTGGGGCTGCGTGAACTGCCCTGGCGGCTGGCACCCTGCCCATGGTCACCCACCCCACCCCTGGCCCCCAGGGCCGCGTCTGTGCAGTGCCCCCGTTTGTGGCTGCAAGCTGGGCCGTGCTCCTCCCTGCCCCCTTGCCAGGGCCCTCCCCAGCCAATGGCGTTGCTCCAGGGAAGTACAGGTGGCCTAGGGTGAGTGCCTCAGCACCCCCAGGGGGGTGAGGAGGGTGGTCAGTAGTTTTGTTTTCTAACAGGAACTGCGGGACCTGTCACAAGGTGAGGCGAGGGCTGCAGACTGTTCCGTTTCTACCCCTCTCACGGGAGGACGATGAAGGCAGCACCTAGCAGGCGTCAAGACGGGGACGGGGCGGTTTCTAACAGCGTTGGTCACCCTGGACCCCGTGGGCCCCGAGGTGAGCTTCCCGCCTGTCTTGTCTGGATTTATTTTTGTCAGCCAGTAAGTGCCCCTTCTTGCTGACATTCATTTCAAGCTGTTTCTTTTCCTTGCCAGTTAGGGAGTGCTGGCAGAGTCTGGACTGGGCAGGAGTTGGCGCTCCCCCTAGGAAGCGACGGGCCAGCAGGGTGGTAGGGAGGCCAGGGGCCAGGCTGCTGGCTTTGGAGCCTGGTCTCCCCACTGATCAGCACGAGTCCGGGTAAGCTCCTGGACCAGCTATATCACCTGTATAACGGGGATGATGCGGGGCTGCCTGGTGCCGCCAGGTGAGGGTGTGAAGACTGGGGTAATACGTAAGGAAGGTGTTTGATCGGTGCCTGGCGTGCCGTCGGCTCAGTTGCTGCTATTATTATTGTGTCCCTTGGGTCCAGCAGCTTGTGAACAGAGCCTTACTGGGCCCAAGGAATGGAACAAAGGCAGAGTGAGAGAGTGACACTTTCTTGTGACCTAATTAGTAGCCAGCTGGAGGATGAGTCCTGGGGAGTGAGCGGGGGTTGGGGGCCGGCCTGGACCGGCCTGCACAGGGCTGCTGCCCCCTGTGCTCTCCGCATGCTGCCACCGAGGCTGACTGGAGGGTTGGTGGGCCCTGCTCAGGACAGGGACGTGGGAAGAGCACCGGGGCCACCACCCAGCAGTCCTAGCCCCAAGTGTCCTGGAGAGCCGTGCGGGAGCGCTCCAGGAGGCAGGCGCTGTGTGTGGCCATCAGCAGGAGCACAGATCGAGAGGCAGGGGCACATGCCCACCTCGGAATACAGCCGCACACCTCCGTGCGGGCCCATCTGAGACACACGCTCCTGAATTTCCAAAGGCAAGTGGCAGAAGGATCTAAGATGCACTTTGAATGAAGCTGGAAAACAAGCAAAGCAAGCCCAGTATTGTTTAAGGGCACGTTCGTATTTGGTGAACACAAAAAGAAAGGCAGGAAAGGGGACCAAAATGAAATCCAGGGAGTGGCCAACACACGGTGGGTGGGGCGGTGGTGGGGGCTGGGGAGGGCGTCACAGCGAGCCCGCCTCAGCTCTGATCGCTTCGGCGGGGCCCAGCCTTCCACTGAGTGCGTGGACATGGGTGGGTTTCCTTCCCATACTTTGTAATTTAACACAAATTGCATGAGATATTCGATAATCAGATGTTTTAAAAGAGAATACTGGTCTTGACTTTGCTTTTACATGTTTCTCCCATCTTCTATTCCCTCCCTTCCTCCCTCCTTCCTTCCTTTCTTTATTCCTTCCTTCCTCCCTTTCTCTCTCTCTTTCTCCTTTTCTGCACTTTTAACAAGCAAGGATAATCGTGTCTCTGAAAAGACAAATTAAAAAACACTTTTCAGAGCACTGGACTTGCAGGAGTCCCCTCCCAACCCCACTCTTGCTGCCTGGATGCCCGCTGGGCCCCCTCTCTGCCTCCATCCTCATCCCTCCCCATCAGCCTCCACTCCGTGCAGAGGGGTCTTTGAAGCCACCCCTGTGCTGCAGCACCCCCTGCAGCCCCGGCAAAGGCCTCGTGTCCTCAGTGAAACCAGGTCAGAGAGCGTCCCAGCAGCAACCCAGAAAGTCAAGCGGACGCAAATCTGAACAGCAGAACAAAGCCAACCTGTCCGCCAAGGAAACTCAATCCGATTGTGCCCCAGGCCCTGTGGCCGGAGCAGCCTTGTGACAGAAGAAAGGGCGCTTTCATGGGTTGGGCCCTGCCTGCTGGCAAATGGGCCCTACCAGTGCCCTGCCCACTCTCCCAGGGGCCCCACAGGACCTGCTGGCCCTTCGCTCAGCCTGGGGTGGGCACGGGGGAGGGCTTCTTCATCCGGCCTCAGAGGAGACTGGAGGTAAGGAAGGGACATCAGGAGAAGCCAAAGGCAATGAATGGCTTCAAGGTTAAGGCTCTGGAGATAAAAAAGACAGTGTGTGTTTGTCCTGGAAATTGGCTCGCGGACAGATTAAATTTAGGAGGAACCAGGGCAGATACACAGGGAAGCGTGTTTCCTTAATGAGCCGTCTTTATTTAACTGCTTCGTCATTTACTGGGCCAGAGACTCTGGAGGTGACCCCAAAAGTCACGATGATGAAGACAAAGATGGACTGAGCCCCACTGAGCTGCATCAGGGCCGGGCTCCTGTGACATCAGGTCCTTGGGCCTGTCATCCCTGTCATCTTAATGGGGCAAGAGAGGGCTGCCCTGACCCCAAGACGGCCCCCAATGGGCACATCCGCCTTGCTCAGGGACAGTCTTTCTTTACTTATTGCACTTCCCTAGCAGGGAGGTAAGGGGCCGGGGGGAGTTAACTTGGAGGGGTGCCTCCCTCTCCTACCCTGACACCCCCTCCCTCTAGCCTCCTGTACTCCCTCCACGTCCCTTCTCATCCACCCAGCCATCCACTCACTCAACAGAGCGTTTCTGAGCACCGGCGTCCCGCACGGTGCCGAAGTGCGGCAGGGACAAGCCCAGGGCAGCGATTGCTTCATGGGGCTCCCGACAGCCCAGCGTGGGGGCGGGGGCAGACTTCCTTCAAATAGTCCCCTAATCAAATCATGATGAACTACAACAGGAGGGCTGAGGAAAGGTGCAGACAGCTGGGTTTGGGGGGCGGGGGGCTGGGTATGGGGGGCGGGGGGAGCGGGGGGAGCACGGCATTTTAGGACAGTGACACTATGCCACGTGATGCTGTGTCGGTGGGTAAAGACACTGCACTTGGCAAAAGCCAGAGAACCGCGTGGCGCACAGAGAATGCTAAGGTAAACCGTGGACTCTAGTCCATGATATTGAGTCCGTGTTGGCTGAGGACAAGTTGAGCGACCTGCTGGGGCGGTAGCAGGGACAACCGGCAGGAGCACGCACTCTACCTGGCTTCCTGTGTGCTTGCTTTCTGGTGGAGGCAAAATCACACTGTAACATCCGCCTCCCTGAGGCCACTTCTTTAGAGGCAAACCAAAGACTGGGGCTGAGACCTAGCTCTGTGACTTTCCTGCTGTGGACAAGCCCCTTTCAAATCCCACATACCAATGCAGACAAGCAAAGCCAGCTCTCCAAGTCTTAGTTTCCCTGCAGAAAGACGTGGGTACAAACGCCCACCTCGAACACCTGGGGAGTCCTGGGCTTACAGCAGGTGCTCTCCAGGTCAGTGGTTCTGGAAGTGGGGGTCCTGGACCAGCCTCATCATCATTGCCTGGGCACTTGCTAAAAATGCAAGTTCTCGGGGTCCAGTCCAGGTCAGCTGCATTGTAACGCCAGGGTGTGACCCAGCAAGTTGTTTTAAGGAAACCTCCAGGGGTTTCTGACACCAGCTCAGCTTTGCAAGGCACTGTGCTACCTGGCAGCTCATCTGGGGGTTACCGATATCCTCCATCCCTCCCTGCCAGCCGGCTGAGGGCAGGGCCTGGGGTCAGACCGCCCCAGGAGAGGTCCTACTGCCCCCTCTCCCGGTAGGTGGCTGCAGGCAGGTTGGCTGTCCTCCAGGAGCTGCTTCCTCATCGTTGACGTGGGTTGACATGGGAGTTCGCCATGACTGCCGGCTGCCCAGGGCCTCAGTGTGACGAGGTCACTGCTGGGACACTGGAGGAGCTCAGCAACTGGTGGCTGCCACTGCTGTTGTTCGTTTCCTTCTTAAACAACCCAGGATCAGGGACTTTTGTTCTTCAAAGGGGTCCAGTTTCTCTGGCACAAATCCCACCTACCCTGCCATCATCCCCCTGATAAATGTGCCCAGAAGGACCAGTGGTGAGGAAATCGCCCAGGGCTCCCCTGTTGCCCATCTGATGGGCGGCTTTCCACGTTCGGACGAGGCGGAGGATTTCAAGCCCCGGGATTACAAAGGAGGCCCCAGACGCACCATATGGCCTGGGCCTGGCCGCCTGGTCGTCCTGTGGGATCAGAGGCGGTTGTATGAAACACTGACATAATATTCCTTCCAAAAGTGATTACAGAGTTGCAGGCAGCAGAATGTCATTTGGTGGCCTCGGCCTGCTCCCAGCAGCAGCGATGACTAAACAAGCTAATCAAATCAGCACAAATTTGCACACGGGCCTGGCAGCCGGGCCTGAAGATCCCCACGGCGAAGGCGTCTTCCTGTGGTGAGACGACTTGACGGACAAGCTCCTGGAGGGCAGCCAGGCCCCCATGGGCTGCCTGGCAAGTCCGCGTGGTGAGGGTGGATGCACCCACAGGAAGCCACAGCCAGGGTCCCAGATAGGACAGAGCCACGTCAGCAAACAGCAAACGGAGGGGGAGGAGCAGGAAGGGCAACACGTGCTTCAGCCTCACTGTGTGTGCATGTGTGCACATGTGTGTGGAGAGAGACACACAGAGAGACCGCCATCACATGCAGCTTCCCGCAACTCCCTGAGAATGTGGGCCCTGGAAGCCACCTTGGTTCTGTCATCTGCTGTGTGTCCTTGAGCAAGATACTTAACCTCTCTGAGCTCGGTGTCCTCATCCATAACGTGAGGAAGGGAGTTTTCCTAAGTCTTGAGGTTGTTATGAAGATTAAATGAAATAATATCATAAAGGTTACCACATAATGTCCGACAGTGAATATTCAATAAACAGCAATTGTTGTTACTATTACAATGTTCAACAAACTTCACCACAGGCCTTTTACACGTATGTGCCAGGCCCCAGACTCTGGGGATGACATGCTAAGGATGACGCTGTCCTTGTCTTCGAGGAGCACATATCCTGACGGGGGTGACAGAGAAAGACCAGAGCCTGTGATGAGTGACACAGAAGTGGAGAGGAGCGGGGGCTGGGACCACAGGGCAGGGGCACCCAGCCTGAGGGGCCTGGGGATCCTCTGAGAGGAGGTGACCCCTCATCTGAGTTTGGGACAGTACGCTGGGATTGTGAAGGAGGGAAACAGAGAGGCACAGCCAGGAGCCAGAGCCACTGTGCCTGGCCAAACTACGGCAGTCCCTGAGGGGCAGATGGGCAGCGCTGTGCCCACAGGCCGGGGATTTTCAGGTCCAAGAAAGAAATGGAAGGTACAGCCATGTCCAAGACTGGGATAAAGGGACACACCCTTCTGGAGAATTCCATCATCACAACTTGGCTCCCAGACACACAAACAAGGACAGCAGCCGGGGAGCCATTACAGGGCAGCAGGAGAGAGCAGTGGGCTGGCAGGAGCCTGCCCGCCCGGCCCCGCCGCCCGCCTCTGGGCCAGGCTACAGTTCCTTCCATGCAGTGGGAGGGTCGCAGGCTCAGGGCCTCCCCTGCTTTCAAGTTCACAAGGTGCCACAGCCACAGATGCCTACACGATTACTGACTTCATACACTTGTCTCTGCAGCAGCCCCCTTTAAAAACTGAAATCACTAATTTAAACAAAAATGTAAACGCTTCCTTAACTGAAGAAGACAGACGCAAGCATGAAATGAAACCAACAAGGTCTTACACCTCTGGTTGGACCTGTTCCTTCCTGAGACTGGGCCTGAGGTCTGGGGGTGAGGGTGGGGGGGGGGGGGGGCGTTCAGCAAGTGTTGTGGGAGGTGCCAGAGGCATCCAGCCCCCGGGCGAGATTACTCCGAAGGGAGACTTTCCCCAGTGCAGTCCCAAGAGGGATGCGACCCTCGTCGCTGGGGACCTCGATGAATTCAGCAGCATGTGTGCACCCCCTCTCTGGTCTCGCAGACTGCAGGTCATCATCTCCTCTACCTGCCCTGCACTTGGGGGAAATGCGGGCCCCAATAATCGCAAAAGCCATTTCCAGCCATAAAACCCGTCAATGCTACGACTGCATCAACTCGGCAGAACAGGTCAAAGTGACCACACACGAACCACCGGGCCACTCTACCAGTCCTGCCTGAGCCCCTCCCTCCTCAAGCCCAAAGACACACAGACTGGACGCCACTCCTGAAAGGGGCTGTGTCCGGCCATGTGGCCTGGGGAGTGGTCCAGTGCATACGAACCTCAGGGTCTTGGCTGGAGACCTCTGAGGCAGGACCAGCCCACGATCCCTCCCACAGCCCCACCTCAGGGACACCTGGTTTTCCTTCATCTACCAGCCCAACTGCACCCCTGCCCCCAACTCCATACCCACCTCTCCCTTCCTGCATCACCACTCCTGGGCTACTGCCCAGCCCCCCACCCCCCCGACTGCTCTCTGGAATTCTGGTATTTTCCCAATGCTCCACTCATTAAATCCATCCTCCTCTTAACCACTAGTGTGAATTTAGGAAAACTGAATTCTAGCCACATCGTTGACCTACTAATGACCCTTCAGGACCTGTGTGTCCAAGTTCAAGATCCTTAATTGTATGTACAGAACAGACCACTGTCATCTAGCCCCACCCTCCCTCTCCAGCCTCGGCTCCCAGTTTTCCCTGCAACACACACCAGACTCCCCGGCACAGACCCAGCTGCAGCTTCCCGCCTACACCGTGTTGTTTGCACCTCAGGACCTTTGCACATGCCGGTCTCCCTGCACAGAACGCCCTTTCCCTCCCCAGCCCCTCTGTCCCCTTTCTAGCTGTATCCTGTTAAGGGCGTGGACTGTGTCTGTCCTGTTCACTGCTGTGTCCCCAGCCTCAGCATAAAGGCTGGCTCTCAGTAGGGGATCCACAGACACTCAGAAGTGGACAATCTGAAGAAAGACGCCTGTAGGTGGGACCCAGCGCCCCTTTGGGGGCTCCAGTTACATGTGTTCTCTGCTGTTCATTGAAATTCTCCATCTCCCCCCGCACCCCCGCAGTCTGAGGCCTCATCCAGGGTGGAGGGGCTCAGCGGAGGTGACAGGCCAGGGCCCCAGCAAGTTCCGTGGCCTGCTTCGTGAGGTCTACCCCACACTGTCTGTCTTTAAAAAAAGAAAAGTTTTAATTAATTGCCAATATTAGATGATTTCCGAAATAATCCAATTCAGGCTTCTCTTGAAAAATATCATGTTCTGCCCACTCTGGGCAGGGTCCCTGCATGATAAGGACCAGCTGAGGAGCAGCGGCTCCACCAGCCAGGACCCCTGCCCTCCGCCAGTCCCCACAGGCCCACCCAGCCCCCTTCACACACCCCTGTCACCTGCCTGGCCACCCTGGTGTTTGGATTCTCTGTCTCAGAACACAGCGTATTCATTTGCAAACCTCTTCTCTTCAGTGTGTACTTATTAAGTCTCTGATATGTGGCACGCCTTATACAGGAGGCCAAATAAGCCAACTCTCCCGCTGAATTGAACCTGCTTTTCTTGGCAAAAAAGCAAGATCAATTGCAAGAGTCAATTGCCCATGAGATTTTTAAAAGCACAAACTGTCCAAAGTCTGCACAGGCGTCCTCCTAACGAGGGCAGAGGGCTGCGTCCTCCAGGGCAGTGAGTGTCCAGCTTTAGGGTGTGCAAGAATCATCTGGGTGGGGGGAAGTGTCTGTTAAAATGCAGATGCAGATCAGCAGGCAAGGCAGGGCGGGGCCTGGGACTCTGCATTCTCACAAGCTCCCAGAGAGGATGATGCTGCACTCTTTCACCAGCAGCCTCTGCGTCATCCCCACAACAGGTGAGAGAGGCCCAGCAGCACCACCTGCACCCTTGCTGCCTGGAAGGACCGTCTTCCAGGACATTCAGGTGTCCTCGGGATGACCACTTGCTTGGTGTCACCGTGGTAAAGGCAGAAAACCCTTCGAGAATGCCCAACTGCCTCATTCCAGTCCCGGAAAGGGAACTGTGTAGCGCGGAACAAACAGGGGCAGGTGGGTGGGGGCAGCAGGGTTCACACACCTTTCCCCCCTCCCCACGGCTGATCCCCTCAAGTCCCCAAGTGAGGCACTCAGAGGGCCTCAAACTGAGACCCCGCACCAGGATGCAGGGTGCTCCCGAAACCTCAAGGAGCAGAAGATGGAGGCGCAGGCCAACCTGAGATGCAACCCTAACCTGCAAGTTGGTTTTCTGGAGCAAGCTTCACACTCAGGCTCCCGTCCCTGGCGGATTGTTTTTCCAGGCTGCAGGCGGGAAGCACGTCAGGGATCTTGGAGGAAGCAGAGAGCAAACACAGGCAGGAGGAGTCCCAGGGGCTTCCCACTCGGAGCCGGTAAACAGGAAGTGGCAGGTACACACTACGGGAACACCCTGGAGTTTGCTGGTTTGTTTTGCAGCCTTTTGGCTCGTTCACATACACAGGGCCGAAGATGATCAGAAATGCACCTTGCTGTCTGCAGCCCCCTCCCCACACTCACCAGGTTTCGGTGAAAACAAGGCTCCTGAGCAAAGATGGGCCCCGTGGGAGGGGGCATGCGGGTGGGGATGCTGTTGGCTGCAGGGATGAGCCCTCTGATTATTCTAGCCCACCTCCCCCCAACCCCCTCCTGCTACCCCCGGAAAGAAACCTTTTTCAGGGCCACGAAGGGTAGCGAAGCCGACCCCTGGATGGTGGCTGCATCTGGCACAGCTTTGGGGCCTGCTCTGGGCTTTCATTACCGTCCTGTAGTTTCAAAGTGCCAGCTCCGGAGGGGGCTGGGGAGAGAAGAGTCTGGGATTTGCGCAGCCTAGGTGTACATAAATAGCAGCAGACAGAATGTCCTTTATCAGCGATTGCCCAGGAAACAGGGAGAAAATTCTTCTCGTGGCCCAGTTATACGGAAGGGCCTCACGGTTCTGGGAGACAGCCTTCTCCCCCGGACACGGACACGAAGTCACTGCTCCTGACCCCCATTGGGAGGGTCCCTGCCAGAGAGAAGGCAAGGCGGGGCTGAGCTGCTGTCCACCACCAGCCAGCAGCACAGAAGTTCTTTCCCAGGAAAGGGAGGTTGTGCAGCCTGGGGGGTGAACTGGAAATTATTAACCACAGGATGAGTGGAATCCAAAAGAGTTGAAAACTGGTTGTTGGCTTCATTGGGAGTTGTAAGCATGCTAGGAAAAAAAAAATGACAGATAGATTGAAATTTTTTTTTCCCTGAACCACAAGGAGGCATTTCCAGTAACTGTATCAAGTCCAGCTCTCCAGGGTTCTCTCCCGCTGGTATTTCAAGGGTGGTTTTGTTACTTCCTCACACAGGTGGCCTAGGAAACACTCGATATATTTTTCTTTTCTTTCTTCCTTTTTTTTTTTTCACCAGAAGGATCTGAGTCTTTCTCTTTTGCCCTTTTCTTCTTTTATTTCTATTTCTGATTCAGATAACGGTAGCTTTAAAGGGCCTTGGAGACTATTTATATCACAGGAGAAGTTCAGATTCTTATCTTTCTTACAAAAATAGCAAGCCCAGCCTCCTGCTGTCAGCAGCTAACATCTTCTCAAGCGCGCACGGTGAGCGTGGCTCTCTGCTGCGGCCGCCTGCCAGGGCCCCTCAAACACTGGGGTGTGGCGCTCCCTCTATTTTTCATCGGCCTTTGCTGTTGTTCCAGTTGTTTTGTTAGTGAGTGGCATGCGTCCTTCCTCTGTTTTAACTGTCAACCCTCTAGCAGATACACGACTTGCAGATACTCTCTTCCATTCTGTAGGTTGCCTCTGCATTTTGTTGACGGCTTCCTTTACTGCCGTCCCACTGACTGATTTTTGCCTGCCCAGCAATCTGAACCCTGGGTCTATATCCAAAGGAAGTGTAAACAGGATATTGAAGAAGTAACTTCACGCCCATGTTTATGGTGGAATTAGTCACAATAGCCAAGACAGGGAAGCAGCCTAGGAGTCCATGGGTGGGCGGGGGGAGAGAGAAGACACAGAGAATGCGCACAGTGGGACGTTACTCAGCGGTGAGAAGGAACCCTGCCACTAATGACGCTGGGTGGGCCCTGAGGGCCTTGCTCAACAGGGGATAGGTCATGACCTCACTCCCATGCAGAAACTAAAAAAGCCGAACTCACAGTAACAGGGGGAAGACAGGTGGTTGCCAGGGCAGGGAGTGGGGCTGTTGGGCATATGCTGACTGACGGGCCCAACGTGCAGCTGGAAGGTGAGTAGGTACGTCCTGCTGATTTCTTGTGCAGCGCGGGGATCGAAGTCGACGTCACTGCAGACCTTAAATGTCCTCACCGCCAGAAAGAAACGACAGTTACGCGATGCGGTGGAGGGTTAGCTAACGGGCTGCGGTGGCAAACACACTGCAATAAATACAATAAATGTGTCACTCGACTTGTAGGCCTTACACGTGCCCAGTGTTACACGTCAATTGTATCGCAGTCAAAAATAAAGAGACCGATGGGTGAACACACCACACAGCTGTCAAAGCGCCTGATTCTGCGGCAGGGCCTGAGAGTCTGCACTCCTACCCGCTCCCACGGAGGCCGGCACTGCCAGGCTCGGAGACCAGGTGCCACGTGGCAGAGCGACACCCAGAATCTCCTCTCACCCTCACGTCAGGTCGGCAGAACTGGCTTCATCAGAGGAAGCTAAGGATTTTTCCCCACAAACGGCAGGGAAACAAGCCTTAAGCCATCTTCAGTTTTGGAACAGGAAGTGCTGACGTGGAAAGGTGAGCAGGTGTGGACAAGATACCTGCGCGCAGGGACGTGCCCTGATGTCAGGGCTTGAAACCCCCTCCCCGAGCTACAAAAGATGAGAGTGTAGATCTCGGGCTTTGGAGACAGGGAGGCACAGATTCGAGTTGCAGCGCAGCCACTCACTGGCTGGCTGGTTGGTCCTGGACAAAGTCATGCCACCTCGCTGAGCCTCAGTTTCCCCATATGTAACATGGGACCAAAAGCCTACCACCCAGGGTCGTTGTCAAGAGCAAATGAGAAAACACACATCGAGCACCTCTTACCACCACCTAGTACCTGCCTGATAAATGGCAGCCGTTCGTTCGCTCACCCAACTCTGTGAGCATCTACCGCCTCCCAGGCCTATACACTGGAGAAACAAGGGAACAGGCTAATGTGGTTGCAGAAATAGTGAGCCAATGGCCCCCCAAGATGTCCACGTCCTAACCCTGGAACTTGTGGATGGGTGAGCTCACATGGCAAAGGGGTTCTACATGTGATTGAGGTTAAGGACCTCGAAGTGGGGAGGGGAGCTGGGGTTATGCAGCCTAATCACACAGAGATGGAAGCGGAGAGCCTTTCCCGGCTATGGCCAGACAGCAGCTGGGCCCTGGTTTGCTGGGCCTGGTCACCTGGAGGCAAGCCGCTCTCTGGCTAACGCTGCCAAACCCACGGGGAAATCTAGCCCTCGGTGAGAGCTCAGATCTGAGCTCTGAAAAAGTGCTTTGCACAGTTCATCTCCATGCGAGTCTCCAGCTGTCAGCTATTCGCCCCTTGCTGGAGGATATCGGATGCCATCAGCATCAAAGCCCGTGACAAGGACGAGAGACTCATGTCTGACGCTAGAACAAAATGACGAAATGCATCGGAATTTCATTCAGGGAGGGCACTGTTGGGACAAACTCTTGGAGGAGAGTGGGTGAGGGGTGCAGAGGACAGGGGCTGCGGTCACACGACATCAGAGGCCCTTTCCTGGAGCACAACTCCAGAAAACACCGGGAGTGCCAGCCCCCAGAGCTGCGCATCATGGAGGAACTGGGGAAGACACCCCCAATGACACATCTGATAGCAGATGTGGTCCCTAAATTGGCAGGCCCTGTGTGTGGTTGGTGGAGGACCACTGTATCACCTTCCACAGTGACGCATCCCCCACCCCCACCCCCATTCTCACGAGTAATGCACAGGCACCCGGTTTCTCCACATCCTCCTGGACACTCGTTATTTTCATTTATTCAGTTTTTATAGTAGCCTCCTTAATGGGTATGAAGTGCTATCTCATTGTGGTTTTAACTTGCATTTTCCCAATAATTAGTGATGTTGACTATCTTTTTATGTGCTTATGGGTCATTTCTCTACCTTCTTTGGAGACATCTCTACTCAAGCCTTCTGCCCATTTTTACACGAGGCTGTCTAGTTTCTCGTTATTGAGTTGACAAGTCTGAATTGTTAAATCCTTCTAACACCTAACTAATCTCTCTGTCCTTGAACTACCAAGTCCCTGAGGGACTCCCCATTGACAAAACAGTCGGTCTGTGACAATCAGACACTTTCGCACGTCAGAAACGGGGAGGCTTTCTGAGTCTCCCAACCATGCTCCACTTAGACTCGAATCAGAGTCGTCTCTGGCCTGGGAGCTGGCTGGGGCGGAGGCCCAAGTGATGGCCTGTCTCCCTCGCCTTGCTGTTCTCATCGGGGAGCTTTCCATTTGCAGCGGGTGGAAATCCCCTCCACCCAGTTCCAAACCTGCAGCTGCTGGTGCCCAAACACCCCAAAGTCACAGACACGGGCCCACAGGCAGCTGCCTTACAATTCGAGGGTTTCACTCGTGGACAGCTGGTTTTCCTTGGAAACCAAGGGAGATCGTGGGTAAGTATTGAGAAAATCTGACCATTCCTTGGTTTTCCACAGGAAGACAGATTGAGTTGTGCAGGATGGAGCTGGTTCATTCTTAAGAAGGTCTTCTTCTAGCTTTGATATGTGCAAATTTGAGCCCAGAAGAGTTTAATCGAAAAAGCTGCACAATAACATACCAAAGTGTGTGTTTTTAGCCCCACGCCACATATGTGTTCCTGATCGTGGAACAGGTGCAGACGTTGTGTGTTACCTGTATCGCACAGCATGTTGTAGGATGCATGTTGCACGTATGTGATGCAGTGTATTAAACACCTGAGAACGGTGGCCCCATTAAGGAGGGGTGCGAAGTGCCAGTCCCTACTAAGCATCATGGGCGTATCAGGAAAAGAAACAAGGGAAGGTCAAGAGCAGGAACCCCAACGATGCCAACTATTAGCTCTGAGACCTTGAGCCAGCTACCTAAGTCTCAGTTTCTTCATCTGAAAAATGGAACAACAGGGCTGCATATCATCAATTCTCAGCCTCACAATTTTTTACACCTTAGCGGGTCTGAAGTCAGAACACGTCACACACCCCACAGAGTTCTAGAGGCAATAAACACACGGTATCACCTGTCCAGCAATGCCGTCGTGAGGGTTAGAGACCGTGACCCCTGTAAAGTGCTGGCCTTGGCTCAGACACAGCCCTAAGACACACATCAGCACGTATGTGTTCACCCCCAGCTCCCGCTCTGAGTGCCCCCGCAGCTGCCTCCTGGCACCTTAGCTCGCCCACACAAGACCCTGAGTCCCTCACCCTGCACCTGCTCCTCCCAGCCTTTCCCTCCGGAGTACACGGCACCACCTCCACCAGCGGCTCAAGGCCAAAAGTGGAAGCATCATCCCTGAAAGAAAATCCATCCCCAAATCCTCCAGGCTCTGTCCAGGAAACACGTCAGGCGTCTGAGCGCCTCTCACCACTGCCCCTAACTGGCCAGAGGCACCGTCTCCTGATGCCTTTGCTGAGGCAGCAGCCTCAACTCAGCTACTGGCTTCCGTCCTGCTGCGTCCCCCCCGATTCCTCCCCCCGACACTATCCAGTCCCATAACAGCGAGAGGACACTTTAAAATCCAAGTCCCTCCCCTGCTGGGAGCCACTCAGAACGTGCTCTGCACCTTCGCCCGCTTCCAAGCCCTACAGGGGCCGGCCTCACCAGCCTGTCACCCTGCCTGCCCATGCAGCTCCTCCTGTGCAGTGTGTCCCTTCCGCTCCAGCCTCCTCACTGTCCCTGAGCCTGCCCAGTCCCTTCCTGCCCCAGAGCACTTGTAGTCACTGTTCCCTCTGCCCAGAATGCTCTTCCTTCACCTCCTTCAGGTCCTACACTTATGTGCAGCAAGCACTTATGTGCCCATCTGCTTATCACCCCTCTCCTCCTAGAAGGAAGCTCCTTCCGGAGGTCAGAGACTGACCATCTTGTCCCCTACTGTGTGCCCAGGACCCAGCAGTGCCTCGCACATAGTAGGCGTGCCAATACACCTGCTGAACAACTGCGTGAACGAATCCGTCTGCATCAGGCACGCGTGCTCGACATGTGATGCTATGTGTGTGTCTGTGTTATACACACGGTCTACCATCCGTGTCTACGGGCTTTGCATCTGTGGATTCAACCTACCACTGGTTGAAAATATTCCCCCAAAACCCCAGAAGATTTCAAAAAGCAAAACCTGAATTTACTCCGCCAAGCGTCACACTGAATCCACGGGAATGAAGTGACATGTAGGCACACCCAGCTGTCATCTGCATGCACGTATAAGTAAGCTATATGCAAATTCTTTACCATCTTATATGAGGGACTGGAGCGTCCTGGACTTGGGGGTCCAAGGGGAGTCCTGGAACCAGTCGCCCGTGACCACCGAGAGACAAGTACACGTGTGTTCACACACACACTCTCTCCATATGTATACTTCTATATCTCGATCCACACCCATATCTACCTATAATTTATATTTACCTAAAGTGCACGAAGCAGGACATCCTCCTTTATAAAGGGATCCAGACCAAGATTTTATTTCTGGCTCTGTATACATGGAGAAATCCTAATGACGAAACAATGTCGTGCTGGAAGAAACGCCAGCCCAAGGTCACAGAGCCACTGGGTCCATCAGAGGACAATCTCCTAATGACACCAGATGGCCTCTTAAAGGTCTTCGCATGTGCTATGGAGACGGGGGAATAATAACCAAGGGTGTCAGAGCGAGAAGACTCCCCAAGATCCTCTGACCCAGAGTCCGAAGGCTCTGGCCCCTCTCCCTCTCCTGCCCTGGGCAGACATCACCGATGGACAACAGCGCTGTCGCCCCCGAACTTCTGAGTCCTTCACAGGGTGCAGCGGGCAGCCTCGGCCACTCGGCTGACGTGATCTGCCATTCCAAATCTGACCCACTCCGATCAATGTTCGGACTGACATTCTGAGGCCCAGAGAGGAACCCCTTTTCTTTTTTCTTTTTTTTTTTAATTGTTATTCAATTACAGTTGTATGCCTTTTCTCCCCATCCCTCCACCCCACCCCAGGTGAACCCACCTCCCTCCCCCCTCTCCACCCTCCCCCTTGGTTTTGTCCATGTGAGGAACCCCTTTTCATCCCAAACTGCAGAGCCTGCCAGAGGCTGAGCCCAGCCACCAGGGCGGGACACCCGACTCATGTCCCCAGAGTCAGACATTAAGCTGGAAGGGTGCTTGGAAATTGTCTTTAATATGGAGTCACATAGCCAGAGAGTCATTGTTTTTTGTTTTTGTTTTTTTAATAATCTTTCATTACTTCTGATTATTTCAAAAGATTTCAATCAGTTGCAGTGAAAGTCAACTCGCTAATAAAATGAGTGCAGGGATCAGACCACCACTGGCTGCGAGCAAGATGCCAAATAGACCCAGCTGCAGGCAAGAGGCCGAGAGGAAGCGGCTGCCTCCCAGGAGACCAAGAGACAGGTCAGCAAAAGTAAAAGAACTGGGATGCGCCAGCGGTGGGGAGTGAAGGCATCTCAACAGTTTCCCACTAAAGGTGGAACCCCAACTTTGCTCAGGTCTCCGTTTCTTAGACCAGGTTACCCTATCTTCCCAGTCCAAGACTAAAACCCGACTTGTCCAGGCAGCTGTGCAGTCATCCCGTCTTCTCTGTCAGTGTTAAACACAAAACTGCATGGGACGCAATTCTGGCCAGAGCTCCCCTGCAGGCCCCAGGGAACGCTGGCCCACTCCTAAAGGGAGGAATGGAGAAAGCCAGTCTCTTTTTGTTTCTGGCAAAAATTTATTGCATCTGAGTGTGATGACCGGGCTGTGGCAGCTCTATTGGCACCATGAGGAAAGCAGCCTGAGTCAGGACTGACTGGTCTAGGCTGCCAGAGCAGTATGATGAAAGGAAGCCAACTGCTTGGTAATACAAAGAACCACGGAGGTAACCAGCCCTGAAGACATTCTGCCTGAGACCAGAGATCTTCCTTTGTGTTGAAACCATTTTAAGTTAGGGTTTATGTTACCTGCACCCCAGGCACCCTAAGTGGTACAGGAAACTGACTCCATTTCTTTCCAAAGATTAAAGCAGTCCTGGTCAAATCCCTCGGCCTTTCCCAAATCCCAGGCATCACATTCCCACTCCTGAGTTGTGTAAAGACCGAGCAGACCCTGATGTCTACGGGCAGCTGGGGGGTGCGCCCACCCCTGGAGGCACACCTTGCCCTGAGGCACGCCGTCCATGCTCAGGTACGTGGGCTGAGCGGTGCACAGGTCCCCTGAAACACTCAGGATTAAGTCGCACTGCGGCACAGGCTTGCATTCCACCCACACCCTTCCCCACGCTCACCCCCAAGAATCTATATTTAATTGTCTCTGCAAAATCGCAGCCTTGGAGCGATTTCACACAGGAGATCCTTTCTGAACGTCAGAGAGGCAGCAGCTTGGCCGGCTGCGTGCTCCAGCCTATTAATAGCCAGGCTGCCTCTGATAGTGTTGCCTGGGGAGCTGCTTCTTTCTAAGTGGCAGAGAAGCAAAGGCGACCTTCTAAGTCAGGCCTCCCCACCCCCCTCTCCTGCCCCTGCCTCTCGAACCCTCCCAGAGCCCTTCCTCAGGTCTCTTGCTCTGTCCGCTGTCTATTCTGCAAGACGGCGATTTACTCATTTATTTATGTGTTGTCAGCACAGATCAGAACGGTGGGGACAGGAAATAAGAGCCCTAGCCCTGTGCAAGTGCTTTACCAGGGTCTCCAGGGAGAATCTCATGCCGAGTGCAGGCCAGAGGTCACTGTCACCTTGGCCTTGAGGTGGCCTGTTTACCAAAGTGAAATGAAGATATCAGTCAGATGTCAGTCAGGGAAATGCTGGTGGCAGGCGCCTGGGCCGAGAGCCGAGCCAGACCGGCGCTGCGAGGCCAGCCGTCCTTCCCAGCCCGCCGCACAAAGGCCCCAGTGGCTTGGCCACTCCAGTAAGAGGTCACTAGGCAAATGTCAGCTCTCTGACCAAACGCTCCTCTTGCCCTAGTTTCGGGGCTTCCAGGCGGCCTCTGTCCCTCTTCCTTGTCCCTCCCCATGGCTGTTCAACTGGAGGAAGGGTTAGCTTTTGTCTGAAAGCCTGCCTGGCCCACTCGCCCCTTCGCTATCTCTGGCAGGAAAGAAAGCCGTATCCCTGGGGTCCCCGAGGGGTGGAGGAGAGAGGACAATGAGAACCGGCATCGCCACCCTGCTGCTGTAGATGGGAGAAGCAGGGTGTTGACCAGGCTCCTCACTTAGGAGGACTTAGGAGGACGGATGGCACTGGATTCTGCACTAGAAACAGATGTCACCACTGTGCGGCCTCTCCACACGGGTCCCTTGACGGAGTCACTCCCTGAGACAGGGCCCCAGAGTCCTAAGGCCCAAGATGAAGCGGGACTGTGAGGTCTGTCTCCTGGAAGAGGGGCTCCTTTCTCATTCCTGCTATTGCTTTTCCAACGTGGGGGTGAACATCAGGGAGGAGGTCCCCGCCCCTCCGGGGAGTCAGAGCCATAGGTGACAGGGCCGGCTAGCAGGATGCACCCACCCCATCCTGTTCAGGCAGTCCCCCCACCCCCTTCGTGGGCTCCTCCTCTGGGCTCTTCTGTGAGATGCTGAACAGTTACTGCGCCTTGATTCCTCGTCCAGCTTTTCCTGCAAACTCTCCTGCTCCAGCCAACCCGCTGCTGCGACCTTTCCCTGCGCTCCTTCCTCCAGCCCCGAATGTGTCTGCATAAACCGGTCCCTCCAGGGAGCCCTGCCCTGCTCCTCTCCAAAGCCAGCTGCTCTCTGCTCTGCTGACATCACGTCAGGGTAAAGCAACAGGAAAATGAAGATCTCGTACACAGTTCCAGAACAAAACCTGAATTATCACCAACTCGCCCAGCCCTCCCTGCCTTTTGAAAGGGCAGTTTTGAAAGTGTGGTTTCCTTTGTCCCCACCATGAGGGCTGGGGTGGAAAAGAAAGCCCCGCGGTTCCTTCTGAGCCTGAGAGCAGACCTTCGGTGTCCATCAGCCATGCCAAGTTCCTTTCGTGCCTGCAGGTCACAGCCTTTATGACCGCTTGGCGACCACTGCCAGTAGGACTTTGCAGAGTGGGGATCCTGGAGTGAGGGCGGGCCCCAGAGCGCAGTGCCCACCAGCCACGGGGCCTCGGAGCCCTTGCAAAGTTTGGGGGGGCTGAAGGTGACAGGAGATGAGTGCGCTCCCCTTCCATACTTCACGGGGGACGGGGCGCATCCTGGCAGTGGGGAGCCCGGCGTGGGCTGTGAGAAAATCACCTGCTCCGAGCTCAGAAAACCAGTGACCGACCAACAGAGCCGTCTCAAATTCTTTCTCCTTCTTCAAGAAATCAAGCGTTGTCTGGAAAACTGGCCCTCTGTGCATTTGGGATTGCTGAGGACGAAAGGCTCCCTCGGACCGCCGGGGCTGGGGACTCAGCCCGAGTAAGAGTGAGGACTCCACCCCCAGGGGCATATGCTGGCCTCTTTCCTTCTGTGCCCTTCACCAGCCCCACCCCGCCCCCCGCCCAGGGCCATTCCCCGTCCCTGAGGCTGGCCTCTCTGGACTGCATCACCCCTCTCTCTCTCGACCTCTGGCTTCGGTGGAGTTCACCCAATAGAGGGCACTGAAAAGACGTAGAAAGGGAGGAGGGAAGTGGCTGGGGCATTTTGTCCTGCTCCCCCTTCCTAAGGCACATGTGTCCAGCAGCTGTGTGTCCCTTCAGACCTGGGGAAGGTAACAGCTTCCACTGTTGTCGCTTGCACCAGCTATCTACTGCCGTGTAACGAAGTGCCCCAAACTTACTGGTTTGCTATGATCCTCGTTGACCTGCAGGCCACTCTGCAGTTTGGGCTGGGCTCGGCTGGGCTGTTGCTCGGCTGGTCTTTGGGGATCGCTCACGCAGCTGCTGCCACCTGACAGCTAGACTAGGCAGGCGCCCTGCCTGGCGGTCGGTGCTGGCCGCCGGCCGGCTGCCTTGGTTCGCCTGCACATGGCCCCTCACCACCCACTAGGCTAGACCCGGCTTCTTCCCATGAATGTCTCAGGGCACCTTCCGAGAAGGGGAAGGCAGGAGTTGCAAGGCTTCTACAAGCCTTGCTGAGGCCATGTGACAACACCACTTCTGGCACATTCTACGGACAAAAGCAAGTCACAAGACAAGGCCAGATCCAGGGAGTGGGAAAGCGGACCCCATCTCTTCATGGGAGCTGCTGCACAGCACATTGCAAAGGGGCCTGCCTGGACACGGGGACCCCATGACTTGCGACCTGGCACCCCAGTCTTCATTCCCTTAGTTTTCCAGTCCCACATGAGTGGTCCCTCCATTAAGATCTAGTCACCTGGATGGAGTTCTGTTTCCCGCCAGGACCCTGATGGGGACCCCTCATCACTGTGGTGCTCCCTGTATTCACACCTGCCAGAGAGGGGTGCCCCGGGGCCTTTGCAAGTCTCCAGTGGGGGTCTACACTGGGCCCACGCCCACGCTCACGGGTGCTCACGAAGGCAGACCCTTGCACCCAGGTGAGTTTCCGGGGCCTGGTTAGTGAGACGCTCTTCAGAGGTCTCGTGACCTCCCAGCTCAGCTTCCTCGGTCCACGTCCAACCCGAGCCAAAACCCGAGAAACATGCTTGAAGAAGGGTACCCTCTTTGTTCTGTGGAAGGCAGCTCTGTCCCTGGGAGATAAAACAGTTTTGTTGTCCCACCTGGAACACGACAGGAGCTTTCCGATTGGCAGCCTGCTCCCCCCCATGGGCCCCTTCGAACAATTTTCCACCCAGAAAGTACAGTTCTTCTCTCAAACACCAACCAGGTACTTTGTCTCTCCCCCATCTCTCCCCAGCCTCCATATCCACCACAAGGTCTTCAGCATCTTCCCCGAACTCCTTCCTATGCTTGTGTCTGCCTCTCTGACTTCCATACCCGCACTTGCCAGGCCCCAGCCAC
The DNA here is from genome assembly GCF_022682495.2 of Desmodus rotundus. Taxonomy (NCBI): domain Eukaryota; kingdom Metazoa; phylum Chordata; class Mammalia; order Chiroptera; family Phyllostomidae; genus Desmodus; species Desmodus rotundus. The sequence goes on along the minus strand of NC_071392.1, from coordinate 155,470,650 downwards.
ACCTGCTTCCTCACTGCTTCACAGATGTGCCGAGATCCGTCCCTGCTCAGAGGCTTTGCACTTGCTGCTCCCTCCACCTAGGATGCCATTTCCTCAGATCTCTCCTTGGCTGGCTCCTTCTCACCAGGCCTCACCTTGAATGTCACCTCCACAGAGAAGCCCTCCAGTCTTGCTCTTTCAAATCACTGTTTCACTCTGCTCACAGCACCTACCACTAGCCAAGACCTTTCCGGTGATGGAGTTGTGTGCTTTCCTTTCCCCGGGACAACAGAGGCCCTGTGAGAGCAGCACTGTCTGGGGACACAGAGGTGACCCACAAATTCTGGATCTGTCTCCAGGTGGCTCCCAGTCCAGAGCTCTAGCCACAGCGCCAGCCTGCTTCTTGAACAAGTGTTGGCATTTGTTCTCAGCAGCTTTGGGAATCTGATCTCATTCCCAAACCCCATGACTCAGCTGGTGACAGGAGAGAAGGCTGGGTTGGGGACGCACGGGTACCTTGGGTTTTCAGAGAGATAGCAGCACTCCAAGGAAGCAGAGTGACAGACGAGGGCTAAGAATCAAGCCTGGGGGCCGCCCTGCCCCTGGAAGCCAACCCTGCCGTGGACCTCCTTGCCGACTCTCAGCATTTCACAAACGAGGCGACCTCCCAGCCCTTGGACGGCCAGCGGCACCTGGCTACAGAGTTCGCACAGCCAGGGCTCGGGGTGAAATTAGGTTTCCCTTTGCAGAACAAAAGCATACACTCCTCTAGCCCATCCTGGGAAGTGGCCCCGGGAGGCCTGCACCCAGCTGGGCGTTCAAAGCCCACAGTCTGTCTCGCTGGTTTCAGTGGTGCTGGCCAAGTGCGATGCAGTCCTCCAGCTGTGAAATCCAACTGCCTGCCCAGGGCTCTAAGTCCCATCTCCAAAGGCCAAAAAAAAAAAGATAAAATAAAAATAAAATAACATAATTGGGGGTGGGGTGGGGGACAGCTCTCATGGAACAGCCTAGAAAAGCTCATTTCAGCTTTGACACTATGCCTTTGGGGTGCAGGGCATTTTTTAAAAAAACAGCCTGAGACGGTCCTGTAGAAAAGAAAAGGATCTACACAGGCAGCTTCTGTCCATAGCGAGAAAATGGAAATCACAAGCAGAACCGGAAACCCGACCCCACCAGCATCCTAATGATCTCCCCAGCGAGGTGCTGCGCCCTCCCATCTGGGATGCTGGCAGCGTCTCCGGTCTGTGTACGAGGGTCAGGTGGGTTCATGTTGTTTTAATTGGTCTCACTTCTAAGCCATGTGCTTGTCATGATGCTCTCAGCCCTTCCCTGTCGCCCAGCAGAAACGCTTTCTCCCCCTTGTCTTCCTCAAACAGATGCAGCTTCTCCAAGGGGAAGGTGCGCTTCCCTCCCTGCAAACAGACTTCTTGTCACATGACTGCTCCGCTGGGGTGGGGGGGGGGGACTTACATTTCCCTTGCACAAGCGAGCCATTTCCCGAAGGGAAAAGAGGGGGGGGAATCAAACTGCTCGCTGTTCCTCGTTTTCCATGTAAATGTCTTCACCTCGGCTCCCTGCCAAAGGTGATGGGACAGAAGCAGCTTTATTTCTGCAGGACGAGTCTGTCTTCCAGGGCGCGGGGAACGTTTTCTTGCATCTGTTGTTTTTGGTGGGACTTGCAAGAAGGAACAAATTCATCAACAGTTTTAAGGGTTCTCCAGGCAAGCACCTTTCAGTAAAATCTCCTAACAGTGCAGAGTTCCTTCCACACATGGGAAAACTCTGGCATTGGGGCTGAATCCAAATCTGTGACCTTGTTTCAAATGTGTAAAATGATGGTGAGCTCTTAAATCGGATAAAGACAAAGACGAGGCTGGGAGGGAAAGAGGGAAGTATCATTTCCCAAGTGGGCTCAGAGGTGTGAAAGGGGAGAGCAGCCACCAGTTCAGCAAAGAAGTACCAGCACTTTGACGGGCACTGACCGTACCATGTGGTCTCGGGGGCCTCAGATCTGTCTGGGCCATTCCGCTTCCCTTCCAGGCTTGGCTACCAGCTTTGCCCCACCCCAAGTGGACAGCAAAGGGTCAGCTCTGCTAGTGGGGGAGCGAGAGTGGGGTTCAAGGAAACAGGAAAGAGGGAGGGAAGGAGAAAGGAAGGGAAGAGACTACCCTTCCGCATTCATTCACTGATTAGATAAATGCTTGTTGCATACCTATGATGTGCCGGCTCATGCTAGGCGCCAGGGAGAGAATGGCAAGTAAAGTAAGACCCCACCCCAACCAACCCCCTGGAGCTATGGAGAAGATGAATTCAACCACATAAACGTATAAACGTAAGGGTGTCGCTTTGCTGAGTGCCAGCAGGAGGGCTTGGGGACCTGCTTCTGTGCACAGGGATGACCAGGAGACAAGTCCAGTCGTGGAGCGCAGGGTCAACACAGAGTTGCTGGGGCGTGGGGGGTTCGGGGGGAACAACCGTCATGTCCAAGTGCTTCTCACATGCCAGGACCTGGCTGAGTGCCTGCAGAAGCACCGTCTTACCCACTCAGCGAGCCAGCCCCGTGGGACGGACGCTGTTCCAACCCTGTTACAGACAAGCCCCCTGCGGCCTGAGAAGTCACGCTGCTCAAGCAAGGAGCTTATTACGGGCAAGAGTCCAGACTCAAAGCCAGGTGGACCCATCTCCGGAGCCCATGACCCTGACCGCCACAGCATGGACAGCTCCCAGGGGCTGAAGGCTGACCGTCCCCTCCCCACCTCCCTGTGCTTGCCTCCTCCACCCCCCAGCAGGCTCCCTCTCTCTATCTCTCTCTCTCTCTCACACACACACACACACACACACACACACACATACACTGCTCTCCTGCTCCCTCAAGCCAAAATGACCCTCAGCTTCACCACCTCCTGCCTCCCAATTGAAATGTTCCTCTGGGCCCTGTGATTTAGGACATGAGCGAAGGGGAGAGCTGAGCTGCCACTGCAGATGTAGCCAAGTGGCATGGAGGGGCATCCGACCGAGACCTTGAGCATGAACGGGCGAGAGGCCTGGAAAGCAGAAGGAAAGAATTTTCCAGGCAGAGGATAAGGCGTGTGCAGAAGCAGGGCACATCCCATGGCTGGCTCAGACGTCCCTGTCCTGCACAGTGGCCCTCCCCACGGGACTTCCCTTCTCAGCAAAGGCTCTGCCAGCCACCCAGGTGCATGAGCCACAAATACCAACAGCACCCTGGCACCTGCCCACTCGTCCGTCCACACTGTTACCAGATCCCCTTAAATATAGCCCAAGTCTGCCCACTCCTCTGCCTCATCTCCACTGCCGCCCCCCGCCTTCTGACACCCACCCCCTCCTCGTGGGCTATCATCACCGCCTCCTGACAGGCCCCTGCAGGGGGGTGGGCTCCCTGCTTAAAGCTGCTCTCTGGGGCTCAGCCCAAACGGTCTGCCCAGACTGGTCAGGTCCCTGCTTTCCGCTTCACGACACGCTGCTCCTTCCTCCCCGACACTCAGCAAAGCTCGAGTGTATGTCTGGTCAGACTCTTGCAGCTACAGGAGGGTGGGTGCCACCACTGCCCCTCCCTGGTCCCGCACACAGCAGACGTGCAGCCAGTCTTTGCTGAGAGATGCATAGGTGCTAAAGCCCTTGGGGTGTGGCAGAGACAGGGCCTGGGCAGAGTGGGGGTAGGGGACAGATCCCTGGAGCCTCTCAGCCACCCTGTGGAGCAATACAAGGACAGCACAGGCAGTCTCCCTGGAGGTAGGGGGGGCACCATGGCTTCCTCCTTCCCTGGTGCAGGCAGGCTTTAGAAAACGGCCATCGGGCTTTGGGCTCACCGAAGGGCATCCCTCCCCCCAAGCGTCTGAGCTGGCTGAGGGAAGATAACGTGTTTAACGTGTTTGGGAGGTGCTGACACGGGCCACCCCCACTAAGGGCACCTCGGTCCCTCCCACACACTCTGCACTGCCCAAGGATGCCCGTGGCTCAAGTGGGGCCCTAGGAGCTGGCAAGGTGGCCGGCACCCTCCTTGACTCCAGATATCCCAGTGAGGCAGTCAAGGAAACGGGGGGACCCTGCCGGGCAGGGAAAGTCAGGGAACAGAAGGCAGGGCTGTGCGGTGCCACAGCATTTCTGCAGCTGCCGAGAGGCAGACAGATCGAAGTCCTCGCTCGTGTGACTCCAGGCCACCGGGCCCACCTGGCAGCCCCATCAGCGCATCAGAGAACAGGGTCCCTCAACACCTCGCACCTTGGCCCAGCCAAAAACTCCACGGACGACACTCGTCCGCTCCCTCGGTCATTCACACGGCGGACGCTGACGGCGCTGCTTCGGCATCTCACACCTGGTGCCGGGCCCCGGGGTACAAGGTGGCCGGGGCCAGCTCAGAGCCTGCGCAGGGCAGGCGGGCTGCTGGGCACGTTCTGTTCCACCTTCACAGGAAATGGCTCCCATACTTAAAACGCATACTTTGCTCCCATACTTAAAACGCAGGCCACTTCAAGCCGAAGTCCAGGTTTCTGGCTTCTCTTGAAAAGACTAGAGGATTCTGTGTGTTTGGCGTCAGTTGGGGCAGCAGGTCTGCGCCTCCTCTGGATGGCTCTGCCACCATCCCTGTGACCACCTGTCTTTGGACTTACCCCTCGTTTCTGTCAGATCCCTGGCCCCGGTGCCCTGGCCGGCGTTTGAGAGGGGCAGACTGTCCCCAGGTAACCTTCCACCGGCGATCGCATGTGATGGGGGACGAGAAGGAAGAGCGCGGAGAGCTCTGGAACCAGAGGTGGGTCCCTGGCCCCCTGCCCCCTGGCCTGACAGGGTTGAGGTTCCTCCTGCTGCCGAAGGCAGGGACGCCTCCTGTCAGCTCTGGTTCATCCAAGTCACCTAACCGTATGGGCAGAGCGTCCCCACTCCTGCCTGGGGGCCTAGCTCCTGGTGGGAGAGGGACCCAAGGCCCCCTAGGCCCAGGGAAACAGGAGCTGCCTGCCTCGCCCTGCAGCGCCCCCCTGCTGGCTGCCCTGGGAGACACAGGCTTTCACAGCATGTTGGGAGTTCAGAGAAGCCAAAGCTAGTTGGGAGGTGGAAGGTAGGTCAGGAGTCCCCAGCGAATTACCTTAACTATAGAAAAAATATTTGGGACACGTTAGAACCCTTTCTGGAGCTTTTAGTGGAAAAGAATTGCTTGTTCTCTGTTGGAACACTCACTGCGGGTATGTTTTTCTTCCTAGACCCTAACCTGGGATGGTTCTTTAACAAGAAGGTCAGCAGCTGAGGTCCCGTGGGTCAGCTCTGCAGGCAAGCGTCTTCTCCACCCCCTTGCCTTTCACATGGACAAAAGTGAGGAGTTTGATGCTTAGTGCTTTTGAGATATTGAAGGGTCTGGTGCTCCTGGGCCACCTAACGCGCCTGGCAGCCACCGGCACGGCCTTTGTGGTGGCTGCCTTTCAGCCGAGGCCTGCTCTCTCCTGTGTGCCGCAGCCCCCGCTGTCCCCTCATGTCACAGCAGCCCCCACCTGACGGCCTCAAATGCAGCGACCACGCCAAAGCCCTCGGAAAGAGGCAGAGCAGAGCTGGGGCCTGGCTCTGAAAGGCATTTCTGTGACTGTGCCAAGTGCCTCCCTGTGGCTGAGCCCACTGTTGCCTGCTGGTAGAGTCCATTCCTGAGCCCATCCTGCCGGGGAAGTCTGATGTCCCACCGTCTGAGTGCTGTGTGACCTACGGAAGGCGACGTCATGTCTCTGAGCCTCTGTTTCTGGAGGCATGATGCAAAGATGAAATTTTATCATCGTTATTGCTTTCAATTATCGTGTTCCACGATTTTGTGAGTTGACTGGGTGGTTCTTCTGCTTAACTCTGTGCCCAGCTGAGAACCAGCTCACCTCCCTGCACCTCACCACGTGGCTGCCTGTGCTTCCTCACAGCGTGGCGGGGGGGGCATTCCCGGAGCAGGAGACGGAGCTACAGCTCCCCTGGGCCCAGAGGTCACCCGGCGTCACCTCCGTCACAGTCTATTGGTCATAAGGGGTGTGAAGGCCAGCCCTGGGGACTCAGGGTCAAAGCTCTGCCTCTTGATGTGGACGTTGGTCTGCTCACACTTGAGTGTGACAGGCAGGCAGACGGGATGTGTACGGCCGCTTGGGGAATCCAGTTCCTACCAACGGAGAGAACGCCCAATACACAGAAGACCTTCAACAGAGTGAGTTTCACTCATTCACTCATTCATTCACTCATGCATTCATTCATTCTGCACATTTACTAAGCACTCACTGCGTGCTAGGCCTTGAATGAGGCACTGGGCAGGTGGGCAGGTGGAGTGGGTTCCAACCACCAGGGAACTAAGTCACAGTGCTCGGGGGAAACGGGCAAGGAGAGCGGGATTGACAGCGCACCGTGGTGACAGCTTTGCTGAGGCGTGTGCGTGGGGACTGCCAAGCGGCTCTGGCTGGGCCGCCAGGAATGAGCCTGGGAGGCTGGCTGGCTCTGCTGGGAAGGAAAAGCCCACCCTCGCAGGAATCTTGGGCTGGCAGCAGGATGTCCAGAGCTGCTGGGGGCAGTCTTGCCATCACAGCCACGTGGGACCCGCCAGCACCCATCCCACCACAGCAAGGAGGGCTTTGGATAGACGAGCCAACCGAACTCGTTTTTTGCTGAAGTGATCACAGTTCAGGTGCCCCTCGCTTCTTACCCCAGGGAATCCCTACAAACATGGCCTTCCTGTGCACGCAGATGGACAGGGCCCAGTGCAGCGAAGACTGGCGTCTCCAGGTTGTGGGGGAAAGCAGACATGAGCATGGGGTATAGTGCAGGGAGGGGCTGGAGGCAGGTAACCAAGTTCTGGGCCATTTCCTGCAGGGCCCCATGCACACACCGGCCACAGGCTGGGCTCCGAGTCTGATGCTCCACTGCTCAAGGACTGGGCGATGTGAGTCCTGCTGCATGCATCTGGGCTGTGGGGGGAACGGCAGGGTCTCCAGACAAAACTGGCAGAGGTCAGGTGACCCCCGTTTTAACCCACCCCCCTTCTAGTTCCCTAAATTCAGGTTTTCAGAATTGGCCGCCCTTGGGTCTGTGGGATACACACACGACCTCCTTAGCAAAAAAAAGCAGAGTCTGTTAACAGACCTCCAGCGGTTAATGGGCCTGACAGGTCTTTGACATTTATTGGATTTCACGAGCTAGTGCATCTGACTCAGAAAGCTGATCAGAGGTTGCAAACCAATGGTCTCTTTGGGGTGTTGCCTCTGCACAGAGCCATCATGAGGTGCCCTTGGATGCCTGAGTTCCGAAAGAACATGGCCACACAGTGTCCTCGGGGCACCCCCACCCACCCACGATGCTCTGCATGGAGACTCCATAACTTCACTCCTTCCACCTCACCCGCCTGAACAGCTACCAGCACCAGGCTCTAAAACTATAAAAATCCCTTCCCGCATTCCGCAAACATTTGTGCAAAAGCTTCATTAAAATGTCACTGGATGTTGTAATTAACAATTTCCTGAGCCAATCCTCTGCGCCAGGTACAGTTCAAGCACAGGGGACACAGAAAAGATTATGACATGTTCCTTGTCCCCAGCAGCTTAGAGTCCAGAGACCCAAATCCTGTTTGTGCCCTGCGATGGGGCTGGAAGACGGGACTGCCGAGAGAGCAGGGGCGGTGAGGGGGAAGGCACGTGACTGGGGGGTTAGGGAAGCCTCCCACGCAGAGGGCATTTTGGCGGGGTTCTGAGAACAACATAGGAGCCCACCGGACAGGGAGGAAGGAGAAGGGTAGCCAGGTGGGAAGTGAGGAATACACAAGTACGGAAGTGCAGAGACACAGTGGCGCAGTCACCGGGGCATGCACGGTACAGTAAGGACATGTCACTCTGGCAAAAAGAAAAAAACCTCTTTCTCACTTTCCCCACTTCTCTTAACTTGGCAAAAAGAAAAACTTCAGAGCTGAGAACAGGAAAAAGATACTTCCCTTTATTGCTTCCCTTGCGGGAAGGGATCAGAGTTACTACAGAGCTTTTGGGAAAGTAATTTGCCAGTATCTGCTCAAATGTAAAATATACATATTTTTAATAGATATGATATTTGAACCAGAAATTCCTCTTTGGGGACTTAGGCTTACGGATTTGTTGAAAACACACACAGAAAAAAAACCCACAGAAACGAAACATCAGCCTCGAAGGCGATACTTACACTGATGTTCATCGTGGGCGACACGAGGGGGGCCCCTGAGGACCCACCCCTGAGAGACTGGCTGGAGGAAATGGGTCGGCTCCACACTGGAAGTTCTGGGAGCTGCTGAGAAGGCTGAGGGTCTAGAATGAGCCTGGAAGGCTGTAGGAACCCTCCCCTCCCTCACACTTAGGGTAGGAGCTGGTCAATTTAAAGTTACGGAAAAGACACACAGTTTTCATGTCCTTAAGCTTAGAACCCATGAGTACATACTTCTAGAGTTTTATAATTTTCCCTCCTTATGTTAAATGACAAAATGCTGTCACAACTTCCTCCCATCCTTGTGTGCCCAGTCCTCTGGGATGTCACTTTGCTGCTCCTTCCTTTGAGAAGTGACCTCTAACCCCCACCCTTGGAGCTGGGATGACCTCGTGACCACATGCTCTGGAGGACAGAATGCAGCGGAAGTGACATGACCAGCCTTACGAGACCTTTCAGCCATCTTTTTGGGGCCCTGTTGGAGCGCTGCCCTGAGGCGACCCTGTGAGGAGGCTGGTCCGGCCCCATGGGAGGACAGCAGGCAGCTGGGGTGGAACGGAGGCGCCCCAGCAGAGGGTCAGCACCAGCTGCAGGACAGTGAGCGGGGCCCTCTCCAACCCACCAGACCCCCCAACTCAGTGTGGACCGGCCGTGAAGGGCGCAGCCAGGCGGCCGCTACATGCAGGTAGCCTGCTACAAAGCAAGAGGTAACTGGTACACACCCCATCTCTCCACTGTCACGAGAGCACCTGCCTTTAGAAAGTTACCTTTGACACATCTGCTCTAAACACGTCACTTCATTTTCACTGCAACGAGCTGCTTTTTCTTCCATGGTCTCACTGCAGATTCGTAAGACGTTGACTGCAGAGCTCTCGCCACAGTGCAGAGGCATAAACAGGTTCGAGGACCCACACGACCTGCCCTGTAAGTCCAGAAGCCAGCTCAGGGCGCAGAAGGATAGAACATACTGGAAAGAAGTCTGCTGGCCCACAGTGCACGGGCCCGCCATGGGCACCCGGCAGCGCGTCTGGCCGGGGAACAGAAAGCCCCTGGGAGCCCAGCGCTCTCTGTAACAGAAGCTGGTAAGAGTTTTTACCCTATTGTTAAAGAAAAGCAACTGCAGAGGAAGGTGTGCAGCATGACCCAATTTTAGAAAAACAAATATATTTGAACGTAGTAGCAAGAGCACGGAGAGAGGTCTGGAAGCACCCACGCCAGACTACCTCACTGCCCTGGGGGAAGGGGGCAGCGAGGCGGATCGGAGTGCCCAGGGCCGTCCCTCTCCAAACCCCAGGGCGCAGAGGGACAGGGTGGGGACGGGCAACTCTACCCACTAGCCATGGGTAGCTGGTGATGTGTTTGGGCTGCTTATTTGGGGGAGAATTCTCCACCCCGTGAGTCTACCTGGTGGGCAAGGGCCAGCCTCCGCTGCAAGTGCTGAAATTCACTGTGCAGCCGTCCTCAGAGCGAGGGAGACGGCACGTGAGCTAGATGTCACCTATCAGACACACCCTCTGAACACTGACACGGGTGCCGGCAACCCAGAGAAGCAGGACCATGTGGAGTCCACTCTGGCAGGGACAGCGGCCATGAGCTGAACCAGGAGTCCACTCTGGCAAGGACGGTGGCCGTGAGCTGAGCCAGGTCTCCCGAGGCAGCTCAGCCCCTGGCTCCTGGGCCCAGGCCTGCTAGTGCTGGGGGTGCTGGGGGCAACGCCTGTACCCAGCAGAGGGACAGTTGTATGGCGGCTTTTCCTACAGGAGTGACCTCTCAGCCTGGACCTCTGGCCCGGCTAAAGACTCTGGCAAGGATCCAACAAACCACCTGTCAAAGATTCTTTTTGGCGTCCCCTGGTCTGGGCTGGTTGCAGTCTCTGAGCAAGGACAGAGGAGGCAGAGCTGGCCGTGAGCAGGATGCAGGCGCCGGGGAGGTTTTCCGGAGCTCAGTTCCCTGCTCTGGCCGCAGCCTGCCCTTGGGGGCCGAGGAGGACCTGAGTGTCTTGCATGCTTGTAAGGGAGCGGGGGCTGGGGCCAGGAGAGAGATGCTGAACTCAGCAATAGGGGCTTCCGTGTGCAGGCAAAAGACAATTGCACCTGTTCCCCTCCCATACCTTACAGACACATCTTCAGAGGTGACACTCAGGTCCTCCTGGTTCACTGAAGGGGACGTGGGCAAGGGATATGAAAACCTGAAACAAGGGAGCCTCTCCTGATGCAACGAAAAAGGTGACCAACTTTGGTCATCTACTCCACCCACTGGTCCTGGGGCTGAGCGAACTAGACATATGGGTTAAGCTGGATACCACAGGCCCTTCGTGAAGGGCAGAGTGGTCCTGGGCTGCAAAGAGCCTGATTCCCCTTGACTGCAATCGCAGCATGTGCCATAAAGCCAGGCTTCTGGAAAACCCCAGGCTGGAAAAGCACGGGTCGGCGCATGCCAGACATTCTGAGCGGCAGCATGGACGCCCGCCCCGGCGCTGGCTAGGGAATCCCTCTGCAGGAGCTCCTGGAATTCAACTTATTTGTCCGTAGGTCGTTTGGGGATGTTTGGAAGAGAATCGGGGTCTTCATTCAGAGAGGCCAAGTGTATGCACTTAAAATGCCAATAAGCAAAAGCTCGTTATTGATATGCCAAGAGAAAGGCGGCCACCCACGCAGAACTCCGAGGCACAGATTCACAGCTGCAGCCTACGCCTGAATTTCAAGTCCTCCTACCAGGCCTCGGCTGGGGGCCTCGGCTGGGGGAATTCGGTTGTTTCGGGGCTCATGACTAAAACATTCTGGAATGGATTTTTCTGATATTCACACAACCCTGTTAATAAATTAAAAAACTATTAACTTATACACCTTAAAAGGATAGATTGTATGGAATGTACATTGTATCTCCATAAAGCTGTTACCACATTACATAAAAGGAGCGTGGAGACTGGGTGTGAAGCTTGGCCCTACTACGCGCGCTGGCTGTGGGACTCGAAGGTAGTCACCTAACCTGGCTGAGCTTGGCTCCTCAACCTCTAGGTGATAAAACATGGTCGAGTCACACTCACGTCATGGAATCGATGTACCAGGGAAAGGAGGGCCCTCTGGGACATTGGCTGGCCCGTGGAGCACACTCAGCAAGTGTGTGTGCCTCCTCAAGTCCCTGTTATGTGCCGGGCATTGGGGACACAGAGACAAATGAGACTTCGCTCCTGCCTTCAAGGAGGAAGCCGTTTAGGGTGGGAACAGGCAGTGACATTATAATGTGCTGTGGGGACCAGACCGTGCAGGTGAGGATGGCCGCAGGGCTCGGGGTCCCGGGGTCCCGAGGTCACTCGTTGGATGCAACTTGCCTGAGCCCCGCCCCACAGCCTCAGCACTGTCCACCCTGTCACCCCCCTTGTCCTCACCACGGCACGGCCTGAATGCACTCTGGTCCATTTACTCAGGTGCTCCCTTGTGCTGGGGTCCCTCCACTGAGACCTGGCTGCTCCGTGGGAGCAGGGCCCCGTCTGTCTCGGCCCCCAGAGGCCGAGACCATGCCCTGTATTAGTGGACACTCGGTGAGTATTTCCTGAATGAAAGAAAGCGTCGGGATGAGGCCAGGAGGGTAAGTAGGAATTAGCCAAGTGAAGATGCCAGAACTGTGGGGTGCGAGGAGAAGGGATAGGACAGGAGGTAGCAGGAGTGGCAGATGGGGGCACAGGGGTGGTAGCCCCAAGACAAGTCATCTTGGCCCTCACTGGAGGGGGCAGGGCTCTAACCGCTACCCAGTCCCCCCTCGGCAGTGGCTCTAGTCTATGAAAACCACAGCAGATCCTGGTAGGCATGCTGAGCTGTGTTACTATAGTAACCATCACCATGGCACCAGAGGCCTGGATCCAACTTCTGGCTTTGCTGAGGCCCGAGCTCCTGTCCCCCTCCCCCAGAACCCTTAATCCCACAGCACAGAAAGGACATGGCCAGGCATCTGTGCTGGGGACTCGCACGCAAGGAGGGCTGTGGCCAGGTGCAGGGCACAGGACATAGGATTAAACATCAGATATGCCACAGCAGATGCACCTGCCCAAGGTGGATGCAAACAGAACATGTCCTAGCGATTTCAATTTGCATTGCTTTGCTTAGAGAGGGGATGGGCTGCAAGCACGAAGCAGAGAGGCTTCTGTGCGCTGGCAGGGTGGGGCCTGGAGCTCAGGACCTGTGCGGAGATGGGGGGGGGGGGCTGGAAAACCCCCAGCTCCTGCGCCTCCCAGGCTGTGGCCTGGCTCTTCCACTCTGTAAAATGGGAAGGACGAGCAATGGCTATCGGCCCATTTCAGATACCACAGAAACAAGCACAGCGCCTTGTACCTGACAGGTAGCTGATAAATATTTAGTGTGGCAATTGACCAATAACATGAACCCTAATGCCATCGCTCAGTCTGCAAAGCTCCAAGTCCCAGTCCCTCCTCTCCGCACTCCCTTCCCTGCGCCCAGTTCTGTCACATGAGCTTCTTGTCCATCTCCTGTCCTCTGCCACGCCCCTGCCTCTCCTCTTGAGGGGTAATCACGGGGTCATGAGTCACAGACCTGGGTTCCAATCCAGACGCCTTGACTCACCGGGCCTTGTGACCCCGAGCGGGCTGAGTCACTTCTCCACTGCCTGAGTCCATGGAGGGCCTGTATCTGTGAGACCCAGCCAGACTGGCTTAAGCCCAAAGGACAGCTGAGGGCCGGGCCCCAGATTTAGCAAATAAAAATCTGGGATGCCCCGCTGAATCCGAATTTGAGATAAACAACAAATAATTACTTAGTATAGGTATGCCTGGGTCATACGTATACTAAAAATGCTTCTTGTTTATCAGAAATTCAAATTCAACAGGCCAACCTGTACCCTGTCAGGCATCCTCGGGTGGGGTGCATACTCACTAACTCAGGTAGCAGGCTGGATCGGGAACTCAGAGACACGCTGAGGACTCCCTCTCTCCTCGCATTGCCTTCGCTGGGCCCTGGTGCCCACAGCCCTGGGGAGGCTCACTCCGCAGCGCTCTGCTCTGGCTTCCACTTCTGTGCATCTCCCTGAATCGAGACCCACTCCCATCACCTGGCCATGGCTTAGTGAGGTGGAGGTCCAGAGTGAACGTTTGTTGAGGACCTACTGTGTCCTCCGTGCTGTGCGAGGCACAAGGGACTAGAATGAGGTGTGCCCCACTCTACTAGAACAGGAAGGCTTACCGCCCCCAAAGCACTATGGGAACAGAGCAAGGAGAGCGGTGACGTTCACCGGGGGAGGGGCTGGGGGAATGTATGAAGGCGCTGCCCCTGGCAGTAGGAGGGACAAACTCGGAGCCGCCCAGACAGGAGAAGTCAAGGGCATTCTCTGTGGCGTCAACTGAGTGCAGAGGGCTGGAGGCAGGTTCCCGCCCACTGACTCTGCCCCACTCCTGCTTCCTGTCTGTTCCCTTCAACCCAGAGCTTCCCAAACTTGACTCATTCACATAAACCGCGACCATTTCTGCTGTATCCAACGTACAGCCTGTGAGCTTACTGATTTCCCATGTTTCTTCACATCGACTCACTAGATTTTGATTTCATAAAGTTTATGTTAGGAAGAACCTGTCTCTCACAACGGTAATTGGGAAGTGGAAAATTGGTAATTGGAAAGTTTTGCTCACTATAAACAGACGGCCACCAGGAACGTAAGACCAGCGAAAACAAGAGGATGCCTACTGAAGTCCTGGCAGGTCCCACTGCCGGGAGGCGCTGGGCCGGCAGCCGCTCTTTGCCAGAAAGGGAGGAGAGGGAGGCACGACAGACACCCTCAACACCAGCCCGAGACCTCCTTGGTATCTGGTTGACCCTTGAACAGCACAGGTTTAAACTGAAAAAAAATCGGCGTGTAAATGGACTTGCGCAGTTCAGGCCGTGTGTTCAAGGGTCAGCGTATCTTCAACCCGAGGCTGGAAATCCGCGGATGCGGAAGGCCGACCGCAGTTACACGCGGATTTTCAGCAGTGCAGGGGTCGGCCACCCTAATCTCTGAGTTGTTCAAGGGTCAGCTGTGATCAGGATTGACGGAGGAAGGAAACGTAGAGATGCTTCCTGCAGAGCTTCCTCCGTGTCCCCCACTGAGGGAATCCTATGCACGGCGGGTGTCCCCATCCTTTAGGAGACTCTGTCCCAGTCAAAACCCGACCCAAACCCCAACCTCACGTGTTAAATGCCCATCCCAGAGCAATTCTATCCATTTACATACTGAAGTTCCATACATGATCTCATTTATTTATTCGCTCTTTCATCCACATTCAGCAGCAAGGCCCTGTGCTGCCCTTGATGTCATTTGAAACAGCACTTACTGCGTTTCAGGAAGAAACCTGCTGTATGCCGGCCTGTGCGGCCGCCTGTCATCAGAGCTGAGGCCTTGATACACTTGAGGACCCAGTGATGGGGCCCGGGACCAAAGCTAATTAGCTACTGTATCAAACAGGTAAATAAAGAAACCCGACCACCTCAAGACCTTCAGGGCTTGTGGAGGGTGTGGTGACCCTGCGGTGCCACCCTCTGGGGGAGAGTCTGTAGGGGTCTTAGGTGGAGTGTCCCGGGCTTTGACTCGACTCCCTCCACTCCGCGCATCCTCCACAGCCCCCACTGCCCTCCCTGCAAGCCTGCCCGGCTGCGCCGCCCCACCGCCCACAGCGGCATCGGGACCCAGGCTTTCCTCCCTCTGCCCCTAGGAGTGCTGGCTGCTGGTGGCTCTCACAGACTCCTTCTCTGGGAATGACGCTAGACTGAAAAGGACTGTGTGGCCTTAGTTCCAGGCCCTCCCCAGAAAGCAGTGACAGCCAAGGACGCTGAGACCCCTTGCCTTCACTAGGGACAACGCTGCAGAGGCCCAGCTCTGAGCGCCCAGGGCCACCAGCTGAGGCCCTGCAGCAGCTGCCCCACAGCCCCGCTTCTCCTGCACGTGGTCCCCCACTGGTGTGGTTCCCGAGCCCACCCTACAGAACTCAGTCTGCCTCAGAGCCTGTCGCCCGGGGACACTCCACCTAAGACCCCTACAGACTCTCCCCCAGAGGGTGGCACCGCAGGGTCACCACACCCTCCACAAGCCCTGAAGGTCTTGAGGTGGTCGGGTTTCTTTATTTACCTGTTTGATACAGTAGCTAATTAGCTTTGGTCCCGGGCCCCATCACTGGGTCCTCAAGTGTATCAAGGCCTCAGCTCTGATGACAGGCGGCCGCACAGGCGGCTCTCTGGCAGGCCCGGAGGGAGACGCCCAGGAAGGAGAGAGGAGGGAGAAGGGAGATTGGATTATGGGGTGTCAGGGAAGGGTCACCGTTCCCCAGCCCTTTCTGCCTTTGAGCATGAAGGGAGCGGTCAGCTATTCGCCTCCTGCAGGAGGCCTCTTCCTGCGCCGCCGGCCAGCTAAGCAGCCCGAGTGGGAGCAGTCCACCTCTGCTCTGCTCCACTCCGTCTCTAAAAATAGCCGAGGTCTGCCCCAGGCCCGACCTCTAACATTTCTTAAATTTAATTGCAAATTACTGTCTCAGCAGTTCCGCAGGCTTCCCACTCTGGCCTAACCCCAGGGGTAAAGGCAGAAAACAGATGGAATCGGAGCCCGTGGTGTGCGGAGGCAATCTGGGAGGGGCCACGAGGGCTCCCGGGTAACCCGGCTGAGCACCAACCAGGCAGCCGGGCTCGGTCCACAGCAGCTCCAGGTCACCACGTTCAGCCCCTGCTCAGTGTCACAGGAGGGAGGACCAGGCAGGCCAGACACTGTTCTCGGAAGAACTGAGAAACAGTGACGTCGAGGTCAGGCAGCCTGGCCTGTCGTCGCCCCTGAAGGCCTGGACACCACACCTATGTCAGGAGCACCTACTATGTGCCAGGCTGTGAGCCGGCGGCTCTCAAAAATCTTTGCTCTTCAACTTCACATACTTAAAAATGACTGAGGACCCCAAAGCACACCTGCCTCTATTTAGCGTATAAGAAACGGAAGCTGAAGAATTATACAAGTATTCATTCATTTAAAAAGAACAGTAACAAACCCATTACATGTTGACATGTAAGACATTTTATAAAAATAACCTCTACTGTACAGAATGAAGGGTCGCATGAGGAGGGCAGCATGGTTGTACATGCGTGCCCACCTCTTCCTTGTGTCCGGCGTAATCAAAGGCAGCTGGACTCTCCTCCCCGCGCCTGCGCTTGGTCTGGTGCCCACCCCGCAGAACCTGCTTCTGCTGTACCAAGGAAATCCGGCCTCGCACGTCACGCAGTCGGAAAAGAGGGAGCGTTTCTGTTTGTTTGCTGGGCTGTTTTTAAGGCTCTGGTTGGTGTTAGGGTGAGGGTTGTTTTTATAACTAGGGTTAGGGTTTGGCTGAAGGCCAGGGTTGAGGAAAGGGAGAAGCATTTTCAGGTAATGGCGGATCTCTCTGGCAGCACACCCAGACTTGCAGGGGTTGCTGCGTGGTCCGATTGGAAACCGTGTGGATGATCCTCTCTACTGCGTCACACCAAAATCCACTGGTCTGTCCTGCCCTTTGAATGGGCCTGGAGCCCAGGCGAGATTTCACAACATCATACAGCGCGCCGACGCACACAGGCCTTCCGAATAGGGTCACATTCGTGATGCCGTGTCAAAGGTTCCGACTCACCGCAGCTGTCCTTAGAGAGCTGCATGGGACGATGGCAGGCTCACGGTGGCAGATCAAGTCTCCCAGACTTTTAATTTTCATCTCACAGCCTGACTTTTATCCT
Organism: Desmodus rotundus; assembly: GCF_022682495.2. NCBI lineage: Eukaryota > Metazoa > Chordata > Mammalia > Chiroptera > Phyllostomidae > Desmodus > Desmodus rotundus. The sequence continues at coordinate 155,453,764 of NC_071392.1, read as the reverse complement.
GGGCAACAAATGCCACCAGTAGCTTTCCTTAGAGAGCCAGGCGCCAAGGAGCCAGCTCTCAATCACCATGGCCTGTCCAGTAAAAACGGTGCGCAGGGACCAGGGAGACAGCAAGGACCGGCCCCACTCACGACTCCAACGGTCGCCACATGCCTTTCCTCAATGTGACGTGGACCTTCTAACATCATGCTTTGGGGGGCACAGAAGTGCTTACATGTGCTCCCCCTTTTGTCCCCACCGACTATGAAAAAGACATGACCTCAGGGGTCGAGACTTGACAAAGCCAATTATTTCACCACTTTCTTAAGGACGCCCTCCAGTGAGGCCAGCCTGTGTTTTAATGCCTGCGTGTGGTGGTGAAGGATGTGATGGTCCCTCGTACACCCCTTCTGTGACCTGTGCGAGACGCCAGCAGCTCCCCCACCAGCAGTGCAAATGTCAACAGGATGGAAAATGCAAATAAGGTCCTAGAATTATTATGAAAACATTTTTGACCTCAAGGACTTCCTGAAAGGGTCTGGGGACTCCCTGGGGCACAGACCACACTTGGAGCCGTGCGCAGTCAAGGGAGGGACTCCCACCCGGCTGAGAAGACAGAACAGAAGCAGACACCATCACCACAGGATACGAGGTGGGCACAGTGTAGGCACGGCCGGGGGAGTGACTTGCTTGGGGCCATGGAAACTGGCAAAGGTTTCGTAGTGCAGGAAACTTCTGAAATGGGTGTTGAGGGTTGAGTAGGAGTTTATCTGGAAACACAAGGTGGATCTGGATCGCCTGTTTCAGAAGGACAGGTCCTAGGGAGGCGAGGCCTTTGCAGACAGGTACCCCCAAAAAGGAAACAAACGGGAGAGTTCATATTATTAGTAGATACAAATACTGGCCACCATCACGGAGCACCTGCTGTAGATTTCACACTTTACACACATTATCATATTTAATTCTTCCCAAAAACCTAAGAAATGCAGGTAAGTGTCGTTCTCTTTGTTCAGGAGTCTGGTAACTTTGTCAAGGTCACAGAGCAAAGTCATGGAGAAAATCGAGATTAAAACCAGAGGTGCCTGACTCCAAAGGCCACTTGTTCTTCCTTCCCTAAGCCAAGGGGAGGAGCAGCGCCCTGGACTGCCACTGCCCCCATTTCTGTTCCCTGCTGTTGGCAAAGAATGGCCCACGGCCTCACACTTGGCCTTGCAGGCTTCCCGACCCAGCTCCACGTGCCCTTTCTAGCCGCTGGGATTCCTCCCTTCCATCCAGGCCTGAGCAGTGGCCTCCATAGGGAGTTCCGTCCCCCTTTCTCCTTCCATCTCGCTCTACTGCTGGGATCTGCCCCCCACACCCCTGCTCTGTAACCCTCCGCATCTCTTAGTTGTGTGGATGTTAGGCCTCCCGGCCTGCCTACAGCTAGCGACCAACTTCCTTATCCGCTCTCCAAACCCAGGGACCCCATCCCTAGACTGTAGGCTCTTTGATGGCTGGAACCACGTTGATCTAAGAACCTAACACCTCTTGGTTCTTGCGTTTGCCCTGTGAGCCTCCCCGTTTCCCCCTCTGTAAAATGGGGAGACTAGCCCCCTACGTCACAGGGTGGTGGTGAGGATTAAATGCATTAGTAACCTTCAAGTGCCTAGAAAACTGCCCAGCCCGTAGTAAGTGCCCACTCAGTGTGAGCTGCTGCTGCTGCTACTATCAGCACAGTAACTGCTGTCCTTCAATGTCACGCAGGGGAGGGGTGAGCACATGCCTGCCCGTCGCCTCGTGGCCCACTTTCTCGTGCATTTTCAGCTGATCTAGACGCGTGACAGTAAGTGCAGCTATTTATGACTTTGGTTTTCCTGCAAGGAGTTCTGCCCCTGGGGGCTCACTCCCATTGGGTCCCTCTGCTCTGTTCCTCGCGCCTGCCAAGGGCCTCCATGGCGCTGGGCAGTCTGAAAATCGCTGAACCGGAGCCCTGATTAAAAATGCAGTGCAGTTGGCCCAGTGTCCACTGGGTCTCCTTCCATTTTCACGTCCACACCACCACCCTCTGTGGGCTCCTTGGAGGAGCAGCCTGTTCAACCCTGCTGGGCCCCTGCAAACAGAAAGCTGACCGGAGCACAAATGTGCATCTCTGCAGCTGTCACTCCAGGGAGTAGGCAAGGAGGGCGGTCTGTCCCGGGCTCGGCCTGCCTGAAGCCGGCTGGCGGGCTGTCCGTGGGCTGGGATTGTTTCTAAGGTAAGTGGACAAAGCGCCCCACAATGAGGCTGCCCTGGATTGGGTTACTCTGTTCTTGATCGTGACAAGCTCTCGGCATTGTGTAAATTCTGATGGCAGGATGTTGTGTATGAGCTCGAAAGGGCAACCCAAGAGAGTCAGTCACCTTGGGCCCCCGGGTCCCATTTCCAAACACACATCCGGCCCGCAGGTACTGGCATTACAGACGGTGAGCAACGCCTTGTGAAGACTTGATAGAGCTGCTTCACCACTCACAACCTGTTCACATCTAAGGTCGGTGCAGTGGTTCTGCTGCCCGATGCCATGGAGGGGAGCAATTTCTGTGGCCTGGGTGCAGCCACCGTCACCATGGCAGTGGTGCTGGCACAGTCTCCATGCCAGCCACAGGGTGCAACACTTCACGTGCATGGTCTAGGTCAGGGATTTTCAACCGGTGAGATGCACAGATTTTTAAAACATGCAATACCTATTTAGTCAGGGGCTCTGACCTCTTTTCCCTCAGATTGTCAAATAAATGAATGACAAAGGGCAACACAGCAATAGCCGTCTCTGTGCACACCCTGTCCTGGACCATAAACATACACAGGTCACATAATAGGGTCGCATCTTATTGGTCACATCACGTAAGATTGCATCTGATTGGTTAATTCTTGGTGCCAGAAATTCTTATAATCAAGAATAGGCACCTTATTTTTTTACGAAGTCACTTCAGAGCAAAATGAACAAGCAATTGCTGTTATTACTGTTATTATTTGTAAAGCAACCAAAATTGTACCCAGTTTTTGTCAGATTGGCAGAAAATGTATATTTTTGGTGTGCTGCAGAATTTTAGTAATTGGTTTATGTGTGCTGTGAGAGGAGACAGGCTAAAAATCGCTGGTCTAGGTTCACGCTGAGCACAGTTCCCCGGGGCGCCTCTGGAAATCTCTGATTCAGAGATGAGAATGAGCCAGTTGTCCGAAAGACACCCATACTGGAGCCGAGGCCAGGCACCATGCCCAGTGCCATGGCTCCCAGCGTGCGCGCCACCCCTCCATCTTCTTTGCCGCGGTGCTTAACGGAAATGAACTGGGGAGAAGTTGCAACTAGTATTATGGGGGTGTCTCCACCTGCACCTGATCTCCACCCGTGATTTTATTTCATCCTGAAAATGGCTTTGGGAGGTAGGGGTTGTCACCCCCAGTTTATGGAAGAGAACTTGGAGGCTTGATCTGTTGGCTGATTCGCCTGGAGCAGGGCAGGACCCAGGCTCAGGGTGGCATGACCCCAAGGCCATGCCCTTCCCGCCTTGCTCACTGTTTCAACGGCACCAGGACACCCGGTTCTCCCAGGAGGGAAACTTCTGTACAAGGAGCAGGGATGACAGGGCTGGTCACTTTCAGTGAGAGGAACAGGATCACGTCGGGGACCGAAAAGACCCACGGATAGGACTCAGTGAGGGCCAAAGGGTGGGCCCCGGGTGTGGGAACAGGGGCTCCGGGGAGAGACCAGTCGGTCCTGTGATCACACTGTTCTCCCTCCTTCATCAGCCCCCCAGTTCCAGATCACCCCAAACGTCAGGCCTTGGTGCCCCACAGGTCCCCAGAGCCTTCCTGCAGCTGCCCTGCCCCTCATGTCTGCCAGCACCCGCAGTGGGCACCTCGCAGGCTGCCTACAGCCGCCTTTGGATAGAAAATGCCTGTCAGACAGGAGGCTCTCCTGGAGATGGGCATTGCTGAGAGGGAGGCCATTGTCCTGTTCTTCCTTTTTTATTCCTCACGGAACCCAGAGACTGGCAAAAACAAGCACATGTGTTATGAAACCCAGCCGGTGGACGGGGAATAACAGGGGAGCGCCCGTAAGTGAGGCCCATGGACCCTGGGCTGTCCAATTTCCCGGGACAGCACGTGGCCTGAGGGCTCCTGCACTGGAACCAATGGCAAATCGATTGGGGCTGATTTAGGAAGGAGGACAGGGAAAGGAGGGGAGGAAAGAGGGGGAAGGGGAAGGGGAGGAAAGGAAGATGAGGGGGAGGAGGGGGGAGATGAGATAAGGGAGAGGAGGAGGGGGAGGAGAGCTTTGCTCTGGAATGGGACACAGAGCTTACAACCAAATGGGTACAAAATCGGACTGGAAACAGAAATAGCATCTTTTCTCAAGCATGAATTCTACTGTGCCCAATCTAAAAAGAGACTTCTCTGCCATGCAAAGCTCTCCTTCTGTGCCTGCTGCACCAAGGAGCAGGTATAACCGACTTCGTCGAGTGTGAAGATCTAACCTGCCACGGCATGAAGTCCATTCAAGACTCTGTCGGGCTCATCTCGACAGAAGTCTGGTGACAAGGTCGAATCTTGAAGCAAAACAAAACAGGCGGGAACGCATCGCCCACCATCCCTCACACTGCACGCTCTGCGAGGGCCCTCCGCACTAATACTTCACTTCCCAGGGACCCGGTGCCTGCCGCAGCACCTGACACGGGAGACGCTCCTCCAGACCCGTCCTCAGCCACATCTCTGAGTTTACAAACACTGTCCCCAGCCATCGGACTGAACCATTTTCTTTAACGTCAGGACTTGAGCCAGTGAAGTACGTGAGCCAGAATGATTCTGGTCTTGATTGTGCCTGCTGGCTTCTTGCTTGCTTGTGAGCTCCAAGGACTGAGACTGTGCCACCTGTGACTGAGTCCCTCTGCCCAAATCCCGGCATAGGAAGGCACTCGGTGAATATTCGCATGAATGGGTGGGTGACGGGGTGATGGAGAGCATGTGCCCCGTCCCTCAGCGAGGACCGACACAGCTTCCCAGGGTCCGCCCAGTGCCAGGCCTGTCCAGGGATGAGACTAACCCCAAGCTCCAGAGCGGGGAGGCTGATGCTCCCAAGAAGGTGCAGAAGAGTCTCCCTGTGTCGGGACGGGAGCTGGAACCAGGGGAGGGTGCCAGCGGTTGGTCTGTCATTTCACTGAGCACAGACTGCAGGACAAGCTTTTGACATGCAGCCCTCGATTTACTCGATTTACTCGCAGCCTCCCTCCGCATAGTCACCGCAATGATTCATGGACCAGGAGACAGGTAGCAGGGGAAGGCAGGGGGCGGGGAAAGCAACCTGGTCAAGGTCCCTGGGACCGTGAAGTCACAGACCACACTCAGTGGCCCTGGAAACCCAGGGCTGAGGCCTCTCTTCCTGCTTCCTGCTCATTTCCAGGACAATGCAGAAAAGAGAGTCCTCTGAATGCTGCTGTCCCCTTCCTTCCCCCAGCAGTGTCCCCGTATGGGTGCCAAGATCTGGGGACACAGCACAGAAGCTAAGCCTCACTCCCCTGCAGCTCAGGGGCAGCTTTGCAGTGAGCCCTTCCACAGTGGTCTTCTAGAAAGTCTTTTCTCAATTGACGTTAATTAAAACTCCTCAGGTTTTGAGGATTTCTTAAAATCCCTTCGGCAGGGGCCAGCAGTAACAGTATGTTGGGTAAATGCTGGTGTCTGGGCTCAGGGGAGCGGGGGGCGGGGCGCATGGCCAGACGACCAGCTGGCAAGGTGGGCCGGCCTCCCAGGACTTAGCCCAGTCTGGAGCCATGTCCTCCTCAATTTCTGACTCCCCAGCCAGCCAGCCCTGAGCCCTGGACCCAGGCCCAGGCCCAGGGGCTACTGGTGTGAGGTAATGTACCCAGCTCAGCATTTTGGAGCAGGCCCCGGAGTCCAGGCACCAGGACCTCTGCTGAGACACTGGAATTTTTCAATTTGAAGCCCAAAGCTCACTCTCTTTCTTTCACTCATTCATTCATTCCTGGCAAACTGTACACTGCCCCCCCCCCCAGCCCCCTATAGGCCCATTGTCATTCCCGGGCATTTCAGCCCTGCAGGCCCAGCTAGCAGAGGCTCCCTCTGCCAGGCTTCTCTGTCGGATGGCTGGCAAGGACAAAGCCATTAGGAGAAGGATTCGGTGCCTAGCTTTTCAATTTCATGGCCGGAGGTTGTCAGGACAGTGCAGAGAAAATTGCCAACGATTCGGAGAGCAGCCTGCAAATCTGGGGCAGAGCAGCCGAGAACAAGGGTGTGCTTCAGCTGGGGGGGCGGGGTGTTGGCAGCCACTTGGATGAGAAAGTTCTCTTCTTCCACATTTCTTTGATTTGGATCCTGTGTTAATTTTAAAAGATCGATTCAGCAATTTTTCACCCTTCCTCAATAAAGTGTTTCAGATGGATGGGAAGGGAAAGGAGAATGGGGTAGCTAGGCTTCCTTCCCTGGGCGTGGGGTAGGGGGCGGGGGACAAGGATCAGTGAGCCACAAAACTGAGGGGGATGTTGTATTTCCAAATCATTTTGCTGGCTTGGATCACAGCGCCAGGTTGAGGCACATGGTCAGAGGAAGAAGACCTGAAGCCCAGCCCCAGACTCAGCCAGAGCTGCCTGCTGTGTGGCTGGGGTAGGTGGTTCTCCCTCTCTGAGCTCTGCATGTTGAGAAGGATTGAAAAAAATCATCCCTAATGTCCTTTCCCATCCTTGTCCTTCTCTGCTTTTAATACCATTCCCATCAGGAATCTGCTCACTCCTTTAAGCCTAGGGTCTCTGACCTCTTGGGCAGAACCTCAGATGGGCCTGGATTGCGAGGGCTGGTCTGTGACCTCCCAGGAGCTGAGCGACAGAATGGTGTCAGGGAGGGCAGTCTCCACGTCCCCGTCACATCAACCCAATTCCCCAGCTGGATATGTTCAGGCACGTTAACACCTCCAAGAACAATGTGGCGGACTCGCATAGGGGTTTCGTGGTTTCTAGAACTCTCTCATGTACATTCTCTCTCAAATGCAATATTCACCACCACCCTGTAAGTAAGGTCCTCTTACTTGCCCCACTTTACAGAAAAGGAAAGTGAGCATAGGCCCAAAGGCTGACCAGGTCTGACCAGAACCCCTTGCCCAGCACCTGGTGGCTTGCTCTGGGCCTAGACAAGGGCTGCTCCAGACCAGAAGCTCGTGACAGGGAAGGGAAGTCAGGTGCACCTTGCCTGATCTCTCCCTCCTGCCTTCCTGGCAGCCTCGCGTTGCCACCTGACTGACTGTATCAGTCCAAGGGAATTCATCGAAAGGGTACTGGGAGTTCACAGAAGAGACAGGAAGACCGGGGAAAGAGACTGAGGAAGCAGCCACCAGAAAGAGAGGTCGCAGAGTCGGAATCACAACCCAGACTCTTGCTACAGAAGCAGCCCGGTGACATCACACACAGAGCCACTGACACTGCAGCTGTGGCCCCGGCTCCGCTGGCCTCGGCCACCTGCCCACACCTGAGCTACAAGGGAGGTGGGGACAATGGGTGTCTGGAGTTTTCATGTAGGTCTCAGGGGATGGAGGATACCCCCAAAAAAGGAAAGACATTGAGACATCAGGCAGCACGCAGATGGCAGAAGTGCGCTGCCATCAGGTTAGGCTAGGGGAGGCTGCAGTAACACCAAAACCCTAAAACTGACTGGCTCACAACCTGCAAAGATTTACGTCTTGCTCCCAGCACTTGTCCATCAAAGATCAGCCTCGGGCTCAGATGCAGGTCATCCTGGGCGCAGACCTCAGGCTGACAGAGCAGCCACCACCTCAAATACTGCCCAGTGTCACCATGAGAGAGAGAGACACAAATGGGCAGCAGCAATTAGAGGCCCCAGAAGTGACACACGTCACTTCTCCTCAGGACTCATTGGCTGGTACCAGTCACGGGGCCCCACCATGAGTCCCAGGAAAATGAAGGGCAGCAAGGGGGGGGGTGGTTGTCAGAAGGGCCACGCCCCTGTGCCCTGTAGTCCCAAGTGAGCAACGGTGACAGCTCACTCTGAATACTGGCGATACTCTGACACCTGGTGGCGGGCAGAGACAAAAACCTTAAGCAGCCTTACCGCATACCTGGAAGAGCGAATTTCCCACTTACTCATTCTTTTTTCATCTACCACGTATTTATTACCATGAGCCTGTTCTAGGTACTGAAAACACAATGACGAAGGGAAACCGACAATCCCCTCCCTCGTAAATGTGGAAGTTAGAGCAGGAGACAACCCAAATGTGAATTCCTGACCACAGCATATATTAAACACCAGCCCAGGGCCGGGAATCATAAATGGGTTGGACAAAACGGTGCTCACTCCTCTCCAAGGCCCCGAGGGACCAAGGCTCAGAGAGGTAATGCCACTGTCCCCAAGTCACACCTCCCCAAAGTGACAGGGCTGGGACTCCAACGCAGCACTGTGGATGCTGAGGTCCCACGCACTCGCTGCTTTTTCACAGCTCCCGTCGCAACCTGGGGTCTCATTTCTGGCCAGTTCCTGCCCTTTCTCCTTCGAGATCTGGCTTTGGGCTGTGTGGTTCCACACTTTCACGTAGTCTCCGACATAAAATATTCCAGCACCTTCGTACGTGCAATTTGCTGGGATTGGACAATTGTCACAGATTTTAACAGAGACTGAACAATGATTTTTTTTTTCCCTAAAGGATACCTGAAAACAAAATTACTACCTGAGCAAAAAATTAAGACAACAGTTTCTGTAGAAACCTGTAATGGTCCTGGATTATTAATGTAGCAATGGCGCCCCCTGGTGACCATTACTGTGTATCACACATTCCCTGGCAAGGGAGGAGTGCATTTGGAATAATTAGCCTCCCCTCCTCTTGATCACCTTTACATCCCATCCCCCACCCCACTTACATCAATTCTAGTGGGGAGGTCACAGGTATAGCATGTAGCATTTTCTCACGGTTCATTGTTCCAGCAACCAGGACACGGGATCCCCACGACCCGCAGTGAGAATGCCAAAGGGTAAGCCATCTGCTGCCAGTCTCCAGGGTCACAAACCAGCCCATTAGGTCATGACAGATTAACCCATCGCCTTCCGCTATAACGCTTCTTTTCTGAGGACTGTGGCTCCAAGTGACTCCCCACCCCCACATTCCCCCCCCCACCCTGTCCCATGACTATAGGTAACAGATGGGAACTTACTCATTCTCTCTGAGCTTGGCATTGTGTCACGAACTGGCAACACAGTGATGGGCAAGTTGTGGTCCCAGCTCTAGAGCTGACACTCTAGAGGGGAAACAGGTGGCCAATTAGCCGATACATTCACTTCCAATTATAATAATTGCTTTGGGAATGAAGCTCGGAGTGTCTGTATCAGTGAGACAAGGCCAAATTAGGTCTGAGGGTCAGAAAAGTTTCCCCTAAGGAAAGAGTAAGGTGTGATGGGCCAAAAATGGAGATGGGGCTGGTCCAAGTGATCAAGGGCTTGGGAGAGAACAAACACAGGCTTCTCCTGGAGCCAAGGGTGAGTGGTAAGTTCAGGGTCAATCAGTGGGAACAGCCATTGGGTAATCTCGAGGATGGAGACGTACTAAGAACACTTGTCATTACCACAACCATTGAGGAACACTGAGCTGATGTCGAAGGATGAAAACAAACTAAACTGAGTATTTCTTTTGAGGGTTACTTCAACTCTCCTGAATAGGAAATGTTGGAGTGGAGAGCATCCTGGATCTGTCTATTCTGCCTCTTCCCAGAAGCCAAAGATATTGCAGAACTTATTTGCATCCCCTCCATGCTCATTGAAAGTGAGCCGCCAGGCTGATGCGGCCCCCGGTGAAAATGAGTTTGACATCCTGCTCTAAAACATAAACCTGTTGACCTACACTTTTAATCAGCCCCACGGATGATTCTTATAATCAGGCACTGTCGGGAGGTGCTAATTTACAGCACGGGTTGCCAAAGTGATGGACGAGAAAGTCCAGGTTGCAGGAATCAGGAGGGCCTAAGCCTACAATTCCCATATGGCCCCACAAACGGGCGAGAAGCGGACCGAAGCCTGCCGGGAATTGTAGTTCGGGTCTGCCAGACATCTGCCTATAAGAACGCCGGCGGTAACTGCCGAAAACCTCCCGCCCCACAATGCAAATGAAATCTGTGACGTCATCCGAGGAGCGCCATGGGTGGGACAGACGGTTTGTGCCGCCTCTACCACCACCTCCACCGCCGCCGTCCCCGCCTCCTCCTCCTCCGCCGCCACCACCTCTACACGACTCCCTCCCTCTGTCCCCGAGAAGGAGCCGTGTTAGGTCTCCTTGGCGGGCCCGGGGTGCAGCCATGGCGGACGGCGGCGGCGGTGGTACGGGCGCTGTGGGCGGTGGCGGAGCTGGCCCAGCCTCGGCGGGGGCGGGGACGGGCGCGGCGGGGGCCGGGAGCGGCGGCCCCAGCAACCCGGCCTCGCTTCCTCCCGGCGACCCGCAGCTGATCGCGCTCATCGTGGAGCAGCTCAAGAGCCGGGGCCTGTTTGACAGCTTCCGCCGGGATTGCTTGGCCGACGTGGACACCAAGGTACCAAAGCCGCTTGGACCGAACGGGATCGGGCCGGCGTGAGGCTGCCCAGGTTGCACCTTTGCGTTTCCAAAGCACAGAGAAAAACAAAAGATACCTTTAAAGATCTCTATCGTGAGGTCAGACCGCTTGGGGCAGCACTGCGAGCTTTCAGAGCGCTGCACACGTGGGTTGGGCTCCCAGCCCCGTCGCAGCTGTACGAGTTAGCCCAAGTAGCTTCACCGAACTTGGGGTTTCAATACTGGTTTTAGAGCCTAGACCCAGTCTTTCCCAAGATGAGATTCTTTAAGCCTCTCAGCAAAAACCTCAGTATGTTAACAGTGGAGAAAGCCAGGTAAATAAGGCGAGAAAGGCTTGAATGAACAATCGTCATTATGGCAGCTATTGGCTCCTCTTCTCCAGCTCCTTGCTGCAGTCTTGCTCTGGCAGTTGAGTGAAAAAGGGCCGCTGTGGTACAGCCAGCCCCCGTTTTGTACTCCATGGCTGATAGAAGTGCGTTGGGTGCCTATTTTGGATCCTAACGCCGTCAGTCAAACCCACCCCCAACCCCCGGTAACATGCCATCTCACTCAGTGAATGTCTTGTGTTGTCAGACATGCAGTAGTTGCTGGAAGGTTCGTTTCAGGAGCTTCTCTCACAAGACTCTGGCTGTAGGTTCAGGAGGCTCCGTTACTGACTGGGCTCCTCTAGGGCAGTGACCCCCTCTCTGCGCCCACCTCACAAGATTGTAAGCATCAGATAAGACCTTAAGGCTAGGAAAACCCCACTGAACCTCTGCTGCCCACACCATGCCATGCTGTGTGGGCGCAGGAAGTCAGCCACTACCCAGTCCCCAAAGCTTGTGTGCTGGGGTGGAGGACAGACTCGTAGACCTGACAGTGTATGGGAGTGGTCTGTACTGTTATTCTGCTCCAGGACTAAAAAGCCAGAGAGGAGTGTGGTCTTTGACATGAGGTACTACTGTAAGTTTTCTTATTTGGGGGTCTCAGATACATATTGTTGGAGCTGCCACCTTTCCCAGGACTCTGAGTGTGCTCAACTTCCCATCACACGTTCCCCACTCATATTTCTTATGTTCCGGTAGGTTTTCTGTGGTGTAATCGATGTAGTATGCATTTTTCTCAATTAATATTGAGAAGCTGTTGGAGGAGAGGGGATTGAGCCTCCCCCACTTAACACCTCCTTAGATGTGCCTCCTGCTGGTCATTCCCAGGTTGTTTTAATTCTCAGAGATAGTGTATTTTCAGGCACACCTTGAGTTTTTCATTGCTTTAGGCCCATGGCTCTCGAAGTGTGGCTTTGCCATGCGGGCAAGTTGCTCACTTCTTCCCAGCCTCCGTTTCTCGTCTCTGAAGGGGGGCAGGAGAGGGCTTATAGGACCTCCCTCCGAGAGTTACTGGAAAAGTAAATGAGACAATAACATACAGCAGCTGGCACCGTGCCCACCCTTGTAGCGCGGGCACTCGGGTTAGCCATTAACTCGTACTCTGCCCACTGCGTGGTCTCACGGGAGTGTCGGTAAGAACTTGAAAATCTGCATTTCTACACAAAGCAATGTTCGGAATGACTGATTACCAAAATTTTGATGCTTGTAACTTCTGACCTTGCCCCTTCTTTTTAATACTTTAGCCAGCTTACCAAAATCTGCGGCAGAAAGTGGATAATTTCGTGTCGACACATCTGGACAAGCAGGAATGGAACCCTACGATGAACAAAAATCAGCTGCGGAACAGTCTGCGGCAGAGTGTGGTTCAGTAAGTGAGCAGAATCGAGGGCGAACACGCAGCAACACCAGCGTGCGACACATGGGCGGGCGGGCGGAGGCAGGCCCCAGGTCACCATTTGGTCAGGGGTGTGGCACCTCACAGCCACCATCTGCACAAGTGGCGCTAGACCGCTCCTGGATTAGAAGTCAGGGTCAAGAGGCACAGAACTCTGGCGAAATCCTTGCCGGTGTCTCCGACCGCTGTGGGCTTCCTGTGCCTGTCTCCAGCAGGTGCATCGAAAGATGCTCCCAACAGCAAAACGTGATCCCTGCTCCTGAGGTTTTCATGTAGTCTGGATACACGTGGGCGTTTCCCGCCGAGACCCCGACTTTTGGGCCTTGGGCCCAAGGAGCTGGGTCTTGATCCTCACAAGTGAATGTTCAGTTTACCACTCGTGTACATTTTCCAGCTTTTTTATTTGATCTAGGATGTATTTAACCACAAACATGAATTTGGACTTGATCCTGGGACATTTCTCTGTGATTCTTGCTAACATTTTGACTTTGAGACCAGTCCAAATAGTTTTGGAATGAAGATTTGCTTCATAGCCCTGGAGGGTTCTGACCCGATGAAACCCTGTAACCCAGCGCTGGCCCACTGGCCTGGCCATTGGGGCCCAGAGGCTGGGTCCCAGGTCCGTGGTGCGGAGGGCTTTGCAGGAAATCGGGCTGTGCTCTTGAACCTAATGCTGACAAAGTGTGTTTTAACTGCATGATACCTGCTCACTGCCCCTCTGGTTTAGGCTCCTGACAAGATTTCACGTTTCCCTCAAATACTTTTCCGACCCCCAAGAGAGCGAGCCACTCTGTGTCTTCCCTAATCGGGCTTCCGTGTCCAGTGAAGGCCCCAGGGAATCTGCTTTGGGAACTGGGGTGTCGTTGGGAAGTGAGGGGCTCCTGGCTGAGGAGGGGTGGCTCTGCTTCCCGGCTCTCCACGGCCTGGTGCTGACCCTGCCATATCCCGTGCTCACCCCGGAGGGTGCACCCTGTCTGAGGCGGGGCTCCCCACAAGTGTGCGGGGTGCTAGTGGCGCTGTGTTTGCACCCCAGCTTCGTAACGATAAGCTGCTAGTTCCCCGAGTCCAGGGAGCACGCTCCGTGCTGCTCAGCCCCAGCGGCCCAGGCCTGCTTCTCATCTCACTTGTCACTGCACGTTCCCACACATTTCCTCTGCCCTGCCTGACACTGGCTGTGCAGCCACTGCAGGCCTGCTTGACCCAAGCAAAGGCTTCACCAGCCCAAGGGAAGAGCGGTAACACTGGCCCACACGCTCACGACAGTGCTCGTGTACTTCAGACCTTGGAGAGCACTGCCATTTTCCAGGGAGTCCACACTCCTCCTCACCACCCTGCCCCAGCTCTTGCATCCACACACCCTGGCTGATTTTTGCTCTACTTCAGAAAAGGATGGGGGTGTATTAGCCCCGTAGGACTTTAGAACCAACTGGTCTCTTGTCTGTGTACTTGTCTGCTCCCACGTCCCCAGTGTGTGTTCTAGGGGACAGCCACAGCTGCAGGCCACGTGGAGTGGCTGGCCGTGCAGCACGCATTCATGATGCAGGTTTGGGGTCAGTAGCCACATTGCAGTGGAGGCGCCTCGGCTGTGGCCGATAAGAGAACAGATGGCAAGGGAGATGCTCTCAGGTGTGCGGCTCGCCGCCTGGGGCAGTACGGTGATGCTTTTCGACAGGAAAGAACCTGTCATCAGGTGCTTTCCTGCCATGTCATCGAGTTTCCACTGTCTCTGGGATGGGCCACGTCGTGCTCTTCGGTTCCTTTGTCCGGTGCTGAGGTGGCCAAGGAGGGGACCGTGAGGTGGGAGTGCGCGGTGGCTGCTGGGTGCACGCCACTCCTCTGAAGGGAAACTCAGACAGCCCGCAGTCTGTCCACTACGTGGATCAGCTCTGGAAAGGACCCCCCAGAGCAGCGGGGGCCTTGACTGGGTGGGTGGGGCCCTGGGCCCGCCGGTGACACTTGCTGGGGACGAGAGTGTCTCTAGGGAGCCAAGTAACAGAACGACCTCTTTGTCTCCTTAAGGTCAGGGATGTTGGAAGCTGGAGTGGACAGAATCATCTCTCAGGTGGTGGATCCCAAACTGAACCACATCTTCAGGCCGCAGATAGAGCGTGCAATCCACGAGTTCCTGGCAGCCCAGAAGAAAGAAGCCATGCCAGCACCGCCCCCAGAGCCTGACAGCCAGGACCCGCCGGCCCCGGCCCAGGACGCGTCCTAAGGTCCGGTGTCCCATCCTGTCCGGGAGCACTTACCTCTGACTTAGAGGGATAGGGATGGGTAGGAATGGGGTAAGCCACCAGTGGGGACCAGTGCGTGCCTTGTCCGTGCAGAGGAGTGACACAGGTGGACCCCCCTACTGTTTGGTCAGTTTTCATGGGGAGCTGGTTCGTGGCCTGTCCCTGTGCATGTGAGCGTGCCTTCCTGTGCCCTGGAGCGCAACACGTACGCCACGCAGAGGCACTTCATTAGAAACTGGCTGGATGATGGGGCTACATGAGGGAAATTCAGATGAAAATCATGTTTCTTCTGAAATTGCTTAAATGAAATTTAACTTGCCCTGGACGCAAGTTAAATTTGGGTTTACAACTCAGATACAAGGTTGAACAACATGTTCGAAAGTGGCTGCAGCCTGAGTGGGCCCGAGGCTGCTTGAAGCCCTGCTGGATCTCCTTGTGTTGGAGGAATCTGAGTTTACCACTCTTCAGTGACCGTGGGCTTCTTCTGTTAAGTGCACCCCTCTTTTATTATATTTGGGATTTAATTTGTAAAATCGGCTGTAGATGCACGAAACAGTGCTTTTTGCAGCATTTGGGAGACACTCGTCAACACGAGCCAAGGGCAGCTGTGGACTTGGGCTCGGCCGTCGTCACTGACCACCGGGCATGCCCGAGGCGCTCGTTCTAAGTGGTGTCTTAGTTGTAGGGCTCTGTGAGGTGGCTGTCATTTTTGATGGGCATCGGCGAGTGAGTGAAGCATGAGCTTCAGGCCCCCACAGGGCACCCACGCGGGAGCAGCACTGTCCTCGTGCCTGTGTGGGGCGACCTGGGTGCCACTGCGCAATGTGGACATGCACTTCGCGTCTTCCCAGTCAATGGTAAATTCCACTCGGGACATAAAATGCAGTGAATGTCGTCTCTCATCAGTAAGCATTTTGGTGTGACTCTCTTTTTAGGATATGCCTGACATCTTTTGGAAGCTCCACTGAATAGTGGGGAAGAAGTGGATTCAGTTCATAACAGTACCACCTCAGAGTGGAAACAGGCCAAGGTCAACCCTGGTTTCACCATTGACTTTGAGGTGGGATCCACAGTGAATGGGGAGCAAGTTTGGCCTTTGTTCCCCTGCCATCTGGCCCACCTGTCCGAGGAACTGGCACCAGCAGACACTACAGAGATCTACAGGAACACTACACTTACCTGGGGTTGTCCTGGAACAAACCTTCATACTTGAACTTGGAGACTGCATGTGACTTTAGGGTTCGCACTTGCGCATAAACAACAGCTGTAGTGAAGCCCGGGAGCAGTCCCAGAGATGCGGTTTCTGAGGGTGGCAGGAACGGGTAGCTGGAGTGAGTGAGTGTGCTTATTTGACATTGTTTCTCAGAGTCGCAAACTAGAATGTACAAGCCAGTAGCATTGAATAGCTTTAAAGTTGTTTTGCCCCTCCTGTACATGTCCTGTCCCCCCGAGGTGACAAAGCCTGGCCCGGTGCATGCAGAGGCTCAGACACTAGGGCAAGGAGACCGTGCAAGCTCTCTGTCCAGGCCGCCTTCCTTCCCTGCAGGGCCAGGAAGGCTTGCGTGTGTTTATTTTTTGTCATGTTTGTGTTTTTTAGAAAAGTGAATGATCAATAAATAGCTTAAGTTTTTTAATAAAATCATTTGCCACTCTTACTCTAAAGCTTCAACAGACTCTTAGACCCCAGGGTGTGAAGGGGAACTTCTCCCTTCCTCTGCCTGCACGCCACTCTTGTGCACAGCACGTGACTTCATGGCCCGAAGGATCGGCAGGCAGAACTTGGCCTACCCTTGCCCTGAAGCCAGGAGGCGCAGCTGGGCACAGGCAGGCAGGCCCTTTCCTCCGCTGGACCGCTGCCAACACTGGTCTCTGGTTTAGGGCAGTGCGTTATGTTACTGTTGCCCAGACCTGAATGTGCAGGGGGGTCACCTGGGGATCTTGGGAAAATGCACGTTCTGAGAAGCTCAGGGGTGCGGAGGGGACCTGAGCTTGTGAGCTGGTGGTGCTGAGGCCGCCAGCCCTCCCCAAACTTTGTATCCCAAGCCTTGGGCTACATCAGATATGACTTAAAACTAAGGGACTTCGTTCTTGGTTGAGTCTGTTACTGGATATTGTTAATGTGATGAGTTGTAACCTGTAGTAAATTCTGACTTAACATCATTAGTAGGTTCTTGGAAACTACAACTTTAAGCAAAATGAAATATAACAAAATCCATTTCACCCTAGGCTAATTGACATAGCAAGAGTTAAGCTCACACGGCATCTTTCTGGTCACAGAAATATCACCAAACTTCTACATAAAGACCCAAAACATTTCTAATATTAAACAGTGAAATAAATGTGAGCTATACCTACTTTGAAGAAAGATGCATAGAAAGGGGATCGTTGTTTCCCACCCCGCACAGGCTGCTCTCCCCCAGCAGGGCCACCCCCAGGGGCCCCCACTCCCAGAGGGACAGTGCGGTGTGCTCGCTCACCTCCTGGGCACACCTTGGGGGCAGGAGGAAACCAGAGTCCTAGGAGCAAACACGTGCGAACGTGGGCAACACATGCCAGCTCAGCACAGTCAGGGGCCCTCCAGGACCTGGGCTCTTGTGGTTCGTCAGCGTCACGCTGAAACAGCATTACTTGAGCACCTAGTGCGTCCAGTTGGTTCCATAAACTGAACCACTCCCACCTCTACCAGCACCCCTAGACAAGGGCGCACTGAGATACTTGGGGACACGTTCGGGCAGTGCGTACCCTCATGGGCAAGCGGGCTGGCCGCACGGGCAGGACGTGCACAGTTCCAGTGCCAGCTGAGACAGGTGCATGTCCCTTCTCAGTGTGGGTTCAGCGCCCAGGGGGGCCTCTAGTCCTCTTGACGAACAGGTAGGCAGGAGTGAGCTGTCTTACCCAGTCCAATGCTTTGCAGCAAGGAATCTCCTCTGACAAACCCACCCTGCTTCCACCCTTTCTGTGTGCCTTGCTGCAGTGGGTCGGCCACACTGGTGGCAGCCACCTGTCTTCTGATACCTGCCGGGACTTACTCCTCGGACATCAAGTCAGACCTCCTGGAACGCACCCACCAAACGTGGTCCAACTCCACGCAGCCATTTCCACCAGCTGTGGCAACAAACAGAAACTCATATTCCACAAGTTATTAATAAGCTAGGGTTTTACTGCTTTCCATTCCAAGCACAAGTCCACCCATGAACGCTTGGGCAAGGGTGGATGAAACAGTGGGCGTTATTGGGTCAAGTCCCCACAAAGGGGCATTGTCACCTGTCACTCCACACTTCTCACCCAGTGCCTGCTGGGAACACCTTGTGGTTTGCAGCCGGCCTGGACACCCAGGACCACCTCTCTCCTGCTGGGGCCCAGCCTCCCGCCTCCCCACACGCCCCAAGGACGACGTCTGGGCAGCCTTTGTGGTAAAGTGGCCTTTTATTGTCAGCAGAGACTTTGTCCCCGGCTGGAACACACAGCAGCTGAGTTTGCCCGGGGCAGTTCCCGGGTGGAAGGAGAGCACTCCTCGTCACCACGCCAGCAGGGGACCACCAACACGCTACCTGCAAGACAGGTCAGGAGGAAAACACCTTGCGTTTTCCCAGGGGAGCCGCTTCCATCAGAACAGAGCTGCTGGGCCTGTCTGCCCCGCTCATTCCCTTATGGTTGGGAGGAGCCGGGCGACATGCCCAAGTCTGCCACTTCCTACCTGTGCAACTACATTGGTCCCTCTGAACCTGTCTCCTCATCTACAAAATTGCTTTGAGGACTACAGGTAACATTTCAGCAGCAACTATTGCTATTAATTTTACCCAGTAAGGCAAAACCACCAAGGTGGAGACAGCACTGTCTTTGCCTTCGGAGCCAGCAGGGCTCAAAGTGCAGCTACCCCCCAGAAGCAGCTGGCAGCCTCGGGCCAGCGCCTCAGCCTCTCTGTCCCCACTGGGGTCGTGCATGTGAAGCCCTTAGCACGGCCTGGGATGCAGTGAGAGCTTCAAACATGGCCACTGTTACTATTTCTGCCTGTCTTTCCCTCTCGACCTGAACCAGACCCTGGCCTGACTCTGCCTGCTCTCTCACCCCGATTCTGTCCCCAGTTTCTCAGCCAAGTGTGGCCTGAAAGCTGTCTTTGTGGGGCAGCCACCCAGGCCCGACCACAGCACTGGGTCCCGTCAGCACCACGGCTATAAACAGAGGGAGGCAGGCTGAGCAAACACCACTCCCCGGCGGCCCTGGGGCCGCCCGCTGCGCAGGGTGTCAGTGGGAGGGTGGCAACCTGGTCAGATGGAAACAACAGCCGAGCCCAGGGCAGGCCGCGGCAGAGGAAGACCCGTGGCCGGACAGAGCAGCGAGCAGGGTTTGCGGTTAGAGAGCATCCAGGCTGCGTCCCCGGCCTCTGGGTCACTGCCCCAGGCTGGGCCTGGCCGGCGCCCTGCCCTGGTGTCTGCTCCCCTTCCAGCTCATCTCATCCCTGGTGTGACCAGGGCACATGCCCAGGTACCCTTCCACGCACCATCATGACCCCACGGGACCTGCCCTGGTACAGGTGAGGAAACTGAGTCTCAGTAAAATGATCTCCGCAAGAAACGCGCACCTCAGGTCCCCGAGCCCACAGGTGGCCCAAGGACAGGGCACCCCAGAATACAGCATCTCCTGTGGCCCAAGCGAAGCGCTGGAGGGCGAGGGCAGGCGGGGCAAACGGGGAGAACGGCACCCAAGGAGCGTAATATTACTGTGACGGATGGAAACCTCAGTCTTTCCTTTTGGAAACAAACCTTGGTCCTTAGGTGATGCCAGCTCCTTTGGCAGGGACAGTGTGACCTTGGCCAGGCCCTCACTGACCTTGAGACATTCACAGCAAGTGATCTCCACAATCAAAAGGACAAACACTCAAGTGCCCAGACAGCCTGCCAGGGGCTGGACAGATTTTGCCAGGTGCGGCACCTTATTAGACAGCTGCCCCCTGCTCTAAAAACGACGTCCGCACTCAGAAGCCGGGGGTGTTTTTCCCACGTCGCTTTCGCTGCTCATTAAACAGCCCAAGCTGGAAGAGTCTTCCCTTTCACCACAGAGTGGAAAAGTTCTTGGTGGCACTCCCCCAGAGCTGGGACCCGCTTACGAGTCCCGAGAGCTCTGTCCCCCCTGAGCAGGTGACTCTGGGACATTCACTGAGACAGCATGTCATTTCAGGAGGTGCAGGCACACAGCTCAGCACTGGTCCCTCATTCAAACAGGGAAGAAAGAGGAGACACTCTTGGGACAGATTATTTTGCTGTGGTTTTGTAACTGTTTGACCTCTTTTTTTTTTTTTTTTTTTTCTTTAACACTGTGCTCAGAGCAGAAGAAAGAAAACTTTTCCACTGTTATTTGGGAAACTCCTGAGTATATCATGTCCAGATATACTCAGGCACCAGTGGACTCAGGCACTCTGGGGCATGTCCCTCAGCTTGAGTGGGATGGTGGGGACATCCTAGGGCACCAACTTCGGGGACACATGCCATCTCCACTGCGCAAGCCAGCAGGCTCTCCTTCCCCTCGCCCTCCTCCTTGGCCTGCTGCCTCCCCCCCTCTCCCTCGAGGTCAGAGGAGCAATTCTGGGCCCAGAGACGCCTCTGACCCAGCCCCCCAGCCCCACTGGTTGCTAACTGATTCTCAACAAATGGCTCCAGTCTGCCTCATGCAGAGAAACCCAAAGAATCCACGCAGCCCCTCCCCACCCAGGAGGGAGCAGCACTCCCTCTTTCCACATGGGCGGCACAGAGGGACTTCCTCCCCAGAAAGGAAAACTGGACGGTTGAGAAACCGGACAAACATCTCGTCAGCCAGGTGATCAAGGTCACCATCAGAGTGGTAAGTCACGTTGACAGCATGTCCCCTGACAAGGGGCCATCCTCCCCCCAGCCTGTAGCCTCAGACGATCATCGTGAGAAAAATGAACAGACAAATCCCAGTGGAGGGATGTTCTACACAACAGCTGGCCAGTGCTTCTCAAACCGTCAAGGTCAGCGAAAACAAGGAAGGTGTGAGACACTGTCATGGCCAAAGGGAGCCTGGAGACTGGTCACTAACTGCAGGGGGGAACCCGACAGGAGACCCTGGAACGGAGAAGGGACATTAAGTGAAACCTAAGGATCTCCGAATCCACATCTGTTCGCAATAACGTAGCAGTCGGTTCCTTAATTGTGAAAAATGTCCCACGCTAACATACAGAGTAATGATAAAGGAAATGGCTGTTGGAAATGCAGGAACTCCCTCTATTCTCCTTGCAAGTTTTCTGTAAATCGAAAACCGCCTGAAAATATGAAGTTTATTTGACACAACGAACAGCTTCCGTTTCACCTTCCACCTTCCTTGTCTGCCTCCTCACGTCACCTTCCTCTACCAGGGGTGTCCAGCCTGCAGCCGCACGCAGCCCAGGATGGCTGTGAACGTGGCCCCACACAAAATCGTAAATTTACTTAAAACATGATATATATATTGTAACTATGTGTTGCAATGTATTTAACATGTGGCCCAAGACAGCTCTTTTCCCATGTGGCCCAGAGACGCCGAAAGTTTGGACACCCCCACAAGCCTCGGTATCTCAGCTGTTCTTACCGTGTTCACTCATCTGTTTGGATATTTATTTATTTGGTTTTCCCACACTGGAGATATTCATCAAAGTTCAGCCTATCGAGCCAGTAATTTGTCCAAGGTGGACATATCGGCACTCCTCAAGCCCCCTGGGCCATT
This sequence comes from Desmodus rotundus, assembly GCF_022682495.2. Classification (NCBI taxonomy): domain Eukaryota; kingdom Metazoa; phylum Chordata; class Mammalia; order Chiroptera; family Phyllostomidae; genus Desmodus; species Desmodus rotundus. Next base: position 155,432,506 of record NC_071392.1, on the reverse strand, counting down.
TTTAAGAGCGTTCCCGAGGGTCTGAGGCCTACATCCCGTTCGAATGTTTGCTGTGCAGCCACGTGCCCAAGCCAGCTATTTCACACAGAGTGGAGATTCTCCACTGGTGCCTGTTGGAAGCTCTGAGTGGCAAATAATAATAAGGGTTTTTAAAAAGAATTGTTGTGACTTGCGTGCTGCTAGTACCTGGGGGCTGTTTGGAAAGGCAGATGCTAAGGAGCCCCCTCTGGACAGACCCCGCAGTGTCTGGAAGTGGCCGCTTACCGCCCCTTCTGCCCACGTACAGCCCCTTGCCTCGCAAGCAGCCTGTCCAAGTGCTAACATGCACCACTGAACTTGAATGCGGTCTGTGCCGTGAGTCATGTCAACCCGTGTGTAATCGCATCCCATGCTCTGGCTGACGAGAGATTCCAGGATAGCCACCTGCAACTCACTGCCAGAGATGATGCGGCACGAGCAGCTCTTCCCATGTTCCCCTAGACAGAGGGCCACTGGGCCACTGGGTCCGAGGGAGAGGCCGCGCAGAGTCAGCCTGACCGGCTCCCATGCAGAGAGCCCCGCACGAGGGCCCATGCTTGGCCTCACTCCATCTGCTAATTTCCACACATTCAATGAGTACACAGAGGGAAGTTTCTCACTGAACTTTTAAAACAAAGCCTCCCCTCCTTGTGGGAAAATCTCAGAGAAGGAGGGAAGGAAAGGAGGAGGCAGAGGGCTGGGTGGGAAGAGCCGGCCAGGGCATTTTCTGGGCAGCCAGAACCCTGCATCATCCCAGAGTCAGACAGAGCAGTCACGAGTCAACGCGCGGAGAGGGACGGAATGTAGCTGGACACTGGGGACTTGGCTTCCCAGGCAGCTTGGCTGTGGTCGCCTCCCTGCAGATCCTGGGGGCTGAGGGAGGGGGACCCCAAGCCTTGCCTTCACTGGGACTCTTGCTCCTGCATCCCTGGGGACCCGGGACTCGATCTTTACGGCGACCTGTTCAGTTTTGCTGGAATCTCCAGCCTCCTTCCCTCTGTCTTCCGTTCCCTTCCTCCTGCTCTCCCCATGGGACACATGTGGCCCGAACCCAGGTCTTTAGAAACATCTGCTGAGACACCAGCTGCCTTCCTCCAGGACCAGGGAGCCTCTGACCCCTCAACTATGGGGCTTCATCCAAGGACCTCGGTTCTCTAGCTATTAAGATCACTTGCTAAAATTCCTGAAGATTCCCACACTTCGAGGGAAAGGGGAGATTTTGTTTTGTTTTTGAAATGCTGGCTGCACTGGAGCATGCTTGCCTGGGAAGGGTGCGGAGTCACTCGGTCCTTCCAGGGGGGGGAGTGCACCTCGTTGGGAGCTACCCGAACACACCGGAGCTTCACGGACAGGAGAGCTGAACCGTTCTAAGAAAGGAACAGCCATCTGGCTCCTGGCCAGCAGCGACACTGGAGGAAGCGGGGTTCACTGGAGTCGAGCAGGGACTTGAGGGCAGAGTAATTTACTGTGGGGATGACACCCTCCGCTAACTGCAGACCTTCAGGAAACATCTGCACAGTGTGACAGCTGTGAACTGCTGGCCAGGGGCAACAGCACGAAGTTTACGTGGACAGAAAGAGAGAGATGGTCCCCGGAGGAGTCAGAAATGAGGTGGAGTGCTTGGTGGGAACAGGAAGTCAGAGGCAAGGAAGGAGGCAGGAAGTTACCACTAAAGTATCACCCTAAGGAGGGGGGTAGGTGGGAGTCTGGGAACATTTGGGGAAGAGCCCCAGACCTTTCCATTAATACACCCACACGGGCTCTCAGGAGGGTGGGCCGAGACTGGTGAACTTGGGGACATGCAAAGTGAAGGCATCTGGGACCGTGCACACACACACACACACACACGTGTGCACACAGCTCTGCAGGCCCAGCTCTCGAGCAGTGATTCTCAGGCTCGGCAGCAAATCTGAATTGTCTGGGGGTTTTAAAGACATGCCAGGCCTGCACCTCCTCCAAAGCAATGGCACCAGAGTTGGATAACCCCAGAGAGGGACACCTCAACAACAGGGGGAAAGGCTCCTTACCCCACACAGAACAGTGATCTGCCGAGACCACCAGTGCGGGTCCCAGGGCCCAGTCCCCTTGAGAATCAGCGAAGTTTTCTGATTTCTCCAAGTGTCACGGGCCCTCAGCACCCTGCCTTTCCACCACCAGAGGGCGCTCTAAGAGCGGGAGGAGCCAGCTTGGGGAACCATCATGGACTAGACTTCCTTCTACACCAAACTATGGTGGCTCAGGGATAGGACCACGGAGCAAGAACAGCCCTCAAATGAACACTGACACCCAGGCCAGGGGTTAGAGGGAAATGGCTTCCTCTTTTCACCTAAATGCTCATGACAACAGCCAAGATGGAATCAGAGGAAGGTACACCCAGGGCAGAAAGGTAAGACTGCACAAACAGGGAGCTGTGTCTTCTGGAGTGGTTTCTTGTTGGCCTGTTTGTTTGTTTCCAACGCACAAGTGGAGCAGTGGAGCCATTCGGAGTTAAAAGCAGAGGTCGTCCTCTGACAGCCCCATCCCACTCGGCTCCCTGGAGCGACACCGTCACAGACTGGCTGTGGCTCTTCCTAGGACTTCCTCTAAGCAGGTGCCTGTGCACGCACACAGACGATTTGGCTTCACCGTCAAACCCTTTACACAAACGCCATCACGGTAGGTATGTGTGCAAATCTGCACCTGGTTCTAGAGACTGCATGTTTCCATTTGGTAAGTTTTGAGGCTCATTCTATGACGTGCACGACACTAACTCCATTTCATCTTCACCCTGAGAGGCGGGGCTGTTGTTAGCCTGCGTTCACAGAGGGAGAAAGCACAGCACAGAGAGGTTACGTGAACACAACAGACAAACACCTTTGTGTGTGTATGAGCCGCCCGTATTTTTATGCCGTGAACTTTACATTCATATTCTTACGTCACGTGACCCAGTGGGACGTTCATCTTTGTAGGTGCTCTAATATTATGGGATATTCGTCCCTCATCAGTTGCACATGCTGCAAGTGCTCTCTCGCGGCCCCATCGCTCCCACGAACACAGGTTTCAGTAACAGTAATCGGGATCGTCAAAGGGGCACTCTGGGGAGAGCGTATGCCCAGCACTGCCATTTATCGACTGGAATGCCAGGAGGCAGGGACACTCACTGGCACCCTGCAGGCACCTGATAATCTGCTCCCAGGGACGCATCAGACAGGAACAGATTTTTACAATAATACACATGTCACAAGAGAACAAATGGTAAAGCAAATATGGCAAAACATGAACAAATGATAAATAGGATAAAAGGTACATGGAAACTCTATGCTATTCCTGCAACTTTTCAGGAAGTGTGGAACTTTGTCAAAATAAAAGTTATCTAAAAGGCCTTAAAAACGTTTGTATGTTCTTTCATATTGCTTAAATATTGTGAATGAGAATACATTTATGTTACTAGAGTGTTAAGTGTTTTTTAGTGATTACATAGATATTTTAAATGAAACCTCTGGTGAACTGTAAATCATAGGCTGTTAAATATTATATTTATTTTCATTCTATTTGTTATGGATAGGATTGTTACACTTATTATTGATATGGTAACTATTTCGAGTAGCTCTCCAATTGCAGAGAGCCACTGCCTTCATGTGTCCCTGGTGCCCCAGCCAGGTCATTTTGACCCTGGAGCTCCAGCCAAGTCATTTCAAACCCTGGTGTCCCCGCCAGGTCATTTTCCAGCTTCCTGGCCTAAACCCCTGCCCCAAGGAGCTCTCTAGGCGCCCCAGCCAGCCCAAGGCGCTCGGCAGTGCCTCTTTCTTTCCACCAGAGGACGCTCACAGCTCCTTGTTGGCACTGGCCAGCACACAGAGACTAAGATGCAGGAGGACCTCCAGCCACTGTGGGCTGAAGGAAACTGCGAACCCCAGTGCAGTGGGCCTGGGGTCTCTGGAGTCAAGCCCAATTGCCTGATCTCTTCTCCTTTTTTTTCCTGCACAGTTACCTCTCGGCTTGAGTATTATACATACTCAAAATGTATAAACTCCAATGATTAAATTCTGGAGAATGGACCTGGGGAATTACAGTGAAATCAACCAATGTAGGCCACCTACTCTGCTCCACAGAGGTAGGCGACCCAAAGGTGGGCTACACAGAGGAGGCCCCCAGACATCCTCTGTTCAGCCTTCCTGCTGTCTGAAAAACCTAAGTGGGGTCACTATTTTAAAACTGAGATATTTCACATAACTCCAGATTTCCACCTTTGCTTATAAAATGGGAGAAGGAGCCCACACACCCCCATGGGAACTCCTCTCTGGAGCCACGAGGCAGCTGCGCCCTTTGGGTGGGGTGTGCACTCCACCTCACCACGGTCCCCACCCTGTGCCTCGCCCTGGAGACGCTGCACGGCCTGTCACCTGCTGTGCCTGCTGTTACACCCAGACAGACCTACAGAAAAGCTGAGATTAGGCACATACCCCGAGAATGGGTGTCAACTCTCATCCATCACATTTCTGGTCACATTCAAGAAAAACCCTTGAGGTTGCAAGACTTTCTGGGAATAGATTTGTTTTTTAATCATACAATATGTTGCCATGCATGTCTTCATTAAAACCACTGTGGAAACATAGAGGTGGTCACAGGTTCAGTCCCAGGCGACCCCGAACAGTCACTTAGTCTTTCCGTACTTCGGTTTCCTTGTTTGTAAAATGGGACTATGAATAGCCTCATAGAATGCTTTGGAAATAACGGAGACAATCCGCATGAGAGCGCTTAGCCAGCATCTGGTACACAGTAAGAGCCAAGTAAGTGCTAGCGATTATTATTATTAATCATTATGAAGGGCAGCTGAACCTATGGGGAAAAGAGGTGAAGAAAACCTCAGTGCACAGCAAAGTCATCTGAAGGTCATTCAGGCACGCAGGTGGCTGGGCCCCACCCCCAGAGGTTCTGACTAGGGGCCTGGGCTGGGCTGAGACTGCACACTTTGGCGCCTTCTCAGGCGACGGCTGACCTGCTGCCCACCCTCTGCAAACTGCCCCCCACACATCAAGGCAGACTGGGAGAGAGTCACACCAAGTGTTCAAACAAAAAACACACATCGAGGGCTTAAAGGAGTGCCTAGCAAGCATTACTCAGTACGCTAGATTGATTAATAATTAAACAGAGAAAAAACAGGAAAACTTAAAGCTAAAGACCTGGGGGAAGGGGGGAGGGGCCTTCAGGCCAGGAGCTTCGCAGGGTGCCCGGTTTCAGTCCCCTAGATAAGCCTATGAAGAAGGAACATGTAAGGAAAACAGTTCTTAGAAATGAAGAGCCACACATCAAGCTGCCCAGGTGCAAGGTGAGCTGAACCCCAGACCCCGGTCTGTGTGCCTCCATGAGTCTGGGGTCTTCCCACTCCCCCGTGACCTGCTGAGCTGGGGCTAATTCAAATTTCACCGCTTGATCTGGATGTATCCCCGTCCTGTGCATTCAACAAATTGCCTGCACCCTCTGTGGTCCAAGTTCAGAAGCCACAGTACCTGACACCCAGTAGGAAGGACAGGCTTGTGGGCCTGTGGGATGGAGGGAAAGGACGTGTACAGGAGGGATGCAGGTGGGCAGGGGAGCCACACAGCTTCAGTCGGTCCTGGTTTAGGGGGCTGCCTCAAGAAGCATGGCCTAATCCCGCCCTTCGCCTCCCAGATACTTGAGTACAGAGGCTGAATGGGCAAAGGGCCCACATCAACCCCAAAAGTGAATGGACCAGAATTCTGGGCAGGACTGATCCTAGACCCCTAAAAAGCTCCAGCCCATTTCTAGGGACTGCCAGGTGGGAAGTGCCCCAGTGTGCAGCCCCATCCTGCTGGCAGGAGGCAAGGGTAGGGCGTGGGGGTCCCAGTTATGCACGGAGCCCGGCTGTGTAAGGTGGAGCAGGGGTAAGAAGAGGAGGGGCTGTCACTTCGGGGAGCTTCCAGAAGTTTGAATCTGAAGCTTCCAGGTAGTTAGAAGGCAACATTGTCGAGGAAAGCCCTTGGAGCTTGTTGTACTTTTAATGCTCACTTGTTGGCTTGATTAGAACTCTTAACTGTTGAGACACATGGTCTGGGCATCCCCTTTGTGCCCCAGCCCGGGCCCTGCATGGGCAAAGACAGGCTGACACCAGCACCGGGAATGCCGCTGGCAGCTGCAACAGGCACACAAAAGGTCTCAGGTGAAATAAGGGACCTGTGGGCTGGGGCGGGGGCGATGGATGGGTTAGGGGCTTAGGGCTGTGAAGTGCAGATTTCTCACACTTGCCCAGCACTGGGGCTGGGTTCTGACTCAGGTGCGGGGGGCGTTATAATGGGAAGGCTGTCCCTGAGCTCAGCCATCAGAAGCAGCCAGGTGACGGGCATTCCCAAGGCTCCAAAATGTCTCAACGTCACAGAGGAAAGTCATTAGCTTCACACCCCCACCACCAAACAAATGTGGTTTTGCTTGGTTAGACTAGGAGACTTAATTCTGTGGTGAGGCTATCACCCTGCGTCTGAGGGTCCCAGGCATCGTGGGAAAGGGCTCAGGAAGGACTTCAGGAAGCTGGTTACCCAGGACACTTGAGTGGGACACAGATGCATATGTCACCAGATGGGGTTACATCCCAGCAACACTCTCCAACTCCAACCCCTCCCTTGTCTCTGGGCTTCCTCCACACGCACTTCCTGCTGTCTCCTCCGGGACGGGAGCCAATCAACCCTTCAACCATTACTTTCCTATGCAGGGAATTTCCCTGCGTCTTTGTCCTACCCCCTTCTGTTTGGGCTGGTGGCTCTCACAAGGGGACCTCTGAGGACATTTTCGGTTGTCTCAGTGAGCAGGGAGCTGACGGCATTTGGTGGATAAGGACTGATTTTTTTCTTTTTACATATTCGCTGCAAACTTTCTGAGCTATGGCATGCACACAGAGAAGCACACATCCTACGAGCCCATGAATTTTCAGAGTGAACACACCCCTGTAACCAGCACCCAGACCCAGACCGGAAGATGACCAGAGCCCCCAAAGCCCCCTCGGGCCCCTCACGGTCACTACCACCCAACAGCAATCGCCACCACCTGACTTCTAACCCCAGGAATACCTCTTTTTTTTTTTTGGAACCTCCTAGAAATGGCATCGTGCCATGTAACTCTTGAGTCTGGCTTCTCCCCCTCACCACGCTGTTTGTGAGGTCCCTCCACATTGCAGCGCATCGTTCTTGATGGACGTGTGGGCTGTTTCCGGCCTGGAGCTGTCAGGAATGAGTGCTCGGGCACCCATTTGAGTGACCGTTACCCCACACATTCTTAAATCACAGGTCTACACGTTTCTGCTGGGCACACACCGGGGAGTGAACGGCCAGGTCACAGGGCAGGCGTACGTGCAGCTTAGTGACAATGGACATTCCCACCCCCACACAGAGAGTTCACACTGCCCCACTTCCACATCAACACTGAGCACTGCCTGGAAGCTGCTCTGGAGGGTGTCCATGTGGTGTCACACTGTGGTCATGGGTCATTTGGTAGCCTCTTCTGTGGTGTGTCCACTCAAGTCTTCCACCCAGTGTCCTGCTGAGTTGTCTCTGGCCCTTCTCCTATTGGTTTGCTGCTCTTTATATATTCTAGAAATGACTTCTTTGATGAATTTCTGGATTGCAAATGTATTCTCTCATTCTGTGACTTATATTTTTGTCCTCCAAAGGTATTATTTGGAGAAACAGAATCTTACAGATTTTTTAACAGAATCTTACAGCATTTTACAGATAGTAAAATTCAACATTACCTTTAAGGTTAATAATTTTTGGTCCTAAGCAATCTTGGCCTACCCCTTTGTTTCCCTCTAGAAGTTTTAGTCTTACCTCTCACATTTTGATTTATAATCCCACACACCTTTTGAATGATCCATCAGACATCTATGTAGGTGAAAAACCTGTTTCTAATGACCTGACCTACAGCCTAGCTCAGCTTTACACATAAACACAAAGTATTTTTTTTTGCACAGTTTAATATACACTGAGTTTCCCAGAATGTAACTCCTGTATAAATTTGGAAAAGATTGTACTTTGTTTTACTTGGAACTTTACCAAGATTTGAGTCATCATTTCAGAAAAAATATGTCAGCGACAGCACAGCTGCTCGAGGTAACCCAGGGAACACACCTGCGACTGTCTACATTTCTAGATGATTCTGTGTTGTAAACAGACATGCATACTTAGTTGACACATTTCAAACTATTAACTATAAAGGAAATTTCAACAATATTCAACTGGCTATTGTCTTACTTCTCCTAAACTTACTCATTACAGCTCAGAGCAAGTATCTGATCCCTTCAAACATAACCCCCCCGCCCCCCACCCCAGTGTGGCCGTGCCCACGAGTCCAGGCACCAGCACATGCGATTTTTACCAGAAATTACTTTTCTTTTCTAGTACAACTAGGCTGTGACATCAACAGGGGAGAGGGCAGTAATGGTTAGATACATTTCATTTCATTTCAGGGTGGTGAAGGGGATTCTACCACATGTGTCCGAGAAGAAGGGGCTGCGGGGTCTGGAAGGGGGCGGACCAGCATCACCGGCTCTGCCCCGGGCCTCATGCTGCAGATCAGACGGGAACATGGAGGTGTTCTCCTAACCGCAGACACACTTGTGTCCTAAAGTGGAATTCCTCTCAGGCCAACAACTTCTCGGTAACGATAAGGTTCTACTCATTCCCTTCAGGAAACAAAAGTCCCACACCAACCCTAGGAGGAATGGCACGCCGGTGGCCCTGCCACTCAAAGCCACCTCACCCTCTCCCACCACCTGCTGCCTGAAGTCATGCCTCCCAGCTTCTTCCCTGGGGTGAGTCCCCCCCAGGTAGGAAGGTCTGAGTTTGAGCCCCAGCTCCGCCGCAAGCTCGCTGTGTAGCTGTGGGCCCGTGGCACACATTCACGAATGAGTGAAAGAATCCTACATGCACACCCATGGAAGTCAGCGGGTAAAAGCCGCTCCCGGGTACTGAGTGCGGACCGGGCGCCGACTCCTGGGCTCAAAGCTGCATGCAGCACACCTCCCTTCACCATCACAGCCTGGCCTTAAGGCTGGGCCAGCTAGTATCTCCATTTCACAGAGGAGGAAAGTGGAGGCACAGAGAGGGTAAGGACATGGCCCTAGGTCACACAGCTAGTAAATGGCAAAGCTGGGAGTCAAACACAGGCAGTCTGACCAACTCCCAGTGTCAACTTGCAGGGCAAACAGTGCCCAGCACAGGGAATATGCCCAAAAAAGGGCAGCTCTCGGCTACTATTATGTGCCCACTGGGTACACCATTCTGAATGCCTGTATTTTGTTGCTGTATGGCCCCCTCCCCCAAGAACTGGGCACATGCCTCTGCTTTAACTCCATTTGGTAAGTCATAGTGGCTATTAAACAAGTTGATTTCTAAGACCCCCCACCGCCTACATTTGGCAGGGTTTCTCAACAGGACACTAGTAAAAGTGAAGTTCATTTTAATTTACCTGCGAATGATACAGGGAACTCTGTGTTTGCAGTGGAATCCACGCTGATGTTTACCAAAAAAAATCCAATCCCATAAACAACAAGAAGCAGACTATGTCGAAAATATTTCCAGAACCCAGGCCACTCATGCCTGGAAATGCTTGACACCAGGGAGCACCACGGCCCTGCTGAGGGCTGGCTGCAGCCGCCGCGCCTGGCCTGCGCGTCTCCAGAGCCTCCGTCTCCTCGGAGGCAGACCGAGGTCAGGTATGGTAAACACAGTGGCTTCCAGCGCGATACAGATTCCAATTCCCAGCAGGTGTGGCTGCTGGAATTTTCCATTTCTGAAAATGGTTGCGGGCTGGGAAGGGTAGGGAGCTCTGTCGTGTCAGGGCGAGTCCTGGCTGCCACCCAGCTGTCCAAGTTCATGGTTGTGAGCAAGAGGCAGGACCCAGGCCTTCGGAGCGCAGTTTCAGGGCATGTCCATGCTGTCACCCAGTGCTCAAAACGCCTCGGGCCTCTGGGCTTGTGTCCATGTCCACCAAAGGGGGAGGCTGGACAGAGAATCCCTAAAGCTCCCCCAGGTCCACACTTCTAGGAGCTCTAAGGAGCCAACGCTTCCCTGGTGCAGGTCCAGTGGGTGCTGGGTCACACTCAGGAGAGGCCAGGACTCACTTCCCGTGTGGCTGTGGGACTCAGTCCCGTCGCTGCTCCTCTCGGAGCCTCGCTGTCATCCTCAGCAAAATTAGAACAAAGCTGATCTCACGGGTTGCGGTAGAGGTGACGTGTAAAAGGACTACGCATGAAACATGTCATCCAGTATCAATGTTTTCCCGCTCTCACACAGTTGGCCACCTTCTCCAGTCACCACACAGTCCCCACTCTCGGCCCCGGACCGCTGGACACTCAATCCACCACCCCCGTGCCCCAGCCCGCCACACCTTTCCCCCAGTAATTCCGGGAGTCTAGACTCTTAACTCTTCTGCCCCAAACTCCTAGATCAACTACTACAATGGGAACCACCTGATAAATTGATACATTTATATACCCGTCACTTCCCCAGAAAATTTGCAATAAGAATTCTAATGGGCCCGTGCAGGTGTGGCTCTATGGATTGAGTGCCAGCCTGCGAGCCAAAGAGTCGTTGGTTCGATTCCTGGTCAGGGCACATGCGTGGGTTATGGGCCAGGACCCGGTTGGGGGCATGCAAGAGGCAACTGATGGATGTATCTCTCACACATTGCTGTTTCTCTCCCTCTCTCCCTCCCCCCCCAAAAGGAAATAAATTAAAAAATTTTTAAAAACAAAGAATTCTAATGGAAGACTTTCAGTACATAGAACAGAGAGGAATAAGTAAGTTAAACATGGCAACATTTGAGGAAGAATTCCATTCCTTGAAAATGCTAGGAAAGCAGCATTTGGAATGCCTCTCTTTCAGTGGGCATTGTGCACATGAGCAGCTGCTCCCTGCCTGTGCCTGGCTGGGCTCCGTGACTTACTTGTGATCTATCTGGTTTTCCACCCACGTTAGTGCACCCACCTGAGGGTCAAGAGGATCGAGTCTCAGAGCTGGGATTCTTGTTTGCTTTCTCCCGTCGCCCACCTCAGATTCTTTTTGGAAGGAGGTGGAGCATAAATGAAAAGATGGTAAACAAAATTCTTTCTTTGGTCTCGTATGAACAGGCCTTGGTCTCTTTGGGCTACTTCGTGGCTCCCAAACTGTAATTATTGGTTGCTTTTTAAAGTGTCCCTCTGAACTGAGAGTCTTTAGTTGTTCTAAATGCATTTGGGATCCTTCTGGGCCCAGGAATTAAAGGGGACTCTTCATTCCTGTAAGTCAGAGACTGGCCTCAACTAAGGAAACATTCCACAGCCAGTGGCGTGCAGTGTGGCAAGACGGGCCGATTACAGCTACTTCCCGGCATCCTCCAAGGGGAAGGTCAAGGTGGCTTTGGGGAGCAGGAGGCTTTCTTATGAGTGTGATCTCCAGCCTGGATGACCCTGAAGCCCTGGAGCCCTGATCCCTGGGGTCCTGGATAACGGGAGCTGACACAGACACCAAGGGGCCAGAAGAATTGTGGTTTTATCGGCCACAAAGTCTCCCTAACATTGTGGGAGTCGGGTAACACCCTGAACCACTCCTGCCTTCAGAAAGAGAGAGTGGTTCCCAAGGAGTCTATCAACTCCCCTTATGGTATAATAACCCAGGCTGCCTTCACCCCTCCCAGTGCCCAACACAACACCTGCAGGGGCCTCGGGTGGGTGGGAATCTGATCAGAAGACACTGCAGCCTTTGTCTGTTAACACCAATAGTGGTAACCACAGATGACATTTATCGGGCATTTCACCCCCGCAACAACCCTGAGAGGTGGGCGCCCCTGTCATCTCCATTTTAGAGAGGAGAAGACCCAGGCTGAGAGGGGCAAGTAAGTCCCTCAGGGTAATAAATGACACTGTTGAACCCAGGCCAGACTGGCCCCCCCATCCTCACTTGAACAACTGCGTGAGCCGACTGCCCTCTCCACCCGAAGCCTGAGAGCTGGGCACTCGGGCCCTCCCGTTCTTGCTGCCCCACCAAACCCAAGACAGCGCAGTGTGTACAGGGCAGGCTCCGGGGCCAGATGGCTCGGGTGCAGACCCAGCTCCAATGTTTATTCACAGATTGGTGGCGAGCATGTTTCTGAACTTTCTGTGTCTCTGCTTCCCCGTCCATGCAGAGGGAGGCTGCAGTGGAGATGAGCTGGTGTGGTCTGTGTAAGGTGCCCAGGAGGCGGTGGCGCAGACAGTGGTGGCGCCCAGGCGGAGGTGGCGCACAGTCGGCAATGGCGCTTAGACGGAGGTGGCGCCTAGGCGGCGGTGGCCGACAGGTGGCGATGGCGCTCAAGCGGAGGTGTCCAACAGTCAGCAGTGGCGCTTGGGGGGAGGTGGCCGACAGGCGGCGGTGGCGTACAAAAGGCGGTGGCGTTCAGGCAGAGGTGGCCGACAGGCGGCCGTGGCGCACAAAAGGCGGTGGCGTTCAGGCAGAGGTGGCCGACAGGCGGCCGTGGCGCTCAGGCGGAGGTGGTGCACAAGCGGTGGTGGCGTTCAGGCGGAGATGCGCACAAGCAGCGGTGGCGCGCAGGCAGCGTGGCGCTCAGGCAAAGGTGGCGCACAGGCGGCTGTGGTGCTCAGGCAGAGGCGGCGCACAAAAGGCGGTGGCGCACAGGCGGAGGTGGCGCATAGGCGGTGGTGGCGCTCAAGCGGAGGTGGCCGACAGTCGGCAGTGGCGCTCCAGCAGCGGTGGCACACAGGCGGTGGCACACAGGCGGTGGTGGTGCTCAAGCGGAGGTGGCGCACAAAAGGCGGTGGCGTTCAGGCAGAGGTGGCCGGCAGTCGGCGGTGGCGCGTAGGCAGCGGGTGGCGCTCAGGCAGAGATGCGCACAGGCGGCTGTGGTGCTCGGGTGGAGGTGGCGCACAGTCGGCGGTGGTGCTCAGAGGAGGTGGCGCACAGTCGGCGGTGGTGCTCAGGCGAAGGTGGCGTTCAGGCGAAGGTGGCGTTCAGGCGGAGGTGGCCGACAGTCAGCGGTGGCACTCAGGCGGAGGTGGCACACAGGCGGCTGCGGCGCACAGAGTTGGCGGCGGCGCACAGAGTTGGTGGTAGCGCACAGGAAGCGGCGCACATATGGTGGTGGTGTGCAGAACGCGGTGGGTGAGCACAGGCGGCGACGGCGCACAGTCGGCGGTGCCAGCACATAGAAGGCGGTTAGCACAGACGGCGACGGCGCAGTCGGCGGTGCCAGCACATAGAAGGCAGTGAGCACAGGCGGTTGCAGTGCACAGACTTCGTAGCAGCGCACAGAAGGCGGTGAGCACACATGGCGACGGCGCAGTCGGCGGTGCCAGCACATAGAAGGCGGTGAGCACAGGCGGTTGCAGTGCACAGACTTCGTAGCAGCGCACAGAAGGCGGTGAGCACAGACAGCGGCGGCGCACAGAATGCTGTGGCGCACAGAAAGCGGCGACACACAGACTTGGGGGCGGCGCGCAGACTTGGGGGCGGTGCACAGACTTAGGGGCGGCGCGCAGACTTAGGGGCGGCGCACTAGAAGAGCTCCAGACACCCTGGGCGCTTCAGGCAGCTCTACACCTCCAGCTAACTGCCCGCTCAGCATTGCCACCCAGGCATCAAGCAGGCAACTCAAACTGGCATAAGCTAAAATTGCTCCTCCCTCCCAAACCTGCTCTTCCCCGGTCCTGCCCGTCCCAACACCTGGCAATTCTGTCCTTCTAGGGGCTGAAGTCAAACATTTTAGAGTCAGCCTGTACTCCTCTTTCCTGAACACCTCATATCCAACTCACCTGCTAATCCTTTCAGCTTCCCGGTTAGAATGCCCAGAATCCAGCCCTATCTCACCGCCTCCACTGCTCCCTGGCCCAGGACAACACCCTGTACCCCGGGAACCTCAGCACCCTCCGCTCTGGGCTCTCTGCTCCTGCCCTTGCCCACAAGTGTCTTCTGTTCATGCAGCCAGAGCAGCTCGGGCTGGGACATGGAATGCTACTTAGAGCTCCCACTATGCCCAGAGAAAATGTCAACATTCCACTCCTGGGCCAGAGTTGGTCCCCCCCAGGACTCCCTCTCACTCATGCCTCTCCAGACTCTCCGTCTCCTGCTTTCCCTCCTAGAGCCAGTGGCCCTGTGGTTCCCTCTCCTGGAAACTCCTCCCCCCCACACCCCCACACTGGGCCGACATCTATGTGCCTTAGTCCTTTCTCTACTGTGTTCTGTGCTCACGTTCCATCTCATCAGAGCAGCTTTCCCTGACCACCCTAAAGAAAACAAGCCCCTGCATGTCTTCCAACCACACACGTCACAGACCAACACATCACCAAACCTCCCCCACCCAACTCCACTGTCTTGGTTTCCTCCCAGCACCGCCTGTGCAGCGAGCTCAGATCATGTGCAAAGGAGGCAGAAAGAAGTGGCCAAGTGCTGAGAAAAGCATCTGGTAGAAATGTGATTCCTTTGATTGCATAGGAAGATATTATTATATAAGTAACTATATGTTATGTTTTTTTGTTGGATAGCAACTCATTGCTCCAAAACGGCATATTGGGCCAAGTAACGCAAAGGAAGGTGTACTGGGAGAGCCCTGAGACACATACTCAGCCTGCCTTCCAAAATAACTCCCCAAATAAGCTTGGAAGTACACACTAGCACCCCCTGAGCAAAAGGTCAGATGGAATACAGCATCTGCTCTCAGTCCCTTGTGGAACCTCACTCCAACTATTGTGAGAAGATTTATTTTTTTTAAGACCTAAGTATACAAGGAAAAATGAGAGAGGGGAAAGTAACAAAACTTTGGGAGCCAGAAAATTTTGGAATAAATAGCAAATGAGCAGCCCTGACAGAGCTGAGTTCCAAGCTCACAGCAATAAATCCATGGACCACCTGGATTAATGCTAAACACAGGAGAATGCTCGCAGAACTCCAGACCCCGCAACATAGCACTTCTGGGACCGAGAGCAAGGTTGTGGGGAAGGAGAGCAAAAAATCATGGAGTTTGGTTGAAATCTGTCTGGTAGTTAGATGCCTGGAGCCCCTCCCCCACTCCACACTGCTGGGTACCTGCCCCTCCCCCACCCTGGGAGAAGACTGACCACTTGCTTACATGGAGGATAAAACATCAGGGACTCGGGACCCAGTGACATCAGACCCAGGTGATGGGGCCTGAGAGCTGGGGTTCCCTACTAGAAAGAAGGGGGATCGGTGACTGAGGACCTGTCTGCCTTCCATCCCTCGTCCCCTGCTGAGACCCAGACTGCTGGCAGACAGCCAGCCTTTCCTCTAGACAGGAGGCCGGAAGCCCGAAAACTCTCTTCTGCTGTGTGCGACAGGCTCCTGTGAAAAGGCCTGAAGATACTGAGACAGGCCCCCCTCAAAAGTTGGCACAGCACAGCACCCCACAATAAAACCCACGGTCAAGAAGTTCCCCCCATTCAGAGAACCACAAAGGCTCTACAAAGATGTCAGGAACCACACAAGCAAATCAGAGCGACCGGGACGGGACAGAAGCCATGCTGGGAGAAAACTTCCAGAAACTGTCACTGGCAACCTTTGCAAGATGAGAAAAGACACCGCATCCAGGAAACAGGAACAGAATGCTATTTTAAAAAAGAACACTTACAGAACAAAAACTGTTTCTTGAAAATTAAAAATGTGAAAACAGAAGTTATGACCTCATCTTAACTAATTACCATCTACCATGAGCCTATTTCCAAATCACGTTGCATTCTAAGGTTCTGGAAAAGCCACAAGTGCGGGGCAGACAGTGTCTAACCCAACACCACACACAGGAACTGGAGCCAAGAAGCTTGTCCGGCTAATGGTGGAGGGTTGGCCCTGGCTGGCAGGTGTGCGCCGGGGACAGAGGGCAGCCAGCCCATATCGGGCAGGTGAGAGGCTTGGAGATTGTGTCAGGAGGGTGAAGCTGACAGTCAGGGGTTGAGTTAATAAGTACATAGAAAACTAAGCAAAGAAACAACTGCAGCAACAAAAAAGTAATGGTTAATTCCAGGAAAAACAAAAGATGGGTTCCTAACCTCAGCTCCACAAGGCATCATAGATGTATATAAGAAACAATGAGTCTTTATCAAGCCAAGAGTACAGCACAAATATGTGGGGAAGCTAGGGAGATGAGAAGTGGTACAAGTGGAGGGAGGAAAGTTTGCTGAGCCCTTATCTTCCACGGTTAATGGGTAAGTCAAGAGGTCAGGCCCAGCGCTGGGAACGCCAGAGCTGCCGATTTGAGTACATACGGAGAGACAGAGTCAATATTGAAAGAGCTGAAAGCACCGGCCCTGGAGAAGGGTGCATGGGAGGGGAGTGATGCTGCCTGCCTTCACAGACCCTGCAGAACCAGGTGAGCTACGCGCACACATAGCCTCCACTAGAAGAGAGTCACATGGAGAGAAGAGCACACAGAGGCGGGTCATCAGCAGCCTGGGGCCTTCATGCTGCAGCATAATACATTGTACAATTTACAGTTTGTGGCGAAGCTCGAGTCGGCTTAAAGCAGCAGCAGTTCTCAACCTACAGCAGTTTTGTCCCACCCTGCCACCCCCACCCCAGGGGACATCTGACAATGTCAGGAGGTATTTCTGATTGGCACACCTCAGGGGAGAGGGAAAATAGTTCAGACAGGCGAGTTTAGTTTAAGTTACGTAGAGGCCATGGAGGTCAAGGGGAAGATGCGTAAGAGATAAGATCCTGGGGCTCAGGACAGCGGTCTGGGGGTTGCATGTATGTGGCAGTCATCTGCCTCCAGAAGCAGGGTTTTGTGAGGGCTTTTTAGAGCCACTGTTTACCCACTGAGTGAGAAGCACTTACAAGACACCCAGAGTTCCTGACTAGCAGGAACTGGGAGGTAGTATGTGCTTCTTGTTTTAAGCCACTAAATCCGGGTATAATTTGTGAGACAGCAATAGATACCTAATGGGCAGCAAGAAAACAGTATGAGGAACCTCAAACTCAAAAGCAAGGAGGCCAGATAGTGGTGGGCGGGGCGGGCCGAGGGGGAAACTCAAACAATGGTGGCATGGAGCCTGGAGGGCCTTTGAGTCTGAACTCCTCTATGATCAAGTGGACATGTTACGTGTTCCCAAAAATATTTGGCCTGCCGACGACAGCAGAGGACGGAACTGTATTGGAAAAGACGCATATAAGAACCTAGCACCGTCTCAAAACCGTAACAAACGACAAAACAAAATCCAGTAATTCAGGTCCCAGGGTAGCACTGTTCTCCTGGGTGACTAGCTCTAACATCCTAATTAATAGTTCCTTACTGTGTCTGGTGCTTACTCACATGTAACTAGGTATCATCATCCCTATTTCTGCTGCGGAAGCTGAGGCCTCCAGAACTGATATGGTTTCTCTACAGTCCCACAGAGTCAGGAGGTGAAGCCAGAAGAGGCCTCCATTTCAAAATGCAGGCTAATGCCACTGCGCCGCCCATGTCTCTTTGTGGAACACTGGTTTAGATTCCTTGGGCTTGTCTGAATTACCTTCTCTCTGCCCCCTCACTAAGGGGTCTGTCCACGTTCCTCCTCCCCCACCCTTAAAAAATTCCTATGATTGTTCATTCCGGAAACTGATGTCTTGTATTCTACGAGGGAGACACAGAAAGCCCTGAGAAGGGTGGAATGTGGGAATTTTGATGTCAAAGCTTGAGAAACTTGCTCCTTCTCTTTCCCGGGTCTGGATGCAGTCCTGCGTCTCTCTCTCCGCACCACCCCCACCACCACCCCGCCATCTGGCCAGAGCGGGAGGGGGCCCCCCCTGCCTCCCCCCACCGCCCTCTCAGCCCCGCCCCCTGGGGAAATGTTGAGCCTGCTTTGGCACTGACGCCCGCGGCAGCTGTGCAGCTGTCCCCACGCAGCCAGCCCGAAGGCCTTCCGGAAATTGTTTGCATTCACGTGTCTTCTGGACCTCCTGCCAGCTCCGTAAGGCCAGGCACCCCAGGACTGCCGCTGGTGTGGGGGTGCACACTTGATTTTACTCTTCTCCCCCACGGGCCACCCTGACTCCCTGAATGTCTAGTCAATGAGAGTTAATAGCAAAGAAAGACGGGTTCTCCCCTCCTGCTATCCAGGGGTGGGGGAGAAATTACATCTTTTTTCCCTTTGTGGTTGCAAACAACTATTGTCATGTTGTTTAGGTCTCGTTTAGTTTAAGTGGCAGGAATCCAGTTCCAATTGGATTTGGCAAAAAGGGGGAGTTTAAGAACAGGGTACTGGGGTACTGGAGCATCTCCAAGAAAGGGCCGGGATGCTGCCAGGTTGGGGGGTGGGGGTCACCAGGTACAGTGGTGCAAGCTGCACACCGCACCACCGAGGGCTGTGACTACCACATGGCAGTCACATGAATGGTGCCCCCTGGAGTTGTGCAGGGCGTGCCATGTCCCACTCTTCCAGCGTCCCTCCTCCAGGTTGTGGGAATGACCGGACGCAGGGTCTCACGGGCCACCAGGACTCCCCGCCCACCTCCAAAATGGGATCCCCTCTGAGTGCTGACTCGGTCTCTCCCGTCGTAAGCTGGTTCCATCCCAGGGGTTTCCAGATTCGGGGCAAAGTGGGGGCTACGTTTATATTTTGAATATTTGGGAAACATAATGACCCCTGGGCAGTCACATGCAGGTGGCTCCCAAGCTCTCTGTCTTGACAGAAAATACTGATTTCCTTCCCAAAGGAACAGCCCACAGATGCTGGGTAACTGCCTCCTTCCAGGCACCAGAAAGGAGAAACGAAAGTCTCATCGGTGCTCAGGCCCTCTCCCTACCTCCCCTTGCCTCCCACTTCCAACACACGTTTAGAGGGGGTACCCCTTTAAGGGCACCGCCCTTGAGAGCACTCTCTTCATGTCCCCTTTGAACTCCTGCCTTTTCACGCCAACTCTCATCAGTCACCATAGCTTGGCCGTTGGAATGTGAAAGCCAGAGACGGACTCTCTGGGCGTCACTAAATCAGGGGGTTACCCTGGAAGGGGCTTGGGGGACGTGTGGAATGAAAGAAAAACAAACACAGCTGCCACGTGCCATAAATATTCTCCAGCCATTTCACCCACATGTAAGGAGGGGTGCACAGCTATTAATGACCAAAGTAAATAGTCATCAATTATGATGATGGCCCTCGTGCTTTTGAAATTCGCCTGGGAAAGGATGACCCAGGCAATTTTTTATTCCAGCTCAGGAAAGTGGGACGCCAGCTGGGGCTAATGAGCGCTTTCATGGAGGCACTGAGTCTCACCCAGGGCTGCGAAGAAAGCCCTCTCTGTGCTGTGGCCCAGCCCAGCCCTGACATGCCTTCTGCTTTTTAGCAAGAACTGAAAGGTGGCGAGACAGGCAGTTCTTGCCTTGGCACCAGGCGAAGCCAGCCTTGGAAAAGGCCGTGATTATTCTCAGTGGCCCAGTGCTGGGGAGTTTCGTTTCCTTTGCGTCCCCACCCTGTCTCCATGCACCTAGGTTCTAACACCGGCACTGAGTACCTGGCAGTGACGGGTGACCGGGGGGCTGTGGGTCTGGCCAGGGGAGGACCAGCCAGGGCCGTGTGCAGAGACTAGCTGGGCAGGGAGACAGAGGGAGGGAAGAGATGTGGTTTCTGTACAAGGGGCCATGTGTCCTTCCCCGCGCAGCTGCTGTGCGGAGAGAGGGTCACCGACATCTACCAGCCAGCCCCTCTGCCCCACCGTATGCACACCCTCATGGCCTGCCCGGGCCCTGCCCCTGCACACCCACTGCCCTTGGGAATGCCGTGGGAACCACCGGCTGCTCGCTTCTGCCTCTGTTTCTCTTTCTGCAGCCTCTCCCTTTCACTCTGTTTCTGCTCTGCTTGTCTCTCGCTCTGAAGAAACTAATGATGAATCCCTCCGACTGGCCACCATTCAAGGGTTGTGGGTGTAAAGTCCCCCCTCTCTCTTTCAAGTTCGGATTGAGGCTCACTAGCTAAAAGTGGATCAAAGCCTCAGCTTAACTCTGCAGTTCTCAACCACAGGACGATTCCTCCCTTCCCACCCCACCCAGGGGATGTCTGGGCAATGTCTGGGGATGTTCTGGGCTGTCACCTGAGGTGGGGTGCTCCCCACAACTAAGGAGTAGAGGCCAGGGATGCTGCTAAACATCCAGCAAGTATGCAAGCGAGAAGTATTTCACCCAAAACGTCAACAGTGCCGAAGGTGAGAAACCCTGGCTTAATTAATGGCTAAGCAAGCATCTAATCACCCCCCAAAACCTGGCCTCCTTGGAAGTCTGTGGGGAGGGGAGGGGATGGAAGTCTGAAGGCACCTTCTGTGACAAACCCCTGGCAGAGGCCAAGCCACACTCCTGCACAGTGAGAGAGCGGTGACCCAGCTCCAGGCACCAGCTGTGGCTAGCCAATCAGATTAGCTGCTCCAAAGAAATGAAGGCAAAGGAGGAGGCTGCAGAAGCTCCCTTCCTAACTCTTCTGCGAGAAGGAGGCAGTTCCCCCAGGGCGCGTAGAGGTGGGGTTTGTGGAGAAGAGAGAGGGGGGTCCCCTCTATAGGTCAGTGCTGATCATCTGATAAACCCCAGGCCTGAAGGACTAGGCAGTGCTCCTAAAAGGCTCAGGCATGACCGAGGGTTGGAAACAATGCCCAAAACCTCGCCCTGGTCTCAACGTTCATCAGCAGCTGCACACAAGGCCTCGTGCCAGGCGCTTTGTTCATGCCCTAGCTGATTCCAGCTATACAGCAGGGCTGCGAGATTTTCATTCCCACTTTACAGACGAGGAAAACGTGGCCCGGGGAGATGAAGTGACTTGTCCGAGGCCACAGAGCGAGTCAGGGCAGGAGCTGGAGTCGGAACTGACCTGGACCTCAGATCATTGGCAGCCTCCCTGGATTCTGTAGCTGGAGAGGATTAGAGACCAGGAAGCGACCAGGCGACAGTGGCTGGCTGGACTGAAGGGAAAGGCAGGCAAGGGTGAGCTCTAACAGAACTGAGACGCTTTGTCTGGAAAGATCTGGGTGGAGAGCAGAGAGGCCCAAGGGCTGGGCCATACGGGGGCTGTAGGGAGAGTGAAACGACCTCTGTCACCGAATTCTAGTTCCACAAATGTAAGTTGTGCCCCTTGAATCCTTGAGTAGGTCCAACAGAGCCACTGTGTAGAACTCATCAACTCAACAATCAAATAATTCCACTGTCAAAAAATGGAGTCTGTTTAGACTTAACATACACTCTAAAGGTGCGGGTAGCAGGGACAGACAACTGTCATTTACTGGGTGCCAACGATGTGCCAGGCGCTCTGCTCAAGCTACACATCCCTGCCCCTGACCAGAACCCCATGAGATGCCTTTGCTGCAGTTGTAGGGACCAGGGAACTGCCAGGGGCAAAGCCAGTGACAGCAAAGCCCCAACACTTAGGCACCGTGCCCAGGGGCTTGCCAGGGTCTGTCATCACTGAGGGGTCCTGGGCTGGACTGGGGCAGAGCTCCTTTAGGGCTGCTGTCAGAGAAGACCCTCGGGGGCCCCTTCCATGTGGCCCTCCAACCCTGAGTGCCTCTGGAGACAACACGCAGAGGCTCACACCCGTGAGCCCAACAAGAGCAGTGGCCAGCGGCTGCCAGACCGCCCCCACATCCCCGCACCAAGGCAACGCTGGTCTCTAGTTGGTGTTCTCAGAAAAATGGCCTGCTCTTTTTTTTCCCTCTGTTCCAACCCGTTCCAGGGTCCAGAAATTCTTCCATATAGACACCCTCAGTCTGCTGCTGAAGCCACACTTCCTGCTCTCCCGTCCAGAGTGGAGATGAGGAACAGCTGGTGGCCACTATCTCGGAAAATCTTCCACAGACCTGAAGACCCATTGTATAACCAGCCTTCTCCCAAGGAAGGAATCCCAGCTCTTCTCGGCATTTCTCAGAGATTCTTTATTCTCCAAGTTGCCTTTGCAAATGGGTTGACCACGGGGAAGTTCTCTCCATTCCTCTTAAGGTGCCGAGACCGGCGCCAGACACCATGTTGAGTCCATCACTCCATCCCACCAACACCATCTAATAGAGCTAGGCCACAGCGTCCCAGCTTACCACAGGTGGCACCAGCTCACACACGTTCGCATGTCAGCCTGAAATACAGGTGACCCCTGAACAACGCCAGGGGTCAGGGGCACCCACCCCCACAGCGGTCCGAAGTCCACAGGTAGTTTTTGACTCCTGTGAAACTTCACGACCAACAGGCCACTGTTAACTGGAAGCATTATCGATAACATAGTCGACTTTATGTTGTGTATGTGTAACTGTATGCTTACAGTAAAGTAAGCTAAAGAAAACGTTATTTTAAAAATCATAAGACAGAGAAAATACCTTTACAGTGCTGTACTTAGAACACTGTATTTACTGAGAAAAATCCACGTAGAACTGGACCTGCGCAACCCAACCCTGTCTCGCTCCAGGGTGAACGGTGTATCTGAGAACAAGGCTTCAGGTTACAGGAAACAGAAGGCTGCACAGCCCCCCTCTTTGAGAAGCTCGGAACACACCCACTGCCCTTCCGGTGAAAGGGAGCGCTGAGCAGACTCCCTTTCCAAGGCGCAGATGGACAGGCCGCTGTCATGATGGACTCACCACATGGGCCTCTCACACACGACCCCCCCAACACGTGTGCCCCCCAGTTATTCCCCCAGGTCATCGTCAGCTACTGTCCCCAACATCTCTCAGGCCGAAGGTCAGGAGAACCTCCAGCAGGGCCCCCGGATGCAGTGATTTTGCAGTTCGGACACAGGTGTGTTCTCTGAACAGCGTGGGGCTCCGGGTCCAGAAGGCCGTGCGGTTCCTCGTCAGCCGGGAGACGCTGCCTCAGCTGGACAGTGCCCACCGACGCCATCCAGGCAGGTGGACTCCAGCTCCCAATAAATACTCCCTCACAGTTACAAGTTTGAACAGCACTGGCAAAGCACCCTGGGAGCGAATCGAAGGAGACACAGTGGAAGGAAGCATCTGAAAACAGCCTATGCCAACATGGTGCCTCCACCCAGGACAGGACTCGAATGCAAGGGGACATCGCCAGGGTCCATTTGCTGCCCAACCTCTGTATCGGAGTGGGGAATGGGGCTGGAACGAACCACAGGGGGAAGTCAGCTGAGGCCCTCTTCATGCGCTTTGGTCAGTGGCCTGTCCCTAAGGATGAGCTGCGGGCGTCCCTTGTTCGGGTGGAGAATGACCCGCTATGACGTAGCTGGACACGTGGTGCACCCCATTGCCCACACGGGCCTGTCTGCACAGCCTGTCCCAGTCCTTCTGGCACTGACCTTTGTCTCCCACCAAACCTGCCAATCAAACCAGGGAAGGTCGTCTGTCAGAGAGGAAGGAGAGTGTGCGTCTCTGACAGCTGCTCTCTCCCAGCCCCAGTGCATCCTGTCCCCATGAAGTCCCAGCCCTCTGTCTCCCCAGGCGGACACACAGTTAGAAGAGGGGGGAAGGGCTCTGGAAGGAAAGCAGGCCCGCCCCCGAGCAGAGCTTCAAACACACTCGCTGGTTCATTCAGTGGGCCCCTCCACTCAGGAGTTCAACTAAGCCTGTCCGGCCCCTCTTGATGCCACGGGCTGAGGCCCCAGAGATGGGGACACTGGGTCGGTCACTGTACTTCCATCTGCACTAGCTGTGTAACAAACTGCCCCTCACTTAGCAGCCAAAAACACTGAGTAAGGATTGGAAGGAGTCAGAAAACCGCAGGGTTGGCTCCTCTATGTCTGGGCCCTCGGCTGGGGAGACAGGAAGCCCTTCGGGGACTCTTGACTGGGGCATGGGACCATCCAAAGCTCTGGACGGGACAACTTGAGGACAGAGCCTGTGGACCAGAGGACCTCGTGTGGCTGCTCCATGAGGCTTGGTCTCTCTCAACATAGAAACTTTGGAGTGGTCGTCCCCTTTACGTGACAGTGGAGCCTCAAAGGGCAAGTGCCCCTGGCAATAGGGAGAAAGCCACATTGCCCTTTGGGATGCAGTCTCCGAAGTGACACTGGATCAGCTCACCCTATTCTGCTGGTCAGAGCCAACACAAGCCCATGCACACATGAGAGGAGGCGACAGAGATGTGAGGGGAGTGTCCAGTCACACTACAGAGGGCATGTGCGATGGGACAGTCTATGACAGCCACCTCTGGAAAATAAGATTTGCTGCCCACTGTTCAGGGTGGGCCCGTCAGAAGTACCCCTGAGTGTCACATCCCTGGGGGCATCGGTCACAGTGACCCACTCATTCATTCCCTCACTCACGGGCAGCCCCCTCGATTCTTGAGGTCCTGGTAGAATCACCACCTGCCCACAGCTCCACGGCTCTGGGAAGCCCGACCCTCCCCACCCTGTCTGCAATGCCCTCTTCTCCCCACCATGCGGTTGGGGCAGCGGGTAGAGGGGACTTACAGGGCACATGCAGTTTCAAACTCGTATTAGAAGTGGCTGTTCTCCACTGTCCTTTCCAACACACACACCTGGGGTTCCACCAGCAGCCCCAGCCTCCCCTGCACCCTGGGTCCTCACTCTCCGACCTGTTTGCAGGGCTGGCTAGCACTCTGCCCCGTCTCCCAGACGTGCTCACAGAAGCCTTCCTACACGCTGAGCAGGGCAAAGGCCATCCGAGACTGCAGCCCTGCCCCCAACCTGGGGAGCATAGGAAGGACGCTGCGTCCTGCTCACCCATCACTCATTCAACACACAGTGGCCGTGTACCTACTGTGCGCCAGGCACAGAGTGGTGAGGAGGACACAGGGCCAAATTCTGGGCCCCTCCGAATTATATTGTGTGGCGGCTGCTTTCATCTGGCTAGAAGAAAGCCTGGAAATATTACTACCAGTGTTGCATTTGTTGTGGTGGTTAAACCCTTCACCGAGACAGATCCATTCCACTTCTGTGAGAGATTCCATCATGCACTGTGGGCTCTACTCCCCTGACCTCAGCCATTCGTAAACCTTCCTTAGGGTTTTGCCGCAAGTGCCTACCACCTGTGTTTTATTGGCTTTATATAAGCCCTTAAACTGACTCACTTTCTTTACTTGCCATTTTAACATATTTTATATCACTACCATACATGGAAAACTATAATCCCTTGCCATAAATAGAAGGCAACCCTAAAATTAAATTCCATTTTAAAACTATGCTATAAAACTTCAGCTAAATACAGAAACTTGAGCCCGTGCCCACTCTCTATTAAAAAGGGTGCATGGGATGTATTGAACGGATGCTAAAGACAGTCTAGCACCCCACTGAGAGTCCTTGGTGTGATCCAGAGTGAGAAGGGGAGGACTGTTGTCACTGAGGCACACGGTACAACTCCAGGCCATCTCTGTACCATCTACCATCATCTCAGGTCCCACCAGTGACTTCTGTCCCAACCAGTCAGGAGAGCCACGGTCTGCTGCAGTAACACACCACCCTCAAATCTCAGTGGCCTCAAACACAAAGGTTACGTCTTGTCCATATTCACTGTGGGCTGGCTGGGCCTCCACTCATTCTCACTGCTCAGGACTCCTGGCTGGTGAAGCAGCCACCACCTGGAATAGCGAGGGTCATCGTGCCCAAGGCAAAGGAGAGAGCAATATGAAGAACGCACTGGTTTTGAGCGCTCCCACCTGACAGTGATTCCTCACCCCTCTGCTCACGTTTCAGAGGCTGCCTCAGGTCACGTGGCCCGCCCTGACGTCCCCTGAGCAGGGAGTGCAATCCCACCATGTCCTGGAGGGAGAGAGAGCTGGAATATTCATGGGCATCCACACTGACTTCCATCCCACCCCGTTCACTGAGGACACCACCCTGAACAGCTGGGCCTCGGCCTCTCTAGGCTCGGCTTCCTGTGCTCCCAGGCGACACGCCGGCAAACTGGACCACTCACCTTGTGGTGAGCATGACCATGCCGTACCTGCCACACCTGTCTCTGCTCGTGGCTCCCACGGATGGGAACACCCTCTCCCCACCTCCCATCTGACTCACCCTTCAAGATTCTACCTGCTCCTGAGGCTGTCAACCCCCAAAATGAAATTAATATCTGTGTATGTGTGTGTGGGGGGGTGATGTTGAAGTTTTTCTAAGCCAGACAGGATGGACCCTTCCATTTATAGCTGGGTTTCTCAACCCCAACATGGCTGGCATGGGGGCAAGATGATGCCCCCTTGCAGGAGGCTGTCCCGCACACGGCAGTGTGTGTAGTGGCACCCCTGGCCTTTGTGTGGGTGCCACTGGCAACTCCTCCCTCCAGCTGTGACAATCAAAAATAATTTAAGACACTGAATGTCCCTTGGCACATGGAGCAAAATTCCCTCCAGTTGAGAACCACTGTTTTACAGGGAGGCCAACAGGGGTTAAACACCACCCACTGTACACCGTGGGTTAGTGGCGCAAAGGGCTGGAGGACACCTGGCGCCTGGCCCCCACCTAGTTCTGTTGGTGCTGCTGCATGGGGTCAGGCTGGGAGCATGAATGAGGAAAACGTGCTGGGCTCAAATTCTTTCAACACATTTGATGTGACTGCCGAACACTTCCATAAAGAAAGCTGCTCTCTCCCTCTCTCTCAATAAACCCACACACAGGCACACACATTGAGAGGCTTCTTGGTCTGCCTTACACTTTTCAACTTTTGATATAGTTAAGGGGACAATAATTTCATTTTCCTTTAGTTCTACCAAAAGCAAAAGAGTGGTGTTAGTCCAACGGCAACATGGCCACTGATAATGTTGAGAGACAGACATTAGGGAATACTGGGGAGTGTGGAAAACTGGAGAATGTGAGCCCCATTGAAAAGGTCAGTATTGTGGCATGTTGTGAGCATTTTCAAAGAAATGGAATCAGGATTTTAATGAGAACTCTCCTGATTTTTAGAGGCTAAAAATGAACTTAAATTTTTTTCATGTACAAGCCACACAAAACACCAGGTTTGGCCCCTGGACCAAGCAGGTCTGCTGCCTCTACATTACACAATGACCACCTCATGTGCCCAAGTAAGGAAGCCCCCAGGGTGGGTCTCTGGGGCCTGTGTTTTCAAAAAGCTTATAGATGATTCTGGTGCAACAGGTCCCTGGACAGAATGGAAAACCACTGTATTAACTCCTCTCCCCTCCTCCTCAGACCAGTGACATGTCAGCCCAGTGACAGCTGGAAGTTAAATGAGATGTCTGCACAGTCCCTGGGACCTAATAAACCCTCCATTAGTCACTGGTATTACTACTGAAGTGGTTGTTGTTGGCACAGGCCAAGCTCACGGTGGATGCTGACCTGGGGCCCATCGCTCAGCTGGGACTGCAGGGCGAGTGGGGTAAAGGCCCCAGGGCCCTCACTGGAGGCAGTCAGCGTTGTTTTCTGTGGTCACACAGTGCCCCCCCGCCACCCCAGCCAGCTGTCTGACAGCCTGTAAACAGATGGGCGGGCGGGGTGGCCAGTGAGACAGTGCAGATGGCACTGAGCAAATCCAGCCACACTTTTGGGAAAACAAGTCAGAGGTGATGGGGGGCCCCGTGGACATCTTTGTGACAGACAGCACACCGGGGACTCCTCCAAGGGAAATTCTGAGATGTACCAGAACATGGCGCGCCTCGCCAAGAACGGTCTCCACCCTGGATTCCCGTGGCACACCGCCACGGAGACATTGCAGACCGTCGGAGGTCACCCTGGCAGGGCTCACAGAAGAAGCTGTGTAGGCCCTCAAAGGTCTGGTCTCTCAAGGAGCTTTGCCCACTCAGCTCCTTCCCCTGAGTCCTCACTGGCTTCTGGCTCCTTCCCGCCTCATTCACCTGTGTGCTCCTTTCCCTCCCGGTCCTTGGGCAGCCACGCAGACAGGAACACAGAGCTGCCGCGTGGTGTGGCAGGAAGAGCGAAGGATGAGGCCAGCCATGGGAGAGTGTCCAGGGGCCTCTGGGGTAGGAAGCCAGATGCTGTCTCACGCTAGAGCGGGGACAGAGCCCACTTTTACAACCATGTGTCCTCCCAGCTCTCTGCCACTGCTCCCCCTGAACTTGGTCCTTGAACAAGGCAAGTGCCACCAAGACTCCATGCCTTTGCATTCCTCTCCCTTTCACACAGCTGACTGCTTCTCATCTGCCAAGGGCTAATGCAGACCTCATGCACTCTGAAAGCCTTCTCTGCTCCTTGACGGAGTTAATAATCCACTCCTTTGTGACCTCACAGCACTTGGTACACACCTGCTCTGCAGCACTGTGGTATTCTCCTGTATGTCTGAACTCCATGACACACACACTCACACCAATGTTCTTCCCCCTCCATTCTCAGGTTCATTCTAAAGCTTTAACCAAAGGGTGGGCACTCCTGCTTTTCACCACAAACTGGCAATGCCAGTCAATGGGAATCTAAGTTTTCACGAGGGCCACGCCAACAGCGGCACTCATGTGAACAGCACTCATTACAACCGCCGACAGTAACAGCAGACGTTTATGCCCACGGGGGCATCCCGGTGCTGGCCGCACTGCAGGCACTCTCTCTAGTCCTGGCGATAACCTCATCGGGTAGCTACTATTACTATCCTTATTGTAAAGGCAAGAAACCTGCAGCCCACGGAGGACAGCTGACTTTCTCAGTCCCCCAACTAGTACATGGCTGACCCACCTCGCAAATCCAGGTGTGGCTCTGAGGCATGACATCACCTCCCAAGCACCCTGCTCACTAGCGTTCTTTCCAACAGCTGCTTGTCCTGCTCCCTGCCAAGCCCACTCCTAAGCTGCTGAGCTTGCACAAAGCCAGTGCGCCCCACCTGCGTGATGGGGCCAGAGCCTCCCTGGTGCACTGTCTGCTGTCGAGAGACCCTTTCTTGCGTCGGCTGCTCTCGATGCTCATTACAACTTGCTGCCACTACAAAGCTTATCAGTGCAAACGTGCCCAGCAATGTCACGTCTCCTTGGTGCATTCCTCAGCAGGCCCACCTCTGTGCCGGTGCGTCCCCCCCACGCAGACTGGCCAGTGGGGTCTGGGATTCCAAGTAGTGACTCTGAAGTCCGGGTGAGAGGTTGGCTCTGCCACTTGCTCCCCTGGTAAGCTTGGCCAAGCAGGTTCTCCCTCTGAGCCTCACATCTCTCCTCTGTTCGCTAGGGAGAATACCATCCCCTACTTCGGAGGGTTATTCGCATGCATAAAAAGCCAGTCAGCACAAAGAGCTTAGCACAGGGCCCCTTGCAGAGTAAGCAGTCATTAAACGCTAACTTCGAGTATTAAACAAGCATCGCTGCACCCGGCAGTTTTCACAGGGGGTCGAAGGAGGGGGCCCAGACCCACAAGCACATCGTTCTGACGTGGCACATCAGTGTTGGGATGGAGAGTGCTGTGGAATGACCTTCTCCCGTCGTGACTTCAGAAGAGGCTCTCCGGAGCTGTCAGCCCCTGTAAGGGACAGTCCACACTGCTTCACGTCTGCCAGGCACTGTTTGCGGTTGTTCTGAAATTGCCTCTCACCTAGATTCATTTTTGTCTCTTGCATCCTCAAGTCCTGAAGTCCCCTTCCACATGGCGGCCACCACACCCTGTCCCTTTGCTTCTCTCACTGCGCCCACCCTCGGGCGTCACACCATGTCACTGGTAACTGCGCTCACCTAAGGTCTGTTTTAGCCTCTAACATTTAGACGAGGAAAAAGGAGGAAGAGAGCAAGCTTTTAAGGAGCACCCTCTACGATGCCAGGCATCTCACCAGCGTCACTTGTTTTAATCACCCCATAGTTCTTCACGGTAGGCACACCATCGCTGCCATTTCGCAGTGGATGAAACTGAGGGTCGGAGAGGACATTTACCCAAGTTACAGAATGAGAGATGACATGGCTGGAATATGTTCCCAGGCTCTTCTTGGCCCTGAGCATCCTCCAAATGCCCAAACCGCCTCGCTCACATTGTTGGGAGATTTCAAAAGGAGGAGGGCCTCGTGGCCTGTCACGGAGGGGCCAGGTGGAGCCTGCAGTGGTGTTTACGGTCATTTTCATCTAGTTTAGTCCCCGTCATCTCTCTGATCGCATCTAATGTCGGTGATTGAGCAACACCTTCAGGAGCCCCTTTCCATAATATGAGCCCAGGTGTATTTGCTCTAAGTTCCCTTCAAGAAGCGGAAACCCATTTGCCTCCCTTTATTTCTCCCCCTCAGTTCCTTTTGGGCCTGGACGCAGCACCGAAGTGCTGGACATCGTGCCACAGTTGTTCACAGTGTCTCCACCTTGGCCTCTTCACCTGCCCAACCAGGGACATGCCCCCCAAGGGGCAGAAACGACCAGCAGTCCCACCAGGCCCAAGTCCATATAGCTCACAACCCAAGACTTAGACTAGAGCCGTCTCCCACCACCGCGCACCGTGGCACTTGCTCCGGTGACTTTCTCTCTGGCCTGGGGCTTCTGCCCAGGCCATTTAAGGCTGACCGACACTTCTGTCTATTCTGGGACAGTATCTCTGGGAGGAAGCAGCTCGTGGCCAGGTCCTGGGACCTCTGGAATATGATACTGGGCCGTCCACAGTACACAGCTCTCAGGGTGGGAATCCGGACCATGTGCCCCACAGAGACCTGGACAGGCATTTCCTCCTGCCATAGGTTAGAGGGACCTGGACACTCTCAGCCTCTGCGGACACACGTCTAATCAATCAATCAAACCGAGAAACCATAAAAAGGAATGACATATGGATACACGCTACAACACGGATGAACCCCAAAACATTACGCACAGAGGGAAAAACCAGACACAAACGGCCCCATGCCACAGGATTCCAGTCATAGGCAACATCCAGAATGGGCAAAGCCGTGGAGGCAGGAAGCACACTGGTGGTTACAGTGGGGTGGGGTAGGCAGGGAGTCACTGCTGGAAGGGGGTGGGGTTTTCTTGGGGGTGCTGAAAGGGTTTTGAAGTCAGATAGGGGTGGTGGTTGCACAACCTTGTCAATGAACTAAATGCCACCGAACTGTATGCCTTACGAAGGCCAATTTTATAACAACTTCACCTCAATTTAAAAAAAACAAACAGCTGAACCACTGCAGAAAGACTGCGATGTGGCTGACGGCGCTGCACACCTGCATCAGGGCACACAACAGGGAGGAAAACAGGGGGTGGGGAAGCACACTGAATCCGGGGTGTGGCCCACATGCAAACTGTAAGCCTTTAGCTGTCATTCGATTTTAAGAAGTGGCTATAAATTCAACTTGAGCTTCCCAGCTGCTAAAGCAAAACAGAAGACATGAGTTCTTCCAGAATGTGCAGAGGCCAAAGAAGGAAATGTGTCAAGTATGCAGAAAATGCTCTCTTGGAGGTTGGAAGGATTTTCTCCCAGGAGTCCCTAAAGGGGACCACTTTTGAGATGGGCTCCCTCCAGCAGTGGGTTTCCTGGCAGAGCCCCCTGCCCAGCCATGCACACCCCAAGACTCAAACACCAGCCCTCTCCTGTGAGAGGCCTTGGCGAACCTCCCAGCCCATCCTGCCCAGGCCCTCGAAGGAGTCAATCCCATTCGAGAAAGTACGGGACCCAGAGACGCCCTCCCCCCACAGCCCAAATAAGCCAGAAATGTCTAGACAGGACATCATTCGACAGCCGGGCCCCTGGAGGTCTGCTGGGCGTCAGCTGCTGTGCCAGCCTCGCTGAGGCCCTGGCACGCAGCGGTCAGCAAGGCCAACCTCGTGACGCTGGCCGTCTAGAATGGAAGATATGCATTATTGTTTGAATTCCATAAACATATCATTGCCACCAGTGTTTAGCATGAAGAAAAGAGAGAGGACGCTTGTGAGGGGCTAAACGCGGAGGGAGCAGTCCTGGGGGTGTGCAGGGAAGGCTTCCCTCGGGGGAGTTGAGTTATAGACATGAGCTGAAGGCAGAGAGAAGCCAGCTGAGAAAAAAAGAACAGCAGCCAAAGCCCTGCGGTGGCAGGGAGTGTCTACAGGGTGCTGTGAGGTGACGACTGAGGGTCTTTGTCACTAAGGCGGGGTGTGACAGAGAGAGAAGAGGCAAAGGGATAGACAGAGGCCAGGTCATGGCAGACTGAGGGGGAAGCAAGAAATGGACGGGAGCAGCTGTACTTCCCCTCGCTCTGGGAGGGGTCACAGAAAGATGGCCCTCAGGACCAGAAGGAAGCCAGTTTCCAGGACTGAGGGTCGATAGGATACTGTTTCATGCACCAGGCCCCAGGTGCAGGAAGGAAGGTTCCAGAATGAACCAGGCCCTTGTCCTACTGGTAATACTGGGCAGGAGAGTTCTTACTGTTATGTGGGGAGCCATTCCTGGCTCTGTCTCTGGGTATCAATGTTTTGTACACCCTAAGTGCTGTTACCTCTTCTCCAGCGTTTACCCCCAATATCTACAGGATCTCCCCTCGCATCCCAGGACGTCTCCAGGATTCTGCTGGCTTCCACGGCAACCACTTATTGCACCTCATTACATGTGAGACCCCTCAGCCATCACAAGTGCCATGGGAGACAGGCCTCGTTAGCTTCATTTCAAATATGAACAACCGAGAGTGGGAGAGGTTGGAGTGTTGCTTGTGGTGACTCAGGTAGTACGCAGAGAATCCAGACCGGAGCCCAGGTCATCCTGACCCGCCAAACTGCTGCTTTTCAACCACAGTCCACTGACCTTGGGGCCGGTGACCACGGGATGCCTTCGGAAGTTCTCGGTCCGAGGTCACATGGATGCCTGCAGCCAGCTCATCGACTTGAAGAAAGGCACTGGACTGTGCTCTTCCAGGAGCTGTCTGATCTTGGGTTTCCAAGATGTATTCCTCAACATTTTAGTCCCTGAGGGTTCTCCGTGCCAAAGAGAGCTCAGGGTCAAAGCCACAGGAGAAGCCTCACACATGCAACCTCCCTCTTGGTGGCCCACAGTGTGGTGGAGGCTGTGAGACTCTCAGCCCACCAGCCATCCCCCACACCTGTGGACCACGGATGGGATCCTTTCGGTGTGCGGTCCCTAAGCTCATCCTAGGAAACAGGAGTTCCAGAGCCCACACTTCAAGAAGCACTAGACTTGAACACTCAAGCACTGATTGCTGTCGCCCACACACCATTCTGGGCTCTGGAAAAAAGTGTGAATGGTCGAGATATTTAGATGGATCCTGCCCTCAGAGAAACCCTCCTCTGGTGTGGACATAAACATGTGCATAATGAGTTGTGGGGTCACATGCTAAGTGCCTAGCCTGGTGCCAAGGGACAGACGCTTGTTGGGTGAGGGAGGGCAGGCTGGCAGTGGCGTCAGCGTGCTGAGAGGACCTGGCAGAAGGAGCAGTGCACCCTGTGTGGGAGGAGAAGCATAAGAAGAGGTCACCAAGTGGGACCCTGAAAGATAAGCCAAAAAGGGGAGTGGAAAAGGAGATATCAAAACTTTACTGCCAAGAGGATAGATCTGCCAAGGCACAGAATGTTCAGGAAAGGGTGAGTAATTTGACAAAGCTGAACAGGAGCCCAGCAGGGGGGTGCAGGGGGGATGCAGATCCGGGTGCTCTCTGAGACAATATACACCCCTGAAAGGCTATGAGTTTACGCCCCAGGGACCCTCGCTGCTTTCTCGCTTCTTGTCTGTTACCCAGCTAGAATTCCTGACCCAGACCTCCTGACCAGACCCTGCTGCTCCCTAAGTGTTCACTCAGCCAAGCTCTAATCCACCGAAAGTGGAGACATTACGGTCAGGGAGGAAAATCCAACCCTGAATTTATCCCCCCTACCTGGTGTTCTTGTCTGGATTTCCAGATTTATTAGTTAGGAATACTTTAGGCTGTAAGTAACAGAAACGTCAACTAAAGTGACTTGAATAATTTTTCCCTGTGGGACATGAAGGGCCAAGGGTGAGGTAAAAACGCCAGTATCTGGGGGTATTCACTCCCACATACCTAACCCACCATGGCCTCATTTCGGGCATCTTCCCCAGCGTTCAGTCAGCTGGCCAACCCACTCCCACCACAGGCCTCTGCTGCTCCAGGAGTTTGCTTTTGTCCCTGTACACAGTTGGCGGTGGGATGTGCTGGTGCTAATTCGGCAGCTCCGTGATGTCAGGACGGCTGCCTCTGCAAGTCTCTTCACCTTTCCATTTTGTTTACATGATCGCTTCTTGGGCATTTCTGCAAACCACTCAGTTCCCTTAATGCAAAAAGAATTTTACTGTTTAGATGAGTTAAACGGACTCTGTGGGAATTTAAGGATTTCTTTAAAAGGCCTCAGGAAAAAGGCACAACTAATTATGTGCCTTAAACATAACACACAGCAAACTCTGACCGGGGCACTTGGAGTACGGGACAGCCTGTGCTCCTGGGGACGTGAGGCTCCGCTTTCCTCAGCAGAAGCCTTTAGAATCTCTCATGCTTCCCTTGGGATGGGGCGGGGATGGGACTTCTTGCTTCACTAGAGAAATGGCTCGAGATATTTAAAAGGAAGGTTCAAAACAGATACACAAAGAGTGAAGGCCAGAAAAGCTGGGGAAGTCTGCTGGGTCTTTTATACGCATGACTCAATTACAGTTGTGTCTTTCTCTGACTTTTGCCTTTCTGTTTCCTAACAGCTTTTCATATGAAGGCCCGGTTCCCCACTCTCCTTCCGCCCTTCATCTGGATAACGAAAGCATGTACTCCACTGAGTGCTGGTACATGCCAGAAACAGCCCCAAGTGCTTTCCATGTTCTGTCTTGTTGGGCCTCACAACTGCCCAGAAAGATAAGAACTATCACTACCCCACTGTGCAGACGAGGAAACCGAGGCTCAGAGAGGCGAATGAGCATGCCCAGGACTGCCTCCGGCCATTTGCCAAGCTCCCACCCATCACACAAGCCTGCTCGCACAGGCGATTGTTCAAGCATAAGGAAACAAAAGCTACTCAGAGCAAGGCTGAAGGCCTGGGCGGCGGCCCACGTCTCTGAGCAGCCCGCCCCTGAGCCTCACATAGGTAGTCACCGGAAGCTGAGCCCCACTGGGCTCCCTGCCAGCTCTCACCCAAAGTGCCTGGTACCATGGTCTGCCTCTCCGTCTCCTTCACTTAGGAGGTAAGCACATGGCAAGGGAAACACTATGAATGGAGCTGCAGCTCAGGCCAGGCCTTGAGCAGCATTTGATCTGAGTAACACTTAACCCTCACAACAGCTCAATGGGAAATCTAGGAGACTGGTGATTGTGATGGCCGGCCCTGCCGTCTGGAAGATTCAAATTGTGCTGGCTGTGTGACCTCGGTCAAGCTCCCTGACCTCTCTCTGGGCCTCATTTCCTCTTCTGTAAAATGGTGCCCACCATGGAACTCTTGTGAACACCAAGTTAAATAATTCCTGGGATAGTCTGACCCTCCATCAATAGCAGCTACTATCTGGTTGCTACTCTAGAGCAGAGGTTCTGTCAGCCCTGTTTGAAGGGTGAAAAAAAACAAGGTGGATTGCTCAGGTCACAGACCTAGAAAGTAGCACAGCCGGGACTGGAACCCCAACCGGAGTCAGCTCTATTCATGAGCCATGGCAGTCTTCCCATTGGAAGTGACCGTGGACATCTCTGCCCGAGCCAAAGCAACCTCAGAGGGAAGCACCAGGAGCTGCCAGGGGAGATCTGCCCTTTCCTTTGAAGGCCCACACCTCGAGGAACGGGGTCAGGCTGTGGTCAGACGCAGTGCAGAGGTGACTCTTCTGCTCTCAGCAGCACACCCCTGGGGACCTACACTGTGGGGGCCACAGAGGGGAAAGTCGCCCCGGAACATTCCCTGGAAGCATCAACATGGCACAAAGAGCAGCTGCTGGGCCCGGAGCCTCAGCTCCTGACCGTGTCCAAGGTTCAGACATGACCGTGGAGAAGGAATTTGGACAGTAACAGGGGAGGGATGATTTAGATTGAGCAGTCCTCATTTCTGAACAGAGAGCTGTATGGAGTGAAGGAACAAGTCATCCAATAGCTGTTGATCTGACCATCTCACATCACAACACTTGGAAGAGCAGAAGAAAAATGCCATAAACTTCATGGTCAAGTGGGTTTCCTTTTCTTACATTCACATGTCGTCATCCTCTTCTCCTCCTCCTCCTCCTTTTGCTGTACATTCAAACCATGATATGGCATTTTAGATGCTCCTGTGTGCTTCCAACTCAGAATTGTGACATCCCTTTATTTGCAAAGGCAAGTTTGCCAAGGACAAAACACAAAACAATTTAAATGTCAAGAAGTTTAGTTGCCACTCACTGAATTTGATGGATAAATATTTAAATGGTAAGGCTAATAAGATCTAATCTTGAGTAAGCCTTCTTTTTTTTTTTTTTTACCTTGGCCAAAAACTCAAGGTCAAGGGCAACCCCTCTCCCTTTAACATGCTCAAGAAATTGGAAGATGTCTCCATGTGAAACGTTCAGGATAATCCCTCTTTCTAAAGGACTCCTCTTCATTACATTGACAAGTCTGATTTCATTCTGGGTGTTTGCAATCACATCCTGGGGAGAGCAGCACACTCGGGGCGAGCAGAGAGGCCCGAGGACTTGAGATCCCAGGGGACCTTGGTCGTGGGGCCAGCGTGCAGCCCTGAGGAGGAACTGCTGGGTGCTGCTGGGTTGCCTGGGTCTGCGGATGAGCATAGCGAGAGAGACCCCAGGTCTCCTGGTACATTTTGTACTTCCAAAGAGCTCTGCAAACCTCTCGTGGTTAGTTCTCAGCCTATCTCAAGGAAGATGAGGTAAACTGAGGTGTGCAATGTCACTGAATCAATCTAGTACTCTGTCTGCAAGATCCCTGGTCCCCTTTGTGCTTGACATGAGAAATGGCCAATCCAGGGGTCCTTTCTTCCCTGAAGGAACTGGTGTCTGAGCCCTCACTGTTGAACAGAAGTTTCATGCAATGAAGTGGACAGCAAGGCACTGATGGGAACAGGGAACAATTTCTCTCTGTATGCCTAGCCTTAAAAAAAAAAAACCAGAATGAACCTTTAAATTCTCACTTCTACAATTTAATGACAGAAAAAGGTTTCAGGGGTGTTACCGTGACTTTGGGGCACTAAGACTAGAGAATCAGAGGAGGAAATTGCTTTTACTGTACTTCTAATTGTATATACTTCTATTTATTTAAATATCTTTACACCTGTATTCCTTTGGTTCCTTAAAAACTTGATAAACTAGTTTAGCTTTTATTATTAAAGCAAGTACTCAGATCAAAATCTCTTCCTCATGATAAAACTCCATTAGAACGTCCTGGAACTGTGTCTCTCTCAGGGCCCCACACAATATTATAATTCAAAAATGTGTTTAAAATGGAAAAATGATTGTAACCAGTAGCTAAAGCAAAAAAAGGTGGCCTACACTGTGTCCTCTTTTCTCACTTTTGAAGTATTAGGGAGCATCGTAAACCTTACTTCTGACCATTACGGACTCTGCAAATGAACGTGACCCTAGAGTTGAGCAGTAATCCAGACCATTTAAAAAAAAAATTATAGTAGTGAAGATCTACCCTTCTGGCTCTGAAGAAGTAACAGGGGCCAAATTCACTCTCCTGCCAGAAATAACTATAAAACTGAACTAAAATCAATATAAAACAAAATTTAAAGAAAAAAAGAGACTAAACAAAATATATAAACCAGCAATTTTGAAGACACTGGATAGCACGCAACACAAGACAGCGACTGCAGCAAGACTGGAAACGAAAGAGGTGAGCCCTAGGACTGCTTCCTGCCTGGAGGGCACATCCAGGCTCTGGCGCAGGGAGGAGAGACCAAGCACAGCCTGGCAGACACTGTGTTTAGGAGATCAGGCTAAGAATACAGGGAGACCAGGGCAGCCAGAGCTTGCAGGACACAAGAGCAGAGAGCGAGAGCTGCAGAAAGGGGAGAGCTGCAAAGAGGACCCCAGAGGTCAGCAGAGGGTCCCCCTGAGCACTCAGCTAAACACTGGTCAGGGTGTGTTTGCGGAGAAGCTGCGGAAGAGTGGGGACAGAGCCACCCAGAACGATGGGAAGGAACAGGGCCTGTTAAGGCCAGCCAGGCTATGACACTGGAAAAGACCCTATTTCAGTGGGTATTGGGTACAGCACTAAGAACGGTCTTACCTAAGTACGAGAAAATAATTAGCCCCAGACAAAAACGCTGCTCGGGTCCAGACTAAAAGAAATTTTAAAGCAAGACCTGAAAGGATCAAACTGTGTCCAGTTTGGTAACTTAACCACATCCCAGAATAAAGGTCAAAAATATTTATAGGAATACAAAAGTATCCAGAGCAATGAAGATTGTGAGGTTCATAATTTCCAGCATCCAGACAAAAATTACCAGGCAGTCAGAGGAGCGAGAAAATATGGCCCATAAGGAGCAAAGAAATCCACTGAAATGAACACAAAAATGTTACAAGTATAGAATTAGCAGGTAAGAACATGCCAAGAGGTACTATAACTGCACTCTGTATGTGCAAAAGTTTAACACTGAACATGTGGAGTAGAAACACAGATGATAAAAGGCAAGAGACACAGATCGAACATCTAGAGATGAAAATTACAACGTCTGAGACGAAAAAATGCATTGAATGAGAATAATGACAGATAAGACATTGCAGGGGAGACTGGTGAACTTGAAAGCATAGCAACAGAAACTACGCAAAGTAAAACACAGAGAGAATAAAACACTTTTTAAAAAATGAAAGAAGTGCTCAGCCTGTGTGGCTCACTTGGTCATGGGTTCAATACCCAGCTGGGGCACATACAAGAGGCAACTGATCAATGTTTCTCTCTCACACTGAAGCTTCTCTCTCTCTCTCTCTCTCTCTCTCTCTCTCTCTCTCTCTCTCTCTCTCTCTCCCCCCCACCCAGCCCTTCCTCTGTCCCTCCCTCCCTCCCTTCTTGTCCTTCTAAAATCAATAAGCATGTCTTCAGGTGAGGATTAAAAAAATAAAAGTAGCATTTTTGAGTCGTGTGACAACTTTAAGCAGCTTAATACAGGTATAATTTGAACTTCAAAGGAGAAGAATGAGGAAACAAAAATATTTGAAGAAATAATAATATAACATTTTCCAAATTTGGTGAAAAATAAAAAAACATATATTTAATATTTTAAAAGTTCAACAAACTCCAAGAACAGTGAATACAAAGAAACTACTTCAAAATACATCATAACCCAACTGCTCAAAACTGATGATAAAGAGAAAATCTGAAAGGCAGTCAGAGGAAAAAAAGATACTTCACATACAGAGGAACAAAGATAAGCGTGCCAGTACATTTCTCATCAGAACTTATGCAAACTAGCAGATAGGAGCAACCCCTTTAAAGTACTAAGAGAAAAATAACCCGTAAACTAAAATCCTATTACTAGTGGAAATAAAGGCTTCATACAAATACCGAAAGAATTTATCACCAAAAGATCTGCACTACAAGAAAAGTGAAGAGAACTCTTTCAGACAGAACAACGGCAGATGGGAACATGGGTCTATACAAACAAACAAAAAACACTGAGGGTAACTGTGTAATATTTTTTCTTTACTTAAATCTCTTTTAAGTAATTGGTTGTTTAGGCAGAAATATAACATCAGATGGGTGGGTTTATAATGCGTGTACAAGTAAAATGTATGACAACGGCACGAAGGCTAGGGAGGAGAAGCGGAAGTGCACTCGGAGTGGGTGCGAGTAAAGGCAGGACTTACGGAGAAATGTGTAACATGAAGTGACCAGGAAGAAATATCTCAAATCAGTGGCACCAGCCTCCATCTTAGGAAACTAGAAAAAACATTTAAAGCAAATGAAATTCAAAGTAAGCAGAAGAAAGAAATAATAAAAATCAGTACCTAAATAAATTAAAAAACAGGGAAAACAATGGGATAAAAAAAATCAATGAAGCAACAGGTCTCCTTGTCCTTTGATAAGATAAAAATGATAACGAACATCTAACCAGACTCGTCCGGAAAGAAGGGGGCAGACACAAAATACAGCGTTCGAGATGAGGGGGTGGCATCAGCACAGGTCCTACAAATACTAAAAAGTAATGAACCACAATGTTGACAATGTCATGCCAGTACTTCCCACAACGTGGAGGAAAGGGACAGACTCACTGAAAGACACACACTACGAAGCCTCACTTAAGAACAAAGTGACACTCTGAATAGATGCGGGTCTAACAAAGACATCGAATTTTTAGTTACAAACCTTCACGCAAGCAAACTCCAAGCCCGCATGGCTTCACTAGTGAGTTCTACCAACATTAAAGACAGAATTAATACCAATTCTATACAATCTCTTCCAGAAAATTGAAGTTTAGGGGCTAGTTCCCAACTCACTACATGAGGCCAACAGTACCCTGACACCAAAACCAGACAGAGATATTACAGAGAGAGAGAGAACGGTATCTCCTACATGCACAGGTTAAACAATCCTCAATAAAATACTGGCAAACTGAATCCAGCATTACATTTAAATAGAATCGGTGTAATTCACCATATTTGTAAAAGAAAAATTCGTATGATCATCTCAATAGATGCAGAGTCAGCATTTGAAAAACTCCAGCCAATATTCATTCCTAACAAAAACCTCAGAAAGCAAAGCTTGGAAAAGACCTTCCTCAACTTGCAAATAGGTATATATGAAAACCCTACAGCTAATGTCAAACTTAATGGTGCAAGACTGAA
This sequence comes from Desmodus rotundus, assembly GCF_022682495.2. NCBI lineage: Eukaryota > Metazoa > Chordata > Mammalia > Chiroptera > Phyllostomidae > Desmodus > Desmodus rotundus. The sequence goes on along the minus strand of NC_071392.1, from coordinate 155,392,023 downwards.
TGCATTTCCCTAAAATCAGAAACAAATCATGTCCACTCTCATGATTTCTATTCAAATTTGTACTAAGGATTTAATCCAGTGCAATAAGGCAAGGAAAAGCAATGCATGGCATGTGTGTCAGAAAGGATGAAGCTAAGCTGTTTTTATTTGCAAATACTATCATCTATCTAGAGAATCTTATGGGATCTACCCCCCAAAAAGGTACTAGAACTTATAATTGAGTTTAGCAAAGATGCAGGTGCAAGGCAAATATCCAAAACATCATCGTTTTTTTTTTATTTACTAGCAATGAGCCATTAGAAATTAAAATGTTTTAAATACACTTATAATAGCATTAAAATATCAAATATTTGAAGTCAAATATGAAAAAATGGTATTCAAGGCCTTTCCTTCATATTGAAAATTTTAAATCACTGGTGAGAGAGAGAGAATATATTCATGGGTCAAAAGACTCAACATTGTTAAGGTACCAATTTCCCCCCAAATTGTCTTACAAATTTGTTGCAAAAACCCAGCAATACTTCTCATACATTATTAATAAGCTGATTCTACAATTAATATTTAAATGCAAATGATCTAGAACAGCCAAAGCCACTTTCAAAAAGAATAAATTTGGAAGACAAGTACTTTATTTTGAGACTTGTTATGAAGCCCGAGTGTGGTATTCCCATAAAGACTGGCAGACAGATCACTCATAAAGACTGGAACAAAGTCTAGAAAAGGCCCACGTGTGTGTGAACCCCTAATTTTCAACAGAGGTGCAAAAGCAACTGAGTGTGCAAGTCCTTGTGACTTTGGGTTAGGCAAAGACTTCTTAGATACACAACAAAAGCAAGATCCATAAATTTACAAAACTGGTAGGCTGGGCTTCGTTTCACTTTGAAACTTTTTCTCTCCCTGGCCACGAGGGCGCCAGTGCCAAAGCTAGAGACTAGATGGCTTCAGAGAGGAGGTTTTTATGGCCCAGGATTAGAGGTGGTACGCTTCCCTTCCCCACAGTCCCCTGGACCGACCTAATGTGAGGAAAGCTGGGGAATGCAGAGGAACTCGAGGAATTTGGTGCCCACTGTAAGTCTGATTCTTAGACTCCAAAAAGTGTATGAAATTTCTGATGAATTCCAAAACTCCAAAATTTCCAGATTTCTGAAGTGGGATATGAAGTGGAATGTTTCCTGTATACCAGTCCACTGTGGGGATTCAGGTCAGCAACAACTCGAAACTCCACACAGTCCCTCGGGGGCTCAGGCTGGTGGCAGTTCTGCCGTATTGAGAAGTGCTCGGAACAGGTGTTAAGGGCCAAACCTGGAAGTTGCACTCAGAACTTCCACTCTCATTCTATTGGTTAGAACTCAGTCACATGACCATATATGAAGAAAAGAAAGGGAATATGGTCCGCATGGCAGGCAGAAGGGAAACAGCGGATTTTTCTGAATAGAAAGAGGACACTGCCCACCTGGATTTTCTAATTCGACTTGCCAAACACCAGTTACTTCTCACGTCTCCCGCTGGTACCCTTCCCTAATCCCCTCCTGCTGCCGTCAGACACGTGTGCACCCAGCTGCGCCTCCAACTGGACATCTCATGGTTTCCTAAATCTGCCTTCTAGACACAAGTCCTTCCTTTCAACAAGGAGGCCATTTGAGAAACTGCTGAACGGGCTCTTGACAGCAAACCCCATGTTCTTCTGCAGTTCACTCACCTGGTGACAAGTCACTTAGATTTCAGGGTTCTCTCCCAGAGGAGGGCAAGGCCCCCGTTTTCTCAGCACTCTATTCCCAGTGCCCAGAACCAACCGTATGCCAGGTATGGTGTAGGCAACCCAATAAGCATTTGTTGAATGAACGTGTGGATTTCCCTGCAGTCTCAGAATCTCAGGAAAGTCTTACTTGTTGTTGGAATACTCTTCTCTGACTCGCTCTATCTGATCCTCCCTCCCTGACTTCTGGGAGGGCACCCCTGAGCACAAGCCCACCTCTCCCCGATGCTCCCTCACGCACTCCCTGAGCCCCATTTCCTAGCCACCTGCGGCGACCTCTGAAGAAGCCACAGGCGTCAGAAGGCCTCGCCTTCCCCTCTGTTCTTGGTATGGCCAGTGTATGTGGAAACTGGAGCAGAGACTTCACAGTCCGCCTGACCCCGCTTTCCAGTTTTTGTCCACACTGGCCATCAGGCTGGCGTCCGCCAGGCAGAGATGTGTGATGTGGAACGAGCCCTGAACTGAGCAGAGGAAGACTTGTTTGCGTTCCAGCTGAGCCACTTAGTAGCTGTGTGTCTTCCATAAATCACCTCGAGCCTCTGAGCTTTGGCTCCCTCTTTGTGAGTCGGCAACAGCATCTACTCTGTCAACTCCACAGGATTGTCACCAAAATGCATTTGTTTGTTCGTTCAGTAAACAGTTCTCGGTGGCCTACTATAGGCCACACGTTGATCCGGGTTCTGGGGATACACCGGTGAAGAAAACAAACTTCCGGCTTCTCGGAGTTTATGGGAAAGGGAAACAAACTGTAAGTAGACCAACAAATGACTTACAGCAGATGGTGGTCAGGGCTATGGAGAAAAACGGCACAGGGTAAAGAGGACCATGGGGCACAGGAGCCGTGATATTTTTCACAACGTGGTCCAGAAGGAACAGTGGAACGGAGACCCGGAGGGAGGGAGGGAGGGAGGGAGATGTGAAGGACAAGGACAGACGGCACGTGTGGCGTTTGGGGTTATGATGCACTAACAGGACTGTATTTCGTTGCTCGAATTGTTCCAGCTTTGACCACCAGGGCTCATGCATCGACCTGGCAACGTGTTGATGTGGATGCTGTCATCGCCATGACGAGGATGAGAGGGAGACATCTCGTTCAAACCCACAGCCCCATCTAACTTCTGGGCTCTGCTGCACACCCTCCACTCTCCTCTGACCCTCTGTCAACTGGCTGAGATTGCCGGGCACTCCTCCAAGAGGGTCAGCGGGGTCACTCCTGGGTGCAGGGCATCCCTGTGTATGTGGCCTCTCCATATTCAGAAAACTCACAGCCAAGGGAAGGGTAATTATATACCTCAACTGAGAAACAAAAAGCATCTGAACAGTATGGGTCATAATGAAGTGGTTCCAGGCTCCAGAAATAGCGCTACCCACGTCCTCAACCACCTCAGCAGCAAATGAAAGCCTGTCTCGGTGCTGCCCATGCACTCACTGCCCTGCCCCACCCCAGGGCTCCACAGGGTGCTCCAGAGTACCATCCACAGCCGAAAGGACCACGATCGGGGACATCAACACAATCCCAGGGACAGGAGGTGAGCGTGGGGCTGCCTCTCCAGACACGCTGTGGTTCTGGAACCTCACAAACCCCTCTCATGACAAACGTTCTGGAGCCCCCTGATCCCTCTGCTGGCCCCAGACCCCAGGAAACCGGTGTCTGACATGGGCCAGGACGGCACGGGGCCTTCTCTTTCCACTCCGCAGGGAGTAGCTTGGGGAATAAACTGGCTCTGGATGGAAAGAATAAAAAGCACCACCACCACAAAGGCCCTTTGAAGACACTTTCACGCAGGGTCAAACCCTTCCAGGGTCTACACTGTGCAGTGGGCTGGATGTGTGGCTCCCTTTGGAAATAAAGCTCCTTCAACCTTGACCTCAGGGGTGTGCTCAGCCGGTCGGTGACTCAAATGCAAGAGGTGTACGTCAACATGCAGGCCCCCACGTACATGGGGCTAATTCTGAATGGACCGCTACCAAAGCAATTTAATTGTCTTTTCTTTTTAAGTCCAACATCTCCCCTTGCAAGTATTTTTAAAACGAAGCTTTATTACGAGATATATCCTACACAGAGGCAAGTCTCCAGAATACTGACGCACACCTTGTAACCTCAGCCAATGTCACCATCTTAGCATTACGCCGTGTTTGCCACAGACCTTTCCTCTTTTTAAAGAAAGAAAACATCCTCACACGTCCCGCCAATCCTCGGTCCCGTCATGTGTGACCAGGATGGTAAAGTCACGTGACACAAAGGGGGTTACTTACACAGACGACACCACTGTGCCTCACCTTCTGCCCTGGTTCCCTGTCATGCGCATGGCCCCAAACTGGGCAGCTTAAGCACAGTACTTTTCCTCCCACAGTTGGGAGGCCAGGTCTGAAATCAAGGGGCCGGCAGGGCCACGCTCCCTCCTATGGCACAGGGGAGGCGCCTTCCTCTTCTCTCCCAGCTTAGGGGGTGCCACGGGCTCCTTGGCTTGTGGCTGCTTCGCCCCCATCTCTGCCTCTGTCTTCACACCACTTTCTTCTCCCTGCGTGTGTCTGCGCCCTACCCTCCTGCTGTAAGGACAACAGCCGTCGGAGCCAGGGTCCCCCCGAAATCCAGGAGGATTTCATCTGCAAAGACCCTGTTTCCAGATAAAATCACGTGCCTGGATTTCCAGGTGGGTGTGAATTTGGGGTCCACAACTTCAGCCACTGCAGCTTCTCTTCAGTACAGTGTAGGGGCACACACGAGCACACACATGCTCACACGTGCACACATGCACGCACACCAGAAGTGGACCAAGGGCTCTGAGAAAGCAGGCCACTCCCTTTGCCACTTCTTCTGGATCTGCCTGAACATGATGCCAGGTGCTAATTCAGTGCCCACTGATGGCCTAGAAGAGAACAGAAACAAATTCTGAAAGATCAATCGATCTGTGATTGTATCGAGGTCCCTACCTTTCGTGTGTTGCTGTACCCCCCTCTGACAGCCTGCGTCACCATGCTTGCCTGGTGGCAATTTTCTGGGCCACCCACGCCACACAGCACCATCCACAGAGAAGTGGATCTGCTCCTTTGCTCTCTTCTGGACACAGGGCTGCCACCTTCCATCCTGGAGCTGATCTGGCGCCAACTTCACACTGCCTTCCACCGCCTTCCTGCCCGGAAGCCTGCTCAGTGCCCCAGCCACGGTTCTCTTCCCATGCCCCTCCTCTCTGCCACACAAGGGGACAGAAGGGTCCTGTTGCACTTCAAGCCTGTTCACCAAATGTTCTCTGGTTGAGACACAAAGCCAGCCCCAGGACCCTGGTTTGCTTCTCCGTGATACAGGAAACTGTCTGGGTCTGGTTCAAGGCTGAGCAAGATGGTTCATAGTTCAGTGAGAGTCCCTGCTCCAGACAGAAGGAATGTCACTGGAATGCCTCCATGGGGCTCAGCAGCTTAGAGTGGCAGACAGAGGCCGCTTGCTCCGCAGACTCCCAGGGGCTTCCTGCAGCTCCAGACTCGGACCCCCGAGGCCATGGGGACAGGGCCTGGCAGCTCACCTGCCACACTACTTTCTGGGGACAACAAGCAGAATGCCACTGCCCCACAGGCCAGGCAGCAGTGCAACTGAGCACACCCTCAGCACGAGGGCCTGGGAGTAGGAGTGGGTGGTGGGTGGCACTGTGTAAATCTGCCACAGGGGCCCCAGCAGAGAACCCCAGTAACTCAGCAAATGTCCGGCCGAGTGGGAGACGAGAGCGACTGGCAGGCACTGGGGGAAGCAGCCAGAGGCACTCGTGTTCAAAATGTCTCTAGCCTGGTGCTCTTGTGGGCGGCTGGCGGGCCGGAGAGGCCTGCACAGACCACTCCAGGGTTTCCAAAGGGTCTGGGCTCAGTTTCTGGGGGCCGTGCATCGCTCTGCCTCCCAAGCCAGGAAGCAGCGCTGGGCCAAGGACAGGATAGCACGCGTTCCCATCCCCAGGGGGACTTCCAGGGGACACCTGGCAGTCTGGCAGTGAAATCACCAATGAGGCATTTTGAAAGGAAAACACATATTTCCACTCTAGTCTCCCGCCCACGCTGACCCACACATCAAATGGGTCCTCGGATGCAGAGGTCTGGTCAGCCGGGTCGACTAGCTTGACCTGAGTGCAGGAAACTGAGGGCTGGGACCAAAAGGCACATTCCTTGGGGGGCCGCCCCAATTCTGCAATGTGGGGAGAGACACCCCTCTGAGGGTCGCCAGGCAGGGAGCTGAGAAATGTTGTCAAGGGAACAGGAATTCAAGCATTGAGAAGAGTTCTGGTCCAAATACCTCTTTCTCAAGATTGTTTTCCACTCTTTACCCTTTAAATAATCAACCAAAGGCCAACCTTATCAAAGGCAAATCGGGTGTTCCCTGACTTAGCCCAAAGCCATTTGTATCTGCCTTGGCTCTGAGGGCAGCCAAGGCTGCCTGAGACACGATCCAGAGACATCCTCGAGCCGCAGCCCAGCGGGATCAGACTACGTGCACGTGGCCGCTGCTGGGTGTGCTCCGTGCTCAGCTATGCTCCTTACGTGCTGGATTCAATTATAGGTTTGCCTGCACTTACATCTTCATTAGTTCTCCATTGCGGAGGAGGTGGAATGTGCTGTCAGCTTAAAAAAAAAAAGGGAGGGGGGTTTCCCCAAAGATTCAACACTGTCCAGCCTTATTTTAAAAAAAAAGAAAGGGAAAAAATCTCTTGGCTCAAGCATACATCGCTAATGGTCACAGAATTGATCCACAAGTCCCCAGTTCTAGTTATATAAAAGGAATGAGTGCAACCCATTGGTCCCACGGCCAATATTCACAGAAGGCTGCACATGTTGTATACATATATGGAGAGAGAGAGACTTGGGAAAAAATATATAAATAAAAAAGAACTATCAGAGAACATTTTAGGTATAAACACACACAGACATATACACACAGGCCTACAGAAATCTTTTCTAGATAAAGATCATGAAAGAAACAAAGCAGAACTGGCAGAGGTCAAAGGCCTGAAGCCCCCAGACAGCCAAAGCCAGGGCTTGGGCAGTGTGAACACAGGAAGTCAGGGGAGCAGCATCCACGGCTGCCCACCCCACAGCTGGTGACATTCAGTACACTGAGGACTCCCTGCAGCAGAGCCTACCCCAGAGCCCTGGCAAAGCCTCTTCCTGACCCCCCATGCATAGAGTTTCATATATTTGCAGTTCTGGAGACCCTACTTCCCACTCCGTCCCTTAACTGGGTCCCACAGAGCTGGGAGGTTTGGCAGAAGAGGACACAGCATGAGGTGGCTGAGACATTCCACAGAACTGCAGACACCACTTCCGAGAAGGACAAGGTCCACGGAAGGCCTGCAGACCCAAAGGCACCTTTCTGGGCAAACATTCAGAGCTGGAAACTCGGGAAGGAGGCAAAGGCAGGCCTCCCCAGGGATGTGGAGATGACGGAGTGGACTTCATGGACCTGAACGTGAGGCTTGACATTGATTTGTTCTGTTCACACATGGTCGGAGCCTAAGACCTTTGGGACTTTCTTCCTGTCACCTTCAGACTCGCCTTTCTGTGCTGGTTTTGCCTCCTCTGGAGATGTGGTAAGCCCACCTCACATACCTTTGCTGAAGCCATGGATGAAAGCGCTGGAGGAGGGAAAGCCCTCACCGACCCAGGGACATCTGCACAGGGGGAGCCCCACCCACATATCAAGAGGGTTGTTCAACCAGGGGCACGTCTGCCTGGAAGGGTGACACTTGACCTGGGTGTGGAGAGGCAGGCACAATGGGCACCAACAGCATCTTCTCTTCCTCTGGGCTAACAAAGCACTAGGAAGCGTGATGTGCAGACATGACCGGGGGTGGAGGGTGCGGCGAGAATGCGGTTATGGAGCCTGGCCCAGGCCACGGCTGCAAATTCCCCTCCTCAAGTGGACAAATCCTGGCTTCTCCTCAGTGTTAGCTCTGGCCAGCTTCTGTGGATTCTCAGCCGGACGAGAGAGGCCCATTTGAAAAATTCTGGCAACTAGGTGGGGTCTGTCACATGCTGCCTTTGATCCTGGGATCTTGATTTAAGCTCAAACCACATAATTTTTGTTGGGTTCTGTGCATGCCTCCTTCTCACCTTGGATTCGGTGTACCAGGATTATCCTGCCAGCAGGACGCCAGGGCCCGGCAGTCATCAGGGGTGTGTCCTTAACATACAGTCCACACGGAGTGGCAGGAGAGGCAGGAACACGCCTGTCCCTCCACCGAGAGGTTCAGCCCAAGGACACAAAACACTTTTAAATAAGAGAATGAAAAAACATTGAACACTTGAAATAAATAACTGGAAGTCCAGTTAATTCCCCATCAGAGTGCATTTATTCATTTGAAAAAATACGCTGAGGCTCCGGATGCTCCGGAGGCCTAAAAGGTTTTAAATTCAGAACAGCTGGGCTCGGCAGACCCCATCCGTGTTCCTGAGACCGGGCCTGAGGCAGGCCCTGGGGTGATGACAGTGCCGACCCCAGCATCAGGGGGCTTTTCGCTGCCACGAGTTCCCATTTTACAAACTGACAGTGGTTAGGACTGGAAGGGGTTTTGCTGCCAATGTGAGAACATACAGACCCATGGGACTGGAGGATGAATTTCAGGACCTCGTCCAGCTGGCTGAGGGACAGCTGCTCACTTGGAGTATAAGTGGAAGAAACGGGCTGAGAACTTAGAGGAGAAATACCTGCCATCAGTCTCTCAGGGGAAGGTGAAGGGACAGGCCAGAGGCATATTCTTTTAGAGTCCTAGCCTCAGTGTCCCTTCTCTGTAACATACAGAGGCCCTGAGCAGTTGTGAGTGTTTAGTAAGAAGATAATGCAAGTCGGAGAACTACTGGGAGGGAGAGGGAGAGAAAAAGAAGGGGGGAGAGAAAAAAGAAAGGAGAAAGAAACAGAAGATACCTCTTCACCCATGGATCTACACTGTCTGAGGCCACACCAACCCACAGAGAAAGACAGAGTTAATTTTGTTCATCCAAAAAATATTTATTGTGCCTGGGCTGGTGGGGCTCAGTGGATTGAGTGCCAGTCTGCGAACCAAAGGGTTGCCCTTTGATTCCCAGTCAGGCACTTGCCTGGGTTGTGGGCCGGGTCCCCAGTAGGGGGTGCAGGAGAGGCAACCACACATTGATGTTTCTCTCCCTCTCTTTCTCCTTCCCTTCCCCTCTCTCTAAAAATAAATAAATCTTTAAAAATATATATATTTATTGTTATGATACTATTCTAAGTGACTAGACTCGATCAGTGAATAACGCGGAAGAAAATGTCTGCCTTCTTGGAGAGGAGAGTCATAGTGCAGCCTGATCAAACTTTGCCTGAAGCCTTCCCATCCCTTAGACCTTTGAGTTCCCTGAGCCAATAACTTCCCACAATATTTAAGCCTGTTTGAGTTGGCTTTTCGTTGGTTGCAAGGCAAAGCATCCAAACTGCTACCACCATCCTCTAGGTGTGGTGGCACCTGGCTAAACCCCGGGTCTGGTAACATTTCGTTCCACATTCAAATTGAGGAGGGAAGAAAAGACAAAATGTTCATGTCTCTGTCCAAAAAAGAGGCCACCTCTGGGTGGCACACAGCTCTTATAAATAGTCAGGAAGCAGACTCAGGCTGGAAAAGGAATTTTAACAATTTCAAAAAAAAAAGATAAAAGGAAAAGAAAAAAGTGAAGAATACCACAGGAAATTGAAGGGGAATCTGGGAAATAGAATGTAGCAAGCATCAGTGGACTGTGTCCAGAACAACCGGCCAGAACAAGCCTCCCCTTATTAAAAGCACCAGGAGCCACTGAGTGTCCAAGAGCATCAGGACCTTCCCAGAGTCCCCACTGGAGAGATGTTTAATTGAGGTGTTTCTGGGGGCAGTTTATACACGTGGATAAGCACTTGTCCTTCATCTTGTCCCCTGAAGCTCACCTGGGAAAGATAATGCTCTGAATTTCAAGGGTCTCCAAATGCTTCTTTAAAAAGAAAAAAAAAAAAGGCAGTAATTTTGTTCTCCAGTTTGTGGGTTCATAAAATAAACTCCCCCTGTTGTGAAGTCTAGTGGAATAGGTCCCTCTAACCGAGGAGTGGGGCCATGGGTTGTGACGCAGAGGTCCTCAGAAAGATCTGTAAACATGACCCCCACACTCCCCTTCCCTACTAGGAAGCAACAAGCCAGCCAACAGCTGCTGCCTTTCAGTAGGCCATCCGACTTCGCTGGCTGCCATGGACATCTTGCTCTTCCCGTCTCACCAGTATCTACTCTGCCACCTTCTGTGAGCAACACCCAGTGTTCCCTGGGAAGCCAGCTTTCCTCCTCTTCCCGGCTTTGTGTTTCAGTTAGACCTGACCACGTGCCTTGGCAGAAGGGAGGGACATGAGACCCAGACCCAGCCAATTGGACCACCACACCCTCATGGCCACATGGTAATTGGTTGAAGGATGGTCATATGGCCCAAACGAAGCCAATGGGAATCAGCCCAACAACTGAGGTTAAAATTATTGGGAAAGACACTGTCCCTTTCCATGAATGCTGCTTAGCTGAGAGGACGCAAGTCCAGAGTTATCATAGTGCTAATGGGCAGGCAGCAGAACTGAGCGAGTGGGAGAGAGAACGTCTTGATGATGCATCTGGGCCCCCAGATCCAGCTATGCCTGAAGGCAACCTCTGTCTGTGGACTCTAAGAAATTTGAGCCCCAAGTTTTCCTGGTTTTTTTAAACCTGTTTAAGTTACATTTCTAACATGTTCAACCAAACTCCCCGGCTCATTCATAAGTAAAGGCTGCCTGGGTATGTCCTACACATAACATGCTCAGTCACAGCAGGTTCGAAACAGCAGAAGCCCCACCATCTGCCCCTCAGTGTCTTCCAAATGCTGCTTCTCTTTAAAAAAGACTCTGAGTTCACCACACTGCCCCTCCCTCATTCTCTCCGTTCACTACAAACCCCACTTCTTCTGAAGCCATGCCTGCAGAGCCCACCCTGCACTGACCCCACAGACCTTTAAGTCTGGGGCACTTGCCATGGCCCAAGATCTTTCCCTAGAGGAACCCGAACTCCAGCTGCTGCACAGAATGGTCTTGCAGTGGCCGACAAAGGAGAGCTGCCTGGAGTCCTGGTCAACGTGGACTTGCTTGGGCTTTAGACTCATATTCAACGTGGCCGCAGAGAAGTTAGGAAGCTCTCGGGAACACGGCAGCTACAACAACATGGCAAGGACGTCAACAGAGCTTCCATCACAGGCGTCTTTGAGTTCTTTCCAGCCAGCTCGCGGAGCCCCGGCTCAGCCGAGTCCTGTCGTCACCCCTGGGTGCTGTCTACATAACCTCACCCTCACGCGCTTCTCTGTTCTCTTCAGGAAAGGCCACTGAAGGCCCCGTGACCTAGCTGCATGTGGCCTCAAATCGAGTGGCGTTCACATGTACACAGAGAGAGGCTGGCCTCAGGTTCCAATTACTATCCACACCCACGAGCTGGGGGCCAAGGTTCTGCCAAAGTTCAAGGAGCATTCACTACCTCCTGCTCCATGGCGGCGTGTGGTAGGTTGAATAATGGCTCCCGAAGATGTCCCCCTCCTAATTCCTACAACCTGTGACTTGATCTCACATGGAAAACAGAGGCTCTACAGATGCGACAAAGTTAAGGCTCTTGAGACGAAAGAGGACCCACGTGGTCCGGGTGGGCTCTGTGTCATCGCAGGGCCCTGTGCGAGGAGACACGGGAGGGGCAGAGGGAAAGCCATGTGGTGACAGAAGCGAAGGCTGGAGTCACGCTCGGTGAAGACAGAGCAAGGGGCCCCCGGCAGAGGAATGCAGGTGGCCTCTAGAATGTGGAAAAGGCAAGGAAATGGATTCTCCTCTAAAGCCTCCAGAAGACCAGCCCCTTGACTGGTTTCCAGCATCCAGCCTCCAGAAGTATGAGAGAATAAATGTATGCTGTTTTGGGCCACTCCCTTTGAGGCACTAGGAAGCTAATTCAGGTCCCCTGGGAAGACGCCAGAGCAGCCCCCTGTGCTCAGCCCAAGCCTGGCTCTGGGTCTCATGCCTGGGAAGGAGCCCCCTGTGCACGCAGTCTCCCCACCCCACCGCTCCCGGCACACCCTGGCCCTTCTCCCTGGAAAGGACCTGTGAGCTCACACTCAGAGTCTCACCACTAAGCAGAGCCGGCTGGAGCCTCTGGGGAGCAGGGAGCTCAGCATTCCTCCACCTGTCACCAATGCGGCCACACCTGGATGGGGTGCGGCACCTCCCCCGACCATCCCAAGCAAGCACTGTGGAGAGAAAGGTGGGCTGACACTTCCCAGAAGGTGGGCAGCAAAGGCGTGTTCACTGCATGAAGAGAAACCACACGTGCCAGTCTCCTGTGGCCACCGTCGCACAACTCCACAAACTGAGTGGCTTAAAGAAATCAGAAATTCTCCTTGACTGGCGCAGCCCAGTCTTGCACGCTGATGGTTCCCTCTCTGTCTTTTTCTCTCTCTTCCCCTCTCTCTAAAAAAGATAAAATCTTTTTTAAAAAAAACAGAAATTCTTATAGTTCCAGAGGCCAGGAGTCCCAAAGCGGTCTCAGTGGGTAAAGTCAAGACGTCACCTTTGGGAGCTTCAAACACAGAAACCAGAAAAGGCAGTCATGACAGAAGCCAATACAAGTAGTTGTCACCTAGATCAAAAATCAAGGTGGCATTCTCTCCGGCCTCCTCAGGCCACCCTGTCCTCTGTGTCAATGCTGTATCGGCAGGTGCTCTAGGGACCAGCACTCAAGGTCACATGCTCATGCACCCCTTCCCTCCCTGGACCCTCCGCTGTGACCCAGCCAATTCCCACTGCGCAGTCCCACGTGTGGCCGGGTTGGAGAGTGGCCCCTACAGGACATGGCCCAGTGGGCTACAGCCGGCCTCACTGACTCGCACCCAGTCTAGAAAGCAGCCAGTGCCCACAGCTGCTGTCCATGCCCACAGCCTGGCTCACGACCCACAGGACAGGATGTTTCCTGTCCCCACAGAAGAAATGAAGGCACAGGAAAACGGTGGCCCTAGGGCGCAGCCGGTAATATGCCAACAGACCGTACCTTCTGTCAAGATGTTCTCATGGGCAAGAAGTCCGACACAAAAAAAACATGGAGGTACACTTTTCTCTCCCGAAGTTAATATTAATACCTGAAAATGGACCCTGCCTGCCTGCCTTCCATCGCCAGCGGCGTGGGGGCGACCACTGCCTGATTGTTTATGGGGGTACACTCTGCATACAGTATCTCATGTGGCCCTTTAACACCCTTTGAGTTCGATGTTTTTGTATTCCCACTGGGTGGATAAGGAAACCGAGGTTCAGAGAGTAATTGGGCAACTTCATTTACCCAACGTAGTCCTTGTCTTCTTTCACACAACCGCTGTCCAGCCGCGGAGTGGCCACATCTGCAGATGGGGGCTGTTTTCTTCAGCAGCACCAACTACTAAGGGTCGTGTGTGGTTGGCTTTGTTTCACTCCTGCTCTTTCCCATCACCCCCTAGTAGTCCCCCATTCCTGCAGCAGCCAGAGTGTTCTGTATTCCATCCCCCGAGTAAGGAATGAGTTGATACACAGATCTCTTCCCGCCTTGAGTTTCAAAAGTGCAGTTACTTTGAGACGTGTTGTGCGGCAAAGACAACACAGCAGACTCAGGAGAAGCTATGATTTGGAAGAGTAAAGCTTCCCACCGTCTCTGTGCCACCATGTATCCAGGTTCCAGGTTCCTCAGACCTGGGGAAGGGAGGAGAGTTAGGGGTAAAACTAGGGATGAGAGAGGGAAACCCGGTGTCCTGCCCCTGGACTGGACCCAGAGAGGATGCAGAGGATGGCGGAAGTCCCGTGCAGTTTTTCCCAAACTTCAGTCATTCATGTGTCAACGCCGTGCTTGCCCGCTGTGACGTTTCTCCTTAGCAGTATTCACTTACAATTTCCCTTTAAACTGACTTTTAAATGGGGCATAGAGGACTTTAAGGGCAGTGAAAACACTCTGTATGATGCAGTGATGATGACAAGGTGCCATCACACACTGGTCCAAACCCACAGAATGTGCAAACCCAAGAGAGAATCCAGAGGTGAACGAGGGCCGTGGGTGACAGCAACGAGTTGGTGTCGGCTCACCCACTGGGACACGTGTCCCGCCCAGTGGGGGCATCGATTGCAGGTGGGAGGGCATACAAGGGAAATCTCTGTACCTCCCTCTCAATGTTGCTGTGAACCTAAAACCGCTGCAAACACATATATTCTTCACTTAAAAAAAAGGAAAAATCACTTTTATAAAACTAGCTTCTTCTTAAGCAATAGTATTCTTAAAATCCTAAACTTGACATGCTGTTATGTTGTTCTAGTGCTCATGAAAATAAATCCATTACAGCAACCATCTCGTCAAGGCTTGTAGATCACTAAATACTCGCCCCACTTGGGGAAAGCCTGTGTTACTGTTACCAGGTAACAGGTGGCACTTTCAGCCCAAGCCCTGGGCTTCCCAAAAACCATGGGCCGGGCCAGGGTATGTGCCAGAAGAGCCAAGACGACAAAAGCCAATCACCCTCGACATGGCCACCGCACTCATCAAAGCACCGCTCACTAAGGCCTCTGCTTGGGGGCCAACTGGGAAATGAATGCCTTTCAAATATCCCTGGGTCCCCACGTGTGTTTACTGTCACGAGAGCACCCTGACCTCTGACTCTCTGAGAGAGTGAAGAACTGGATAGTGGCTCCCTTCTGGAAAAGAGTAAGGGTGTGTCCCCACTGAGCTATTTGGTTTTGCTGGGTCTATAAAGCCACATGCCCAGAGAGGCCAGGCAGACAGTGAGTGAAGTGGGTCTGGTGGCGGAAAAGCCACCATGCAAACAGGATGAGAAATGGCCATGGATGCTCAGCCTCAGAAAGGGGGAGGCGAGAGGGAAGGGTGGGGACTGGGGAGAACTGGAAAGCAGGTGTCAGCTTTGCCTCAGTGCCAGCCAGCTGCTGCATGTCCAAATGTGGACCAGCTTTGGTCAGAAGTTCAGACTTTTTAAGGTAACCCAGAAAAAGTTATTGTTAGGTACATGCTCCTAATATTAAGTGTTGATAATCCAAATTAAAAGAAACTTTCTAGGAACAGCACATGGACCAAGCTGACCCAAGGCACCCAGTGGTAGTTCTGTGTTTGGACCATAAAAGCTCAGACTGGAGCTTGCTGCTCTCTGGGGATAAAACTTTACACACCTGACCTCATGGTTCCAGCAGCAACCGCAGGGACAACCTGCCATCTTTCCACCAGACCTCACATCGCCCTGTCACCAGGACAGCTGATTATGTCATCTGAAAACCCGCAGACACCTCAACACTGAGCCTGAGTCAAACCGCCCAGGGCTTCACTCTGACTCACCTTTAGCGATCGGCGTAGTCACTCTTTCACAGCCTGGGGATTAGGGTGAAAGCTCTGTGGGGCCACAGGAGGACCCCCACGCAGGAAACCACCCAGGCCGGGATCCAGACGCAAGCTGCATCCCCTCCCCTCTCTGAGCCCCCGTGTCCCCATCTGAGAAATGGGTCTAACAGTCACCGCTGTTGCCCCACTGCACTGCAGGGAGGTCTCAAGGATAGCACAGGAAGCGAGGTCTTCGGGAGCCAAGGAGCACCTCACAGCTGCGCGTGTGGTAGCTGGTGCTGGCAGGCATTTCACTAAGGCATGGGAAACAAGGCCAGCACCTTCAGATCTGGCCGGACCAGGTCTGGCTGCAGTGGAGGAGCCCAGAAAGTGGCTCTGGGCATCCCGGACCAAGGGCAGGAGGAGAGGGGACCCGGGGAGGGGTCTGCATCCACTGCCGGGATGTAGAGATTCCATCATATGGGATGGAGTCAGGGCAGGTGACAATCACTTCTCTCTGGAGAACAGGGGAACCCAGGAAGGCCTCCCACTTCCAAGTGGGGAATACAGAGGGGTCACGTGCCTGGTGTTACCTAATTCAATGATTAACTGTTAAGTAAGCAAGTGTGGGAATACAGGACTGAGAGAGACACAGTATGTAAAGACACCGATGTCTGCAAAGATGTGTGTGCCGCACGGCATGTTAAAAAAACTTGTCAGTGAGCAGTGAACTCTAGTTCACGGCCCCTGTGCTGGAGTCCACTGGGGTGGGTACTGATGTCTGCGACTCTCTCTCAAACGCACCCCAACCGTCCAGGCGGATGGACGTGGAGGGGAGGGGCTCGGGGAGGGGCACGCGATGAACCTAAGAGGAGCATCGGTGTGTGTGGGATCCACGTGGTGCTCCCTATAAAACGCCTTCCCCTTCCCCATAGTGTCTGAACGTTTTTTACAAAAGGACGTCAGAAAAACTGATGCCTACCAAGTAATTTGAATGACAAGAAAAACAGTTCCACTGTCGTGTTGAGCAGAGGGAGCAGACTATATGATCCCAATTCTGTAACAGCTGCTCCACCCCTCTGAGGGATTCAAGGCATTCTAGAGACGACTCCTTTTGAAAACTAGCAAACAAACCTCTGCCCCAGCACTATCGCTAGAGGTTCCTTCGTTAGCACCTCGATGGCGTCAAACCTTCCAGCACCCTCTTTTACGTTCAGGGTGTCCACAGAGAAAATACCTGTCCAGTTGTTACCGGCAAGCATCTGTGAGGGAGAGAAACCGGCAAGCAGCTGAGAGTGAGACAGATGTGGGGGCAACCGGGGCAGGGGAGAGGCAGCCACTGTGGAGATAGGAGGGGCTGGGGTCAGGGAGGACAAACCCCTCTTCTGAGCCAGGTCTCCCACCGGCTGCATCAGGACATCTGCTGTGTTGTGACATACAAAGAGGGAAACTGAGGCACAGAGGTGGAAAGAGCCCCGCCTCAGGTCACAGAACACTCCACAAATATAAAAGTTGGCAGCAGCATCTGCACCATCTCTGTCATGGGGTCTGTTTTACCCCGCACTCCTGCCCGAGAGAGGGCAGAAGGCAGAAGGCAGGAGCAGGTGCGCTCAGGTGAGGCAGGGAGAATACCAGAGGGCGTGCACTTCTGGCTTCCTCTGGGCACTGGCTCATCCCTCTCCTCCCAGTGGGCAAATGCCGGTCTGAGCCTTTACCTCTCCGGAATAGACATCCCGGCCTCCAGGTGCAGGGGAAGGAAGACCAAAGCTCTGCACATGCGCTCCGCTTCTCTCCACCACTAGTCCAGGGGCAAGTCTTTCTGCCCCATGGTCACCTGTCCCCCCCCCACCCCTGCAGGGGGAGGTGGGGTCCTGGGAGGGCAGGAGAGGGCCAAGTGTTCTTTGACAGGTCCACCACTCTGTGAGGTGACCAGGGCCCTCCACGTGACCCACTGAAGATGCGCCTACCTATGACAAGTCAGCCTAGAGACCACAATCCCTGAAAATGCTAGTCGCGCAGCCTCTCAATGTGGGGATCGCCACTGAAGCAATGAATGACTCAGAACATCTTTGCCCACAAACCGCCCGTTTTTCCTTTCTCCCCAAAATGTTTTGACTGAAGGGTTTGTAAATGTCTTGAATTACATTTATGGACAGTCCTCTGAAACACGACCTGCAGCTCGCACTCAGAGGGCCTGCCCTGCCTCCATATTGCAACGTGGGAGAAGGTCCGGAATTGGCGAGTCCCAGCCACAGAGCAGGAATGACAGCAACACCATCCTGAGGCCAGGGACACAGAGCAAGCTTGACCGGGGGAAGTGGCCTCCCAAGACTGGGTCCAATCCAAGCAAACACACACCGAGGTGGAAGAGGGGAAGGAAGCTGCATTCTAGGGCAACCGAGAAGATAGACGTTCAGAATCATCCCGCTGCTGAGCATTTATTGAGCAGCTACTAAGTTGGGTGTGCGACCAGGAGGCAATAAAGCTGTGTAGGACCACAGTCACGCCAGGCAGCACCAACGATGGCCACACGGGGCACGGGAGCCCACCATGGAGGCTGAAGAGCTCAGGTAGGCAGCAGAAGGGAGGTCAACTCAGGCTCCGACTGATGCCCAGGGCAAACCTCTTTTGAAGCCCAATCCACGAGTTTCTGCCCCTGGGCCTTGGGACCTCACGGTGGCTGCATGACAGCCCCCAGATCAAGGGGATGCAGTACGTTGATGATACGAGAAGCTGGGGGTCTGCGGGGAGAACAGCACATGCAGAGTCTGGGGAGCCCTCCCATTTTGCTAACTGGCAGCTCTCCCCTCCCCGCCAAACCCCAACCCCACACCCCGAGAATCCTTCTGTCCTAACCACTGCAAAACACTCATCCTCCACACCCTTAACTCAGCAAACACCATGCTGGGCTCTTCCTCAGAATCCTGCCCACTTGCCAGCGGCATGGACATCTGTGGGACCCTGCTAGAAGAGGGTCCCCAGACATCTCGACGATGAAACGCTGTCGCTTTGGCCCGCTCTCCCCCACAGAGCAGGGAGAGGCCAGCCTGCAACAGGCCCAGCGTCTCTGCCATCTAAGACGTGTGATGTGGTCCTCCCAAGGCGGGGAGGGGTGTATCTGGAACACAGCGGGCTCCCTGGCTTCTTGAACCGAATGAGGGGTGAGACGCTTTGCTTTGATCTTGGCCCCAAGCCATGGATGACTCAACTACTCTGAATTCGTGTTTACAGAGGTAGCTCCATTTGGAGACAAAAGTGCACAGAGTGAGTTAACTGGGGTGGGGGGACACCTCCCAGGCACAGCCTCCCTCGGCTGCGGGTGCCGCCCTGTCAGTCTGCGCCTTGGCTCGTCCACCCCCAAGCAGGACGTGAAAGGCTGACTGGGCTACATCTTTAATAACGTTTTTAAATGTTTAAGAACCACCATAAAAATCGATTGCGTGGCATTTTTTTCCACTCTGGCAAAACCAGAGTCACGGTCTCTGTTATTACAAACCCCACCACAAGAGAAGAACGTTGGCCAGTCACCATTTAGAAAGTCACATTCCAGGAGTGCTGGAAGCGTGTATTAGCCGAGCAGAGAGGTGTCTGCTCACATCTGTCTTTTTCCACAGACGCTGCTCCCCAGGCCCCTATTAAGCACCCTGCCCCCTTTCCAAGCAGCCTCTGCATGCTGGAGATTGACCTGAAGCAATTCTCTGTCTCTGCAAACCAACAGACAGAGAGGCCTTGGACTTGATGTAACTTGAGAGGGCCCACAGGAAGACCCCTCGGCCCTGCCAACCCCACCCTGCCATTTAGAGTCTCTTTGGAGGGAATGTTAACTCCAAAAGGTCCCTTATAAATGTAAGATGCTTTTGACCACACAGCCGCTCACGTGTAAGTATGAAGCAGTCTGATAATAGCCACTATTCAATAAGCACCTACTCTGAGCCAAGCAGCGAAGCAGGCCCTTTGGATAGTCACTCAGTCAGACTTCAACAGGAGTCAACGTTGTAAAATGCTGACGAGGGAGAGATCACACCTGTGATGAGAGCGGGGGGTTAGGATGGGGACGGCAGGCACACGCAGGAGACTGACACCACAGAGAGAGACGGGGGGCTGAGGGGGACATGATTAACCTCAATGGCAACCTCGAGCTAGGCCTCACAGCGGTGACATCTCAGTGGAATTTGGAAGAATGAGGAGCAGTTCAACGGGCAGCCAAGGTGAAGAAGGGAATTCTCGGTAGAGGAAAAAACCACCAGCAAATAAAACAACTTGGTGTGTCGGTGACTCTGAATTCCAGCAGGAAGACCCAGACTAAGAGACTGCGAAAAAGGGTTTCGTAAACAGGCTGCCGGCAAAGATGTGGGAGAGACACAGGGAGCCCGGGGAGATAGTGCAGAGCTCCAGGGGCCGGCCCCGCCTCGAAGGATGCGGACAGGCGGCCCTCACCTGACCGCAGAGAGAACATTTCGTAGAGGGCGGGCCACCCTGCAAAGATCTGAAACATCGAAGGCACTCCGCTACCTGAGGTGATCCCGCAGGGAGGGAGCCAGGGAATCAATACTCCACGTCTCCCACCCCTCCCCCCTCAGATCTTCTGTGGGGCTCCCCACCCAGGAAGCCAGAGGGCAGGACAAGGGACCCTGGGTGATGCCCCCCTAGCTGTCTCACCCCCAGGATTCAGTGCCAGGCAGAGCAGTGGAGGGGGTTCTGGGCTGGGGGGCAACTGGAAAACACCCAATGGAGTGCCTGAGCTGAAGCTAGCTCATGGAGCTTTGCTGGGGGGAGGAGGTGACGGAAACACAGAGTGGAGATGTGACAGCAAAGGAGCCTGTCTATCAGGCTGAGAGTGAGGGGGAACATTGACCTGACGTGGTCATGGAGACTCTGGCCACGGCCAGCCTTTGTTGAGGGCCCTGGGAACAGGCGTCCATCAAAAGACCTGGCAGACAGTAAGTCCTGAGCTGGGCCCACATCCTCTGAGCCTCCCCAGCTCTCTCAGGAAGTGGACCCCAGCAGGTGCTGTCTCCTGGAGCTCCCAACTGTGGACAGGGCCTGGCAGAGCAGAGGGCAGCACGGCCAGTGCAAACCATCTATCTCTTTCCTTCCTCTTCCGTCCCACCTTCCCCCTCATGCGGAGAGAGAGCTCTGATGACTCTGCGAGAGCAGCTTTCCCAGAAAGACAGAAAAAGCCTGTCCGCTTCCCCAGGGACAGTTCTAGGAGGCCAGCCGGGAGCCAAGTCCGCCCTGCCCTGTACAAGGCTCCGAAAAACGTCCGCACCAGCCCCCTCTCGTCTGGGAAACATTAAAAGCAATCTCTGAAGTGATTCATTAAAAGTCCTCCAGTGGCAGAAGACCATCACCCAGATGTGAAAATAAACCCAGAGGGAAATTCCAGTCTCAGAACAGTTTCAAGTCTTTAAACAAATGCACAGCTAGTAGAGGGGAGGGGAGAGTCTTCTGACCATCTTTCCAAGCCCCTGGCACCCAAGTCAGATTCCCTCCGTCCAGCAGGCCAGGCAAGTTCCCACAATGCCAGACTCCAAAAACCGAAAACACTCACTTGACCCTCTGGGCTCTTCCCACTTGAACTTATCCACAGCCCCCGAGCCAAGGCCAGTCACCCAAGCTTACCAAGCTTCTGGTGGTGCACCCTTCAGCTCAGCCTTTGTAAAGTATCAGAAATTAAAGCAACAGTTCCATTCTTCTCTAAAAATTTGGCATAGAAATAAATGGCACATGAACCAGAATCAAGCAAAACTGAGACTATATATGTGTACATGGGTAAAAACATGGTAAAGATGGGAGAAAACATATGTACATTTGGACACAGAGGACATATTATCATGTCCAGTGCCTGTGACAGTGAGTAGCATATGACTGGCATTCTGTACACATCAGGAAAAGAAGGAGGGAGGAAGATTCTCTACCCAGAGGAAGTTGCCTAGAAACCCAAGAGTTACTGAAGTGTGTGCCTTATTGGGAGGAACCCAGCAGATCCACAACTGACCCCTACTTTCCACCCCGTAAAAACTAGCTCATCCATCCATCCATCCATCTATCCATCCCTCATCCATCCATCCCTCCACCCACCATCCATCCACCCATCCATCCCGCCATCCATCCCTCCATCCATCATACATCCACCCATCCATCCCTCCATCCATTCCCTATCCAAAATTTACTGAGTGCCTACCCTGTGCCAAACCTGACACAGCCATTGGGAACCAAACAAAATGACAGAACAGGCCTCTTCTCCACAGGAAGTCACAGAGGAAGTGGGGGAGGAACAACTGTAATGACGAGAACAGCAAGCACCTATTTAGCACCTATTACGTGCCATGCATGGTTTCGAGTGCTCTGCATTTAACTCTCCCAACGGTCCTATGAGAGTGTGCTGTTATGATTCCCATTTTAAGATGTGGAAATGGGGCAGAGACAGTAATGTGCCCAAGGTCACAAAGCTGCTAAGTAGTGGAGCTGAGACTGGAACTGAACCCTCTGACTCCAGAGTCCATGTTTTTAGCTGGACTGAGAGTCAGCACATGTTAACATCTGGTCTGGCACAGGCCCCACCCACTGTGGCCAAGTTCCCCTCATTCCCAGAGGCTCTTCTAGACCAGTGGGAAAGCAGCCAGCTTCACACACACCATTTAACCTCTTGACTGCAGGAACCTAAACCCCAATGGAAGTGCTGTGGCAGACAGAGGTCAGTGGGTCAGGCTTGGGGGCACAAAGGAGGGTGCCCGACAGCTCTCCAGAATCAGCAGCCAGCCAGCTACGGTGGCACTTCAACACCCTGAAGGTTGACAAGTGGTGAACATGTACATGACACTCCAGCACGGTCCCTGAGGGGCACCAAACTGTTCTCACGCCAGCAGCACATTTAACTGTCAAGACAGCCCCAGCAAGGGGATCTGATTACATCCCCACGTTAGGAAGGAGTGACCCGAGGCTCCGGGGGGGGGGAGGTGATGTAGCCTACTCCCAGACGAGGGAGCCCAGCACACCTATCTATCGAAGGCTCCCGTTAGCCCAGATGAGAGCATTCTTCCCCGAGGAGGTCTCCGGCCCAATTCTGTATATTTGCCAAAGGCTTGCGGCTAGACCCGAACTCTGTCTGTCTCCCACCGAGGACCAGCCCAGATACCAGAGTCCCTTCCTTTATCCTCAGCCCGGGTGACCCGTCCTCCGTAGCCACACTGCTGCACTATCTGAGAAAGCAGCACTGCCGGCTGCCTCGCCCCACTCTGCTCTCCAGGACACCATGGTGAGCAGGCAGCACAGTAGACTGATGTGTTCAAGGTCTGTTTCCCCCCAATCACACTGTAATCTCCACGGGGACAGGGAGCCTGCCCATTCTCTTCTTCACGGAATCCTGACACCTGGAACAATGGCCAGGACTGGCAGGCAGTCAGTGAGGTTCAGATGGACGAATGAACAAACGAGTGAGCGGAAGGGGATCGGGGGCTAAGCCTTGTCTAAGAAGCCAGAAGCAAGGACCAGAAACCCACCGGGGGCCTCATCCCCAGTTTTAGGTGCCCCAGGCTGCACCCAACCTCTTCCCTTTCAAAGGCACTGTCCTGGGTGTCATGTCCATACTGGGCCCCCCCTTTCATGGGTCCTCTGGATGGCACCTGCCAGCCTCATTCCAGATCTTCCCCAGCACTCCCTCATAGGCGGGTACTCCCCTCCACCCAACCCAGACAGGGCCAGGCCCCGTCTGTCTCCTCAGGTCCCCTGGAATCCTGTAAAGTCACTCGTCCAAAAGTAACAATGATAACAGGTAACAGATGTGACTTTGAAAGGAGGCCTTCTAGTGACAACATAGTGACACATTAGAATGGCTAATTGGAGGAGTTTCGGGGGTCCTGGAAACAAACGTTTCCTGTGTGACATGCCTCGCCGTACACAGGAAATTGCCCATGGATGCCACTCATTCATTCATTCGTGTCTTCCTCTGGTATGCCAGCAAACATCTACGGGATGCCCTCTGCCTGCTGGGAAATGTCCCGTGTGCTGAGGACACAACAGGAAGCAAGGGATCCAAGGTCCTGGCTCTCAGAAAACCCACAGTCTACTTGAGGAGACAGACCAGAAGGCAAGGACCCTGCCAAGGGGTTTGAATCCTCCTCCTCACACTCGAGGGTGGAGACCTGTGCAGGACCAGAGGCTGCTCTGTGGGGAACAGGTAGTCAGGAAGGCTTGCTGGGGAAACCGTGGTCCCCCTGGCTGCCGGAGGTCCCAGGGAGCCGAGAACATGCGGGCACTCCAGCATCCACAACGGTGCAGAGGTCTGAAATGGCTCGAGGCAGGCTGGCCCTGGGCCCGCCTGTGCAGGGGACCCTCACAAGGGGCTGGAGCTCAGCACAGATGAGGCCTTTGTGCCAGGCAGCAGGCAAAGTGCTGGGGCACAATGTCTTTGACACTAAGCAGGCCAGCAGGTCTTCCCTCCCTTGGGAATGTTAGAAACTAAGGCTGGGCTCCTGGGCTTCTCCAGCCCCTACAAAACTGCCCAAGTCCATGATCATAACAACCCAAGAGGCAAATCAGCCGTCTCTGCAGACACTCTGCAGTGCCTCCTTGGAGCTGGCCTGTCCCGGGGCAGTTTCAGTACTCCGCTGGAGCCCTCTCCCCGGCGTGTCGAGGCAAAGCAAGCCTCTGGCATTAACCGCAGTCATTAGCCGTGACTTGACAGCCTTCTTTGACCTGCCAACTAAGGTAAGTGCCTTTTTGCAAAGATACCCAAGACTTCATTTTTAATTCCCCTTAAACCCAACTTTGCCTCCTGGGAAACATCTCCAACACATCCAACTGCCCAGTGGAAAGAATCACAGCCCTCTCCTCTTCTGCCTTTTTCTGCTACAACGAGCTTCCAGCACCTGTCAGAGAAGAACGCGAGTAACATCCACAGTGGAGACAAGCCTGTGAAATCAGTGCGTACACACAGCAAGGCACTGCCCTCACTGTGGAAGGACACACGCTTCCCCGTGGACGAGCGCCCGTTCCTGAGTCACCACGCATAACGAGGCACTGTTGGAAGTACTGGGAACATGAGAATTTCTTCACTGCCCAGCATGGGAAAGGCCAGAGTTACATTTGCCTCCAGAAATGAAGTCAGACAGAGTCAGCCCAACTTCCAGAGACCAGGGGGCCACCATGGTTTTAGGCTGACTTGGGTTCATGGGAGTCACCCCCGACCCCAGGAGTTGTGTTTAAGGGTGGATTGCTCATCTGCTTTGACGAAGGACACGCAAAGAACTGTGACCCACCCACTGGGTGCACTATCGGGTGGATGGGAGGGACGAGGAAGCACTTGCCCATGATGTGGTGTGAGGGAGGGATGTGGCGGGCAGGCAAGCAGGCACCCGTCTGGAGCAGCACAGAACGGCTCTCCTCTCCTCGGCATCACTTATGGGTAGGCTCTGTTCGGTGCTCCGTGGATGAGACTTCACGGCCTTGCCCCACCCAAGACACAGGCGGGCAAAGCCAGCCTCATCCACAGAAGGGAGCCAGCCTCTGAGAGGTGACAGAACATGCTTATGTCGTGGAGCAAGTGATTTGCACACCAGGATTTTTTTTTTTTAATTACTGGACTTATCTGAATATTTATTGCTGTGATTTAAAAGCTCATTAGTTAAAGCAACCTGCCAGTAATCATTTCACCTGGAAAAGTTCACCTTAACCTGCGGGCCATTCTGCTGCGGCCTTCTTCCCCAGGGCCACTGGCCTCTCAGAACTGTAGGGGAGGGGGTGGCGGCCACTAAGTGGGGCGGAGGGTGAAGGCTCAGCAGCAGGTCTCCATTGGCCTCTCTCCACTTCTCACTCATGTGCAGGACAACAGGGGGTGAAGGCAAATTCTACCCCCACTCCCAGCCAAGCAGCTCTCCTTAAAACCCCTCTGAGTACCAAGACACCCTGCTTAGCCTCTGCCTCCAGGGGCTGTGGATGGAATGGAGCCTGAGAGAATGGGGGCATCTACACGGGGCAGTTTAGAAGGGGCTTGGCAAAGCTTCCAGGCTCAGGTAAGAGTCATTCTGATGGATGACCCACAGGTGACTAGAAGCTCATTCCCTGGAGTGACTAGACCAAGAGCTCTCAGGGCTTCCCTAGCAAGGGGACATCCTAGAATGTCACAAAGCCCCAGAGGCACTGGGCCAGCTCCCAGCTGCTCCCTAAAAATCTCTCGATGGAGACTTCCTCCCTCTCTGACTACCCAGTCAGGTCTCCCCGTCTGTGTCCAGCCCCACGCCCACTCTTAGCCACCCCCTTCTCCAGCCCAGGGCACCTCCTGTGCACCAGGGGCAGCAGGGAGTGGGGGCAAGAGGCCCAGGAGGCTCTTCCTCGGTCCCATTCTAACCCTAGTGTCACTGTGCCTGCTCCCCCAGGACCCCCCTGTTGACTCACAGAGGCCCCTTTTGGTTGTCTCAGCTCTGGACAGCTTGGCAGAGCAAGTAGTTAAAGTCGGGTTTGGGAGGCAGCCCCCCTGAGCCTGCATCTCACTGCCTTCCAGCTGTGGAGACGCAGTCCCTTTTCTCAGCCTCTCTGGGCTCAAGTCCCCCATCAAGATTTAGTCTCACCCACAGAGGTGACAGGATCCAAGTCACCCCTTCCCAGAAGAATACAGATGGCCATATTCTCCCCAGTCTCAGCCCCACGGCCCTTCACCAAGTGAGACTCAGTGGCCCCCACTCGCCTGCCTGGGGGATGCATGCCTTCCCTGGGCCCCGCTCCTTGCTCTTTGAGACTTGGCGGGGAAAAGTGAAGAGGCCACTCACACAAATAGCACTCAAGTGGCCAGGGAATACAGAGATCCAAACCCTGGGTGGGACCAGCGTCTGCCTTTCCTCATATGCCTGTGTGGTGAACAGCTATTGAAGGGATGCCTGCCCCACACCCCTTCCCCTTCCTCTGCCTCTTGCCCCTGGCTTCCTTCTGGGGAGCCACGGCCCCCTCGCTATCAGCTCTGTGGTTTAGGAAGGCTTCCCTAACTCTCCGGCTCCGGGCATGGACTCATGGGCCTGGCCTGGCCATTCAGCATCTTTCTTTACCTCGGCCACAATGAGTGGGTCGTGATGGACACGTGATCCAAGCCACACCCAAGACTTTTGTAGGAACTATTAGGAAAAAGGTTGTGGAAGCCACCACACAAAGACAAACTGCCCAAGAAGGCAACAAAGACAGAGGAAAGCCAGAGGTAAAAGCTGGAGACAGATGTCCAAAGACTTTGTGTGAGCCCCTGAACCCAGCTGGGCCTGAAGTCGACACAGCCCTGAACATGAGCCCGTATATGTCTTTTTGTTTCTTCAGGCAGAGCAGTTGGGTCCTTCCCCTCCCCCACTGAGAGGGACCCGATTCAGACACTCCCTTTGTTGGCCATGCTGGACAGGTGCTTCTCTCCACCCTTCCACCTGTGAGATCTAAATTTACAGCTAAGAAAAGGCATAGTGTTTTCCTGCTTATGCCCTGCAAGCTCTGCAGCTGGCCGTCATGTCAAGCCAGCGACTCGAAACCTTCAAGAGGGGCCAAGTCCATCACTGCTGGTAGGGAGACTGCACAGCACTGACTTACTTAGGCAGCCATTTATTATTTTCTCAGCAAGTGGTTAACTTTTCGTTATTCTTGGGGAAAAATACTGAACATGTCACCACCTCACTACCCACCTCCCTCCAGATCCAGGGCTACGACAAATTTGAACTGAACATTTCTGAACTTTAGAGTTAAAAATCCATCAAGCCATTATACCTCCCAAGTCTCCACCCCACCCTCCAAAAAAACAACCTGTCTTGTCCCCGACGGTCCCCTCCCCGCAAATGCATTCCAGAGCAATGCCACAAAGGCACACAGTCCAGCCACATGCCCCCAGCTGCTGACGGAGGCTGTCTGAAAGGCGCCCTCCCCCCCACCACCATCACCGCAGCTGTCAGGTGCCCCCACTTGGAATCTTCATGTTCCTGAAATGATACGGGCAAGGCAGATGTCGCAAGGCTCGAGGGAGGCATTCATGCAGCCTTGGCCCTGGCGTGCCCTCCGTGCAGCTGTCACAGCTGGTCCAGCCACCCGTCCAACCAGGGGCTCGCACGGAGCCCCCCATCACCAGGGTCAGGCTCCTGACATCCCAGCAATGGCCTTGCTGTGACTGTCTGCTCTGAGGTCACAGGCTTTACTGACTCTTTTATTAAATTCTTTCCTTTGGTTTTGATAAAAAAAAAAAATACACACACACACACACACACACACACATACACACAGGGTCCGGCACAAATAACGCCCCTTTTTATTACAAAATCTTGTATTACAAAATCATGCATTACAAAATCATGAGCATGTAATTCTGTGACATAACAATGTCACACTCAAGCACGCCATATGACATCTTAGGTGAAATATTCAAATTAAAACCAGAAATTATTACACCCATATTACTACCCTACCAACCACACTCAGGCAGGCGCTATGTCTGCCAGACCCAGAGCACGTAATGTAACATGACTGTCTCACCCACTTGGCAGTGTGCTGGTCAGCAGTGTTAAGTGAATTCACACTGTGCGACCATTCTCCAAACACGTTTCTCTTTCAAAACGGAAACCTTGTGCCCACCACACATCCACCCACCCGCCCTCCCCCGCCCCAGCCCCCATCACCCACTCTGAGTCTGCACTGGAGTACTCCAGGGTCCCATGCAGGTGGGATCACACAGCATCTCTCCTTTCGTGACTGGCCTGTCTCAGTCAGCATCAGGTCCTCGAGGTCCGTCCGTCCGCGCCGCACCAGCTGTCGGAACGTGCATCCTTCTCAAGGAGAAGGACCGTTCCCTGGTACGTGCATTCCACATTATTGTTACATGCTCGTCTGCCGATGGGCGTTTAGGCTGTGCCCACGCCCTGGCTACCAAGAACGACGCGGCAGTGAACACGGGGGTGCTAGTACCTCTGCCGGTTCTCCTGAATCTGCACCCCAAAGTGTGATTACTGGGTCCTACATCGGCTCCATTTTTAAGTCTCTGAGGAGCTTGCACGGTGCCTCCTGCAGCTGAAGTCCCTCACGTCCCCGCCAGCAGTACACAGGGCCTGGTGTTTCCCCGTCCTCACCAGCACCGGTCACTCTCCCGGCTTTGTCTCTGTTTGCCCTTATGGTGGGTAGCAGCCCTCCTAACGGATGGGAGGTGACACTTCACTGTGGCTTTGACTTTACCGTCATTCTTGTTGTGCTGGTCACAACTGGCACTTTTTCCTGCTGGGTCGAGCTGCGTTTTCTGTTAGAAATGGGCTTATTTCACTTTGAAGATGCATCGTCCTTGCTACCAAGGGCCACCTTCTTCTAAGAGAGAGATGCTGCTGCAAAGTCTCAGGAGCCTGAGATCCTCAGTGACTGACACCACCCTCCCCTTTTCAGAAAGGGAAGCGGGGGCAGAGAGACAGTGAGAACACACTGGAGTGGGTGAGAAATCGGAGGTGGGCAAGTCTGGATGGAAAACCCAGCTCGGCCCCGCACCAGAAGCACAGCCGTGGGGGTTTCTCTTGTTTGTCTCAGCTGCGAAATGGAAACAGGGATACTATCTATTACACAGGGAACTGAGCTGGGTGACTCATGCCACGCACAGTGCCTGGCACACAGTTAGTGCGCAGTAAATGCCAGCCGCTGCTGTGGGTATTGCTGTCTCATTCTTATTAAAGAACTCGCCCAAGTCGCAGGACTAGTGAATGGGTTTCCTGATTCCCAGTTGATGTTCTTGCCGTGATGACTTTTATAAAATTTACTTCTATTTTTTAACTACAGCTGACACTCAATATTGTGCTGGGTTCAGGTGTGCAGCGTAGTAGTCAGACACTTGCATAACTCCACAAAGTGATCTCCCAGTTCGTCTGCCCCCACCTGACACCATGTCTAGTCATCCCCATATCACTGACTGCACTCCCTGAGCTGTACTTCACATCCCCACGACTGCTCTGAAACTGCCCATCTGTCCTTCTCCACCCCTTCACCTTTTTCACCCAGCCCCCCAGCCCCTCCAAACCTGGAAGCCATCCGTTTGTCCCCTGCACCTGTGAGTTTGCTCATGTCTTGCTTGTCCATTTGCTGTGTTCTTTAGACTCCACATGTAAGTGAAATCATGTAGTACTTGTCCTTCCCAGTCTGACTTTTTGTCTTGCCCCTCAGCGGCTGTGCTCACTAAGCAGCCCTCTCCGTTACTCAACTCTAACCAATGGCCTTGTTTCTAATCACCTCCCAAAGGCCCCATCTCCAAACACCACCGGGCTGGGGCCAGACTTAAACCTGCGAATACAGGACGGATGCAAACATTCATCCCCAACACTCTACCACTGTCCTCCCCAAATCCTTCTCACATGCAAAGTACATTCACGCCACTCCAACAGCCTCAAAAGTCTTAGGTCTATCCCTGGCTGGTGTAACTCAGTGGATTCAGAGCCAGCCTATGAGCCAAAGGCTCGCTGGTTCAATTCCCAATCAGGGCACATGCCTGGGTTGCAGGCCAAGTCCTCAGTAGGGGGCATGGGAGAGGCAACCACACATTGATGTTTCTCTTTCTCTCTTTCTCCCTTCCTTCCCCTCTCTCTAAAAATAAATAAAATCTCTTTTTTAAAAAAACGTCTTAAGTCATTCTGGCACCAACCTAAAGCCTAAAGCCCAAAGTCGCATCCGAAGCAGCTCCCCATCGCACACTGGTAGTTTATGTGAGGTCACACCAGCAAGCACCAATGTAGGAAGTGAGAGAAGAGGCATCTCTGAAGGCAGCCACAAATGCCTTCAGAATCCGTGCAGAGCATGCCTTCAACTAGGGCTGCTGGAGGATGAGGGGGCAGGGGCAGCGCAGCAGTGGGGCTAGGGCACCCAACTCATCAGCTCTCATCCTCATCTGGCTGTGGTTTTCCCTGGGAGGCATCCACACCCCCAGGGAAAGCCCCCAGGGAGTTAGAGGTGGGCCTGTCAGTGGGCTGCAGAGGGACTCCAGTGGCCTGGGTGGATAGAGAACAGCACCACCAGACTCTGCTGTGGAATCTCTGCTGTGGAATTTGTCACTACCCACCATGAGGTCATAGAGTGGCTTCTAAAATAAGTGTCCCTGTGTGTCCCTGTTGGTCAAGGAGAAGACGTGTGCGAGCAAGTCGCTGGGGCTCAGGGAACAGGCTCTGTGATCACGACAAATGCAGGCACAGGCACCCCAGGGCTCAGCTGCGGGGGCGTCTGAGCCACTCGGACAGCAGAGACACACTGCACACCTGCTACGTGCCAGGCCTGGGCTTGGCCCTGGAGCAGAACAGTGGACCGAACACACATGCTTTCTGACTTCACAGGGCTTACAGGCTGGCAGAGCAGACCTGCGCTCCTCAAATAATTGCACACCAAAATAAGTAACAGTTGTGACAGCTGGCTTGAAAGTACAAATCCTCTGCCCGCAGATTCCAGGGGGAGAAAGGCATTTTCTGCAGAGAATGACTATCCAAGACAGGAGAGGAATCTGCAGCCCTTGACAAAGCAGCAGAAGTCACCACACTTGGTCCCAGGACACAACAAACACACAGTGGGTTGGCGTTACAGACTGAATGCTTATATCCCTCCCCCTAACTCTACATGTTGGAGTCCTAACCCCCAATGTAATGATATTCCAGGGGCGGGGCCTTTAGGAGGCAACTGGCTTTAAATGAGCTCAAGAGAGTGGAATTCCATGATGGGATTAGTCCCCCCCTCCACCCATGTGAGGACACAGCAAGAACGCAGCCATATGCAAGCCAGGAAGAGTCCTTACCAGAGAGATAAATCTGCCAAGACCCTGATCTCAGACTTCCAGCCTCCAGAACTGTGAGAAATAAATGCCTGTTGTTGAAGCCGCCCGGTCCATGGCATTTGTCACAGCAGCCCAAGCTGGCTGAGACGGTGCTGTTGGAGGTGGTTTGAGCACCAGGGGACTGCTCCACAGAGCGGCTTCCTCACTCACACAAGGAGTGAGGCAGAAGCCTCTTAGGGATATGGGAGAGTCAGACAGACAAGAGAGTCTTCCAGAAACTGGGCTCCTATAAGGAGTATCACTGCACCACAGATCCGGGCATTGAAATAACTGCACTCGAAAGCAAGAAGGGCAACCAACACCCTCAGAGCGGTGGACCGCAAAGAGAGGCAGACCTGGGCTCCTCGGTGACACTGTTCAGCCCTTGCACTAGCTTTCAACAGCTCACCTCCAAACCTCTTGTTATGAGAGCTAACTAGAAGTCTTTATTACTTGATCCACTACAGATCAAGTTTGCTGTCCCTTGTAGCCCAAAGTATCCCTAACTGACACAACACCCCATTTGTCCCAAGACCCTCCATGAGAACTTTTATTGTCCCTGTGAGACCGTGAGGGAGACTGACACCCAGAGAAGTGAATGGAGGTGTCCAAGGTCGCACAGTGGAAGGAGCTGGAACTGGAACTCAGGGCTCCTCTGAACTCATGATCGCAAGACACTACAGTGAGCACGAGCCCACCTCTCCCCACATGCTGTCCGTCACCTTACAGATCTGTTTTTAGTCTCCAAATGCTGTGGGGCCTGGATGGCCAGCCGCTGCCTCCTAGCTCACTGCCACTGACATGATGTGTCACCGCGATGGCCTTTGCCAGCAGCATCACCATGGGAGTCCGGAGGGCCCGCGGGCACCGAGCACTCCTGCCCAGTTGGTATCGTCCCCTTCCTTCTCTGGGCTTTCTTCTCTGCCAGCTCCCGCAGGACTTTCGCTATGCAGCCACGCACACACGTTCTTGCCATAGTTGAAGGAGTGGTCATGGAGGTTATGTAGTAACATTAGGACATGATACGTTAAGTGGAAAAGCACGGTACAAACTGCATGTACCAAGGTATTAAAAAACCACAAATGTACACAAAAAAATAAAAGCAAAAACACTAGACTGCGTGCTGCAACTTTGGTGGTGTAGTAAGACTACTGGTGATTTTCTTTTCTTTTGAGTTTCCAAATTTTCTATTTGTACTTATAATTTAAAAAATAGGTTAAGATTTTTTTTTTAAAGCGTCATTAAACCCTGCTCCTGGGGGGCAGGAGGCAGCAGAGCAGAGCATGCTAGTTAAGAGCATGGCTGCTAGAGCTGCACTGCCTGGGTTCAAATCCCAGCCCTACCACGTAGGAGCTGCCCAACCCTCAGTGACTTCCTTAGCTATTTATTCTGTATCTGAGTTTCCTCATCTGTAACAGGGACTAATAGGAGCACCTGTCTATAGGGTGGCTTTAAGGGTTCACATTTGTGAAGGGCTTAGAATGGCGGCAAGTACACAGTTCAGTGCTATGGAAGCTAAAGTGGGCTAAATACAGACCATTTCACTGCACCTTGTCCACTGGTAGGGGAGGAGGCGTCTTGGAAGGGACTGTGATGCAAAAGCGGGACACACCTCATGTTGTTCAGGGGGACTCAAGTGGTGGGGGCTCCAAAGACAGGCCTATGCAGCTCTAGAGCTGCCTCACACCCAGCAGGCTGGAGGTGAACTTGGCGATTCAGCACTGGAGGACTGTCTGTCATGAATACCATCCAGTGCTTTCTCGCTCAGGGGCGTCCACACATTAGGTTGCTGGAGAATTAGGTGAAGGGAGGATGAGTAAGTTCCCACAGTGCAGAAGGACCCTGAACATGTCTTCCTCTGCTTACATAGGAGGAAGTCCTCTAGTGGCCAGGAGGTGACACTGCAACTCCTCGTCAGAGTCCCAGCCCAGATGGCCCACGGTTGCTGGCGACCTTTAGCTGGGTTTGGTTTTGCTAAGCATGTCTGCAGGGAACGCAGGGCTCCTCCTCATCCCATGCTGTAGCTGAAGCAGCCAAAACAAACAAACAAAAAAAACAGTCCCTAAGACCCAGGATCTGTGTGTTTGTGGTATGAGCCCACTCTGCGCAGCTGATATCTGGAAAGGAGGCCCCTTCCCTGGCACGTGCGATTGGGCGCCACTGCTGCACACTGTGTGTCCACTTAGCGGCGGGGTGGGGCGGGGCTCTCATAGGGGTGGTGTGGGGGTGTGAGGGATGACAGGGCCACATTTACAACAGTGCCTGCAACAGAGTAGGCATATCACAGACATTTCAGGGGGATGTGGTGTCACTTTTTATCCTTGGCATCACTTTAGGAGTGGCCCTCTTCAGAAAACTCACCTGATGATACACCGGCTGCTCTTGCTTCCTCACTTTAGACGGGTAAGACACCCAGGAAAACAGGGTGTGCCGTTAGGAACAGCCTCCCTCTACTTTCATGTTTTATGGATTGGGATGTGGCTCGGAGGAAGGGAAAAAAGCACATGGGAAAAAGCGAGAGGCCACGACATAAAAAATCTAGTGCAGCACTTGGTCAGCTTTCTGTCAAGGGCCAGGAGGTAAATATTTTAGGCTTTTCGGGTGGAGAATCTCTGTCACTCCTCAACTTTGCCACCTGCAGCAAAGCAGCCACAAACAACACTGCAAGAGAATGGGCGTGGCTTGGTCCGATAAACTCGCTCCCCTCAGGCCCCCTGGTCCCTCCACCACCTCTAACACAGGTCCTCCTCTGCCCCTGCCACTCTCTGCCCCACACCTTGCCTTATTTTTCTTCATAGCATTTTTATTCTTATCCATCATGGGTTGTACAGTGTGCATTTGCTTACTGACTGTCTCCTCAGAAGGTCAGGTCCCTGAGGGCAAGGGCTTTGTTTTGCTCACTGCACAGCAGGAACTGAATGTTTGTGCCCCGCCCCCAAACTCAGACCTTTAAGCCCTAATCCCCATAGTGATGGTATCTGGAGGCAGGACCTTTGGTAATTGGCTTCAATGATAGGAGGGTGGGGCACTCATAATGGGATTAGTGCCCTTATAAGGAGAGACCGGGAGAGCTGGCTCTCTTTTCCCCCAGGGGAGAAGGCAGCCATCTGCAAAGGGGCCCTCACAAAGGAACAAAATGGGTCAGCACCTCCTCGGTCTTGAATTGGCCGCCTACAGAACTCTGAGAAATAAGTGTTTGTTGTTTAGGCCACCCAGCCAATGGCACTGTGTTACAGCAGCCCAAGCTGGCTAAGACTGGTTAAGACTGGCTGTGTTCTCTCCATTACGGAGAGCAGTGCTTGGTGGGTGACGGACGCCCCATAAATATTGCTGAGTAAAATCTCCTCACAGTCCTCTGGGAAGAGTTTACATCCCAACCTGGAGGCGATATGCTTCTTTTATCAGAATGTCAGAATAACGGGAGGCAGCCTGGGGCTGTGATCGAGCTCTGGGGTCACCGCTCACTCTGCGCACCCAAGTCCATGCTCTGTCCTAGAGTCCATCACGCCATCTTGCCATGACGGGACACCTCTGTCTCCTGCACAAGGCAAGGGACTCCCCTGAGTTGAGTGGGACTCCAGGGCAACGCTCAGATGTGCTTCCTAAGGTCTCTGGGGTAGGAGGGCTGTCCCAGAGCAGTGGTTTTATGAGCAGGTGTTGCCAGTACCAGAGGGGGTGCCGCAAGGGACAGCATCCTGGCTGGGCGGCTGTGATAGTGCAGGTTCTTTTAGTACCTAGTAACAGAAAACCCAACTGAGGCTCGGCCTTTAAAGGGAACTAATGATTTTGAAGGTAGGGCAGGCTTCAGGTACGGTCTGATCTAGTGGCTGAACAATGTCACCCAGGACCCATTTCTTGCCATCTCTCTGTGGACCTATCCCAGTGTCAGCTTCATCCTAACGCTGACTCCTCCCTCACTGGTCACAAGAGAACTAGCCATGTTCATCGTCCTCATTCATATCACGAAGGGGAGAGAGTGTCTCTTTCCCACAACCTTCAAAGAACCCCTGGGCTTCCTCTGGTTGGAGCCCCTCCCAAACCAACTCCTGCAGCAGGAATTAGGCTAATGGCCTTCCACCAGTAAAAAATGGTCCCCTTCTGGACCTAGGGGTGGGGTCTCCCTAATCACATGCTGGTATACTTGGGGTCCTTTGGGAAAGGAGGAAGGAAGATGGGTGCTGGGGAAGTGACCCAAAGGTCTCAGCACAGTGAGTCTTCCAGTATGTCAGACCCTCCCAGGTGGCTCTGCGCTTGTCTCCACACAGGATTAGTTCTGGGTGCCCGCAGTCAAGCTATGGTTTTTATGAGAGATGAGCGAACCTAACCAAGGCTTTGGAATGTCTCTTGTAGAAATTAGTGGTGAGCAAGCCAAGCATGCAATTAAGGATTGAATTTTTCTATAAACACACAAACGCAGATACACGCAGAACAGGGCAGGGCATGGCATTATGTCCTCCAGGCAGATCCCTCTCCCACCAGCCCACCTTGTGCCAAACAACAGCTGGTTAGAGAACGTGCCAGATGATGAAGCTGAAATGTTCCGAAGCAGACTCATGGCAGCAACTCCGCCCTCCACGCAGAGGGCGGCGCCTCTGTGTGAGGGCACATCTGAGTGTGCTGGCCTGCAGCGTCGGTCCTGAGGGTTCTTGCTCTCTTTACGCTTCATCTCCCTCTCTCTTGCCAAGATTAACAGGAGCTAAACGCTAGGGAAATCCTGACTCTGTTAAAAGTGTTCCAGGCCCTAAATGAGCTTCCCATCTCAAACTTATTAAGGGATCCCAAAAGCTTCCTTGTCTATTACCATCTCTCCATGAGTCCCTCTGGAGCCTAAAATTCCCACAGTGATGAGCCTTTGCACTGGGCATCTTGGAAATGCCACATAGTATCTCCAGGGTAAGTAAGCAGCTGTTGACTCCCAAGACTGTTAGAGTATACTATACATATGTGTACATGTTATACATGTTTACATACTATATACAGCGTACTATATCCTACACTGTCGGATAGACTATAATATATAACACTCTCACAGTAATATAGTCATAATAACCCTGCAGAGTTGTTGGTGGATTAAGTGACATACTTGGCAAGGACCAAAATGCTGGCCTCATGTCTCTGTGCCCCTGTGGTAGTGTTATACCTCCACACCTTTGCCATGGTCTCCAGGAACATGAAGAAGCCTTCCCTTCCCTTGACTTTGGACTTAACTCTTCTACTTCTTTGACCAGTGAAGGTGCTAAAAACGGAGGGAAATGGGCCTGCATGGCAGGTGTTGCCCTCTGTGATGCTGCTGTCGCCCAAGGCACCAGCTAGTGAAGGCGGGTGAGCATCACACGGAGCTGGCCTGGACCCAGCCTGCAGCCAGAGCCCAGCGCAGCCAAACCACACGTAGACCAGGCAAGCCACAGCCGCCCTGCAGACGTGTGAGCTGAACACCCCGAACATAGGGTCTACATCCATTCATCACACAGCCAAAGCTGAGTCCATGGTACACACGCAAAAACACGTGCCCCTCACGTTACGACTACTGGCCCAAGAAACAGCACGTGGCTCCTACAACCAGAGTATTCCTTGCCCTGTCTGCTTTATGTTTGCTCTCATGCTAGACGCCACACTGCGTGCTCGCAAGGGCCCATTTGGGATCAGAGCCAGCAGGCATCCCATGGCGGGCTAACCAGCAGAGCCACTGACTCACTTCCCCTCGAACCGGCTCCGATGCTGTCCCGAGTTCGTCCCCACGCACTTGTCTGAGCCATGTTTATCGAGTGCCTTCCACGTCTGCCGGGCAGGAGGACAAAGCACAGCAAACAGGGCAAATGAGACTGAGCCTTCACGGAGCTGCTGGCAAAGAGGGAGAGGAAATGGACACATGCATTCAGAACAAGCAAGTCCAGACACGGGAGCAGGAGGCCACTTTATCTCGTGGCCACAGAGGAGGCAAGGGCAAGTGCAAAGTGTCTGAGGAGCTAAAGGAGCCACGTGGCCCGAGGGGAGTGTATGAGGAATGAATGGGGGGAAGGGAGGAGGCCAGCCTTACAGGTCCAGGCAGGAAGTTTGATTTCACTCCCAGTGCAGTGAGAGAAGCCTTTGAAGGGTCCGAGGAAATGAGGATTCCCCGGCCGGCAGGCTAGCAGGGAGCTATGCCTGGTGTCCAGGGTCGGGGGCACCCTGGAACAGAGCATCGGCCACGGAGCAGGAGAGAAGAGGCTGCTACTCCTGTACAAGATCAGATGCCCCAATAAATCCCTCCGTCAGCAGCGCCAAGGCTCTGCTCCTCTGATGGAACCCTAGCCACCACACCCCATCTGCCCCCTTGAAGCCTGGGCACAGGAAAGCCCCTCATGGCTGGCTGCCGTGGGCAGTCTGCAGACTCAGGAAAGACCCCTCTCCATGCGGAGGGTCCTAAGGAGGAGGTGGTGACAGGCAGCAGAGGCTCAAAAACAGAGCTGCGGGAAGGGTGTGGGGAAGGCAGCAGTGCCAGGGGAATGAGGGACGTATGCGTGGGGCCTCTCCAGAGGCCAGCCCCCACTCCATGTGCACAGGGGACAGACCAGCTGAGGCCTCTGTGGAGCCCTGGCCCCAACCTATGCTTCTGAGGAGGTTCATGCAGGCACTGAGATGAGGGGAAATGGCCCCAACATTCTCCATGGCCCCATCACTTGGGCATCTCCTGGACCTTGCTGCCGATGGGACACCTGCCTCCCAGATGGATGTCCAGGCAGAGAAGGTCACCAAACACAGAGGGACCCCCAGCTGAGAGGCACCAGACCCTTGGCACTTACCTCTCTGTTGCCCCGGAGGGGACCAGGGGCATCAGCACAGGGCGGGAAGAAGGGCCCTACTGTGCAGGCTGCATTTGGAACCAGGAATCCCGGAGCGATCTCCAGAGGCCCGTAAGGGGTGGAGAGTACAGACATCTCACCCCACTGTCTCCAATGCCCATTTAGAGTCCAGTCACTGTTGCCCTGGCAACACCCCCTCTCCTGCCCCAGGAATTCAAGCCGCTCCCCAACTGACTTCTTTGCTTGCAAGTAATAGGAGGACCAACTGAGCCACATGCTTGGTTCCATATGATAAGGGACCACGTGTGACTTTGAGTGACGGTTTCCAGTTCTGCAGAAACTACAGAACTGACCCAAATCACAGAGTCCCTGGGGCCAAGGCAAGAAGATGTCACTTCCCCAGTAGAGCTGCATCCTGGGCCACTGAAGAGTCTGTGACCAAGGCCAGAGAATGGTGGGGTCAGCAAGACCCTGACAGCCAGCTGAGGCTGCCACACCTGGGGCCCCAATCTTCCCTGAGGGGTGTCTGTCCCTGTAAGGCCCAGTGTGATGGAAGTTTTCAAATCCCTTCTCAAAAATAAGGGCTTTCTGATGGACCGAGACACATGAGGGCCCTGAAGGCCAAAGCACAGGTGACACAGGGGTGCTGGGGGGTGGCTGCTCGAGGGCTTTGTGGGGAGGCCGTGCTGGGGCCTCTGCCCAGTGGTGTCAGGGAAGCATTCCTCTGTGAACGCTTCTGCCCCTAGTGTCCCCTCCTGTCACCCTCACAGCCTGTCATCTGCGATGATTCCGGGGCTTCTGTGATGCACCCCCCACCCTAACTGTGTGTCCTCTGTGAGTCAGCCACACTTCACCGCCCTCTGGAAGCCTGCCATCACCCCAGAACCAGGACACCCGCCTGGCCCCTGATCAGGAGGGTGACCGCCCCTACTCTCCCACTGGACTGGAGCCTCTGCGCTGCCCACCCACATACCGGATGCTGAGCTGGGTCCTAAGGAGACACCACAACAGGCACAGGCGCACACAGAGGGACAGAGAGTGCCCCGGCCTCAGAGACGGAGGCAGAATGACAGGAGACATTTTAACCTTCAAAGATCAACATAAGTGCCCTAGAGGGTTCCAAGCCAAAGGGTAGAGTCAACCCCAGCAACCCCTCCTGCTGGCCCCACCCCAGAACACAGGCCACTCCAAGCCACTGAAGGGCAGGCAAGGCAGAAGCGTGAGGGACATGCCTTCAGATGCTCAGCCGACATTTGAAAGGTGTGTGAGTTTTGCGTGATGACAGTTATCTGAAGAAACAAAATCACTTGGGTTCCTGCCACCAGAAGGGTGACAAAGAGCCTCCCATGGCTCCAGGCCAGCCTAGCAGCCCGGAGTCACTGCCCTGCAATGTCCACAGGAGAAAGCCCCTCCCTCCTCTGCACGGCAGCTCAGACCCAGCTCAGACCCTCCCAGAAGCCCCCTCGGGCCCCCAGATGGGAGCGAACTTGGCTTTCTCAGTGCTTGAGGTGCCGGGAGAGGCGGAGTACATCTCCCCTTAGAGAGTGGGCTTTGGGGCCAGTCCTCTGAGGTTCAAAACCCCATTTCCAACTTAGTACCTGTGTGCCGTGAATGAGCCACGGACCTCTCTCTCTCTCGCTTCAGCTTCCTCACCTATAAAACATGGGTGGTAATGAAACCCACCTCTCAGGGGTGCTGTGACAATGAGTTCAGGGATGCAAACACCAGGGTCACGGCCGGACATGTAAGACACATGATGCTACTGGCTGCCATCATCATCATCCTCATCATCATCATTTCTTCTCTCAGGATAGAGATCACATCCTTTCTTGCAGGATCACAACTGTCGAATTCTAGACTGGAGGCATCTCCCCACATTGGCCACCCAAATCTTTGTTTTGCTCTGTGTGGCTTGCACCAAGTAAACAGAAACTGGTCTCTATTTCCGCAGTGAATACACAGGCGCACTGCACTGTAGGGATGACACTCCCTGACCCACTGCCTGGGCGTTAAGATAAAATCTTGACACTATACTATTCAACAACCCTCTTCCCCAGGAACCCAGCTGGCGCAGCACCCACATTCAGCGGCAGCAGGCCCAGAGGCTCCTTCAGGTTCCGCCCCTCCTCACTTTTCTCTGACGCTCTTGTCCCCCTCAACCTCCACTTCCGCAACATAAAGGAGATGGGTCCTGCGGAAGCAGAAGAGCAGAAATGAGGAATCCAAAGTCAATTTAATAAGGAGGAACCGCGCAGCAGGGCAGAGGCACCTGCGTTCAGATGCTGGTTCTGTGCCTTCCCGGCTCCACGACCCCAGACAGGTCGGTCCCAGATGTCAACCTCCAGTTGTGGGGAGGGATAAGCATGTCTGCAAAAGCAGTGTGTGTCCTGGGCCTGGCACCTGGCAGATGCTCCCAGCCCTGGATTCTGAGAGCCCGGAGAGCCTGGGGTGTCCAAACCATGTCTGCCTACGCTGAGAAACCCCTACAAGTGCAGTGAGCCATTTGTTTGGATTCACCTTGGTTTACTTTTCCCAACAGCCTGAAAGACTGCCGTGGGCATGTTGTGGGCAGAAGTACTGCAGAAGAGCTGGGCACCTCTGGCCTGTCCAGGCAGAAGGAAGCTTAAATGATTCAGCCCTGGAACAGGGACTAGAATCCAGGTTTCCTGCGTTCAAGCCCGTAGGTGGAGACACGAGACTTGGGTCTCACAGTGTGTGGCCACTCACAAGAGGACAAATAAGGTCTGCATGTGGCAAGGTCAGATCTAGCTGGGCATGGACCACCAGGCTTTCAAGATGGAAACGAAATAAAAGGAACCCACCCATAACATGAAATGCTGAAACAAAACCAAGGGAAAAGGCAGGCCCTCCCTCTCACTGGCAGCCAGAACAAAGGGACGGAGGCAGAGCCAGAAAGAGATAGTGGAGGAAAAGGAAAGAAGAAAAAGCAACCAAAGCAGGAAAGGGAACCCGAAAGGACAAGGAGGTCCCCTGGGAGTCACAGTAAGACACCAGCAAAGCAGCTGAAGAAATGGCTGGAGAGCTGAGTGCAGAGGAGCAGGGTGCAGAGAGGGTCCGGGGAGGAAAGCTCCTTCCGGACCCAAAGTGGAAACTGGAGAATCAGGCAATCGTACACTCAGCAGGGTTCGGGGATCAAGTCAGAATCCTCCCTCCAACAGGCAGCCAAGGCTGGTGACGTGAGGGTTGGCTACAAATTCGTGCTCCGGAGCCCAAAGCCTTAACCAGCCATGGAAGCAGTTTCATTGCTGGGAAACAGAGAGACTAAATTTAAAGAAATGGTAGCAGTTGAGAAAGAGGCAGCCCACTCAGCTGGGCTGTCCAGTCTGGTGTGAGAAGGAAAATGAGGAGCGTTTCAGCAAGTCAGACTTTCTGTTTTTAGGGTCAAGAGTGTTCTGGAGACCGTGGTGGTGACGGGTGCACAACCGTGTGAGTGTGCTTAAAGCCGCTGCTCTGTCGATACTTAACGATGCTAAGATGATCAGTTTTGTGCTGTGTGTATTTCATTACAGAAAAGTAAGTGGAAAATGAGGCATATACATACAGTGGAACATTATTTGGCCATGAAAAGGAATGAAATTTTGGTCTATGCTTGTTTTAGTCCTGAGACACAATTTCCAACATGGAGGGGGGCCCACACCAACAAGCAATCTTTGGGATCATTCAACTCAATGCTGACACTCTACCCGGAGACGGTGCCAGCTCCCACAGGTTGAGGGCTCAGTGCTGCAAGAGTGCCCCCGCCATGTCAGGCTCCAGTGGCAAACCCAGGCTATGCCCTGTGCTTCTGACCACGGGCTCCAGGTTGGAGGTTCCTGAAACACCCTCTCCCAGTTCAATTACTTTGCGAGAGTGGCTCACAGAGCTCGGAGAAACATTTTACTCACTAGATCACTGGTTTATTACAAAGGGTTTAACTTAGGAAACAGACAATGGAACAGATGCGCAGGGCAAGGAACGGGGAAGAAGCGGGGTGCTGCCATGCCCCCCAGGTGCTCCCCTCTCCCCCAAATCTCCACTTCACCAACCAGGAGCACTCCAAACCCTGTCCTTTTGGGGTCTTATGGAGGTTTCCCTGTAGAAGCGTGATTGGTTAAATTATCGGCCACTGGCAGCTGATTCACCCTCAAGCCTCTCCCCTCTCCCCAGGGGAACGGAAGTGCCAACCCTCCCATCACCTGGCAAGGAGGCCCCATCCTTAGCTGCTTTCCAAGTCACCTAGTCACATAACAAAAGACATCTTTATCACTCTCAACACAAGACATTCCAAGGGCTCTGAGCCAGGAACTTTGAATGAAGACCAAATATGTATGTATGGTAAATATACTTTAGTCATCTAGAGACCAAATATTATTTCTGATAAGTCACAATACTGCAATGCTACAACACGGATAACGTCACGTCAAATGAAAAAAGCCAGATACTAAAGGACAAACAGTTCACGACCCCACTTACATGGGGTACCCAGAAAAGGCAAATTCCCAGAGACAGGAGTAGAACAGAGGTTACCGGAGGCTGGGGAGTGAGCGGGGCCTGGAGGTCCTATACGGGATATGAAAGGGCTGGGGGGAGACAGTGGTAATGGCTGCACAACCCTGTGAGTGTATGTAATGCTACTGAACTGTGTACTCACAAATCAATCAAGTGGTGAGTCCTGTGTTACATGCACTTTACCACACACGTAGAAAGGACTGTTACTCAACATGCATGCCAGTTAGAGAAACAAGATGGGCCCCAGTGGCACTAGGAGTGCTACACACCTTTTCAGTTCCGGGCCCCTCACAAAGCTCCGCTCTCTGCTAAGCTGCCAAGTCCACGTCTGCGTGGGCTGAGGACAGCCTCTGCCCTGCAGGGGGCACTGTTCTGCTGGCCTCTCTTTACCAGGGCAGCTCAAGGATCTGGGCAATTTGGGGTCAGTGTCCTTCCTGAGTCTGCGCTGGCCCCCGGATGCCTGCAGAAATCATCCCAGCTCCTTTGTCTATAAAAAGCGACTAGCTCACAAGG
The DNA here is from genome assembly GCF_022682495.2 of Desmodus rotundus. Lineage (NCBI taxonomy): Eukaryota > Metazoa > Chordata > Mammalia > Chiroptera > Phyllostomidae > Desmodus > Desmodus rotundus. Next base: position 155,349,354 of record NC_071392.1, on the reverse strand, counting down.
TGTGGCTGAAACCTCCCAAATCAAATGATGGATTTAATCCCCCCTGGCATCAGGGAGTGTGGACAGGAACTGGCCCCGCCACCCTTCCTACTCTGGGGCAGAACAAATATAGATGTCCATGACACTGACTTTCCACCCTCTGTCTCGCTGCCCTGCCCTGCGCAGGCAGGTGGGCTCAGACAGCATGTTTGTGACAAAGATCCCCTATTCTATTCAATAACATCAACAGGCATCGGGTGGGGATGGGCACATTTCCAAGGACTATGGATTTTAGAATTTAAACCATCCGTTGAGGTCATCTCACCAAATCTCTTCGTTTTCCCCAAAGGAAAAACATAGGGAGGGAGCGGGGGGCACCACTGACTTTTAGAGCAAAGTTGCCCTGGATCTGAACATGACTTTGACACTTACTATTGGCACTTACTATTTGACACTTACTTTGACTTACACTTAGCTATTGGGTCTTAAACAAGTTGAGTGGTTGTCTTCGGCCATAGTTGGCTCATCTGTAAAATGGAGAGAATCATACTAACTCTACAGGGTTGCTGTAGGACTTAAATAAGATTAAATAATAAATGTCAAGGGCCTGGCACGTGGGTCTCACTGTGGTAGGTGGTCTCTTCTTCTCCACCTTCCTCCTCCCCCACCTTCCTCTTCCCCGTCACCATTACCACCACCATCGTCATCATCAATATCATGAGACTAAAGCCAGGAAGAGGAAGGGTCTGTCCAAAATCACACACAGCTGTGTCTTGTAGCAAAGCAACGGCTCCCACCCCAGTGGGTTTTTCCATTTCATCACCCTGAGACAGCACTATTGCCTAAACCTAAAATTTTACAGCGCTTCCTGGAAAATAGTTGAAATTATATGGCTTTTCCACACTTCCAAATTAGAAGAACAGCCTGATGTCCAAGAGTCTTCGGTACGGAAACAAACTGTCCAGAGTTAAGCTATTGAAACCAAACAATGGGAGTCTCTTTGCTCTCTTCCCTCTCATCTGCACCAGGAGCTCTCAAGCAGAATCACTGCAGAGCCAGAGATGGGCCAGAGAGCTCACCTAGAGAAGTGGGCACAGGAGAGCTGCCCGTGAAGATGACTGGACTTCTGTTCAGAAAGTTCAAGCCTGGCCCTGGCCAGTGTGGCTCAGTTGCTTGGAGCGTCACCCCATAAACCAAAAGGTTGTGGGTTCAATCCCCAGTTGGGGCACGTACAAGAGTCAACTAATCAATATTTCTCACATCGATGTTTCTCTCCCCTTCTCTCTCTCCCTCCCTTCCCCTCTCTCTAAAATCAATGAATATGTCTTCAGAGGGGGGCAAAAATAAATAAAAATAAATAAATAAATAAGAAAACTAAAGTCTAAAGGAGAATTCAGATGAATCGTTAAGCGAACATATATAATAATCACAACGACAATATTTATTGAGCATTTAGTATATGCCAGACCCCATTTTAAGCACCCTACATGTATTACCTTTTTTAATCCTCCAACCTTATGAAGTAGGCAAAATTATCACCCACATGAATGACAAAGATGAGACCAAGGGACATTTAGAAACTCATTCCCCAAGGAAGGTGTGTTGCATGTCATTACTAAGGTCTAGCTACACTAAGATTTCAACTCAGCTGCCCAAACCCCTGAGTCGTCAAGCTCTCCAGTGTTACCTTTCCATGTGAAATGCCTTTCCTCGTTTTTGCTTGCCGTAACCGTACTCGTCCACTGAGACCTAGCGGGAATGTTGCCCTCTCAGACTTTCCCAGGCATAATGATCCATTTGCTTCCTGACTTATTCGCCTGAAGTTCAACCCGTACCATACTGTATTATAGTTAACTGTGTGTGTGTGTGTACTTCTACACTAGGGGTCAAGCGCAGTAAGGGTCTGGATTGTGTTTTATTTGCCTTTACATACTGCTTAGTGTGCATAAAAGATAGTCAATAAAGATTTGTTGGAATATTTTTAATGCCCTTGGGCACACAGAAACTAGGACACGACCAATATGGACTTGCCTTTCAAATCTGAGAGCTCTCCAAAGCTGCTGATGGTTAAAATATGCACAGGTACAGTTTCAAATGAGTGCTTTACCCTTCTGGGGTCACTGAACAAGTGGACAAAGATCCATATACAAGTGTGCTCATTCCAGCCTTGTTTGTAATGGGCAAAAGGAAGCAACCCACACAGCTGACCACGGAGGACTGTCTAAAGGCATGTCAGTAAAGATTTTGTGGTGTGCACCTAAAATGAAATGCTGTCACTTTAAAAATGCGTACATCTCAGTGTACAGATATAGGAAGCTGTCTATGATGGATTCCTGAAATTAAAAGTAGGTTCCAAAACCACGTCATTAGCATTATCTCATTTAGGTAAGCTTACATTACTACCAACATCACATATGCGCTTAGGAGGGTTTTGCAGGGAGTGCACCAAAATTAACAGTGGCTATCTGTGTGAAGATGTTTGGGAGAATTTTTACTTTCTTTTTGTACATTTTATACATTCATTAAGATCTCTGCTTTGAGAATATATTGTTTATGTAATCAGAAAATAAACAGTAATATATTTTTATTTTGGGGAGAAATATATATAACGTCAAAGGAGAGCTTATAAATTCATAGGCAACAAGACTGCAAAGTACTTCCTGAGGAGAGTTAGGGACCCTTAAATACACCCTGGCCTGTGTGGGTGGCTCAGTGGACTGAGTGCCGGCCTGCAAACCAAAAGGTCTCTCCAGTTTCTTCCTGGTCAGGGCCCACGCCTGGGTTGCAGGCCAGGTCCCTCACTGGGGGTGTGCAAGAGGCAACCGATCTGTGTATCTCTCACATTGATGTTTCTCTCCCTCTCTTTCTCCCTTCCTTCCCCCTCTCTAAAAATAAATAAATGAAATCTTAAAATATATATATATGAAGGCTGCTGTGTCCGTGCGGTGGTCCTAACTTCTCCATCCGGGAACTGGGAGCGATGTTATTGCTCTGCCCTTCCCACAGGGCTGCAGCAAGAAGTGAAGGGGTTTGAAACTCTTGAAAAATAAAAGGCACCAAGCAGATGCGAAACTCAGATAATCTTTAATAATTTAATCATTGCTTCTGAAGAATTTGCGATGAAGTTAGGAGGGCACATTCCCGAGTTGTAATCACAAATGCCGCCAGGGTCCAGGCAGGTCAGAGAGACAGGGGAGGCCCCTGAGGTCCAGGACCAGCGACTGCTCAAGAGAACCTGAAGTCCAGACTGCTACGCAAACTCTCTCAATTTTTAAAGGTTGGCATCTCATTTTAAAATTTCAAACATCATGCTGTTATGCCATTGGTACGAAATAGCCCCAAAACCACATGTTTGCAATTTCTGGTACATATTCCTTTAACTTCACAGAAAATCCAGAATTAACTCTCAATAGTTTCTCTCTAGTCTATTAACAGTTACATTCAACAGCCCCAGACTGAAGCACCTCCTAAATTAAAAAGATCCAATTACGCACAGTCTAACTTTAGTTAGATATTTTATTGCATTCTTATTTTATTTTAAAGAGAGGGGAAGGGAGGGGTACAGAGAGGGAGAGAAACCTCGCTATGAGAGAGAAACCTCGGCCGGCTGCCTTCAGCAAGCGCCCCGATGGGTCGGAGCGTGGAGACCACGCCTCAGGCACGTGCCCGGACTGCAAACTGAAAGCCTACGCGTCCACTGAGGGAACATCTGAATGATAATCTCAAAGGAAAAAGTGTCACATGTGGGCCTACTGTCCAAAGACAGCTACTGTTACCATTTTGGCCTGGTTTCCCTCCAATCTTTTTCCTATGGATAATTTTTAGGCTTTCTCTTTAATTTATATTTTAAAAAGCTTGTAATACCTTCAAATGGTTAAAAAATAAAAACAATATACAAAGGTGTACAGTGAAAAGTTTCACATCCACTCCTGTCTCTGTCCACCCCACCTTCTCTAGGCAGTCACTTGTGCTAAGTATTTGGTGTGCCATCGCTGCTGAGTCTCTTTACTCAAATACAAATCAAATGCAGGATCTGATTCTCCCCCCTTTCTTACCCAAAGGGGAGGTGGCGTTCTGCAGCACTCTGAGACTGCAGAACTTCTCGCACGAGCCCTTCTTTCAAAGCTCCCCGCAGCCAGATGTCCGCGGCCCTGGTCCCTGACTATGGCACCTTGGGAAACACCTGCACCTGCCTGGGCCAAGCTTCAGCAGGGACACAGAGCCCATGACACTTTCTGGAAGGGGCTTTTCACAGCTGCCTCCGACTTCCCAGGCTTTCCTCCTGCTTGGCACCCCCCTTCCTTGTTCCTGAGCCCCAGGCAGACACCATTCAGCCCGGAGTTTTGGTAGAAGTGCCCAAGGGGCTTTCATCAGAGTCCTGGGAGGGTCCAGCAAAAAAGAGAAAGCCCAGACACACCAAGGGGAAGGGAACTGATGTGGGCCACATGGCGTTCCCCCAAATTCATCTGTTCAAGCCCCATCACCCAGCACCTTTAAATGTCATAAACTGCTTAAAGAGATTATTGGATTAAAATGAGGTCATTAGGATGGACCCTGATCCAATCTGACTGATGTCCTTATAAAAAGAGGAAGAGTCATCAGGGGTGCGTATGGACAGAGGGATGACCTCTGAGGGCACACTGAGAAGGCTGCCAGCTGCAACCCCAGGACAGAGGCCTTGGAAGTAATCAACCCTGCCAACACCTTGACCTTGGACTTCCAGCCTCCAGGACTGGGAGAAAAAAACTTTACCATTGTTTACACCATGCAGCCCATGGTGTTTTGTTATGGCAGTCCCAGCAAATGAACACGGAAACCACCTCAAAGAGTGTCCACAGGGCAACGGGTGGCCAAGCAACACAGAGATGCCACCTGGCATGGATAGGTGCTCCTAGGAGTGTGAGTATCAATGGCCCCACAGTGGCCCTCAGGGTGGGACCAGGTGCATCCAAACACAGGGCCCTCGCCACCAAAGCAAGAAGAGACCAAAGATCGAAGACTTCAGTAGTGAGTGCAGGTGTGACCCACAAACAGATCAAGAAGGGTGAGCAGTCTCCCACCTGGCAGGACCTGCCTGGGGTACCAGACACCAGGCCGGGTCAGCCCCGCCACAGCAGGCCCACTGGACATTGCAGCGAGGAGCCCGCCCCTGCCACAGAGCCAGCTGAGCACCTGCTGGTCCCCGGAGGCCCCTGGAGAAATGGAAGAGCTCTGAGTATTCCCCCTGAAGAAACTGTTTCATTCAGAAGCATTCAGGTTATCTTTAACATACAAGTTTGAGGTTTTCCCACCATATTTTTTGCACTTCTGAATTATTGTGGATTCATTTCTGTTACTGGTGGTAAAAAGTCACCTATAAATGAGACAGCATAAAAAATGACCTAACTTGGTCAAAGCCGTGAATACACTTAAGGCACTGGAGCAGAGAGTTTGAACTGTCTGGAAGCCCACTCAACTGGGTCGAGTTCCAGGAGCCTGAGGGGCTCGAGGAGCAGAAGTCCTCTCTTGAGACGTGGCACGGACCCCAGAGCCACATTATACGAGTTTCTGGTCTGTCTCACCAGGGTGAGTTCTGTGTAACAGCTTGGAGGTCTTCCTGCGTTTTCCATTTTTAAAAGAGCAGATGTTCTCCTGGGAAAGAGAGATTTAGGTACCCAAACAAGTCAGAGAAGTGGAGGAGTGGAAATAAACCAGACATCTGCCTGCCACCGTGGCAGTGCCCAGAGGAGTCGCATTAACTGGAAGGGACACCCGGCCCAGGGAGGGCTGCGCAGCTGGGCTCGGTGCCCGCCCTGAGCAAATGACAAATACGACTGTCTCTGTTCCCACTCTCAACAGGAAGGAGGGTCTGTGGGTTGCTTGTCTCGTTCGTCGACGCTCGTGAAAGGCACTCATACATTTATTCTCAGCATCGAGGTGCTCACCGGGGTCTCCGCAGAGTGTCTCTGACAGTTGCTCTGGGTTGAAACAAGCCACTCGGATGTATCTATAAATAATTGTCTGGCTTCACCTAGCGAACAAACGGCTTTTTCTTTCTCTCTCCTCTCCTCTCAAAATCAGTTCTAAAATACTTTCATAAACAACGGGAGGAATTTCCCATTAATATTAAAGTGTGTCTGGGTTGGTCGTTTTAATAGAACTTTCCAGAGGGAACAAGCAGTCCTTCCATCTTATCCACGTGAAACCTGTTCCCTTCTCAGAGCAAGATGCTTGGCAGCCCAGCCTCGCTAGGACCAGCCACAGCTTCCCTCCCCACCACCCCACGCCCATCTCTTTCACTGCTCTGGCCAAAGAGGAGGGATGCGCAAGGCCGCAGACAGCAGCAGCCTGAGCCGGTCAGGAGAACATGTCACCGCCTGGAGGCTTTCCGTGTTTCTACTCTGACCTCACATCTGCAGCATTTTCCTCTTTAGGCCACCCCCCACCTAGGACATAAAGGTAGTGTTATGGCTGTGTCATTTTGGTTGATATGTCAAAACTCCCCCCTGCCAGCCCCCTGCAAATAACAGGAGCTTAAAGGAAGACAGGAATGTGTTTCTCTCTCACGTGAAAGTCTAGAGATGGACAACTTAGGTTGGTGCAATGGCTCCACAGTGTCACCTCCTGTCTTTGTTTACCGCCATCCTTAACCTGTCACCTCATGGTCCAAGATGGCAGCCCAAGTCCAGGCATCGTGTCTGCATTCCAAACAGCCAGAAGAAAGAGGAGATGAAGGCATTCCTCCTATTAAAGGTCATGACCTGAATTATCACACACTACTCCTTCTTATACTTCATTGGACAGAATTTAGTCAGATGACCTCACCTAGCTGCAAGGGAGGCTGAGACCAGGTAGGCAGAAGTGCTACTCTGAGAGAGGGCACTGGGAAGAGTGGACACTGGGAGGCCCACTAGCCATTTCAGCCACAATGCAGACCGCACTCGATCTCCCCCCATGCAGTCTGCCCGCACCTACAACTCCCAATGCCCGCAAGGTACTGCCACTGTCTATTCTTAAAGAGTTCTGGTTTCCACACCCCTTCTTTTTAAAACTTGCTTTATATCCTTCTCCTTCTCTTTCTCAGAGCTGGGGTTCTGAGAAGTAGGGTGGCCAGACTGAATTCCAGCTTAGTTCTCACCAGTCAGGACCACATGGTGTCTTAAACTCCTGCCCTACAAACTATGCCCACACTCTGACGGTCCTGGGAAACCAGGCGTGGAAATTGTTCCTACGAGTACAATTTGAAATTCAAACTTGCTTAATTCCTGCTTCACTCAGGGATCGGCACAAACCTTCCCATCTTTATGGTCCACACTCGGGAAGGTGCCAAAAGCCAGAGGTCAAAGCCACTCTGGTTGGGATTAACCCTGAGCCCCTTTAAGGGATGAAGCCGATGCCGAGCCCAGGCCTGCAGACCTCATGGACAGTCTCCTGCTCCTTTGGGCCCACCTTGGACCCCACACCTGTCTCAGACCCCAGACACCATCTCTGTCTTGCCAGCCGGGATTTCAGCAGACCACACATGGCTTGTATCAGCGAACCTCCTTGTGCCCCCCCTGCCCTCTGGGCCACTCCACCTATCCAGCTCAGTGCCTGCTCCGCTCCACCTCAGCCTCATCGCGGCCAGTGACAAATGCTGTTGAGCAACAAGTGTCAGAACAATAGCCTCCACATGAAATCCACCCACCCGCACTGTGTAGGTCACATGAGTAGAGTGAGTGGTAAAAGGACACCCAAACAGTTGTCATGGAGAGACAAAATGAGAAAACTACAAAAAAAAAAAAAAATGGCGAGGGAAGCGAGCCACATGGCAGTGGGTGCCAGGGCCATGCAATGCTGATAGCGGTTTCCACCCCCAAAAGCATGGCCAGCTAAGTCTGGGAATTGCAGCCACGAGAGATTTGTTGCCTTAGCACAGCAAAGGCTCTGAGACGGCCTGCAGGGCTTCCTAACCCTCTAGCCCCTTTCCTTCTGGAGCGTCGATCAGCACCTCATGAAACCAGTGCTCACGAGGGCACTGGATGAGCAGTGACGCGCTGAGGACCGCAGCTACTTCTCTGGCTCTGGAGTCAAACCACCGGCGTTCAAGTCCCTGAGCTAGCAGTACTTAGCGGTGTGACTGTGGGCACATTACTAAATCTCTTTGTGCTTTAGTTTTTCCCTCCAAAATGGGGGTGTAAGAGCACCTGCTCCCTAGGGTGGTTGGGAGGATTCGGTAAGTTAATGTGTGGAAGGCTTACAACAGTTAGAATAAATGTGAGCAGTGATGATGAGGAGGAGGAGGAGGACGACGACGACAATGACAACCCAGCACTGGAACACTCCCCGGAGCTTACAAGCATGTTTCTCCCAGGGGGTCAGGATTCTGACTAAAATCCCCTGTGTGTCTCCAGAGTCCAGCATGGGACAACCAAAGGGAAACAAGAAGGGCAGCACAAGCAAACAGGAAAAGCCTCAGCCTCTTCACACAGTGGCTACAGGCGAAAAGTGAAGCACATCCCCCCGAGGAACAGAACAACACTGGTCCTCCCTACAGTGTATATAGGCCTCGAAGGACCACCGGGTGAGTGGGACAGGACAACTGCATCTCTCACACACCAACCTGTGAGCTGGAACAGCACACACCTTTTTCTCCTGCAGAGCCAACTTACTACCAGGTGGCCTTGAGTCTGCCCATCCTGCCACCACCTGGGGAGTCCCAGCCTGAGGGCAGAGCCAGCACAGGGGGACAGCAGTGAGAGTCTCTGATGTACCCTTTGGACACCTGGATGCAGCCAGGCCTGAAGCTAGTACTCCCCCTGCCCTGCTCAGTGTGATGAGATGATTGTGTTTAGCTCAGTCAATACAGGGGCCCCAAGATACAGACTTGGGTGTTTCCAGGACTCCTTCCCATGGGGAAGAAATCTGCTCGTGGGCTCTCAGCAAAAATGGATGAGGTGGAGTTTTGTGAACAGACCAAACTACCAGAGGAGACAGTGTCCCTGCTCCACCAAGCCCACACCCACACCCCAGTGCCATCTGCTGCTCTGGTCCCCAACCCTGTCCTCCCTTGTGTTTTGCTCGAAAATCCAGAAGCTTCAAGAGGGACATGGGAGCTGCCACTCCTCCAGGTAGCCCTTAGCTGTCGACTGAAGGTTGCAGGGTGTGACAGCCCAGCTCTCTTGCTCAGAACCAACTCTGAGTGGTAAGTTACAGCCCAGAGTCGTGGCTCTGTCTAAAGTCACTCTCTTGCTTGGCTTTACGTCCTATTTCCCATCTATCACAGTCTTCCCTTGGGGGCACTCACTTCATTAATCAGCTGCACTCAAATCCTCTGAGTAACATAACTTAAGACACCAGGTGCAAAGAGGCCCAGGCCAGGTGGGCTCTAAGCACAGGACCAGGAAACCAGAGGTCATCTTCCCACCCACCCACGGAAGATGTCACGGCAGCGACACAGGCTGTTGTCTCTGCTGCTTCCTCCCGGCAGCCACAGAGCAGTGAGGGGTCTACCTGCCGAATGCCCACCACCGGGTTTGTCACTCAGGAAGGGAAGCCAACCTAGCTCCCTGCCAAAGAAGGACAGCAGAGGTGACAAGGGACATTCAGGCACATGGTCTCTCACCCCCACTCGGAGCCGTGGCCTGGAGGTCAGCCTGCAAAATGCTTGTGGGTCCCTCTTCTCCCGCTCTCACTCAGCCTCTGAACCGTTCGGGGTCACCAGTTCAACCCCATGGTCCAGTGACCGGGAGCTCCACCAGGCAGCTCTCCAACCCACCCTGGACTGGCCCCCACGGCCACGTGCCAGGATCACACAGCAGGCCCTCCGGCCTCTCCTCCTCTGGGGGCACAGGCAGCCAGGCTGCATTTCTGCCCTTTCTGCTGGCACGAGACACGCTTCCACTCATAACTCAAGGAGAAGGAGGGCCTCACCTCTTGGTGGTGGTCATTCCATGGGTGGCTCTCCTGATTGTGGACAAAATGGGCATGAGGAATAGGCACAGCTTGTCCCAACATTCAGTGGGCACCTCTGCTTCTGCCTGCTCAGAAGCCACTCCCCCTCCTAGCTGTCAGAACCCCTGAGCCCAGTCATTCAGAAGGCTCCACCAGTGACCAGATGACAGCGAAACAAATGCATAAGCCCTCAGCCACAGTGATGGGCTGGGGTGGGCCCACGACCACAGCCAGGCCGGTGAGACATGGCAGTGGACCTGGGGTGAGACATGCCTTCCTTCTGCCGGGTGCAAAGCTGGGAGCACCTGGCTCGTGGAGCACAAGCGCGTGGAAGTGGCCGGGAGCCATGTGGAGGGTCGGTCATGAGCGGTGCTGCTGGGACTGTGCTGTGGGTTTATTTTGCGTTTCTGTTTAAGCCAGTTTGAATTGGGTTATTCTGTTCCTTGCAACCAAAAGCATAATAGCTAATAGAAACATTGAAGGATATGGCTGCACGGGAGAGGAAACTGCCTCTAGCCCCAGCCCTGCCGCTAGTTTGTCTGACGGCTTTGGTGCAGGCCCTGACACCTCAAGCCTAGGCCCTGGGCGGGCAAGGCAGTGGTCTCTTCCTGCCTCTGCACAGAACACAGCGCATCTCCCTGCTGTTGCCTTCCTTCCGCAGAATTCTCCTGCAAGCCTCCCCAACCCTCGAATCCCAGAAGCCTGCCCTTCCCTCCCTCACCCTTGGGAGTCCCTCCCTGCTTTGAATTCCTGCACCTGACTGGTCCTTACAGCGCCTTGATAGCTTTGGGTCACATCCATGCACATGTGCTGTGTCCCACCCAATCTCCTAGGGCAGCTAAGCACATCACCGCATTCCAGGCCCGTGGGAAACCGGTACATGCAACTCCTACAGGACGCTCACAGCCATCCTGCAGCTGGAGCGTGCTATTATCTCATCCTCATTTTCAAGATGAGGACTGGAAACTCGAAGCAAATGAGGCACCTGCCAAAGGCCTCCAGCCAGATGACCAAGACGCGGATGCCGTGAGATGATGAATTTCTGGATCACACCCGCTGCTCCACAGACATCCCGCTCAGCCCAGCATCACTCATCACTTATCAAGCCCTCCCAAACACCTGCTGTGGCTTCATCCATTCGCAATGGAGGTTGGGAAGGTGCTGGCCAGGCTGGAGGAAAGACCCAAATGCATCTCCAGGCAGCGCAGGTCTGAGTGGAGGGGCCAGCATGTCGCTGGTGGCTGAGTCTGCTCTGCCCAGCCCCATCTGCCCCACCCCCCGCCCCCCCGCCCACCGGCACAGAGCCCACTCACCACCTGGCCAGCAGGCGAAGCCACATTCCCTGGGAGTTGTGAGCCGCCCTCCAGGGAGCCGTGAAGGCTGCTGGCTGACAGACAGAGGGGCCATTCTCCCCGGGAACAGGAGAAACTCAGTTCACAGGAGCTCACCCTTGAGGCCCTCCCCACCCCCCACCCCCCACCGACACAGCCTGCACTCTTTATCTGAGCCCCAAGTGAGCCCTGAGCGGGCAGGGCCCAAACCTGAGTTGTGTTACCAAACAGTGAAACAAACCTAAGTGTTTCATTCCAGAAAAAAAAAAAAAAAGGCAATCCTATTTGAACCTGAGCTGAACCTGTGTATTTTCTAAGACGACTCCACAAGAACCAAAATCACACATCAAAATGTTGTGTGAACAAAACCAATATTCATCCCAGCCAGGTTCTTGATTTGAAAAGACATTCCAGAAGGAGTGCTGTACCTCCCCATGGCTCAGTGCTCTCAGGAACACTGTGTAAAGATTGTGCTTTAAAAGTATTATTTTATTTCAATCCTCCATAAGGGTGAATGAGGAACGTTCAGACTAGTCAGTTCCCCACGTGCTGACGAGAGCATGCCACGACCGAGCCTAAAAGTGTCCGCTGAGAGGGCAGAGCCCGCAGTCCTGGTCCCAGCTGCCCCAGTGACCTCAGGCACGCTACTCTGGGGCTGTGCTCACCAGCAGTCCAGGGCAGGAGGTGTGGATATCAGACAGCCTGACTCAACCACCTGATGCCGGGCAGGGAGGACCCCTCGGGCATGTCCCCTTTGTAAAATCCTGACCCTCAGAAAAGCACATGACACCAGATCGCACACCCTGGTAGAGAACCTGTCAGGCTGGCTAGACCGTCCCGTTCTCAGTCCATCCCAGCCTCTCTCTGGGCCAGCTGCTTTCAGTGTCCCTGAGCAGGAATGAGAGCCCACCCGCCGGCCACAGACCTCTGCTGACCATACCAATCCTGGGGCCCAAAGGAAGAGAATGGAGAGCACACTCTACAGGAGGTGGGGCCACCGCCACACACCATCACAGCACACACAAGTGAAAAATGATCCTCACGCCGAACAAAGCCCAATTGCCTGTTTTAAAGGCCAAAGGCTTCCAATGGGCTAGCGGAGTTACTTGGGGGCATGTGGACAGAGAACAGGAGGCAGAGAACGCCGCCTTCTGTTTTACACTTGTGCCCGTTGTGGGGGCTCTTCATGAAGAGATGCATGCCTCCCACTTGTGATGTTCACAGTAAAGGCTGGCACACATGCGTGTGCCATGGGCTACGCATGTGACGAGGGCAGAAACCACAACGGACCTGACTGCATGAAACTGGGAAACTTCTATTTATAAAGAAATTGCCTTAAACTACATCAGGAGGGGAAAACAGTCACAGCATTAGTAATAGTAAGTATTTACTATGTTAACACATCAGAAACGCTTAGGGAAAATCCACACTCCAACTAAAGAAAAAGCCAACGGCGTAAGTAAGCAATTCACAGAAGAGGAACCACAAACTATTCTCCCCACTGATGACTGAGGACACAGAGCAAACAGTCAGGTGGCATTTCTGTCTGTCAAACCAGCAGATGTGGCTCAAATCCTTGTGGTTGCTTGTTGATAAGAGGACAGGCAGACAACTTCACGCCCTGTTCACAGGAGGATGAACTGGGGAAACCTTTCTGGAGGGCAGTATTGCAAAACCTATTAATAACTTTTAAAATATGCATAAAATTTGGCACAGCAATTCCGCTTCTAAGAATTTATCCCTAAGGAAAATCATCATGGCTAAAGATACATGCACTTGGACATCCAGTGAAGCATTGTTTATGAAAGCAGAAAGCTGGAAATCGCCTCACTGTCCAAACAATGAAGGGCCAGTTTAATATATTACGGTGTTACACACAGGGAATAACCATGAGACTATTATTCGTGATGATGGAGGAAAATATGAAACAACATGGAAACGTTTACAAGACATTCACTGGAAAACTCTGCTTACAAATGGTTTGTACGATACGAACCTGCTTTCATAACTAAAAGTACGTGTGCATCCACATTGAGTTCTTAAACATCTGATTATAGGCTATTTGAGTTTTCTTCTTTATGTTTTCCTGCATTTTTTGTAATTAAAAATCTGTGGGTTTTTTTTAAATAAAAAATACCCAGTGCTGAAACACATCTGAGAATCATTTTCAAGTAACTAATTGGGAAACATTTTAAATCAACAAGTTAAGAACCAAAGACACAGCAAATGAGATTAAAGTAGTATCGATTGTTCCAAATAACCCCTCCAATTAATCTTCTATGCCTTTTTTTTTTTTTTTTGAAAGCCCACAGAATCTGGGTTCATACAGATGAGGTCATTGTGTTGCAAAACTTGCTGGACCAGACAGCGTTCTAAGATCATAACCTACTCCTCCCTACAGAAAAGGGGAAGAAGCGTGCTCCCTTATTTTCCTGGGAGAAGACACTCACATCTTTAAAAGTCAGAGGAAAAGGCTGAAGCAGGATTTCACAGGGTTCTGGGAGCAGAACTGTTTGGTTCTCCATCGACATTGCTTTGTGCCAGTGTGAAATTTAGATTTTCAGAAACAGAAAGGGGTCCCCACTCAAAGGGAAAATGCTATTTGCAAGCTGCAGAATACTGGTACGCAATGCTGAGGAAGAGATGCAATGGCAGAGAGAGAGAACTGGAGAGCCTCCGTGCCCAGCGGAGCTCCCTGGGGCTAGAACTCACACGCACTCCTGGCGCGCATATTGCTGAGTAGATGCTGGCAGTGCACCTCACTGGGCTTCACTAACAACTCCTACCTGACCACCCATCCTTCACTAGAAATATTCTCCTTCTCAGTGGCCAGCACAAAACATTCAGGCAACAGGACTAGGATTTTCAGGGTAATACAGCATCTCAATTAAGAGATAAGTTAGACACAGGACAAAAGCATAAACAGGATGCTAATGGATTAATCCACTGATACTTCTTCCCCACTCAGTCTCCAGAGAGATCCTCCCCGGCAGGCACAAACCTCCAGAAATAGTAAAGCGCGATTGGCAAACCCATTCATGACTCCTGGTCGGATACGCCCATGCGCTGGAAAGAAGTCTCCTTGGTTCATTCAAGTCCTTTGGGCAAGAAAACGTTTTCACTCATCTGTGACTTTCTACGGTCGGCTCGCCAGAGTTACAGTGTTTGCTCTTACTGTGTTACCAATTCTTCCCAGGAGCCAGACAATAGCCCCCTGTGATCTTTGACCTAACACGCAGACAGAATTTCATTTCTAACGTACTGGTTTTTACCCGAACAATGGAATTGTAAAAGAAATTTATCATCCTGGGGTTCTAACCACCCTGGGTTTCCCCCGCTGATTGCACATTTCCGACCCACCCCGGCACAAAGCGCTGGGGGAACTCTGAGCACAGCAGTCATCCCACTGGGGAGCAGTCTGCAGTGTGCCCTCTCATAGCCCTAACTCTCGCATAAGGGCCTGCCCTGTCTTCTCGGAGAGGCCCGCCTGGCCGAAAGTGAAGGAGAGCACTTCCTGAGGGCAAGCTTCTGTACACAAGGTGGGTTCCAGAAGGCCTTTGGAAGGCACCAGACGACGGTTTGTCCGACGTGAAGATGCTCAGACCGGAGAGGCAGAAAACCTTTGCTGAGTGGATCGTGCCAGTATGTAAGGGTTTTGGTCCTCAGCGATGCAATCAGGGAAAAGGACCAAGAAAGGCCTATGGCCACAACAGGAGGGGACACTGAAAATCAGACGGACATCAGCCAGTCCACCACTCACCTACCGCACTCTGTCCCAAGTAATGATTGGGCCGGCCAGGTAAGCAGCAATCACTGGGCATAAGTGGTTTAAAAGTCACTTTACCAAAAGAATAGGGTGTGTTCACTTATATGTGGCATCTAAAAAAATGTATGATTGAACAAAACAGAAAGAGACCCATAGATGTAGAGAGCAAGCAGACGGTTGCCAAAGGAGACGGGCATGGGAAGATGGGTGAGAGGGAAAACAATTTAAAACATTTAAATAATTTTTTAAAACCAGTTTACTTAAAAAAAAGAGGGTTTTGTCATATAAATGTTCTTTGTCAAATACATGATGCTTGCCGTTGTTAGCAGGAACTCTGGTTTATACTATTTACGCAGAGATTTATGGCACTCTTAGACGACGTGTGTGTATGTTTATGTGAGCCTGCTCCCTCGTACTTTGCACATGGTCAGCACTGAATGTACGTCTGCTGCAGGAAGAGACAAAGGAATGGCGGCCTTGGGAAAGCAAACATTCCCAAACATCTGGCCACAAAACTGGGGGAAATGCTCAGGACCTAATAGGATACAAACCTGATCCCCTCTCCCACAACCTGAGGGATCCCATCTGGAAAGCTCCCCACCAGCAGACCGAAGAACATATGTAAGCAAAAGAGAAAAAGTAGTAGACCCACTGGGGGGTCAAAAAAATCAGAGCTAATGCTCATTTTCTTGAAGCTCATGTCCCAGAGGGGCACCCTCCAGTTCTGCCCCTGACCCTCTGCTGCCCGCTCTGCTCCGTGAAGGACAGGTCGGCCTTTACCCACCACACCAAGCCCAGGGATGTGGTAGCCAGGGCCGGGCCACAGGATACCACCCCCAACTCTTCTCCTCACATCTCAGGGATGAGACCCCAAATCCACGGAGGACTGACAGAAGTACACGTGTGAACCCACACTCCACCGAGAGCTGGATCCCTCAAGGGCCTCCCTTTACCCCGAATATGGAAGAGAACTAAAAATAAAAACGCTACAATCTAGTAGAAATCTACAGCTCAGTAGCCGACTGCCATTGAACAGATGCAAGATCATTTTAGGTGAGGCTTAGTTGAATATTTACTGCTAAACTAGTTATAGTGTCCGTTTATATTATTTGTATTATTTGTATTTGTACTGTTATTTGTATTTCCTAGGGAAACTGTAGCTGACCCATGACCTACTGCTTCAGATGAGCCCCTGCCAAGAGGACACCCCATGAGTATCCCCTCCAAAAAGAGTTTGAGGTGAGAGTGTAGCTGGGGAACAAGACTACATTGCTCTAGCTTTGGGGCCTTTGTCTTCAGCTGTCCCCCCTTTCCCCTCCTCTGGATGCGCAAGTGCCTGCAGACACATACAGGGAAGCAGTTGACCGGGTTTCGCAAAACCTGCAAACCATACAGATGTGAGCACCTCGGCCCAGGAAAGGCTCCGAGCGCACCTGCAGTTTACAAAAACAGCCCGCTAACCTTCCCATCACCTCTTCCCACATCATGTGTAATACTAGCCCACAGGACACAACTTGCGAGTTATTGCTCTGCGTTCTCTGAATTTTACGTTTGGGTAAAATGCGACCATGAAAAGGCTGAACAGTTGGGCCAGAGTGTGTGGGGCTCTTGTGCAATCGTTTTCATTGGAAGGGCCTTGCTTTCCTGGCATCTGCCTGCATGAAGGGAGCTTGTTGGTGAGTCTATAAAATTCACTGCTCTGCTGCGGTAAGGAAGCCCTCCCTGAACATCAGGGCAGAAAGCTGCCAGCCTCCCTCAACTGCAGTAAGAACTGTGCCCTCCTGAGCGAGTGGGCTTGGGTTCAACTGATGGATAGTCTGAGGCCGCATGTGGGTCTTACTTCCCTCCTTGCTTTGGCCACCACTGAGCCCACTGCCAAACTCCGTTTCCTGTGTGTTGGCTAGAGGGTGTCTTGAGTCAAGGAGGGAGGGGTTCCCAGACGTCTCGGGGCCCCATTGCACTCTGGGAAGACACGGCAGGGCCGCAGGGTGGGAACGGCCTGCCTGCGCACAGCGAACAACCAGCCTGCTCATTCCATGGAAGAACATCTGGCGCTTCTATGTGGTTGGCTTTTTTATACGTTTGGTACATTGTGGTTTTCTGAAATCATTTGCTTGGGTACAAATCATCAAAAGTGATGTTTGTATATTGCTTATCTATTTTAGGATTTGTCTTTTTTTTTTTTTATTCTTGTGCACTTACAGTCTGGGCCTACATGGAGCCCACTGCCCCCCAAGGAGAAACGTCAGGCTACTTCTCTGCAAGTCTCAGAGGCCAGCCTGGCCCCTCTTCCCACCCTCAGCTGGTGACAACTGGAGGGCACTGAGGCCAGCTCTCCTGGGCCTTCCCTCCTCTCCAGGGCCTTCCTGCCACCTCCCAGCAAGTGGGGTGGTTTCCTGTTAGTGCTCTTCTGGGTTGGGGCAAAGGGAGAGCCTGCAGGTCTTCTCTCACGGCATCAATGAGCTCGTGCTCCTTACAGACACCTTCCGTTCATGAGGGCGAGGACAGCGCTCTCCTTCACCAGAAAGAAAACCCAGACCCCGGAGCTCAGCTGAGTGCGTTTCACCCCCAGATCCACCCCTCAGGGAGGGGCGGGCAAGTTGGGCAGGTTGGGAGACAAAAACTCCAGCTCCAAATTCAAGGAGCTCAGGTAGAAAGGCAGCATGACATTAAATGGTGGGACCTGTCTGTCAATGTCCCCGCCTCCCCCTTGGTCAGCTCCCCTCCTCATGTCTAAAACCCCCCTTTGTACCCATCTTTCCCCTCCCCAGAAATCTGCCGTGAGGCTGACTCAGCCACTCCTCCCCAGTGTCCTGGCAGTTTCTTCCCCCCTCCACCCCAGCCTCAGTCACTGTCCTTCCCTTCCATCCTCAGCTGCAGGGGGAAGGGGCCTGGGGAGAGGGAGAGGTGTCACCAATTAATTCACTCCAAGACGACTACCACGGCCCTTCCTTAATGTGCTTTCTCTCAGAATGTTTGCCGGAGGCCACAGGGAAGCGCCCACTCCTTGACTCAAAGGAATACAACTTGCAAGGCAGGAGATTCAGGCAGTAAGCAGGAGGCCGGGGACAATTCCAAGTGGCAGCGGCTCCCTGGCACCCTGACTCCCGTATCAGGGTGCTGTAGAGGACACCCACCCCATGTCCTCCACTGAGTACCCAGTCACCGTTCATGGCTGGTCTATGACAAAGGACAGAGCTGCCACTGGGGGAGGTGAGCCTGGCCATGGGTCTGGAGGTGAGAAGGACAGGGGTCGCCGCTGGAGTACAGCCATCACTGGCTCACTGCAGACTGAACTGGACAAGACTCAACTGCCCACCCTCCCCTGAGAACCAGACCTGCCTCTGACAGGCATCCATCAGAAGGCCTCAGCCCCACAGGGCCCTACCCTCTACTGGTTCTCTGAGCGCCCTGGCTCCCCTGTCCATGAGTTAATGCAGGCAGTCTGGGCTGGACATCCAAACTCGCCACCCCCTAGGGGAGAGAAAAAAGCGTGCGTCTCCCAGCCCAGCGGCAGCCCCACTCCAGCCCGGCAGAGCGGCCATTGCAGAAAGGAGAGGAGGCTCCACTGGGCACATCTGTCCCACCCCCCGCCCCTGTGCCCTCTCATGGCCTTGGTTCAAAGTTTTTCTGGCCTACCCAGTCCAGGCCAAGTCTTGGACGGTGAGAGGTCGAGAGGTGAATGAGAATGGAAGAAGTGTGTCCACACTCTGGCTCTCTCAATGGGAGCTCAAGGAGCTATGGGACCAGACACGGGGAGGCTCTCGTCTTCCATCCTTGGCCAGATGTCTGCCATGTCGGGCTCACACAAGCCAAGTAAAACACCACAGTCTCCCTGTTCAGGGTACATCACCTGGCTCAGAGGCCCATGTCATGCTGCCCTGTGGCTGGAGCAGCCCCGAGGCCCTGGGGAAGCAAGATGCTCTCCCTGGCCAAGAGCCAGCTGGATGCCCCGTCCTGGGAGCATACCCTCTGCAGTGTTTGACGTGTGGAGGGCCTTTGTGTTTGGTTTGGGGGGGTTGCTTTCAGTTTCATCGGTTGCTTTTCCACAAACTGACAAAGATGTAAGAAAATTCGGTTTCCTGAGTTTCTCAGCCGGATGAGCATGTGTGCCCGGTGCCTCCCTCTAACAGAGAGTTTCAGGGGAAGGTGACAGGGCCGGGACAAGACTCGGCCTGCCCCACAGAAAGGGGAGGCACAGAGAGCATTCCAGGCATTCTCCCGATCACCTGTTCTTCCACGCTCCGCATCAGCCTGGGCATCAGGACGGAAAGGGAAGTGAGCCCCCCAGACTTGGCCCTTGCAAAGCTCCCAAGTCCACTGAGGGAGGCAGAGGTCGAGGGAAAAGTCCAGAATTTAGTATTCACTTGAGTGTAGAAGAATGAACATAAATCTCCTCCTCGGGGACCTTTTAGAGAGTCTTTTTCCTGCCACAAATATCCACACTGATGCAAGGCTCCAGGCAGACCCAGATGAAGCCTCCGCTCCAGCCTCAGCCAGGGCTCCCTAGAGGCTGCCTGCTGTCCACCTTTCCTGTGTCAGGGAGAATGACAGGGATGAACACTGGAGCCAGCAGCAAGAAAGAAGATGAGGGAGATGGCTTTGGGGAGACAGGTCCAGCCTCCAGGTGTTCCTTTGGGCCCAAGATATTTTTTAAAATTTTTATTAGTGCCATCATTTAAAAGTTGGAATATGTCACATAAAAATTATCTTGCATTTTTCTCTTCTCTGGAAAAATTGAGGCTGTGACAATTCTGGGCCCATAGCCTGGCATGGCAACTCTCCGGGGCAGGAGCTCTGGGGCTGAGTGGGAACTGCCCGCATCAGATGGTGCACACACCAGGCAGCCCTGGCTGCGTAAGAGACCACCCCAAAGCTGCCAGCCACCACTTGTCAGCTACAGTTCTAGAGGTCGGCAATTTGGGCGGGGCTCAGCTAAGCACTTCTTCAGCGGGTCATGCCCAGGCTGACACATACACACGGCTTCACCCAGAGGCTGGCAGGTGTCGGAGGGACACCTGGATTCTCCTCCACGTGCCTGCCCGGCAGGCTACCTTAGTGCTCTTCCATCAGCAAGAGAGGACAAGCCCCAAGAAAAAGGCATTCTTCCAACCTCTGCCTACATGCCTTTGATTAATGTCCTATTGGCTAACGCAAGACACAAGATCAGCCAGACTCAAGGGTCAGGAAAACAGACTTCATCTCTTGATAAAAGAGCTATGAAGGATCTATGGTTATTTTCTCATGGGCTCTCCAGTTCACCATAATCCCCACCTTGCAGATACTGGTGGGGGTTGAGGGTCAGTTGCCATTTCTGTTTGAACTTGAGAGGCTGATTCTCCTATTACTGGTCTTCCTCAAAACTTCACTATACCTGGAGCCGTGGAGGCACCCAAGTTAAGGAACGGAACCTAGAACCCTCCTGGGAATTGGTTCAGAACAAGCCTACATGACCCTTCTGCTAATAAGCATGGGAAGGAGAATGGATTTGATGAAAATAAAGGATCCAAAGTAGCAGGTGAAGGCTTTGCCTGGTGATGCCAAAGGGAGGTCAGGATGGCCAAGCCCCCCCAGGTGGTAGAGCAGGTAGACACTACAGGGTCTCAGGTGAGCAAGGCACCATTGGAGAGGGGTGGGGGCATGACACAGTGTGGGGCTTACATGACAGCCCCCAAAGAACTGACAAAGAGGACCACTGCCAACAAGAAAAGCGGAGAAAACTCCCCTGTCACTGTCAATTCTCATCAAGATGGCTGTGCAGCCAGGCCTGAAGAGCTGGCAGAGGCCAAGGTCAGCGTGCCTGGGGAAGCGGTGACACTCACAGTGTGTGCCATAGGGCAGCTGGGAGACCCAGAGGACTGCGGACCAGGATGCTCGAGGGATAGACCTGGTCTCAGTGAGCGGAAGTTCCAGTGTGTGGTGTGGGATGTCTCCAGATGAGGCCAGAGGATGGCCGGGAGGATTCAGTGCATGGGGGCCGGGGGGAGGACAAGGGCAAGTTCTAGCAGTACTAATGATGAAAAGGCTGTCCTTCCCACTCTTTCCTTGAGAATGGTCTGGCTTTTGTTACCCCAGGTACAAAAGTTCATCTGAAGTTTTAAAAAAAGTTTTAAAAATGATCCTGGAATTCATTGCTAAAATATGCATTGCAATGAAGGGCACAACACCCCCTATGACGAATTCTTGACAAAAATGAATGAATCCACTCAAGCCTGCAGACGTGACTCCTAGGAGACAGGAAACACTAAGGACATGGGAAAACCATGAGAGCAACAGCGTGAAGACACACTCGGATGTTCAGAACGTGGGACTTGGTGCAGCTGAATTGGCCTAGTCTCTCATATGGCTATTTTCAAAAGTGGAGGGAGGCAGTAGACTGTTTTAGAATGAGATTAGACTGTTCTAGAAAGAAGCCTATCAAGCAAATGCAATGCAGAAACACTGACTGGATTCTAACCCCTAAAAACCCAAAATCCCAGCCATAAAACACATCTGGGGGATAATTAGGGAAACTGTAACACGAATTGCACAGTAGATGAAATCAGGAACTTGCTGTGTCTCAGGCATGACGACGACATTGCGTACGTGTCGGAGAACCCTCTTAATTTAGGAGACACAAGCTATAATATTTAAGGTTTGTGCCAAATGCTGTCTCTTGGCTGCAAATTCACCCTTCTATACTTGGCCTTAGAAACCAGGTGTGGGACTCTGCAAACCCTTTGGCAGGCAAACCCTGTGGCAGGGGAGCTAGAGACAGCCTGTGAGGCTGGAGGAGGAAGAAGGGATGGGCTCCTTCCTGTTCACTTCCTATTCTTGCTCTGCCTCCCAGTGCCGCTCGCTCCCCCTATGCCATCCCTACCCCCCAGCAGCTGCTGAATCCGCCCCACAGACAGCAGCCCCTCTGGCCAGCCCCTTGGCCCCAGAGATCAGTTAGGGTACCAGAGAGCCTCTCTAAGTTTCTAACCTTTCGTGTTAATGCCGCGAGCCCTAAGGATGGTAGCTGCTTGCTGAAATTGCCTCCTTCATGATTCCTTAGAGTTCTCTGTTTACTCTTCCAGTTACCTACTTAATAACTTTATACCCAGTTAAGTTATTACAGTAACTTCTCTCCATTCAAATAGGTGTGGTTCCTGTCTCCCAAATAGGTAGTACAACAATAACGTTTGCAATTGAAAGGTCCCAGTCAAAATGAAAACATATGGGTACACAGATATACATACATGTAGCTCTAACATGCACACAGGCAGACAAACATATATGTTTGATAATACCAGGCATCAAAAAGGACGTGGAAGATAAGGACTCCCAAATCCTGCTGGTTGGGCTCTGTTTGGTGGAGCCGCTGTGGGGACCCAGTCATCAGTAACTAAGAACATCTGCAACACACACCACGAACCAGTAACTCCGCTTCTCACCACCTGGCCTTGGAGATACTCCCTGCACAGATGCACAGGAAGCATGAACAGGAATGCTCCCTGAGAGTTGAGGGAAGCAAGGACAAACAGGAAGCACCCTGAGCAGCCATCGACAGGGCAACGGATGAGCTGGTGTGCAGCCATCCTGTGAAATACCAGCAGCAGTTAAAAAGAATGCAGTACACAGAAGCAACGAGACCCAGTGGCAATGAACATGCCAGCCCACAGACCTCAGTCTACCATACCACTCCCAACTAAAAGAAACCAGAGGTCCTTGGAGAAATGGATGATTCCAGGGTTGAGGCAGCGCAGGCATAAGACAAGGCTGGAACATTTTGTAATGCCAGAAAGTAATGGAGTACTCAAAAAAAAAAAAAAAATGCTGGGTACATCACAAGGATGCAGGAAGGGGCGTCCACTGACCAAATCTGGGACAATTTGAGGACCAAATAATGAAGGAGAGTAATAAATTATAGATTGCTAAAAATGAGAACCTATGAGTCCATAATAAACCAATAACTTCACAAATACACAGTGGGGGAGGGGAAGCCCGGCTCACAGCAGGCTGCCATGCCCACTGGCACCGACGGGGGACTGTCCCAGCTGGCTGCAGCCATCACGATAAAGGCTGGTTCAGGCAAACACCATCAGTGGGTGCTAAATCTGGGGGGATGCCGACGAGGAGCAGGTATTTGCACAGCCCCAAGTGCCTTTCAGCCAACTGCATGTTAGTTGCAAGGAGAAAAACAGAAACTTCATAGCAGACAAATCAGACAACTCCTTGATCAGGTGATCAAAATTCACATCCCCAACTGACCTGGTACCCTGAGGACACGTCACCTACACATTCTGGTGGAAAAGGCCTAACTTGAATCTATTCTTCAATATAATGATGAGAGTATCAGAAAACCCAAAATAAGAAACAGTCCACTTTATAAAAAGTGACTGTATTCTTTAAAAACATCGTTATCATAAAATACAAAAAAAAAGAAAAAGACTGTAAAAATGTTCCACATTAGCAGAAAAACAAAGAGACGTGACAACTAAATGCAATGTCTGCTCTTAGGCTGGGTCCTAGACTGGAGGGGAAATACCACAAAGGACACCATCCCGTTGACTGGCAAAAACGGAATGCCGGGGGCAGGCTAGGTAAAAGCAGCGTGCCATTATTAAACTGAAAGAAGTTGGAAGCTTCCAGACTGCTTAGAGAGTATATTTACTCTCAGGAAACGTGCAGGGAAGTATTTACGGACATAACATATAGCACCCACCCTCAAATGAGTCAGGGAAGGAAATTATATTACATAGAATGTGTTTATATCCACACACACTATGTGATGCACAATCCATACACAGCAAACGGCAAACTATTAAACCTGGAGAAAGGGTATTAGAAGATTCTTTGAACTAGTCTTATTCTTGCAACTTTTTGGTTTCAAAACAAGAAGTTACTGCTTTGAAAGGAAAGTTGGGGAAAATGAATGCTCTATGCACTGGCGTGGGAGGGGCCCCAAAGGCGCCACTGAGTGACAGTGAAAATGTACACGTGTGACATCTCCATACCACATCCATCTGCACACAAGCAACAGGCAGAGAAAGGTCTGGAGGAAGCAGGCTGGTCACGTGGTTTGCTCCCAAGGCAGAGAAGAGGACCCCAGGACAGCAACTACGGAGTCCTTCAGCTTATCTGCCGTCTTTGCACTTTTTGTGAGTGTTTAATAATCCCTCAATCAGAAATGACTTTTCTTAAGGCTGAAGTGGCCTTCCTCTCAGTCCCCATCAGTGACAAGGACGGCAGCTCAGGTCTCATGAGACAGTGCTCATTTAAACAGTAGGGCCCACTCTACCATTCAACAGCCGCTGACACTCACCAGTTTTGGGGTTGGGGAAATCTGGCCAGAAAGTGGCAGTCACCTGGGGTGTCTGGAGAGACCTCGTCTCAGGGTCCCACGGACCTAGTCTAAACCCTGCCTGCGTCACTCACCCACAGTTTGTCCCCGGGCAAGGGACAGACCTCTCTGAGTGTCAGTTCCCTCACCAGTAAGAAGGGGACTAGTGCCTAGAGAGCAGAGGTGCCGTGAGCTTCAGGCACCAAGGACCGCATCTGCAAGTCCTTAGACGGCGGGCATGTAAAGGGCGAGTCCACCCCAGGCTGGCACAGGACATCCGTTTACTGTTATTCGCCCCACCTCTTCTTAGAGATTTGCTTCTGCACTATTCCCCTGGGAGCCCAGAGGCTCTGAAAGTCCCCTGCTCTTGTCTCTGCTTCCCACTGTGCCTCACAGAACACTCTGTCCAAGAGCAAGTAACAAACATTGGTAGCAGGGTAAACGAACTTTGTCACAGAAAATCTGGAGCAATGTGGAAGTCTGCAGTGAGGCCCCAGGTTAACTTCAGAATTATCAAATATCAGCAAACATGGCCTCTGTCCCCCTGCAGAAGTCTGTAAATGCCAAGAGGTGAGCAGTGCTCCTGAACGATGGAGGTGAGAGGGCACCGTGAACATTCCTCCAAGCCAGAGGTGGTATGCCTAACAGGTGCTAATTTAAAGATTTTATTTATTTCTTTTGGGGGGCAGAGGAAGGGAGGGAGAAAGACAGGCAGAGAAACACTGATGTGCGAGATGTGCCGATTGGCTGCCTCTCGCACACCCCCAACTACACCTGGCCCACAACCCAGGCCATGTGCCCTCACTGGAAATTGAACTGGCGAGCTTTTAGTTCACAGGCTGGTGCTCAGTCCACTGAGCCACACCAGCCAGAGCGTAACAAGTATTATTTTGGAACTGGTATGTGGTCAAAAATGGTTGGGAAATGCCAAATTAGACAAAACTAAGCAGGTGTCTTTAGTGCGGGACTTACGAGCTCCTTCAATATGCTAACGTGCATCACCGCTACCCGACAGACTATGTAACGTGCAACACAGTCCAATCTCGGGGCCCAGAGCCCACAAAAAATACTTTGGAAAGCACTGCTCGAAGCTGCTCCACAGTCAGCGCACGGTGGAACAGTACTCAGTGGGCATTGGCCACGGCGACTTGCTCACCGGACCCAGTAGGGCGGGGGCATGAAGTGCACCAAGAGCATAAGGGGCGCAGCACAAGCCCCTCATATTCCTCCTCTTCCTTTGCCCTGCTAGTCCACGGACGTCCGCAAAGAACCCTGACAGAAGAACCATAGTGACGACCCCCAAACTGCAGAGGCAGCCCCCAACACCGTCACTGCTGTCAGTCCAGCGTCACTCAACACGGGATGTCGGTGGGCTGGGCAAATGGCTGGAGGGGCCAGGGTCCTGCCCTGTGGCCGGGCCATGAGCCTCATGTGGAAATACTGTCTCCACCCCAGCTTACTGCAACATCGGGCAAACGGTCCATGGGATCAGGTTGAGAAGACCCATAGCCATGGTCATGCTTCTTATGCGACCTCAAAACCAGACATGGTGACAGCTCAAATCACCTCCTTTTTACTCATCGCCTTTGACAAAGTGAGATCTGTCCTCTTAGCCCGTGCAGCACCGATGCCCCCCTTGGGGGTGACAACACACTCTTCTCTGAGGGAGTTATTCTTCACCTCCTCCCTCCCACACCAGCCCCGGCACGCTGCGTACGGTCAGTCCAGGTGCCCTGTGCCCTCTCGCCCGAGGAAAGGGCACTAGAACCAAACCAGACCAGTCAGGCCCTCTCTCTCACAGCAACTGGGAAGCTGGAGTTTAGCAACACAGGCCAGAACCTGTTCCGAGTTTCTGTGTTTGTCAGTAAAGCCATGAGAGACGGCCTTTCAGCTCAGCTACCCATGTCCCTGGCACGTCCGGCCCCCCTGTGTGTGACTCAGGCACCCGGCTTTGCTTTGACCCGGTGGGCACGCTCCATGTCCTGCTGACATGGTCCCAGAATGTCTCTCTAACCTGCAGCTGAAGACCCCAGCCCCCTCCGCTGAGCAAAACAATCTCAGCCAATCCCTATGTACCTTTCCCAGAAAATCGCTGGACTTGAGACCTCACAGTGGCCTAAAGCCTCCCAAGTGGCCTAACCACATTTTTCAAAAAAGGTCGCTCTTATCTGGAAAGGCTAAGCCATTGACCTCCAGTTCGTGTGTGGTGCTGAGGTGCCCCACCAGCCTGTTTCCGGAGCAGACTCTCAACCAGTTGCCATTTTCCGGGGAGATACACCCGAAGCTGCTCCAGCTAGCTGGTCAGAATGGGACTCCTGCCCTCCGCCCTGGGCCGCCCACCACCATTTCTCCACTGCGCCCACACGCCCTTCCAATAGTCCGGGGGGCACTGCAGCCCCCCGAGTGTTCACAGCCTGCCCCCATCGCAACCCTTCAGCTCCCTAGCTGTGGAGCTCCAAGCACAAATATGGCAGCTCCCACCCTAAGGTGCTTGTCAGCACCTGACCAGGGGCCACCACAGCATGCCAAGGACACCCCAATTCCAAGGTGGCCCCAGTGGGTCTCAGGTCATCGGCAAAGCGCGAGTTTACTCTGGAGAGAGCTGTTTCGGGCACAATGGTAGCAGCAGCGAGCAATGCTTCTTTACACATAGAACACACCGTCCTCACTCACTCGAAATCCGCCCCGACCGCCGGTGTGGGGCTTAAAGCAAACAAACTCACCCCAGGGTCACTGCTCAGGGCTGGCCTGCCCACCCGAGTCCCAGGTGGAAATGTAACAGACGGCAGTGCTCTTGGGTTCTCCAGGAAGGGTTGACGACCAGAGCCCCCATCTTCCTCAGTCGAGCTGATGCTTTGCTGGTGGTCACCATGCATGCCTCCCAAATCTGCGTCCTGCGAAGAGCAAGGTCAAAGGGGGGTTGGTGCCAGTTCTCTGCGGTGCCGCCGAGGCCCTCCAAGAGATGGCGGGAGGGGAACCAGACCTGCCTACTGCCTCCCAGGGAGAGCAGAAGCATGCCGCTGTGCCCATTCCCTGCTGGTCACCCTGGGCCTCTTCTCTGGCTTTCCCTGGACTCCGGACATCCCTTCCTCCCTTAAAGAGGCGTTCTCCAAACCCCACCTGCCTCCACCTCCCAACCCGAGCGAGATGCCCACAGCCTCCCCAGCCCACCATGCACAGCTCTGTACTGGAACTCCACCGTGTGGCTCTGAACCCATCTGCAAGTCCCTCTCCCCCACCCGACGCTGAGCCACGCATGAGTAAGGCCTGGGCGCATCTGCCTCTGTTTCCCCAGTGCCCAGGGCAGAGCCCCGTCCACAGTAGACACTGGACGAAGAGAACGTGCCACATGCACAGTGCTGGCCACAGCTCTGGCCCCAAGAGGGAGCAGCACTGTCAACAGCCTTCCCCTCTGCCATGCCAGACCCACCCTGCCCAAGGAACAGACAGCCTGGCCGCACTACCTGCGACCCTTCACAGAACCAGCTGGTCCCAGAGGGCTGGGGCCAGGGGCGCCTACATGACACTAGAGAGAGTAGCATCTGAGATCAAGGCGTCGGAACCAGAGAGCCGGCCCTAATCCTGCCTCCACGACTCCTGTGCTGTGTGGACGTGGGCCAGCTGACTCCTGCGGCCTCTATCTCTCCCTCTGGGAAATGGGGGTAATTGTCCCATAACATCAGAGGGTGGCTGTGAAGAAAGTGAGTTCATCTGTGAGAAATGCACAGTGCCTCCACTCTGTAAGTGGTGGCCGTTACCCCCGATGACGGCACAGGTGGTCCCCAGACAGCCATGAATACCCTTAACTCAAGGAACTAACCTGTTCTCAACTCCCTCTCTGATTATGTCAACGGAAAAGTCAGTTTGGTCCTCACACGACTTTCCCACATCTCTAAAACTTGCCCTTCTCCCTCTGAAGAAAGAGCGAGCAAGCCGCAAGTTCACGTCTGTGGCAGGCAGACAGCTGAGAGGCATAAACTGACTTTGCCTTCCTTGTATGATTACTGTCATTTCACGGCAGTCGACACCAGTCTTCTGTTTCCGATTAGTGGTAGATTGCACATAAATACATTTGTTGATGTTAAACAGTAAGTTCCAGGGAAAATGTGAGATCAGGTAAATAGCTGCAAAGGTACTACAGCAAAAAATCACAAAGGGGAGACCATTGCCTCACGTGGGGAAAATACCCACATCTGCTCAGGAAAGCCTAGGGGGGAGTCCCACAGCCACGTGCTGTGCCCAGGAGGGCTCAGGAAGTGACCAGGACCTGACAACACCCCGAGACACACAGCACAGGGTGGCAGATGCCACTGAACTGAGGGGACGGTCATCTGCCCCCCACCCCACTCCCCAGCCCCGGTGCAGGACAGCAGTGGGCAGGGCCATTCGGGAAGCTCCAAGGCAGAGGGGAGATTGTCGTGGAGGGGACACTGGGGCACTGACTGGCAGGCATCAGCACCTACTGCAAGGCCAGGGGAGAGAAAAGCAGACCAGCCATCACCAAGCGAGGGCTGGGCAAAGGCCTGACGCGCTTCCCAGGAACCCGCTGTCCCCTGCATTCCTGGCCACCCATGCAACTGTGGGCAAGCGTGGGAAGGGAGCGGTTTCCAGGAGAAGAGAGGCCTGCTGGGCCTTTCCAAGCACTGCTGCACAACAGCTCAGTGGCATTTCCCAGCGCAGGGGATCCTCGGCACCAGCTGTGAGCCTGATTTTCTTTGCTCCTGTTCCCAGTGGCCATCGGAGGGGCTTTGGTACATAGGTCCAGCTTGCTTTTCAATCCAACTGTGTTCCCTGTCCCTGTGACTCACACGCCAGGTTCACCCACAGACACAGCTGGCCTTCTCCAGGCGCCCGGCCCCCCAAACCATGCCCGGGACGTGCAGGGGGAGGGGCGCGCAGAGGACTCACTATGCTTCCACTCTCAGCCAGCACGGGGGGCAAGGCAGGCCAGCCCTGCAGGAGAGGAGGGTCACACGAATGACTGGCCCCACAGCAGTGACAGCCACCACTTCCGAAGGGTCTGTGCACATCATCTCTGACCCTCACAGGCACTGTCCATCCAAAACGCAAGGGAACTTTGCGAGGCAAAGTGAGGAGCAGCCGGGAAGTGACCCAGGTCCCGGTGCCTCCAAGCCCACACTCCTGCTGCCAACCACCAGCCCCCCCACTGCCTCCCAAGGAACTGAGAATCCAGATGGTGCCAGCAGCAGAGTAGGGAGAACTGACTGAGCCATCTTGGGACCAAGAGGGAAGGCTCCCCAGAGATGGTGATGTTTGAGACAAGACCTGAAGGACAAGTAAGGACTTTGTTGGTAGCACAAAATAAGCTAGATTATGTGTGTTCGTTCATTCATTCATTCACCCCACGCCCTATTTCCACACTATGCCAGGTACTCAGGCGATGGGGGTAAACAGACACTGCCCCTGTCCCCAAAAAGCTTACTTCCTAGTGGAAGAAACAGGAAAAAGAATGAATTAAAAAGCTACTGCTAATGTTGTGTGCTGTGTAGAGATGTGTAACAAACTGAAATGGAGAATACCAGGAAAACCTATTTCAAGACAGTCAACGGAGGTCTTTCTGAGGAGGTGACATTGCTGCTGAGCCTGAAAGATGAGACGAAGTTGCTGTCCACATAAAATTAGGGGAGAGTGAGCACTCCAGGCTGAGGGAACAGGGTGTGCAAAGGCCCTGGGGCTGGGAAGGGAATTGTGTATTCATGGAACCAGAAGATGAGAATGTCTAGAAGCAAGTGAGTCCAAGAAAAAGCATCCTTCCAGGGGAAGCTGGGAGGGAGGCCAGCCAGGTGGTACAGGGCTGTGGAAGAGTTTTATTCTAAGTGCAGTAAGGATTTACCTTCTAAGATCAGGCCTCAGTTCCATCGTCTGGAAAATGGGAGTAAGTAAGAGAACGCATAGGGAGTGCCGAGTACCCTCCCTTGTTGAAGAATGGATTGAAGGTGTTCTGAGCTATAAACCTGCATCAGAATCACCTGAGGTGCTTGTAAATCAAGACTGCGGGGCCCCACCCTCAGAGGCTCTGGGAGAGGTCCATGAGTATGCTCGGCAGGCAAATTCCCAGCTGATGCTGCGGCTAGTCATCCAGGACCCCACTTTGAGAGCCCTTGGATTAGAGAGGACAATGAAGAAGAGGCACGATTGAGATGCTGTTGCCGTCGTTAAGGGCTGGTGGGGTGAAATGATGTCAGTAAGATGGGAAAAGTGGCCTGAATGGCTCCATTCTGGAGGAACCACGTGTCCAAGACAAGCTGACAGCCTAGATGCTGAGGGTGAGGGAAAAGCGGCAATGGAGCAGGACACTCTGAGATCTCTGGCTTGACAGTGGCAGAAGCTGGAATGGGACCACGTGAGGTAGAGCGAATTTGGAGAAAAGGGTGAGACATTCTACCTTTGAGACCTCTGCAACCCTGCATGGCCATGTCAAACAGGCAGGCAGGGCCTTCATAAGGACAGCCGTCCTAGCCCTCGTCCTCTCCTTTATAACCCCAGATCTGACCCAGGGCCCCCTGACACCTAATAAATATTCAGAAAACCAGTGTTAACGGTTGAAGAATAAATGGAGGCTGAGGAGCTGAGACCACCAAAAGCACTGAGGACGACTCTGCCACCACGTTTGAGGAGACTGCACCCTGGGCCAGCTCCACCATGAACTCCACCACGAACTCCACCACTTCCTGCCCTCGCCCTGGACGAGGGGGTGGGAGGTTAGAGGGAAGAACAAAGGACAGACAGGAGCGCCCCAGTTCATGGTAGGGCTCCACCATCAGACGTCAGCAGTGCCCCACTCGGGCCTCTCTGGGGTGGGTCCTGAGATGAAAAGGTTAAACCGTCAGCTTCATGAGGGTGAGGACCAGAGGGATCTGGTTAACTTGGGTTTTTATAAAACAAATAAATCATGGGAAAATCAAGCTGTACAACTAGAGGAGACGAGAAGGGAAGGATGGGGAGATGGGGAGAGAAGAAACAGGACAGACAGGAAAAGTGGCTTCCCAGAGACCATCGACCCTCCAAGAGCAGAAGGGGCCAACCCCCCTCGACGTGGGGTCCTCACCACATTTGGAGCAGGCCCGATGGACCCTCAGTCTCCCCACTTACCAACTTGTAAATTAAAAGGCTGTAATTCCAGCCAGGGGTTCTGGTGACATCATAAACCACAGAACCACAAGCTCAAGTCACCAGAAGCCCCAGGATGGAATTACACCCTTTTTTCCCAATCCAGGCAGCTCTGGTCACTGCCATTTTTTCATGATATCATAGAAGTGAGCAACATTTTAACCATTTGTGTGTGGCCTTTCCCATCCAACCGTATGGCCCCTGTCCCCTGGCCTCTCTCCTCCTCTCTCGCCCCGCATCATGTGCCTTCCTGCCTAGGGGTCTCCTTCAGGGATGTCCCCCTGCTGTGCCTGGCTGCAACCCCTTTAGGCCGCTCCTCTTTCCCCCAGCTCTCCTGCTCAGCTGTCTCTGCTTATGAGCTAGCAGAGCCCTGGCCTCTACATTAAATCTGCTTTGCAAGAGAATCCCAGTCTCTTCTAGGTCTAGGGCGACGGCCTGAAGAACACACCCCACTGTGTGTCTGAAACGCATTCCCAAAAGTGGCAGGAAAATGCAGTCGTGTTTTAAACGCATCAGGGAAGTTCACGGCCTAAACGAGCATCTTTCTGAACGCACAGCAAATGATGCTTCCAAGATCCTCTTGTTTTGTTTTGGACTCCATACCTTCGTAAGGTTTTGTTTATGAAAATCACTTTACCTCTACCCCTGCTTAAGCCTACAGTTGGCATTTAAGTTCCCACGGGAATCACACCAGTAGGGGGAAAGCCACGAGGACGGTAATAATAAAAACAGCTACTATTTGATGAGCGTCCCCGGTGTCTCGGATACTCATGTTATTCTCCACTGCTTTCACAGAGATGTTATTTTCCTCATTTTACAGAAGAGGCTCAGAGACGTGGACTCCAAAGTCCCACGCTACTAAATCAAGCCTTTGGATTTGACCCCAATCTTTCTGACTCAAAAGCTGATACATACAGGCTCACTCAGTGTCCCTCCAAATAAAATATTTGGAGAATGAGTCTTGCATGTGACTCTGAAATGACTTTAATGATTGATCTTCAAGTAACGTGATTTTTTTAAATTTCAGAAGTGATGAAAATCCTACACTATTTTAGGGTACAAAAAGAGTCAAAAACACATTCCAGGATTCTGTGTACTAAAAAAGCATAATAAATTATTCCAAAAGGACAGTGATTTCCCCAAACAAACCAAAAAACAACTTGAAGGCCACATGGATATAATTTGGCAGAAACGAGGTGAACCAGTGACTCTTCTCGCAAAGTCTCATCCACACACAAGCAAAGAAGCTGCCATCTTAAGAAATGAACTGGTGGTTTGTGGATGACACCATAAAAAATCGAGATAAAATATAAAAATTAAACACATATTCCCTTAGGATCCCCTAAATCTCATACCGTGCAGCCAAAGAGCCAGACAATAACACGACAGGCAACTTACTGGGCCAGACAACAGTATAACAAACACCTAAGCCTGAGGCCGGGCAATATCGCAACTAAAACCGCCCGAGGCAAGCTCCCGGCTGGGCGCTATGGAGCTACTCTCGCGATAGGCCGTTTTCCCGCGAGGCAGGAGAAGTGGTCACTATCCCGTGAGGCAGCTACTATCGCGTGAGGCAGCTACTATCGCGAGAGGCAGCAATAGGGGCTGGGGAGTGTTGCAATAGGCATCTATGCGGTTTCCGTGATACATACTACTACTAAGAGGGAAAGTACAGTATGTTCCGGAATGTAAAGAGCGTAACTGGTTTTCGTTTCTGTTGCTTTGTTCTGTTCACTAGATCCCACGTACGACGGAGGTCGTGTGGTGCTTGCATGTCTCTGGCTGGCGTATTTCGCTTGGCCTGCTAACCGTGGGGTCCATCCACGCAACGGGTGGGATTTCCTCCCTTTTTGCGGCCGAGCGGTGTTCTATTGTGTAAATGGACCTAACTGGTTTTTAACCCAACATTGACTTATGTTATGTTTACACGTAGTAAAAAGTTTGTAAGAAAATGCAAAACAAATTAAATAGTCCCCCTACATATCTGAAGGAATTCGAAACAGTGAGAGGCATCTAATCCAACTAGTGGAGGCCAAAGAGCCCCTGCCCAGGCCCTCCCTGATGGGGGGTGGGGGGGCCGGGGCCACGGAACCCGCATGGGAGCTGCTGCAGAGATGGGAAGACTACTACCCCGTGGGCCTCCCCTCATGCACCCAGCCCACTCTGGGTGTAGAGAAGCCTATTATGAGGGGGATCTTTATTTTATTGAGACCAAAATATCATTCCCTATAATTACAACTTTTGGTTCATGATTTGCTTTAACATACCTGTCTAATCCTAAATGTATACACTCAGCTGGTCCTTACTTAGCCAAGAATTAACCCTTGAGGGCTAATTAAACCAGATTGGGCGATTTTCATGATAAACGCATAGAATGTGTATGCTTTTCAAGAATCAGGGCTCAGTGAGGCTTGGTGGGGGAGGGGTGGAGGAATGGAGGACGTATCTGCTCTGGCAGCGATGCTGCAGAGCCAGCAGGCTGCAGAGGGACTTGAACCCCAAGACAGGCCAAAAAAAGCATTGCATGGCCATCCCCACTTTCCTTGGGACTCTCCCACTCCGGTGTCCTGGGCATTAGAAACTGTGCTGGGCCAGAAATTACGAAGTTGAGATCTGGTCCCAGCCTATCTTTACTTGGAAAGACCATTTAAGCTCTTCCTACCACAGTTTCCTCATCTGTCAAATTGGGTTTATTACACCTAGCCTTTCCACTTAGTAGGACTGTGTCAAGAATCAGCTGGGATAATGAACATGAAGTGTAGCAGGGTTAAAGAGCTCTAGGCATAAATATCAAGTAACATAACCTGTCTCTGCTTCTGTTTTACTTTTCATCCCTTAGTTTTCTTTGCATTGTGTAAAAACTTATATTTGTTTGTACATTTTAAGGTACCTTATATCCTTTTTGAAATACAGTATGGAGTAAATATGAACATATATGAGTTTTTTTAAAGAAAAATGGCCACTTCCAAGACTTTTACAAGTCTGACTGCCCAGGCTCTGTAGTGGTATGCGGTGTGAACCCTGGGCACCTGGGAGATGTCCCCAGGTGGGAGAGGTCGGGTATCTGGGCACCTGGCCAAAAAGTCTCCTAATGGCTTGAGGAAGATGAGCTGCAGAGAGTCAACACTTCAGGGGTTAATGATTTCAGGACTTTGTAAAATACAATGATGTTACAGCTGAACAGAAGGCTCCAGGTTGAGCACTTCATACAGACTAAGACACATATTTGGCGCCCTTTCAGAATGCTCTCTGCAGACTTTTGCAGAAACAGCAGTCCTGGAGAAAAGTTGGGCTGGAGTAGGAAAAAAGCACCGGTTTTCTCATCGAAAAGTGCCTCTCTGCCTCCTGCAGCACGTGCCGGGTGGTTTGAGGAAGACGTGTGAGGCAGCGACCTAATTTTCTTCCCCTCTCGTCGGGCACAGTACACACCGTCTTCCCAGAAGGGACAAGTGGGGAAACCCCGTCAGCATGTATCATGCGAAGTGACAGAGAGGAAGGGAATGCCACAGCAAACAAGCAGGCGTCTTGCTTCTCCAACTTCAAAACCTCCTAGTGATGGAGGACAATTTTTTCATTCCCAGCAACAAACATTTAATTACCAGATTAATCCCCTGTCATTGTACTGCATAATGGAAAATCAGCATCATCTTCTAAAAGTGGGAAGACAATGGATTTGGGAACATCTTGTGGGTTCTCCTCACAGACTGAACGTCCAAGACCTCACAAGGGCTCCTCACATGCATGGACCTGCCACCCAGCCAGCCTTGACCAATGTCACAGGAAGCCCCAAACCTTCATGATTTGCACCCAAGGGTTCCCAAGGCAGTGGTTAAGAGTACAGGCTCTGGCCCCGGCCGGGTGGCACAGCTGATTCTGTGCACCAGATGGTTGTGGGTCGATCCCCAGTCAGAGCGCGTCCAGGAGGCGACCAAATGATGATGTTTCTCTCCCACGTCGATGTTTGGCACTCTTGCGCTCTCTCTCCCTTCCTCTCTCTCTAAAACAAATAATAAAATCCTCTGGTGAGGATTAAAAAGAAAAGAAAACAGTACAGGCTCTGGGGCCAGACTGCCTAGGTCCAAGCTTGACTCTGTGACCTTGGACAAGGTTTTTAACTGTGCCTCAGTTTCCTTGTCTGTAAAATGATGCTAAGGGTTCACTACCCCACAGGCTTGCTGTGAGGATTAAATGAAATACTACGCAAAGTGCCTAGCACAGTGTGTAGTAAACACTCAGCGACTGATAAATCACAAGCCTTTTCTCCCTCACTAGGTGTAGGGACTAGGCAAGGACTAGTGCTGGACTCTTCCCAGAGATAGAAAACCTGACAAAGCTTTGCTCACATGACTGAAAAGCCCAGGGGACTCCAGCCTCAAGTAGAGCTGGATCCAGGAGCTCCAGTGGCACTGTCAGGCCCTGGTCTCTGGCCATCTCTCTCCTTCCTCTGGCGTGGCTCTATCCTCAAGCAAGCTCTCTCCTCATGGTGGCAAGATGGCTGCCACAACATCAGCCTATAACCCGCAGGTTCAAGTGCAACAGGAAAGAAAGCAGCACACATCTCAGCAGAGCCTGCACAAACTCAAGAATTCAGCCTAACCATACCATGATAAATCACTGCTCTTTACTTCCATGATTACTGGCAAGGCAAGCACATTGCCATATATTCACCAGCCTTCGTATCATTAAAGGGTGTTAGCCTCGTCATCTCATTCAAAAGACACATCCATTGTGCACAGTATGAGAGGGATGTATTTTCCCTCAGGTACTCTGGTGTGCTGTGGACGTGTCCCTGATCTGCCTCAGTGAGAGGTGCCTCCCCTTTGGGGACAAGACCTCCACTCCTGTGCTGTGACTGCATTGGCACATTCTGTGAAAACAGCAACTCTGACCTGAAATGGCACCTCTTCCCCTCACAGTCCCAGCACCCAAGTCCCAGCCTGATACCGCTCTGGGCCCCTGGGGCTGCTCCTGCCCTGCAAGCACACGGAGAAGGCCTGGTGGTAGTTGCCCCATGCCTTTTGGCACCACGTTCGATGAAGTCCCTGCCCCTGACGTAAACTTGCTTCCTTTGCCGCCCATGCTCCCACCCCTGGATGAGAAAGTACTAGAAGATCTGACCCACATTTTCTGAACACCATGGCTCCAGGGAGTTCACTGTCGAGTGGGCCTGGTGAGAGGACAGCCAAGAGTTCTCCCCACCAACACGCACCGTGCCCTTGGCTTTCCCCCAGGCTATTTTTGGCCCAGATGAGGCCTGCTCTCTTTAAGGACTTGACTCAAACATCACCTGAATCTCCAAAACTGGGGTTAGTCATTCTGGCCTCTCCTGGGGCTTCTGGCTCCTGCCAGGAACTTCCCCACCCATCTGCCCTCACCAGCCTCCCCCCAGCACCACACCCAACACAGATTTTAGCTCAATACCTGCTGGCTGAATGTGCCCGCGCTTGAATGACAGGATGTAGGTCTGTACCTGAGAACCTCACCATCCTTGAGACCCCGCTGCAGAGGTGCCCGAAATGTGTACACAGGCTGTCCGCAGGGAGAGGCATCTGTCTGGAAATAGGAGGCCAACCCAGCGCCTGAACCGCGTGGCTAATGTCTTCATTCTCCCAGTCATTGGGTGTGTGCGCAGAGCCTCAGAGCTCTCTGTTAAAGTCCTAGAACTGAAATTCAAAGTCCGAAACGAGAGCAGTGCTCTTCACAACATCCCCTTGCTGGTTTCCATTTTCAGCTGATCCATTAGAGACAGTGTCTTCCTGAGTCCTCGACGGTGGGTGACGATGACGGCTTCATGAGGTGATGCCCCCAAAGATGTCCACGTCCTGATCCCCAAAACCCGTGATGGTGTCACATTACACGGCAAAAGGGATTTGCAGGTGTGCGTAAGGGCCTGGAGCTGGGAAGATTATGCTGGATTTTCCAGATGGGCCTGATTTAACCCAAAGGCCCTCATTAGAGGGGCCCAGAGGGGTCAAAGGCAGCGGAGGCAGAGGCCAGAACAACAGGCAGGGCCCTGAACCTCACTGCCTCTACACCACGTTCTCTGTCAGTCCCCCAGGGGAGCCGCACAGATGCTTCCAGAGCACTGTCACTTCACTGGAAACGGACTGCAGAGTGACACTGACTGTCACCGAAGATGCACGAAGCCACGCATTCCAGGACAGTGATGGGAGAGAGCTGCTCAAATCGCATGCAGGGCCGCTGGCAAAGAGGGCCTGGCCCCAGTCCACCAGCTTATCGCAGAAAAGGAACAGTTGGCAGGGACGGTGCTTCAGTGAGAGTTTCCAAAAAAGAATGAGCTAGACATCAGAATGAGGCGTCCTCAAACATTTTTGTCAACATCATTTCTCTTTATGATAAGACCTCTGGGTATATCTAGTACTGGTCTCATGATTTCATTTTTTAAAAAACTAACACCAAAAAAATCAACATTTGACTCTCACTTTGCATGTGCCAAGAGTTAGTGCACAGCTGCAACTATAAATTAAATTTGTTTAAGTGTGTGGTATGTTTTTCCCAAATAACTGGGGGGAAGAGTAATCTCATGGAGGCCTCGCCTGGCCTGAATGGCCCCAACCCTTCTGAGATGAGCCAGAACTCACAGATGGGCCTGTCTCTGCTGAGTAATATCTGTTCATGGCTTTGCCCATTTTTCTACTTTCTTTTCTTACTGATTCGTAGGTGTTCTTTTTATCTCCTTAATGTTACTCCTGTGTTGTGTTTATTGCAAATATCTTCTCCTAGTAAGTGATCTATTGATGATATCTTTTAATGAATAATGCTTGAGTCAAGAGTTTTTTGTTTGCATGTCTGCTTTAGATTCAACAAGCAATGTCAGCGCCTATTGGCAGCAGATTCTGTGGTTCAAAGTCAAACTGCTTTCCTTCAAGTCAGTGCAAGATGATA
Organism: Desmodus rotundus; assembly: GCF_022682495.2. NCBI lineage: Eukaryota > Metazoa > Chordata > Mammalia > Chiroptera > Phyllostomidae > Desmodus > Desmodus rotundus. The sequence continues at coordinate 155,311,025 of NC_071392.1, read as the reverse complement.
AATGTTTACTCTCCCTTCGTTCAACATTCCTGATCAACACCAGGGAATAACCCAGCATCTTTCCCAGGGACGGACCAGACCAGATGTATTTAACAGACTAGTATTTCCTTTACATGATACAGTTTGTCTTAAAATTGGTAATTTCTGTTACTTTAAGTTCCTTCTTGGGAATTAGAAAGCACTCTACTTGCATCACACCTAAAAAATCAGTTAGGTTAACCATTTCCTTAAAAGGTACCTACAAAAAAAATGATCTTGTCTTTAGTTTCCAGTGTAGAAAATAACATTTATCTTTATGAAAATCCTGTAACTACATTGGATTTTATTCACTATCATGCACTCAAAAAAAATTATTTCTCCATCTATTTTCTCCAAGAAAAACAAAATTAAAGCTTTGCCTCCCACCATATAAAACAATTCCTAAAAGAGTAACGGTCTAAATGTAAAAATAAAACAATATCAAAGAACATTTTCATAAAGTCTGTGAAGACCTTCGTAGTAGACAAGCATGAAAGTTGGAAACCCCCAAAGAAAGAGTAGGCAGATGCAACAACATTAAGTTTTGTCATTGTTTTAGGGTACAAGCTTCTTAACCAACCCAACCAAAAGTGAATAAGCAATAAGGAATCATAAGTGAATAAGCATCAAAACCAAAAGAAGTAGGCTCCCGGGTTGGCCACCTCGGTTTTCACCCTGTGATTACAACCCAGGCTTTTCCTTTCCCCCTGAGATCCCCCATTCTGACGTTGGCCCTGGGCTTGCCCCAGGATGCAGTAGCTGCTGCACCATGTCCTTCCACAACAGTGTCCAGAGGCAAAAGAAGCAAGTACAGCACTCCTCGGGTCTCTTTGTAAGAGTAGGAGCCCATCCCACCACCTCCCCTTCTCAGAACCCCCAGAAGCCTTCCACCATTGGGAAGCATGCACACCCCTACCCCTGACTGGCCATAACCCCATCACACCTGTGCCTCAGACACAGGACTAGCAGGAGCGAGGGAGAGCCAAGGATGGTTTGATCTGATCAAAACGTACCATCAAGGAAGGAGCCCATCTCTTCCCTCTGAAGCCCATGGCTGCCCCTATCAGCAAGAAAGAAGAGGAGCCCCAGCCGGGTACCTTGGTTGGTTGGAGAACCATCCCATACACTGAGAGGTTGTAGGTTCAACCCCCAGTCAAGCAGCATATAGGAGGCAACTGATAGATATCTCTCTCACATTGATGTTTCTCTCCCTCTCTCCCTATTTCTCCCCTCCTCTCTCTCTAAAATCAATAAGCATATCCTTGGATGAGGATTAAAAGAAAAGAAAGAAGGGGAATGGCCACTGGGTAAACAACCCACAGTACCTACCATGGACAATATAAAATCTCCTCCTCAAAGTAAATAATTACTAAGTTTAAAATGAGCGCCGAGTTGCCCTCTAGATGCTCGCGGTCCAATGCAAAAGTTCGCAAACTTGTTCTGTAAAAGACGAGATGATAAATAGTTCAGGCTTGAAAGGACGTTTGTTCTTGCACAACTACTCTGCCTCTGTGACTCCAAAGCAGCAGCAGAAAGAACATAAACAAACGCGTATGACTGTGCTCTAATAAAACTTTATTTACAACAGGTGGTGGGCCAGATCTGACCCAAGGGCTGCGGGTTTTGAACCAGTTATCTAGTGGAAAGATAAGCATGTAAATCAAAATCTCACACTGGCCTGCAGACAGCTTTTGTTTGGCAAACACCAGGTTTAAGCAAGACATTCGCTTTCCAGTTGACCGGTCTGCACTCCTCCCTATTGTCTCTCACCATGCCACTTTCTCCATCTGCTGCCAGGATTCCTGAGTAAAGGTAAAGGCGGTTTCACCCACTTGCTTATTTATGGCATCCTTAGAGATAGATTGTTTGCTACATAAATATCATTAATGCCATGAAGCAAAACCGTTTGTTCCACTGTGACCCTTGGCATATATGGGGACCACAAACACACACAGTTTAACTACAGTATTCAGGCACTGACTTTTCCAGGTATGCAGTCCGAGGAGCCCTGTGATGACCCCTTCCCGGAGTGATGGACAGCCCTGAGCGGGCCTGGGACGAGCCCCGCGGTAACCCAATCTCTGCATTCTGCTGACAAGCCGCGCTCCGTGGGTTATGAGCTCAGTGGAATCCCTCAATAGAATTATACCCTTTCATTGAGTCCTGAACCATACATTATCGTGAGTACTAAACCAGTTCAAATGGTCCGTCTCCTCCACCCTGACATGGGACAAGGCCTTCGGCAATTACCCTTCTCTTCAAAGAATGTGTTTTCTTTGGCACTGAGACCTGCTGGGCCCGGCCTGGTGCATGTCCCCTCCAAGCCAGATGCCCCAGCTCACATCGGTGTCGGGGGTCTTTCGGACAAGGACCTGTGGGAAGCTAAATATCTCCCTTTCCATAAAGAAAGGATTTGCAAGAAACACGAATAGCATAGGCTCCACTTCAGAGGGGATGGCTGCACCCCTGAGAAAGAGCAGCAGCTCTATCACCTGATATCTTCAGGTGACGTCAGGCACCTACCTGAGAAGCATGCTTTGCCCCACATCGAGCCAGAGGCTCTCCAGCAGCGGTGCTTCCATCAGTGATTCTAAATAAGGAAATGCGCCATTCGTTTAGATCCGTTCACTATCTATTCAGAATCGGCTGTGTCGGACACTGTGCAGAGCACTGTGGGTACAGTGGAGAACAGAGAGGTCCCGAACCTGGCCGTCTGTGCAGTGTTGAGGAGGGTCAGGAGTCAGGAATAAACAGGCCACCCACTCCGTGATAGGAAAGTAAGTCATTGTAACTGATAGGAAGAGAAAAGACAGGATGTTGTGTGTATGAGTTTCCAGCAGCTGCTATAACGAATCAGGTGGCTTAAACAATAGACATTTATTCTCTCACAGTTCTGGAGGCTGAATGTTCAAAATTAAGGAGTGGGCGGAGCCTCGCTTCCCCTGAGGCTCTAGGGGAAAACCCTTCCTTGTCCCTCCCAACTTCCGTGGCTCCAGGTGTTCCTGGGCTTGTGGCTGCGTCCGCTTTCAGGTGGCTTTCTCCCCATGTGTTTCTGCTCTGTTTCTTATATGGACATTTGTCACTGGATTTAGGGTCCAACCAGATAACCCAGGAGGATCTCATTTGGAGAGTTTAACCAGAACCAGCAAAGACCCTTTTTCAAAATACGGTCACACTTCCAGGTTTCAGGACATACCTTTTGGGGACCACCATTCAAACCACTACACTGTGAGAAGTGATAATGGGGTAGCTTACTTTAGCTCAGAGAAGGCCTCTGAGGAGGTGAGAGATTAGCCAGAACTTGAAGGCTGAGGGGAGCCCACCACGTAGAAGGCAGGGGGAACTGCGGAGAGGGGGAAGGGCATCACTGACAGTCTGTGCAGGGCCCTGGGGACAGCTGAGTGCTCGGTACTCCAGAAACAGAAGGCCAATGGCCAGAGCACAGTGAGTGCACTGGCCTGAAACAGCCTGGGAGCGGTGGGCAGGGGCTTATCCTGAAGCCACAGTCAGCAACTGGGATTTCACTTCCAGGGCAAGGAAAGACCACTGAAAAGTCTTAAGCAGAAGAATAGCATGACTGGCCCTGACCAGTGTGGCTCAGTGGATTAGGCATCATCCCACAAACCGAAAGGTCACCGGTTCAATTCCTGGTCAGGACACATGCCTGGGTTGTGGGCCAGGTCCCCGGTTGGGGGCGTGCAGGAGGCCAAGGTTCAATGTTTCTCTTGCACGTCAATTTTCTCTCCCTCTCTTTTTCCCTCCTTTCTCTCTAAAAAAAAATAGGCAAAATCTTTTTTAAAAACAATTATAAAAAAATAATACATGATTAATTTGACAATTTAGCTTGAAGATATTTTCAAATAGCCTAGTTGGCCTCAGTTTAAACTGGGAGTTATTGTTTGTATTGTAGCCTTAGCAATAACAAACGCTTAGCATTTTATCATTTACACCACTACAGGCATTAACTCATTTAATTAAAAAATGCATATAACCCAAATGCAAACCAGGCACCCCATAGTCCAGTGTTCCTCTGATGCCACAGTTTAGGAAGTGCATCCTAGTAATTCCTTATTAGGAAGTGCATCCTAATAAGATCACAGATAATTCAGAGTAATTCCAGTCTTTGCCAGGATCTCTTCTAGAACATCGAAGGGGAGCCAAATCACAATCCAAACCAGCACTCAACCCTCTTTCCCCATAGCTCTCCTTCTCCGCTCCCAGCGATCCTAACCCAGCAGCCTCCCTCCTCATGCCCAGCCTTGACTAACTCCCCATCAAAATCTCCCCCAAAACCCTAGCCTACCCCACTTCCTGAACCTAGCTGACAGACCCACAGCCACTGTTAACAGAGAGGAGGCAAGGCCTGAACAGCCAGATACAGAATCCAAAATCCTTTACATATTGAGAGAGAGATGATACAGATACACGAGTGTAAGGAGAGGATGCTGTGAGATACAGACACAGGTATGTAGGTGTCTGAATAGGTGATGGGGCCAGGAGAGAGAATACAATTTTCGTGTCTTACTTGATTTCTTTTCATGCAGAGATTTTTAATTCCTGTGTGTGTGTGTGCACATTCCCGGAAGTACTGCAATACTGGGTTGATGTGCAGAGTGGATGGAGCAAGCTCCTAGTCCATCTCCCAGCTCCAAAAATCCATTTAAAATAAAGTCCTCAGACAGAGGATGTATCAGATATTAAACTGATCGGTACAGATACTACACTTAACCTTAGCCAAAAGGCCGAGAAGCAATAGATTTTTTAAATCTTTAACTATAACTTCCATGAGGCAGAAACTGCATCGTTTGCATCTAGCCCCCCTCCGTTGTAGAGCGGCCTCCTCACACGGAGCCGAGACAGAGCTTGCCTGAGACCCTGAGTCCATACTCGGTGACCAAGTAGTCCTCCCACATCACTCCGCAGTGTCTGAGCTGAAACTGTCTGGTCTTAATTAAACTTTGGCGACATCTGACATGGGTGATTGGCGACATTTTTCCATCCATTCATCACTCCTAAAAATGGACTCGTTCCTGCTAATGAGAAATCAAGAGACTAAGTCAGCTGGAGCTTAGGTGGGGGGAGGTGGGAATCATGGGGGCAGGGGGTGGGGTGCACAGTGAAGAGGAGGAGCAGCTGCCACACTGGGGACCCTACTCCCAACTGCTGCTAGCATGGATGACAAGGTCCCCTTCCACCAGAGGCACATTCTGTCAGTGAGACACTATTCTAAAAGAGACAGAGGGAAGCCAGGGGGAAGGGGGGAGGGGAGAAGAGGGGCTCCCTCCAGGAAAAGCTTGGAGAGACCAAGAGTTTGTGTATCTCATCATGAACTGCTGGCTCCGAAGGGGCAGGAACTGTGTTTAATTCAATTCTGGACTTCCTGCCTCCCCTCCACCCTCCAGCTCCAGGCTTCTAGCCTAGCACCTAGCATTCTGTGAAGTTGGTGGGCTGGTGGGTCGCACAAGCAACTGAAATCTCCGCCGAGAGCCCCAGGTTCCCTTCCCAAGTGCTGCCCCTCCGAGACCTGACAAAGCTGTAGACACATCTGCCCCTGCTCCCTGAAGCCAGCCCTCCGGCTTCCCAGATGGAGAACAATGAATGGTTTCTTAGAATCTCCGTGGGGCATCATGAAATATAGATGTTTGGTCTTTGTCCTGCGTTGCTGGCGCAGAGCTCCTAAAACCCTTGAGATTTTCTGAGTGACGGGAATGTCATCATCCATCACGAGCCCCTTCTGACCATACCTGAGTTTATGCTAATGAGATGACCCTTGGCAAGCCCTAGGTGGGTTCAGGATGGGAGCTGGATGCCAGAGGAATCCCCCGCCCCAACCTGTACATTCCTGACCTCTGGAGAGGGGAGAGGGGCCAGAGATGGAGCTCAGCCATCGATGGCCAGTGATTTCATGAACCACACCTATTTTGATAGAAACTCTGAAACACGAGGCTGGGGCAGTTTTCAGGCTGGTGCACACACGGGCGTGCCGGGAGGGTGGCACCCAGAGGGGACATGGAAGCTCCGCCCTGCCCCCAGCCATGACCTATGCTTCTCTGCCATCTGGCTGGTTCTGAGCCGTAGCCTCTGTAATAAATGGAACCGGAATTATAAGCACAGCATTTCCTAAGTTCCGTGATTCATTCCAATGAATTATCAAACCTGAGAAGGGTGGGGTCATGGAAACCCCCAAACTTGTAGTTGGCCAGGCAGAACATAGGTAACTTGGGGACCCCATCCATGACTGGTCTCTCCAGTTGGGGCTGTCATGTGAGACTAAGCCCTCCTCTGTGGCGTCTGCACTAACTCCAGGCAATGTCAGAAGTGAACTGAAGTGTAGGACACCTGGTTGGTGTCGAGGGTGGAAGAACTGGATGCTGGGAAAAACGGAGCACAGGGACCCCAGGGTGCTCGTATCTGTCGAGAGGGGCACAGCCAGGCCGCCTGTCAGAGAATCCTGTGGGTTAGAACTTTCTCCTTTTAAGTATGTGCGGTCACTTTCATTGTACCCTTCCTAACAGTTTGCAAAGTTCAGCCAAGTCCCTCCTCGAGTACAAACATGTTTTAATCACCTCCATGAGGAGCTCTAGGGCGCCGGCTCCAGTGACCCCTCAGATCACCCCTAAAGGAATTCCAGTGCACTAGGGAGGTGCTTGCCCATTTTCAGTTGACATCCAAAATTTTTACCATAAGTTTAAATAGTACAAAAGATGCAATTCCCACCGCACTGTAAATACTGACATTATATATGTGTGTGTGTGTGTATATATACTTAGATACATATAAAACTGTCACATCACTCTTTTAAATGTTTCCCATGGAATCTGAAAGCCGTGGTAATGTGATCCCCACCATCAGCTATTTTTAAAAATACATGAACAAACTCTTCTCTGTAAGTCAGAAAAGTTAACATTTTTCCTTTTTCTTCCTTGAAATCTTATTGGCTTTTTCTTGCAGAACTTTCTTGTAAGACAATTTTTATGATAGAAAGTATTTTATTCATCGCTCTATCCTACTTCCATGCAGGAAATGTATATAAACTGAAATTCAAGTTTCCTTTTTAATTTCTGCAACCATTAGCCTCTGAGGGCTTAAATTTATCTGAGTGTTCTAAATATTTTTAAATAAATTTGCATTGCTTTTGACATAAGGGGGAAATCGAAGGAATTATGTTTAAAGTGATGGCTTTTAATAAATTAAGATGTTCAGAATTCTAACCAAAAGTATTTTTGTACCTAATCCTATATTAGCAAGGGTTGCTAAGGAACCCTGGGAGGCAAATTAGGAATAATCCCAAGTGTAGCTCAAAAGGGTGAAGACAGGCGGGCAGGTAGACGGAAGCCTGTGGACCAGAGGAAAGAATCGTGAGTTCTGGGCCTCCCCTTGCTCAGCTCCCGCTCAGTGGAAAAGGTCTGTCCCCGCAAACCACAAACACTCAGGTTGTTGAGTGCAAGAGGACAAAGCCCAAGACAGCCCAGTCTCTCCAGATAAGCCAGGGCCAGGAGGAAACTAGTAACCATTAGTATTGATCAGATATTCACTCTGCGCCAGGCCCTGGGCTCAGTGCTATTTTTATCTCCATTTTACAGACACAGAAACCGAGGCACAAAGAGTTAGGTGATTATCCCAAGTCACACAGCCAAGAAGTGTCAGAGTTGAAACTCTGAGCCCAAGCAGCCTGACTCCCGAGGCCATGAGAGGACACCGAGGCCTGAGAAGGCGAGGGGGAGCTCTCGTTCTGCTCCCGGCCAACAGTAAGACTCAGGGGGTCCGGGGGAGGGGGGAGGAGGAGGGAAGGGTGAAGGGGATCAAACACATGGCGACGGAAGGAGCCTTTCGGCAGCGCGCACACCATACAGGGTACAGATGATGCAGGAGTGTACACCTGAAACCTACACAATTTTGCTAACTGATGTCACCGCAATAAACTTAACAAAAGAAAAGCAGAAGAGACCCAGGGCAGCGTTCAGAGCCGAAATAAGAGTGAGAGAAAGAAGCAGCCTCTCGCCTTAGAGCAGAGAGAGACACAGGGAAGGAAAAGATGATGCTAATAGTGAGAGAGTAGAGAGAAGAGCCTGAGGTTTCCTGTTGGCATCTATTTCCTTGATGTCTGCTCGCTTGGTCGTTTCTATAAACAGGGTGTGGTGGTGTTTGACCTTTATGTTTGCCTGCTGCACAGCAGAGCTGCACTTGTGCCCGCGAGTGTGTGCCCGGGGGCAGGAGTGTGCGTGTCCGTGTGTGTGTGCGCATGGGCACCGTGAGCGGCCTCGCCCGTGAGGAGCCCGGCTGCACGGACCGGCCCCGAAGCACTGGTGTTCCCCACCAACCTGGCCTAGCTCCCCGTTGGAAATTAACAGCCACCTCAGAGCCAGGCCTCCACCCCGCCTCAGGGCAGCTGCCCACGTCTCCGGCTCTGTCTCCCAGTGCGCCCACAGAGCCCCGCAGACAGAGCGGCTCAGTCTGAGTTGTTGACAAACTGACAGCGAGCAGGGCTGTGGCCGGGGCAGGTGGGTGGGACTGCCGGAGGCACAGCTGGTGGCCCTCCTTTCTGGTCAGACACTCACTGTTCGTGCATTCCTCAGATTTGAAAGAAGAGAAAAGCTTGCTTATTCCACCCTCCCTGCCGGTGCACAGGGGAGAAGTGACCAGTGCTGTCAAGCAGAGGCCCAGGCGGCCGGCGTGGCCTGGTCACCAACCCTTCCTTCTGGATGGGCTGAACAACTTAACCCACGCTCTCCTGCACAGGGCCGTTCCAGCTGTGGCACGGCCACACGTTCAAGTCTGCCCCTCATATGGTACTGTGCTTGACCCCACAGGAAGGTGTCCATCCCACGTTGGGAGGTTTTCTTGGAGCCAGGCAAACAGCAGAAAAGCAAGACCTGGCGGAACCCTCTTAGCAAGCACGCATCCTCCTTGCCTGACCCTAATACTCCCGTGAACCCCCAAGCATACTGCGGGTCCTGAAACAAAGCCGCCTGCAGCCTCGCCTTCAGTCAAGGCGACCAGCAAAGCCTTCTGCAGGGCAGACTCCCCCTGAACATCACAGCAAGAAGCGCCCAGAAAATGGGGCCCCAGGAGAGGCACCAGAGACAGCAGCCTCTCCACAGACTTTGGTAATCTGAAGTCACGAGTCCTCCCCATCCCCCCTCCCCAGGCCAAGGTCCCTATCCCAGCTGTAAAGCCAGAGAGTTCTGGGGTTATTTCCAAAGCAAGGGGAGCAAGTGTAAGAAATGGAGAGAAATGGCAGGCATGGTGCAGACTGAGCCTTCAGGTTACTTTTTAAAGCATCCAGAAGAAAAGTGTCGGGGCCCCACGGAGGGAAACTGCAGAGTCAGAACGGGCCTCAGAGAGCTATTAATGCAGAGGGAGACGGGTGGGGCCGGTCCTTAGAGTGAGGGAGAGAGAGCCGTGTGCACAAGTGACTGACTGTCAAAAGTGTGGCTGAGGACCAGAACGTTCCTCCACTCCACAGACACCTAATTAGTGTCAGCTCTGCCCCAGGCCCTCGGCTGCACATTTGCTGAACGAGAGCAGGAGCCAGAAGCCAGCCAGCTCCCCAAGCCAAGTGGTGAGTAAGGAGGCCCCTCTGTCTCCCCCTAGGCATGTCTGTCCCCCCTTCTAAGGAAGCCAGCACCCCTTACCCTCCCAGACTTCACCCACCCCTGAGACTGTCGAGGCCCAACCTCCTTGTTTCAGAGATGAGGGACAAGGGTCAGGTCCCACCAGGCAGAAGGGGCACAGGCAGGACTAGAACCCAGGTCTGCTTGGGCCAGACTCACTGGTGGCACCATTTCACATGCCAGGACCTATCCCGAGCAGGGGTCTGGAGGCAGAGCACGCTGCCAGGCTCCCGGTGCCCCTCACATTCCGTTCGATAAGACAGACCCCAAAGTGCACCCAGTCATAAGTGGGGTGCTACTCCAGGCCAAAGCTGACACCACTTCTCATCTCTAAAATAAGCATGATTGCTGAACCCCTTATCCCTCAGGCAGCACGTATTCCAAGACTCCCCAGTACTTCTTCAGGCCTCTGGGCCAAGTTCTGGGCCACCAGGCATGAAGTTCAAGTGCCACGCTAGTGAGGCCAGGCTTTACCCCACAGGATTGGTACACGGGGTGGGAGAGACTGTGGACAGGCCCCAGAGGGCTAGCAGAGATCAGGCATGTGTTTTGGGAGGGATCTAGAGCCACATCTGGATGAGAGAGCCACATGGCCACCGGGAGAGTTTAGGTGAGAGAGGGGATGAGAGCCAGACTGAGGGGTGGACCGCCAGCCATGGACTCTAGAGATTATTTCTGTAACAAAGTGCAATGACCATCTGCAGACAGACGGTGGTGATGGACGCGTCATGCAAATGGACTTAATGCCACTGAAGTGAGCACTTACAAATGGCTAACACGGTAAATTGTATGTTTCGTGTATTTTACCACAGTCAAAAAATATATCTCCCCCTCAAGTTACACTTCTCATTTGTCAAAAGGACAAAAGGCAGAAATGCCAGGACCACCCACTTCTGAGTCTCAAACACTATGAAGAAGGAAGATGGGTCCCATTTACTAGGGCCACTTACTGTGCTCATCTATTGCACTAGGGACTTGTATTAACTCACAAGGTGAGTTAATCCTACAAGGTGGATTGTGTTATTACACCCTTTTACAGATGAGAAAACTAAGCACAGAGAACTCAAGTAACTACCCCATGGATAGTATGTGGCAAAATCCAGCATCTGAACTCAGACAATGTGACTTCAGAGCCTGCATACTTACCCACTACACTGAACTGCCTCTGTCCACATAGATGCTGAATGTCTAAACAAGAGGCCTCCCCCCAAAAAATGTTGTCTACGGACCAGCTAGCCCCCTCCTCAGTCACAGACGACAGAAATGCAGGCAGCTGGCTGCATTTTTTTTTCATTTGCATCCAGATGTTAGGCATCACACAAACAAGACAATGTGCCCATGACTGGGAGCCACTTGGGAATTAGGATGGTGCCACCAACAGAAACATTGTCTTAGAGCCAGGTTGTCATTTCATGAACTAACATCCTAACGGAACGTGTCTCTCTGGTCTCCATCAGCATTGCGCGTTTGAAGGATCTGCTCCTGACATCTCTTGCTGAACTCCATTTGGGTTTAAGCAGACAGCCTTCCCACTTCTCGTCCTCCATCCAGTATTAGCTGAAGTCACATTGGGGTTTTGGGGGGTTTTCTTTTTTTTTTTTTTGCATCACAAATAACAAAAGCCACGCATATTTTAACTTCATCTCTGGGATTAGAGTAAATACATAATTTTGGCAAATTACTCAGAATTACGGGCTAGCAGCATCTGGTTCAGATATTCTCAAGTAAATTATTGGCACGGTCTCTGCCACATTTTTTAATTTTAACCAAAATGTTCTCAGAAACATGTGTTTTCTGTCCTGTTTGCATGTAATCAGTTTTAGAAGGCCTCGGAGTTTTAAGCTGGGGTTTCAGAAATTAGCTGCCGTACCTGGGCGCTACCCGCAGGCCTGGCCACGCCAGCTCCCTCCGGGCGCTGGGGAGGCGCCGCCTTCGGCTCCCACCTCCAGCTCCTCGGACGGGAAGGCCCCCAGGTACTGCGTGTACGGGTTCCTCGGCCTTTGGTCTACTCCCAAATTACATCCCTGGCTTTTATGTCAAGTCCAATATAGCTTCCTTAGCAGTTTTCTTTTCCTCCTTACTCCACATCAAGAGTACCCAATTGCTTTTATAAATACTTGTTTTAAAAATATCACCGTTTCCTGCTGCTTCAAATTCAGAAGGGCCATCCAGGATTTTAGAGTCTTACAGATGTCTCAGGCAGTTCATATTTTATCAACAAAGTGTGCTTTTTTGGTCAACCCTAAGTATAACTCCTCCGAGGAGACATTTTCCTGCACCCAATTTTTTTTTTTTTCATAAAAAAAAAGCCCTGACAAAATAGAAGGAATTTTGGCCATTTTGAAGTCATTTGCAATGTGCTCCCTGGGCTCGTTAGCTCAGCCTCGCCCACCCACAAGGGTGGCGTTTTGGTTAAAAGAGAAAGCAGAGGGGCTGTCAATTACAAACCACCCCAGCAGAGGTAAAGCTGGGTTATGTTGCAGGCCTTTCAAAGAAAATTCCAGGAAGGCCTTGGCTTTTGTCAACCCTGAAAGGCTCCCTAGTTCAAGGCAGAGACTTCGTGCCTGAACGTCCCCTGCAGCCACGAGGCCACGCGGCAGAAATATCAGCAGGACCGGGAGGGCATCCGTGTGCGTGGTGGAGGCTGGTTTCCAGGTCCTGAGGGCGCCACTGTCCGGCACTCGACTCAGCGGTCCGCATTCAGGCACCCGAGGGACGGCCCCTTGGGAGGCAAGGCCCAGAAAGACATTTGGTCACAAGCGAGATGCAGTTTGAAGCACAACAAAAATCGAGCTGCGTCCACCAAGCAAATGACCATCTGGAAGCTCGGAAGCTTCAAGTCCTGGTCTGCTCTGCCTGAACTTTTATCCGGAAACCACGCTGGGCGGTGAGAGACAGAAAAGAGGAAAAGAAATGCAGTGTGGGTATATTTTAGAGCCTTGGGCCTCAGACACAAAAAGAATAAACCAACTCTTTGAAGTATGACCTGGGGTTACATACCCTTGATTTCCCCCCAAAACCAGCGAAGTGTTTGTAATCAGCCTAGGTTCACCAGCAGCCCCAAGTGCCCACCCAACCCCACCACGGGCACTCACCCAGCAAATACCTGGTGACCGCCTGCTGTGTGCCTGCTCTCCTGGGAGCGGAGGAAGATCTAAAGGAGGGGGACATGGGCACCTCGCCTCCAGAATCGAACTGTGGGGGCACAAGCATAAAGAGACGGAACCCCGCCAGGCACTATCCGAGAAAAGTCGAGGAGAAAGCCAGGTGATTGGTGCAGAAGGAACAGGCTGGAGGGCACAGTTCCTGGAGGCTGGCCACTCGGAGGAGTACTCCGGAACGTGAGGTCCGGGCCAGGCCAGAGGCGGTGCTTTCGAGAAATAGAACCTGTCATACGTGTGCTTGCACACACACACACAACTGGTTTCGAATAAGGAACGGGCTCACACCACTGTGGGGGTGGCAAGTCAGACACCACAGGGTGCACCGGGAGGCTGGAAACATGGGCGGGAGTGGCTACTACAGTCTTGAGACCAAACTCCTTCTCTCAGAGACCTCACTTTTGCTCTGAAAGCCTCGTTGATTGGATGGGGGTACTCACAGCGGCAAATCAGCCTGGGTCGCCCTCTGAGCCACCCAATCTCGACCAGCAGCTTGCAATGCCCTCTCCAGTCCTCAGCCAGGCACACTGCTTCTCAACATTCTTGCAAAGACTTGTCCCAAACCAGAAGCTGGAGGCCTGGGGTCCAGAGAGCAGGGGCTTCAGCTTCCAGCATCAGCAGCCTGGACAATGCTGGAGCTGCCCTAAGAGGTAGGGGGTCCCCTGCCAGGACTTATTATCTGGTGCTGGGGATGCCGAAGGGCTCTGAGATGTTCCACACCTTCCAGCTCTAGGAGTCTCCATATTCGCACTGAGCAGAGGACACAACAGACTGGGAACTCGGAGGCTGGTAATCAAGCCATGTGCGAACATCCAACACAGCATGAAAGAGCCTGTACCCTAAAAATCACCGTGTTGCTTTCACTTCTGTACCCACAGAAGGGTTACCCACTGCTGCGCAAGAACCAAATGTGGCTCATGTGCTTGTCCACACAGCCAGCACCTCGAGACTCCGTGGACGAATTGCCTGGCGCTCTACGTCGTTGGCGGGAAAGGCAAAGGGGTGACACCGGCAGAGGGCGCCACCGTTCACTCGGCCTGTGTTCAGAAGGTCCTGGTCAGCAGGCCAGCTCCAGCAAGTCCTCTAAAGAGACACAGTCACACGGGAACCAGACAAGTGGAACCTGAGGCTGGTCACAAGCCGGCCACACTCAAAAATATGCACAAGCAGATTCTGCACACCGCACGAAGTTTATCTTCGACCGTACTTATGGAAACATTATTCAAGAACATTGCGAACGCACAAAAATAAATCTTTAAAAATACCATTTGGACGGCATGCGCATGCGAATGAAAGATTTCTCTCTTTCCACTAGCAGTCCATGAAGGCGTCTTTGAAAAGCCAGTGCGGTCGTTCACAGCACACCAGAACCTAGAAACCCACCGGTACCGGCTACTGCCCACACGGCTTCCCCCAAGGGGCCCACCCCAACCGCACTGTCCAAACAGGGCCACGTCAGCCAAGCTGGCAGGGGGGCAGCTCACCAGCACCGTCCTGCCTTCTGAGGAGCTGCTGGTGCCCAAAGCAACAGAAGGCCGCAGTTCTTGCTCAGACTCCATGTGGGTCAGAGAATGGCCGCAGCCACCACCCGCTCTGTAATCAGGGCTGTTCAGTGCCTGCAGGACCCAAGCACGGGGCAAAGCACGTCAACGCACTACCTCGGTTAGCCCTGAGACGACCCTGCGAAGTGCACAGTATTATCCCTGGACGCAGGTAGAACAGACAGACGCTCAGAGAGGTGAAGGAACCTGGCCACAGTCACACAGCTAATCAGAGTCAAGACTGAGATTTGAATCTTATAGTGTCTGGACCCTCCCGATCAACCCAGAGGCTGTGCCCCCTCACACTCCACCGATGAGCTCTCCTTGCCCTTCCTCATCTCCGCCAGCAGCTAACTGACATCAAGGGGCAGCATCTTCTTCTTTTCCGTCTCTGAAGGTCATGGCCTTGGCGATGGGTCCCCCCTCCTGCTGTGGCTCACAGGGTCTCCCCTCCGGCCAGCCTCTGCCTCTCCCCGGGGATTGTGCTCTCCTCTTTTATTTTTTCCTCATCAGTTGCCAGCTTCGTGCTGTCGTTCGACACGCCTAATTTTATCTCATTACCCACTTGTTTTTGTTTGTAAGCGTGCCAAAGAACAAGAAGAATCTGAAAAAGAGTCTTGGGCTTTCTTTTAGATTATAATCTTACCTTTGTTCTTTTTTCTTTCTTTCTTCTGAGGTCTTTTAGTTGATTCTCTCTTTTTATTTTCTCTCTTCCTAGTTCTTTGGGCTTTATCAAGGTCAGAAGGTCTAAGGGAGAAAAAAATTTAAGTATGTATACACTCACTCACACACACACACACACACACGTACACAGGTGGATTACTCTGGCCACTGTGACCAGCACGACAGGGTTTTGCAACATGAGCTGTAATCCTCCTTGTTCACTGGCGGGGGTGGCAAGCGGGGGTATGACTTCCAGAGCAACCACAGAACACAGAGACCTGGCAATCCGACGACCCAGGTCCCCATCTTGCCTTGGACAAGAGTCTCTGAGCTTGAGGTTTCCATCTGTGAAATGGGAACAGTCACTGGATTCCCTCCCGAGACTGTAGGAAGGTTTAAATGAGCAATGTTCGTGGAAGCACCTTTAAGCCATGAATAATTTCGGCACAAAGCAGTATGGGATCAGGGCCGTGGTGGAACTGGGAAATGCCACAAAAGGTAGGAAGACACCTGCAGAATTACCTACTGGACATCACCCCCTTTACATTCACCGCCTTCCCCCCACTCGGGGCTCCCCCTCTGTCAGTGCCCGCCCTGCTAATGGAACCACACAGACACACACGCACTTGTGAATGAAGGACTGTCAGAGTGAGTGAGTGCTAAAGACCGGACATGTCCCCTTCAAACTCCAACCTTCAGACTCCAGCCCCCAGCATGGCGGTAATTGGAAGTGGGTCTTCGGAAGATGATTGCAGTGAGACAGGTTATGAGGGGGGGCCCTCCTGGTGGGGTCAGTGCCCTTAGAAAAAGAGGAGCGGACATAAGCTTCCCTCTCTCCCTCTTTGTGCACACTCCAGGGAAGGCAGCGTGAAAACACACCCGGGAAGCAGGCCTTCCCCAAGAACTCCACCCTGCCAGCGGGGACCATCATCTCAAACTTTCCAGCCTCCGGAACTGTGAGAAATAAACGTTTGTCGTCTGAGCCACCCAGTCCATGATATTCTGTGACCGCAGCCCCCACACACTTAGACAGTTAAGCTCTCGAGTCTGCAAACAAAGGAGAAATTTGAATGGTCCAAAGTAATCTTAAAAATCCTATCTGCCACATACGAAAAACCGCACCCTTGCCGTGCGTCCTGCACGGTATTTCTTGTCCCCGCCGGACCTGGAGCAGCACTGAGTGCCACGTCGGGGACGAATGAACGGAGAGGCCGTGACCATCTCTCGTTCAGACCCCTCGCTTTCAAACAGTCACTGACCCCTCACGGCGAGCATGTGGTGGGGGCGGGAGAGGGGGGAGGAATGGGCTGGGAATGCATGGAGACTCTGCAGTCACTCCGCCGTGCCTGAAGGAGTTGGCTGGATTCTTGTTTTAATATCTTGCCTCTGTAACCTGAGGCCCAGTGCACGAGGAAAAAGTTATCATCCTCATTTACCAGCAGGTTCCAATTAGCCTTTTGACTTTTATGAATAATTTATAGAACAATAAAGGGATAGTTTTAAAACCTCATTAGAAAATTTTCTAATTTGAACATAGCCAATTCTCATCCCCTGTTTCCAGGGCTTCGGAGGCACAAAACCCCCAAGTGACGAGTGTTCTCGGAGTGTGCAACTAACTCGCCATCAGCTATCGTGAAGGAAGCCGGGAGCGGCACATCTCGTAAAGACGGATTGCAGAGTCCGGGTCAATCGCCAGTAAACTCGGGTTCTTCCTCCACGGGCATCGTGAAACTTGTTACCTTTGAAACCTTTGCTGGCTCATAATTTGGTTAAAGAGAAGATAGTCCTCTTTTCTCCACAATCGCAAAGCATTTTCACTTTTAAATTTATAGACACCAGGAAGAGTGATTAGCCCGGTAATTTTCTTTGTGTTCCCCTATCGCCTGTTTCCTTTTGGTTGCCTGTGCATACACATCGAACTTCATCCAACGATAAAAGAAGACTGGCCCCATTCCGTTAGCAAAGCAGGATGGTCCAGGATCTCGCCACAAAATATGAAGTGATAAAAACTTTCCTGTGGAATGACCAGCTGGATGGAAACTCCCTATATTTTCTTTTCCTCCTCAGAAATACATTGTTGATTCTTTGGCTCCAGAGTTCCCGAGAAAACCCACCCCGATCGTTGTCTTTCGAGACTCGCAGTCTGAGACTTGGCTCATGAAATCCGCTCTGCTGTTATCATTGGCGTCCATCTCACTGCTCTCTCTCCGGCTCTGCCTCGCTCCTGTAAGACATTTTCCTTTGTCAGTTTTCCTCTTTTTCCCATTCTGTGGAGGAAACAAAAGCTTCTGTATTCTCCGCTATATGCCGTGAAGCAATAATGAAGCTACGAAGACCGTATCTTCCTTCACAGCTCCTCGAAAGGCAATGCGATCCCCTCAGCAACGGAATAGCGACCCTGAAGGGGGACGTGGTCCTGACATTCATTCCCCTGTCCCATCATCCTTCTAGGTGCTGCCTCTGTCACGCCTCCATTTCCTCTTATTTTCACGTTCTGTAGCATCATTGGCAATAATTGATGAGTAATGAAATCATTCCTAGGATGACAAAGTGGAAGCTGTACTCAAAATGTAAGAAAAATAAGGTCAGCCCTGGCTGGTGTGGTTCAGTGGATTGAGCGCCAGCCTGTGACCCAAAGGGTCACCGGTTCGATTCCCAGTCAGGGCACATGGGTTGCAGACGGGGTCCCCGGTAAAGGGTGCATGAGAGGCAACCACACACTGATGTTTCTCTCCCTCTCTTTCTCCCTCCCTTCCCCTCTCTCTAAAAATAAATAAATAAAATCTTGTTTTTAAAAAAATCATTTTTTTTAAATTAAAAGGTGACTGAAATCCCATGAACTATCTTAGATTTATAAACGGTTCCAATGGTCCCATGTGGCAAATTCAAGAAAAATGAGTTTTATTCTGTTTTTGTTAAAAAGTCAATGTTCTTTGATCTTTGGAAGATTTCTTTTTTAAAAAAAGAACAGAAGTTATGAAATGGAAACCTTTACAAATAGTTAGAACTTCTCAGAGAAAAAAAACAAAACTAAGATTGGTTTCAAGGGACCCTGATTGGACCCGAACAGTGAAATCACATTAATAGGTTTGGTCCTTTCATGGAGATTTTCAAAAGCTGGCTCCCCGGAAAACTGCCCCACAAAAAGGTTGCTCCTTCATTCCTGAGACATCCAAGAGTTCTCAGACCACATTTGAAACGCAGTCAGAGAGCGGTGCAGCCCTGAGCTCCACCGGCAGCCTCCATGGGGACCAAGCAGCCCCTGCCTGGGGCATTTCCCTCCTGGAGTTCTGCCCCCACACAGAGAGGAAGCCAGATTTAGGACCCAAGGAGAACAGGGAGGACTTATGGAATACTGTTCAGACTTCCAAGCACGGAACTGAGACAAAATTCAGAGCACAATCAGACATGTAACATCTACAGCTGTTACATTCTTTCCAGGAAACGGGTTTCTTGTGAGGGAGACAGTGGGGGGGAACGGGGGGGGGGATTCTTTTTCATTTTTGTGTTTTCCATCATTCCAGTGATATACGGTTTGACTATTCATCTATGACACAGAGGAAATGTCCAGTTCACAAACGTGGCATGTTCAAAAACTTTGGGAATTGGTTGTTTGGGGAAACTCAGAATATGCAGGGTCCAGCAGAAGTAATGCCTATTTGAGCGTGGTTGGTAGCGTAATAATATGGGTGTAATAATTTGTAGTTTTAATTTGAACATTTCACCTAAAATTTCACATGGTGCACTTGAGTGTGACATCGTTATGTTAAAGAATTACATGCTCATGATTTTGTAATAAAAGACTTTGTAATAAAAAGGGGCGTTATTTGTGCCGCACCCTGTATTTTCCTCCGATAAGCGGTATTATAAATGATGGAAGGGTTTTCCAGCCCAGCCCAACAGCCTTCTGAACCCATAATGCCGTTGAAGCCCTGTACTTTTAGAGCAAAAATCAGTGGAAAGCAATTTTGTTGCAGTGCTAAGAAACCAGCTCAAATGCTGAAGACAGACTCTCCTTCATCCTGAACTCTATGTAACAGAACCACCAGTTCAGTGAAAGGAGATGGAGGGAAAAGATGGGAACTTTTTAGGGAGACTTCTGCCTTCCAGAATGTGGGGGCCTCTAGCAGCAGTGTGTTGTGTTGTCTCTTACAGTTTCACTTCAGTGCCTTTTTTCATTCCCTCCCTTTAGGCGGGATGCAAAGGAGCCACGGATAGGGTAGATTTGGGGCTCTCGGGGGAAGGTAGCAAAGAAGGGGGAGGAAAAGCAAAAAGTCGGAAAGGGATTTCCCTGATGGATGACTAAATCCTGTCAGTGTGAGGCGGTCTGCCCAAATGGGCGTCGACTGATTTGCTAAGGACATTAAGGAGAAGGCAGGAGACCCAATGTTAGTGCCCCGGGCCCTGGAGTCAGGGAGAGACCACTGTTTGGCCAGACAGTTCCCTCTCTGACCATAAGGTGGAGCCATCGGCCCAGACAGTGATCCCAAGGGGGCAGGGCCTACAGCAGGCAGGAGGAGCTCTCCACGTGGAAGCCACGTTTTCCACCCAGGCTCTAGAACTCACAGGAAGCCTGGACTAAACAGCAGGTATCAACCTCCACATGACTGCCTCATCACCCAGCAACTGCTCCCACCCTCCAAGGCCCTGCCTACTCACACCTGAGCAAGAACACCTTCTGGGCACCGGGCATCACCACCCACCTCGGGAGCCCAACTAATGACTTCCATTCCTCTCATCGGTCTTCCCAGCATCAGCACTGGGCTCTGCACACGTCCTAATTCCAGCAGGGAACCAGTCTGGGAGCACCCCGGAGTCTCACTCTTACATGCCCTCGCTTCCACAGCGAGCACAGATCTGTCTCAAAGGCCTCGATTGCAGGGTGTCGGCTGCCCTTGCCAGCTTCTTCTTCCAGTTTAAGACCAAACTGAGCCACTCGACTCCAGACACAAATCCCCCCACACCCCTCCATGCTTGTATCACTGCTGGCCCTCCCTCCCGTGAGGCCCTCCCACTTTTCCTCCCCCCCCCTTGTCCGTGTCCTCTCGCCTTTCAAAGTCCAGCCCAGATGCCCTCTTCCCTGAGAGCTACTCACCAAGTGTTTAACTGAATTAAGGGGTGAATCAGAGTTAGAGAGTAAAATGTGGGTTCCTTGTGTCAACCACAGAAGCCCCGGGCTGTCAAGAGGCAAGTCTGCCTCACCCTTTCTAAGGCTGAGAAGGAGGGCCTATCGGGCGGGCTCCCTGCTGAACCTGGGGGCAACCAACACCAGCTGGTCTGGCCTTGCTCCTCCCAAGTCTCAATTCCCATCCAGGGAGGACACCAAAGCCGCAAGCTCGATGTGTGGCAGTGTCTGCTCTCAATTCTTGTTAGCTTTAGAATCGTTACAATGTCACTGTCATTACTGTCCCCTCCCCACCCCATTCTCATCAGCCACAGTGGGCCAAGCCAGGCCTGAGTTACAGAGCTAAAAGAACGAGGGGAGGGAGAGACCACAACCAAGTCACGGTGGCGAGCTCCCCCATCCCCCATCCCACCCCCAGGCCTGTGGCCTAGACTGGTGATCCCAGCAAACTGCCTACTGATTCTGCAGAATTTGCTTGGCCCTGATGGGACTGACTGGGATGAGTATTCTCTGGATGTCAGGCCCTGGCCAAGTGGCTTGGAGACAAAGCCTTTAAGAACTGGTGCCTATATTTGCCACCCCTCAAAATCTAGTTATCTTCTGTCTTTTACTTCTAAAGGGGCAGTTGGCTCGGGTGGCAGAGACAAATACCCCCTGGAAGGCTGGAGCAAATAGCCTCAAGATGAATGTTTAAATGGTGCAGGTCCTCTGAGGGCAGCCCCGGGGCCTCAGGGCGGCCAAAGGCAGTACAGAGCCCAAGGCCATGAGGAAGCAGGAGCCGGGAGACTTCCATCTGCCCGGCTGCAGCCCCAGGTGCCCTCAGCACCTTCCTTCAAGTAGACTCGACTGTTCACTTCCTGCAGCAAAGGCGGCCTGGCTCCCGCAGGCTGGACCTCTCCTATTTCCACTGCTCAAAGAACCAGGTGGCCTGATGCCATTTTTAATGCCAACATTGCCCATGTTCTCACCCACGAAACAGGCTCCTCAGCAAGAAAGCCTACCCCAGGAATTCCGGGGCTGTGGAGCTGGTGTGAGGCCAGAACGCTGCTGTTTGTTTGTTAGGTTTTGTCTTCGAAGGATTTACTGGAGTTAGGTTTTCAAGAAAGAATAAAGGAAGCCAAGTCCACTCTGCAAACAAAAGCAGCCTGGGAAATGCGAACCACCTGTTTTAATGTGTTTGTACCCCACCTGCTTCCACAAAAGACCTGAAGCTGCATGAAGTAATTGCTGTTGGAATCCTGGGCATGAGTGGTCAGTTTCTTGCCACCGCTGCAGACTCAGACCTTCAAAGTGACCATTTGTGGGGGTCTGAAAGTCGGGTAGGGATGGAGGGACCCTGGGAAGGAAGCTCTCCTGGAAGCCCAAAGGCGGCGGGAGGATGACCTGGCATCTCTGCACCCCCTCCCCCAAACTCGTCACATGGCGACCCCTAGGAGGCTCCCAGTGCATCCTGCCGCGGAGACCCAGGGCCAAGTGTCCACAGACGGCAGGCGACGAAACCTCCCCTGCGCATTACCACGGAGGCCACGGCTGGGAGCCGGGTGGGGTAGTGGGTGGGAGCTGGTCCCCGGGCTCACCTGTTCTGCTGCTAGAGGGTGGAGACAGCGCCCTCCCCCGGCCCTGCGAGCCCCCAGAGCTGCGCCAGCGGACTGACCGTGCACGGAGCAGTTCCTGCCCCCGGCCGGCGCCGGGAGACGTGAGCGTGCACACGTACACACACAGCGGGGGAAGCGCGGCTCTCAGCGGCGCCCAAGTTTCTCCCGCTTCCGCGCGCTGGTGGAGAAAGCAGGGGCGGGGTGGGGGCAGGCATCCCACCCGGGGCATGCTTGGGGAGGGCGCTCCAACAAGAACAGAGAAGAGATGAGGAGAATTTCCTCGGGTGTTTTTTTTGGGGGGGAGGGGCGTTAACCATTTCTATCAGATGACTGGGGGGAAAAGGGAACCCAGAGTGGGACGGGGGAGCAGCGCTTGGGGAAAATGGAAATGTGTTTGGAGACACAGTAAAGTTGCCTTTCAAGCTCCGGCCTCCTGGGCAAGCGATGCTCCGAGGCGGCTGACTCAGGGCTGCCTGGCCTCCCTGCCACCCGCCTGGAAATGATGCAAGTCCAGTCTGTCACCTGGATCCCTGCGGCCCGGGCTGAAATCGGTCTGGATTGGGGGAGGGCGGGGAACTGGCACCCTAGATGTTTCACGGCCCACTACAGCGGGGCAAAAAGGAAGGGCGGACGATGATGGGGCCAAGGCCTATATCTAGTGCTTCTGCTCTTAAATAGTTTGGGGGTTTCTTTAATGCAAAGCGTCACAACGCCAGGGACTCCCACGTGTGCTCAGTTTGCCCTCAGCATCACTGTGACCACGAAACTCCTTCAATCTGTCAAGATCTCGGAGCTGGGACTCTCACTGAGCTCCGAATGGCGGGAAGAGGAAACTTCCCAAGTCCGATGTGGGTGTGATGCGAGCCGGGGGCCGGGGAAGCAGTCCCAGCGCAGCCCTTCCCCTCTTGCCTTTCTTTAGCTGCACCCAGAGCTGCAACTCGCTTTTGTTTTAAACCGGTTCGGCCATTGCCCTGGAGCCCCTGCACACGCGCACGCACGCACCTCCGGCCGCGCTCACACACACACTCACACACACACGCACGCACACCGGTGGCCATCGCCAGGTCGGCAACTTCGTGGGGCGCTCCCAGCGGAGCCCGGCTTCCCCCTGTAGTAGTTAGGCGCAGGCCCCGCCCCCGGCCGTGTTGTCAAACGGGCCGGGGTCTCGGATTGGTCCAGCCACCGGGACAACACCTGCTCGACTCCCTCATTCAAGTGACACCAGAGCTTCCAGGGATATTTGAGGCACCATCACTGCCACTGCCGGGCACTCGCGGTGCTGCTCACAGCCCGGTCACATGCTCTCCTGAGAGCTACGGGAGGGCGCTGGGTAACCTCTATCCAGCCGCGGCCGCGAGGAGGAAGGCGAGCAAGGAGGAAGAGTGGGAAGAGGAGGGGAAGCAGCGAAGGAGGAGGGGGAGGGGAGCACAAAGATTCCAGGTCTCCCGGCGGGAGGTTCACACCAAGAACCATGTGTGCCGAGTGGCTGGGCCAGTTTGTGACCCTGGCTCTGGTGTTGGCCACTTTCGACCCGGCGCTGGGGACCGACGCTACCAACCCGCCGGAGGGTCTCCAAGACAGGGTCCCCCAGCAGAAAGGCCGCCTGTCCCTGCAGAACACAGGTAAGCTCGTGCGCCCCCGTGGCGGGGAGCTGCTGGGAGACAACACCGGGCACCCATGCAGGGCTCCCTGGGCGCTTCGCCCGGAACTGGGCGCCCACCTAGGGCAGTGCAAACTCTTGGGGTGGCGCGGGACATGCAAAGGAGACCGTGAGGCCGGGCGAGGTCCGCGCCGGGCTCCGCGCGCCCGGAATCCGCACGTGCCGGCAGGGTGATGAAATAGCTCGGGCAGGACTTGTTGCTGTCCTCCCCGGGGTCGAGGGTAAATGAGGCAGCGCCTGGCGAGGCCAAGCCAGTGTGGACCCCGGGCTCCCCCCGTCCGGTGTAAAGCTTCCCGCCCCATTCTGGCCGCCCCGCGGAAGGCACGGAGGGTCTGCGGAGCTGGGCTGCACCCTGCACCGGGAGAACTACTCTTCCCAACCGGCTGGCCGCGGCAGGACCACTTCTCCCCCTCCTCAAAAGATGCCCAGCAACCAAGAACTTTGTAGGCAAGACCTTGCGTGGTGAACTTCCCCCTGGGGTGGGGGTGGGGGGCGCAAAGCGTACCTCCGCGGTGCTGCCGCAATCCCCCGCTCCGGGGCAGGTCAGCAAGCCACGAAATGGTGACACGGCCCCAACTGTTCACCACGACTGTTCAACCGGCTCTCTCTGCTCACCAGCAAGCTGCCGAGCAGAGCCAGGCGTGCGGGGCGCGGGGCTGGCCCTTTTCCCAGCTCCGGGGAGAGAAGGAAAACCTGCCTACAGCTCCTTGGCTCTAGGCGGCTCCCCCTCCATTTAGGGGACCGGAGAGCCTGGCAGCGGGGAGCGTGCGCTCTCCGCACGAGCAAAAATGCACAAGTGCCCATGAGGGGCTCCCTGAGCGATTGAATCGTGGCCCTGCGCACTCCTGCCCAGCGCGCTGGGGCCACGCGTGGGATCACACCGCAGCCCCTCACCTCCCTACGAGAGCGCCCTCGCCCAGGTCCCTGCCGCTCCTCCGAGGATCCTCGCCCTCCCTTCCCCTCCCCCCTCCAGCTCTCTCCCTGAGAACTGAACACAATTCTCGGTGACTGGTGACCCTCAACAAACACACGCCCCTCAGTTCCTCGGTAGCTTCAAGTTGAATGTGGATTATCTACTCCTAACCTGCCCTTCTTCCAAATTATACTTTTCTGATGTAATTTTGGGGTTGGTTTAAGTCAGGGGATTGGGTAGGGGGTGGGGGGAAGGAAGGGAGGCTTTGCACACGGCATCTTGACAGTTAACTCCCTCAGTCGGTCCTTTCTCGATGGAGGAATTAGGGCCACATTCTGCAAAGGAGGGCGGCAAACTCCCCGTCGCGGGAATCCGACGGGATTAAGTGCCATCTCACACCGGATCTCTATTTAGAAGGAGCGTCTGACCGCGAAGGTTGCTTTCTGTAGGCTCGACCCCATCTGCCTGGATTCCCAGCCTGCTCGGGGACCAGCTTCCCTAGCCTGGTATTTTTAATGCGGATGGTTTGGAGGCGCTACCTTAATAGGAATTTTGTTGTGATTTTTTTAGGTGTTGAATCGTAAAGCTGAATTGAAACTGTTTTGGACGCTCTCATTTGGGGGTCAGGAAGGAAATGGCTGTGATTTAATAGCAGCAGCTTCAAGTTCCAAGCAGAGAAGGGTATTTCATTGACGGCCTACAGGAGGGAGGGGCACGCTAATCATTTAAAATCTTATTTTTGTCTGTGGGTTTACAAAGCTGAATTATCTTCTGCTCTCAGGCTAAGAATTCCCACAAACACTTTAATAAGATGGGAAGGTGCTCTTCCCATCCTGCCACCCCAGGATAAGGTGCTCAGACTTAACTTCTGGTTGTGATTTTTGTAACGTGAGTTTGGCTAATTTTTTTTACAAATATTTACACATACAGCTATTTTTCATCAGGAGATTAAACGACAACATTTTCTTTGCCCGGCTTTTTAGATCCTGAAATACTCCTTCTAACTTTTTTCCCCCTCCCCCTTAAATTTCCTTTCGGTCATTACCTTTATTTCAGCTAACCTCTCTGCATTCCCCAGCACGGCTGAGAAACTTTGTATATATTTGTATGTAATTCTCATTTTAGCGGAAATCCAGCACTGTTTGGTCAACGCCGGCGATGTGGGGTGTGGCGTGTTTGAATGTTTCGAGAACAACTCTTGTGAAATTCAGGGCTTACACGGGATCTGCATGACTTTTCTGCACAACGCTGGAAAATTTGATGCCCAGGTAAAAACCACAGAGAGTGCAGAGGACGTTTGGGGTTAGCGGAGCATGGTTGAAATGCCCGCTGGAAAGCCTTGCTGACGTGGATTTCCTTCGCTGATCCCCCGAGTGTGTATTAGCACTTACAAGACAGTTCTAGGCACACAGCAGGAAGCAGGGTCCCCCGCCACAGCCCTGGAGTCCCTCTCTCTGGAGATGTCACGGGGAGCTAAATCCTCCTCCGCTCTTGAGCTGTGTCTACACAGGCAGAGGGGACTGGAGACCCTGCGGAACAACAGTCTGAGGAGACCTGGCTGAGAAGACAGAGATCATGATAAACACCTTGTAAGGGAGCACACTGTGTCCGGCCACCCAGAACCCAGTCTGCACGGCCCATCACATAGGAACATGAGGTTAAGGGGGGAGAGGCAGAGACTCCGATTATACACTCCAAAAGCTAGTTTCATCTAATAGGCCAGAATAAATGAGACACAAAGTTGGGAGAAATTCACCTTCTCCTGGGGGTGGGGGGTGTGAGCAGGCAACATGGATAAATAGAGGACGCCAGAAGAGCGATTTCTCTTCCTCCTCAGCAACAGAGCCTCCTCTCCCAACCCACACAGTCAAAGCCGTGAATGAGTCCAGCACGCCTACACTTTTCTTTTGCCCTGAGTAGTAAATAGAGCCAGGGCCTGACCCGCTCTGGCTGTGCCAGGGTCCCAAGGGCAGAGCCCAGGTGCAGCGTGGGGCGGGGAAAGAAGCGACCTTCTGGCTGCAGTTGCTGACCATCCACATGTCAGATGTCATGAGGCTCACCTTCATGCCTCCCCCCCTTCTTAGTCTCCCCCATAAACGTCCCGAGCGATGACAACGTTTGGATGAGGCCCGCGGTGTGGGTGTGATTTATGAACGTCACCAGCCACCATCTCCCGACAGCCTGTAGAGAGCCTGACAAAAGCAATGCCTGGGAACCCGGGAGGGATGCGGCAGGGCTGGCAGCCTACCCTTCAGAGGATGTGGGGTGGCAGGAGGGGAAACAGAAACCGGCAAAGGAAAGAGGTCACACATTAAGGTTGAACTCCTTAAGGCTCCCAAATAAAGCGTCCCTTCTGGGTGAACTGGAATTAGGAAGCGTACTAGGAAATCCGGAGGAAAGACGTGTGTTTCAGGGCGACCCCACAGGATGTCGGAGGAATACCAAGAGCAGATTGCCACAGTCCTCGCATAAATTCATCTTCCCTCTTACTCTCAACCAAGAGGAGTATGTTCTCAAGTCAGAAGCACCCCTTACAAGTCATTTCCCAGTGCATAGCTACTCCGTAAACCGGCACACCCTGCCCTCCGTCCTACTGGGCTCCCGCTGCTGCAGAGTCGCGGAGGGGGCCAGAGGGAGGTGGTTTTCAGTGGCCAGACACCATTTCTAGACATTTCCATTGCTTCTAAAGGAAAAAACCGAAATAAACATGCTGGCTGGCTTCCCACTCCTGACCTACACCCCTTCACTTTCCCGACTTCGTTCCTCCTGGGCCTGTCTAAAAACAGGGGTGACCTCTCCAAGGCCAGCTCATTTCTATAGTAATGGGGGCATGGCATCCCTGCTGGGTCTCCCACAATGCCTCTCTGCCCCCAAGGTTGGTCAGGGAGCTAACGGCCCAGCTCGCCTCCACACCCCCAACAGCTGTCTCCTTTCTAGGATAAGAACAATCTAAAGGGGTTGCCAGGAAAGAGGAGTGTGGGCCAGATGTATGCCTGGCTGCCTGCGCCACTCAGGGGCGGGGCTTGGAGGCGGGGCTGGTGGCCGGGCCAGATGCTGCCAGGCAGTGTGCCAGGCGGGCCTTTTAGAGGCAGTAATCCTAACAGTTTAAAGGAGTCGAAAGGTTTTCAAAAAGGAAAAGAATGTTCCTCCTTAAAGGATGGGGGAGATGCGAGTGTGGGTTGGGGTGCTGGCAGAAAGGACAGGCACCCTTAGCAGCCCATCTTGACGGCACTCGTGGGCTCAGAGCAAAAGGGAAGGTGTGAGGCTTGGAGAAGCAGGCACCTTCTACTTGGGGAAGAGGCTTGCTGGGAACCACCAAGGGGCTCTGGATTTATGTCTGGCCCAAGTCCCCTTGTGTTCCAGAAAAGTTGCCACCCAACAGCCAACCCGGGTCTGTCCGCCTTGGGGACAGGCAGCCTCGAAAGCCCCAGCCTGAGGGATGCTAGCAGAGCAGCTGGGGGGCAGGAGGCAGGTCTGTCAGTCTCCCCACGTGAACTCCTTTTGGCCAAATGCCAGAGGTGCCTTGTCACTCTGGACACACCTCCTGATAAAGCGTCAACGTGTCACCTGCAAGGACGTCAGTCAATGGCGGGGCCTTGGGGTTCGGCTCTCAGAAAGCTCCTGTGTGAGGCCAAAGGGTCCGTGTCTGAGCGTGTGACAAGGCCTCGCCTCTCCTGCCCCTCTCTCCCCGCTCTGTCCTCCGTCTGCAGGGCAAGTCATTCATCAAAGATACCTTGAAGTGTAAGGCCCATGCTCTGCGGCACCGGTTCGGCTGCATAAGCCGGAAGTGCCCGGCCATTAGGGACATGGTGTCCCAGCTGCAGCGGGAGTGCTACCTCAAACACGACCTGTGCTCCGCCGCCCGGGACAACATGAGGGTGATGGCCGAGATGATCCACTTCAAGGACCTGCTACTGCAAGAGTGAGTGTCTCCTGGGGTTCAGGTTCAGGGGCCCATGTGTAGGGGCTGAGCTCTCCTGTCAGACGGATGGGGCGGGGCGGGGCGGGGTGGGGGGAGGTTGCATTTGATGTCTGAAATCGGCCCTGGCTCCCCTGGGAGCGCCTTTCCTGCTGACCTTCAGAGAAAGTGAAAGAAGTTTCCACCATCGGTTTCAAAGTCATAAGCAATAGAAACAGAAAACTTTTTTACTAAGCATGAGATGGGTGGGATTCAGAAATGCCCTTTGTCTTCCGCTTGGCCAAGACCCCCAGCATTCCCTGAGTATTCCCCATAGCTCCGAAGGGGCCTCGACGGACCACTGAGAGCCTGTAACATCTGTCCAGCATTTACTGGGTGCCAGGTCGGGGGCTGAGTGCCTTCTGTGAGCTTTTCACTTGATCCCCACACTAGCCTTGCGCTGGTCCCAGTCTCATCTGCATTTTCAGATAAGAAAACTGAGATTCACTGAGTCCAGGTCACAGACAGTGAGAGGCAAAGCTAGGCCCTGCGCCAGGCAGTTCGGCTCCAGAACCTACACTCTTCAAGGCCAACTGCCGAGAGCAGAAGCTTCTTTGTCTCCCGTTTCCATAAGCTCTCCTTGCCCTTAGAAAGTCCAGTTCACCTTCTCTAGCCCAGGAATAGCCTCCCAGAGAAAATGCTAAACGAGTGTCCAAAGCTGTAATCAGTCCGACACCTTTAGGCCAAAGCAAGGAAACGTGGACTGACTCCTTTGAAGACTTACAATTCAGTAATAAGCCCAGGATGCCTCACTCCCTAAAGAGCGCGCCATCGAGCGCATCCTAAGTCTTGGAGAACGGCGAGGCCTTGGGCGCACCTCTGCTCCTAACACGAAGCACCGTCGATAGTCCCTGCGGGGTACAACAGCTCCTTCTTCAGAGAATTAGGACAGAAAGCAAGCTCCTAGCTAAGCAGCCCAGGCCAAGTCCTTGTCAGCTCGACGGCACCGTTCCCCTCTGCACGGTGACTCACTCACTGGCCAAAGCAGCACACGCTTGGGAGCTCTTGCTCTTTCGCGCCTGTCTTCCCCCAGCTACCTTCACTCAACAGGCTGCTCCCCACGCACCTACAGCACTTAGAGAGCATGAGAGACAGCCACCTGCTGTCACTTTCCACTTGGTCACAAGGCTCTAGGTGTCCTGCCACACCCCGGTGAGTGCTGGACTTCGAAGACTCACCGTGAATCTCCACAGGCCGCTTTTCCCTTTGAGTCACACTAAGGCTTGATAAAGTATTTTTTGTTCTTCCAAATACCTGTAAAGAGACGAAGCAGCAACGGCATCAGCAGTAACAACTCTAATGATGCACTTGTTGAGTGGGTCAGGCCCTGGGCCAGGGAGTTTCCCCGGATTTTCCCCAGTGTTCTTTCCCACCCACGCCGCAAGATGGAGATGACCACCCCCATTGAGCAGAGGAGGGAAGTGAAGCCGCGTTTAAAAACTTCCCTCTGAGATTTGATTCCTACTTTCCAACCTGGGAACAGGTGAGGTATGTGCCTGAAGCCAGCTGTCAGGAACAGACCCCAAGCTCCTTGCTGTGGCCTGCTCTCTCCCCACTAGACCTTGGTCCCCACGTGTGGCCCGGGCTGTTCCCTTTACATGAGGAGCGTGCTGGGGAAGTCCCTTCGAGGTGCCCCGGAAGCCCACAAATGCCCGCATGGCTAAGAAACTCATGAAGGTCATTTGTCCAAAACCCCGCATCCCATTAGAGACGGCCTGTTGGCCTCAAGAATGGATGATAGGGACCTAGTTTATAAGTCCTTAATATATTCCTTGGAGCCAAGAAGACTGTCTTTTGGGAGACATGCTTCTTTCAGAAAATGGCAGGTTTTAAAGTCCGCCCCCACCCCTGCGTGTAAGAAGCGGCAAAGCACTGTGGCTTTCTGTGTCCCTTCCATGGGGCCCATGGGGCCCTGGGACCCTTAACTTCCAAAGGGCTCCTTGCCTCATTGAGAACAAACACGTAGCCCCCCACCCAGCCCACTGTGGAAATGCCGGTGGCCTACCCCGAAAGGAAGCCCGGGCCTCTTTTAACAAGACTCAAGGCCCTGAACGCAAGCCCTCTCGCCTCCTGCTAAGGCAGCATCTCCAGGCAGTGGGTCCCACCTAACTCCAGCCCCCACTAACCCCACTACTGCCCCTTCAGAAGCCACGACTATGTAGTGCATTAACTTGAATGAGTTTCTTGGGTTTTTTCTTTTTCAACTAAACTGATTTGGGCACAAAAGATCTCATCGGTCCCCCCAAATCAAGAAGACCATTTCAGGATGTGTGCCATTGGTCCCAGACAAGGCAAATAAGAACTGAATTTGCTTTTCTCTTTAGACAGGAAGAAATCATAGTCACCCCCATAACCACATCACCCCCACTCCTCAAGTCCATCCACATCCCCCCCAAACACTGTCACGTTTGGTTAAAGTGGTCCCCTCACCCCTTCCTGCCCCCCTGTCTCCATATCAACCACCTTGGCCACTGCACAGCCTGTCACTGGGTTCTGGCCGCCTCCGGGCATGTCCCCTTCCAAGTATTTCCTTTTTAAAATCCTTTCACCTTGCTGACACCCAGTTGAGAGAGCTGGGCTTTGTCATTAGACGGGCTGGGCTTCAGCCTGAGAAGGCGCTACACCAGCTCTGAGCTCAGCGTGGAGTAACACACGCCCCTCCCCAGCGAGCACAGGCCCCTCAGCGTGGAGTAACACAGCCCTAACACAGCTCAGGGCACCAGGGGCCAAAGAGCACGTGGGCCAAGCCAGCCATCTCAGGCCCACCTTGGGTGCTGAGAGCCATCTGGCGGGCTGACCGCCTGGGCAAAGGAGGCGAGAGGTAGCACCTTCATTCCCGAGAGCCATCCCCTTACTCTGGGAAAGAAACTGGAAGAGGAGCATCATTTTTGTGTCCCCAAAAGACAGGCAGATTCTCAGCCCCTGCAATTGGCTCATGGAGCCCCAGAGCCATGCCAGGGACAGTCAGGTGCTGCTGTAGCTGATACACACTCGGTGAACTTGAACTCCCTGAGGCAGCAGGAAGGAAACTAGTGTGAATTGACCGTTTTCCCCGGGTTGCCCCATGCCCTTTTCCCTCAGCCCAAGAAGACAAGCGTCAGCACTGTCCTTATCTCCTTGTCACTGTTCGGGGCCTGCCAGAGAGAGGTCAGGCCCCCTGCCCATCAGCCATGAGCAAACTGTGACTCCAAAGGTGTCCAGGAGGCCTTAAAAGGCACCCTGATCCATCAGCCAGAACATCCCCCACTCCACTCCCAGCCCAGCCCAAGGCCAACCAGGCCCAGAAGATTCCAGAAGGCCCTTTCCCCCACCTTGAGTCCATCTTTGCCTCTATGAAACAAGGACAGTTCACTCAATGACAACTGGAGGACTAACTCATAAAAATGGCAGTGACAGGCTTCCCAGGTCGTAACACAATCTGCCTTCCTGCCTAGCGACACTGCCACCTGGCAAAGGAAAAAGTGGGCTATATACAACGCAGCACCCGGGTGGTCCAGGCTCACAGGGGAAAACAGTCGTGGTCCCTGGAAGTGATATCAGGGCCTAGAGTGATTTTGCTGCCCAAGCTGACGGCCGCGATGCTCGTGGTCAGAGAGACCCAGGAACTTCGCTAGCGAGGACCAGCTTCAGAGGGCTGGGGAGCCGCATGAAACCTTCCACGCCCACCTTGGGGATGGGAAAGGGCCAGTGAGGTGTAAGGAAAGCTTATGAGCTGTGAGAGCCACCTCCTGCTGGGGACACCTCTTCCCAGCTGGGCCCATAAATATAAAAAGCAAGCGCACCGCTCCCACCTTCTGCACGCAGCTCCCAACCGCAGGAGGAAGGTTGGCCTCATGCGGTCATCCCTCCTGCACTTTCCCTAAAGAAAGACCCATGGCCACTGGCACGGCCTGAGCCACCAGCTGTCTCCTCCGGAACCGAGCGTGTTTATTTCGGAGACAGCTGACTTTCATTCCAAACACACCGGCCCCTTGCAGCCAGCCCTCACCTCTGGTTGTGGGGAAGCCCCCATGGGAAGATGCCTGGCCAGCCACCTCTGCTCCTCTGCCCCTACTACTGACCCGGAGGAGCACTCCACGGGACGTGACAGCCCAGGGAAGCGGTTCTTCCCCCCAACCCTGTCCTCCTGGTCCAGACTCGTCCAGGTGCACAGGGAAGCACATCCGGTAACTTCCATGACCATCCTTCTTGGTCACAAGCCTAAACCAGGGGCCAAGACCGACACAGGGAAAATGGTGCCTAAGGAGCCTCGCTTACCTGGAAGAGTGACCCGGCCAGCTGGCCCTGCTGGCATCACATGTGAGGGGACAACCTGGGGCTCCTCCCATTCCTACCGGAAAGATTCCTCAGTTCACTATTTAAGGCCCTTTACCACTCACCTAATGATCGCTCCTCTGGCCCCCAAGACCCATCCCCACGCCCACTGAAACCCTCCTACCCCGCCCACCCCAAAACGTGCCCAGAGCTCTCTGGCCTACCTGTCATGGTTCACACGGCTGCCCAGCTGGCGTGGTCCGCCCACCTTCCCCAGAGGCTATTCCTCCATCGTAGCCACCTATGAATTGTTATTGGCCTTTTTCCTTGTAGTGGGCTCTGTCCCAAGGCCCTAACACTCTCCAAAGCCTGGCGTGGGGCCTGGCGTGTAATGGGCGCCCAGTAAATGGTGGTTGAGACCAGCACTGCGTAGGCTATGGGTAAAGGCTAGAGGTAATTCCAGAAAGCTCTTCCACCACATGGAACCCCAGCCAAGCCCTGGGTTTACCACCCCTGTCTTCTCTGCTATGGTCACAGCCCTGTGAGGCCCAGGCGGGACGGGTGCCACTCTCCCTCTCTTTGCTCTCCATCTAGACCCTACGTGGACCTGGTGAACCAGCTGCTGACCTGTGGGGAGGAGGTGAAGGAGGCGGTCACCCACAGCGTGCAGGCTCAGTGCGAGCAGAATTGGGGCAGCCTGTGCTCCATCTTGAGCTTCTGCACCTCCTCCGTCCAGAGGCCACCCACGGCGCCTCCAGAGCGCCAGCCGCAGGCCGACAGAGCCAAACCCTCCAGGGCCCACCACCGGGACGCCGGGCACCACCTCCCGGAGCCCAGCAGCAGGGAGACCGTTCGAGGTGCCAAGGGCGAGCGAGGCAGCAAGAGCGCACCAAACACCCACGCGCGCGGCCGCACGGCTACCCACCGGGCCCAGGGAATGTCCGGAAGCAGCGAGTGGGAGGAGGAGCCGTCGGAGTATTCCGACATCCGCAGGTGAAGCGGCAGGCCAGACCAGGAAATCGTTCCTCCACGCCGTACATTTTCTTCTCTACGGACATTCCAAGACATTTGCCATCAAAGTGGGGGGATGTCACAGGCAGGATTTGGTGGGGATTGCGGACTGGATGACCTTGTATGTTAGCGGAATGAACAGTGAGGCAGGGACTCCCGGGGCTGCGGCGAGGTCTTGGCTGGGCCTGGTGGGGTCCACGCTTGCGCCTCCTGTGAACACGCTGCGGGTGCTCCCTGTAGCTTTTGTCTTCTTTCCATCCGTGGAGCCACTGGGTGTGGCCTGCGGTTTCCTCTGCTGGGTGGGCGGTGGGCCGGGGAGGGGGCAGCAGGCCCACCGGGTGGACCACGCACTTGGTGCTGCGCCCGTCTGGTGCTGTCTTGGTGGAGGGCGGTGGTTCCGGTGCGGGAATGTACATGATAATCTCATTGGGAAGGAGGAGAAGGGTGGAAATGTGGGTGCTTGGTGCCAAATGGAAATTCATTTTATTGCATGGGACCTGGAGGTCTGGAGCTTCTTAGCGGGGGGTGGGGGAGCAGGGAGAGGGCGAGGGTTCCAAGTGTAACTTCTGAGCCATTGTCCTGTCTGGGGCGCTCTGCCTGAGGGCGTGGCCCCTGTGTGTTTGTATTTTAACCACTGCTTAAAGTCTCGATTTCACTTTTTTATTTATCCAGTCACATCTACATATCTGTCATTTAAATAAACGGCTTTCAAACAAAGCAACTGGGTCATTAAAATCAGCTCAAAGGAAAAGCAAACAAACAAGAAAAAAACCCAGCCCATCTTTGGGAGCTGACTTTGTGTATGCGTTTGTTTTGGGTGCTCTTTTAAAAGGAATTCTACAGCAGGGTCACTGTGGCTGTACCTGTGGCTGCCTGGTGGGGCTGTAGCCACGTCGGGTGAGCCCCACACCAGGGCCGGGCACACACGAGAACATCCGCCAGGCCCCTTGGCATCACATCACGCCACCCCGGCCCTGCCTATGAAGCCCCACAGCCTGGATTCTGGGAGGGCTACACTGCTGGAGGACAGACCAGGGGACAGAGAAGCAAGGCCACTCGGTAATTCCCATCGGGGAATGCCGGCCTTTCACACACATGGGGGAGGGGCCGAAAATCATGTGGAGGGCCAGGATTTTCCAGATCTGCATGGGCTGTTCATCTCTGAGGAAAGGAGTCAGAGCGGACGAAAGGCAGGGGGCAGAGACAGAACGTTCTCTAAAACACCAGGAGGAAGTGGATCAGAGCAGAAGGTGTCCCTGGAAGGGTTCTGGCAGCTCCTGACAAAGCTGCAGACAGAGGCCTTTTCTCTCCTCTCCCAACAGGTCTCAGATTAAAAGTTAGCCCTATTTTTGCAGTCAGTACTCAAATGGGGACCCAGGACGGCACACGGGGGACAAAGGTTCTGGGCCAGGTCCTTCTAGAGCAGGGTCGTCAAGGTTTTTGCAAAGACCTGGAGAGTGAATGCACTGTTTTCAGTTTGGTGGGTCATACGGTTCTGTCACAACTACTCGACTCTGCCATTGTGGCCCAAATGCAAACACACATAGATGAGACATCACAGGCTTGGCTCCACGCCCATACAATGTTATTTAACAGGCGCCCGACTGGATTCGGCTCTTGTGCCTCAGATTGCTGACCCCTGTTCTACCAAGCAGATGAAAACATATGCATCCTCCATTTACATCAGCTCATAGCTCGCCCTGAAAGCGTCCTGAAGCCAGAGATAAGGAAACTAAATTTATCTCTGCTAAAATGCCTTGTTGCCGGGGAGGCCCTGAACCAAAACACAGCTAGGATTTATGGCCCCTGGTCCCTGCTGCCAATCTTTCACAACCCGTGTTGGGTGTTGGGGGGAGGGGGAACAAATGCTGGAGAAGCACCTAGAAAGAGCTGGAGCTGCAGAAAGCGGAGGAGATGGTGCATTTAATCCGGCCCTGCCCACCGGGCGCGGGGAGGACTGGGGTGTCAGGCTCTGCCATGGGAACGGAGCGTGAATTGTGGCCGTCTCACGCCACGGGCCACTGCAGCATGCTGACTGTTCTCCTGATGTCACTGAAGAGCTGAAGCAGTAACATTCGCCTGTGTTGCTGGGTCAGCTATTCCTGTGTTCACCGGCTGCTGGGCTGGACGTGTGAGAGGCATCACTTCTCTATCTCCCTCTGTGTTCAATGTTTCGTGTGTCGCTTCTATTGTAAATATGTCTCATTTGTATTTATTAGCTTCCTTCTAAGGCATAAAATTGCTCACTGTGCTCCTCTGAACCCCTTCAATGATCCCTGTTGTCTGTTTTTCATGCTACGGGTCTGTGTCTTCTCCAAAGTCAGGTAGCTAGTGTTTCGTTCTGGTTCCTGATATTTTAAGGCTGACAATAATAGTATTTATTGCTAAGGCTCTTTTGCTCAAAACGGAGGAAAGTCCGGATTCCTGTCAGTGTCGGCAGACAGGCACTGATTGGTGCACCCTAAAACATCAGCCCAGCCGCCATTAAAAACAGAGCCTGCGCTAGGGCTTCGTACGTCATCCAGATTTACTCGTGAGTCGTCCTTTGAGGAAGGATGTGGATTTCCCCGCAAATATATCGTGTTTATTTTGAGCTCTGCATCTTAACAAGGCAGTCTAACACCTCCCCTTTGTGTGAATAAATAGCCCCGTTCTTCCGAAACGAGAGGACTGAACGGACGGACAGGCGGACACAACTACAGAGCCAACACCAGCCCAGAGCTATAGTCCTGCTTCGACACACACAGGCACACAGAGAAAGTCAAACCCTGACCAGAGAAAGGGTTTCACTAGCACGGCCTCGGCAAACAGTGCTTGCCAGGCCCACTGCCTAAGGCAGAACCGCCTCGTCTGATCTCAGACCCGGCACCGGCACCGTGTGAGCCAACTCACTACGTCTGTGTCTGCTGTGGATTTCGGCAGCAGGGCCTGTGCACTGTCACATGGGATTATTTTCTCCAAGCACTAATAAAGCTTTTAAATAAATGGCTTGCACTCAAGCAGCATTATCGTCTGAGAGGGCAAAGGGGGAGGGGCTGTGAGCCAGTGGGCGCTGGGGGCCCTTTGAAAAGGCTGCATGTTCAGTTCACAGGGAGGGGAGCCCGGTGAAAGAGACCACCCGGCTTCTCCGGTCAGAGGGACTCTGTCCAAAACCCTGCCTGAGTCACCCAGACCACGAGGAGGCAGAACTCCAAGCAGCCAGCCTGGAGGTGCTGGCCCCATGGCCATTCAGGAGGTCTCCACAGCTCTCTCTGGCCTTACCTGTGGGTCTCCTCTGGGGCCTGGGTGCCGGTTTTTTCAGGCTGAGTCAACGCAGAGGCCACCAGCCCAACAGCTCAGTGGCCTGGTGCAGGCCGGGAAGTCCACCACCTCCTCCCCGCCTCTTCCTGCTTCATTTAGACCGTGGCTAATGCACCAACTCTGTGCTAGGCATTTTATATGTTATCTCACGCTGTGTCCTCAAGCAGCAGGTATTATCCCATTCTACAGGTGAAAACACTGAGGCACAGAAAGGGAAAGTGACTTGTCCCCCATCGTGTATATAGCGAGTAGGGTTCTGAACCCAAGCCCAGATCGGCGACTCAGCATCCACGTGCTGCCCCGCTCCAGGCCTCGATTCGCCACACTGGATTTATTTGTAATCTAAACCAGTCAGCATTACTCCTATTTTACTCGAGGCTCCGAGAAAAAAATAATGATGCTCTCACATTTATGGTGCCCGGCCTCCAAGGAGCTCTGCCTGAGAACAGAAAGGAAAATTGATACACATCTTTCCCCTCTGCAGACTCAAATTTTGGTTCTGCTCAGGGAGAGCAAGCAAATCACAACATCTCATCGCTGTTCCGTGCACATGGGCCATTTTCAAAGGCTCTTCTCTGTGCCCCTGAGGAAAGCATTTTGGGAGTGGCTCAATCGGTGGCCATGCAGACAGAACATCCTGGCGGAAGCCCACCCTGTCCCCAGCCCTGTCTCAGAAGCCAGGCTCCCTTGAATCACCACAGTCATCATCCTCACCATAATAGTTACAGTTTCTTCTGGATCCATTACGTGCCTCATGTGCTGCCTGGTGCTTTGCAGGCATTATTTCTGAGTGCCGTTTGACGCATGAAGAAACAGAGGTTCAAAGGCATCTTAATATGCCTAGAAGGGGTCACGAGACTAGCGAGCTCTGGGGGCGGCATGCCTGCCCACCACAGGGCTGACTCTCCCCCATCTTACTCGGCATCTCTCACCCCAGGCGTGAAAATTTGGGTCAAACCCTCCGTGTTCAGAAAGGCGGTCGCCTCCCTCAGCCCTTCTGTGGGCTCCAGTCCCTCCGCTGGGGAACGAATAGGCGGTGGGAGGAAGAACAAAGATGAGCTTCCAGATACGCTGGGACCTAAGCAGTTTCCAAAGGAAGCTGGGCCCGCATGCCCCCAAATCTGGAGACAGAAATCTGAATTTGTTCTAAAGTCAAGAAAGAAGAAAGCTCCCTGCTGAGTGGGGCTGGGGCTGGGGGTCGGGTTGGGGGGGGTGCTGGGAGGTAGGACAAGCCTTGGCCAGAGAACAGGTATCATGTGGAATTGTTTTTTGGTGGGCGGAGGAATAGCAATGAAAGCCTTGGGAGTCAGGCATGGCTGCTGCTTACAGGAGCCATCCGGTTGCCATCACCCCCAAAAGAGAGCACACACACAGAAAAGTCACTCTCTAAACAGAAAGAGGGGTGCCACAAATCCAGCGTAAATTCAGGCACAAAACGGGCCCCACCAGGATGAACCCTGCCTATGCACAGAACCCCAGCTTCGTGGCACCTGGGGGTGTGCGTCCACCTCGCCACCATGAAACAGCGGGGCTGCCTGGGCCAGCGAAAACAGGAGAGGCAGGAAGGCACCTCCCTGGAACTGGGAGGCAGGGCAGCTGTTCACAGGGGACAGAGGAGAATCAGCTGGCTCCATTTCCCATCTGCCAGTGTGAGGGGTGTTTCACGGCTCTCAAACACCCCAGCGAGCGAGGATGGGGACGGGCTGCCCGCCCACCTTCCCTGAACAACACTCAACAAAGGCCCGAGGGCCCCTCAGCGAGCTTCCTGCAAGAAGAAGGGCCAGGCCTTAGAATTCTGTCTGAGTGTTTGTTGCTATGTTAACAGACCACCCCCAAAACTTAGTAGATTGAAGCAACCATTTTATTTTGCCCACCATTTTGTGAGTTACAAATTAGGAAAGGCTCAGCTGGATGGTTGGTCTGTCTCCTCTCCACGTGGGCAACCAGGGAGGGAGGGTCCCCTTCAGGATGGTGCCTCAGCTCCCCCAATCTCTCTCTCTCTCCTGGCCCCTCATCCCCTGGGGCCTCTCACAGCAGGACCATCTGGTCTCCAGCTTCAGCAGCAGGGGAGTGGCTTCCCCAAGAGAGGGCAGAGGATTTTATAGCACGTCCCTCAAATCTAAACTAGGGTTCTGATTTCATCCTTGACACTGTAACAACCCCAGGATCTGAATACCATGAGGGCAAAATCGGGTCACTCTTACGCAGTTTCCTGTCTCCCAGCAGCCCTGCCATTGCACAGTGTGAATGAATGGATGCGTGAATGAAACCTCTTGTCTAACTGGTACAAATTCTCTGCCCTGACCAGTGTAGCTCAGCTGGTTGAGTGTCGGCCTCATAAACCAAAAGGTCTCAGGTTCAATTCCCTGCCAGGGCACATGCCTGGGTAGCGGGATTGGTCCCAGATGGGGTGTGCAAGAGGCAACTGATCAATATTTCTCTCTCACATCAATGTTTCTTTCCCTCTCTCCCTTCCTTCCCCTCTCTCTGAAATCAATAAATAATTTTTTTTTAAAGGTACAAATTTTTAAGTCATCCATGGCTGGTGTGGCTCAGTGGATTAAGTGCTGTCCTGGGAACCAAAGGGTTGCTGGTTCAATTCCCAATCAGGGCACATGCCTGGGTTGTGGGCCAGGTCCCCAATAGGGGGTGTGCAAGAGGCAAACCACACATTGATGTTTCTCTCCCTCTCTCTCTCTCTCTTCCCCTCTCTCTAAAAATAAATAAAATATTTTTAAAGGTACAAATTCTCAAATCAGATAAGTCTCAATTCACTTTAACTCCTGAAGTAAATAAATCCTGTGTCCTTCTAAAGGGTCATCCACATGTCATAGAATCAGTAAGTGGCCGTCGATATTAGAAATCACTGGGAAGCCTATTATTTTGGAGTCAGGAGACAGAGATAGAAATACCGACCCAGTCACTCACTCCCCCTGTACCAGGTACCCCTCCTTCGTTCTCTCTCTCTCTTTTCTTTAAATAACGACTGAAAAAATAAATCAAGAATGGCCCTGAGACCTTGGCAAATCGGCTAAGCTTTCCAAGCCTGTTTCCTCGGCTATAAAATGAAGCCTCGAAGAGCTAGCCTGCTCCCTGCACAGGGGTGCTGAGATAAAGTGGCTGAAGCTACACAGAAGTCACAATCCATAGGAAGTGCTTCGAAGACGGAAATGCCACATGAACCGTTCTTTCTCCTGGCCATTTTGGAAAGCTTCACCCAATGCCAAGCGCACAGCCAGGACCAGCTGCCCCATCCTTTGCCCTGTCCTGCCCGTTCTCTGGGGCAGGCGTGAAGTCTTCCATGTCCGGGACAGAAGACTAGATGGGGACCCTCCATAAGGTGGACGAGCGGCCCCTGAGCAGCTGTGTGATGCCTCAGCTCTTGCCAGGCATGAGTTCCAAGAGGAGCTCTGAGTGACAAGCTCACAGGATAGCGACAGGGCCAAGCGGGGAGTAGAGGGCCTTCCTACCAGGCTCTGTCTGCAAACCTCAAGGCGAGGCACCCATAGAAAAGCCAGTTCAGAAACCTCCTCAGTGAGAAAGGGAAGCAGAGACGGACAGAGACGGGGGAGGAGAAAGATTCAGGGCCAGAGCCCACTGCACTGTGTGCCAGCGTTCCTAAGAATCTGACATTTGGAAAAGAGCTGGCCTGGAGGAGCCAAGGGTTTGGGACAGGGCTCCTTCCGGCTCCCGGGAGTGTCAAGAGGAGGAGGAGGAGGAGGAGGAAAATGACTCAGCTGAAACGAAGAGAAATGTATTTTTAAAGAGCACAGGGATGAAAGGCACAAAGGAACAGAGTGCAGCCCCAGGATGGGGTCCAACTGCCTCCTCAGAGGAAGTGGGGTGAATGTGCAAAAGCTACGGCGCTCACTAGCGTTTCTAGACCAAGAATAACACCAGGAAAATGAAGAGACTCTTCTGGGCTTGCCAGGCACGGTCCCAGGGGGCTGGGGCCACCTCCGCAGGAGATGTGCTGAAGCCACCAGGCCCTGCAGACGCCTCTCCACAATTTAGATTCTGAAAGCGGAGGGAGCTCTGTCACAGGGGAGGAGCTGGGTGGGAACCCAGCTCGCCAGCAGGCTCACATTCGCCCAGCAGGGCGAGGCTGGCAGCAGGGGCCGTGGTGCCCTGCCGGGCCCTCCACACCCTCCCTTGCCCGGTCCCATCACAGAGAGGCCTGGGGAACCAAGAGGGAGAGGAGGTCGAAGGAGGCTCCCTCCCCAGAAGTTGGCACAACTCCGTCCCCTCCAACAGCCAAAGTCAGATGACTCTGATTGTAAAAGTATCATTTTGAAACAGTCAACGGGCGAACAAGCGTGATAATGAGGAGAGAGCAGAGCGTGGAGCGAAGCCACCTCCCGATGGCCCGGCCCCACCCCTCCCCGGTCACACGGGGGTTCCACCTCCTCCCTGCCATGCCCTGGGCGCAAAGTCACATTTCTAGAAAAGGGGGTGTTGGGAGGAAGAGCTCAGCTCAGCATGGCCCATGATCTGTGACCTCTCTCAAGGACACGTCAACCCTGCTGGGCTTTTAAAGAATCTCGTGAGACTTTTCAGACTGAAAGGGCCTAAGGAGGACGCAAGACAATGCATGTAACACTCCCCAACAAGACGAGTTCTTGTGGAATTTCAGAACTCCTGGGTTCGAAGAGGATGAAGAGGAGGAGGAGGAGGAAAATCCCAAATGTTTCCAAAGGCTGGGGTGGGGGGCGCCATTACACAAAAGAATCGGTGTCACCATGGTCTTGGGCTTCTCCCAGCACCTCCAGGTGAGGGTGTGACGGGTGGGGAAGGACCTCTACCCCAGGCGTGTCATCCATTCAGCGGAGAATGGATGACAGATCTTTTCGAAACATGCAAGGTCGCAAAAAATTCCCTTCTCAACTATCCTTTCACAGGAAGCTCCCAAATGCTGCACTCCACCAAGAAGAGGGAGGAATGGAGGACAGTCACAGTGGGGTCGGGGACGCAGACCTGGCACAGGAGAGAGGGACAGGACTTCCCAGGACGACAGCAAGCAGAGTCCAGGTGACAGCTGAGCTGGCAGTCCCGCTGGGAGCAGGTGACAGAGAACAGAGGGTCACATCAGGGTTCTGTCCAGAACCCTGGGGGGTGGGGGTGATGTGGGGGGTGGGCCGGGGGTTCGGTTGTGGTGGTTAAATTGGTTGTAGGGAACTAAGTACACCAAAAATGAGCAAGAGATTTGATGGGCATTTCACAAAACACGAGGTCCAATAGTGGATAAGCACATGAAAAAGGCCCCGTCATCATGAGTCACCAGGAAAAGGCGAATTGGGCTGCAGTGATATCCACTATCCACCCTGCAGAGTAGACCAAATTAAGAACAAGAGGTGGTCCCGAGTGCCGGTGAGGCGCTGATGAGACCGGACCTCACACACGTTGCCAGCGGGGACCGAAACAGCACCTACAACCGTTTTGGGACACTGTGTGGCCATTTTTTATAAAGTTAAACATATGCCCATAATATGGCCCAGCAACCTTGCTGTGGAATACGTCCAGAGAAATGAGCACATAGAGCCACAAAAACCCTAGTAAAGAATACGGAGACTAGCTGTATGCATCAGAGCCCCAAACTGGAACAGCCCGAAGGTCCGTCGCTTCGGGAATGCATAACCAAAGCGTGACGTTTCCATCCAAGGCCTACGGCTCCGCATTAAAAACAGGGTGAAGATCAGAAGCCAGAAAGAAAAAAAAAATACACTGGTGTGAGTCTACTTACATAAATTTCAAAAACAAGAAAAACTAATCTATGGGGCAGAATTCAAAATAGCGGTGACCTCAGGGAGAAGAGGAGCAGGCAGGGACAGCAGGTGTTCAGGGACAGGGACAAAAGGGACACCTCTGGGATGACAGACAGGTCCTGGTGTCAAAGGTATTGCATACATAAGTCACTAAGCTGGGCACTCGAGATAGTCATGTTTTATTACACGCAAGTTATTCCTCCATAAAGTACTAGAAGAACAGAAAACTAACCAAACCCCAAAAGATGCCTGGTTAATTCCATGAGAAGTAAAAAGTTATATTAACAAAAGAAAATGCAGTCCTGGGGCTCTCCTGTAGTATAAACTTAGCTTGGCTGTGAAAATAACTGCACATTGTAATAATGGGTAATACCCAATGCAGACTCGACCGGCGGTCCGCATGGGCAGGGTGAGCAGGAGGGCAGTGGCTGAGTATAGCAGTGGGTTGGGGTGGGGGAACAACGAGAGCTAAACCCTAATATTTTGTAGTAGGAAGTCAACAGAAAACGGCTAAATCAATCAATCAAACAAACAAGGAAAAGCAGAGGGGTGGGCTATTCTGACCCCTGCAGGTAAATAATAGAAGAAACAGCTAAAGGGAAGCACGTGGTTGTCTCTGGGGAGTAGAAATCAGTGGGGCAGATCTGGGATCTGTTAGAATTAGATTTGGCAGAAAGAGGCAGAAACCCAAAATGAAGTCCCTTAATTAAAACAGAAATGTGTTTCCATGTCAGGTAAAAGTGTGGAGATGGCCAAACTCTGGGCTGCTCCGTGAAGTTCTCAAACACTTAGGCCCCTTTTTCTCCCTCCTATACCACACAGCCTCCAGTTCCAGGATTACCTCATGGCTCTATGTAGCTGCTCTGGCTCCAGCCATCGAACCCACATTCCAGCCAGTAGGATGGAAGAAGGGACAAAAATGAAAAAGGGTGTATACCGGCTGTCCTTCTAGAATGTTTCCCAAAGCTACAACACTACACTTCTGCTTAAAACTCATTGGCCAAAACTGAGTCCCATGATCCCTCCTAGCTACATGGGAAGCTGGAAAAACACCATCTCTATTCTGGACATCCCTGTGAGGGGAGTCTCTGCCAAAAGAAAAGGAAACAGCACAAGCAGCCAACAGACAAAGTGAGGAGCAGCTCTGCCCTGTGGATTCGCACTGCAGGCTGCACGGGGCCTGAGCACACACCTGGGCAGGTGGGAGACAGCACCTGCTGAGAGCAGTGCCACCACCTCAGACTCCCACCATGGCTGGCAGCCACAAGTGGGACCCACAGAAGGAAGACTGAGAAGCTGGTGTCGTGCAATGAATGTCCTGAGCAACGGACACCAGGCGATAACCCACCACAGGGCCAAGGGACTCCATGACAACGACCTTGCAGAGAGCCCCGAGCTCGGAAACCTTTCCTCAACTTCCACATTTGGGCCAGTTTTCAAACAGATAACGTTGTGTGATGCCCCAGAAAGGCGGGCATCACTGTTCCTCTTTCATAGAGACTGGCACAGGCTCCCAGAGGTTAAGCAACTTCCCCCAGGTCAGGACTGAGGAGCCAAGGCCGAGTCCCGGGTCCTTCCCTCCATGGTACAGGCGTCCCTCCAAGGGAGCTGGGCGGCCACCCGCAGCCTCTGGATTCTCTGCAGGGCCACATCAGGCCTGTCAATAAGTCACAAGAAGCAATGAGTCATCTGAAGACAAGATAAACAACAGGGAGGCCCCATGGGGTGCGAGGTCCTGTTTCCTAGGAAGTTGCCTTCTTTGGGCCAAAGAGTACACAGTGAGCAGGCAGGAACCCCTTCTGCAAACAGCAGCAAGGCAGTGTATAGACAAAGAGAGTGCTGCTGCTGCTGCTGCCGCTGCCGCCACCGCTGGAAACGGGCGGCCGGGCCGGGAGCTGCAGAGTTATTTCCATCCTGAAAGGGCTTTTGTCGAGCCTGGACCACGAGCCTGGCCATATAGAATTCCAAGCTTTTCCCTTCCAATTCCTCCAAAGCCAGAAGGGAAAGTCATTCTGCCCTGCTCCAACAATATTTACTTGTTGCCTCTCCTCCGAGGATCTCAAAAGGCTTCACTGGCATTTCTGGATAAAACTGCAGACTCTCCGTGTGACATTGGGGCTGTCATTTCCTCTCCCGGCACCCCAGTTCTCAGGGTGAAAGCAGATGGCTCTCGGGAGACGGCAGCAACTTGGCAGAGGGCAGAGGGCAGAGGGTGCCTCCTGCCCCCAGAGCACCATCCTAGCCAGGTCTGTCTGGATGCAATGACCTCATGGGGCCTGGGCAGAGCCCAGACAGCCCAACAGGAAAGTGGCAGCCCGGTCAGGGAGAGCCAGGCAGACAGAAA
This sequence comes from Desmodus rotundus, assembly GCF_022682495.2. Lineage (NCBI taxonomy): Eukaryota > Metazoa > Chordata > Mammalia > Chiroptera > Phyllostomidae > Desmodus > Desmodus rotundus. The sequence goes on along the minus strand of NC_071392.1, from coordinate 155,266,106 downwards.
TAAGTGGAGGGCAGGGCAGAACTTGTGGAGGCCGGCAGGAGAGACCCAGCCCAGGCTCGGGGACAGGGCCGGCACCTACGAAGACTCAGGTCAAGGTGGGACCCCGCCCCCCAGGAGGAATCTGCTCTTGGGCAAAGGATCTGGGGAGAGCTCAGTCAGGGATTGGTCATCAGGAAGGCAGACAGGAGACAGGCCTGCTGGGCCCTAGGTGAGGGCAAGGTGACGTCATGCTGACTCAGCCAGGGAGGCCTTAGGGGAACTTCCCTTAAGTACTCCCTGACCAGCCATGGAACTGAGGCCGAGGGCCACAGTTGAGGCAGCTTCGGAAGTCTGGGGACAGGCACCTCCAAGGCAAATCAGAAAGGAGCATGTGCTAGGCCAACTCCCTCATGTCCCCCTGCTCACTAGGTCCTTCTCTTCAAAATCATTGAAGGTGACCTTCAAAGCAGCCCTGAGGCCCTGGGACAACACCCAAGACAAAGCCCTGCTCATCAGTGACCCCTCCCTGGACTCCTCCAGCGTGAACGGGCCTTCCCAAAGTGAGAGTTTTACCTCCAACCCAACTCAGGTCTCCTATTGTTATGTTAAAATGACTGAGCCTCGCTCCGCCCCAGTACCCAGTGCAATGCCCCGCAGTAGGAAGAGCTCACTAAATATCTTTGTTTTGTTTTCTTTTTTACTTCACTAGGAAACAATCCGGTTAAGGAGATTAAAAAAGAACTCTATGGGGGGAAATGACAATATACAAATAAGCACAAAATTATGCCATCCAAATAAAAGTCATAAATCCTGAGGGAGGAATGACAAGTGAATCAGAGAGCGGGAGCATTAATCTGGGAAGGCTACTTGGAGGAGGTAAGCTTTGAACCAGTTCCTGGGAGAAACAGAGTTTGAGTTGATATTTTAGGGTTATTTTGGTTTCAAGCAACAGCAGCGTAGAAAAAGGAAGACAGGAAGGAAGGAGGGGGAAATGCAAGGTGCTGCAGTGGCCCAGGCAAGGGGGAGTGGGCAAGGCTGGGTCCAGGGTCTCAGAGGACACCAGGAATCCACCTCTCTCCACTCTGCTTTCCTCTCTGACAGCTCCATTGGAGACAGCCTCCCACCAGGGTGGTCCCTAGACTTAGATGCTAAAGCTTTGCAGCCCCGCCAGGAAGAGCATGTTTCTCTTTTCCAGTAATTGAAAGAGGTTTAAATAAAACAAACAAACAAACTTTTGTTGTGAAGAAATTCTGGAGGAGTTGATTTGTTACCGCAGCTTCACTTGGCCTATCTTGACTAATATATGTTTCCTTGGTCTAGCGTGGGACAAAAGCTTACTTCACCAGCCTCCCCACCCCAGGCTCACAGGGCATGGTGTTTTGATTGGCCAGCCTGGTGGGGTATGGTGTTCTGATTGGCCAAGCTGACAGGGTATGGTGCTCTGATTGGTGGAGCTGAGTCATAGGCCCACCCCTGGAACCAAGTTGCTAAGGCCAGCCCCACCCTAGTCCTGCGGTGGGAGATTTCCCCAAAGGAAGCTAAAGATGCTACTACCAAAGAGAACAAGGGAATGGACGCTGGGGAGCAAAAATCAGCAGAGCGCACCATGGGCTCGGCAGAGGGCTGGCTGGAGGTTGGGCATACTTCACGCCAACCATTCCTGCATCTGGGACCCCCTTTTCTGTCTAGTGATCCTCCCTCCAAGGCACGCATACCAAAGCACCAAGCTCCCTGCCACCCCATGGGAGACTCCTGCCGTGAAAGCTGGGGTTCCTGAAGGGAGCTCGGGGCTCCCAGCAGGGATAGGTCTGCGCCCCCCTCCTTGCTGCCCACCACCTGGTCTGGCTATGACTCCCAGCTGTGAAAGCTCCCGGCCCTGCTGGAGGCCTGCAAGTGTCCAGCCGGGACCTGGCGGCCCAGCACCCGCCTCTGAGGCCTCTGGGGGCCACCAAATCCCCCCGGAGCCCCCCAGCAGCAGGCGCTCAGATGCTCACACATCACTCCAGCAGCACCGAGCCCTCGGGGCGCCGCGGGAGGCACAGAGCAGTCTTAACGCTGCCATCCCCTTACACATTTTTAACCTCCTGGACAAAAGAATTCAATCCAGCTTGTCAGCCTCTCCCCAAGGACCTCAGAATCCAGCCGAAGTCCCTACGTCACACTTCCTGCAGCAGCCCGGGGGTCAGGAGTTCACCCGCTGAACCATTGCCTGGGGAGCAGGGGTCCTAACAAGCATTACATCCTCCCCTGAAGCTCCAACAGCTGTGGGAAGGGAAGAGACTGAGGGGAGCAGTGGGAGGAATGATGTAGAGCAGAAATGCTCGGCATGGGATGCTGGGGCCTAGGGTGGGACTCCCGGTTATTCTTCCAGGAGGTCGGTTTTGCATTTCGGCCTCAGTCTGCCCTTTGGCAAAATGAGGGTGAAAGGGATCATTTCAGGGAAGGGAGCTGGTCTTTGATAGAAGAGCCTCTCCATCCAGCTTCTGCCAGGTTCAACAGCCATCCAAAACCAAGTCACCTCTTTTTGTAGAGAACTTTCCAGACTCTCCACTGTCAGAGAGAGAGAGGCAGTCTAGCTGATCTTCAGTTCCCTGTCTCCACTGGACCCCAGATAAAACAAAAATGTGGGGGACTGAGCCACCAGCCATAGGCTCATGGCTCCCCAAGCGCCTCTCTGAGGTGACCAGAGCTGGCAGAAACAGGGCTGGCCAAAGAGTCCCCAAACTCAGGGAGCACCAAAGTCAAGGGGGCCTCTGAGGCCTCACGACCTGCCGTCAGTCAGAGCATCACACGTAATTTACAAAGACCATGAAAACAGAGCGATGGGAGGCTGCCAAGTTTGGGGGTGGGGAGGGAAGAGAACTAAATATATGACTAGGTCAGCACAGGCAAGAGAGGGGTGGGTCCTGGCTGTTCGCCTACAACTCAAAAGTTATTGTTGAAGGGAAAAAAAGTAGAAAATTAAAAGAAAAATAAAAACTGTATAAAGCACCTTCTATGCACGAGGCTGGGGAGCAAACAGCCGAATACAAAGGACAGAGCCCACCCGGGGGTGAGACTGACTGAAAGCCTTTTGTACAGAAGGTGCTTCAGAAGAACAAATCTAACTGGCTCACGTCCGTGGGGACGAAGGCAAGTCCTGGCAATTGTTAGACGGTCGGAATTGCCAGTGGCAGCGGCCCAATTCAAACCGGCTTAAGCCAACAACAAGGGGAATTTGTTGGCTCACTCGACTGAAAAGGTCGGGGGTTCCAGCTTCAGGCATAGTTGGATCCAGGCTCAGGCAGCACTGTGAATGCTCAGCCACTTCCTCTCCGTCTCTCTCGGCCTTGCCTCCCACCGGGCCAGCTGCACTGGAGGATGATGCCAGGTGGCAGCCCCTGGAGGCTACAGGCTCACTGTCTCCATCCTACCAGCACACAAGGGAAAAAGCTTCTCCTTCCTGAGGTTCTCCCTGACCTGGTTCGTGGCGTAATCACAGGGGCCAAGGCAAAGGGATGCACTGATCGATCAGAACAGAGCCACATGCAGAGTCTCACAGGAGGGCCTGGAACTTGGGAGAAAGGCCTGCGCTGGAGATTTAAAAAGGGAGGTGTGGGGGGCCAACTGGGATACATCGCCTTTGCTCTGCTGTGGAGACGAGCAAGTAGGTGTCCCACTGTGAACCTCTGTTTCCTCCTCTGTAGACGGGGTAGCATTTCTTCCTGGAGATGGCTGCTATGGAGATCAAACAAGATAATTTACATAAAGTGCCCAGGACGGAGCACTCAAACTCCTTTTTCTGCATTTGTTTCTCTCTTCAGTTTCCCTCTTTCCTGTTGTCACCTTAAGACTGTCAGAGGCTCGCCTTCTGTACTGCTCAGTGTCCTGGGAAGGGCTGAGCTGAAGAGATTGGGGCTGGGGGTGAGGGGAGGTAGTGCTGCAGGGCCTCATTGGTTCTTCCCTCCATCCTGATTGAGTGTGCCACGTGCCCCCAAGAGGCCAAGGCTGGGGCTGGAACAGGGGGTGCCACCCTGGAGACGTTGAGACATCGTGAACTATGTAGAGCTATGGGGCCAGGAAAAGGGCCACAGCAAAGCCAAGTGCAATCTCTAAGAATGCCCCTCCTGAGTTTAGAAGCATCAAGGCAGGAATGGGAGTGGGACTGTGGGTGCAGAGGGTGGAACCAGGTAAGGGAAGCAAAGGAAGGAGGCAGAGAGAAGTGACCCTCGGAGACTGGCCCCTCAGTGAGTCAAGGCCATCCCTGAGTTCCACAGAATGGCAGATATTCTTTGAATTCAGAAAAACATCAGGATAACTCCGCCCCCTGTTCCTGGAAATGGCTGCATGATGACACCATCAATCACCGCCCAGATTTGGGTGGGAGTACAGTGAGGAGCAGTCAGAAGGAAGGAAGAGCAGGGGCAGGATGAGGCAGGCAAGGCTGCCCTGCTCCACCTGCCCACCAGGGGGCCCCCCAGAGCAAGAACACTCAGTGTGGGGACTCAGGAGTAACTCTTAAAAGACGGGTGGGGGGGGCGCAGTATAAGGGGGATAAATGTAGAAAAAATACAGTAAAAATTTTTTAAATAAAAATAAATGAGCCGAATTAAGAACAAAAACAAAAAACCCTCAGGCTCTTCCCTGGAAGGTCCACTACTGCATATCACTGGGTTTTTCTGAGTCAGAATTCCCGGTCAGAGCGGCAGGGAGGGACAGCAGGTGGGGGGGGGGGCAGTGCAGCCAAGTCCAGCACCTGCGTTCCAGAGCCACCCTGGTTGGGTTCAAATGCTGGCTCTAAGTTTCATTAGCTATGTGACTTTGGGCAAGCATTTCCCCTTCCTTGGCCTTCGTTGTGCCGTCTGTAAAATGGTGATAACAGTAGTTTCTACGTTAAATGCATTCAGAGGCTCACACATGCAAACGTCACTCAGTGACAGTGGCTGCTGTAATGGATATCATTGTTATTACCATCACCATCAAGTTCGCGGGACGAAAACAGGTCTTCAGCAAAGCATTTCAATACCCACGGACTCAAGGGAGGCAGCTCAACCTAAAATTCGTTTTTCTCGCTCCTTTATCTTTCTGCTTTCTTGTCTCCCGGGCGCCTTCTCCACGAGATGGCCCAACCATGTGCCTTCCGTCGGTCAGCAGTAAAGAAATGGATGTCAAAACTCTGACCAGGACATGGGACAAGCTAACGACAGGCAGGAGCTCGAAAAGCAGACTGACAGGCACGTGTTGGCGTCTGACTGAATGGGTGAGAGCCCATCTGCTGCTGGTGTCGCCTGACACAGGTCACACGCTGAGCTAACTCTCCAGGGGGCCTGTGGAGGAGAAAGAGGCCGAGGCGGTGGCTTCCAGAGCTGAGTAGTAACACTGTGTCATCCGTCAGATATAAAGGTGGTGCAGCTGGCCCACCGTCACAAGCACAAAAGCTGTGGGGAGCCCCGGAGAGGGGTTTGCAAGGATCCTGTCCTGAGCCTGGCCACTTCCCCCACCCACCATTTGTACAAAAAACAGTGCCGTCCTTTTGCAGATCATCTGGAGAAGCGAAAGGACAGTCAGTGGCCTGACGTGCAGAGGGAAGCCAAGAGGGCTCACCTGTTTAGTCCAGGCACCACCACTGGTCACGGACTGGTGAGCGCTCACCCTGTGCACCCTGCGCTGAGCTTGATTCATCTGACGTTCTCATGCAGCAGGACGCCTCCAGCACAGTGACTGGAAGCAGGAGGGGGCAGGGAGGCTGCTCAGGGATGCTGGGGCACAGACAAAGGAGGCCGAGTAGGAACTAAAATGTTTCAGGTCCTCCCACCAGCCGGCCTGGAGCGGCAGCAGCCTTCTTGTGACCTAGAGGACAACTCTAAAGCCCTCAAGCCAACACAGTGCAGGTGGTGGAGTGGGAAGAAAGGAGAGGCCTTGGTCTCTGGGGCTGCTGTGGGGCCACTGAGCCAAACCTGTAAAACTGCTCTCCCCAGATGCTTTACCTGTGAGTTCATTAAATTTTCTGTAGCATAAGCCATTGTCAGTCAGGTTTCCGTTCCTTAGAGCCAAAGCTCCCTGTCCTGTCACCCCAGGTCAGCATCCTGCCCTAGCGGCCTTCTGGGTCCAGGCTTGGAGGGGGGCTCTTGCCCACTGGCCAGAGTATGCACACATACCTGTATGAGAGCTCCAGGTACCCTCAGGCTTGCACGGGGAGCAGGAGCCCCAGCCTGCTCCTACCTGGGGTTGGTGGGACCACACACGCAATCAGTGTGACCCCAGAACCCACAGGAAAGTCCCTCTACATCTTGCTGCCTCTCATGTTGGATTTCAGTGATGGCGTATCAATCGACTCACTCCTGCTGTGTCGTCTGTCTGGGATCTCACCTTCCCTCCTCGCCCTGAATGGTGAACTCTTAGTGTCTGTACATTGTCCCCTTGCTTTCCTCTTTCTTCTAAACATCTCAACTTTGCTCTGCCCTTAGTTCTTCCAAACGCGGGCTGTGAATTCGTTTCCTATTCCATAGCGTCACCTGGTGGTCGCAGAGAGTAGAGCGCGTGTTTGATCTACTGGGCGAAGGGAGGAAGCCCCACCTTTTCCCCGGGTCTGGAAATGCTCTGAATGTTACACCAAGAGCAAAACCAGTGCTTCGGGCACAGCTCACTCCACCTCCCCGCGGGACTGGCACTCACTCCACTGCAGCCCACCTTGCCAACGCTGGAGCCGGAAACAGAAGCCTCCCCATCATCGCCAGGTTCCGGCAGCGCTGGGCACAGTCCCGTACACAGCATGCGACGCCCTGCCCTGCAGTGGAGTCCGGCTGCTCTGCGGGGCCCCAGGCAGGGAAGGGGACATCCCCCCACCACAGAGATGCCACACGAAGCTCTATTGCAGCAGGGGTTGGGGAGCCGGTCAGCCCTAGGTTATCCCAAAGCTTCAGCAAGCTGTCTCTTCCCTCCAACTCAGGGAGAATTCATTTTTATGGCACCATTTTAAACGGTAAATGCAGAATAGAAAAACTGTACACACTGGGTGGAGTTTTATACTTTTCACATAAACTTCATATGTTACAAAGTTGCACGCTCTGTGAAGACGTTATTTGTGAGAGGGATTTTTAATATACTTTTCCACAATTATCCTGGAATACCTTTATCATGAAGGGGAGGCAGAAGGCATGTTCATGCTCTTTGGAAAACTGAAAACATTTCCCATGATGCACTGGGGAGATGTGATATAGGAACTAGCCTTGAACCTGTGGTTGAAAGCCCACGGACAGGCTGAGTGTCTTTGGGTAAGTCACCTCCCTAACCAGCCCCCATCCTGTCCTCCATAAACTAGAAACAATTGTAGCCACCCACCCACCTCCCCACCAAATGGGACCCCATAGGTAAAAACACTGGTGTGGGCTGAGAGCTCAGTAAATGTGCTTTGAGTAACAGTGGCTTACATACTTAGGATGGAGGCGCTCAGTGCAAGTGACAGAAAGCCAGCTCAATCCAGTTTAGGAAGAGAAAGAAGGACAAATTTTCTTACGTCGTAACCCTGAAAACTTTCAGGTATCAGGCACAGATGTATCAGGGTGCTAAAATGGTGTCGTTAGAGATCTACTTTCTCCACCTCTCTGTGCTTCTGTCCCCTGTACTGCTCCAATCACAGGCAAGTTCTTCCTACAAGTAGCACGTCTCACCACCTCTGGTGTCTGGTCTCAGCAGCCTTCGCAGTTAGAGAGCTTCTCTTCCCCAGTAACCCCAACGAAAGTTGTTCAGCCCTCGTCCAAACACTAACACAAGAGTCTGATGGTCCAGCCTGGGAAGTCACAGCGCTGCCTTGGGAGGGGGGTGTCGGGGCCCACCCTATCTGAACCAGGTGGTTATTTGGGGTGTTTCCCCAAAGGAAACCTGGGGCACAGGGACAGGAGGAAGGAAGAAATGGCCAACATCTGCCACATGAACGTTCATCAAACAACGTGGCACAAAGGTCGTCACACACAGAGGGAGTGAGGCCCAGCTTCTGACCTGTGCGAAGGGCCTCTCGGTAGGGGGTGCGGGCCTGCTGGGAGGCAGGAGAAACGCACTCTACCTGCAGCCCGTCCCACGTCCTACGTGGCCTGGAAACTGACGGGTCTCAGTTTCTTCATCTGTCCACCAGGGTGCTGGGCCTGGACCCAGGCGCATGCACTCACATGCCCCCAGGGCCCACTGGGTAGCAAATGCAGGGCGTGGTGCCACCCGGGAGCACAAGTCCACTTAGCCCGGCTGCCTGTCACATTGTGACGCCACCCCGATGTCACCAGTTCAGCTGCTTTTTCAAGCCATTCGGTGACCTCTCTTCATCTTTCAATATTAAAAACGATTTTAATTTAAAAGTGACTTTTCAATATTCAGAACGAATTCAACTGCAGTGATGGCCACACAACTCTGTGTGAATTGTCGATGCCACGGACCTGTCTCCTTCAGCGGGCAAATTGGATGCTGTGTGGATTGTGTCTGAATACGGTCGCTGCAAACCAACTGAAAAGCCCTCTAAAACTATTCAGCTTTAAAGAGGACTGGAGTGCGATGGGGGCTGTGGCGTGCATGGACCTCAACAACGGTCTGCAAAGGGAAAGAAGCCAGTCCCCAAAGGCCACCTGGTGTGTGATTCAAAACAGCCAGAACAGGCAAAAGCAGAAGAGGGGTGGCCAGGGCTGGGTCTACAGGGAGTCGCTGGAGTTTCCTTCTGGGCCAAAGAAAGTGTTCGGAACCAGAGAGCGGTCCTGGGCATGCAAACTTATAGATACAGTAAGTGCCACCGAACTACATGCTGTAGAATGGTTCGTTTTATGTGCTGTGGATTTCTCCTCAATTTTTAAAAAACTAACTTTTTTAAACACCCTACTCACCAAATAAAACATATCCATGGGCTGCATTGGGCCCGGTGGTTGCTGGTTTCTAATCTCGCTGAGGCCCCTCCCAACTCTCCAATCCCGTATTTCCAGGGACCAAAACACTGCCTCCTGTCAGTGGGGCGGGGGGCCAGCAGTTCCTGGCCAGGAGGGAGAGGCATTCTGTCTCCTCCAAGCAGAACCTCCCAAAGATAAGTTGAGGCCAGAAAATAAAAGTCTGCCAGGGCTGGAAGCAGGCCAGGCCTTTCCTTTTTTCTAACTGCCCTTTGCCACAAGGAAGGGCAACGGATTGCATCTGGGTGACAGCGAATGGACTTTGTTGACATGGGCCAACTTTAATTTTTGTGAAGTTAATAATGAGGCTGTCATCCCCCTGCTCCAGAGCAATTAGTGGCCTGCGGGGGGGGGGGTGAGGTGAATGGGTCCTATTATCGAGGGGAATTACAAATAGAAGGGCGGGGGTGCGGGGAGCCCTGCATAGCATCACCCCTGATCTCTCCTGAATACCAGCGTCTCCGAAAGCCCGACCAGGCTGACTTGCCTCCGGTTGACAGCCTGAATCCCAGCTGCCATCCAAAGGGGCTCTAAATTCTATCTCTGTCACCTGAGCCTGACTTTTTATGCTGTCCAGAGCAGCGTGAGCTGCCCAGCTGAGCAGCAGGAGAGCGGACGGACGAGATAACTGCCTTTGTTTGGGTAACCACCTCCCCACTCTGGGGGCTGGAGGTGTCTGGTGCTGAGCAGAAGGAACTGGGCTCAGCCTGACAGGCCAGGGTGTTGGGGACGCTGAGTGACAGCCTGCTCAGTGGTTCCCCAGGTCAGAGTAGGTTTCTGGCCGGCAGCAGCAGCAGCCCCCAGACCTCGGCCTTGGCAGGGGACAGCCTGGGGTCTAACTGGGATGCCTTCTGGGTGTCGGGCCCTGAAACTAAGCACCAACACCTCGGGCAAGTGCATCACCCCTCTGCAGGTTCTTCTAACTCTCAGATCAGGTGGAAGCAGAGCTTGGTGACCCAAGAAGGAAAAACAGTTGTCACTGTGAAGGAAAAGCAGCAACCGCCCCCCCCAAAATGCGAATGCCTGCTGCCAGAAAACAATTACAATGGTAGTTAACGTTTACACAATGTTGTCAAGGCACCAGGCACTTTTTATATATTAAGTCCTTTCAGCCTCCTCGGCAGCCCTGATTGCCTCCATTCCACAGATCTGTATACTCAGGGAGCCAACAGCTACCTTGTCCAAGTGACACAGCTGGCAGGTAGAAGTCAAGCCCCCACACTCTGGCTCAAGGCCATGTGTTACCTACTCTTTGTATGGTTTGTCCTTCAGTCCACGAGCGAAGCCGACCACGAGTGGGAGACAAGGCGTGCCAGAGACTGCTTTTCAGCACCCAGAGTGGGCACACAGCAGGGACCCAATCACTGCTGAACGGTCCCAAACACAGGACAGCCCAGTATCCTTGCTCCAACCAGTTTCCATAGCTACCGCCCCAAGGCTGGGTGCTAGATGCAGCCACAGCAACAGGCGCCATTGGGGTGAGGACCGAAGATTCTGCTCCCTCCCTCGCACCAAGAATGGGCTGCTGTGAGGATTCAGTGGGATTCTGGTTTACTGGACTGATTTACCCTACACACCAGATTAGCCAGCGGCTCCCCCTCGCCAGGCCACAAGGGGGCAGCAGTTCAGCATCTCTGGGCATTGGTCCACCCCCAGCGGCCAGGGCTGGCTTAGAAGGCTGCTGCCTGGTGCCCCACCTGAGCCCTCCCTGCAGGTTCATTCCTTCCACGGCTTTTGGGGCGGAGGGACCGTGGCTGGGAGTGCTTAAGAAAACACTGGAAGCACCAAAGTATCAGTGCCCACCGCTAGGGGGCAGCTTACAATAATCCCAGTGGTTTAGCTCACCCCAACACAGCCTGTGCAAAGAAGAAGGTGGCCCTGCCATGCGGAAGGGTCCCCAGCCCACGTGGATGGGGAAAAGCGAAGTGTGGGCGTGCAAATGCAGCGTCCCCCTCTGTGTAAATAATCACATGCATTATTTGGCTGTTGGTCTGTGCAAAAGAAAACTTGTGAAGGAAGTCCCAGTAGCCGTTTTCAGGCTACCTTTGGAAGAGGGGCTTTTACTTTTTCTTTTTTGCTTTTCTCTGCTGTTTGAATGACTTTTTGCCATTGGACTGCGTCAATTATTTCTAATTCACAGGGGTCATCCAGAAGTTGGGATTTGTGAAGATTTTGCGGTTAGTTTTGTTTGGTTTTGTTTTTTACAATTTCTTGGTTTTTTAACCTAATGAATACTGTTTCTAAAGGGGGAGGAGGGCAGTTTAGGGTTGGCTGTGGGCACAGGAGGACCAGCTGGCAGGGCCCCCTCTCCGGAACAGGGTAGCCCCTCGACCCAGGACCACCCAGGGTCCCGGACACTCTGCGCTCCTGGGAGACCGGCCCCATTCGGTGTTCCGAGGCCACCTTTGAGGACCCAGGACTGGTCCACAGCGGCTGAGGGCTTGGTGCTTCCATCCTGACTGTGAGGGGCCCTGGCCACTGACCTGAGCCGTGGAGCCCCCTAGCGGCCTGTGGGGTGGACGACTGGGAATGGCAGGGCATGAGCTGTGAGAGCAACTGGTATGAAGTGGGGGTTTGCCCGACCCACCTGGGCTCAGGTCAGTGCCACCTAACGGTTTCATAGGCAGGCAGATCGAAGGGCAGAGCAAGGGGTCAAATGGGCAGGGTTTTTAACAGGCTTGACTTTGAACCGGCTCCTGCCTGACAGCTGGGTGACTTTGGGCAAATGACTTGACCTCTCTGGGCCTCAATTTTCTCATGTGTAAACAGTAGTTATAAGAGCATCGTTATAACATTTAGCACTGATGCACATAAACCACCTAACAAAGAGGTTTACATAGAGAAGGCATTTAATTAGTGGTGACCATAGACATTACCAGCGTCAGCATCTTCTCCTTCTTCTAGAGAGGAAATCAACCATAAAACTGGATGGGAGGAAGCAGAATCCAGAAACTCTGCAGCCTGGTGACTGTCACCTAATTGGTCCATCTGTGAAGCAGATCAGAGTCTCCTCCTGCTCCTCTCTCAACCCTACACCTGAAACCAAAGCGCTCTCCCCTGTCCCCCTCTTCGGAGCCGCAGACGAGGCTGCCTGCCCTGCAGTTCCCCGAGTCCTCACTAGAAGGCAACATCGAGCTTCAGATTTCAACCTGCCAGGAGGGGACCCATTCCACCAGTCCCACTGCACCGTCACAGACTTGACAGAGCCAGGCTACTTCCCCTGAACGCTCAGAGAGCAGCCCCAGAGACAAAAACGAGACCACCACGGAGTAAAGGCATGAGACATGCTAACCTTGAAGTGGTATCAGCTGAAAATACAAACGGACTTCAGAAGATACGGAGACAGAAAATACGATGGAGGGAGGACTGTGTGCATCTCTGCAGACTTACCGTCGAATAATGAAATAATGGCGGTGAGAGCTATGATTGTTAAGTGGATCACAATGCGCCTGCTTGAATGAACACGTTCGATTCTAACGAGGAAGCTTATGCAGCGACCCAGGACAATCGCGTGAGGGGTGGGGCTTGGCTGACATCTGTGTGTAGACAGGGGACTAGCGAGGAGGCACCCTGATTGTGCCCATTTCACAGATGAGGAAACTGAAGTTCAGAGACAGAAAGGGACTTTCCCAAGGCCACTTAGTTGGGACAGCGTGACAGACTCCCGAGTCCAAGCTCCCTGGAGCCCAAGCTCTCAATGGCTACAGTATAATGCCTTTCGCTCCACCAGCCTGTTTTGATGGAAAAAAGAGCAAAAGCATAACCACCACTCTGACCCTCAGGATCTTCATCTATAAAATGGATCGATAATAATAATAATATCTACCTCAGAGGGTTGTTGTGCGAATTAAATAAGTAGACACCTGCAAAGCGGCAGATGGCCTGCACTCGGGTTTTCATTGTTACTGAATCATTATTGAGATTATAGAGTCCAGACTTGGAAGGATCCACGTGACCTGGTCCAGCTTCCCAGTAACAATTTCTGACCTCCGCTGAAACGGAGAAAGAGCCGCCCTTGCTCCAGGAGGCAGTCAGTTCTTTCATTAAGACGTTCCTGGTTAGAAATGTCTTCCTGACATATTTGGCTAAGTCAGGCTGGCACAGCACGCCTGCTCTCCCGTCTATTTCTGCCCTGGAACAGAGGCCAGAGGAGGCCCGTGCCTCCGACTCCTGGCTGTGCTTCTGAGCTGAGGATGAGCCGGCCCCCAGCCCTCTGGAGCCCTCCCGGCCCCACCCCCCAGGCCCCTTCCCCACCGAGCACCCTTTCCTCAAGAACAAAACGGCCACAGGTGTGCGGCTGGCCCTGCCACTCCCCTGACTTGGGCTAATGTTGACGCAACACTGGCCCCCTCTTATCTCACACTGATAGAACTTGGGATAAGGAGAAAAGACATGAAAAATGCACTATGGACCCCAAAAGGGCCGGCGGGATTGAAGCCCCCAACTCGTTCTTGCTGACAGCTTCCAGGGGCGGGGAAGGCCGTTGTCCCAGTCCCTGTTCCAGGGGCCTCTGTGCAGTACCTTTCCTTTTCAGCACGCTCGGGCACAATGACAAAACCAGACAAACAGGGCTGGGTTCAAAACAGGGCTCCGTACCACGTGGGCCAGGCCCGTGTGGGAGCCGGAGCCCTCCTCCGCCAGAACTCATCACTCGCGCCACATCCGCACTGCATCGAGGGGATGACCAGGCTCTGTGCCAACTTCCCAGCTGAGTTGGGCGCTGTAAGTCTCATTATCTCCGGGGCTACAGGGAGCTGGGGGGTGTGGGGCAGGGAGAGTGGCCGGCACTCCCCTCGCCAAAGGATCAGGTATTGGACTCTTTTTTTTTTTTTTAAAGATTTCATTAGAGAGAGGAGAAGGGAAGGAGAAAGAGAGGGAAACATCAATATGTGGTTGCCTCTCGCACGCCCCCTATTGGGGACCTGGCCTGCAACCCAGGCCTGTGCCCTGACGGGAGTCGAATCAGCGACCTTTGGTTCACAGGCTGGCGCTCAATCCACTGAGCCATACCAGCCAGGGCTAATGGGGATTGTTCTGAATGTGGGAAAAAGTCCTGGAAAGTTAGAGATTTATTCCAAGCTTGAGTGAAGCTCTTCCCCCTGTGCACGCATTCCCTGGATTACAGGGGTCTATTCCCTTGCCCAGATCGCTGCCCAGTGTGGGAGCTCCTGGGGGCCAGGAATCCTGCACAGGGCCCAGACGGAGTAGGCGGCCAATCAGTGTTTGTTGAATGAATTGATGAAATGAAGGCTCTTCTTAGCCCTTCATCGGACCCACATACTGTGCCCGCCATGAGTGAAGCCTGGTGCAAGGCGTACCGTGGACTTTCGGTTCAGGAGGGTGGGACAAAGATTTCCTCTTGGAACCCACATAAGGACGGGATAAAGAAACAGGCGTCAACTTGACCGTCAGTGAAACCAGGACACACCTGGAACCCTCGACTTCAACGTATGAAACTGCAGGCACCTAGGGAACTGTAAACAATGAGGCAGAGGGCAGGCAAACCAGACTCGGGGGCCTGCAGGGGTGGGTGGAGGGACCTACGGTTTGCTCTACAAAACCCCCGAAAGGCTCCGGAGCAGGAGGCATCACGTTCCCTGGAGCCCACAAAGGCTGAACAGAGGATGAAAAGAGAAGCTACTAGGAAAATGTCTTTGAAGAATACGCGGAGTCCATCGACTGATTAATGGATAAACACGATGCGGTCCGGCCCTACGACGGAATATTATTCAGCCATCAAAAGGAATGGAGCATTGATTCTTGCTACAATATAGCTGAACCTTGAGAACGTCACATGTTAACTGAAAGAAGTCAGACACAAAGGTCACATATTGTGTGACTCTATTTATTTAAAATGTCCACAATAGGCAAATCGACAGAGAAAGAGAATCTATTAGTGGGTGCCAGGGGCTAGGGGAGGGGGGGCGGGGAGGGACTGCTAAGGGGTACAGGGATTCTTTTCGGGGGTGATGAAAATGTTCCAGAATTAGAGAGAGGTGATGGTTGTACAACCATGTAAATACACTAACCACACCTGCACTGTACACTTTAAAGGAATAAGTTTTGTAGGATGTGAATTATATCTCAACTATCTTTAAAAAAAAAAAAGAAGAGGGTACACAGAGCTTCCACTCAGCTTTAGATTTAGCTGTGAACTGAGAGGCAGGGATGACCGGATTCTTGAAGAAACCAAAACACACGACGACCGTGAAGGAACTCCGAGCGAGTGGAGGTAACGCAGGGCGCAGAGACGCTGCGTGCGAGCCACGCCCGGCGGTCCAGCGATCGTGGCCACGTTCAGTGCTGCTCATGCACATTCGGGAACCTGGCAGCCAGGCCAGAATAAACAGCTGAGTGGGTTGAAAGATGCTGTTTCCGGGAGGAGGGTGGCAGCCTTAGTTGGGTGGCCTTGGGGGGAGACAGAGCAAGATAATTTTGACAAAATTTGAAAAATTATTTCACATGCAGTGGCTTTACAGTCAAGACCTTGGTTTGACCTGGTTCTGCCTCTTCGAAGCTGGGGGACCTTGAGTGAATTCTTTCCTTTTCTCCTGGTCCTCAGTCTCTTCTGAGTTACTAATCCATCTAATACACACCAAGGCCAGGACGTTTTCATAGATTGTTACTTGGCTCTGGCAAACAACCGAGGTTTGGGAAACTCTGTATTAGGGTGTTAATTGTCTAACACATGCCTGGGAGGGGTAATTCATTGGGACCCCTGCCCTGAGAGGTGGCCCTGGGCAGAGAGCCCCGACAGAGACTGCGTTCACACCGGGCCTGTGGGAGGCCCGTGGGTGCCTGAACTCAGTCACGCCGTTTCCCCCGGGCAATTCCAGGGCGGAGTTCCACGGGGCTGTATCCAGAGAATCTTCCTGACCCTGGGCCCTGGGCGGGCAGCCACGGCCTGGCGTTGTCCACTTTCACCCAGGAGAGGGAATAAGTCTGTAAGCAACCCTCCAGGCCGAGAGGGAGAATCCCACTCACCACGCCCCAGAGGCAGGGGCAAACCCCACTAAGCCACAGGCTGTGTTTTTAGCAGTTTGCTGAGGGCATCTAGCCCAATCCTAGTGAGATACAACACACCTTGGAAAAACCTCTCCATTGCCTAAAAGAAGACCCAACAAGCCAAAACCTCCCCACCAAGAGGGTGGGGGTGGGGAGGCTGAGGGAAGAGGGGTAGAAACAAAGATGGCCCAAGTTCAACAGAGCAAGGCCTTTTAATCCTCCTGCACTTGAGTTTGGGACTCTCGGGCACTTGGTGCTTTTCTGGGCGGCCTAAAAGGAGGGCCCTTCAGCACCCCTCACGTGCAAGCCGGGAAGCTGCACAGGGGGCGGGGGGTGGGGGGGAGGGTTCCTAGACTCCAAGACTTCAGGGGATTAGGGAAGTGACAGGCGTCTTCTGCAGGGAGCGCTGCCAGCCCTCCCTCCCCCAAGCCAGGGTCCAGCCTCTCCCCGTGTCTCAGTTCATGACTCTGGACATTTGGGGAGGGGATGGAGGACTTGGCAGGTCTGGTGGCCACCAACTGCCACCTTGCCTGGGGTGAGCACAGCAGCAGGTGGGCCCAGAAGGAAGGGCCGTTTGCCTGTGCTGGCATCTGGCAGCATCAAGCTGCAGCTTCCAGGATATAAATACAGGAGCGAAAATAGCTAATCCCAGATAACAGCGGTGTAATCACCCAGCGCCCGGCCTGGAATCCCAGAGAATTTGGAGGGAGCAGCTGCCGGGCTGCTCCCATGGGCAGCCCGCTGCCCCTGGGTGGCCTGGGCTGGGAGTGGGAGCCGGGACAAAGTGGGGAGCCAAGAGCAACTGGGAGAGAGAAGCCTGATGAAAACACCTCCGATCGCCGCTCTGCCTGGCAAGAGGTGATTTTTCTAGAAGCACCATGAAAATCCTGAACCTGCAGCAATGTGAACCTGCCCTCCCTGCTCTGGCTGAGCCGTGGGATGATATCACTCGGAATCGTCCAGGATCTGTCTTGTTTAACTTCCGGGTGTTATTGTCATTGCAGGTGTCATTATTGCCCGGCCTGGGAGGGCCCAACAACCTGGCTCCGAGCACCGGGGTGGCCGGTCTGCGGCCACCGGCCCCGGGCTCCAGTTCGGACATGCCGGCTCCCGGAGTGGTGGCTCTGAGAGCGACCTGGTCATCGGGGAGAAGCTGCAGGGCCTGCTGTCTTCAGCCGTTTTGTCCAAACAAGACATTTCATTAGGGCTCGCTGCGATGGTGCAAACAGCTCCGGCCTCCTCTGTCTTACTCAGTGCATCCTTGAGTCTGGCTGCCAAGGCACAGACAAGCAATTCCCAGCCACCGGGCTCGTCTCCCCTCACACTCTCCGGCGCGGGTCCCAGCTCCCCCATTGCATCTCTGATGCTCACATCCCTCTGCTGGGTCAGGAGGTGCTGTCTTGATCAGACGCCGATGGCAGATGGAGCCTGGCCGCCGTGCGCGGCCACGGATGTGACTGGGGAATATTACCAGGCCATAGCGGAGCTCAGAGCCAGGGTAGGGGCTGGGCCTCAGAGCTGTGTCCTCAGTGAGGTCCCAAGACACCTGATTCTGCGTGGCACTGTCACGACCATCCCTCGTTTTGTCCAGGAAAAGGGGAGAAGAACATTCCAGAGCATGCCAGAAGGAATGGGAAGTGGGATCATTTGTCTTCTCTTCAGTCCAGGGACGGCAGTGGCCAGACTCCCCCCAAGTGGTTTCTGAGAGGCTGTCTCCCGATCCTCTAGCCTGGAGAACCTGGCTCATTATGGATGTTTCCTTTTGTTTGGAGTTTCATGTCCCTTTTTCACACAGGAGCTGTGCAGGGTCGACCGCAGCTGGAAATCACTGTGTTCTCTACACCAACTGGTCACAAAGATCGGTCAAAGATATTGCAGTGAAAAGCAAAACGCAAGCTGTACAAATCTCTGAGCCCGGAGCAGAAGATTGGAGGGAGTAAGGCAGGCCCTCCTCGGAGCCCCGCCCCCAGTCCCCCCACCCCACCCGCCCAGAGGTGGAGCGCCTGTGGACAGGGGGCTTGGGAGGTTGAAATGCAACCACAATCAGATTTGAAAAGAATCCTGATGACAAGGGGAAATGCTTACAATTGTATATTAAGTGGAAAAACCGGGACAGAAATTGCATATGATGGGATGTCACTTATGTAAAATACGCAAACGGAGAGACAAGGAAAAGCCACACAGCTAAATGCTGTCTGTGCTAAGTGACTAAATAGTCACTTAGCAAGAGTGTAATTTTTTTTCTCTTCTTTCGCATGAACTCATCACGCCACGGGTCTCTCCCCCCAAGCCTTTTCCCTTCTACAGATGGGACACCGGCTCCGCGGTCCCCTGCGTGTCAGAGACCACGACTGCTTGGGTATGACTGCCAATAGTTCAAGGCTGAAGTAACTTCTCAAGTAAAAGAAAAGGGGGGAGCCGATGTAAATTAAAGTAGATAAAAACAACACAGATATCGCCGGGCTAAGGCAAACAACTGAGGTTCAGGAAACTCCACATCAGGGTGGTAATCTTTACAAACTGCCCTGAAAATGTGAACAGATGTCTGACTTGGTGGAGGAGAATCCATTTCCATCCTTGGGATTTTTGCCACACGTGGGGGGCCCACACAGAGAGTAGGAGAGAGGGGGACAAAGGCCAGGAGGCCACTCAATAGACGGCAGCGCTGAGCTCACTGGCTCAGCCCTGCCCCCAAATCCCACAAGCCCTCTCTGAGCTTCTTCCCAATCCAGTCCCCTTCCGCCCCGCTCCCGATCGTCGGTAACCGACCCCCAAAGACGGAGGTCAAAGATGGCATTTGGGCTTTTAAGTACAGTGCATCCCAACTACATCTGAATCTCTCACTCCTCACTGCAAAGCCCTTCCGTATATATGTTGTGGACAAATGATCAACAATGACGAAAGAACAGGAAGAGAAGGGAAATGCCATTCGTTGAGAGCACACTGCGCTCCAAAATTAGAGGAGAAACGGGATGCATTTTAGTTCGTGCAGCCCTCACAACAGCTAAAAGGTGGCTGTCGCACGCTCCACGGCACAGATGAAGAGCTGCGCCCCAGAGAGGTTGAGCAGCTCAGCCAAGGTCACCCAGCGACAAGCAGTCAAGCACAGATTCACATCTGGTGAACCTGTCACCAAAGCCAAGGTCTTTGCAGCCAGCCACACGGCCCCCTGCCTCAGAAAGGACGCGTGTGCTGAGACCCATGGAACACAAGGAGGGGCGAGAGGAGGAGCGGGGACGGGAGCTGAGCCTGACAAGATTCCAGGTGGTGGACCACCTTTCTCACCAGACGGTTCAGCCTGGGGAGAGAAGAAAAGCCAGAGAAGGAGCAGAAGTAAAGGCTCCGCAGCAAAGGCCCAGGGCTGCCCTTGGCCCTGTCCACTGGGCTACTGCCCACTGCCCACGGCTCCGGACTGAATCCCACACCGCCAGTGCGTAACCATGCATTCTCCTGTACCCGAAACGAGCAGGACCAGGCCTTCCATCTCTGCCAGACAGCAACGCCGCTGTAATCTAATCGCACCCTTGAAGCGCCAGCCAGGAACCTCTTTCCCTCACCTTGTCACAAATGCCATCGCATTACATCACGGGTCCCCTCACACGCCCAGCCCCGGCAGGACACTGGGGCCTGTCTCGCCCACACATCCACAGATCGGCAGGGTCAGCCCCGGTCCTGCACAGTTCAGAAAGGCCAGACTAAGAATGAGACCCGGAGGGGCCCCCGCAGGGTGGGGGCAGGCCTGGCTGGCCGGGGAAGGGCAGGCTTGGTGACTTTCTCCTGGCCGAGTCCTGGTTCCTTGCCAGTGCACTCTGCAGGTCTGCTCGTGGGAAGCTATTAGCGACACAAACTAGAGAAAAAACTAATCCAGGGACGCTTCCTGAAACGCAATTACTTAGAGAAAGGAGTAAGGAAAAGGGTAACAAAGCCTCACCCGCGATCCAGATTTAACACTGGACTGCGGTCACGGACGGTGTGCCGTTAACCAGCCTGGTGCCGAGCCGGTCTCAGTACGCACTGCTGATGCCAGCTGCTCCGGGCACTGCCACCCCCACGCACGGCGCCCTCCCTCCCTAAGAGTTCAGATGCTCCTGCAAAGCCTGGGATGGGGACCGGGGAGGCGGGGGGGGGGGAACGGGCTTCAGCACTTCGCAGTTATATTGGGTTCCAAGTTTCCATGTAGCTTATCTGTGAGGCAACCCAACCCGGTGTTACTGTCTTCTTCTGACGAATGAGGAAACAAAGGCACGTGGGGCCCTCGGTCCTACGAGTGGTCTGTGACTGGGCTGAGACGGGCACGAAATCTGGAAGAGGGAGTCCCGTGACCAGCCATAGCAAACTGGGTCATTCAGACGACCTGCCATTCTGCAGGGGACGCATACAAAAGCGGCCAAACAAGCAAATCCTTAACCGAACAAATGGAAGAAATTCGTGGATTTTCTCAGAGTAGATAAAGAAGAGCACGGTGCTAAGCTCGGTCACGCCCCCTGGCACATTTTTAAATGGGGAGGTTATTAACGACTCAAAGGCAATAGCAAAATACTCTGCCTCCTTCTCAGTAAATGTAAAATCATTTTTTATTCTTATTATTAGTCCTGAATAGCGATCTCTTTGCCTCAGATGGAAGGATGCGCCACTGAAGCGCGCAAAGATAAACAAGGTACGTGAAAAGTCTATACATGCTTTTTGCAGAAGTGGATTCTCCTGAAATACACTTTTTGTCTGCCAGAACATCTTTTGGGAAAGAAATGCGGTAAATCCAGTGAAACACAGTGTCAGTTTACTTAGGTGTTGTTTATAAACATGTGTTTTGTGCTCTACTAAACTGAAGATTATTCAGAGTAAAAAACCAACCACCAACCAACCAAGAACCTTCTTAAAGGCACCAGAAAGCTGACAAAACAATGAAGCATCACTAGGCAGAATCCAAGGGAAGAGGGCGGCACGGAGCAGTGGGTCCATTCTCTGAGCGGCTTTGAGGCCTGGGGGCACTTGCTGACTCTGCAAGGGGTGGCTGAGAGGCGGAGTGGGCTTCTGACAGTCGCCCAGGGCTAAAGGAGCGGAGATAAAGTCCAAGGCCCACCCAGAGTGGGGCTCCAAGAGGATGCTCTCTGTATGCTGAGTGTGGACGGGAAGCAGGCAGGCCCTCGCAAAGACATACAGCCCAGCTTCAGTTCCGGAAATTAGATTTGAGCGATGCTGGCTCGCTGGTGCCGGAGGAATGTGGCAGAAGTGAACGCAATCTTCTTAAAGAAAACAGTATCATTGACCTCAGGTGAATTTTGCAAGCAAGTTTGCAAAACCAATGCCCAAACACAATTAAAAAGTAATAAGGCACAAAACCACAAAGCAGTATATGTTTACAATAGAAAAATCAACAAACAGCAGGAACAGACGGGCAGAGGCTCTAGATGTGGGAGACTTTGGGCAGAGGACTGAACACTACAACAAAAGAACCAAATGGAAAGGTTAGAACAGAAAAATACAATAACTAAAAATTAACTCCTCGAAGAATCACTTCAGTTTTTTTTTTTTTTTAAATTGGTAGCCTATTTTAGTTCAGAAGAAACCACCAGAATATAGAAGGAGAGACAAAAGGAGAAGCAACACAGAAGACAGGGCAAGAGACAGAGAGCTAACATGTGCTGTCACTAAGGGCCCAGCGTGGAGGGAAAGGGAATATGGCAGAAGCAATATTTGAAGAGATAACAGCTGAGAATTTTCCAAAAGTGATGAAAGACACCATCACACCACAGACTCAAGAAGCCCGACAAAGCCCAAGCGGAATACATAAAAAGAGATCCACACCTAGGAACGCGGCTAAGAAAGACCACTGACAACCAAAGATGAGAAGAAAATCTTCAAGTGTCTAGAGAAAAAAAAAAAGGATCGCCTTAAAAAGGAGGAGTGGGCAAACACTTGACTTTCCACCAGACGATGGAAACCGGGAGACAGTAAGGCTGCGTCTTTGATTTGCTCTAAACACTACGGGCTGATGCGAGTCTCATCCTCTTCCTACCGCCTCTCAAGCTTTTCGTGCCTCAGTGGCTTCTGGAGCTGGACAAATGTGAGTTCGAACATGACGTGTTTGATATCAAGCCTCGGCTTCCTCGCTGTGCGACGCAGATGGTAAGTGTTAGTAGCGAGTTTACGTACACCATCAGGCATTGGGCAGCTGCTCAACAAAACCGAACCCCTACTTCATCATTTTTCCTCCTCTCTGTGAGACTCTGAGACACCATCACATCACCACCACTGATGGATTTTGTCCCTCTTCTCTGTTTTTTTTTCTTGTGTAAGTTCTAGTGACTTGCTGAACTGCAGTTCTGTTTGACATATTTACATTTTCTGGGGCAGTGGTCTGCTTTATTCCGTCTTACTTTCTTTCACGGTCCTCCTTTCTTGGCCTGTCCCCACCTGTCCTGGTCTGGACCACTCAATTACAGCCCCTCTGAGCCCGAGCTCAGTGCTCTGGCCACGCCCCTCCTGACAGTCACACATGGGGGTGGGGACCACTCCTCTCTTCCTGCTACCTTAGGGGTGGACTACAGCTGTATTCTGGAAGACCAAAAGCATGAACTTGACCATAGCCAAACTACAGTTGCAGGAAGACGGTAGCTCCTCCTCAATCGTATGATCATATGACACCAGTTAACACTTAGGGAGAACCGCTTGTGGCTCAGGGGTGGCACGGCGCATCCCAGCTGCAGGCACAGGGCAGTGCCTGCCCCCAAGACGCTCCGAGTCCGCGAAGGAAAAGCCATTTCAACAAGTGCCAGACAGAGTGTGGTCCAGGGAGGAGACGGGGAACACTGCCCTGAGCAAAGAAAAGCCCAGTCCTGGGCCTCCGTTTCCTTTTCTATAACCTCCCTGCGTAATGTCACCCACTGTCACGGCTTTAAATGCCATCTCCGTACGCCGATGGACTTGAAATGACATCGCCAACCCAGACCTATCCACTAACCGTCACGTAGACGACACCTGCCCACTGGAAACCTGACCGTCTACCAGAATCGAACACTTAACACATCGAAAAGAGAGCCATTGAGTTCCTGCCTCGTGGCCCTCCCCGAACTCACACCTGCACACACACACACACATACACACTCCTGATCTTCTTCAAGTTTCCCCACGCAGGGAAACACCTGTGGCCTGATCCAGGCCCCTAAGTCCTGAGGTGTTACCCTCAAGTCTTCTCTTGCCTTTATCCCTTCAAACCAACCCAGCAGCACAGCATGGGGCTCTACTTCCCAAATGATGCTGCTGATCCATTTGAATCTGTTCCCTTTCTTCCTCCAGAATGTTACCTTCTGAAAAGCAGGGCTTGTCTGCTCCATTTTTACTGCTGCGTCCTGGGGCTGCAGAACAGCGACTGCCGTTTCGCAGGCCTTCCACAAACATGTGTCGCCAGCTAAGGATGTCAGGGAATGTGTCACCGGGGAGGAGATACTGGATCTGGGTCTTGAAATATCAGTAGGTGTTCCCCTGCTGGAGAAGGGAAAACGAAACGCCCAGAAGAGGGGACAGTATGAGCACAGGCAGCGGAGCAAGGGAAGAAGCGCAGTGTCGGGCTCAGAAGTCGGGCGCGCGCTCTGTGCCAATTCCAGCGCAGTCCCGAACTCGGCGACCTTTCAGAACGTAGTTTCCTTACCTGAATTAAACGGAACTAAGACTAATACACTCTTCAGAGGGCTGTCCCCATCGCTAACTAAGAATGGGCACCGCGTGCTGTGAGTATCCAATGAATGGCAGTTTTATTAATGTTAACACAGGTACACTCGGTAGCGCAGTTTTCATAACCTGGTACGGCTAGACTGGGGGTTGCCTGGGAAGTGTCTGGGAGATGTGACTGGTCAGGTGGGGTCAAGGGCTCACGGCTCTGCGAGTGATCCTGGCGTGCCAAGCATTAGGTGATCAGCGAACCTCGTCTGACGGCGGTCAGCTAACCTCTCAATGGTGAGAGCTGGCGCATTAGTCACCTACTGTTGACCCCAAAGCCTGGCAGCTCAAAACAGCGAGGAACAGTTATTATCTCCAACCGTTTCTGTGACAGGAACAGCCTAGATGGGTCATTCTGGCTCAGGGTTTCTCGTGAGAAGGAAGTCACAGGTGCCGAGGTAGAGAAGCCCCGACTCGAGGTGGGAAGGCCGAGCCCAGCGGAAGATCACGATGCCCTCACGCAGGGGTCTGGCGCTGGTGCTGGCAGTCAGCTGGGGCCTCCTGTCCTCCACACACGAGACCCTCTTCCTCCCACCGCGGGCTCAGGGCAGAGTCCCAGAGAGGGAAGGAGCAAGCGCAAGGCCGCTTGAGATGGAAGCTCTGGGACTCCTCCGACGTTGCCTCCGTCTTATGCTATGGGCCAAAGCAAGTCACAAGGTCGCCCACACTCTGGGCAGTGGAGGAAGAGACCCCACCTGGGCTGGGAGGAGTCGCAGGGGTATGCGTCCTGGCGTGGGAGGAGTCTCTGACCGTGAAGCCATCTGCTACAAGATGTGAGATTGAATACGTTTCGGCTGGAGAGCCGTAGCTCAGGGGGCAGCTCTAACTACACCAGCGGTTCTCAAAGCGCGCGCCCAGACCTGCAACACGAGTGTTTTCTTAGAAATGCCCGTTCTCGGGCCCTGCCCAACCCCACTGGCCCAGAACGGCGGATGACAACCTGCCCTCTGTGTGCTGACGAGCCCTCCCGGTGACCCGGACCTAAAGTAAGCCCCCAGGTCAGACACCCGTGCATGCCCTCACACTGGCTTAAATATGGGTAGAAACCAAAACGTCTCTCTCCCACTCCGCCCACTTCTTCCTGGGTCTCTGGCCATTCACCTGAGACTAAAATTCTGTCTTTTTTTTTTTTTTAAAGATGTTTATTTATTTTTAGGGAGAGGGGAAGAAAGAAAAAGAGAAGCAACCGAACCTGCAACCCAGGCAGGTACCCTGACTGGGATTTGAACCGGCAACCTTTCACTTTGCAGAATGAATCCCAACCCACAGAGCCACACCGGTCAGGGCCAAAACTCTGTCTTTAATAACGGAGTTTAGTAGGAACAATCCTTACACTCCCAGTAGAAATGTGTTAGTGGTCACCCAATGGGCAGGGACCTGAGGGGCATCTACTGGCCAGCAGAGCCTGCAGGGAGGGGGAGCTCTGGGGAGCAGCACAGGCAGGAAGGCAGCTGGCTATCTCTGGGAGCTGAGGGAGGAACCAGAAGAGTTACCTGGTTTTGTTTATTCTATTAAAATATTAGCGTAAGTGCCCCTGCTGCTGTGGCTCAGTGGATTGAGCACCAGCCTACAAACCAAAGGGTTGCCAGTTCGATTCCCAAGCAGGGCACACACCTGGGTTTCAGGCCAGGTCCCCAGTGTGGGGCACAGGAGAGGCAACCACACACTGGTGTTTCTCTCCCTCTCTTTCTCCTTCTCTTCCCCTCTCTCTAAAAACAAATAATCTTTTAAAAATATTAGCATAAGAAATGGACAAGCCCTGATGGGTGTGGCTCAGTGGGTTGGGCATCACCTGGCAAAGGTAAAGGTCTCATGTTCAATTCCTGGTCAGGGCACATGCCTATGTTCCCGGTCCAGGGCACATACAAGGGCACATATAAGAGGTTTCATGCTTCTCTCTCTCACATTGATGATTCTCTCCCTTTCTCTCTCCCTTCTCCTCTCTCAAAATTAAATAAATGAAATCTTGTTCTAAAAAAGAAATGGACAAAATGTTAATATTCAATAAAATATATAAGTGGGGTTTTTTAAGCCCAAAAGTAAACTAGCAGAGCCCATTTAGGATTTTGTATCCTCAGCCCAGAACTCACATTTACCCCATTGAGCAAGAAGCAGAACCAGACTACACCGCTGCTGGCGGCTGCCAGCTAAAGGAACACAGAGGCTCTGAACCCCGGCTTCCAACACCACCATGCTCCACAGCTGTCAGGCAAAACCAGAGGCAGAGCACGGTGGGGCTCCCAAGCTACCCATGAGTCCCCTCTGCAGACTGTGCCTCTGGTTGGGGTTTTTAGTTTTGGTTGTGTTCACCGGGGAAGTCACCGAGACTGTGGTGAACCCCACAGGGCCAGCTGAGAATGCTGCACAAGGGAAGTCACCCCCAGGATGTGTCCCTCTGCACCAGGGAAGCCCCAGCCCACTGAAGCTCCCAGAGGGACAGGGTGTGGAGCTCACAGCCTCTCTCCCTCCTTCCGGTCCAGGAACCCCAGGTCCTCAAGGACATTGAAGGACAATGGCACCTTACACAGTCTCAGTCCAATCCACATCAACATGAGCTTGACTAGATCCCCAAAAACCACTCGGTCCAACACAAGGACTCAGTCCCTGCCCAGCACAAATAGGGCTCAGCAGCCCGAGCTAGTCACCATCTCCAGGGCGGGTCCTCAAGGGGCTTCCGGAGCCTCCTGGGGGCCACGGGTTGGGGGCGGGGGGTAAGAGGACTTTACTGACATTAACTTAAGTTGTTCTGACTACGGGCCCCATCTCAGCAGAGTAGGGCCCCTCACCGGAGTTACGGCAGCAAGAGGCAGGGCATTAACAAGCGACCGTCAGGGCACTACCGTGGGAACTTGGGGACCAAATGGAGACTTGAAACACAACGGATCCCTAACAGGAGCCCCCATGTAGACAGGCACGCACTCCCACCCACTCGGTCCTGTTTCACGAACGGGAGTCCCTCATAGACAGATCACATTGTGAGGTCCCATTGCTTTAGCACGAAACACGCAACCGGACTTTCAGATTCCAGGGCTCTGTGGATTAATAGTTAATAGTAACTTCACCACAATTACCCTCCTTGTAATGATCTCTAATGCACGAATATAAACGATCATTAGAGCATAAAGCACCCAACAGAACACTCCCGTCCCCTTCCACTGAAGTCCCTCTTCTTTGCTTGGAACAGGGGTGGCAGGGCTGTTTCATTATTGACCTTTTACTCTTTGTCGCTATGAGAAAACGGTGATGACATCTTCTTGGCCAGATGAAACCGATGGGAGATTTACAGAGCAGCTGAGAACTGTCAGAGCCAGGCCAGGCAGACCCCCCAAGACAATGACCATGGCCTTTCCATCAAGGAGCACGTTGCTTTCTGGAATCCACGAACACAAGAGGTTCCTATCTGCCCAGTCATCGGCAAGATTATCCCGACACCCTTCCAGCTGCTGCCACCCAACCCGGAGGCCTCTGCTTCTGCTCTTGAGGGATGGCATGTGACTGCCTCCCTCACCCACCACCACCCCTCCAGCCCCCGTCTGGTACCTACAGCCCTCCCAGAGCGGGAAACCTCATCCAATGCCTCTCGGTTACAGAGATTTCCGAAATTAGTCACAGAAAGGAGGGCGGGAAGAGAGTGGAGGTTTCCTGAAGGGACCGGTAACAAGATCTGGGGTGTTTCACCTCGAGGTCACGGCAGCTCAGGTTGTCCCTGAGTTAGCAACAAGTGGTTGAGAATGAAATCGACCTCTGCAAACTGTCTGCTGGCCTGTCCACCACCTACTGGACTAAGAGTGTCCACGAGGCTCTCTGCGTCTCCTGCGCTCCCCTCCTCTAACCTCAGGTGGCTTTCTCCGTCTGGTTGATCTCACTTAGCACAATACCGTCAGGGCCAGCCGTGCTGTGGCAAAGGGCGGGATCTCGTTCTTCTCTGTGGCTGAGTAGCATTCCACCGTGTGAATGTACCACATCACTCACCCATCTATCAATGAACACTAGATCGCTTCTGTACTTGGGTATTGCGAACAATGGTGCGATGAACACTGGGCTGCCTGTGTCTTTTCACATTAACGGTTTTGCCCTGGCTGGTGTAGCTCAGTGGACTAAGCACGGGCTTGCAAACCAAAGGGTCACCGGTTCAATTCCCAGTCAGAGCACGTGCCTGGGTTGCGGGCCAGGTCCCCAGTAGGGGGCACACGATCAGCAACCCCACATGGATGTTTCTCTCCTTCTCTCTCTCCCTCCTTTCCCCTCTCTTTAAAAATAAATAAATAAAATATATTTTTTTAAATTAGCGTTTCTGTTTTCTAAGCAGGACTTTCTGAGGTAGGAATCTACAATAAATAAGAACTCCGGGAGATTCCAAAGCCCAACGAAGGCATAGACGCATCTAATTGTCCTCTCTCCAACTTTCTGCTGCCGATTCCCGGCTAGCGCCTGGTGCCACCCAGAGTCATGCTGAATCATGGGTGATGCTTGGGGACCCCACAACCAAAAAGCAGGGCATGCCTTGGCAAAGACAGTCTTGTCCAGAGCTGGCCCTGCTTCTAAATCGGGGCAAGTGGACCCTCCGCCCATTCCTATCGTGGGAAAGTAAACAGCGCTTCTTTCTCCTTCCGCCACCCAGAGGTGACACTGGACATGCGAGGGTGGGGGAGGTTTTCCCTCAAGGTGAGAGCTTGTATCTATTGGGCTTTTGTTGCCTTTTGGTTTCCTTCTTTTCAAATAAACCAAAGGTATAATTCACTGTTTTTAAAAGGGAAGGTGATTTTCTCAAAGGCACGTTCTCAGGAGTGGACAATTACCGCCTCCACATGTATACTGTCTTTCTCATGTACTGAGACCTCAGAACATCTCAAGACTCAGGAGTTATCATGGGAGGGGGGGAGCGGACGGGAAGCTGGAGGGAGAAACGTAAGCTCACCTTAGCCAGCTCCCCTCTGTGCTCGGTTGTGAGCTAGGCTGGGTGTGCAGGGCTCACAGTTCATTTCCCACTTCCACCACTGAAGGAGGGGCTGGCGTTCACAGAGCTGGTGAGAGACAGCACCCCAGGCCCCTCCGCGGGCTCCCTCCCGGCTTCACACAGAATAGTAGTGGCTCTGACACAAAATGATTTACTGCTCACTTCACCCCCACTCAGCCACATTTAGTTGATTAAAAGGAAGGCCCTCTCACAACAGTTAAACAAGTATATGAACGTTCTCTTCAAAGCTAAAGGTCCCTAATAATCTGATGCCCGTCTTCCTTCCCTGACACCTGGCTGTTGTCAGTCTCCCTGTGGGTGAGAGAGACAGACCAGTTCTCCCGCCCCACACCCTCCCCGCCCTCTGGGCCATTCCCTCAGAGGACCCTCCCTTCTTTAGAAAGTTCTATCCCTCCCTCCCCCCTTCCCCCCGCCCCCCCCCCCCCCCCCCCGTCTCTCTCTCTCTCACACACACACACTCTCACTCCCTCCCTCCCTCCCCCATTTCTGTACCTGTCTCTCTAAAGCTCTCTCTCCTTAATCTCTCCTGTCTTTCAGCCTCTCCTATCTCTCCCCACATCTCTCTCCATCTCTTTTCTCTCTCTCCCTCTAACTCTGTGTCTCTCCATGTCCTTTCTCCCTCTCTCTCCCTCTCTCCCTCTCTCTCCCTCTCTCCCTCTCTCTCCCTCTCTCCCTCTCTCTCCCTCTCTCCCTCTCTCTCCTCTGTTTCCTCTCTCTCCTCTCTCTCCTCTCTCTCCCTCTCTCTCAGTCTCTATCTCCATCCCGTCCCTCAATCTGTTTCTCTGTCTTCTCTCTCAGTCTGTCTTTTCCCCTTCAATGTCCCTCCCTCTCTCTTCTGGTTCTCTAGGAAAAGCAACCAGCAGCAAAGGTAGCAAAGCAGAATGAAGAGTGGGCAGGGGAGCCTGGTCCGGGCAGCCTCCCCGAGGATGAAAGTCAAGGTGAGGTACACGAGCAGCGCGTGCGCAGACAAAGCCAGGAGCAGGGCTGCCAGCCGGCCGCTGTAACGATCTGCCCAGATGTTCTGGCCGTTGTGGAAAATTTCCTGGTGCCGCTCTGCCTGCCTCTTCAGAGGCAGGAGAAGCCTCTTGGATGTAAGGAGAGCTGGGCGGCGCCCACCACGGAAATCTGAGAAGATTCCCTAGGCCCAGTTGTCCAGGCCCCCTGACGGTGCTGCCATGGACCACCCTCCCCAGAGAAAAGAAAAGGCTGGCTCTGCTGGCACGAAACTCTACCCTGTCTGCTGCATCCACGGCTTTGCCTCCGCAGGTCCAAGCTCCCTGACGTCACATCTCTTAGCTGTCTTCTCTGAGGGCCCGGGAGGGAGGAGCAGGTGAACTTGAACGGGACCCACCGAAAGAAGGAAGCACAGCCACAAAGAGATCCCTGTCCTGTGCAGGGACTATAAAGTCCCTGCTCACGTTCCATAAGTATCAATCAAGCATTTGCTGAACACTCTTAACCTGCGAGCAGGGTGCCAAGAACATATTCTCCGCCCTCTGATGCCTGAAGACAAACAAAGCGTTCGAAGGCGCTCAACTTACTGGAAAGCAGCATGGGGTCGCTGTTATTCTGCGTGGCTGTGATTCTGGCTTTGTATTGTTCTGGTTTTAGAGTTCAAGCGACAAAATGTTTTCTCACACCCTTTCTGCTCCCCGCCCTCGGCCTACAACCCTTGCCAACACGACTCTAGAATCTTTTTTTAAGAGAAGGAGGATGGGAAAGAACATGCCCAGGCCCTCGGACCACCTCCTTTCCTGGCTCCTCGCAGTTCAGACTCACACTGGAGCCAAAATAAAGACACAGTGCAGGTGGAAGGCCTGAGATCATCTTGGATCAGCTTTCCTGGAGCGGGCCTGTCTGCTTCTCTTCCCTCAGAGCCTTTTCCCTCCACTCTGGGACAACTGTAGCGCCGATACCACTGCTACTGAGAGCCCCCGTTTATTAAACAACCGCTACCAAGCAAACAGTATGCGAATCCATTTTGCTTAAACAGTGTTCTGGTTATCCTGGCTGCCGAACAACAGACAAGAGACCCAAAACCTAGCGGTGTGAAAATAACCATTCGATTAGGTTCGCTGATTCTGTGGGTCAGGAGTTCGGACAGGACACCGCAGGGATGGCTTGTCCCCGCTCTGTGAAGTCTGGGGCCTTGGCTCTGACAGCCGGCCCCACTGGGTGCTGGACCCGCCTGCAGGCTTCCGCACTCCCTGTCTGGCCCCTACTCTGGAGCAGCGACTGGAGGCCCGGCTCAGCTTGAAGTGCCAACCAGTGGGACTCCATGTGACCTCCTCCTGTGGCCTGAGCTTCCTCACAGCATGGTAGCCTCAGGGTAGTTCGACTCCTTACAGGACAGCCGCACACAGCTCCAAGAGCAAGTGTTTCAGCAAACAGGAGAGAAGCCACACGGTGTTTTCCGACCCAGCCACGGCTACGGCATCCTATTGATTGTATTTGGTGAAACAGGGCCGAGCCTGCCTAGTGTCGAAAAGCAAGCACACAGACCCCCTCGCTGAGAGGGGCACCAGAGAACCTGGCTGTGTTTTACAGCGCTCTCTGTTTAACTCCCACCTCATAACCTTTTGAGAGTATTCTCCCTGCATTACAGATGAGAGCGCTGGGGTGCAGGGCGGTTAAACAGTTCCGGCTGCCCTACTCCAGGACCTGAGCTCCAAATCACGGCCCACGGAACACAGCCCCGCCTGTTGTTCCGGATGCCCTCCTCTGCTCTGGATGCCCCTCCCCATACTCCCCAGCTCCAACTCTGTGACCATTCTGGCCTTACCTCTTCGTGTTGGTCTACGTGCTCTGAATTTCCTCGGCCCTGGGGGTCCTCCATGAGACTCCCACTTCCATCCCATCTTCGCCTGGAGCCTAAGGTGGAAATTTCAAGAAAGGCAGCCCCCACAGGTGTGGCCGATCTCTAATGTCAGTGACATGCAGGCTCCTCGTGCTCTATGAGGCCACAGTGGTAATGGTGTCTGTCCTGTGGAATCGTCCCTGTCTATGACAGCTGCTGCTGTGCACCAGGGCCCAGAAAGACCCAGCCTGCCCTCTGCCGCTGGCTGGTGGCCAGTCCTAACTGGGTAACACACCCCACCTGAGCCTGAGTACTCCTTCATACATTATCATCAGGTATCTTCAAATAAAAAGGTAGGTTACAGGGCCCTGGCTGGTGTGGCTCAGTGGACTGAGCGCCAGCCTGCTAAACCAGAGGGTCGCTAGTTCGATTCCCAATCAGGGCACATGCCTGGGTTGCAGGCCAGGTCCCTAGTAGGGGGCACATGAGAGGCAACCATGCATTGATATTTAAAAAAAAAAAAAAAAAAGGAAAGTTATAGGAAGACAAATGGGGAAATGGTAAAACTATTGGGGGCCTAAGATACAATGACAAAGAGTTACTGGTTGGTACAGACAGCTCGTAGAGCTCAGTGAGAAAAAAACTAAGAGCTCAGTAGAGAGATGGTCTGAAGGTGCAAGCAGGTGAGACATTTCAGAACGAAAAGTACAAGTGGATTGCAAATCTTTGAAAATAATTAAAAACAACTGTACTGTGCCGTTTTCACCTTAAATATGTGCAAAGATTCTGAAAATGAGAATTCCCCAATTGCTCCCTGGAAGGGCCATACAAACGGATACTCAGGTTTGACTTGTTCCACAGGGAGAGTGTGGCTCTTCCCCCGCTGCTGGGGAAAGAACCGAGAAAGGCTACCCAGAGATGGAGGACATTCTGCCACCCGTTCAAAGGTGGCACAGAGGGGTCAGGCCACATCCCACTAGTTTCAACCTAGCACATGCTACGTGTAACCTACTCCGCAAGGAAACACAGCTAGAGTCTTCCTTCCACGGCCACCAAACTTTGGGTACCGATAACCATCAAATTCAGCTTTATTTTAATGAAGGCTAAGATCCCACGGAAAGGCCCACAGAGAGGAGGAAGGCCTAGAGGAGGGCCTTAGAGAAGATGCAGAAATTCCTCTCCATGAGGGAACAGGGCGATGCCTTCCCCTGCTGAATTAATCTCCACCCAGGAATTTCTGTTTGGATAAATGGGCCCTGATAAATGAGAACCCACATTTTCCCAAGGCCCACAGGTCCCCTGGCTGTGTTTCCGTGGGTGGTCCTCTCTCAGCAGTCAGAGTAATCCGCAAGATCCCGGCAAGTTGGAAGGCAGCAAGTCTGGATTGGAGCCAAGAAGTCATTTCCCCCACTGGCTTCCCAGAAGGAGGGGACCCTGAGGGTCCTATGAGGCTGCAATAAAGGGACCACTGTGTCCCAGTTACCTAGGTGATTGATTTTGTGCACGTTTATAGGGTGAGGGAAAGTGGAGGGGATTGGAAAGCTTGTGTTGTTATTTGGAATATATTTCTCAAAAAAAAAAAAGACCACATACAATTGGTTTTGAATATTGAAACAGAAAAACGAGGAGATGCCAGTAGCAGGCCCAGGGCCTGCTCGCTGGTGGACACAATGAAAACAGGCCTGGCCTGCAGATGGGGGCCTGGGCGGGGAGGGGGGTGGGTCACCACGGGAAGGAAGGGAAAGCCCAGTTGGCCACAGGACCTTTGCAGAGGTTGGAAGACCAGCCTGGGGTAGCGCCTTTAGGCTGAGCCTTGCCCTGGAGACAGCCCTGACTCCAGCTTGCTGCAGGCTAGGACGTCACCTGGGCAGAGGCTAGGACTGCGGCCAGATCAGGGTCCTGTTGACCTTTAGGACTTGGGGCTTGCTCCCCTCCCCAACATCAGTCACCAGGAAGTCGGTGAAACCTCACTTTACCGCAGTGCGAACGCCGATCGGGCGCCGGTGGGGCTTCCCCAGCCCCTGCAAGGGGGGGGGGGCCCTCTCTAAATAATAAACCTGATTCGCCTCCGTGCACAAGCAAGCCGCCTGCACGGCCGCCAAAGCGCTGCTCCCAACCAGCCTATTGCCCAGACCGTCCGTTTTGTTTTCGTGCTTAGAAAAAAGCAGCACACGCGCCACCCACCCCCGTGTTCACCAGAAGGCTTCCCCAGACCCGTCCATTTCGGCCTGTTTGTTAGTTTCCTCCCCCGCACGGCTGGAAGTTCTAGGCCCCCGCACCCTCATCCTGGCCCCCGCCTCCTCTCCCCACCCACCCTCCCGGATGCCCAAAGGGGCGGCGGGGCCTAGCCCGGGGCGCTCCGCGTGACCCCGAGCGGAAGGGCCCCAGTCTGGGTCCTAATGCGGGTGGCGTCTCCCTTGACAGGAGACGTTTGGGGACAACAGTGGGGATGGGAGATAAGGTGACATACCAGAGCAGATTTGGTGCGCGCGCTGATACTCCTCGCCCGACAGGAAACGCGGAGCTATTTAAAAGACCCTATCGATTACTTTATCTTTCCCGGAGGAAAGCTTCTTGCCCTGGGACAAAAGATGTTCCCTACCTAGAGATACAAGGCCACAGGCCTCCACACGGCGGAGGTCTGCACCGGCGACGGCCGATTAGGGCGCAGGGAGCGCAGAGGCACTTACACCGCAGAGCGCGCAGACGGGCCCTGGAGGGCAGCAGGGGCGGGAGGGCACCGAAGGCATTTCCCAGGATAACCCTTGGGAAAAATTTGGCCGTGTGCAC
Organism: Desmodus rotundus; assembly: GCF_022682495.2. NCBI lineage: Eukaryota > Metazoa > Chordata > Mammalia > Chiroptera > Phyllostomidae > Desmodus > Desmodus rotundus. The sequence goes on along the minus strand of NC_071392.1, from coordinate 155,231,941 downwards.
TTAAAACACGCACAGAGAAAGCGACTGTGCTCTTCAAGTGCGTGTGTCCGTCCACGCCTCGTGAGCATCTTTAATTAAAGCGCACCAGTAAACACATTCAAAGCGGTTCCCGGTGGCTGTGGACGAATTCCACAGATACGTGTCCGCGATGTAAACGCTCCCTGGCGCTCCTTTTAAGGGCTCGAATGTCCACAACTGTCCTGTACACACTGAAGGTGTGGGGCTGCGTCGACACAACCCTTGGGAGTGCGCTCACTTCGCGTTCGAGCCCCCGCACCTCGCGCATTTGTCTGGAGTAGGGAATGCGCCCGGAGACGTCCCGCTGCTGACCCTGGACTTGCTCCGGGACCTGCAGCCCGTTGGCCGCCGGGTCCCCTGCGCATTGGCCCGGTGAGGCGCTAATAAATACCGACCGGACCGGATCGCACGGGCCCGAATGGTGTTTCCAGTGCAGCCCCGCCCCCGCGGTGGAAACTGTGCTGCGGGAGCTGTGTTGTTGGGGGCGGTTGTTCCCCACCCCGTCCCCGCCCGCAGGGCAGGTCCGAAAAAGACGTGGGAGGAAGAAGCGAGCGACTGAAGCGTGGCGGGACTAAGAACCTGCTACCGACCGCTGACCGGCCGTTCGCAGCTTAAATTCAATACTGGCCAGGCCGCAGCAACCCAGGGTGAAAGCTCGGGGACCCGCTGGGTCAGCCGGGACCCGCAGGGCCGCACGGAGGGCAGCCGGCCGCAGCGGCCGCAGGCCTCCCTAGGCCCCCGAGCCTTGTGCAAAAGGAGGCAGCGGCTCGCTCGCTCGGCTTCTCCCGACCCCGCACAAGGACGCGCGAGGCGCTTCCACCGCGCGCGGCTCGCTCGGCTGCACACCCACCGGGCAGGTGTGGACCGGCCCGAGAAAATCCACTCTCCTCTTCCCCGTTTCCAAGTCGCCGTCCCTCTGACTCGACTGTCACCTGATCTTTCAGGCTGTGACCTTCGCCAAAGAGATCCAGAAGGACTGATTCCCGCGACGGATTCTTTCTGCCTCTCTGCGCTGCAGTCGCCGAAGCGGTTTGCGGCCCGGGAAGGGGGCGGGGGACGGTAGCGGGGCGCCGGCAACAGACAGGTGAAAGCTCGAAACGAACGAGAAACGACCACGGAAGTCTGAAAGCGACTCCCCCCGATCTGGCAAACCCGAACACGAGTCGTCAAAGCGGGCCACATCTACTGGCGCAGGATAAATTCAGTTTCAGAAACACATCCTCCCCCCAAAGCATAAGAAAGTGACTTACACAAACATACTCTTAGCGAAACTGGCAACGGCGAAAAGGCACAGGAGTCCTCCGATGTAGCTGCTCTCCGTGGGGGGCGGGGGGGGGGAATCCAATACATAATGATACTTAGATTTGCAGAAAATGTCTCTAGAAGGATACACTTTTTAAAAGCGGGTGACCTCCAGGATGGGGTGGGAATAACTCTGAAGCGGTAAGGGAACCTCTCCGGGTGATGCTTTTTTTTTTTTAATCTAGATTGTGGAGGTCCCTACGGGGGCTCCTCGTGTGTCACGGATGGTTGCAATGCACACTTGAACTGTGTTCGTCCTGTTCTTGGTATCGTGTGCCTTAATAACCCTGACCATAAAAATAAAGAAGCCCAGGCACAATTTTGGCTTTCGGAAAAGGAACCGTGTGGCTGGAAGCGGGGACATGGTACGCTTTATATCCTATCTCGTTTTTTACTTGTTTGGTTTGTTTTTTGTCATTGTTTTGTTTTTAGGGCGTATTACTTATTCAAAATATGTAAGGAGGGTATTTTTGTAATGTGACTATAAACCAATTATTAAGAAAACCAGCAAAAGCAGGAACAGAAGATGCCTGGACGCCCACTGTAGGAATAAAATCAAACAAAAATGCTTCCCAAGCCTAGGAAGTATTTTGGAAGGCGAGCTAAATCTCTAATGATCCGAATTGTTTTGAGTTTTGCTGAGACGGCTAACACACCAACGAAAAATGAGGACAGAGAGCTTCTCTGGAGCTTCCGGGTGGTGCGGGTGGCTGCCACGTCCTCTCAGACACCCAGGGCAGGCGGGCCACGGGGGAGGGTGACCGGGGCCACAGGAGCGGCAGGAGCACGCTGTCCCGCTTGGAGCAAAGACACGGTGGCCCGTAGGGCTGTAGGAGAGGGCCAGACCCCAGGTCTCTGTTCAGAACAGAGCTGCCCAGGGCCCGGCCCAGGCCGCCTCCCAACGGGGCTAGTGGCTGCAGGGGTCGCCTGTGTTTGGGGGCATCAGGTATGAAGTACCTCCTCCGTGTATTGTCCCGGATGACGGGAGAGTCGCTGCTGCCTTGTTTAGGACAGATTGCCTATCTGGTTCAGTCAGGGCTATTTCACAGAGTGTCTTTGGACATTGGCCCTCAAGAGACAGATGGACTGTGGGCCAGAGGCCGGGTCAGGAAAAGGAGGAACTGCCAGGCTCCTCTGCTGGGGGGGCAGGGCCCCAGGGGGGGGTCACCAAGCCTGGGGCCGGCCTCATCTGCTGCCCACTCACAGCCAGCAGGCCCACAGCACCTTCGCCCAGCAGAGCAGCGCAGATACAAGTGGGGAAGCCGCCAGCCCCGGGTACACACCTTTGATCCTAAACTCCAAGGTGAGGAGCGGGGCCCAGGCGTGTGCATTTTACAAACGTACCCCAGGGGGCTCTGGCCTAGATACTTCCACAGCCCCAAGAGTTCTACCCTTCTGTAAGGGCATGACTTGATCACTACACTTCAGAAATCATGACTTTTAAAAATCCCTTTAAGGCAACAAATGCATATGCAAACAACCACAACCACCAGGAAATTGCCCTTCAAAAGGTACTGTGGAAAGTGTCAGTGTCTTATTCCTGATGCCCCGCCCCCCCCCCCCCCCCCCCCCCGAGATCTCCCCCAGAAGGCTTCACAGCCCTCTCGTTCTCCCTCAGAACAAATCCACAGAAGCATATGCTCCCATGTAAAAAGCGGATTCTACACTTGGTTTGATACTTCGTGTATCCCAACATGTGTCCATAGGAGGACACACAAAGGTAGCAAATCCTTTCTCCCGGCTGCTAAGTATTCTGTTCTATCAGTGAGCATTTTTTAAAAGCAGTCCCCTAAAGTAAACACATTATTCTTTTAATGTTTTAATGCTTTAAAAATTAAAATTTTCAATGAGAATACTCTTCTGACGGGCACATACCTATAGAATAGTCCTTGAAGTGGAAGTACTTTTCAAAGGGCTTATGTATTTTTAATTTTGATAGCACCTAACTGCTCCAGAGAGATCCACCAAACCACACTTTCAACGAGCAAGGCAAAAGAGTGAGAGGTGGAGTAATTATCCAAGTTCTGGTATTTGCCCATCTGCTAAGTGAAAACATTTGCCCCTTCGTGTTTTCATGTGCCTTTATTTCCTGCTTTCCACCTACCAGCAAAGTTCTGCTCCTTTTGCCAATTTTAATTGTTTTCTTGGGTCATTTCCTCATTGATTTGCAAGAACTCTTTCCATATTGTGGACACCAGTTTTTCTTGTCATTATTTCTAGGCTTTAACCTGTACGCGGTTTTCACTTTGAATCTATTCATGGTAGTTTGGGCTGTGCATGAGTTTATTTTTATGCCACCGCGTTTATATAATTCATCTTCCATGGTTCCAGGCCTCTAGTTTTCCCCGTCTACCCTCCCAAACATACAGACATTCCAGATTCACAGCACTTTTATGTTTCAGTATTTAGGTTTAAATTTTCATCTGTCTGGAACTAAACACAGTCAGTGTAGCAATAGTCCATTTTCCTTCCCTAACATCGCTTCCACTTCATCTGGAATGTGTGTTGTAGGGACCACACCCTCCGACACAGCAGAGCATCACAGCCGGCAGGGGCCTTGTTTCCCAACCCACCAGTTTCACTTTGTAGACCAAATAACCACCCACACGCCTCTCCACCCCTCCCGCTGCCCAGGTGAGTCTGAGTAACAGCCTGGGGTGTTTCCCCAAACCACACAGCTGGGGAGGGACCTCGTACCACCAGGGAGACAAGCATGAAACTGGTGACCAGAGAAGAGAAAGGATGTGCTCCTGGCCAGCCAGTAGGAGACAGAAGCAGGACCAGAACCCAGTACTGGTTCATGGTCTAGAACAGTTCTGCCTCCCTCGCGGTCCATGGGTCTTGGGCTGTGCAGCCCCAGCACCTGCTGCGTGGTGACCACCCAGTCAATGTGGGTGCAGAGATTCAGGGAATCAGGCCCAGAATCTAACACTGACCAGGCTATGCAGTCACTTGAGGCTGGGCGGAAGCTGCAGCCCATTCTTTTCGCCTTTCCCCTCACTGGCCCCTCCTACACGCACACTCATACAAATACACACACAACATCCACCTGCGGGCCCTAGGCCCTTCCTCGGGCCAAGCAACTTCAGACAGACAGCCAGTAAAGCAGTTCAGGGCACTTCCTGCCTTTTCCAGCGGGCTAACAGGGGCTAGACCATGGAGCAAGGAAAGCCAGGAGCCAGGTGGATGGGAGGCCTTGGTAACTCAGAGGCGACATCTCCAGGGCTCGCTCAGAAAGCAGGCCAGCTATATCATTTGTGGGGTCCGGTAGAGAATGAAAACGTGGAGCCCATTGTGGAAAATGTATCAAGAATGTAAAGACACCAACAGCAAAGGCCCTGTGCAAAGGCCCGGGTCACACGCCCAGGAAGTGGGCCTTGAGGAAAGGGTAGGGGAGGGCAGACAAGAGTCCGCCTCTGGCCTCCAAGGTAAAGTGGGCTGGGGGCGGGTCATTCCTCATAGCTAAAACGTCCAACATCCATCGACAGACAAATGAAGACACAAAATGTGGTCTATCCGTAAAACAGAGTATTATTCAGCCATAAAAAGGAACAACGTACTAATACACGTTACATGGATGAACCTTGGAAACATTACACTAAGTAGCCAGTCACAAAAGGCCACATGTTATATGATTACATTTGTATGTAATTCCCAGAAAAGGCAAATTATGGAGACAGAAAGTAGATTGACTTATGGTTGTCTGGAGCTGGGGGCGGAGGTGGGAGATGGGGGAGAGGGTTCGGGTCTCTTTGGGGGGGTGAAGAAAATATCCTAAAACTGTGTGATGGTCGCACAAATCTGTCCCCATACGAAAAACCGCTGACTTGCGTGCTTCAAATGGACGAAGTGCATGGCGTGAGAAAGACATCTATTGTAGCTCAACAAAGCTGTTACCGAAAGAAAGGGCAGGAGGAGGAGATGGGGGAAGAGGAATCTTAAATTTCCCCCTCATTCTCTCAAATGAACTTTATGTGAAAGTCCCCCTTGTCCGTGAAGGTTTTGGGGAACCCAGCACCCTAAACCCAGCAGCCTGGTCCTCCTCTAGCTGCGCTGGCAGGAGAAGGGGGGAGGAAGGGCGTCTTGCTTCCCCTGCAGTTGGTGTGGCTGTAGGAGGCAGGGACCTGCCGTAGACGGTTCACGGCTCTGCGCTCAGTCCTCTGTTCCGGTGCTGACACTGGGTCGCTTCCCATCTGTATGACCTTGGGCAAGTCACTTCACCTCCCTGAGCCTTTGACCTCCGCCCAGCAATCGAGATAAGCGGATCAGAGATGACGTAGGTGACAGCGTGTGGCTCACCCAGTGGGCGCTCCAGAAACGGCCGCGGCAGGAGGAAGATTTGGTACCGAATGAGCCACCTGAACAGGGCGCATCCCGGGGCAAGAGAAGCCCGGTGGGGCGGATGCCACCCGACTCTTGAGGAGCCAAGGGAGAGGGCCGCTGCCCCAAGAGTCGCCCCCGCCGCGGGCCCGGAAGGAAGCCAGGGCGGCGGAGGGGCCCCACGGCCGGACGGGGAGCCGGGGCGAGGGCCGGGAGCCGGGCCCGCAGCCGCCGCGGCTCATCCATCAGCCGGACGAAGAGCAGAGGCGCGCTCTCGGCCCTCTGTTTGCTTTCTCGCCAATTATTGCCGCGCCTCAGCCGCTTTGTTGATACAGTAGTCCGAAAAAGTGCTAATGTTCATTTATCAGGGGGCCCGCCCGGGACTCCGCGAGTTGCGATTCTTCCCAAAATATAAACACGGGGCGAGCGTCCCAGACAGAAACCCCCATCTGTTTCCCCGGCGCGGGCCGAGAGCGAGGCGTTGTTGAAGATAAAGCCGCGGATAACGCCGCCTGTCTCCAATGGACGTCTCCCTGGCGCATTAAAGACATTCCCCGTTATAGTTCCAGCTTATCTTTCAATTAATCATATATACCTTTTTCGGCCGGCCGGGCTGCCTGCGAGAACCGGGGGCCGCTCGGGCCGCGCCGATCGCTTTTCAATTAATAATATTTTATGTGCGCAGAATGCGCTCAGGTCGTCCTGGAATTCGGCTCGTCTTAAAGCAGCAATTCTTTAAAAGGCAAGAAAATAGACGGATACATTTTCGATCTCTCTCGTCTCTGCCTCCTTTTGTCTGTGTCTCTCCGCCTTTCCCTGGGCTGAAGGCTGTTTGTTTGTCCTGCTCCTTTGGCCAAAGTGCGGCTTAGAGAGGCGTCCGGGATGGGTCAGCCGCCCCTGGAAAGGAAGACACTTCCCCGGTGGGGCTGGAGAATCCGGTTTCGCCCCTCCCCACCCCCAACCATTTCAACTAATAGTTAAAGAAAACAAAACCATTTTTACTGACTCAGAAACAGAGAAGACTGCACCTAAGAGCTAGAGATCGTTGCTGGACATGTCCAGGTGGAGACCAGGGTGGGTCGCCCCAATTTCGGTTTTGCCCCTACTTACCCGTTTTTGCCCCAGTTTTCTCCCTCCAGGAATGCTAAGGCCTGTTTTAGAGCCAACAAAAATTATGACAGGACTCCCAGAGGGTGTTGGGGTGGAGAACTCTCTGCAGTTGTCCAAATAGGGTGGGAGGGGTCTTTCCTCCCCTTTTCTGGACACCTGACCCACAGGTGTGTCAGCCCTGCAAACCTCCACACCAGAAACAAGTCGAAATAAGTGATAAATCTTCACCGCTTTGATTTGCAGAGGAAACGCTAGGGTTTTGTTTTGTTTTTTTAATTCCCTCCAGAACTATCTCTTCAAAAGAAAATTAAAAACCCCACTAAAAACAGGGATCCCGGATGCAGCCTCAATGTTCCCCATTAAACGGTAATATTTCAGGCGTCAGCTCACACTAATCTTTCAAACTGTCATCACGGGCCGCCCGGCCAGCCCATTCACTTAACAGCGCTCCCAGGACCCTGGTCCTGAGCTCTTTTCAGCGAGACGTTTAATTGAATCGGATGTGGCTCGTTTGCCAGACGTCACCGCCTGGGCGATAGGGATCCTCTCCCACTCCCCAAAAAGCAATCTTCAAAGGCCAGGCGGGCCCCTAAGCTAGGTTAGTTGAGAGCAATGACTATAACATTGGCCAAACCCGGGCGAGGAAGGGCCAAAGCAAGGCCAGGGATGTGCAGACCGGCCCGGGGAGGAGACCGGTTAGGGGTTGGGAGACGGGCGGGGGCAGTGGGTTCCTGGGTCTGGATAGCCCCCACATTTGAAAGAAGGCATCTCTCCGCAAACCCAGCTAAGGATCCAGGAACCGCGCGTCAACCCTGGCTCGCAAACTCAAGCGAGACCCCTCTCCGGCAGCCCAGGCCTGATCCTGGCGGCTGGCGCCTGGAAGCCGAGGTCGGGGTGCTCCACGGCCCTGCGCCCTAGTTCGGAGGCTGCAGACCCTGGGAGTGTGGGTTTCATGAGGGGCTGGGAAGGCCTCCACGTTGGGCCTATGCTTGACTCCACGGCGGCCCTTGCTCACGGGACTGCCCGACCGCTCACCGTCCCGCAAGAGCAGCCTAAGGTTCACGTTCTGGACGACAGTGGCCACCTCGTCCCCCTGCTTTGTGCGTTTCCTCTGCGCCTTGGGCCTTTGTTCTGAAGCCTTAGGCCAGAGCCGGGCCCTTAGCTTGCCTTGGGACCTGCGCAGCCTTTCTTCCAAACCAAGCACTTCCTACCCCTGTTTCCAACTCGCCCTCCAAGCCTCCATGCTCAGCAAAGTCCCCGCGCCTCCCCTGTGCCTTACCCGCAAAAACCTGGGTCGTGGGAAGTGGACGCTTTTCCCCAGAGATAAGAGAAGGCAACCTAAGCCAGGGGTCATTCTTCCTGCCCGAACCTCCCTGAAATTGCACACACAACAGAGCGCCTGGCTGCAAAGTTCTGGGGGTGAGGGGAAGGCCAGAAGCTTGTATCGTATCTCCCAAGGAACCCAGAGGGTGAGGCGCTGGTGCTGGGATCTGGCCCGGTAGCTTGTGCTTCCAAATTGATTACTGGTAGATTTGTCCTACAGAAGATCCCCACTTCACTGACCCTGGGCTAAACATTAACACCCCTCCTGCCCTGCGCTTCCCCACGCGCCTGGCCACTCCGCTGCCAGGGTGGGCCACTCCACTGTCAGGGTGCCCCCCTCGAATCTGGCCCAGAGACCTCAAAGAAATCCTTCCCCCACTGTGCTCAGAGGAGCCCCGCCCACTGGAGAGCCAAGCCTGGTTTGGAGTCTGAGGCCTTGGGGGAGGCAGAGGCCTGGGGGCCTTACAGATACTTAGTGTGGACAGGGGAGGGAGGGAGGCAGGAATGGTGAGGTCCAGAATGGGAGAGAGTAGGCCCCTGGGAGCTAGGGCACCCTAGAAGGCAGCTCTCCTCTGGGAAGCTGTTTCCAGGCTGGGATTCTGGACTTCTTTGATGATTACAGGGAGGGTCATCTCTCTGGGAGGAGACTGGCAGTGACTGGCGCCCCCTGGAGTTGTGTGTGTAAAACTCCCACACCACAACCACCCATCTTGCCTTTCTGCTGGGCACCCCCAACCCCCCTGGGAAGGAGGGGACTACTGGGGCAGCACTGGCCCTGCCAGCCAAGTCAAACAGAGCCCCCACGTTGTCCGGAATCTGCCCCTCTCTGCCATCACCCCAGAGCAACACCCCTCCTTGTTTCCTTCAGACCCTTACTAGTCATATACCTTCAGCAACAAAGCCTTTAAGACTCCTGGACATGACACCCCTGCCCAGCTCCCCTCCCAGCCCTTCACTCTGCCGTTCTGTTTCAGGTGCCGAGAAACATTTCTTCAAATCCCCGATCGGGGCCAGGTTCGGAGAATTGAGCTCTTCCCTGTGGGTGCGTCCTGGTGGGGTTTTCAGGTGAACACTGTGGGGACATCTCAGGCTGCAGGAGCAAAAGGAGACCCTTCCAAGTGCGTCGCGGCCCCTTTAAAAAGCTGGGCAGGAATTTTTTTTTTTTTTTTTGAGCCTAATGACTATATTAGGTGACACGAAACTGCTCATCGTTCCTGTCAACACAGCCCCTGGCCCAATGGCAAGCTGAGTCCCCCTCCTCCGGCGTGATCCCGCCTCCGCCGTCCCAGAGCGCCGCACTACCTGCCGCCTGGCCACAACTGGAGTGGGAAGGCGGGTGCGCGGGCGGGAGGGCGGCGGGCACCATGCAGGGAGGCTGCCAGGGGCCGTGGGCAGCGCGGCTCACTGCCGCCCACCTGGCGTGGTGAGACGCGCGCTGCCACCATGTTCCCCAGCCCTGCCCTGACTCCCACGCCGTTCTCGGTCAAAGACATCCTGAACCTGGAGCAGCAGCAGCGCAGCCTGGCCTCCGGGGAGCTCTCGGCACGCCTGGAGGCCACCCTGGCGCCCGCCTCCTGCATGCTGGCCGCCTTCAAGCCCGAGGCCTACGCGGGGCCCGAGGCCTCTGTGCCCGGCCTTCCCGAGCTGCGCACGGAGTTGGGCCCCGCGCCCTCGCCGGCCAAGTGCGCGCCAGCCTTCGCGGCCGCCCCCGCCTTCTACCCGCGTGCCTACGGCGATCCCGACCCTGCCAAGGACCTTCGGGCGGATAAAAAAGGTAAGGAAGAAACACAAGCCCCTTCCCCGTCCTGAGTCGATGTTGTCCCCAGACCCCGCCGCCAAGAAGGACTGGCCTGGGTGGAGGAGACTCGAGCACCGGGGTTGAGGGCCAAGTGCAGGGGGCTGGGAGTGTGAGAAGGGGCTGTGTAGCCAGGGCCCCGGCGCCCCGCGTCCAGTCGGGGGTTTAGAGAAAAATTGTGGGTTGAGATGGTCAGAAACAAGAGACAAAGTGTGTTTTGGGGCCTAACAAAGCCCCAGGCGGCGGCAGCCCTGCTCCTGGATCTGTTAAGTGGGGCGACTGATTTGTGGTAGACAGAACAGAGAGATTCGCTGTAACAGCGTTTTTTAAAAATCTCTTTTGGATATGGGGGTCTTTTTGGAGGACCCGAGGAACATCGATGAACAAATTAAAATGCTGCGCGCCAGACATGCCTTTACGCACAATTGGAGGAGGGTCCTGGACCTTCGTGCCCAACCGTAACCCGCGTTTCTGGGGCTTTTCCTCCTTTGTTCCAGGAGAGTGGAATCTTGGGAACAAGGGCCTCGGTTTTAAAACGGGAACACTGCGGACTGTCAGGAGTCTGACCTACTGTCTACAGTTTTCCAGCACAATTTCCCCACGCACTCGGGGCCGAGAAGTTCTGCTCCGCAAAAAGTTAGAAAAGGCCGGGCAAAAGGTGCGGGGCAGTAGAGGAGATGACTGGGGAGGTGGCCTCATCGCCCCCGCGCGTGTGCCATCCCAGAGGCGGAAGAGGGCGCATTGGTGACGCCTTGGCTCAACGCGGGGTCCGGGAAAGCCGGGGGAGGCTGGGGGCGGCCGGTGGCGCCGGGAGAAGGGCTGCTGTGAGTCGGCAGAGCACCTTCCTGTGAGCCTGGAAAGGTTTGTCTAAGAACACAGAGAAGGCCCGGAACAGAGGCTGGCGGGCACGGCAGGCTCAAGTGCTTGCTACCAACTGGAATTCCAACTCGAGCTCGCGGGCAGGGCAGGTTCTGAGGCCGCCTGCCCACCCCGCGGCCTCTGGGCGCTGCGCAAACCCCGCGCCAGTTTCGCGAGAGCCTTAGATCGTAGAACCTTCCCTTTGGGTGGTTCTGTAACTTTGCGGTCACCCTGAGTGAGGTCTCGGTGTCCCTTCACCTAACCAAAGCAGCGCTAATCTAAGTCACCCCAATGCCGCCTCCGGGGTTGTATTTTCTCTGCAGCCTGAAATCTTGAATCACTGTCCAGCCCCCGCACCACAGCGTGAACTGCAGCAGAGCAGGGGCCGCTCTTGCTCTGTTCTCCAGCGCCTAGAGCCGTGCCTGGCACATAGTAGGCGTTCAACAATTGCTCGCTGTGGAGCGGAAACCGAGCCGTCCGCGGTGCTCGGTGCACGGGCAGGGGGAGCCGCCGCCAAGCTGGGCTCTCCCGGCGAGTCGGAGTCTCACCGACTAGGGCCAGTTCCCCGCCGGCGCTTCGCGGGCCGGGCCGCTCTGACCGAGCGTCTCTCTGCCTCTCTGTGCCCCGCAGAGCTGTGTGCGCTGCAGAAGGCTGTGGAGCTGGAGAAGCCGGAGGCCGACAGCGCGGAGCGACCCCGGGCGCGACGGCGGAGGAAGCCGCGCGTGCTTTTCTCGCAGGCGCAGGTCTACGAGCTGGAGCGGCGCTTCAAGCAGCAGCGGTACCTGTCGGCCCCCGAGCGCGACCAGCTGGCCAGCGTGCTGAAGCTCACGTCCACACAGGTCAAGATCTGGTTCCAGAACCGGCGCTACAAGTGCAAGCGGCAGCGGCAGGACCAGACTCTGGAGCTGGTGGGGCTGCCCCCGCCGCCGCCGCCGCCCGCGCGCAGGATCGCGGTGCCCGTGCTGGTGCGGGATGGCAAGCCCTGCCTAGGGGACTCCGCGCCCTACGCGCCCGCCTACGGCGTGGGCCTCAACGCCTACGGCTATAACGCCTACCCTGCCTACCCGGGCTACGGGGGCGCGGCCTGCAGCCCGGGCTACGGCTGCGCCGCAGCTTACCCCGCGGGGCCGCCCCCGGCGCAGTCGGCTACGGCCGCGGCCAACAACAACTTCGTGAACTTCAGCGTCGGGGACTTGAACGCGGTGCAGAACCCCGGGATCCCGCAGGGCAACTCGGGAGTGTCTGCGTTGCACGGCATCCGAGCCTGGTAGGGAAGGGACCTGCGGGGGCGCTCCCGACGGATCCCACCTCTATCGAAGGGCACTGATCCTCGGGGGGAGGGAGGGCTCCGGACTCGGCCCTGCGGCCCTCGGGGTTCCCCTGCACTCGCGCAGAGGCCTCGGGGCTTTCCCCACCCCACGTGCCTTCGTCCCTACGCGGGAGAGAGTTTGTAGCGGAGTTTGCAACTTGCGGTGAATGGTCCCGCACCCTGGTGCCTTAGCCCTCAGCCGCAGCGTGCACTCCGAGCGCCCACAGGCATCCCCAGCGGGCCGAACACTGGCCAGTTGGGACTGGGAGCCCCGGCGCGCCGGGCCTGAGATCGGGCCGCCTTTCCGCAGCCTGGGCCCGGCGCCCGGGCACTTGCTGCCTTGCCGCCGCCCACCCACCCGTATTTATGTTTTTACCTGTTGCTGTAAGTAATGAGAATCCCCTTCCCATTAAAGAGAGTGCGCTGACCCGGCACGTGTGGTTCTTTCGGCTTGCGGCGCTTCAGACTCCGAATGGAGGGGCAGAGGCCGCCCCCGTGGGTCTCGAGCTGCAGGCGGAGGATCTCTGAGCAAAGCGGTGACGCTGCTGAACCACGTCGCGTCCCGTTTTGGGATCCTTCTGGGATTGTCTCTTGTAACCTTCAACAGCCCGAGAAGGTGGTCTTATTTTGAAAGATTAGTGGGCCGAGCCTTGGAGAGGTTTAACGACCTGCCTGGGGCAAAGCGCCGTTACTGGAGGAACTGCGGTTCGGTTCCGGGTCTCCCTGGAGAGGTGGAGGCCCTCTGCGCGGAGGTCCCCTCCTTTAGCCCTGCTCTGAGCCGGGTGCTGTTCCAGGTGCTCGGCAGTACGTGGAGAGCAAGCGGACTCCGGGGCCCTATGGTATTGGAGGGCACCACAACTCATCCCTTGTAGCGGGAAAAATGCCTTAGTCCGTTTGACAGATGAAGAGCTGAGAAGCAACGCCCTTGTCAAGCTTCCCAGAGCCCTCCAGCCTAGCGCTTCTCCGGTGGAAGCAGCTGGGGTCCCCCTGCCGGAGTCTCACCCGCTGCCCAGCTGGGCGGAGGGCAGAACCTGGACCACAGAGACATGCCCTGGGGCTACGGGCCACACTCACCCCAGTAGTGGCTAGGCCACGTGACTTTACCTGGTTAGGGAACCTGCTTCCCCAACCAGCGGATGTTCTCTCCTCTGGGCGTTTCAGGACATTCGCCCTGGTCCTGACCCACAAATGCTACGGTGGTGCAGGGCTTACAGAAGAGAAAGCCTGGACGCGGCTGAATCAAGCTAAACCCACCCTGGCTGAGGGACTTGCCTTATGCATGCTTCTGACTGGTTGTCTGTACAGTGAGGATGGCGGGAATACCACGCGCTGAGTCGGTGTCCCCCAGTCCACAGGCGCTGGGGCCTGACTGCCAGCTCCTCTACCTACGGGCCCCAGCGCTGGGAGGAACCACTGGTTCTTAAAAAGGGAGGAAAGCGGGAGGGAGTCAAGGCTTTCAGTTTTTGCAGAATAAGGGTCTTCTGTGATTTTTTTTTTCTGGGAAGCACTGGGCTGGCCGCCTAGGATGTGGGACATCAGGTGGCCGGAGCTCTGGGTCGCACTCAGAACATCACTCGTGGTGGTCGGGGACCGGGTGAGGCTCCGTGTGCCCCTGCTGCCCAGCTGAGAGTCACCCCGCCAGGCCTGGTGCCGTCCTGCTGCAGCGCCCGGGATGGGGACTGTGCAGCTCTGCCCTGCGCCAGTCACGCCTCATGGTCTTCCGATAAGTGCTACCCCCAATCTTGCCCCAGCCGCCCGCGGAGGAGGGGCGATGCCAGGAGATTCTAAGAGAGCCACGCAAGGCACTGCGCCAGGCAGGGTGCAGGGGTAGAGGAGGCACGCAGTCCACCATCGCAGTGCAGCGGGCTGGGCTGGGGGAAGGCAGGGGACAGGGCTGAGCTCCAGTCTGGGTTCTGGCCCCTGACTCGAATCCCCTCTGTTGTAAGGTCCAAGCCAGGCTTGCGAGGGCCACGGGAGAGGGGTGTGTTCAGCTCCTGGGCCTAGAACCCGGCTGCGAGCCTTGTGCACATGGAGCTCTCTCTGGCGTTGATGCGCATCGTGGTTCCTCCTCAAGGAAGAGCACCCTGAGGCTCCACCGAGCCACGAGACCAGCTCTTCAGCCCCTCGGCACTCTCCCACCAGGCATCCGCGGCCTGCAGCCTCAGCAGGCAGCCTAGCTCACACAGCCAAAGAGATCTTTCCACCCGGAATTACCCCACCTTGGCCCCGCTGGTAACCACATCAGTGGATTCTCCCAGGGCCCTCTCATCACACACAGGCCTCCAGTAGTGGCAGAAACACTATTTCTCTCCACTGTCCTCACAGGACAGTTTGCGCCGTCCCTCAAGGGATTTTCTACGGCGCCCTCAAGGGATTTTCTACGGCGCCTTCCTCTTTGCCCCATCCCTCAGGGACCAGCTGAGCAACACCCAAGTTCTCTCACAGATGGATAACCATGGCTGGCTGGCACTGGGCTCCCCAAATGCCAGGGTTAAACACTTTACAGTTCTCTAATCTGTCTTCATTTGCAAGCCAGGAAACTGAGGACCAGAGGTCAATCAATGGTCAAGGTCATACATTTCCTGAGAGCAGAGCTGGGAAGCCCACTGGCCACACACTGAAGGGCAGAGGGGAAGTCACTGGGGGGTGGGGACATGTTTAAGAAGCAGCTTTTGTCTCAGAAAGATGCGGGGGGACCCTGCTTCCAGCGCCAACCCACCCGACCCACGCTCTCACCAGTGGGGTGAGGGTCTCAGGCTTCACATCCACTGTGGGGCCAACGGTAGCTCGTGGAGCTCTGGGAAGCACCCTGCAGCTCTTGGGGGTACAGGGTCGGGAGTACCCTAAACTAACACCGCCCCCCACGTTTATGTAACGATCCCACAAATTAAATCGATAGTGTTTGTTTGGTTTTCTGATTATTATATAAGCGACGTGTGCAGAGTGAGAAAACGCAGCCAGGACACAGAAGTGGGACACAGAAGTGGGAAACAGAATTGCGAGTGCCTTCCAGGTGGCGAAGCACTCGGAGATTGGGGTGGCGCAGGCGGTTCCGCATGCCTGGAGTGCCAAGGGGCCTAGAGGGGGCTACAGTTAGAAAATCAAACAAGCACAGGCCATACATAAAAAACAGTTGAGAGCTAACCCCGTGGCATTAAAAAGAAAGAAGCTGGCTCCCCGGGGTGGGGTGGGGCCCTAAGCCAGCAGGCAGAGGAGAGGGGTCCCAGAATGGAGAGGCCAGGCCACTGTGCGCTCCCCCATCCCATCCCTCCCCCTCCTGGAAGTCCTCTCGCTTCCTTGCAGCATCCCCAGCCAGTAGAAGTGGGTGTTGCCAAATCAGAATAGCTTCCATCTTTCTATTTTGTGTAGATTTCCCCTCCAATCCATCGGTGCTGGGTATTGCCACACCTGTATTTCCAAAAACCCACCGGGGGCAGACCCTCACAGTCGGCAGCAGCCAGAGCCCTGCCCTCCCCGGGCTTGGCCCCCACCTCCTCCGGGAAGTATTCCAGGCCCAGGGGCTGCACCTGGACAGGAGGGGCCGCCCCGAAGCCCCCAGGTCTTGCCGACTTCCCCTCTAGACTGGACTCCTGGAAAAGGGGGCTGGTGACTTGGATTTCATGGGTTTATCACTCATGGAGCTTTACCAGATGCCAGGGACCGTCCTGGGCTCTTTACAAAGGGAACCCTCTAAGCCTCCCTCACGCCTTTGAGGAAACAGATGGATCCATCATGGGTCCAGAGAGGAGGAGTAACTTGCCCAGGGTCACACAGCAGGCAGTGCCACAGCTGCTTCAAAGCCCAGCAGTCTGGCTCCCAAGACCAGAGCCCGGTGTCTTTCCATCCCCAGCTCAAAGAGTAGACACCAAGACCAATTTAAACAATTTGTCAATTGGCTGAAGAATACAGTAATAGTGTTAGCTAACAAGTTCTGTAAAGATGTTTTGGTGTGAGGCGTAACAAGCCCAGGAGGTAGGCACAATTCTTCTTCACTTTGGCCACAGAGAGAAGTGACTCAAGGCCAGGACCACACAGTGGGGAGGCGTGGCCGCTGGGGTTCCAGGGGGCAGTCCGCTGCCTCCCAGGAGATCTTACCCAAGTGAGCAGCCCTGCCACGCTGGTCACCCGGAGCCACCACGGGGTGCCTGGGGTAAGGGCACAGGTCGTGCCTGACATCTGTTCTTGCCTACTTCGTGCCACGCCCGGGGCCACGTGCGGACCCTGCGAATCTCATCCTGTCATTTCCCAAGGAGGAAACTGAAACTCAAAGAAACTAAGGACATGGCCTACCTGAGCCACTCTGGCAGTGTGTACTGGGGGGAGGGGCGGGGGGGAGGGGTCGCACTGTATCCAGACAGTTCCACCAGAGCCCTGGCCCTTTGAACCACTCTGCAGTTCCCCGGAGGCTGGGACACAGTCGAACCCCTGCCTGCCTGGCTCCCAGGAACGGGCCTGCAGAACCATGCCAGTAGGCAGGTGTCATCTAGCCGGTTGGAGAAAGGCGCCTCTCAGAGGCCCCAGACCCTCAGGCTCCAGGAGCAGCGGGAGTCAGATTTCCCCTCCCCAGGCCCTGCTCTCCCATCCTCCGATGGCGATGAGTGTGCCGTGATCCAGTGGCTCCAGCCCAAGCCGGGCAGCCCTGGGGACCCTGGCATGGGGAGGAGGGCAGAGGGAGAGAGGTTGGGAGAGGTCCCCTGAGACACACCTGTCCTGGCTGGATCACGAAGTCATCCCTGCGTCTTATGCAGCCAAGTGCCTGGCAGTGCCACATAGGAGAGGAGAGGGATTTGTTCAGAGACAGTCCGTCTGTTCTGGGGACCCACAGGCAGGGGAGTAGGGGTGAACCTGCCACCAGGGGGGTTTCCAGTGCGAGGCCTTCCCCTGGCCCCCTGTCTGCGTGGGGTCCTCAAAGCCTCATGATCGCTCTTTATAGATGAGGAAAGTGAGGCTTGAAGAGTTTTCATCGTTTGCCCTGTGCCACAGTTAGGCAGCAGCCCAGCAGAGTTCTAACACCAAACCTTCTTCCTTCTAGACGCCATCCCATCCAAACGCCAACTTGCAGAAATCTCATTGGCTCACATTAGCTCTGCCTCTCCCCCAAAACCAAAACTGGTCTCCTCTGTCCTCAGATTTTTTTTTTTAAAGATTTTATTTATTTATTTTTAGACAGAGGGGAAGGGAGGGAGAAAGAGAGGGAGAGAAACCTCAATGTGTGGTTGTCTCTCACACGCCCCCTACTGGGGACCTAGCCCACAGCCCAGGCTTGTGCCCTGACTGGGAATCAAACCAGCAACCCTTTGGTTCACGGCCCGCACTCAATCCACTGAGCCACATCAGCTGGGCCGTCCTCAGCTTTTCAGGGGAGGTTTCTCACACAAGCCTGGCACTCTCCTGCCTCAGGGCCTTTGCACTGGTTGCTTCCTTTGCCCGTCAGCACAGTGCAACTCTATAAGGCCATTTAATTGTAAAATGAAACAATAAATACCACAAAAGACGTGGGATTTAAATTTTAAAATAGACGAAGGACTTGAGCAGACAGTTCTCCAAAGAAGAGATACAAATAGCCAATAAGCACATGAAAAGACACTCAACATCACTAATCATTAGGGAAATGCGAATCAAAACCGCTGTGAGATACCTTTTCACAGCCATTAGGGCGGCTACTATTAAATAAAAAACCCAAACAAAACAGAAGATAACAAGTGCCGTGATGACGTGGAGAAATAGGAACCTTCATGCGTTGCTGGCGGGAAGGTGAACCGGTGAGGCTGCTGTGAGGAACAATAGGGCAACTCCTCAAAAACGGAAATAAGGAGTCATCATCCGACCCAGCATCTCCACCTCTGGGTCTGCAACCAAAAGAAGTAAAAGCCGAGACTCCAACAGATGGCCTTGCGCCAGCGTTCACGGAGACAGCCGTCAGCAGAGCAGAGCGGCAGGGGCAGCCCGCGTCCGCTGACGGATGGACAGGTGAGGAAACTAAGCGTCGTGCCCCCCCACAGGGAAATAGTACTCAGCCTGAAAAAGGAGGGAAGCTCCGACACCGGCTGCAGCACGGACGAACCTTGACAACATCACGTGAACTGAAATAAGCCAGACACAGGATGACGAATGCTGGGTGACTCCACTCACAGGAGGTCCCTAGCGAGGTCAGAGTCACGGAGACAGAAAGCAGACTGGGGGGACCCGAGGGGCTGAGCGGGGGAGGAGGGGTGAGTGTTTCTTGGGGACAGAGTCTCAGTTTGGGAGGATGAGACCGTTCTGGAGATGATGGTGCTGACGGGGTCGCAGCAACGGGAGTGTGCTTGCCGCCACTGAACGGGACGCTGAAAAACGATTCAAATGATAAATGCTGTGTCACAAACACTTGACCACAATTTTAAAAACTCAGTCCCAAAATTAAAAAAAGAGAGAGAGAGAAAGAAAGAAAAAGATGGGAAGATGATTCTGGATTATGGGGGCGGGGAGGGGGGGAGGCACTGGCATCCCCAGGGTCCTTAAAAGAGGCAGCACCTCTCAAAACTAGAAGAGGCAACCTCCAGAAGGACTCCGCCCGGCCGCCCCCTTGGTTTTAGGTCCCTGACCTCCAGAACCGGAAGACAATAAAGGTGCGTTGTTTGAAGCCACTGAGTTCATGGGAATAGAAAACAAACACATTTTCCTACAGTCTGTTCTCCACCCGGCAGGCGCAGGAATCTATGAAAAGCCAGAAATTGGATGCTGCCACTTCTCTGCTGCACAAGGCCTTCCAGGGGTCCCCACTGCTTTTGGGGGATTCTGAACTCCCTGCCTGGGCCCTGGGCCCAGCCCACCTCTCCAGGCCCCTCCCTCACTCCTGGGCAGGGGCTCCAGCCACACTGGCCTCTTCTCCACTCCTTCCTGCAGTCCCCTCCCTTCCACCTGTCCTCACACAGGGCTGCCTCCTCCTCTTCCCTCCTCCAAACTGGCCTCGGTCTGGGTGCCCCTCCGCCAGGTCTGCTGCCGCACGCTGCCAGACGGCGTGTGCCACGAGTGCAGGGACCACGCGATCCTCGTCCACTCTCGTGGCGCAGCCAACATCACATGGAGCCCTTACCCTATAGAAAGAGACCACGGGGAAAGTCTCTGCCGGCAGGACACACAGAGTAAGGGGCAGAGCCAAGACCAAGCTTGGGCCCCAGGCCGGGGCTCATCCTTCTGCTCCCCGGACACCACCGCTTCTGCGGACGCCACTGCCTGGCCCGTGGGAGGGGCTCGTGAACATGTGGCACTGAGTGGCCGATGTCCAGAGGAGCAGCCACAGGGCTGAGGACGCGGTGGGCACGCAGACCACAGCTGCATCGGTGGAAAGAAAAGCCCCCGGGTGAAAATCATTAAGTGACAACACGGACCGGCTCGGGGCCATCTACAGCCCAGCTGTTCCCCATGCCCCCCAGTCCCCATCAAGTGTAAAGCCCCTCAGAACTGAAACCGAACCCTCCTGTTTACAGACCAGGAGGGGGCCCTCGGCCTCACTGGAGAGTGAGGGGCTTTTAACCCTGACAGCGTCCCCTCAAGGAACTGAACTCTTGGCTCCTGCAGGAATCGTCTTCAAAGCCGAGAACCTGGTTGCAGCTCGGCTCGTGCAAGAAGCTAACAGGACCCCGACTCCCGCTCCCACAGGTGGCTGGGCCCTGTGTCCCGTGTGGGATGAGGGGCCGGCCCCCCGCAGCTGTCAGAGCTGTGGGCTGAAATGCAGCGGCTGGGATTCCTCTTCTCCCTCTTTCATCCGCAGCCTCTGGGGCCTGCGGTCCAGAGTCAAGTGCGGGGTGAGCCGCAGGGGCTGAAGCAGAGGAGGCCTCGCCAGCCATCAGCTCCCATGCCCAGACGCTCGCTCCTTTTCATGTCCCTAATCTCTTTACCAGAAACACTGTGGGCTTCGCCCGGGGCTGTGCTAGGAGCTGTGCCTTGTCAGCGGCCATGGGCACGTGAAAGGTTTCATCACTGCAGCTCTGTGGGCTTTGCCGCCTGCACAGACGGGGACAGGGCAGCGGGAGGGGAGGACAGACATCAGAGCGTGACGGTGGGGGACACCAGAAGCCGGGAACTAGGACCAGAACATTCTATCAGGTGAAGAAAAAGTCCTCGGACTTATCAAATTCCTCTGATGGCTGGGAGGCAGAAGGATCGGGCACCAGACAGTGGGGTGTTGCTCTTGTGAAGAAAAGATGCCTTTTCCCCTCGATTCCGAGACAATGAACTTGGACCCAAATATCTGGCCTTCATTAACAGTGGGGTTGCATGTATGTCTGTTTTCTTTCTTCTTTTTGAAGCTTTGCAACGATCATATATTTCCTTGAAAAACTGAAAAGGTGCGTTTTATGTTGAAAGACCAACACATGCCTGGCTGTCCTTGCAAGGGTCCCCAGAACAACGCTAGCGGGTGCTCAGCACCACGCTTGGCAGACCATCCTCCCTGGAGGCCAAAACCGGCCGTGAGCCAGGTGGGCCCCAGCCCAACCTCTGGGAGCTGTCTGCAGACAGAAGACCCCAGCTCACCCTGTCCCTGACAGCCAACCACTGACCTTGGAGTCGGTGACCGACCATTCACTTGACCTTCAGGCTTTCTATCGGGAAGACTGTGAGCAGCGAGGGAGCTGACGTGCGTGCGAGCCCCCAGCCAGGGTCCAGTACCTGCACAGCAACCAGAAGCCCTGAAAGTCATGGGCTGGACTCGAAACCGGAACTGAGCCAGCCTGTCACTCGGGTCCCAGCTTCACAGTTTCTGCCACATCCACTCAGCCCTCGTGTGGTCACTTACTGCGTGTTTCCCATCAGGTTCACTTTGACTCGCTGCCCTTTCTTGCCTGATCCCAAACAACAGCACTAGTAAGATCACAGCCCTGACAAGAACTACTATAAAGGACACATGGACAAAATCAAGGGGGAGGGTGGAGGTGGGGGAGGGAGGTGGGTTCAGCTGGGGTGGGGTGGAGGGATGGGCAGAAAAGGCATACAACTGTAACTGAATAACAATAAAAATTAAAAAAAAAAGAAACTTAAGAGCTATAATAACCAAAAAAAAAAAAAAAATCACAGCCCTGACGTGCCACTTACATTCCCCGCCAGTCTGCAAAAGTAAGTGTGAAATGACTGGAAATCACCCCTTTTCTATGGGCCGCCTAAAACGGTCTGTGACGCACCCCGGGCCTGCGAATCATGCCACAGGACACTTGGCTATACCCCAAGCTGGGCTCCATCCTGCCTCCAAACAGGGTTGCTGGTGCTCTGGTGGGTCATAACACAGCAGGGACAAGGGTCCCACCAGAGAGAGGTCACCCCCCCCAGGTGACCAGCAACGCCGCAACCTTCCCAGGCCCACCACCCCGAGCGAGCCGGAACGCCTCCTGCAGGCACAGCCGGCCACAGAGGCCAGTCACTTGCCCGGCAGCCGCCCTGCACTGTGGCCTGTCCTCTCTGTCCCCAGGGTCTCCACCTAGTCAGGCTCCACTGCCTCCTACCAGCCCGGGGTACCGGCCGTCTATCACTCCCCACACAAAGTCCCTTTTTCAAAATTCTATCGCGCTTTCCCGTCGCTAGCACCGAGGGCGTCAGCTGGTTGTGTGGGGCCTGGGCTGGGTCACGATGCTTTTCATGAACACAAGGTACGTGGTTTTCGTGACTATTTTTGAAATGGCCGCAAAGCTCTTGGCGGGGGCTCAGAAAACGCCTGGTGGCTTCTCCCCACCGTAACGGTGAGGCTCAGGGACACAGGCTCTGTGCTGTCCAGACTGACATCTCTTTTGTCCCAGGTCATTCGGGTCCCAGGGGGCCTACTGTGCACTGGAGCCAGTCACGTCACTTCTCTGGAGCACGTGCTCTCGTCTGTAAAATGGGACTGTGAAGACCTGCATCACGGGGCTGGTAAGACAATTCAGCAAGAGACTCAACGTAAAGCTCTTAGAAGCACAGTGCCTGGCACGTCGCAGCTGCTCATCACACTTAGTGGCGGAACCCCACTGGGCCTCAAGTTCCTCCTGAGCATCATCGGGGTCCCGACAGCTTCCGTCACAGGGCTGCCATGAGTGGCCCTCGGACACGGAAGCACTCGTCCTCGGCAGTTGTCACAGAAATTGGAAATCACCGAGTGGGGTTTGGATAACGTGGCTGAGCAGAAAGATATGACGTGTTTGCTATGTCTTTTCACTGGCCAGCGGCCAGCCGGCAGGGCTGTTTTCTGCACGAGGGGTTGCCAAGTGCACGAGTCCACTCTGCTGTTGCAGGGCCCGGGTGACCTTGGCCGGATTCAGCGACCAGAAAGAAAAGGTGCAGTGGGCAAGACAGGCCTGGGAGGGGGCAGGTCAACGAGCCTGGCCTGGGAGTAGGCGACCATCTCCCAGCTGGAAAAGAGGGCGCCGGGGGCCCTGCTTTCACGTTGTTCTATATTTACCACCCGCCGGCCTGTGTGCGCGTGGGGCGGGTGTGCGCTGATCCCTGCCCAGCGCCGCCCCGGCTCCCAGGGCGCCCTTATCGCTGCACACAGACGCTTTATCTCCTGAAAGGCTCAGGCGGCAACTTTGCTTTCAGGCTGGAACCTCCACAGATCAACGTCCGAATGCGATGCGACAGCCCGTGGCTGCAGCCACCTCGATTGTCCACAGTAGGGCTGGACCTCGGCCCTTCCATGGCGGTTCACGGGGAGCCTCCTGAAAGTTTTTATCCCTCCAACGAGCCACTATTCACTCGTTCACTCATGCATGAGCTCAACCCACGTTTGAGCCATGGTGCTGGAGGCTGGGGATACGCATTAATAAGATACAGAAGGAGTATTGGCTGGTGTGGCTCAGTGGATTAAGCACCGGCCTGCGAACCAAAGGGTTGCCAGTTCGATTCCCAGTCAGGGCACGTGCCTAGTTGGGGGCCAGGTCCCAGTAGGGGGTGCACAAGAGGCAATCACACATTGATGCTTTTCTCCCTCTCTCTCTCTCCCTCCGTCCCTTCCCCCTCTCTAAAAATAAATTAAAAGTCTGAAAGAAAAAATAAAGATGCAGAAGGGAGACTGCCCCACCTGGAGCTTATAGCGAATAAAATAATGGCATGTGGCAGTGAGTACCGCCGGCTGCTCAGACAGCAGGAAGACAAGAAAAGGGAGAAGCGCCTCTTGGTGGAGTTGATGGACAGAGGCCGCCCCCACCCCAGGTGGAGGAGCATGGCTGCTCTGCCAGCAACCTGGTTATACCCCCCACTTTGGCTCTCACCCCTGTCCTGCTGGCTCAGAGTACCCCGGGAGCAGAGCTTTATCTCCGGGGTGGACTTATGTCACCCCAGTTGTCATGGACTGCCTTGTGTCTCCCGGAAAGCTATGTGAAGTCCTGATGCCCTGGACCTCAGAATGTGACCTTATTTGAAAATCAGGTCACGGCTGCTGTAACTAGCCAAGATGAGGTCACGAAGGTGAACCCTCATCCCATATGACCGGTGTCCTTTCTAGGAGGGCAAAACTGGATGCAGGGATGGACGTGCACCAGGGAAACACTGTGCAGACATTGAGGGAGAGGACGGGCATGTGACAATGTAGTCGCGCCCTGGAGTGATGTTGCTCTGAGCCAAGGAACGTCAAAGACTGCCCTCAAGCCAGGGAGCTGGAGGCGGCAGGGGAGCGTCCTCCCCGAGGGCCATCGGAGGGCCATCAGAGGGAGCGCGGCCCGCCCACCAAGACTGGACTTCAGACGTGCGACAAAAATGTCCTGCTGTGTTGAGCCACCTACGCATGCACCAAGAGACTGATTGAGCAACTACTGTGTGCAGACACTGCTAGGTCCTGGGGACACAACTGAGGCCTGGAGACTGGAGGCAGCAGGACCAGGACACCCCCATCATGGACAGGAGTTGGTGGGTGGACGGGACCTAGGGGCAGGGGCGCAGAGGACCCACTGCACCCTGAGGGACCAAGCGGGGTTGCTGTGAGGCAAGGCGTCTGGGGCAGCCCCCTCCCATGCTCCTGCCTGGTGCAACCACCAGGCTGCCTCCCACAGTGGACGGTGGGCCTCCCTGAGACTGCCCCAGGTGACACTGGTTGGGGTATGGGGTGTCCCCAAAACCCTTCAGCCACGTTTCCATCAAAGGGCTCACCCCAGGACCATCAGGTGGGTGTTGTGTTTGCAAGGCGTGTTTACCCAGGGCACCCCCCACCCCCAAGGCCCAGGCTCACTTGTCTACTGCGTGCCTTGCCTGCATGGAAGCATCCGGGGTTTAGATCATCGAAAATGCTCCACTCACCAACTGCTGTTGTAACAAACCACCCCGAACTTGGGAGCATAGAACAACCATTTAACACTTCTGTGGGTCAGAAATCAGACCCACAGAGGAGGAGGAGGCCCGGGTAGGTGACTTGTCTCAGCTCCAAGAAGATGCCTGCGGCCTCAGCTGGGAGGCTGGAACGGCGAGGGCTGGGATCCTCTGGAGCTTTCTGCTCTGGTCAGGCACCTGGGCTGAGGTGGCCCGGCCAGACCTGACGACCCGAGCTCCTGCACTGGCCCCTGTGCGGCTTGGGCGTCCTCACGGCGTGGTGAGCTCCTTACAGAGGGCAAAGGTCTCCGAGGGCAAAGGCTCCGAAGCCATGCGGCCTGCATCGGGGAACCTGGGCTGTCGGGCAGGACCACCTCCCCTGTACGCTCTTGGTCAGAGCCGTCCCAAGCCTCTGACCTTCAAGAGGAAGGACGTGGAGCCCCTGGGCCCAGGCACAGACCCCACCTCCAGGGAACAAGTAAGAGTCAGAGATTCTGTTACCACGTCCCCAAACCACCACAGCCACGTACGCCCACTAGGCAGGAAACTGGGCTTCCTCAGGTCTGGGTTTTGGGTGCACCTCCCTCGACCGACCACGTCTGGTCCTCCTCTCAAGCCCAAGATAAACCTGCGCCCAGCTTTCTGTGGCCACCTGAGGGTACTCTCACACAAGGATGCCCCCATGGGCCAGCTGTGGGCCTGAGGACCCGGGACACCCAGGGAGCCACTCTTTCCTAACTCCCAAAGGTACCATCAAGGTGGATGGCCTCCTGGAATCACTCCTCCAAAGGTACAGAGCTCCCCGAGGAAATGCAGAGACCCTCCTGGCACTACAGATTCTCACCTGAGGCCGCTGTCCCCTCATCCTCTGCTAACGGCTGGGCCATCTGTCTCCTACCCCTGAACTCGGCTCTGCTGGAGGCTGCACAGATGCCCCAGCTGGGGCTTCAAAGCCAGGAGGATTGAGTGGCCCTAAGCATGGGAATCAGAGCTGCTTGCATTTTTGTAGAGTTCCCGCCCAAATTCATAACTATGCACAGGCATGGACAGCTGAGCCCTGTCTGCTCCCTTGAAGGGCCGCCTTTGAAGCCCATGGTGGGGCACAGAGCAAGGGGGAGGCAGGGGCCACACCTGGAAGGGCCACTCTGTTAAAAGGACCCATGAATACTGCCAGGGGGGCGAGAGGGGAGACAGGAAGGATGCACTCCTGCTGTCAGTGACCTCTGGTCCCCACCGAAATGGATGACCGTGGGACCGGAGGGGCCTGAGAGTCTGGAAGCTGCTTCTCACTCCAGCTGACAAGCTGCAGCCAGACCTTCCCCAGTGGACAGGGGTGGCTGGAAGGGAAAGGGCCCTTGCTCGTGGGAGGCGGGAGCTCTTCCTTCCTTCCTTCACTCACTCTTTCGTTCTTTCCCTGCCAGGCTCAGCACTGGCGGTGACCGGGTGGCTAGGACCGCCACCTGGCTCCGGAAGCAAACTATTGCCAACCCCACTGAAGCCCCATGACACAGTGGTTTAGAGTAAGAAATACGGATCTGGCCCTCGAGCCCCAGCCTGCACTCAGGGGACATGTGTGGTTTCTGCCCACGGGAGGCGCTCTGCGGGCCGACCCAGAGCACATTGCCCACCGCCCCATCAGAATCGCTGTGATTTCTGATCTCTCTCAGAACCGCCGCCGAGGACATGCTCCCAGCCCTGTCCTCGAAATTGTCTTGTGGGTTCTGCTATTCCCTTTCCGTGCTAGATTACATGGGGAGTTCTACAAAATTCCTACCAGGACATCGTTTAGTTATTTTGGGAGTTGCATGGGGTTGAGAGACGAGTGTGGGAGAAAATTTGGACTGTTGGCCCAGAGAATCTTCCCGTGCGTGGGTCCCTGGACGTGTCTGAGGTCACTGTGTTGTCTGAATACTCTTCAGTGTTTTTCTAAACACATTTTTATAATTTTCTCCGGAAAGTTCAGGCCCAGCCCAAGGCCCGTCTGACTCATTCCTGAGCTCTTTTCTTCCCTGCTGTTGTATGTGCAATCTTTTAGATGTGTTTGCAGTGTGCTGCTTGTATCAGGAGTGCGTTCTTTCTATATTGATCTTATACCCAGAAACCCTGCTCAGTGATGATGATGATGATGATGATGATGATGATGATAATAATAGACTCATGGACTTTTCCATATAGATGGTCTAATTGTCCACAAATAAAACAAAATGAAAAACAAAGGTAGTTTGTTTCTCTCCCAATCTGTCCTCACGCCGAATGACGTCCCTAGAGAACCCACAAGCCTCTGGGGAAGGCTGCCACTGTCTCCACCCCATCATGAGCTGCATCAAACAGGGCACACTGAGGTTGGCAGAGGTTCTGACCCTCAGCTTCTTTGCTCCTGGTCACTGGTCGGGTTTCAGCAGGCATCCCTCATCCGCACCCCCGCCGCTGTGCTCAGGTGGGGCCTGGTCTCGGGGCAGAGCCCCGTGCTGAAGCCCAGGGTCAGGCTGACTGCCTGCTGAGAAGGGTCAGATCCCAGACTTTGGGGCAATGCTACTACTCCCGGCTCGGGGCAAGGCCAGGTCACAGTCCACTGGACAACTGGTGGCGAAGGTAAAACGAAGTCACGAGGGCCCGCCACCCACATGGGGACCTGGGACCTTTGCAGGGTGAGGTTGGGACGGAAGCGGTTCCGTTGTTGGCCATACTGACGTGGTGGGCTCTTCTCCAGAAGCCTGCTTGGGGCAGGGGGCTGGCTTGCCAGGTCCCTCCCTCTTAGTATCTCCTCCTCAATACACAGGGGCTGCGCTGGTAAGGACACTTTGGGTTGCAGGTAATGGAAACCAAAGGGAAAAAAGTTAATTTTGGGCTGACCGAAATTGGAAAACCAGAGATAGATCTAATTTCAGGCATGGTTGGATCCAGAGACTCAAAACAAGCTGCCTCTTTGTTCCTCTGTCTCTCAGCTCTCCTCTTGGGCAGCCCCCTGCCACCACGAAGACAGCTCCCCAGCAGCACCAGGACCCTTTCCTCCGAGGTTACCGACCCCAGACAAAGAGAATGCTCCCTCCCAAAGAAAGGCAGCAGGCATCCCAGGCCCGACTCGCGCGCAGTGGCCTGGCTTTGGCCGTGGGAACAAACCAGCGCGCAGGTCACTCTGGCCCTGACTGTCTGGGTCATATCTCCAGCCCTGGTGCTGCAGTTGGGTCAGCTCCACCCTCGTCATGTGGATGGGGTGGGGCAGGGTGGCTCCCCGCAGAAACGGGGCGGGGCGCTATTCCCAGATGAAGGAGAAGGGGTGCGGGGCAGGCAGACATGGCAGACGTCCACTACAGGACGTTTGCCTCTCAACCAAGGGCTGAGGGACATTGCTTCCCTGCTCAAGGGCAGGGAGTGCGGGCCCTTCTCCCAGACCGCCCCTAACACAGCCAAGTCTCCTCCTCTGTCCTGAGCTAGACCCACGCCCCCATCCCTACAGAAAGGAGAGAAGGACCCCAGGTGAGCCAGGGGCACCCTCACTCACACTGCTCACAGCTCTTCCTACCAGTCCCATCCCCGGAAAATGCCACAGAGAGAAAGCACCTGTGGGCACGCTGAAACGTACAGGTGGTACACTGACCTGCGAGGGGGGGTCTTCCAAGTCGGAGGGACTGGGTATGTTTTGGCGGGAGGGTTGGTCAAATCCTGGGCTGCTAACGTTATCTGCTCGAGGGTGTGTCTGCCCCCTGCTTTCCAGGTTTGGGGTCTAGAAAATGGTTAATGACTCGGTCAGTTGCCGCCACATTCCTGGAGGGCCCTGGGATTACACGTCCGCGCTTGTTCCTGAGAGGAGCGATGGCCACGCCTGTGCTTCTGCACAGAGGCGTTTGAAGTCAGGGTGACGCTGGGTAACGTGAGCAGAGTGACTGAAAGATGGCTGGAAATATTCCCCCCGAGAGCTCACCTTCCTATGCAAATCCATTTTCCAGAGGGAAGACGTTTGCCATCTCTCCCGACCCGGATGAGTCCTCGCTCTGAACACGGGGGTGCAAATACCTGAGCCCCCGCTTTCAGTCCCTTCGGGGACATACCCAGAAGGGGGGTTGCTGGATCATACACAATTCTATGCTTAATTTTTTTTTTTTTGAGGAACCACGGTATGGTCTTGCTCAGTAAATCCTTTTTATTGCCTTGCAAGATCTAAGTGTCCTTTCTCAGCATCCCCCTCTCTACCAGTCTCTCTCTCTCCTGCCCGCCGTGGCCAAACCTCATGATGGAATGGTCCATATTCACCACCTGCCTTTGCCAGCTGCCTTCTGCCCTCCACCCCCGGAAACCACTCTGGTGGGTCAGCCGGGCACCCAGGTCTCTGTTCACACCTTGGCCCCCTGGGCCCCAGCACCCTCGCCAATGCTCCTCACCCGCACCTCCGCGGTTGCTGGTTCCTTTCCCCCAGCTGCCCTCCAGCATCACTGTGACCAGAGTCAGACAATGAGCCTTCTCTTGCCATGCTCTCTGCAAGAGCCCCCCGTGGGAGCTCCAGGCGTGAGTTCTGCCCTTGAATCCTCCCAGCACCCCCAGGAGGTCAATGCCATTGGCTGTCCCTGTGTTCCAGATGAGGAAGCAACGGAGGAGCCCTGCCCAGGGGCAGATGGCCAGGAAGGGTACAATTGGAACCCTGGCCTCTCTGCCACCAAAGGCCGCATTTTGACCACTGTGCACTGCGGCCCATTGAAAATGCAAGTGGACCGATACCCCAGGCCCCGGGGCTTGGCTGCTGAGGACTGAGGGCAGGGGTTGATAACACCCGGCCCTCCCCTCACCCCAGCCTTCATTCCTGACAGCGTGGTGGAGACTCGTATCTGGTATCTCTTAGATTAGCCCCCAGCTATTTTTACTCTGCCCTTGCTCGGGGAAGACACGCAGCCTGGGCAACCCTCAGGCAGGGCCCCAGGGAGCCCATCAGGAGCCAAGGAAGAGAACAGAGCCTATTTTACTGTCTTTTTTCTCCTTAGAAGCATCTCCAACCAAACCAAACCGAGTCATCTGCCACATCATCAAAGCAAAGTACGGACACCTTCTTTTCAGAACGCTGTTGACCTGTGCCTGTTGAAGTCTCACCTTCGGGGGCAGTGGGAGGAGATGTCAAGGAGAGGGGCTTAGTGAAGGGAAAAGGGGAAGAAAACCAGCTCCCCTCTGCTGTGCGTGGGTGGAGGGGGTGCCGGGGACATGCGGGGCAGGAGAATCAGACATCGGAATGGAGGTGGGGAGGGGTCTGCAGTGGACACCCCACTTCGGAACTATGGATGCTGACCCCCTAGAGGTTAAAGCGGTGGGAACATGGGTGGCCTTGCCCTTGAGAGACTCCACAGGGGAGAAGAGGGAAGATCTATGGTAGCCGGTGTTGAGTGCTGAGTAGGAGAAGGCAGAGTGAGCACCGGAGTTGTTGGTGGAGCAAGAGACAAATGAGAGAGTGTTGTTGTCACAGGTCTCCAGGAAGAACCTGTCGGTGGCCAGCAGGGCCCGCAACTGCTGAGAGATAAGGAAGGTGGGGGAAACGTCTTCCAAGTGGGCAGCCTGGAGGTCACCGAAGACCTGGGCAAGACTTGTCTCAGGGACAGTGATGGTGGCAGAAGGCAGATTGAAGTGGACGGGGCGTGGGAGGTGAGGGAACGGAGCCGGGCCCAGGAGCCAGGCAGTGAAGAGAAGAGACGGCCGTGGCTCGAGGGGAAGCAAACACTGCCGTGTCCTGTCCCAGAGGAACGCTCTTCCTCCAGATCCTCTGTGGCAGCAAGACAGAGGCTCCTCTGTCCCCTGCGCTGTTCTGAAGGGCGGGGCCGCACATTTCTCTGTGGTCTCCAGGTGCCGAACATGCAGTGGGAAGTCGGCTACTATTGTCACGGGCAAGGGAGCGTCCCTGGAAGGAGTCACACATGTCTGTGTCTTCCCACGAGGCCAGGTGTGTTTGGGAGACCCTCCAGTAAGCCCGTAGAGGCACATGCAGGTTACACACTAAGGGGGGGGAGGTGTTATATGACAGAAGTGAGCAAAGGGACTATCCAGTGTGAAGTCCTGGTCACTGACGGGGTCTGCGGGTGGAGAGGTGGGCATCAGTCTCAAGCCAGGTGGCTGCAGTGGCGGCCTGTGTACAGCAGAGTGGAAGTCTGGCAGGGCTCAAGCGTGACCCCCAGGACAGCCAAGTTCAAGTGAGGGTGGTCGGAGCTCCGAGTTCTTACAGCCCACAGCGGGCAGATGGGTCCCACCCAGACGGAGTCCTTGCCCAAGTGTCTGGACTTGTGGCTGTGGCCATTCAGGGCCCCCCCTACGGGCGTTCCCGTTACACCCCCTTCCTCAGTCTTGCCACAGCACTTGACACAGGTCGTGGCCGACAGTGACTCCGAATCGATTGTCAAAGGTGTCCCAAACTCCACTCTGCTCATATGCCATCCACTTTTGATGACGAAAGCAGTGATGATGACAATGAGGAAGATGACGATGAAAAATACAGATTCTTGAAGGTAAGAAGATCTCTTGTTGCAGGGATTAAAAAAACAGTGAGGCTCCTCAAGAAGTTGAAGTCAGGGCGCCTCCTCGGGCCCTGGCCACCCCCTCTGTCCTGTTGGCCAGCTCCTCTTCTCTCTTGGTTCTTACTTTGTCCCTATCTCTACTCAAATCTCTGGGCGGTCCCCTCCAACCTCAGGACTTTGAGTTCTACAGGCCAGAGACTTCCCAACTTACACCTCTTGCCCTGACTGGTCTCCCAGACTGCAGACTGGCACAGCCACCTGCCTACCTGTCCCCTCGAAGTGGACGTCTAACAGATATCCCAAACCCCACGTGTCCAAAACCCAACTCCCGATCTTCTTTCTCCTTTGGTTGCTTAAGCCCAAAATCTCATGTGTTGCTCTCATTTCTTCAGGAATGATATCCATTCCTTCCAGAAACCCTATCCGCTTAGTGTTACCTTCAAAATAATACCCAGAACATGATGACGTGTCTCTGTGTCTATTGCTATCAGCCAGGTGCAAGCCACCATCACCTGCCCCCTGGATGGGACGAGGCAATTGTCCTCCTAACCGGTGTCTCTGCTCTGCCCTTGTCCCCTTTCCCTGCCCCTGTTGTTAACCCTACATCATGTCAAGCCACGCCTCTGCTCAAAGCCCTCGCAGGCTCCTTGGGTCTCTCAGAGTACAAGGCCATTCCTTCCTACATGGCCTTTCATGGTTCTGTCCCCCACTATCTCTGACCTCTCGGGTCCCCACCCCACCCCACACTCTGATCTAGACCTGCTGGCTTCCTTGCTACTCCCCCAGTAAGCCGGGCGTGCTCAGCTTCCAGACCCAGATGGCACGGTGGCCTTTCCCCACATCACCAAGCAGGTCTCAGACACCAGCTGGGTGTCCTGCGATTCCACTCAATTCAGGCACCAGCCACCTGGAGAGCGTCTGATCCCACAGGTTGAAGGGTCAGTCCCCTGAGACTGGCCCTGCCCTCCACTTCAGATGCCAGTCTCGGGTCCGGGCCGTGCCCTGTGCCTCCGACCAGCAGGCTATAGGTGGGAGGCTCCCACGGCTGGCTAGGTCGCCAGTGGTCACAAAGCCTGTAACTCCGGAGCAGCCAGGTGGACCAGTGCGAAGGGCAAGGTGTGGGGAAGGGGAGCGAGGCTTGCAGGCGCTCACCGGGCACTCTCCTCACACTCTCCCCAGCAGCTCTCGGAACCTGTCCTTTTGGGGCTCTATGGAGGCCTCGTCATCACTGGCCACCGTGACTGAATTCCACCCCCAGTGCCCCCCTCCCCTGCCCAGAGGTGGGGGTCCGAAGTGAAAGCTCCAACCCTCTATTCACAAGAACAGCTTCTCGGGCAACCGGCCCCCATCCTGGGGGAGGGTCCAAAAGTCACCTCATTAACATAACAAAAGACGTATTTCTCAGTGTCCTCACAGGAAATTCCAAGGGCTTTGGGAGCTCTGTGCCAGAATCAGGACCGAGACCAAACACAGATTTCCTCTTCTTTTCTATCACAGTATCGGAGGTGCGTCCTCCACAGGCCTTTGCTCTGGCTGGCCTGTGCGGAACCCTCTTCCCCGGCTGCCCGTTTGACTGTGCGTGTGAGCGAGGCGTGTTCCTGCCCACCTCCCCCCCACCCCGCCAAGCCTTTGCTCAAACCTTCCCTCCTCAATGAGCCAACGCTGACCACCCTACTCACAATCAGGCCTGCACCCCAGACCTCAATGAGCCTGCTCCGCTTTCCCCCACACTCATTTTCTAACACAGGGAGTGGCTGATTTGGTGTGTTAACTGTTTACCTTCCACCTGGCCCTCCCTCTGAGTTCCCCGCGACGGGGGATCTGTGTCTTATTCACTGGGGTTCCCTGACGCAGTGCCTGGCACAAGGCCGGTGCTGTGTAAATACCTGAATGGAAGGAAGACCTCTGGTTGGCTCTCTAGTCTGAATTCCTTGACTGTTGGCTAATTAAAAAGGTAGAATGCCAGCTTGCCTTACAGTTTAACAGTGAAAAATTAAAGTGCTTCTATGAAATGTCTTCCAAAAACAAGATACGTAAGTAAGCTTTGTACACGTGATTTTCCAAACCTGGTATCTGTTTTTTTTTAAAAAAAATCTCCAAGAGCATTTCACACGGACTGACAGGGTTAGTCATCCACCAGCCAAGTCCAAGGAGCGAATGTGAACAGTGCCCCCTTCTGGTGGAACGTGGAGCCAGCCACTTCCTGCACAGCCAGCCCTCGGGGACTTTTAACCCCGGTGGCTGAGTGGGGTTGTGAGATAAAGGTCATCAATGGCATTTCAAAATGCGGCAAATTCAACACTATTTTCAGAAGGCGAGTAAAAGAGGAATAAAGCGTCGGAGGGAGAATTTTCCGGAGCACAGAGCCCACACACTTCCGGATCGTGAGGAGGATGTTGGCAATCAGCGGGGCGGAGTAGAGGAAAATGTGAAGACAAGAAAATCCTGGCTTGATAGCATCCACCTGCTGCCCGTACAGCTGGAACGCGAGCGGGAGCAGATTTCCATCTGCGCCTCATTCTCAGCTTCCTCGGGACCATACCTAAGACGCACACGGGCCCAATTTGCACCCAGCATCTTTGGGGGCAGACACTGTTTCAGGGTGATATAGAGAGTGTGAACGCATACACACACTTTGACTCAGAGCCCCTATCAAACTGGCAAGTCTGCAGTGTGCGGCCAGCCCCATGGCTCAGCCCCATCACTTCAGATGGGGCTGGTACTTCAGACCAGAGGCCTTGACCGTGGCCCCGTGGCTCTAACAGACCCAAACAGAAGTTGGGATGCCCCAGCCAGCTCCGCAGGGCCTCGGGGCCCAGAGCTCTGCATTTGCTCAGTCACACGGAAGCCGCACTCGCTACTTACATTCTCGTTTGATTCTCAAATCAACAGCAAGTGTCTCTAGGAACGATGGCCCCATGGCACAAAGGCAGGGAAATCGAGGCTTAGTGACGTAAGGTCACTTGCCCAGAACCATGTGGTCCATTAGCAGAAGGGCAAAGGCTCAGGACCAAGTCTCCAAGCCCACTTTCCCCTCTGCCTCCACATTACCCTTCCCAGGGCCCCCGGGGCTATAAAATAGTGGGGGAGGCTGAGACTCACGTGCGAGGTGAGCCCGGCCCACGGCACAGAGAGACACTAGCATCTCCAGCCTGGCCCAGCCAGGGCCCCATCCCCTTGGCCCCAACAGGACTCGGGCCCAGACAGGCCCCCACTTATCACTAGCTTCGCTCTCCTTGGTTATATTTAGCTCTGGACCTCAAAGAGAAAGGTGTGGGCCAGCCCCGGTGACGCCACAGCCCCCAGCCAGGCTGCTGGGTGAGGAACGAGAAGGCTGTCTGCCTCAGCCTCCTCAGGTGCTAGGTGAGCACCTCCAGCGGGGCTGCAGCCTGTGGGGTCTCGTTCTTCTTGCTCCTTGAGGGAGGGGCCGTAGTTCCTTTGTCAATGTATCTGCGACAGTCAACCGTGTCTGGGACCCACCGCGTGTGGCTGTGGCGTCACACGGCTCTGTTGGATGAGCAAATAAATGATTGACGTTCACGTCCTAGAAATCCGGACGTCGAACACAGGAGCAAATTCCTGGAGAGACACCTCGTAAAACCAAACACACTTCACTCTGTTAAATAGAGTCAAGTTTATTCAAGGAATGGACACAAGTTTTCATCATCCTTCTCCCCCGCCATGTCCCTTCCCTCCACCAGATCTGGCATGACGGCAACAGCGGGAGAGGCGGAGGGGGGACACCAAAGCCCAGAGGGTGGCCTCTGAGTGCCCCGCGTAGCCGCCCTCGAAGTGTGCGCTGGCTCCTGGAGGCCCTGTGTCCCATAGGCACCCTGATGACAGGCCTCCGTTTGCTCTGCTTGCCCTTTCAAGGTAGCCATGGGCAAAAGCCTGGGGACTGTCTCCATCGACCTGCTGAGCAACTGGAAGCGCCTGGGGCGGGTGGGTTGGTGGGCAGCCCAGGCCAGACTTCAGGAGCATGGCCGGATCCCGACACTGGAGCTTAGAAGGCACACACCGGCGGCTCTCAGACCCTACAAAAACGGGAAGAGCCGCTTTTTTATAATATAGAGAACCGTCGCAAGAAAAAGGGCCAGAGCAAGGAAAATAAGAAGTTTGTCTGTCAGTTCTCGGCGATTGTATTTTGTGATGAGCTTCCGTCCCAGCTGGATGGTCCCCGACATGGACTTGAACTCCTCATTGGCATCCAGGATAGTCCGAGAAGAGTTGACTGAAACACAAGAGGGAGGGGGCCCGACTCAGAAACCGCAGAGCAGACGGCGCAGAGCCGGCTCCGCAGGCCGGGCCCCCAGAAACACCGGGCGCTGAAGCAGGCTCCCTGCCCAGGAGCCGAGGCTGCGAACAAAGACCGTCAGAGGTGTGGCAACAAGGACAGAACAAGCAAAGGCACTTCCCTAGTCCCATCCAGCTCAGGGAGGGATGTAGTCTGTTTACATACAATGCCATAGGGCCATAACTCGGAGTCCCCCACAGTGGACACCACCAGGGAAAAGGGCAGAAAAAGGTTCTTCCTCACCACCAACCTCAGCTTTCTGAAGCAGGCAGGCGCTGCTGAGAACCGCCAGCCACAAGACCAATCCGGGCGACCGTGGACCGGCCGTGTGAGGGCTGTGTGGGGACAGAGGCACCAGGAAGGACCCCTGGCTGCTAGGTCTGCTCTCCGAGGGATCGTGAGAGGCTGGGCTGGGCCCTGCCACACGCCCTCCCACAGGCACGCCCTTCAGTCCGGGACTGGTTGCAGCTTTAAAGACGGGGCACCTGCGCGCTGGACGCTGTGTGAAACCTACGAGGAGGCACATGTCCCTCAGGGCCCACTGTGCCCAGGCGTCCACTTCACTTCTGAGTGTGGGTCTCTGGGCCCGACCCCGGGCAAGGGGGTCTACCTGGCGAGATTCTCCCATAAAGTAAAACAAGCCGCTGTCGGGGTACCCAGAAAGAGCAACGTGTTTCGTGGAACGGCAAGGCGGGAGCGCGTGCGGGAGTGTGTCCATCTCGGTGAGAGGGGACACGGACAGCAGTCAGATGCGTGTGCCGTGCGTGCTGGGAGACCTTGGGAGGACATAAGAGGCACTGGTAACCATGGCGACCTCTGGGGAGTACACCTGGGGGTCAGGGGCCAGGATGTGGTCAGGGGGTGGCTGCCTGTTTCCCTCTCGGACCGCCTAGGGCCGTGCATTCCCACAGAGCGGTCACCAGACACTTGGGGTGCCTGCGCGTGTGAGACGTGGCCAAGCCGGACTGCAGTGTGTCTGCGTGTGAGATGTCCACACGGCCCCAAAGACCCGGTGTGAAGAACTACGGTGGGTGGAATACCTCGATGAGTCTCCCTGGTAACCGCATACTGCAGTGGCAATATCTGACATGCAACGGGTTAAAGAAAATGCATCGTTGAAGTCAACCTCGTGCGCCGTTTCCCTGTGTCTGATGTGCCTCCTTCGTGGCTCACGCGGTTTCTTTCGGACACGGCGGCCCAGCAGACTCCTCCTGAGCCTCCTAGCTTGGACTACCTTCCCACACAATGATAAGCAAACAAAAGAAACTGCTAGAAGAAACAGAGAAGCACTTTGCAAAAGCAGACCTGGGGAAGAAACAAAGGCTGACTAGGAAAGCTCCCCCTGGGCCCTCTGCCTCCAGGCCTCCGTGTTTCAAACACCTATGTAAAAACCTGTCGAGCACAAGCCGAACAGGCCCTTCTCTGTCAGCGTTCCCTACAGGGCGCTTAAAGCACCACAAGAGCAGACGGAATAGCATCGTGAAGTAATACCACGTGCCCGTCACCCCTACGCCAGCACCACCGACTCCCCAGCAATCCTGTCCCCTCGCCACCCTCTCCAGCGCAGTCCAGACATTGTATCCCCAATAGGCTTTTTCAAAAAAAAATTGTGGCTCTCACCAGCTTTTAAATCAAGCTGAATTCATGAGCCATAAAGAAAGATTGAGAACCACATTCTTATTTTTCAACAGCTATCTCTCCTACAAAAGGTGCCCCAAGAACAGC
The DNA here is from genome assembly GCF_022682495.2 of Desmodus rotundus. Taxonomy (NCBI): domain Eukaryota; kingdom Metazoa; phylum Chordata; class Mammalia; order Chiroptera; family Phyllostomidae; genus Desmodus; species Desmodus rotundus. The sequence continues at coordinate 155,195,156 of NC_071392.1, read as the reverse complement.
CCTCAACACCCCAGAAATCCTCAGCATCTGTGTTCCCTGTCTACCCCGAAATACACTGTCTGCTCTGACACATGTGCCGGGAAGGCTGGCTGTCGCCTGCATCAGAGCAGAAAAGCCTGACTCAAAGGCCAGATGTGTCCCTTTCCCACGTTCCCAAGGCCTCTCCCAGGCTCAGTCCGTGCCGCAGCGCACGCTTAGACGAGTGACCGGCTGGTTCTGAGCCTAAAAGCCCAGATAAGTTTCAAACACAGGGAGTGACCTTGGGGACGAGCTGCTGGCTTTCCTTCTGCTTCTGCCTGTCTGCACGGTGCAGTGAAGAAAAAAAAACGTGGGTCAAAACCACAGGTACTTTGTCGGGTGGTAATGGTACTGTGGTTTCGGTTTTCTTCTTTGTTTTTGTTTCAGGAGTCTTTTAGAGAGACACAGGGAGGCGGTTTTGATGCCTAGGGTCTGCCTCCACATATCCAGATGGACACAGTGAGGACGGAGCCGACACAAGATTGGCCTTGAGCTGACAACTGCTGAAGCTGGGTGCCAGATTTGTGGGGTTCATGTACCATGCTCCCTACTTTTGTCTATGTATGAAATCTTCCAAAAGCGTCTCAAGGAGCAAAACCTCGTCTTCTGTTTCCCACGCAGAGGGCCCTGGAGGGGACCGACTCTCTTCTGCGTCCCCAGGCAGACGCCATGGGAAAGCTCTGGGGAGAACCGGACAGCCCCAAGCAGCTTCCTCTGTGCCCTCTGACGGCTCCTTTTAAAGGGAGCTCACAGTAAACACCGCACCGGGGTGTGTGACTGTGAGCCCACGTCCTAGCAGACAGCCGGCCCGCTGATCTCCCTAGGCAACGGGTCCCAGACAGCAGCCTGCTGGTCCTGAGAGCCCTCGGTGAAGAACAGACCCCTGCACCAGCCCCCCTACCCCCTGCTGGCTGCCACCCACACTGTAGATCTCTCACTTTGCCCACAAGCCCCTGGGAGTGCGACTGTGGGGAAACCGTCCAATGGGGGTGCGCAGCTGCAGAAACTGGGGAGCAGCAAGAGCAGCACTGTCTCGCTCTGGGGAAAACCAGACGCCACAGAAGTGAGATGCCACACAAGTCAGGAAGCTGCGCAGGAGGCAGAGGCGGAGGGGCCTGGGGCAGGTGCGGGCCAGGGGCTCTGCAGCAGCGCCCCCAGGGGGAAGCGTCCTGCTCCCGCCCACGTTACCTAGCGTCTGCATGGCCTCCTCGCTCTGCTGCACCTGCTGGGACATCACCCTGCTGATCCCCATGAGGCTCTCTGTGATGCTGCTGGACGTCTGGGCCAGGCTCTCCTTGGTGGTTTTCCTAGAAGTCCGGAGCAGGAGGGGGAGTGTTAACGCAAGCCCAGCTGCAGGAAAGTCCCACGTGCAAAGGAGACCCCGTGCTTTCACCTCTCCCATCAACAGGTCTCTTAAATGTCCACGGTCAGTGCTGACAAGGGTGTGCTGAGCCCACACTCTGACAGACTGCGCGGAGGGACGTCCACGGCGCTGCCTTCTGGAACAAAGACAGTTACCTTTGCCTCAAGGGGTCTCCTCCCTGGAGAAGTTCTGCTTTCTCTAGATTGTCGATTGCCATTTTGCAAGTGAGATTCGCTTTCCTCCAGGACGTCTGATTGCTGGAATCAGAAGGGGCACGCGTGAGTTTCTGCTGACTCCGCCCAGCTGACAGACAGTTCAAGTCCCAGCAGGTCTTCCTTCCACGGGGAGCGATGGGGAAGGGCATGGGGTGGCCCACGGAGTCCACACCCACCCCCTCCGCTTCCTCCCATTGGCTGCCCCGGCATATCTCGCCTGGACCCTGGCCACCTCCAGGATGTTCTCCTACTGCCCACCACTGTCTCTGAGCCCCATGCAGCCCGAGGGAGCAGCCCGGCCCTGGGGCGGCCCTGTTTACAGCCCGCAGGGCTCCCAATCTCAGGGTACCCTCCAGAGCCCTCTGCTGAGGACACGGGGCCCGCGCTGTCCAGCTCGCTCTCCCACTCCGCTGCTCTGCCCTGGGCACCACTTGGCTCTGCTCCTCGAGCGCCGGCCCCTGCCCACATCTGCATCGCCAGGGCCGACCGCAGCAGTCTCAGACCCACGAGCCGTTCAGTTGGTATATGTTGTAAGAAGTAGGAAAATCACGAAAAGGCAGTTTTCCTCAATATTTCTTCACGGTCTGCGGCTCTGTCCGCACCACAGGCAGGTCACAGATGACGCAAACACACTGACCCAGCGGGGCCCACCGTGACCTGATTCATTTACACGCCTTCCTTCTGCACCCCGGGAGGGCCTGTGCCGATTTGGGGAGCAGAGCAGCAGCCCGGAGTAGCAGGGCAGCCTTTGGTGACGGCCTAGAAAGAGGGAAGGGGCCCCGCCCAGAAAGGAGCTCCCGCTCTGGAACTCGGGTGCAGCGGGCTCACGTCAACTGTGCCGACCCCCCAACATTGCACGTCAAGCAGAGAGTATGCAGAGGGTACACGAGCTGACAGGGCGGCTTTCTGCCTGCGCCCCAAGGGCGAGAGTCCGCAGACAAGCCCCTTGCACCTGAACGGCGGCCGCCATGCCGTTTCGCACCTGATATTTAAAAAGAAATCAGTAATGCCCTGGCTGGGGCATCTCACTGGATTGAGAGCTGGCCTGTGAACCGAAAGGTTGCCGGTTCGATTCCCAGTCAGGGCACACGCCTGGGTTGCAAGTTTGTTCCCCACTTGGTGGCATGTGAGCGGGCAACCTATCCATGCTTCTCTCCTTTCTCGCTCCATTCCCCTCTCTCTAAAAATTAATAAATAAAATCTTTAAAATAAAAAAATAAAAAGAATCAGTGACATGTTCCTGCTGTTATCAAGGCAGGTCTGCTGGGCCTTGCACAGTGGGGGCTCACACTCAGCGGAAGGAAGGAAAGCGAGCCCATGCTGCTTACTGTGCAGTGTGACAGCGCGCGGCCCAGTGAGCACGGCCACTGCTTCCACACACGCTCGCCGAAGCCTTGACTCACGCCCTTCCCTGCTCTGCCCTCGAGCTCCACGGCACAAATGGCCATTCCCAGCCTTAAACCCACGCTGAGCTGGCTTTGTCCGGCATCACGTGCTGCACTTCAGAGCAGGGGTCCTCCTTACTCAGTGTTTACAATCGCAGCGCCCTTGGTGGCCTTGGGAAGCGAAAGTCCTCATACTTTGATACACAAAGTATCACTGAGCACTTTAACACTGGTGGCGTACACATGTCTCTCCCAGCTTGCACTAGCCTCCAGCATGCCCACACCTTTGTCAGCCCGCCTCCTCCTGATTGGTGGGCGTTACAAACACAGCTGCCGTCAGCCGGGAAGATGCTGGAGCATCACTCGAACCAGAAGCAAAGCCACAAACAAGCATGGATGTGGCCGAGTTCGACAACTAATGAGGATGAAGAGAAGGCCCGGGGGAGGGTGGCCCAGCAGGGGCTTTAAAAGGGAATGATCCGGCACCCAACCAGAGGACTGGGAAAGGTGACGGAGCCCGCAGACAGCGTTGTAATAAAAACCCTCCTATGATTATGGTGCAAAAGTCAAATGTGAAGGGACAGGCGCAAAGGGACAGGTATGATTTCATGCCGCTAGACAATTTCATTGGAAAAGCCCCCCAGTTCAATGCCAAGAAATGGCACAGACTTTCAATTACGCAATCAAGTATTAGCCCATAGCCACAATAACCTCAATTTTGTAGAACATAAGCTTAGGTACATTTTCTGGTTTCACTTTTTAAGATAAAATCCCATTCAAAATTTTCTCAATTTTGGTCCATCTTTTTAAAAAAAAATTATTATTATTTTTTTTAATCCTCACCTGAGGACATGCTCATTGATTTTAGAGAGAGGGGAAGGGAGGGAGAGAGAGAGGGAGAGAAACATCAACATGAGAAACATCGATCGGTTGCCTCTTATACACCCCCTTGACCAGGGACTGAACCCACAACCCACGCATGTGCCCTGACCAGGAATTGAACTCATGACATTTTGGTTTATAGGACAACACTCCAACCAACTGAACCACACAGGTCAGGGCTGGTCCATCTTAAATGCGTTCGCTTTTAATGGACTTTTTCTGGTACCAATTCTCCTTAGATAAAAAGGTCCTGTATTGCTCTGGCTGGTGTAGCTCAGTGGATTGAATGCCAGACTGCGAAGCAAAAGGTCGCTGGTTCAATTCCTGGTCAGGGCACATGCCTGGGTTGCAGGCTAGGTCCCCAGTAGGGGGCGTGCAAGAGGCAACCACACAGTGATGTTTCTCTCCCTTTCCTTCTCTCTCCCTTCCCCTATCTCTGTAAAAATAAATTTAAAATATCTAAAAAAAAAAAAAAAAAAAGTCCTGTATTACAAAAAATGTCCTGTATTACAATAGCAACCATTTTTTTTGTTTTAAAAGTATAAAATACAGTGTAACATTAAATATGCTTTTGTGAAACTATGCCCAGTTCCACCTACGCAATAGCTCCTACTTGCCCTTTTCTTTGGAAATTACTGCTCTAGTGAGAACACGCGGTCCGTGTATAAAAGATACAGTTAAGTCACTAAACCCAGGTTTCTAAGGCAAACCCAGGCACTAGTGTCCCAGGGGGCAGGTGAGCCAGCGGAGGCCACTGGCAGGAGGCCAGGCCGCCTACCTGAGCATCTGCTTTTTGTGGTTCTCCACCTCCTGGAGCAGCGCCTGCTTCTCCGACTCTTTGTCTTGCTCTTTAGCCAACTGCTCAAGCTCCTACGGGGGAAAACGGCTCTGTATTAAAATGATTTTAAAGCCAATACAGAAACCAGAGAGCACTTCTATTGGTAGCCGGGTCAGAGCCAGCACTTGAAAACCCTCCCCGAGAGGGACACCTGGGAATGCCAGGTGACACACCGCAAACATCCTTTTAAACACATAGCTGAGTCAGCAGGAAAGTAAGGACAAGCCCAAGACCCCACACTGAGGAGGAGACTCAGCTGGCGCAGAGGGCCTATGAGTGGGGCATGGCTGCCCTGGAGCGGTGAGGCCTCCCAACACAGCGCAGGCCTGAACGGAAAAGGGACAAGAGCACTAAACCGGAGACCAACCCCACTCTTAGGCACCACGGGAATGCCAAACACTGCCTGTTTCCCAAAGTGCCCTCGAACTCCCCTTTGGGAAGGAAGACCCAGGACACAGGCACACTGCTCGGAGGGTCCAACGGCCAGTCTTTCTACCAGCTTTGGAGTGGGCTGTCTCCCTGTGTTGAGCAACAACAGCTGCTGGCTTGGCATCTGGGGCCATGTCACATGAAAAGCATGAGTCTTTATCCTCCGTTTGCACACGCAGGGAAACTGGGTACCTAACACTCACGCAGAGATGGGCAGACCCCTGCCACCCACGTTATCCTCACTGAAGGCACAGCAGCAGAAACACCTACACTATCCAACCTACTTCTCCCCGGGTGTTTTTGGGGATGGCACATACGAGGTCTGTCCAGAAAACATCAGGCCATGTAATATAAAAAATACAGGCATTTATTGAAGAAGACACAAGATACAAGAAACACTGTACACAGGACAATGACGCCTCAGCCCCCTTCAGAGTAGGCACCTTGGAACCTCACACACAGTTTTCCCAATTGCCATCAGCAGCCCCGTCATATTTTCCTGAATCTCACTGACAGTCTGAAACCTCTTCCCTCTCAAAGGTGATTTTAGTTTTGGGAAAAGCCAGAAGTTGCAGGGCACCAAATCTGGGCTGCAGAGGGTCTCAGTCACCTGGGTGATTTGATGTTTCGCCAAGAAAACTGTGCACCAGACGTGATGCATGATGCATTGTCGTGATGAAGCTGCCAGTCACCAGCTGCCCGTAGCTGCGGCCTTCTGAGTCATCCCAATAGTTCCCAAGGAGGGATGTTCAGGCTGAACACAAAATCTAATGCAGATTCGTTGCCCTGCTCACTCAGTCATTTTGAATGTGACACCACACAGTACACAGGCTCACTCACCAGCATCTACTGCCCCCACTGACTAGTACAGTGACGTCGTCATTGTTCACACATGCGCATTCCAGCCCACTCACCGCGGCTGCCAGGTTACACAGATGTCTGCAAACCATTCTCATTATATTAACACTGGCTGGACTCTTTCCAGACAGACTGTGTATACACAGGAACGTTGCATGTGCATACGATGTGACTGGTGACTAAAAAACAGAAAGGAAGAGGCTGGGCAAAGCGACAGCAAGAAAAAAACCCCAGGTGACCCTGGTGATGGACTGGGGTGAGCGGGCTGGGGAGAGTGCTGGAAAAAAGGAAGTGGTTCAAGTGACCTCAGAGTTTTTAAGTCGGACAGCAGTGTCCCTGCCATCCACGAAGCACAGCCGGCAGCGCTCTGCACTCCAGAGTGTCCAGTTCCGGCCTGGACCGCAGGGCAGGGCAGCTACCCCCGCCGTCTAAACGCTCGCCAAAGAACCCGGACAGCTCTCAGGCCGCGCTCAGCCCTAGGACCCAGGCCCCGCCCCTGTGCCCCGCTCCTGGATCCCAGGTCTGCCGCGCTCACCTGTATCCTGTGCCGCAACTCTCGAAACTTCTCTTTCACTCTAGTGTTCAGTTCGGTAAGTGCACTGAGCGGTCCTGAACAGTCCCGAGTGTCCTAGGAGACATTGAAGAGATGAGGGGCCTTTCTCAAGGCAACGCAATGACAGGGGTAGCAGCTGCGCAGGGACCTCAACCACGGCTGGCCCCTGACTGCAGCTCATCCTGATCTGTGCTGTCTCCCTCTGCAACACAAGCAAACACATTATTACTTACACGCTTCTCCTCCCTCTCTAGACTAAGTTTGAGTGGGTAATATAAAAGCCTGGAGAGCAGAAACACAACTCTGCCCTGACTCATTAGTTCCTAAAGTTTAACGAAACCCACCCTGGCAAGTATGAAAGCTTTAAAGTAGCTTCTGGGGCCAACTAAAATAGAAATCCCAAATGGACATTAATAACTTTAGGTCTTCGAAAATTGGGGTGCTAAATTCCTGGCATCATATGACAAGGTTAACTTTAATCTGATTTGACAAACCATCTATTATAAATCACAGTGTTTACGGACATGTTCAGGGACACCTCTAGAATGTTTCTGGACAGTCCAAATTATTGGAGCCAGGTTTTAGAGCAGGCCCTGGGGCCGGACTACGTGGATTCAGATTCTGGCTGTGTATTCATTAGCTGTGTAACCTTGGGGGGGAAACAATCACTTGATTTCTCTGGGCCTCAGTTTCCTCATCACATTACCTACTTCACAGACCGAGTATGTACCTCAAGCGTGTGGCCGAGGAGCTGGGACACAGTGAGAGTGTAATGACTCCAGCTATAATCGACCCTTTCCATTAGATTTTAGAAATCTCCCGCGTGTAAGCTACAAAACACCGCACTAAGGAAAGTTCAAGAAGTTTAAAGGATTGCATCATTTCCTCACTTGCTCTCTGGCTCCCTCATTAAATCACACTCCCTGGCACCATCTGATAAACCACTAATTTGGTTTATTTTGCATCTGGTTTCCGTGGGGGCCTACTGTCCTTCACTTATTGCCCCAGCGAGTTGCAAACTCTGAATCTTTATCTAATGCTTAATAACATTTGCTGGAAATGGAAACGATTTGCCCAAAACCAAGGTTTGAAACTCTTGGTTTATTTTTGTTAAACTTAAGGAACCATCACTACATTCCTAACTCTTGTCTATGCCAATTGGTTTATTGCACTACTTCCGCCTGCCCTTAAATGGCTTAAGTAAGCCAAAGCACCTCAATGACCTAAGTCCCTTCTCTAGGCTAACTCCCAGTTCTGCCACTATCTGCCTTCAGGTTCAGTTCTTGCAGGTTCACTCGATTTCCTCATTTGCAAAACCACAGCTACGTCCAGGTGACGTTCATTTCACCAGGTCCCTCCCGTGCCAGGTGACTTTGGGTGCCACCTGGCACCAGACCCGGCGGAGCTGGCCAGCAGGGGGCGGGGCTAATGCCGCCAGAACACTACCGAACGGTGGGGCGCGCCGTATCAGAAGGCGGGGCTCAACAGGGTGACAAGTGCCTGATGAGGTGGTCCAGAGCAAGGCGATACCCAGGGGTATGGATGGGAGGGACCAAGCGGGGCCACCAAGGGGAACCCTGGTCAGGGGCGAGGAACACAGGGGTGTCCCGGAAAAGGGCGAGACAACGGCACCTGGAGGCTCAAGGCCAAAGGTCAAGGGGAAGGGACAGAAAGGGGCTAGAGAGATGGTAGCCAGCCATATAGCGGGGCCAACGAACAGGGAGACCAAGTAGGGAAAGCTCGAGAGTGACACCGCGAAGTTCACAGGAGACCAGCGGAGCTCGGGTTTAGGGCAGTGGGAACCAGTACCTGAATAAGTGCCTTCACCTCCAGGTCGAATTTGACAATCTCTTGATTGCAGATTCGGACGTGGACGTCTTGGGTAGCCGCCATGTTTGAGACGCCGGCTACGGGCAGCGGCGGTGCCCAAGTCCAAACGCGTTTTCTCGCCTCCCGGTCTTGCTACAGCGCCCCCTAGAGACTGGCCTGAGGCCAGCGAGAGTGGCGGCGCCGAGTCGTGGGGACTTTCCCCCACTTGTCGCGGTGAAATCGTTCTCGCCTCTTGTTGTGGCCGCCCCCCCCCCCGAAAAAAAAAACGGAGTGGAAGAGAAGAGGGAATATTAAGAACGATTTCACGGCCGGCTCTCCCCATCTTCCGCCGATCAGCCATTCTAACGATTACAGATTTTTTGCATTGAGAGCTGGGGACGGGGCGGGGAGAGACTGGAAGAAAAAGTCCCAATTGGGATGTCTCTGGAAGGTGGCATTGACACATTTTTATATTTCTTTAAGTTTTCTTGTATGTTTCATATAGTACAGTGAACCCACGTCACGTCTCCGTGCCTCAGTGCCCTCAGAGGCCACCTGGTGGTACTCACCGGGTGGGCTGAAGGATTCAATGATATAAGACGTGAAAAGCCCCCAGCGCAGTGTGGGAAGGTGGCTCCGGGAAGAACGCAGTGCACGCTGGCCGCTATTACTATGTTTTACTGACATTTTGGAAGCACTTGCTATGTGCCAAGCACTTTGAACTAAATGCTGAATCTCACTTAACTCTCACAACAGCCCCATGAAATAGAGTTATCCCCATTTTACACACGAGGAAACCGGCACGGGGCTCGATCACTGCCCAGCAAGAATGGAATGCCAGGTCCAGGCACACGGGCATTTAAGCATTCTGATCCATGCCCCCAAACCGCTCTCCACAGAGGTTCTATCTGTGGGAGTTTGCACTCCCACCGGCATGCATTACCAATGCCTGCTTCCCACGGCCTCGGCAACCTGGCGTGTTAAACACTGGGGTTTTTGCCAATCCGATAAAGTGAAAAATAACATTTTAAGATTTGCATTTCTCTTATCATGAATGAGGTTGAGAGTTACTTGTACTTACTGTCTGCTTGTCCCTCTATCCTGCTGTTGGTCTTCTTTCTGTCAATGTCCAAGAGCTCTTTTTATATTAGGATTAGCCCTTAGCCATGAGCTTTCCTTAGTCTATAGAATTTTGAGTTGGCTTAGTGTTTTGGTTTTTGGCCTTAAAGGTTTATTTTTTAATTTTTATATTTGCTTTATTTTTGTTTCACATAGAATTTATCAGTCTTCATTTATGACTTCTGGATTTGGGATCCAGGTTTGGAAGCCCTTCCACCAGCAACAGGAATTGTTTCTTTTCTTTTTTTAATGTTTAGATCTTTACCCATTTTGAAAAGTATGGTGGCATATGGTGTGAGGTATAAAAGCCAACTTGACTTTTTCCAGCTACCTGGTTGTTCCAACACTATTTTCTGAAGAACCCACCTTTTTCTCGCTGGCTCAGGATGCCACATTTACTATCCTAAATTCTTATGTTGGATATATTTCTGTTTTGTTGGCCTGTCTAGTCATTCATGCACCAAAGTGACACTTTTTTCAAGATTTTATTTTAGAGAGGGGGAGGGAAGGAGAGAGGGAGAGAAACATCAGTGTGTGGTTGCCTCTCATGTGCCCCTTGTTGGGGACCTGGCCTGCAAACCAGGCATGTGTCCTGACTGGGAATCGAACTGGCGACTCTTTGGTTCGCAGGCCAGCACTCAATCCACTGAGCCACACCTGCCAGGGCCAAAATGACACTTTTATTATAATTTTATATATTTTAATATCTGTTAGGGATTAAACACCCCCTTCCCCCCAGCATCTCCCACCTATTATTTTTCCCCATGTGAATGTAGGGGTTTTCTTTAACCCTATTGGTACACCCTTCTTGAGATGATAAAGAAACGGAGGTTCACATCATTCAGGTCAACTTCCCTGGCTGTTCAAACAGAAGTTCCCTGTACAGGACAGCGAAGAAGCCCAAAGTCTGCAAAGCAGCACATCTGCCCGCGTGACCTTGGGCCCCTTTAACATTCTGCTTCTCGCTGCAAATCCCTACGTAATCAACAGTCCCCAACTGCATCTTTGCAATCAAAGAAAACACAGCTCCCCTATTCTCCACCCTTCGATACAGTCCCTTCTAACAAAATGACCCAATTCTAAGCTAGAGGTCCTCTTTGAGGGATAGGTACGAAATATGGCAACCCGCACTCCCAAACTGCCAATGCTGTTTAGTTCCCATCGCCTTTACCCACTGATGCTGAGACTAGCTTTTGGTTCCTACATCTGCTAGGTGCTGGCTTTAGTTCTTCTGGTTTTCCATTTCTCTCCTACACAGACACCCACCCCAATACTGCCGGGACCTGGGCCTGGTCGCTTAAGAGGTGAGGGTGGATGGTCTGAGCCCAGCAAGCAGACTGGAGTTTGCATTGGAGTTCCACGTCACATGAGCTGGGTGTGGGGTGAGTCCCCTCATCTAAGCCTTGTCTGATGACTATCCACCTCACCGGGCCACTGAGCGCAGCAGCAGAGTTCCCTGATGGGACAGCACCTAGCAGGGGCTTCCTGAATGCCACCCCAACCTTCTAGGACTTTCTAACTCCATCTTGTTGTTCTGAACTTTCCAGCTGGGACGTTAAAGGAATTCCCAACTAGTGTTTTCCCTGGTGGCCACAGAGCTCTCGAGTTGGTGAGCAACCCACCCAACTGCGCACCCCTCACCAAAGGGCTAGTTCCCAAAGAGCCTTCCTGACCTGGCCCACCCAGCTCCTTCAAGGTCCTGGACCATCGTGGTGGGGGCTTCTGTAAGGCGTGGTCTCCAGAAGTCAAGTCCTGAAGCAGACCTAGTTCATTGGACACCATGTCCACTTTGCTTCCTGACAGCCTCCGTGTCACTCAAATGAAGCCAAAAGGGCTTCTCCAGGGGCCTGGGGACATCAGGAGCACGAGCCGTCAGCCCCTCTCTAACACACCCCAGCAGATGAGGCACCTGCGTCCCGTGTAACGACTCTGTGTTGTTCTGCGGGTCCCTCCCCCCGCAGTCTGGAAGGCCCTGGAGGCGTCTCTCATCTCTTCAGAGCCCAGCAGCTGGCACAAGCCTTGGCACAGGGCAGGTGTGTTTGTTAGCTGAAGGTACACACTGCCACGGCGGGGTTCACTCAGGTCCCCGACTTAGGCTCTAGGTATTCTTACTTAAGAGACTCAAAATACTTCATTTCTTTCCGAGAGCTTGCTTGCCCAAAGCATCAAAGAGGAGAAATAAGTATAAATTAAACTGTATAAATTAAACTAAGCTATGAAGAATGCAAACGCTTATCAATACATACTTCTGCGTAACAGCTAAACTCCTCCATAGTTCCCTGCTGTCTCCCGTCTGGAATTTCTTGCAGGGGGTTGTCTGAGACGCGGATGGCTGCCTTGGTGGCCACGGGAAAGCCACAGAGGACGGCGAAAACACGAGGCGAACCAGTCAAAACCTTTTCTTTCCATCTTTTTTTATTTTAAATTACAAAGGACGTTGCATACACGGATGGATCTGTGACTAGAAGTGCTGAGGGACTGGAAGGGGACAGAAAACAGAGGCAACGCGTGAATTGCCTTTTCTCCGGAAAAGAAAAACTGCACAACTATTAACCAACATTTAATAGAATAATTTTTAAACAGCTCATGCGTCAACAAGATAAAATTCTTTCTAGACAAAAGACAAGACTGAATCCAATTAAAAAGTTTCATAGCTCCAGTTGGGGGTGGGGCGGGGAGGGGGGGACGGAGGAACAAAACGACAGAATATGACAGCATGACAAAGAGGATCCTACGCAGCTATGCAAGAGAGGTTGCCACATTGTGTGAAGAAATGCTTTGAATTCTTGCCCTTCCGCTCTTCTCTCGTGACTTCTTATGCGAGGTCAGCCTCCACGTGACTGCTAACCACAAATGCTACGTTATAGGACAAATCCCAGGGCAGGAGGTAAAAAAGGCAGGCAGTGGAATACAGTGTCATAAAAATGCGGTAGGAAGGCAGCTACAACACACACATACACATTTCTGTTATTTGGTTCTGGGAGAAAAACAAAGGGCGAAGGGCAGGACACAGTGGTCAGTCCCACCCGCCCGCCCGCCCACCCAGACTTCAGTTACTGACACCACCGTGTTTACATTGTGACGAGGAGGCAAACGTAGTTCACCCAAACTTGGCACCTGACACCCCCGACTCTGATGTTCTGTGCGGGTCACCAAGCCTCCGAAACACTATCTGGAAGTAGTTTGAAGGTTCTGTTCCCTCACCACTACCCCCAAATCTCTCTTTTCTAAACAAAAATGGCAATTTGGCAGAATTCAATCCCTAGGTGTAATTTCTACAACTTCAGTCAGTTTAACTAAGCAGGAGGGTTATGCTTCAACACATAACCCCACTGGCCTACGGGAGTAGAAAACTTTCAGTAGTACATTTCGCCGTCTCTCCCCAACGTGCTTATTCCTTAAAACGAAACCACCACCCCGACCGGGGACATTCACGGTCACACCCCAATGTGTTTGAAATAGTAAAAAAACATGGAGTCATCTACTCATAATGCCCTTATTAAGATTACAAAGATTACAAAAGAACCCACAAGTATTACGGCACTGTGTGAGACTTGTCTGTCACGGTTCAAGGGAAGAACGAGACTGGAGTTTTGTGCAGAGTTGTGGACACGGCCTCGGCTCCGTGGGAAACGCTATTCCACAACAGACTTCACCAGGACGCCGGCCGAAGCCTGTCGCTTCCGCGCTAGAGTGCGATTCAACGCATCCTCGAAATTCAAGTTTCAAGATTTGGAGAGATGCTAACATTCTGTTACATACTTAACTAGAAAATACTTAAAACAAAAATTCAGGAAGACTATATAAAGAAAGGGAACATAAGTTTTTGTTATAATTTCTGCTGAAGGCAACTGGAATTCGTCTCTTAGAAAGTTAACTAAATCTTAGCAGCTAAAATATTTTTTACATGTGTGGAATAAAGAAAAGCACATCCATTCTTGACATTTTGGTGAATAAACTAACAGCTTTATTAATGAAGGCAAACATCAGATAATTGTATGAATATTATATATATAAAAAAGAAATCCAAACTAACAGCGTTGTATTTCAAAAGTACTTCTGTTTCTTTTAAAGAGACTTGTCATCTGTTTTATAAAACAAACAAAATGGGTACTCTTCTAAAAAATTCTGGAAAAATGAAATAGTCCACTTGAAGCTGATGAATAGAACACACCTTTCTTTAAATGCAGACTATTGCGATGAAGCAAATAAAGTCAAGCATCAGAAAGAAGAGGCACGACAACAGACGAGAGTCAGAAAAAGGGACGCAGTGAGATTACGGCTACTCCTTCCCCCTCCTATTCAAAGACCACTCAAAACTGGTCTTCCACACGAATATAAAATAACTAGAGAGAGAGGGGATTTGAAACCATACGCATCTGAAATCCTTCATGATGTTTTTAGAATAGCTTTGATTCTCTTACCAAAAAGGTCGAAGTGAAAGATTTAGGAAGCGGAAGGGAATGAGACGGTTTGTTTTAATGTACAAGTAAGGCACAATATAAAGCCACATCATAATCTGTCGTGAAGAATATAGGGAGGGACAAGAATCATACATGGTACAATAGAACAGGCAATCGTATTGACTGAGAAAGTGTGGCACCCAATTCAGAACTCAGACAAGATGCTAACGGGAACAACTCGACAGCATGCTTTCATTATGGAGATAAACTCTATAAAGAATCCAGTGTATCTGAAACGAGGAAGAACGTTTTTGTTTTTTTGTCTTTTTTGTGGGTTTTGTTTTATTTTTAAATCATAGTACTACTAGAGTCAAAGTGTCTATCATTGCTTTTGGAACAATGGGTTCATCTGAGGTGAGTTCACAACGCCTTCACTTAAAGTAAGACTCTGGACGTCACTGTGAGTGATCTGCATACCATGTATGAACGACACAGAAAACCGTTAGAGAGCTCTTCTCTAATGACCTTCTCCCAAAAATACATGCCACAATTCCAACCCAGAACATGTACAGTTGTTGGGGTTTTTACATCACCCTCACAAGATTTGTTTGTGTGATACATTAAACATATATACTTAATGACAATAGAGGAAGCAGATTATTACTGGCATTAAAGTACAACCATTTCTAGACGGTTTGAAATGCCACAGAGTCCCCTGGTTAAAATGTAAAGCTGCACAGCTTGCCTATGTCACCTTTATGGCCAAGTTAAAACAGCAAGAGGATTTAACTCGCACTCTACATTTTACTGCCAGGTTTTTATTTAGATCAAGTATCGCTGCAGCATTCTGACCAGCCCAGATTTAGCAGCAAATGGCAGGAATCATATAAAATGCAAATTTTTTAACAAAGTGCTTTTCTAAGATATACATACATATATAAATAGGTACAAAATAAAGTGTCAACATTAAAAAGCTCAACTATTTAAAAGCTTTTAACTATTTAACTTAAGTAGTACATATAAAACACTGAAATGCAAGGATATGGAATCTACTAAACAGATTCAAAGTCTTTTTTGAAATGCAAGACCAAAAAATCAAATTCTGGTTTGCAGAGAGGAAAAAAGTATCAAAAACCAGAATTCCTAACAGAGCAGCTAGAAAGGGGCAATTTTAGAAATCTCATCAGCTGAATCTCTATCATAAAATGACTTCCCCCTGATTGCAAGACTCCCGTATTTTGGAATACGTTTTAATTTGCAAGATACAGTCTGTCAAAACTTTATATACTTCCAAGTTACAAAGCTGTGTGCTTTGCCTTCTCCCACCTAAAAAGGAAAAACTTTGAACAACGAGCTTCCATTCTATTCATCCGTCAGATCTGAGCTCATCATCTGTTCAGTGTGAACGCACTAACCAGGTACATTTCCACGGAGCACACCACACACTCAGGTGCACCACAGCTCACGATGTCCAAGAAGCGTGTGAAGCATCGTTCAGGTGTTACTGTGTGTTTTAGAATCCAACCTTCATAAGCTAGAGCTTCATGTGCAATCGCTTGCAAATGGGTGCAGGTGGGAGGAGTAAAAGAAAGGAAATACATGATATAGACAAACTATAATTAAGGAATAAATTCTCCAATGGGTAATGGAGAAATAGATACTCTCCCAGCAGCCAGGTCTGAAATTTTTGGTATTTTTTTTTTTTCCTGGCTACGTAGGAATTTTCTTTTTAAAGTATAGTTTTAAGCTACCAGTTTTCAGAGTTCAAACCACAAGATTTGAGAATAACACGGTAAGAGAGAGACAGGCTGGAAAGATCTGGGGAAGAGTTATAATGCTGCTTTGACACAGAAACTTCTCATCGAGAGGTAAAGCTTGAACACAGTTAAAACACTGACTAATGAAGCTGCTTCATGTGAGCAAAACAGAGCACCTAAAAACTAAATGTGTTAGTATTTCTCAGGTCTAGAAACTATAGAAGTCACATGTAAGTCTGAAGAAGCTAGTTTGAAAATACCTGTACAAAAATATAAAAATCTATAAATTTTTTTGTTTTTGTTTTAAGCTTGTGTTGATCTTTGAAAATATTACATGCACAATAATACATCAATTGGAAAAGTGGCAACTAAAGAATTAGATATTTTTAGCTTCTCTCTTTCTTTACATATATATACATAATACAATAAAAATAATCTGTATTTTGGTTGTTTGGTGGAAGTATACTACAATAAGCTAAATAAACTTTAAATTTTCAAGGTCAAAAACTATTTTATCAATAGCTTACTAAAATGAAATATATTAAATTTTTCTACAATAAGTGCAGAAATAAAAAGACAAGACACCTAAATGGCCACCAACTTATCTACTGTGGAAGCGAACTAGAGGAACAGCGAAATCATAGTTGTACGTGTGGATGCTCCTTCTGTAGATAATTGGACCCAAACAGAAATAAAATTCACAGTTCAGTAAGATCCCTAACCCTGACCTTTCGTTTTCTTTTTCCTCCTTTTACTCATACATTCATACAGTATCATGTAAGCTGTGCAAAACTTTACGTAGACTGGCAGTTTGCCGTATCAGTTGCATTTGTCTTTGGTACAAAAAAATAAAACAATCGCAGTAATGTGCAAGTATTTGTCTTCTTCCGGTCAAGTACCGAAATATGAGTTTTCTAGAGCCATCTTTTTTTTGTTTTTTGATTTTGTTTTTTTTTATACAATACACAGACTCTGTGGCATATATCTACATTTCAACATAGTCCTATATACATTCAAAAAATCTGAAAAAGAGTTGGAACAAAAAAACATTTAAACCCCATAATTTTTCCATCTATATATCTTGTTTTTCCTCATTAGGGTTTTCATCATACAAAATATTACCAGTTTTATGGTTTCCCCAAAGTACAAGGCACAAAGAATATGCTTTTTTTCTTACTTGCACAGACACTATATATATATTTGTACATTTATATATACCATATTGAGCTCGGAACACGAACATCTGATATGGCGCACGGGCGTGAGTACTGGGTTGTGCCACGCACAAGTGAGACTGATGGTTGTGGAAAATTAGAACAAAAAGCAGTAATTCTAAAAACAATCTAAACTGCGTCAAAAAATGCTTCCTCAATTTTTTTTGTAGTTCAGAACATAAACCTGCCACGATATTTGGCATTTACTAGTATCTTCACCCCCCCCAAAATGTTGCGCTTTAACAGACTGTTGCGATCTGTGTCTACACATTGAGTTAGATGTGTGAGCTTCAATTCTGGTGCCAGTAGCAGTTGTAACCATGGTTTACGCTCTGAAAATGCAATAATCAAGTGTTTTGGATCATGCTTCACTTGTGCTACTTAGTTCTTAAAACAATGTAACCTAATTGCAAATGTTTACATAATGCTAAACTGACATGCAAAACAGAATGAAAATTTACAATGGATAACATGACAAACTCAGACAGTTCTGACCAGTGGTCCAATGAGGCTGATTACACTTTTGATGTTGGTATCCTTAGTCCTACAAGGCCTCCGGTGGGATTGCCCTCTGCGGTCTTCTCTAACACTTGGTTAACAAATTCTGAGGTTTGCCCAGCAACTGGGAGACCTGAGGAAAGAATCAAAGGCACGCTTAGACACAGAAACGGAGAGGGCACGAGTGGAGGAGGGGTGGCCCTCGTCCTGACACCGGTCCCAGATGAATACTCTGCTCCTGCTACTGCAGCCCAGGAAGTAATTCCACCCACCAGATTAGAGCTGGTAGTCTTAAGGTCAGAAGGGTCAAATCAAGACTAACCATAAAGAAATGGTTAATCAACCTTATAAAGTGGGGCAGGTGACAAGTAATAACAGCCCAAAAGACAAAAATGCAGAGCTTGCAAATTATCAGATGACACATACAGAAAACAAACCATGAGAATGAATCATATAGTGAATGGCATGAAAAGGAAAAAAAAAGCCATATGAACAAATCCTAATAGATCTTTTGATGACAGAACCAAAACTGAACTTATACCAAGACTAAAAATGAGTTAAATTCACCTACTGAAGAAAAACTCCCAGAATGACTATCAAAGAAAATTCGACTATGTATTATAAAATCGATGAGTGAATTTTGTGGTATGCAAATCAAAAAATTAAATTAAATTTAAAAATGTTTTTTAAAAGAGATGTATCTAATGTTAAGTGATTCGGAAAAATTGAAAATAAAGGGGGAGACAAAGGGACACCAAGCAAACACAAATAAGAAAGCTGCACCCAGGACTGTAAGTATCAGGCAAGATTTAATCCATGAGGATAAAGATCGCATTCCGTTATGAAGCTCTAGCAGTACCGGACCCTATTCAAACACCCCAGCGTTCAAAAGCAAAACCACAGAAAATGTGAGAAGACAGCGAAACAATTAGAGGGGAAAGTCTCAGTGCTACGTGACACAGGCGGACACCACTACGAAAGTGAAAAGGAAAAGAAGACAAGACCTAATTAAGAATATCTAACTGACATGCGTATATTAGAGTCTTATTATAAAACAGAAAATATATCTTCTTTTCAGAAGCCCACAAAACATATACTAGGTAGCTAAAAAAATCTCAGTAAATCATAAAAAATAGAAGTTAATAATAAAACTAGAAAATAATAATCCCTACCCTCTGGAAAATTTTAAATCTCTCTCAATTCTTAGGTCAAAAAGTAAATCAAACTAAAATTTCAAAGTATTCAGAAAACAATTAAAATAGGACATATCAGAATTTATGAAATATAGCTAAGGTAGAACTTGATAGAAATTCCAAAGGCTTTTAATTATAATTAATGAATAAGAAAATCACAAATGAATTAAGCATTTAACTGAAGAAATCAGAATAACTGATAAATTCAAGAGCTGGTTCTTTGGGCAGGGGGAATAAGACATATTCTGACTCAAGAAATAAAGAAGAACACAATATAAAATAAAAAATGAAAATGGCCTTGGCTGGTGTGGCTCAGTGGATCGAATGCCGGCCTGCAAACCAAAAGGTCACCGGTCCAATTCCAGTCAGGACACGTGCCTGGGTGGTTGGCCAGGTCCCCAGTTGGGGGTGTGTGAGAGGCAACTGACGGATGTACTCACACTATGTTTCTCTCCCTCTCTTTCTCCCTCCCTTCTCCTCTAAAAGTAAACAAATTTTAAAAAATGAAAATGGAATACTAGCCACTGATATAGGGGAAATTAAAAAAATGATTTTAATAAATTTGAGGGCCTGGAGGAAGGGGATGATTTTCTAGGAATATATAAATTATCAAAACTGAATCCAGAAGATGTTATAATCTGACAAATTATCACAGGGGACACAGAGGACGTTTTCAAAAAGTTCATCATAAAAACCACTGGGCCAGATAGTTTCGAAGAGTGTTCTACCAAACCTTTAAGAAAGAAGAAATTCCGATGTATTTTAAACTGCTCTAGAGGAGAATTCTGGGAAGACGGTTCTATGACAGCATAGATTTTTAATCCCCTGAATTCCCCAGAGCAATTAAATAGCAAAACCATAAACCCATGGAAAGCTTTAACAAGTGACATGGTATCACCACGACCCCAAAATTCAAGAGGGTGGGAAGAAACTATGAAGAGCTATAAGGCCTGCACGGTATTAACAACGTCCCTCCCTGTGCGGGCTGGGTCAGAAGGAAGCAGCGGACAACAGAGGTCCGACACAGCCAGCAGGCCAGTCACCGGACGGCACTGAAGCGATGCCAGTCACCGGACGGCACTGAAGCGATGAGCGATGCCGTCCAAACGCCCCGCGAGTACAGCTTGGGTGCAAGCAGCCCACAGTGACATGTGAAGGGGCTGCAGCAGTCAGGCCTCCGTGAACTCAGAAAACTGGCCAGCCAGCACTCCCTTGCAGGACAGGAGCCAAGACTGATAAGGATCAAAACTGAGCCTGGCAGGGACAACAGATAGGAAAGAAAGGACCGGTCCAGGTGAGATGGGGGAGGGGTGCAGAACCAGGAGTCTCAGAAAGCAAGCTGCCCCGAGCACCGGTGTAATAAAGCTGGCCCTGCCACAAGGTCCTCTTCTTGCCCTCACCTGGCTGTGGCCTAGAGACGCTCACATGCATCAAAGAAATCCCCCCGACCTTTGTTTCTGCACTCCACCTCACGCCCGTGAAAGGCACCTGCCCTGGCTGTTGGAGTCTCTGTCTCCTCTCCACCTGCCTGGCTGCGCCTGTTCCCTGAGACTCCCCCTCCCTCGGCCTCACTGGGCCTGCGGTGACTTCTGACTTCGTCTCTCCAGGGTGAGCTTGCTTTTCCTGCTCCTCCCCGGTCCTCCCTTGTGCATGCACGTGAATGGCCATTTCATGAACGAATACAGAACACTTCTCGCCGTAACGGAAAACAAGGGATTCTGTGAAGTTTCAAAGTTAGAAAAGTTATGAACGAACCTGCCTTTTCAAAGTTCAAAAAAAAGGGATTTCATATACAAATTAGTAACAGAAAAGTATCAAGGTCAAAAATCCCAGTAAGTTATTGTAAGACAAAAGAAAGAAAGAAGATTCCTACAAATAATAAAAGTATGCCTGAAAGACATGAATAACCATGAAAATAAATGAAAACCATAACCCATTTTTATTTCAAAATGAACTAGAAGACATTAAAGAAAATGATACGAGATATGAAGGAGTAATGTCGTGAGGAAAAAACCTCAGAAATAAGGTGACAGAACTCAGAACTAGAAATAAAAGAAAAAATTAACTCTTGAAATTAAGGCAAAACTAAAAGAAACACAGGAGCAAACAAATATAACAGATAATGCTTTTAAGGGAAACACAGGTGAAAGGCAGAAAGAATTTTAACATTAAAGGCAGGCAAAGGAGATCTAACCCACAAAGGATGAGTCCCTGGGGGAGAAAACCAATGCAAGGGAACGAGCACAGTGAACACAGGAGAGTATCGACCTTAAGTCACTGATACCAGGACACAGTGAAATTACTGGGATTTAAAGAAAAAGATAAAAAAAAAAAAAACCTTAGGCAAAAATAGCAAATGGCTTAATAAGGAAAAAAATTAGGCAATTATTACCTTTTCAATAGCAACTCTTAGTGCCAGAGAAAATGGAGAAACACATTTAAAATACTCAAGAAAGAAAATATGAGTCAAGGATTTTATATTTGATGAAACAGACTTTTAGATATAAAAGGACACGCTTTTCACATAGAAATCCTTTAAATTAAAAGGCAAAAGGAAATTTTTCTTAGAATATTAAATTCCTCCCCCTACCTAACAAAGACAGAAAATTATTTTTTTAAAGATTTTACTTATTTTGAGAGGGAGGAGGAGGGAGGAAGAGAGAGAAAAGGAAACATCAGTGTGTGAGAGAAACACTGATCAGCTGCCTCTCACACGCCCCCCAAGGACCTGGCCCACAACCCAGGCCTGTGCCCTGACCCGGAATCCAACCAGCCGCCACGTTTTGGTTTGCAGTCTGGTGCTCAACCCACTGAATCACACCAGCCAGGGCAGAAAATTATTTTAAAGAAGAAACAAAAGACAGAAATGCCCTGAAAGAATACAAAACAAATGCTGTTAAACGATAGGTAGCACAGCTGGAGCATTTCTATGCCGCCTCACAGGGGCTTCACCGACTGCACGCTTCAGCCGTGCCCTACGGGGGCTCCTGCTGTGTGAGTAATCTGCTCCCAGGGCCGCTACGCTCTGCTCCAGGGCAGCACCGTGCCTGCCGTCAGGAGGCCTGCCTCTCTGTTCCTCCCCATGCTGCATAATCTGCTCAGGAAGGGAAAGCCAGGCAGTCAAGTTTGTTGGAATCCTGTGAAGTGTAAAATGAATAGGTAAGCACCTCAACTAGAGTGTAAGCTGCAGGCTCGAAAGCTCAGAGATCTTTATTTTCCTTCTCCCCAGAGAAAGTTGAAGTTACCAGAAGTGTATCTTCCCAGGAGTGAAAGTAGTTCGGTGGTAAGGTCTAAATGGCACACGCGGCACCCAGCAGCGCACGTTAACCAGTGCTCAATCTCAAAAGACAAACTGCTTGTAAAGGAGAGTAACCACAAGGAGAGCGCTTCAGTTTCTCCTTACCCTTTTGAAGTCATGGATTTTATACTACATGTTATTATTTGTTATTAATTATCCAATATTCTTCTTACCAAGAGTATCTTTAATGAGGATTTCAAGCTTCTGCCCCATGTTGGGTCCTCTCTCCTCTCTTGGGCTCTGTACTCGGTTTACAATCTCTTGCTTGATGGAGTTGATTACAAACAATAAATTATCTGCAAGATAGAAGAAGACGCGTGGAATGTGTCACTAACATGGAAGAATTTGCTTTTAATTATATAATAACAGACATTCAATTTAAAATGGAGCATGTGTAAGGAAACATTAAGCTGTGATAGTTACAAGCTTTCTTATCCAAACAACCTAATTTCACATGATGAGCCTTCTGATAACACGCAGCAGAGCTGCTTCAATGTCCACTACCCTGCGAGCAACTTGCCTCACTTGCCCTCGTAGCTTTAGGACCCAGAACAGTGCCTGGTATATCGATTCACAAGATCTTAGGAAGTGTTTATTAAATAAATCAAAGTCCTTCAAATACAAAAGCTTTAAGGAAAATTTCCCCACCTTAAGAAGCTTAAAAAGAGTGAGCAGAATTAACCAAAAGTAAAGAGGAGGGAAATAAACTGAACACAAACACATAACAGAGGAAGTTAACAAAGCCAAAAGCTGGTTCTTTGAAAACATCATCAAAATTGATACCCCCTCCTACCTCCATCCCCAGCTAGACTGACTGACCCTTTGTATCTAGAATGAAAAAGGGGTTATCATTTCAGAATCTAGAGCCATTAAAAGTATCAGAAGAAAATGCTATGCCAAAAAATTCAACAACTTGCATGAAATGGACAACTTTCTTGAAAATGCAACTTAAAATTGACACAAGAAGAGACAGAAAATCTGAACAGCCTATTTCCAGTAAGGAGTTGAATTTACCCAAAAATATTCCCCCAAGGAAACACAGATGGTTTTAATGGCAAATTCTACCAAACAGACAATGAAGAAATAAAAACCAATGTTAAACTTTTTTTAAAAAGATAAAGATTATAGCTAAATTCATTCCATAAGACCAGTACAGCCCAAATTCCAAAACCTGGCAAAGACACTATAAAAAAAGAAAATCACACACTAATATCCCTCTTGAGTAGACAAAAAAATCTTTAACCAAGTATTTGCAACAGATTCTAATAAAGAAAGGAAAATACATCATAACCAAGTAGAGTTTATTAGGAACGCAAAGTTGGTTTAATATTCAAAAACCAGTTAATGTAATTCACCACATTTACAGGTGTTATTGTGAAATATTAACAGAAAAAAAAGGATAATAAAAAAATTATTCCCAAAAATGCAAAAAATCTCTATATGACAATACCCATTCATGATAAAAGAAACTAGGAAAAGAACTTACTCAAAATGATAGAGGGTATCCCATGTACAAAACAGACTACAGCCAACATCGTAAAGGTGAAAGATGCCCCCTACCCAAGATAGCAAACAAGGCAATCGTCACTCATATTTGATGTCCTGGACATTGTAATAAGGCAATAAAAAAGAAATAAAAGGCATAAAGATCAGAAAGGAACAAATAAAACCTCTTCTATTTGAAGGTGATAATTGCTTAAATAGAAAACTCCACAGCATCTACATACCTACTACTAGAACTGATAAATTTAGCAAGATAACAAGATATAGAGTAATACTAAAAAATCCATGTTATGTGCATTTATAAGCAGGAAAGAGTTTGAAAGTAAAATTTCAAAAACAATTCCATTTACAGCAGTACCAAAAATATAAAAAAACCAGGAATAAATCTCACAAAACATGTTGAAGCACTCTATACTGAAAACTACACAACAAGGAGGAGAGAAATTAAAGACAATGTAACTAGACAGAAAGAGATACCAAGTTCAGGGATTGGAAGGTTCCATTTTGTTAACATGGTGATTCTCACCAAATTGATCTACAGATTCAAAGCAATGCCAATCAAATTTCAGTAAGTTTTTTTTTTTAAGGGGATAAACCAATTCTAAAATTTATGTGGTCATGCAAAGGACCTAGAATAGCCTAAAATAGAATAGGACCTAAAACTACTTTGAAAGGAAAGCACAAAATTGGAAGGTGAGCAAGGACTAAAACTCCCTGACTGTAAGATTTACTGTAAAGCACAGTAATCAGGATAGTTTATACAAAGACACACAAACAGATCAATGGAGCGGGATACCGAGTCCACAAGTAGACCCACGCACGCGTGGTCAGCTGATGTAACAGAGGTGCATGTGCACAAAGGCAGAATACATGGCCACACAGACGCACGCAATCGTAGGCAAGTGTATTAACTGCACAACACACAGAGAGATGCCAGCGTGTGTCTGAAGAAACACAGACCCGGAGGCCCCCGGGGGCCGCCACATCGCCCTGCGGGGGAGCCAGCTGGGTTCTAATGCCAATGCCGGCGACAGTGCAGTCACTGGGTCTGTATATGCTCTCAGAGCTCAAGATCAAAATGCTTCAGCAGCAAGAAATAATAATAGGAAAATGGGGTAGATTTCCATTCCAAGAAGCCAACTATTGTTTTACCTAATTCATTTACCTTGATTAGAGTTCCAGAGTGGCCATTAATAAATAACACAACAGTCCATTTAACAAACTGTAAACTTCACAGTTGGAAATCCTCTTTCTGCTCTCACAAATGGAAACAAGATAATCAAGATCAAGGATTAAGAAAAACTACACCAAGTTTGGGAGCACCCATGTGCCAGGTGTTATTGTGAAATATTAACAGAAAAAAAAGGATAATAAAGAAATTATTCCCCAAAATGCAAAAAATCTCTATATGACAACACTCAATACCCATTCATGATAAAAGAAACTAGGAAAAGAACTTACTCAGCAAATAACATCATGCTGGACTTCAGAAAATCTTCAGAAGCAAGTCACAACAATCATTTTGCCACCATTTCACTTTCTGATACATCTTAGCCCAACAGCTACACAGTGAAGTGTCCAATTTTAGAGGCAAAGGAACATGCAAACTCTTAGGATTCCAAGCTTAAAGAATAGTAGCAGAGCAAGGGGGTGGGGAGGAGGGACACAGCTCAAACCAGAGCTTTCCCATCCTCTTGTGTGCTGGGAAGAGTTCCAGGTGCATGAGAATGGCCCCCTCTGCCCATGGGGCCTTCTCTCACGAACCGCCTACTTGGTTACAGTCCAGGATGCCTCAGAGATGCTAATTCTCTACATGTGCCATGACGTGACAGCTCGAGATCTAAACCAACAATTCCCACACATGTGCTAGGATGGTTGCATGCAAGCAACCGGAGTAGTGTGAAACATATAAATTCCTGGGTTCTACTTGCACAGATTCAGAGGAGCTGGGGAGGAGCCCACACATCTGTATTTCCACATGTACACAGACGATTCCAAAGAGCAAACCAGTTTGTAAACCAGAGATCTAAACTACCCATTCAACCCCTAAATGAACAGAAATCCATGAATGGGGCTAACCCAGTCACATCACTGTAAAATGAAAGCAAGCACTTACATGCTCACAAGCAGATGAGCTCCTCAGGGCAGACATGAGATGTGGCTGGGGAGCCACAGACAGACACACTCACACTAGAAGGACACGAATGAGTGAGAGCATGTCGCGTACTGGGTGGGTTAACGAAAATAAGGCTGGCCTAAAACTGGGCAGAATACAGGGAGAGCAAATAACAAAACCTAAGAAAAAGAGTGGTTAGCAAATAACAGGAGGTTAATCAAACTGTTAAAAAGTTTAGGCTTACCATATTCTGTGTTGAGGCCCCACAATTTCACTTTATTAGCTTCATACTGGGCTTTTTTCTTTAACCGACAAGCCCTGTAAAAGGAAGGAGCAATTAGTTTACTTTTTAAAAATGAGCATTCAGTATACACTTCTTTTTGTTGCCGTCAGACATTTCCTACCAGCAACCAAAAACCACTGCCTACCAATGTTTTTATATTAAATAACCCAGGTAACAAAAAACCCACAATATAATCATTTATTCAAAATGATTTTTAAAAATTTTAAGCACATTCAAAAATAAAACTAGGACCAGTTCACTGAAATAAGCAAACAAAACTGAGGATACAAAGCATTGGGGAGTAAGTGGAGCCCCTATGCACTGCTGGTGGGGGTGGAAATCAGTATACACAGCTACT
The DNA here is from genome assembly GCF_022682495.2 of Desmodus rotundus. Lineage (NCBI taxonomy): Eukaryota > Metazoa > Chordata > Mammalia > Chiroptera > Phyllostomidae > Desmodus > Desmodus rotundus. Next base: position 155,169,064 of record NC_071392.1, on the reverse strand, counting down.
TTGGAAAAGAGCAATTAAAAAAAAATTTGCTTTATTACTTTGGAAATAGCCATTTTGGCAGTTTCTTAAAAAATTAAACCCTATACTCCTGGGTATATACCCAGAGAAACAAAAAACTATGTTCACACAAACATCTCTTGAATGAATGTTTATGGGGGCTTTACTCATAACTGCCAAAAACTGGAAATCCCCATGTCCTTGACCTGGTGAATAGATAAACTGCGGTGTGTCCCCACAAAGGAATACTCAACAGAAACAGGAACCGACTCTCACTCCTCACGACGACAGGGATGAATCTCAAACACAGCATGTTCGATCAAAGGACTCAGAGCCGAAAGGCTATAAACGCTGTGACCCCGTCTGTGTGCTGTTCTAGAGAACGCACACCTGTAGGGCCAGGGCAGGTCAGCAGTGGAGAGGGGTTAGGGGTGAAGAAGGGGTTTACTTTTACAATGGGGCATGGGGAAATTTTTTAAAGTGATGAAAATGTTCAATATCATGATTGTAGGGGTGGTTATATGACTGAGTATGTCAAAACTCACAGAAGTGAACATTAAAACAGACAAATTTTAATTAGTATAAAACCAACAAAAATGAAAACTATGATAAAAATTTTCATTGTTATATTAGACTTGAGTGTGTTCACCTCCCCCCAACCTTTTTTTTTTCTCCTCACCCACGGACATGTTTTTATTGATTTTAGAGAGAGGAAGGGACAGAGAGAGAGAGAGAAACATCTATTGGTTGCCTCCCACACGCGTCACAACTGGGCATCAAACCTACAACCTAGTCATGTGCCCTGACTGGAAATCGAACTATCAACCTTTTGGTAGATGGGACAATGCTCCAACCAATTGAGCCACCAAGCTAGGGCTCAGCTCTACCCTTTAAAAACTTTTCTTCAAGCATAAAATCTGCCTTCTGCCCTGGCTGGTGTGGCTCCACTGGTTGGAGTGTTGTCCCAACACCAAAAGGTTATCGGTTTGAGCCCCAGTCAGAGCACGAACCTAGGCTGCGGGTCCAGTCCCTGGCTGTCCAGGCGCACACAACCCCCATCTGGGCATGCACAAGAGACAACCAATCTATGTTTCTCTCTCACATCGACGTTTCTTTCTCTCCCTTCCTCTCTCTCTAGAAGCAATGAAAAAAAATGTCCTCAGGTAAGGATAAAAAAAGCATAAATACTATCTTTTACTTTCAAAGGAAAATGTATAATACTCTCATTACAGTATTTGTAAGAGTGTATTTCTGAATAAGTGGTTGAGGATCGGGTGAGTTTCTATACAAGCTCACTGCAAGCCTAACCTCACCTCCTAACTTCGTTCACACGAGCAACCATGACTAGTATTTACCTGGAAGCGAGCTTATTTTTCTCCTTCCTTGACCTTGGCCGAGCAGTTAAGGGAAGCTCACTGACTGGAGTCAGGTCACTAATCACCTTATTCAGTTTCCGTAGTTCATTGCCTATCTGCAGTAGTTTTTTAGGGTTTGGAGTCAGGTCTTCTACATCAGTTCTCCGTGACTTCTTTACTGCGTATTTCCCTACATGTGGTTTAAAAGAAGTATGAGTTACATTACTTTCTTTAACAAAAGATACATTTTCTACAGTCATATTTTAAGACCACGTTTCCCCACCCAACTCCCTTTCTCATTCAGAAGTCTTGGCCTGTTTTAGGAAGTCTCACAATCACAGCCCATGTGAGAAGCACTGGCCTCCTCTCCTCCCACGTTGTGACTCAAGGAGTGGGGGGAATGTGGGACAGCCCCAGCCTTTTCCAAGCCTTCTCAGCTTAATGTTTCTAGCCCTGGTGTGACAGAGTCTTATTATCTGCATGGCAGTGATAAGCATCTCAGACTTTGGAACTGGAGTGCAAGTTCACCTGCACACAAGAATCAGGTCCTGGCTGGCAGGGCTCAGTGGGTTGGGCGTCGTCCTGCAAAGTATGAGGTTGCCAGTTTGATCCCTTCTCAGGGCACATGCAAGGTTTGTGGGCCAGGTCCCTTGTCCGGGGCATGCGAGAGGCAACCGATCAGTGTCTCTCTCTTACACTGATGTTTTTTTCCCTCTCCTTCTCCCTCCCTTCCCCCTCTCTAAACATAAATAAATAAAATCTTTAAAAAAGAAAAAATCAGGGCTAGGGTTAAAATACAGTCAGAAAAAGATTTTGGAGATTTTACCCAAACTAAGTTTGATTCTCTAAATACAAATTTGTCATATATGCTAGACTCAAAAATCTACCAAGTTCAGGCTGCCTCTTTGGAAAGCTCTTCTTCAGTTCATTTGGTACACGACATCGCAGAAGACTCCAGGGGTCTTGCCCTGTCACCGCAGGCAAGAGGCACAGCTCTGTCCTCCAGTTACAACACACCACACAGCTTCCCTAGTGCTTTCCACATGCTCTCTGAACCTACTCACTGGTCCTGCCTTTTCATTTCTGGTAGAAAAATCAATCTTAAGGCAAAAACTAGGTTTTTATTCATTGAGAAACAGTAAAGCACAGAGCTGGGTACCAGGGGAAAGGGAAAATGAGGCACAAATATACCTCTGGTACCATTCCAGTGTCGGAAACGCTTAGCACCTTAAATCTGCAGATTACTAGGCACCACACTTACTAGTGCCCTCCACTTTGGATTAATGTGAAAATAACATTTGTGCAGAAGAAATTCTACTTGATGACATCGGCCTGGGTTCATGATTCAAAAACTGATCTACCTAAGATAAGCTTCTCCTGACCCCTATTTTCTCCTCTTCTCGTTCCTTTTCTCACAGCTACTCCGGTCTTTTCCTCGCCCTCCTCCTTCCTCCCACCACTGTCTTGAGCCCCACCTCCCCATCTGTCTTAGGCCTGAAGACTAGATGAGAACGGCAGTGAGTGCCAGGGCCCACTCTCCTCCGCAGCCCTCCTGGGTTTACGGCAGCTGGGGCAGGTCAGTGATCAGTGGTCTCCTGCGCACTTCCTGGAAGTGACGAGACGTGAAATTGTTTCTAGATGGGCCTCCCTCCCCATTTAGGTAATGGCTCTCAACTCTGGTAAAGCTGTTTGTGAGTGAACAGCAAACACAGTGGCTCTACTGCTCCCCTCTCCAGTCTGCCAGGAAGGGTGGAATACCCACACGCAACAATCAAAGATTACGGTTTAGTATCTCTATTTAAAGTGGCATAAAATAGTTGACCACAATCCCCTCTTACCATGATGTAAGCCATTTTTCTGGTACATATTACTCGGCAAGGTGTCTCGGTTCCATTCAGAGGGCCTGAGCATCCTCTCTTGCTGTGATGGTGTGAGCTGTTCACTGTACTCCCAGAAGTACCTTCTTTTGCCTCTCTTCCGAGAGGATATTGAAGTCATCTCCTTCAAGTCTTCCACGGAATCATTTTCATAGCCTTAAAAAAAAAAAAAAAACCCCGCCACCCCAATTTTTAAGTTCCATAAATTTCAAGAAACCAATCATGACAAACAAAAAGATCCTTCTATCTGTTGTTTGATACATTTCCTTTCATCTAAAAATATCACTGTTTATTGCTGGCATGTCAAAGATAATAAACCAGGCCCACAAAATAACTTCCAGTGTAGAAATCTCTGACTCATAAACTGTTCAGAGATCAAAATCAAAGACAACTACGAAACCTTCCTGGGCTCCTCTTCAGTTTTTTTAATTTAGTATATGATGCTTCGTGTCTTCACACAGGATTCAGAGAGTAATGGAGGACAGCAACAGGAATATCACAAGCACTATTAGATAATGGCACTTGGCCACTATACTATGATCTTAAATGTCTTCTTTTTGATATGGATGCCTCTGAAGCACCCCCCCACGGAAAGCTGTGTGCCTTCCAGGGGTGTTGCCCTACTAGGCAGGGCCGTAAGGCAGCAGCACCTTTCCTCTGGCCAGAGCTCAAGACGACTGAGGCCCTCAGATCCCCCGCGAGCGCGCCACCTTGTGTGCACTCACGGATCCAGGGCTAGGTGCGTGGGGTAGTGGGGACGCCCGCACACAGGACGTGCACCACCTGAGGTGGCTGGGAAAAATGGGGCGGCTCTGGACAGCACAGTGACCACTCTCCCTCCCAAAACACTGACTCCTCTGGAACTGACACTTACAAAGTGATGACATCTGAGCACTTAGGGCAAAAGTTAGAATTTTACCAGACTTTCTTCATATTAAGAATTAACTAGGAATATGATCCCATTTATATGACATTCTAGAAAAGGCAAAATTACAGGGGCAAAGTGGTTGCCAGGAGTTGGGGGTGTAGGGAGGGGCTGACTAGAAAGGAACCTGAGGGAAGTTTGGGGGAGGCAATCAAACTCTGAGTCTTGACTGTGGTGGTTACGTGGCTGCATGCACTTGTCAAAACTCCCAGCAGTGTGCACTTAGAGGGAGTGAGTTTTACTGTGTGACAATCAGACCTCAATAAATGTAACCTTTAAACGGAGAATCAATTCGGAGAGCAGAATGATTTCAAAGCAACAGTCAGGCCAAGCTTTTACAGCATCAGCGTGCGTCTGTGGTTTGTTAAAACAATGTGGCCAGCACAGTGACCATGAACCTTAGGTTCTTAAGCAATGACGCACAAGTTCAGTGACTGGACAGAGCCCGGCTCCCCCTGGGCTTCCCATGCTTCTTCCTGCGCCGCCCCAGTGAGATGGTCTAAGTGGGGTTTTCCCCACAGACATTCCACATTAAATTCAAAGGGCCATAAAGATTTTAGTTTCTTCTGTCCCACCTAAATTAATTAGACTGAACATATTAGTTAAACATGTTCAGTCTTTTAAAATAAGTATTTAAAGGGCCATCAGTTTTCTTTGACCTAATATTTTAACATTTTCTAGTAGCACACACGGTAAATTCACCACAGCACACGCACACAATGGGCCTGTGAGCTTAAGTTATCCACCGTTCACTACAGAGTCCACTGTGACCCAGCAAATGCAGAGAAGTTACACTCTCAGATCACGGGGCTAGCATGTAAGGTCATTAAACATTTCTCAAAGTATGTTCTGAGAAACACTATTACTCTAAGATACGCCTTCGGTCCCCAAGTGGGTTCTGTGGTCCAAAAAGTCTTAAGAAACTCATCCTGCATCCCTCTCTGGCCAAGTCGCAGCGCACACAGGCCTATCAGAAGGTGGAGGACACGGCAGTGAGTGAGCCCGCTCCGCTCCAGGCTCCACGGAGACAAGGACCGTGTCTACTCTGCTCACTTCCGCACAGTGCCTGATCTGTGAAAGGAGGCACTCGGAATTTTTTTTTTTTTTTTTAACAAATCAATGATTTGTTAAATGCAACATTTCCAACCAAGCCTTCTCCCTTCTCTTTTTCATCTGATGGTTCACCATACTGATCCAACTCATTCCTTCCTGACAGGATACTCAACAGAAAGCCAGAAGGCTCATTGTCGTCTGACATTTCAATCGCGCATCTTTGGTAAGGACCACTGCCCCCGAGCTGGTAGAGTCTACCATAAGAACGCTGAGTGAGGACTCCGAAATAAAGTCTCATTCTGGGGGCCCACTTCTCAGTCTTACAACCAAGGAACTCCATGACCCCAAGCTGTTGTAGCCTGTCCACAGAATAGGCTCTATTAGAACTTGGGAGCCAGTCCAGAACAGGGACTGAAACTCCATTTTACACCTTTCCTGGAGCTTTGTAGGCTGGGGCACTGTTGTAGCCAACTGCCAAGAACCAGCATCCAGGGAGCCGGTCATCACAAAAGGGCCTTTGTACACTGTCCGCGGCAAGTTAAACCCCTGAACCCACTCTAAAACTAGTGCTCTAAAGGGGCTACAACTACTCCCACTTTCTGCTTCACACAGTTCCTTCCTGCTTCTCAGCAGTAATTCACTCATGCATTCCTAAAGTTGCTTGTTTAGCTTTTTCCTTCAAGAAAAAGGAAAATTTTCATTAGCAAGTGTGAATGAAGCTCAAATTACAACCACAAAATTGTGCTGATTTTGTGGTTAAAGAATGTCATTCATTAAAGTTTGTGAAAATTATCCCAGTGATACTAACCAAGGAGGTTTTACTTAAAGTCAACTGGAAATGAGTGAATTAAATGCCACCCAAACTTGTAACATTGTCAAACAGCCCTAGGAGGAGAGCTGCCCCCTGCAGAGTGCCCACTAGCCCATCTCTGCGTTAAAGCAGTGTTGATCGCTCAACGCAAGCCAGGGAAGGTGGCCTAACGGGACAGGACCAAGGTTGCCACTGGCTCCTCCTACCTATCAGGGTCAAAGGTTGAGAACAGGGAAAAGAGGGTCAACCTACCAAGTGGTGTTCTTCATGGGCCCACTCACCTCTCAACAGGAAACCAAGTCAAAAGATCAAGAATAAATTTAACGTGGAGTAAAAAGTCAATGAAGAGCAAAATGTAAACCAGTATAGTCCTGGCTGGCGGTGGGGAGATTTGCTTCCTGACTTATCTATCCCTTTAAGCACCAGCTGGCAAACGCACTTACTTCCCCACACTTTCCATTTCCCTTCGTTATTACCTGGTTCCTTCTGGTCTCACCCTTCCCCCACCCTCCTAACCTAATTCTAAATGTGGACTCCAAGCAACAGGGCTGGGCTCCCAGACGGTGAGGAGCGATCTGGTCTCCCTACAGGCTACAAAGACAACTTCCCTTGAAACATCTCCAAGCAGACTGCATTAGTTTGTTGAAAAATTTTCCTGCTAAGTAGGAAAGACAACTGTACTATCTAGGCTCCATGGAAACCAAAGTAAACCAAAGAAAAGGCAAAACCCCCTTTCCTCGCGTTAAACTGAAAAGTACCTTTTCCTTACTTGCAACCCCGCCCAAGTCAAACAGCTTGGTTGTATCAAACACATCCATCTAAGCATTTGTGTAATAGGAAGTCTGCAATAAAAGGAGTCTTTCAGCAGTAACAGCGCTCCGGTGCCCACAGTACAGCTACTATGCCTTAAAAACCTTTCCAAAAATTAGATACTAATGTTTATACTGCCGGAAATTCCAGCAAACATCATAACAAACAGGGACGGGTGTTCTCAGGCAATTTGTAAGGTTTTTTAATAACTTAAGTTTTATTTTTTATGTAGGCATTATAGTATCAACATTATTCTGAAGAAAATAACTTCTGCTTCAACTTGAAGATCTCCACTGCTTCGTGTACTAACTGTGTTCCACTTGGCAATATCATTTTCCTAAGGAAACTGCATAAGCCAGCAGTGGCAACGGCCCAAGCATGTAAATGCTGAAGTGGACCAGTTCCCCAAGGTCTCACTTTCTTTCTCACTTTTGTTTGTAAGCACTGTATAGAAATAAAACAGAATCTCTCTCATGCTCATGAAATTATAGCACATATCTTTCTTAATGGAAAAATACTGAGCACATGAACGATGCAGCAGACACAAAGAAAAAGCTCTCTTTTACATTAGTCATTAAGTAGGCTTTGTTGGTTATAGGTATGAATAATATAAACCATCATCCCTTGGTTCACCATTCTATAAATTCCTAACTTAATGGAGGGACTCATGCAAAAATAGGAATGTTTTTTTAAGCCAATCAATTCTTGGCATCTTTGCACAGCTGCTCAAGAGTGATAAATCAGGTCACTTAGCATAAAATAAATTAAGAAGTAGCCCTCGAGGAATCAGCACATGAAACACTGTATGAGCAAAGGTAATTATTTTAGAGCTGTCTGAATAGGAAAAAAAGCAATTACATATCGAAGCCAAGACATTAAGCCATTTAATCCTCAAACTAAGACAAAGAAAGCATACATAGCAAAATGTTCTATTTCCAGATAGGAGGAGAAAGGTCAGTCTGGTAAGTCTCTAAGCATTACAATACCTGGTTCAGAGAAAGTGTCACTAATATCATCATCCTTGTCATCTTCATAATCCTCTTCTTCTTCCTCCTCCTCCTCGTTTTCAGAAAGTTCGTGCTCGCTGCCGAATCCCTCATCATGGTCCTCGTCATCGACATCCTCCTCGTCCTCCTCCTCTTCCTCAGGACTGTGTTTGGTTGGCTGTTCACCCAAGCTGTCGGAGACAAAGAGGGAGTAATTGTGCTCTTCTTTTTTCTGGGATGAATCTGAGACCGACGTGCTGGCAGAAAGGCTGCTGCTCTCTCCTGCTGCAGCTGCCCCAGGGCCCTCCTGGGGCAGGGGACTGAGCAATAGTTCCTGGGTTTCTTTAAAAGGCAAAGCTGGAGTGGCGTGACCCTGAAGGGGCTCCACCCCTTTCTTTTCTGGCCTCTTCGCCACCGCCCCACAGTAGCAGGTGTTCTCCTTCGCCGCGTCCGTGTGAACCTGGCCCAGCGAGGGCCGGCTCTGCTGCACTGGGTTGATCTTTACTTTTGCCTTTTTTACATAGTCTTTACATTCCACGTGAAAGTTTACCTTTTCGGTGTGATACATGTTGGTCTTCACCATGATTTGTGTGCTTGAAGTGGGTTTACTTGCTTTTTGGACACAGTCTGACAAAGGAACCTCAGCCTGAAGAGTCTTAGAAGAACACAGAGGGGCAGCTGCTCTGCTTGCGATCTTCTTACCAGGGAATGCAGAGGGCAGAGGATTTTGTTTGACGCTGAAGAGTGAATCCGGGTAGTACAGGGAGTCAGACACAGACTGAGAGTCTTCGCTATTAAGCTGGGCCAGAGTTGGAGTCTTACTTATGACCTCTTCATCTTGGTAAGGGCTGGAAAAGTCATCGAGACCCAAGTAGTCCACCTCTTTTGTCCCCCAGATGTCGCAGCTGGTCAGTTTGGTGTACTTTGTTAGGTCCTCACAGTACGTGTCCCACTGCTCCCAGTTTGAGGTGAAAGCGCCCTCGTTCTCCAGGACGTCTGTGAAAGACTCCAGGTTCTCAATGTCTTTGCAGTCCTCCAGAGAAGGGAAGTTGTCTCTAGGGTTCTGTTGGTAGTTCATTTCTCTATCCTGAGAAAGGTTCAGACAAAATTACATACCCTGCTGTAGGAAATATTCACCTCCATCCACTTCCATATATCAAACTGATAAACCAGTACTTGACTTCTGGTCTGTTTTATTTTAAGATAAAGGCTACTTACATGAAACTTTACCACTCCATATAACATCATTTCCTTGGGCAAGAAAAAAAAGGACGGAAAATATGTCCTTTGAGAGGTTTAAGTATGGTCCAGATATCAAGGCCTCTTGAACTTTACTATAAACACTCTTCCTGAAAAAAAAAGTTTACATTTCCTGATCTTTGACCCAGAAGGATTTTGGGACCTCCTTAGAAATAAGCTTCAATTACAAAGCAATAGTGAAGACCTTACCTTCATCACAGAACAAAGAGTCTTCTTAAATGAGAACTCGAAGTTACAGGCAAAGAGTAACTCAAAGAGAGTTGGAACTCAGCCACAGAACAATAGGATCTTTAGTAAGACCTTGTAACAACTCTTGGGCTTGGCAAATAAAATACTCCTCATGAGTAGAGACGTAATTTTAAAAATGTGAGTAAGACTATGCAGCCATTACAAAGAACACAGTTAAATTCCAATGAACTCACATGAAAGGCTGCTCGCCATATATTTTTATGTTAAAAAGGTGACAGAATACTGTACTTATGAATATGCCATCCAATTAAAAATACTCGTATAATTCTACAGGCACAGAAAAACTATGTCAGTAAGTAGTTCCCCTTGGGGAAGTTTGGAGAGTAGAGGCTCAGGAAGGAAATGAGGAAGTTTCAGTTTCCCAGTTTTTTGTCCTTTTGACTTTTGCATTTGTTTGGAGTTTTTTATTTTGTGTGTGTGTGTGTCTTAACATCTTTATTGAAGCACATCATTTATATAACCATAAAATTCAGCAATATTAACTGTGTAAGTCAATGGTTTTTAGTGAATTAACCGATTTGTATTCTTAGTTTGCCAGTTTTTATATAGTTCTGTGATGCTTATGTTGTATGTAATTATAATTATTTTTTAAATGTTTCTCGCAGGAATCTTCAGTGTCTATTCACCTCAAGAATGAATGATAAGTGTATGCGGACACTGCCTGAACCTGCTGCTTCTGTCCCACATCCTCTGTGTCGCACGCCTTGCTCAGTGTCACCGCTCCGAACTTTTCCAGCTGAAAACTTCTTTAGCATTTAGGCATATTAAAGAAGGCAGCTTCCCATCCTCATCATCAAAAATCAGACTAAAGATACTTAGAAAACCTTTCTTCTTACTATTTCCAGTGGGTTCATCCGTTCTTCTAAGTTACTAAAGTGACAGTCACAAGAATCGAATTGGGCCTAATCACATCCTTTTTTTTCTTTCCACATTTATAAATAAAAAACTCTACCGGAACACTCTTACCATAAATCAAAGAATCCGAGAAAATGTTACTCACCAGTTCATACATGAAATCTGGATCTGAGCTGTTTGCTAAGAGATCTGTGCTCATCAGAGTCTGTTCCGAAAAGGTGTGGCTTCGAAAGGCATCCCCAAAAGGCGGATCCATTCCGCTTACACTAGGCTGTGACAGAGAGACCTTCACTTTAGAATCTGAAAGACTACTTCAAGACCAATTTATGGTACATACACCCTACCCCCCACACCTACTGACTATTTTCAGAAAACAATTTGGAATCTTTTCTACTGTTTAGTACATTTCAGAGACTTAACTAGCATTACACTGTGGGCTTATATTAGGAAAATAACTAAGATGCATAAGAACAGAAGAAGAAATAGAGTGGCAATTGTTCAAAATACCTAACCTCTAAAAACTAAAGCTTATTTAGCCACCAGAATCAGCATAAAGTACCTGAGGAGTACTTTTATTAGGTTACCAATATTCTTCACATCCATCTCTACTATACTCTCTGCACTAACTCCCTGAACAGGAGAACTCCCTGCCACTTCCTGGGGCCTCCGGAGGGAGCAAGTCAGTCTGACTCTGTACTTCTAAGTGAGTCCAACGTCTAACTTCCCGAAGCAAGCTGGAAGGGAATTTGGGCATCTCCAATCAACAAATGCCTCCAGGACCATGATGGAGATACAGTCAGTCAAACATTCAAAAATCTCCTGGGTGAGACAAACTTGGACATGAGCTCAGTAGCTTTCATCCTGGTTCCTGAAAAGGGTACAATTCATTCTATAATAAATAACAAAGGGAAAAAACACTCTTTTTTTTTGGCACCCAGAGTTAATCCCCCTTTCCCATTTCAATATCTCTACAAATCACTCCAGAGTGAAGGCGGGGCTCATGCTCCCCAAGTGGCCCAAACAAGAGAGAGGCTTCCCTTTGAAACTGAACTTGCATGAAGGAAGAGAATGGGAAAAATAAAAATTTCCTCTCCACCTTTTTGTTCTCCTTCTGTAAGTTTCTGCTGAAACTTTCAAAACCCATCAGACTGTGTGCTTACGTTTTTGTGTTCACATACCTTCCACCTACCGCAGACTCACACATACTCTCTCATTGTGTTCCCTTCCCTGGTGCACCCCTTCCCATTCTTTTCTTCCTCTGATTTTCCCCAACCCTACCAGACGGTAAGCTCAAAGTAAGTGCTTTATAGCCCTAAATTCAAGTATTCAATACACAGCAAACTAACCCGTGGGTGGGAAAGAACTCTGAATGGGTATGTGCAGCCCACTTGGCAGGGGGTCGGGGTGAGGCAGGCCACTGGTTTTTTCAACATCAGTGAGCCAATCCCCTTTCTTTGCCTCTGCTGCCTGCCTCCGAGTCACAGCGCAGCCCCGGCAAGTTTCTGATGTGCTGTGCTCAGGGCAGAGTCCTGCCTGGTCTCACATGAAGCCACCAGAGCATCCCTGCCCTCTCGTTATTTCTAGACTTCTCCCCAGCACTGAATACGAAGAGGGGAGGGGGTAAAGCCAATGACGAGGAGGAAGGGAAGAGGTTTGGCTATGCAGAGTGGGGTCTAACAGGGCTTTGTTTGTGGTTTCCGTGACTGCCTGAAACCAGAACTGATCAATTAAAAGTAATATAAATGCATATAATCATTCTTGGACACGTTTTGTGGGAGATGTGTGTTTGTATACATGTATGTGTAGGAAAGACATACACCATTTCCTCTTTAAATTCAACAGGCATGAGTGGAAAGGAACAACTGGGAAACAGAAGACAGAGAAGACAAAAATGGGCTTTCTGTGGCAGATTAATTTTCAGGGGAGTCGGTTTAGCCCCCATAAAGCCAGCAGATCTGTACAACTTCTAACTTTTTCACTCACCATGTTCCTTGGGCCAAGCTCATAAACTTCAAAGCTATATACCAAAGCAGAAAACAGAAGCAGTGGAAGGAAGGACATGTATTCAAAACTAGCTGAGGTCAGAGGGAAAATGTCTACAAAGAAGGTAGGATGTCAAGTTGTGTTAAGAGTCGGAGAACTTACAGAACCAATGGCACTGACTGTCCGCCATGGGAAAACGTAAGGCCTCGCACCTACTCGGTACGACTTACCTGAGGCATTTCCAAGCCCAGATCCTGTGAGTCCGATCCCAAACTTCTTTTCTTTCTCGTTTGTAAATTCCTTTCCAGCTTTACTTTTAATTTCGGAATTACAGTGATTTTCACAATAAACGGCAGGGTTCCCTGGAATGCCTTCACTTCAACTGCTTTGGATGGCTGCTTTTCTCTTCTGTGCGAGTCTGTCAAACAACAACACACAGTAACTTCACCGAGCACCATTAAAAACAAGTTGACCTTTTAAAATGACCTTAATGGAGAACACTTTAAAGGAATAAGTCTTGTGGTTGCAATATGAAGAATTTGGTTTTTTCTTAACACCAACTATTCTAAAATTTACGATTCCTTCGTTTCTAAAATAGAATCCGTCAATAAGAAACTAACCACATCAAAACAAAACAAAACAGAACAGCCCTGAGCCCTCACCAGGTGGTTCAGTTGGTTGGAACCTGGTCCCATACACCAAAAAGCTGCAGGGGATCTGATCCCCAGTCGAGGTGCATACAGGAGGCAACTGTTCAATGCTTCTCGCTCTCTCTCTCAAATCAATATACATATCCCTAAGGGGAGGATTAAAAAGGAAACCCTGAAAAATCAACAACAGCTGATTTTTCACGTGACCTGGATGTATTATACCTAATATAAAAGTTCCTGTTCACTTTATGTTCCGTATGAGAAAATATGTTGCAACTTTTAATTCCATCTATTGTATAATCATTACTGCTAAATTAATCTACATTTTACATCACTCATAAAGATACAAGAGCAATGAATACCTAACAGTGAACGATGTAATTTGACATATCCTCTACATTAAATAAAATCATGTTCATAATGGTATGTGCAACATTATTCTTTCAGTTATAAGTGAAAGCTGTCCTTGAAGAATGATTCAAGTAAGTTTTTAAATGTGTGTATGCTGGGGGTGGGGGTGGGGTGGAAACAGGGATAAGGACTACTCTGCAGAGTGGTTTTTAGGGTTAAATTAAACAATGATTGCAGATCACTTGGCACAGGTCTTAACTGTGGAAGAGCCTTTAATGTGAGTTCCCTTGTCCCTCCTCTGTGAAGACCTTAATCATCAGAATTAATCAGCTGTACCCATTTCGTCATCTCTCCTAGATCAGTGGGCCTCGAAGTGATCCCAGGACCAGCACCATCACTGTCAACCTGGAAATTCGCAAGAAGTACAAACGCTTGGGCCCCCCACCCAGACCACTAAAGCGGGAATTCTGGAAGTGGGGCCCAGATATATGTCTTAAGGAGCCATCTAGGTGATTCTGATCCTCCCTGAAAGCTGAGAACCACTGCCTACTCCTTGCTCTTTCAGTCCAGATGCCATATCATTTCTTAGATTGATGTAAGAGCCAATTTAAGTTGAGCTGCCTCTATAGTTAGCACACTCTCTGGGCTAGAAGGTCAGAGTGGTACATTATTTCAAAGATCTGTTGCTGAATAAATAAAACATAGGCAACAAGGGAGTCAATCATTGTTCTACTTAATTAGATTAATAAATTGACTACTATTTGTATTTCCTGGCTCTTTGCTGGGCTCTTCCCTCTGGTTGGTTGTCATTCTGAGCTCTTTCTTCTAGCCCAGGAGACACCATCAAGTGCCCAGCCTGGGCCTAGAAGTAGAATTAGTTAATACACCTCAATCCAGGGCTACAGTCTAAGTGGACTGAATCCTGCTCTTGCCAAAGGCCAGTTCTGGCCCAGCTTCTACTTATGTGGCTTCATGGTTGGTTCCACTGCCGATACACAGTCTCAGTCCTAACTCTTCCCCTGATTCCTGTGAGAAACAGGTCAGTTGCATTTTCTGGACCTATTATGTAGACCCCCAAAAGGCATGAGATTCTAAGTGATGCCTTCAACAAAGTGTACCAGTGTAATCCTGGTGTGTAATGTGGAGAGAATGGTGTAATGTGGTGTATAATGGGTCTGGGAGGAAAGTCTGATAGTCTGTAAAACCTGAAACTTTTTCCCTTCTTAGCAAGGGTCGAAGACTCAAGAAGAGATTGAGTTGGACTCAAAAGATTTTTATTAGCATCTACTGAAGACACCATCTCCCAACAGCTCGGTTTATCAGGGAAACCTGGATCAACAACGGGGCTAAATGCTGGTTGCAGCTTCCACTTGCAAACTATGCAACACTGGGCAGGTCAATCTTTCTAAGCCCTCATTTTTCTCGTCTCTCTGGCTACCGGATTTTCTATGCCATAATACTGCCATACAAACACAAGCATTTAAAGTTGTATTTAAACACTTGGCCTCAAAGCAAACGTCAGCCAATGCAGTTAGCAAAAAGACCACTTGTTTTGGAAAAAGGAGACTTGGATTCCAGTTTTGATCCCATAATCAAAACTAAGCAGACTCAGGAATTAAAGCTTAAATTTTTTTGCCTTAGCTCACAGACTGAGGAATTAACAATTATTCTCCCTTAGCTATGTAATAGGGATGTTATGAGCACTAAATGAGACATTAAATTAGGATACAGTAATAAAATACATCTAAAAGGTGATTCTTATCAATAGGTGTATGTTGCCAATGCTTTCTTTTGTCCCACAGCTAGCCCAGCTCAGAAACTCAACCTCTGGGACAGCTGTTGTAAGCAAGGCTGACTGTTTTAAAGATACCCATTCCTGAGAGAGAGTATCCACTACAGAAAGGGTTGGGCTCCTTCACCTGGGATAGTTTAAGGTCCTTAGTCCAAGGTGCCTCTCCTAGTCTCTCAAGGAGCAGTAAGCAGGAGTGGGGGAAGGGCCACCTCTTCCCCAAGCAGTGGGACCTCTTTTCAGGGATCAACCCTTGTAGTCTCTAAAACTAATGACTCAAGTTCACAACAAACAATCCTTATCCCCGATGTTTGGCATCCATTATCCAGAAATGCTTGGTCCCCTTCCAGACATATATTGAGAAGCCACCGTGAAGAACAAAATCCCCCACCCAAAAGTGGAAGGAAAAAAAGAGCTTCTACAGCAGTTAGCATTACACAGAATCTCCCATGATACACAGCTCCAAAACTATCGCCTACACCAGGGAGCCAGCCACATGCTAAGGGGATGTGAATGCCTTGGTAGCCGAGGAAGGCTGAAGAGGACGGCGTAACATCCTGCCTTTTGGGATGCCCGCACACTTCTCTAGGCTCAAGAAAATCCCTATTTCACTCAAGCTTTAATATTAAAGTCCATAAAAAGCAATAGCGTCATTTCCTAATGTGTGAGACCTGAAGAATATTTGTTCCCAGGAATATCAGATGATTACTCAACTGAAGGGTTGTGAGCTTTGGAAACCACGTTAAGCAGCACTGGCACACCGCCTTCATGCGGGACTTGCTAGGTTCCAATGCACATTATACATGACCAATAGGTGAATGATGTCATGTCCCAGACTTATGTGATCATAAAATCCTCCACTCTACCCTCAAGCTGAACTCAAGACTAGTGTTTCTTAAACTAAAGAAAAACCTAAGGGAAAGACTAAATTATTTCCTCTCACTTCCTTTTATTTACAGTTCCCAATACAGTTTTGTTTTTCAAGGGAGAAAAGACTGTGGCCCATCACAAATAATATTTACCAACAGATTTTCTCTACCAGGACTCATTCAAAAGTATTCAACAGCAGCTGTCTGGCACAGGAAAAGATTCTGGTAACCGTGAACCAGCCCTGTGAAACAATGCGGTGGGGCAAATGTTTGGTTTATGAGCAGCGATGGTGCCACCTAAAGACACCGAGAGCTTCGATCTCTTTCATAACAGCCCTTTCCACCAGGTCCTACCCCAGGTTTTTTTGGTTCTCCACTGAAAATACGTTGAGGCTTGCTATGTACCTCAGGCAAGGCAAAACGTAAGGTAAGGTCAAGGGACTTCTTACAAAAGCTCCTCCTCCCTGGCACTGTTCAAACCACTACTCCAGTCTTCAAAAGTCAAACCCTAGAGCTGACTGGTGTGCCCCAGGCAGCTCATGAATACCCAAGAGCTTTTAATTCATGCCCCTTCTGAATCTGAGAGTTTCAGCTGACCCCTGACAGTCCATGTGTAGAAACAAGGTTGACATCAAGAAAAACACACACCTCTCTGAAAATGAAAATGTCTTCTGGACAAGCAGCTTCAGTCCATGTGGTCGGCGTCCCTGCAGCTCCCCTTTAGAGGGCACTGGCTTAGGCCACTGCTCCCTTGTAGTAACTGGAGGGAACTGGTTCCTCACAATGGTGAGCAGCACTTCTGAGTCATCCAACATTCATCAAAGTAGATGGTCAAAAATTTCTGACACACCCATTAGGATGGCTATTATCCAAAAAAATGAAAAATAACAAGTATTGGCGAGGATATGGAAAAATCGGAACCCATGTGCACGTTGCTGGTGGAAATGTGAAATGATGCAGCTGGGAAGCAGTTGAGCAGTTCCTCATAAAGTTACACACGGAAATTACCATACGACCCAGCAATTCCACACCTGGAGATACACCCAGAGAAGCGACAGCAGGGACAAACACAGATACCCCATATCCACAGCAGCACTCTTCGCCGTCACCAAAAGGGGGCAACAGCCCCAGCAGCCATCAACAGATGAACAGGTGAACAAAATGTGGTCCACACATTCAACAAGACATTGTTCATCCATAAGAAGGAATGAAATGCTGATACATGCCACATGATGGATGCACCGTGAAAACACTGTGCTACACAAACTAACCCAGACACAAAAGGACAAACGTTGTATGACTTATACGAGGTACCAGGACAGGCAAACTCAGAGAGAGAGATAGAAAGAATAGACGTTACCAGAGGATGGGAGAGTTAGTGTTTAATGGGTAGAGAGTTCCTGTTTGGGATGATGAAAATGTTCTGGAAACAGACAGTGGTGATAGTTACACAAGATTGTCAGTGTACTGAGTGCCACTGAATTGTACATTTAAAAATGGCTTAAATGGAAAAATTTATGTTTATTTTACCAAATGAAAAACAATTTTTAAAAAAATTTTGAGGTAAGAAGTGCCAACACATTTACATTGTTACACAATTCATACACCATGGTTTATCTGGATCTTGCCTAATATTTGCTGGTTCGTGCTCATCGTTTCCTGCAGGTGGACAGAGTTCTTGGGGTCTCTCTATTTCTTTCAACTGTGCCAGATTCACAATTCTAAGAGGTGGTAACTGTCCTGACCCCACAACCTAAGCAAACCATTTGGCTCTTAACCCCCCAAGTAAAGTTGAAAGAAAGGGAACACAGGGGAGGGATGGAATGGCGGGGAGAAGGAAGGACTACTGACTTGGTCATTGAAAGGTTTCTACCCCACGAGACTCCCTTGTTTGGTGAGTAAAACAGTTTATTCCGTTGCCCCAGCTCTTTAACAGACCAGGACCCAACCACCACACATCCCAGCCATTCTGCTACACATCGTATGTCCCATTCAGTAATCCTTTTCAAAACAACTCAGCAAATGTTGAACCAAACAGTCCTCCCAATACTTACTAAATCAAGCTGCTACCTGCTTTATGGTGCAGCAGCAACCAGAGATCCCCAAATCTCCACACCATTGAGGAAGCAGAGGCTGCCTCAGCCAGGAACACACTGGAGGAAAGGTGGGGCCACGCTCTCCCTTTATTATGTAATATAAACCTCGTGACTACAACTGCAGGCGAAGAGCGATTCACTGCCCTTCAACAGTTCTCGGAACTCCAAAATTTACAAAACAGGCGAGTAAATGTCAAACTAGACGATTATAGTTTATGTCAGGAGTTATTAGCAAAAGACCCGCATTATTTATTTTCTAAATCCTGCTGCTGCTGGTCCTTAAGGACAGAAAACAGGGGAAAGAGAAGAGTCAGGAGGAAGAAGACATATCTTTCCCCACAAATCAGGTGAGGAAACAGCATTTTCCTAGGCAAGGAGTACGTACGACTTATAAGCAGATGTAATCCTTCTACCTGACTGCCTAGCGGACTCTGTCCCTGGGTCAATCCAATAGTCTCCTTTTATCCTTATGTTCCAGGAGTTCAAAAAATATGGGGCTTAAATTAGTTTTAGCACCAAAGTAAATTACTTTATTAATTAAACAAAGTAATTTTACTGAGAACCCTAAGGAGCTAAGACACCAAATCTCAAAAATGATCTCTCTCTGGAATGCTGTCTTGGAGGAAGACATTAAGACCTTTCAGAATTGTGTTCAATTCCTTCCCAAAGGCTTTGCTCAACTTTAATCTTTGGACTACAGAGACAACACATGGAAGCTTGCTTAAAATGCTTTGGGAACCAATAAGAAAGGCCATTAGAAACAGGTTTCTGGATTA
This sequence comes from Desmodus rotundus, assembly GCF_022682495.2. Lineage (NCBI taxonomy): Eukaryota > Metazoa > Chordata > Mammalia > Chiroptera > Phyllostomidae > Desmodus > Desmodus rotundus. The sequence continues at coordinate 155,150,372 of NC_071392.1, read as the reverse complement.
ATGTGAGTTGAATGGGAAGAGCTCCTTTTCATTTCTGTAACTATAAAACATTAGGGCTTTCTGAAGCCTTGACACCTGTCGAGTAAGTTGCTCAGAGCATAAGAATAAGAGTGTGGGACAGTTTTAGACAAAACCAAAGAACACATTTCTAACCCCAGCCATACTTGGTTACTACTAGCAACACAATATTCACAAATTTATATTTGTGTAGCTGTTAACAGATTACAAAGTACACTGTATCCTGTCATTTCATACAACAACTTGGCCAAGTAGTTAGGGTAAGTATTAGCATAACTACCATCCCCGACCCTCTGTCCAACCATTTTTACATTAGTAAAAAAAAAGTTCAGCAAGGCTAAAGGATCCGTCCAAGGTCACTCAGGAAATGATGCCTCTGTGCAAACCCTCCATCTCAGAGACCACCTCTACTCTTACAGTCTCAAAGATCACAGCAGAGGACAGGTAAGTCTACATCTTTACCTTAAACACCCAAGTGCACAAACCCTACCATCTTGAGAGCAGGTACTTCTGTGTTCATTCACATCCCATAACTCAGACACACATGCCACCTCCCCAACCACACATTCCTGCTGTCTATAGTACCTGCACTCTCAGCCACCCAAGCGTGAGCACCAGCCTCAGCCTTGATTCTCACTTCCTCCTCCCTCTCGCCAGTTCTCCTGAACAAAGACGTGCTGACAACTTCCCCTGCAGCGAGCACACGTCTGACTGGGCCTTCCCACGTTCCCAACCCTTACTTGCCTCATCACTTTCTACTGATCAACCCAGTAGCTGACCTACAGATCTCCCCTCCCTGCAGTTATTATGTCCCACTATCAAACTATTCTCCCTGAACTACCACATCGCTTTAGCACTCCCAGACATCTCTGGGATAATGTTCATGTTACTCAGACACAACGAAACTCTTTCCAACCCCATGTTCCACTACTCTTCTACAAATATAACACTAATATTTTCTTGATCTTGACATTCCCCAAATCCTTGAGGTACGTAAAATCCCACTTCACTCCACTAAGGATCTCTAACAGTGAGACTCTGGCCTTTCATGCCCTGGCCCATGTTTTTCCTCACCCTCCTCTCCAACCCCTTGTCTCCACCACCAGACTGTTAAACCTTTGATGACCGTGGTATTTCATGTCTATCTCACTACAGTGCCAAAAGCAATGTCTTGCCCAGCACAGGCACCCAGACAAAAGCTGACCGACAATGGACAGGGAAATCCCAAGACCACAGGTCCTTCTGCGTAAGAGGTTCCATGTTCTTCATATACAAAGAGGGCATTACAAGTCAGTCAGTCATTCAATACATATTTATTGACCATCTTTTATGTGCTCTGAAGTGTCTTGTCGTAGCTTGTTAATTGAGGCTTGAACCACTGTAGTATCACATAGTAAAAATATTTAAAATTGTACCCCTTTTGTTTAAATTTCCAGGAAGAGTGCTGTCTGAATTTCAGCCAGTTTTAAAGACCTGAGATGATTCTTATCCAGGGAGGAGAGGGCAGAGGAAGAAGTAGGTTAGAACTTCTTTAAACCAGTGGAATGCACATGTTACACTGTTCCCTCCCTCTCTCCTTCCCTCCCCCTGCTTCCACTCTGTCTCATACACACACACTTTTTAATTAAAATAAAATATTCAATGCGGGTTGAGATTGGAGCTTTATAGAGAATCATTTCGTTTCATGGGCTGTTCTGCAGTAATCTACAAAATGTAAAAAAAGAAGAATACAATGTAGGTCAGTGGTACAAAAGACAGTGGTGCAGACGAGAACTCAGTGGAGCCGTACAGCAAGATTCCACGGAAACACCCACCACAGGACACTCTGGACGCACCCTAAGCACCTCCGTACTCCTGTTGGCAAGGGTCTGGGCTTTTCCTCAAGATGCATTACCTCCTTCTCAAACGGAGCATGAATACAGACTAGACAATGTTGAAATTCCCTGCAGTTCCTTCCTGCTCTGTGAAACAGGGCAATACCACAGGCCAGGACTACAGAACAGCTGGTACACAGGTTACAGGACTACAAAGATATTGCTAATACAGCTTTTAAGTCATTTCTTTCAACACTGAGAAAGGCTAGCTGCCTCTTTGACTCTAATACTCCTAAAGAGGCTTGCGTGATGAGAAACAAACTCCAGATTCAAGATAAAGGGTTCTCTTTTGTAGCGGAATATTTGGAACTTCATTCCTGATTCTCACTTGCCTCCATTTATTTGTAAATATAAGAATTCTTCTTTCTCTGCAGGAGATATTGTGATTCATGATATTACATTAAGTATCTAGCCCTGGCACAAAAAAGGCACTCGATAAATGATGGCTATTTTTATTCTCAGATTCTTTCCTTGGTAGATGTTCCTGGGATGTTTTTGCTACTGAAGGTATAAACCCAAACTCAACTTAGAATCCTAGAGTATCTAAATTCTGCACTTAATTATCACAAAAACCCAACTACCTGGAACGAGGTTGAATAAGGGACACAGAGGCAACACGGGTCATTTAACACCCTTGTCCCAGCTTTATGAGGGTGAATGTCAGTTATGCTGGTTTAATCAGCACAAGATCTTTGGGTTCACAAAGTAATTCATAAAGCTGCCAACAAGTCATCTCTATACATAATAAAAAACTGGCAGGTACATTACAAGGGGAAAGGACTTCTTCAGAGAGATTATTGTTCTTACTGTTCAAACAATGACATAGAGTTTAACTTTTTTTATAGTGAGTTATACCGGCTTCACCAGAGATTCTGGGCAACTTGAGGGAATGGACTCATATAAAATTTATCTTTATATCCATAACATCTTAAATGGTTTCTAATAAACACTCACGGAGTTTAACCTATACCATATTTGTCTCAACAGGGTTCTGCATAAGTCAGACAAAGGAAGCCGACTAACCTAACTGCTGGAAGAGCATAGCTTTGAACAGAATCAGCAGCTATCAGAGAAGTACAAAGTCTAACAAGAACTTGGTCCCACCCTCCCATCAGATGCTCAGAATTCTTATATTTCTCCAAACTAGGAAAAGAATAAAATTCACTTGTAGTAAGTAATTCATTAGTTTTTAAGTTGGGAGTTTGGACAGCCAGTAAATTATTATGCTAATTTATAAAATAAAGATGACACAGTCCTAATAAGTTCAAGTTCACTCTGCTAGGAATATGGACATTTTTTAAAACAAAAGACAAAAAGTAGCTGAAGATTTAAAGCAAAACGACTCAAATACAAACCAATGCCTGCACATGGGTTTTGTTCAAGCCGCACATCAGTGCTGCTAAAAAATTAAATTTCAGCCCTGGCTGGTGTGGCTCAGAGGACTGAGTGCCAGCCTGCGGACCAAAGGCTTTCTGGTTTGATTCCCAGTCAAGGCACATGCCTGGGTCATGGGCCAGGCCCCCAGTTCTGTGTGCGAGAGAGGCAATCACACATGGACATTTCTTTCCCTCTGTTTCTCCCTCCCTTCCCTTCTGTCTCAAAAAAAATAAAATCTTTTAAAAAATTAAATTTTAACTTCCAGCACTTAAATTGGAAATTTCATATAAAATTTCTAAATCCTATTATCGAATGCCACTGTTTCGGGGGTGGTTATTAGAGCTGATTAACAATGGGGTACAGAGCCCTGACAAGATCACTTGAGCTGAATCACTTGCCCTGAAGTCAGAGTTATCCCTTTAACTGGCCTGTGCTCTCCAACTGCTCCAGTCCCCACCCAGTACCACCATTCTGCAGATGGGGAATCAAAGCTGAGAGAGTCTCAAAACCACAACATATTTGTGAGTATATTACAGCTAACTCCAGGACTTTCCCTCTTAACCATTCTGCAACTTGCCCTCCAAACAAAAGGTAGGTAATGTTAAAGGAGGTATTTAAAAGATTACACATGAATGTTTACCGCAGCTTCATTCACAGTAGCCTACAATCTGGAAGCAACTCAAATATCCATCATGTTAAGTAAAATCACCATGTTAAATAAAAGAAGTTAGAAGCAAAATACGACGCATTCTTGGCTGCATTTATATGAAATTCCAGAAAAGACACATAAAGAAAGATGGTAAATCAGTATTTGTGGTCAGGGGTGAAGGGCACGAGGGAGCTGTGTGTGCCGATGCACATGTTCCATATCACCACTGCAGGGGATCGCACGACTGCACGAATTTGTCCAAGGTAAAACTTGAGCGAATTTTATGTAAATTAAACCTCAATAAAACTGATTTTAAAACTACAAAAGAGTACCATCTCTCTACCTAGGAAAGTTTAGGAAGCTTCAGGAAAAGGTGAGATTTGAATTGGACCTTATCATAGAACAATTTTAAGGTGCAAAACTAGTAGAAAACTCATGAGGTGAGTAGTCATATTCCGCACTGCAGCCTAGGAGAAGTGAAAACGAAGGAAAATGTTTCATAAAAGGAAATTCAACGAGATGAATATTGAGTACTTGGATAGGTATCAAAGACAAGTTGATCTTACAAGATTTCCCAGGAGGGAATCAATTCAGACATGCATTACTGTTCATATGCAAAATAAGCAGTGTAAAATAGTTTTTATTTTCTTTTGTTTTTAAATAAAGCAAAAGGAAAAGTCAAAACAGAAAAACCCAAAGGACACAAAGGTAGGAAGAGAAGCGAGGGGGTGACATGAAGGCAACAGACGCGGTGAGTCAAGAGTCAAAGGGACCCTGATACTGACAGATTAGAAGAGAGAAGGGACGTGCGTCAGACCTTGATGAGGGACTAGAAGTAAAACTAAAAACTAGGGGAAAAGAGACCAACCAACCAAAAGCCAGAGCTACAGAGAAGAGAGACCAAAGACCTGACAGCAGGTCCAGGAGAATTCGAGGACACAAGCAAGTTCTTTCCTCCTAAATCTCACTGAGCAGTCTCTTCCATACCTGCCTTAGCTGGAGCCTTCTCACACCCAATCGCGGCCCACACGGCTCGTGCACCATCCACACTCCTTGTCTGGACTAGAATGCTTCCTTCGCTGGCCTTCAAAACCCAGTTCGAATACTGCCTTTCCTGTGAAGCTTCTCCAACTTTCCCATGCATTGTTAGTAGTCCCTCTTCCTTATTTTCAGAACACATTGTTCTAAATATTATCTTAATGCTGAACTGCAACGTCTGTCTCCTCTGCTAGTCTACAGGAACTCCAACAGAAGATTCAGTAATAAGAACAAAAGTCCTTACTAAAAAGCAGTTCAAAAACGTAGAGTGCCCTAACCAGTGTGGCTCAGTTGGTTGGGTGGCATCCTGCAGAGCGAAGAGTCGCTGGTTCATTCCCGATCAGGAAACACAACTGGGTTGTGGGTTCAGTCCCCACTCAGGGAAAGTACAAGAGGCAACCAATCAATGTTTCTCTTTCACATCCACATTTCTCTCTCTCTCTCTCTTTCTCCCTACCTTCTCCCGTTTAAATATAAATAAATAAATAAAATTTTAAAATGTAAAGCCCCTCCTCTTACCATCACAAGTAGGGTGTTAAGAGCCTTGCTGTTTGAAGGGATTCTACAATGAATCATTTGAACAGGAGCACATCTGTCCTACCTTTTTTTTTTTTAATTGATTTTAGAGAGAGAGAGTAAGGGTCAAAGAGAAAGAGAAACATCGATTTGTTGCTTTCTGTGCCCTTATGGAGATGGAACCCACATCCTTGGCTTATCTGGACAATGCTGTAACCTTTACCCAACTGAGTTAACCGGCCAGGGCATTGCTCCACCTTTACTGAAGTTTGATTTCTGTAATGCTTTCCATTTCTCAGTGAATGGCAAATACATAATAGAAAAGAAAGCAAATTGCATCAGGAATAGTATACAGCAGTCAAAGAAGGAACTTCCTCTATAAAATAAAAGAAGCTCCTTAAACTCACAGACAGAAGGTCTTGTACAACAGGAATCTGAAGAAAACTGGAGCAGGATAAAAAGTCAGCAAGCTCACGAAGTTTTCATGGGAAACTCAAAGTTAACAATACCCAAAGATAAATAAGTGACAACGTGACTTTGTAACAAAAGATGTAAAAGTGGTTTTGGTGTTAAAAGGACAAATGATAGCACGATCAGAGTTGCTGAGAATTAGCAGGGAGCTGACTAGTTTGGAAAGCTGTTTCGGGAGGAGAGCTCCAATACAGACTTTGGGGAAAAGGTCATGAACTGGTGAAAAAGCAAACCAGACTTGGCTGGAGACGGAATGGGACGGCCCCGCAGTCACAAAGTACCACTGAAGTCACCTGCTTCACTCTCTCCCCAAGGCTAGCCCTCACCACTGGGGTGAATCAGAATTATTAGTAAGAATGATTTTGCAGTGCTTTCCCCACAAAAGGCTCCCTGGTATAGAGATGAACAGTTATCTCAGACCACTAAGAAGGGAGATTCCACTCACATCTGCCAAACACCCAGAGACCTAGTATGCCAGGAGCTAAAGACAAATCCAAAGGACAAGGTTTATTGTGCCTGGAAGAAGTATTCAACAAGTTTAACTAATGGAATCAATCTAAAAAAAAAAAAGATAACAAAAGAATTCAAGTCATTTTTAGACACCATCAAAATAGCTTCTACATAAACTTTCTTAAAAGGGCCAGTTTTTAAATAAAGGCTTTCTACTGAATATTTGAGCAGATGGTGATTAATTCCTCCCCTCCAACCAAAAAAAGCCTAACGTCTCTACTAATAGACTAACTTTCATTACCTCCCAGATAAGCAGTTTTTAGCATCGTTTATTTAAACAGCTCAGGAGCACTAAAAAGTGTCAGGCACTGGGGAGACAGAAATAAGAGGACAACTCTGACCTTGAGCCCACTGTTAGATGGGTAGAGAAATACCGTAGACGGGGGAAAGTGCTAAAGAGATTAGTACTGAGAGGCAATAAGCTAGGATAATTGAATCCAGATTTGAGAGGTGGTTCCAATCATCCTGAAGTATATGCAGCCCCAAGTATTAGCATATTCAAAGTCTAAGAGCTTGAGGACACTAACAATTGCCCAATATCTGTGGGATACAGAACATCATTAATCCCTACCATTACAAATTAATTAACTACGTTATCCACAGTCACCCAGACAAATAATAGGTTAACTAGACCAGACATAAGGTTACAGACCACATGATGAAACAGTTTTAAGAGGTCAATATATTCTTCTTTCTAAACTCTCAGATTTGCACCTGAAATCCAGAAACCCAATTCATATCAACAAAATTGGCAAAATATCACATTAAAATAAAGCGGGAAGCTACACATGGAAAAAAGTAAGTATTTGCCTATGGATCTCTGCTTCAGTGGGCACTTAGCACCACTTGACCTGTTCCAGAGAATGGGAGGGGTGGCCAGCTGTATCTTTTTGAGTCTTGTTTAAAAAGGTATCCTACCCTATTCAGGTCATTCTACAAACATCTCAGGCACTGGCATAATCAATGTGGCTTCCAAATTAACGGTCTGACATATACATAGATGAGCTAAGCATGTTGACTAGTTACTTGACTAACATCTCTTGAAACAGATGCCCGTGGTTTTGTATGGAACAATTTGCTAAATGCACTTCCAAACCTCAACTGGACCGTGCCCTTGCATATACTGAGGCTCTTAGGTATCATCTCTTAAAGCCAAAGGTTTTTCAATCAGAAAGCACTTCTTAAATAGAACTAATATTCCAACATTTGCTTAAATGTTTTTTTCAGGAAAACATCTATTTGCAAATGAGGTAAAAATACAGACCACAGTGGCACGTGCTCTAATTCTAAAAATTCTTCAAGGCAGGAGATACCCATGTTATGCAAGTGCTCAAATATTAGCACAAGCGCAAGTCTGTGCATTCTGCAACATCTGAACATCTAAGTTCTCGGAGCCCGGTGACTAATGTCTTGAAATAGAGGCTGACAAATTACAGCCTTTGACCCCAGGCTGATGTTGTAAATAAAGTTTTATTAGAATACAGCCCCACACACATGGTCTCTGGATGTTTTGGGCTACGGTGTGCAGAGCTGAATCAGTGTGACAGAAACTGTACGGCACACAACGCCTGAATGTTTGCTGCTGACCGCTTTATCAGAGTCGTCAGAACCAACGGCCTGACGAACGCATGCCTGGCCAAAGAGTTTATCTACTAAATACAGGGAAAGAGAAATCTTCCCCAACACGTCCAGGTAGAAACCCACATGAAACCACCTCTGCTGACTCACTCAAAGTCATGTCATTGTCAATCTTAATTAAAAACTAAACTTTAAAAGCAAACGATGAATTTCTCTTAATCTTTTAAAAACTGTGCTGCATTAAAATCAACATACAAGTTCAATGCACTTTTATTGTCACTTGTACTTTAGTTAAGCACCACCAGGAACCATATTAGTCATTCCTATACTCACAATGGCACCCAGGAACCCACACACCCTGGACGAGGTAAACTAAGTAGGACGTAGTGTTTGTAAAAGTTTGTTTCACTTGCCCTGACAGACAGAGACTGCGATGGTAAGTGAAGCATCCAAAATCTCGTCTGGATGTATCCAGTCTCTTCTAAGCTTACTAGCCTAAAAAATCCCGAAGTTGCTGTATCGATCATATAAAAAAATGACACCCAACTTAGTCCTGTTGGATATACTTGCCATTCTTAGAGTGAGAGAAAAAACAAGCTAGTATTTTTTTATTTGCTGTTAGTTGTATTTAGCAACTGAAGTCTATCAAATGAGATTATATTTTTACATATCATTCCAAACTGTCAGATTAATACAGAAATCGATAAATCATTTATTTACCAATTATTATTTTTCTCCAGTTAACAAAATAGGAAGTAATGCAAATTCCTGAATACAGTCAACTCCTGAATAGCCCCTGCAAGATGTATCCACGGCGTGTTACTACCACCCGAGTGCTTAACCAAAGATGCATCGACAACTGGTACCCCTGACACCACCAATGAAGCCACAGGTTGTAAACCGATGTTAACGTAAAGCTAAATTAAGCACTTCATAAGGCCAACATGATGTCAATATAATCAGGAAACAAAGTAAAGTTGGTGATTTTGTCATTATGCATAGCATTTCCCTCTTCATCTCCGGTGTTTCTCCTGGCTATTCTGGATTACAAGACAATGGGGAAAAATATTTAAAAGTACAATCAAGTGACAACCAGTTTACCACAGACAAGATTTACACAGAAGTCTTAATTTCTGCTTTTTTAAAAGAATTAAGTCAGATCTTGATCCTATTTCTCACCTGAAGGGTATTCGCAAGACAAAATCCTAAAGAACCTTCAACTCTAAAGACTTTTCTCAAGGCTCAGTTTTCTCATGAAGTGCATTTACGGAAGCTACCAGTGTGAGAAGCAGCAAGCACGACAGGGCCTGATCTTTAGCGGGTAGCCTGATGAAAAAATGGAACCCCCGCGGAGTCCTTCACTTTCTTTGCTTTCCTAGTCCTGGTCTCCTCTGTGAAAATTCAGAAAAGAACTTCCTTCTCCCTGCCTGCCTCTACCTGAGGCCTCAAGCAGAAATTCAGACCGCTAGTTTATCCAAGTACCTTCTTAAGGTAGTCCTGAGGCTCAAGACCGCTCAGAAACAGCAAAAGGTTTGCTTTCTTGGGTTAAAGAAGGGCAATTACAGGGCTTGGCGGCCGGGTTTGTCAGGAAGCCTAGAGCCGAAAAAGAGGGAGAATCCAGAAACTGAGCTCCTTCTAGTCCCAGGAACCACCCCCAGAGACGGCTGGGCTACCCTCGGTACTTCCCTGCCTCCTCTGCTCGGGTGGGGAGAGCGGCGGGTCGGGGTCAGGTTCCCCTGAGCTATTTCTTGGCCCGATCGGACTCGACTTCGGACACCCGAAACGCCCCCCGCCCGGCTCCCTCGCCCTTTGCCCTGTCTCCTCCCCTCTCAGTGACCCACCACCACCGGTCCCCTCCCATCTAACATGGCCGCAACACCCGTCCCACCCCCGACACAACCTAACTTGGGAAACCCACACACCGCCTCCCCCCACGCCCATTGGCTAGGTTGCCTCCGTCCGCCTTCTCCATTGGACATTACGGCCTGCCACTCCACC